>NC_084831.1:156179585-157379585 GCF_033115175.1 Lepus europaeus
ACAGCCTCCCCCTCACCAGCAAGGTAGAGCTTTAAATCTCAAACAGAACAGGAAAAGTCCAAAGATGTGGACGACCCTCAGCCGATCATTCTGTCTCTCTGGGCTTTCGTTACCTCTTCCACATAACAAAGAATCTGGCCTAAGTAACTTCCTAACTCCACCTCTGAAATTCCCTGATGCTAAATCATGACGTGCTCAGATAGGTGCCGGATGTCATAGCAAAACAAAGGAGCCCAGCACAGTAGGCAGAGAGAAGCTAGAGGGCCCAGAGACCACCTGCAATGCAAGTGAGTGGTGCCCACTTTGGGTAAGTAGATCTAAATTGGAGAGTCCCAGGTCAAGTGGGCAAGAAAATATATATGAGAAAACATTACCAAGAGAGATCTGGGCTCCGCCAAAACTCTAGACTTTCAAGGGGTTTGCATCATGTAAGAATTGATTAGCCTAACGTTTGGAAAGCTTAGAGGCCAAAGAGAGAGGGGGGACTGGCCAGAAAGATCTGTAGAGAGGCATCAGCGCGAGATGTAGCAGGTAGATTACGTAGGAAGGATCTAGAGTCAGCAGGCAAAGAACAGTGTTTTCCAACCTGGGCCTGGGAGCCCTGGGAGAGAAGGAGGACACAGCGCCCTCTGCAGGCTCCCAGGCGGCCTTAGGATGTCCAGACATCCCCTGGATGCTTTGAAAAACTTCGGCCAAGTTCCCACTTCTTGCTTCCTGCCACTCACACCCATCATTGCCTCTTGTCATTTCCTTCCAGTGCCATAGTGTGGCCCAGAAGGTGGCAGGGGACAAGGCCAGGAATCCTGAGACCCAGGTCAGCCACTGGGTCCAGAAAAGTACAGCCCTTTGTGCTGTCTGTCCGCGGTGAACCCTCATCAGCGGCCCTGGGCTGGCCTCTTTGCAGGAGGGAATTCAGAGACTGACCGGGTCTGTTTGATATCAGTCTGAGGAGGGCTGAGGGCAAAAGGGGTCTGCTTAGCTCCCTCCACACCCCCCCCCCCCCCATAACATCAGTTTCAGGGTCCCAGGTGCACTTTCTCTCCCATTTCTAACGCTGCTGGGGGCCAGACTCAGTGTCTTCTCTGCTCTTCCCCACAGGGCTGGACAACATACACAGGATCACAAGCCAGGGCCGCTACGAGCTGCGCGTGGACATGCGGGACGGGCAGGAGGCGGCCTTCGCCTACTACGACAAGTTCTCCGTGGAGGACAGCCGAAGTCTGTACAAACTCCGCCTAGGAGCCTACAACGGCACTGCGGGTACCGTGTCCCCCAGGCAGACCCCAGAGGCAGGACAGGGACCCCCACGATCTAGGCGGGAATTGAAACAGGAAGCAGCAGCACCCATAGAGTGTGTGCCTTCTCTGCTGGCAGTGAGAAGGCCTGGGTGGGAGTCACTGGCTTGGGTCCCAGCCCTCCCTCCCAGACACTCCAGTGACCTGAAACCAATGTCGCATGACTTCGGTTTCCTTATCCGGAAAATCGTAACTCTACTTGGCAGAGTAGACCCCAGCAATGCAATAAATGTAGTGAAAGTGCTTTTAAAGTTAAAAAAAAAAAAGAAAAGAAAAAGCACAATGGGAGAGCAAAGGATTGTTTTCCTTGTCTACCTTAATCAATCTGTATTCTTACCCAGAGAGAACAGACTCTTATCTGTTGTCTGGGTAGAACTCCCCTGCACAGACATCCACAAAAACCACCTTGGAGACAATGAAAACAGCCATAACCCCCACTCTCAGAGCAGCCCCCTCGCTACCAGCTGACTTCACCACCGGCCGAGGAGCAAGGACGCCACCCAAGAGCTCCTCGCTGGCCACGTTTCTTTATGTTCTTGGGATGAGGAGCGCAAGCACGGTTAGGTTTTCCGCACAGACTTGGACGACATTTCTACCAAGCAGCACAGCTATCCCTGCAGGCTCTGTTGCATTAATAGTGTTTTTGGAACATCACATTCAGTCTACTTCTTAGGCTTGGCCAATCTGTTTCCTGTGTTCTGCTCTAACACATTTCATACAACCTCTTTTGCCAAATATTCTGCTTTTTGGTACATGGAGTTATGGGCCCTTTTATTAGCTCCAATTTTAGGCAAAATGCTAGTGTCTAATTTTAGCTACATTTTTAGGCCTCTTGGAGTTAAGAAGAATATCAAGGTGCTGCCCTTCCAATTACTCTATCTGTTCAATTATTTCTCTTCTCACCCAGGCATTGTTGCTCCAAAGGGAAGATGCACTTTGCTTTGTTGTTGCTCTTATTTGAAATCATACCCATCAGCACTCAGACTAGCCTGAAGTGCCCCAACAAAAGATCCAATTTGCCACACTTTGGGCATAAAACAGCCATTGAAATGGAGCGTATTAAATACGCTGTCAGACTAAATCATTTCCAAACAACCTGATGCTATTCGCTCCCTAGGATTAGAATTGGGCACACTGAAAACCCACACTTATTTCTCCTCCAAGCAAGCACTTCCACTTCCTCACATGACTGCCTCCTCTCCTCCTCTTCATCCTGCCCAAGCCTACCCTCTGTCTGTCCCACTCAGGCCCTGCCCACTGCCTAGCCCCACAGAGAGCAGACTGTTGGATGGCGCTCTATTGTCAAGTCCCGGGGGCAAATCCTGCCAACAGCTTCGCTGGTTGTCATAAATGCATTATGGGCCGAGTCCTCACTTTGAACATTCAGTTCATCTTCTTCAAAAGATGAAACCCTGAGCGTAGCTGGGCTGTTCCCTTCCCATGAGCAACTCCATGCATTGGTTGTTCTTCCTGGAGCAGAAGCAGAAGACAAAGGCCCAGTTCCCCTGCCCTTGTCTAGGAAAGTTAGGTTGTGCATTTTTACTGACCCTACAAGCCATCCATAGTGTCTCCAATGCAAGGTCGACCCCGTCTCCTGTTCCCCATTCTTCAAGGATTCCAAGATCCAAGTCTCTCACTAGGATTCTACTTCTATTAGAACTGAAAATTCCAAACCAAGTGGTAAGAGGTCACTCAGAAACTCTGTGAGGTCATAGTGCCAGTCATGAGGATGCAAAAGCATAAAGTGTAGCCTCCAAAGGAACTAAGCATTGGGTAAAATCTATCTATGTAGAGGGAGGGAGGGAGGGAGGGAGGGGAGGGGGAGGGAGGAGAGGGAGGGGAGGAGAGGGGAGAGGGAGAAGGAGAGAAACAATTAGCAAGGAACTCACCATGTGGTAACTGGTACTGACTTGCAGTGTAAGGGGTGTCCGCAGAGAGGGGATGCGGCTGGTTGAGGAGGGTTTCACAAAGGCAGTTGATTAGGATCCTGAGGGCAAGGAAAACAAACCCTGGGCCAGAAATCACGGCAGGGAAATTTGCTGTGGAGGAGGAGAAAGCTGTGACCGCCCTGGCTGACCCAGGCAGACTCAACTTTCAGAAGGAACAGAAAGGAGCCTGGGGAGGGGGTCTTACTGTGGAGTGAGCAGAGCAACTTAGTCTGAGCGTGGGGGCAGTGGGGAGCCACTTGAGTCCTGGTGGGATAGTGGAAGTGGGATTTTAGGAAGGTCAGTGTGACAACCACAAACAGGGTAAACTCTACCCGAGTGAAGAACAGAGACCAGCTGACAGATCACAGAGGTCCTGACTCATGTGCCAAGATTGAGGGAAAGGCGTGGACAGTGGTTTGAGCGAGCAGGAAACAGGACTAGTGCATGTACTCCATATATGAGGCGGAGAGGAAAAGGAGCCAGATCTGGGAGCCACGGAGAGACCACCACTAGGAGCACCTCTGAGAGCGGCAGGCAACACCAGAGGGACTGGCGGAGGGAACTACTGCTGCACAGTAACCAAGACAAGTCTGGATGCCAGAGGGACAAGTAGAGCATGCGGGAGTGGGAATGCGAGGAGAGACAACACAGTCAAGTAACTGACCCTCCGAGAAAGGATCGCTGGAGAGCAGGACTGACGTGAGAACTGTTCACCTGAAGACCAGGAGTAGGACTGAGGGTGCACAGAGGTGGAGATGCTCAAACACAGAGAAAAGCCCGTCTTTCCTGCCTTTTCCAGCGCCTCAGACAGATAAGAAAGAACGAGTTTCGAGTGGTGGGATCGGCTCTAGATGGACACAAAACCTGAAGCCTAAGGAAACTGGGTTCAGTCTTCCCTACAAAACCGAGTTCAGAGTCACAGTGGGGAGCACTGGATGGATTAAGTGGCCCCAGTAGGAACGGACTTGGAAGTCACGGATCAGACCTGCGGTGTCTCCTCGCACACAGCAACACCAGAAGCTCCTAAGATCACTTTCCTTCGGTGCACAGCGAGATCCCTAGCCAGACATCCTGCCCGGAGTCACCAGTCGTGTGGACCAGCCTGTCTCCGCTGACCTGGCCACGCCTTTCCATCTTCCTGTTTCCTATGTAGCAGAACTCTAGTTTGCTAACACTACTCTTCACGTGCGGCACACAGGGTGCTCAATGGGGGGCTTGTGGTGTGGTCTGATCGGGCCTGGTGAGCCTGGAGAAGGCTGGGCCAAAACTGCACAGTAGAGACCCAGAAAGGTCCCAGGCAGCACGGCTCCTCGCTGTCTCCACCAGCATTCTGTGTGCCAGTACAAGCCCGGAGAAAACAGGCAGGGGTGGTTAGATGGGGCCACATGGGCAGAGTTCTTAGCACAAGGTTGAGAGGATTAGGGGGTGGGTCAGAGAAAACAGCACGGAAGTAACTGACCAAGTGTGAGGCGGAAGGAGGGTTCAGTACGGCTGGGCCAACGACCTGGGTGGAGACAAGAGAGAGAGGTGGGAGAGTTCGTGCCACAGCCGGGTTTCCCGAGAGTGGGTCAGCTGTCCAGAAAATCCTGACGAAAGAGAGCCAGCAGCAATAGCCTCACAGATGTTGTTTCCTGCAGGGGACTCCCTCAGCTATCACCAGGGACGCCCTTTCTCCACGGAGGATCGGGACAACGATGTCGCAGTGACCAACTGTGCCATGTCGTACAAGGGCGCGTGGTGGTATAAGAACTGCCACCGGACCAACCTCAACGGGAAATACGGGGAGTCCAGGCACAGTCAGGTGGGTGACGCTCTGCCATGCTAGGCACGGTCCTGAGCTGCAGGACCCACGGTCCCACAGCTTTGTCATTCAAATGCTCATGGGGGACTTACGTTTCCCTTTTACAAATACATACTTACAGTCTTGAGAAAGGGCAGGGAAGAGCAGAAATGAGCAGCAGGCAAGGGAAACAGCTACACCCGGGAGCTAAACTCACCCTGAGAAGCCCTGGATGGCCAGGCAAGTTGTGTTTCATTTCCTCACCTAGCTGACCCCCCAAGAAGCTTACCAATTCCAGGGACAGCTTCCCAGGTTCACCCTAATCCTCAGAGGGGTCCCAGAAGGGAGAGATCAGAAGAAGAGCATGAACCAGACTCTTTCGCACCAGAGGCTACACGTCCCTAGGCTGGGTTGGGTAACTGGGAGACCAGCTGGACCAAGTGGGACTTACCCAGCTGTGACAAAGACCTGCACCCAAGGAAACCCCTTCACCCTGGCCAGATGGAAATGGTTGGTCATTTTAGGTAGAAACCACGTGAGCCCCCTCAGGGGTGAGCAGTCACAGTTACCCTCTTCACAACCTTTCCATGTTGCTGGGACTTCGTCATGCACCACTGTATACTATTCCACGCGACTCCCGGAAGCCAGAAACAGACAGCTGGCCACGGGGAATGGCTCCAGCATGTTCCCCGTACCCATGCAGGCCACAGGCAAGTCTAAGGGAAATGTTACTGGGAACTCGGCCAGAAAGCTCCACCTCAACCGAAAAGAGCTAAATCCACGGCACAGACTCCCTGCTTCCGTGATTCCTCTTCTTCCCAGGCGGGGCGTTCCATCGGGGCAAGGGTGATCTAACGTGCTCATCTTTCTCACGCCCAGGGGATCAACTGGTACCACTGGAAAGGCCACGAGTTCTCCATCCCCTTTGTGGAAATGAAGATGCGTCCCTACAACCACCATCTCGCGGCAGGGAGGAAACGGCGGGCCTTCCCGTTCTGAGCAGTGGGGGCCACGACCCAGCAGATCCCTGCTGTCATTTGTCTGTATTCTGTAATATGAAACCAGGGGGGAGGGTGGTAGTAACGTGCTTCGCAACCTAGTAAGTCTCTGACGGAAGCAGGGGTGTCGCAGGGGTCCTTGACAGCCGTCTGTCTGCTCTCAGTTTCTGCTGCCCAGGAGCCTGGTCCTAGGTCTCCATCCTCCCTCCTGCCCAGTCACCCGTCAGCTTCCCCTCCTGGTCCACCGAGGAGGAAAAGGAGGAAGTGTTGTTAAATGATTGGTTCAAAGGCAAATGGCGGAGTGCAGGTTGTCAGGGTGACAAGCAGGCACCTTCTTTTCTGCCCTCCTCCTAAGATGCCCTTCACCTTCCAGGTAGTTGTGATCTGACCATGGCCTTGGATGGCCAGGTTCTCACACCAACCCAGCCGAGAAGCCTCAGCAGGAGAGCTTGGCCAACAACTCCCCTTAAGAGCAAATAGATCAACCACTCGCAGTCCCAACAGCCTGAGTCCTTTCTAATGGGCCAAAGCATCTTCTGGCTTGTTACCTTTCCAAGCCCAATGGACCCTTCGCCTAATGCCTTCCCACCTTAGGTCCTATTGTCCCACCAGCCTGACCACTGGTCGTTCCCAAGATGTCTCATGCTCCCAGCTCCAGGGACACACATGTAGCCCCTGAGAGGCCGCTGCCCCTCCCTCAGAGGAGCAGACAGTAGCTTTGCTGGGGGAAGATGGGTTTTGTTTTTAGCACTTTTAAGTCAGGCACCGAGGACAGGACGGAAGATCCAGAAATCAGGGCATCTGCCATACAGACTGCAGGTCCCGTGGGAAGCACAGATCTGTTTTCTCTATTTCTGGCCCAATTTGTCATGGATTTTTTTTTTTTTTTCTGAATTGCAAACTGAAGGCCTTATTCCTATTTCCAGCCAGGCTCCACTTAGTGTAGGTGGCTTAATCAGAGTCAAAAGAAGAAGTTAAGGGACCAGCCAGCCTTTCCCCTCACTGCTAGTCCTGGGAGCAACTGGAATTTCTGCTTTGTTTTTATTGTTCTGTCTTGGCCCTGTGGGGACCAGGAATGACCCCTTTAATGAGGTGAGACTACGAGCAGGCTTTCTCCATCTTCCTGTATTATTCTGCCTCTGAGAGAAGAAATGAAAAATGCCAGAGGAAATTACATGTAGAAATCCAGAGGTGAGGAGGGGAGGCCTGGCCCTACCCCTGCTTGATGAGATGTGCTGTCTTCACCATCGTGACTTGATTTTTAAGTTCAAGAGAAACTTCTAGAAGCCGTGGACTTTCAACTTCTCCAGGCAAATGTTGGCTGCACCCATCCTACAGCAGCGCCCAAATCCATGCCCAGTTTCCGCAGCTGCCTGCTCCCTCTCCTCATTGGTCCCTCAAGGCCCCGTTCAGCTTTAAGAGCTGTCCATGTTTGTCAAGCTGGGCTGTGTTGTACCTTTGCCACCAAGTGGCTGGGTGAGCCTCAGAGTTGGCCATTTCCTAGTGGGGACATTCTGCCCACAGTCCCTCTGGCCAGGGGTAACACTTCTGATGACATGAGGACGAAGACAGCCTCCTCTCTCTGTGCACATTCTCCCTGCAGCAGATTCCAAGGCCTTGTCTACTGCTGTGGTGTGCCCATTACTGACACACCTGGGGCTGAAAATACAGGCGACATTTTCATTTCGCAATTCACCGCAGCTTCAAAAAGCTGGGATGACTAGGAAGAAATGGAGTAACTAAGTAAGATTTGGCTAGAGAGTGGGGTAGCAAGGACCAGCAGGAAGCACACTGAATGAGGCATTTGGGGCTAAGGTGGGGACCACCTGTGCCACTGTAGCCCCCTGCCACCAGGTAGGCTGCGTCACCTGCCTAGGCCTCGGTGCCCTCACCTGTTGAATGGGAGGCTGGACTAAAATTATTTCTAACTCCCCTTTTAGTTTTTATAGCAAATAATGCTAGCGTAGTCTATGGTATGAAAACCCGAGTAGAAATTGGCATTGGTGGGAAAGCACAAATATTTTTACCAGGAGCTCTGTTTTATAAAGGAAATGGAAAGGAAGGGAAAGGAAAGGAAAGGAGGAAGGAAGGAAACAAAAGTAAACACACACACTCACACACTCACACACAGACATTGCAGAAAAGATAATGCCAAGGAAAAGGCTAAACTCATTTTGTCAATCAAAGCAGAGCTCAGGGACCTGGGTGTGCCAGTACAACCCACCTCATCAAGGGAACTGAGATGGAAAAAGATTCTGTGTCATCAAGTCAGGTGAAAGAAACATCAGTGAGAACCAAAACCTGTCTTTTATTGGAACCACTTTACTCTATGGAACATTTTTATAAATAGTGTCAGTAGCATTGCTTAGATTCGTTTTAAGGAATTTTAAAGGAAGAAAGGGACTTCAAAAATGAGCTTATCTAACCCTCTATAAGAGGATTTATAGATTCCTTTTACTAAGTAGAGGGATTTACTCAAGAATTCTCACCATTTTGCAGAGAGTCTATGTCCCACTCTCTTCCCAAGAACCATGGTCAACTTGGCTCAAGGCTCTTAACTTTATTTACTTAGCTTCTCCTTAACTAAGAAGCTTCTGCACCGAGTCCCACTTACCCTGTTCCTCCAAGCTCTTGGACTTTTCCCAAAGGAGGTCCCGGGGAGAAAGTCGCACAGAGTGCCCACCCTAAGCACACGGCCATTTCCCTAAGAGACTCAAGAGGGATGGGGTGGGCCGGCCCAGAGGGTAGATGCATCAGTGTGTGTAGTGCATCACAACCACCATCAACAGACCAAACAACCGTCTTACTGCCTACAGCCAGGTCTCTCCTTTTGGGTTTACCCACCATGCAAAGGTAGTTTCCAACATATCAGGCTCCACAGTTGTTTCTGGAAGGTGCTGTGGTCAGGTATAAAGAGGGAGGGGGAAACCGCTGGGCTTTAGAAAGATTTAACAGGCCAGGGAGTGCGCTGCATGTGACCACTAGGTGGCGCTCACTGCACCCAGCTGCCTTCTGGGTGAACCATCCTGGAGGTTGAGAGCCACAGGTTCTCTGGGCTTCCAGAAGGACTTGTACCAAACCAGGAACCAGGAAAACGGAACAACTGGTTTGTACAGAGATTGATTTGTGAAAGAACAACAACACAATGGCAGGAAGGACATGCAGAGCAAGCTTCCATGAACGGCTAAACCCACCCCACCCTCTCCTACCCACTCCCCACTCATTAAGTGGTAAGACACCCACCTAACACCCTTTGTCCCTCCACCTGGGAGCCAACCAGCCCCCTGCAGACTGGAAACTCTTATTTTCAAGACCAACCTGAAAAACCAAGTTTGCCAGTGCACTCAATGCCAAATCAAACAAGCCTAATGGCATTTTTCCTTGTACACTCCCATGCCAGAACAGAGCTATAGACTGAGGGACAAAAGGTCCTTATGGACTGTTTCAAAGAGCTCTTGTAGAATCGATTGTGGAGAAAGGGCCGTGGGCTCCTCTGTGTCCTCTCTCCGAGGACAGCAATGCCCCAGGCTGAGGGCTGGGCAAAGATTCACAAATACTCCTGGGACAGGAACATTTTTCTCATTTTTTTAACCCCCACCCAGAATTTCGGGAACGGTGGAGCAGTTTACCCAGGACATGTGCTTGTCTACTGCTGTTTTCCCATCACCAGGCTCCTGTTCAATCTGATTCCCAGTTCCATCTCTTGCCCTTCAAAGCAGGAGGAAGTGGGAGGGGCACATTCCACCTCTACTTGTATTTCACTGTCCACTCTTAAAACTTTGATCAGGAACCTCTGAAAGATTCGAGCTTCTGCTCCATTCCAATAATCCCACTGGGAGTGGGCGAATCTGTTTGTATTTGCCTTAAACCTGCCAAGGCTGCAAGAAAGACCTTGGGACGCCAGACACCTAGTGCGGATGGATCTGTGACATTTTAGGGTCTGCTTCTCTCACCCAGACACCTGGAGCTGCATACCCAGCCTGGGGGTGGTTATCTGGGGAATAATGACAGAGGGGTCCCCTCCGCTGAGGGTAGGTGAGTCACAGGGCTGGCTTCTGGGTTGTGCTTGTAGCCTCTTTGACCATGTTCCTGAAGATCTTTGCCTAAATGAGTTCTTGAATCTTTGCTTCGTCCATAACCCAACTACATATATATATATATATATATATATATACATACATATACATATATACATATATATATAGCTTCCCTTGATGACACTGGAGCATTTTGACACCATCAGATCAAGTGACAACTCACAGACTCACAGACCAAATGAAAACTTTCAAAAATAGGCAGGGAAAGCAACTCTAAAATGCTTCAACAGGATGTGTTGGTATGGATTCAGGTCCAATTTGTGGGGGAAATGACTCTGGTTCATTCTAAGTGTATCCCACATTGGATTTGCTTAGGCCAGAACAAACAGCTGAGAAAAAAATGAAGTTGAAAATAAAAGAAGAACCTGATGGGTCACTGGGGATTAAACACAAGTCTACAGGTGATCCCACACTAAGCACGCAGAGACCATGTGTGCAGGCTCCTCAAGTCCTGGCCTCCTACCTCCCAGTGCAACACCTGTCCATTGGCCCATTTCACCTGCAGAAAAGCTAAGTCCCCAGAGTCCTTACGACAACAACAACAACAACAAAACCACACAGGAAGCAGAAGGCCTTTCTTTGCTAGCCCCACCAGTCCTCCTGGGCCTTGCTTTCTCTTCCCCAGCAGTCACAAGCCTGATTTGTCATCTGCGGCATTTCTGATTAATTTTTCAAGGTCACCCCTTGTCTGAATCATGACTTCATTGCACCTGCAGCTCTTCATTGTCCAAATGTCCTTGGCAAACCTCACAACCTCTGGACAGTGTTGCATTTTCTCCGCTCAGGAAATCCTCCCTCCTTCCCCAAGCTTAATAAGGCAATTGCAGGACATCCAAATAACACGGCCCTTGTTCCTCAGACAAACTCGGCCTCTTCTGTTAACTTAATAAAACAGCTCCCTGTTGTCCAGGCTATGAGGCTGGGCTAATACTCAATTTCCAGTTCAGAAACATTTAACACTTTCAGCCTCCTGGGGGAACCTCTCGCAGGCACTGGCATTGGCTCATTAGTACCACAGGCTCCAGTACAGCAGCGTAAGCATCTTTGTCTGGGAAGTAAGCCACACCACCAGGGGTCCTGGAACCCTTGGCCCACAAGAGAGGGTTTGGGCCCAGATACACAGCCAGGGGGTGAGTACATGGATAAGGATCTCCTGTTTTCTCCCCATCACTGGGTTAGCAGTCCCCAGAGAAGCCAGGTGCTGCTATAAAACATCCAGTCATTGACCAGTAACAGCCAAGTGGTAAACCAGAAGATGCAATCCTCCCACTTCACACTCAAGAAAACTGGGGCCACGAGGGGTCAGACAAATTCCCCGGGGTTCACACAGCCAGTTAGTATGAGAGCTGAGGTCAGGTCGGCTATAGACCTTTAAATGTGTTTCTCCTCCGATGAAGATTAAGAGAAACAGTATTTATTGCACACCTACTATTTACGGACACTGTGCTAAGGGTTTTCATAGATGGCTTGATCAATCCTCACCACAACCTAGCGTCAGGTTTAATCATTGTCCAGAGGGAATAGAAGCCCAGGAAGGTCAGCATGCCTGACAGCACACAGCTACAGGTACTATTATAACCTGAACTTCTTGATCTAACTCTAAAGCCCTTGGTTTCTCTACTCCGTTTTAGCCACCATCTTCGATTTTTTTTAGTGTTCTCCCTAAGGGGGCCTCTGATGTCACTTCCTCTCACTCTTTTGCATGGTCTTTGCCATTTACTCCAAGGGACCCTCAATCTGTCCATCAGGGGACTAAAAAACATTGGGAAAACTCTTTTTAAAAAATTAGGGAGGCAAGGAGAGGGTCTACAGCAGGTTTGGAGGGGAAGCTGAGGGCCAGGACACAAACAGAATTTCCTCCACTCCACTCTGTTGAGGACATAGCCACTCATCTCTCTGTCTCCCAGCATCAAGAGTAGTTGTTCCAGAGTCATTCTGCTCCGACTGGAACAGGTGGTGCAGCCAGGGGTAGGGAGGGAGGGGCCACAGAATAAGCCCGGCTCACACTCCAGAGCACCTCTGTTACTGCTGAACTGGGGAGAATGGGGTTGCATGGTGAGTGTCATCAACCCAGCACAGTTGGCAGCAAAGGCAAGCCAGCAGGTTGTACGTGGACTTGGAATACCTCCTCCCAGACTCCCAGGGCCACACCAGTGCAAACTGTTGAGGATTGAAGCTGAAAGAAGGCAGGACAGGAATTAATTTTATTTATTCCCTGGTTGCTTTTCCCCCACGCACTACCTGCCCCATGTCCCTGGTGGGTGACGGGGACTCAGAGGACAGTTGGCCACGGACTCAATGCTCCTTGCTTCTTGGGGGAGTGGAGAAGGAGATCAGTGTTTGGTATTTTTAGCTGTCAGGCTCAAACTCCAGAAATGAACCCCTTTACCCGCACTGCACAACGATAATGTGAAAAGGAATAGATCTTCCCAAAAGAGAATCACTGCTTCGCATGGTCCTCTACAGCGTAAGGGCGGCTTGAGCAGTAGTGACACCTATGTGGCAGGTGCACCACACACAACGGTTCTTGCAAAAATGTCAACCCACCAAGCAGTCCTGTACCAACCACTGGGCCCTGAGGCCAGGGTCACTCCATGGCCTCACAGACGCAAAGTTCAGAATTTTCTTGAGTCTGTTCTTGACACATGGTTCCTCTCTCCCGTTATCCACACACACACACTCACCACATACCCAATTTCTCCAACCTCAACTACTGTCCAGGCCTCTGGGAATTCCCAGGTACCCTAACAAAGGCACCACGACTTGGAGGGAGCCGTTACCTGGGGCTCCGGGCAGCTGAAACCCGTCCTGCTGGTCTCTAGATCATCCCCCGGAACATCACACCCCCCACGTCCTCCACTGCCTCTGAACTTGAGTTTGTCACTTTAACCTTTAACAGCTTGTTCAGGTAAAAATAACAAAGACCAATCCACTGACTTTGCAGCTACAGTATGCTTGAAAAAGTGTGACTTGTGCTGAAGACTGGAAGGAAGGAAAGAGAAGGAGTTGGAGTCTGCACTCCTCGGGCGATGCGCACGTTGATGAACTAACACGAAAACACAAATGCAGAGGAGGAAAAGCCAGCTCGCCCCATCCTCTCTTGGCAGTGTAGCGCAAAGACTGGAATCTCTGCTTGTTAACCATTGTTAACTAGTATTTTTAGTCCTGGTTGCTTTTAGCCTCTGTATAGTTCCTTTTTTAAACACATTTTCTATACATTAATAAAAGATCCTGAAGGACTGATGTGAGTCTTGCGAGTCGTGGGAGGTCTTCTGAGTGATGGGGCTGCCTCTCCCTGGGCCTGCTCTCCCCACCCACCTCTGCTTCACCCCTCTGGGCAGGCTGCTCCCATCCCTAGCAGCCCTCTCCCCATCCATGTCCCCAGTCCCCTTGTTCCCGCTCTTGTTACAGCTCAGCCGTCCCCACGCCCTCCTCCCTCCCCACCTGCTCCTCCTCTCTCCTCTCTCCATCGTCTCCTCCAGCTCTTCCATCTCGAGCTCCCACTCACTCTGAATTCTTCATCTCACCCTCATTCGTACTGTCAGACAAGGGTCGCCCATGGGTGGTAGCCTCTACTGCCATGCATCGCTGGGACTGGCGCTGCCCGTGGCTGTGAGCTCTCAGTGCCTCACTGTCTGCCTCCCGCCCCCCTTCCCTCCTGGATCCCTCAACCCTGGCATGCCTGGTGGTAGCCAGATCTCCAAGGCTCTAGTGCCATCTATGGGTACAGGCAGAAAATATTTGACAAGCCCAACTTGTGAGCCTTGGCTTTGCAAGTGCCCCTCACGGCCAGCTAATTCACCACCAGCCCCGTGATGACAGCTCCCATGACCACCCGCTTGTGAGACATGGTCACCTGGGAAAATATTTCCCCCCTTGCTCTCCCTTCAAAACAACCCCCAGTGCACAACCTCCAGGTTACAGCTCAAGAGGAGGGTCAAGAGGGAATCTTCCATCCAGCTTGGGGCACACGCATTCCGGAGGGACACAGATAACCAGGTAGCAGAGCGGGATGAGGGCCAGAACCCAGCTCTTGCCCCTCCTCCTGGAGTGGAGGGGAGCTTTCAGGAGCCGGCCTGGGGGAGCTCAAGCTGGCTGGGACTCAGGACAAGAGCAACTATCCAAGCAGGAAAGGTAGCAGGAACATCATCAGCAGGAATTAGGGACACAAAACAGCAGCTGGAGTAGGAGCAGGGCCAGGGTGAGGCAGGGTTCCTGTTTGCCGGCCTCCCTGGGCCCAGGCCAAAGAGTGAGTGCTGTAAAGAAGGGGCAGAAACCCAGCCCTGGAAAGCAAGCAACCAAAGCCTCACTCCTCTTCCATCTCTCTTCCATCTTCACCACCCTGGGGCGTGCAGCCCGATGACAGCTGCTGCGGAAGGGGCCCTGAGGGACGGGCGGGGGAAGGGGAGCACTTTTCTTAGCTCTTGCCCTGGGCCTCATGCCCTGCCCCCTTTATTCTTCACTTGTTTACATGAAAGACAAAACAGATTTCTGGAATGTCAGACAGCAGCAGCAGCGGCAGCAGCATTCCCTGGTCCTGGCTGAGACAAGCCACCGAGGAAACCCAGGCCCCAGGGTTCCGGCAGCCGAGCAGCGCCTGTTGTGGCATCCAAATTACAAACCTGCCGCCTCAATCTTGTCCCGCGTGTGGCCTGGGATCTGGAAGGGAAGCTAAGGGGATACGGTGGCTCCTAAGGGACCTTCCATAGTGACTACTCCGGAGCTGGCTGAGCGCTGGCTGAGCGCTCTGACTGAAATGAGTATAATTCACCCACAGTTTAAGACCTCTGGGTGCATTTACAACCATCTGAACACAGATTTAATTATTGCTGTGTTGTGGGAACTGAGAACTGCCACGGGTAAAATTAAAAGTGGATTATTAAGCAAAAGCAATGCTGGCAGCATCGGTAATCAGTGCAACCCAGCAGCGGCTTCTCCCCCACGGTGTCTGCTGGCCCGAGCACCTGTGCTTCTGCAGTGACCACTTGCCCGTCAGCCATAAGACAGCACCACAGAGGGGGCCCTTGGGACTCCAGCTTCCTTCTCATACAACATGAACGGTACACCCCTCTGCCTGGGCTTTCAAATCATTATGAAAGAATATGCATTGTGGCCAGCACCACGGCTCACTAGGCTAATCCTCCGCCTGCGGCACCCGCACACCAGGTTCTAGTCCCGGTCGGGGCACCGGATTCTGTCCCGGTTGCCCCTCTTCCAGGCCAGCTCTCTGCTGTGGCCCGGGAAGGCAGTGGAGGATGGCCCAAGTGCTTGGGCCCTGCACCCCATGGGAGACCAGGAGAAGCACCTGGCTCCTGGCTTCGGATCAGTGCGATGCGCCGGCCGCGGCAGCCAATGGAGGGTGAACCAATGGAAGGAAGACCTTTCTCTCTGTCTCTCTCACTGTCCACTCTGCCTGTCAAAAAATTTTTTAAAAAAAAGGATATGCATTGGAAATGTAAGCAGCCACATAAAAGCATCTCTTGCTCCTTCTCACTCATCTCACCATCCACAGTCAATGAAAACTTACTACATACTCGAGTCAACACTAGACACAAAATGAGAGGCCTAACCTCACCCTCACCGAAGTGATCTGATCTCGGGGCCGGTGCTGCGGCATGGTGGGTAAAGGTGCCACCTTCAGTGCTGGCATCCCATATGGGCACTGGTTCCAGTCCTGGCTGCTCCAGCTCTCTGCTGTGGCCTGGGAAAGCAGTAGAAGACGGCCCAAGTCCGTGGGTCCCTGCACCTGCGTGGGAGACCCAGAAGAAGCTCCTGGCTCCTGGTTTCAGATTGGCCCAGCTCTGGACATTGCGGCCATCTGGGGAGTGAACCAGCAGATGGAAGACCTCTCTCTCTCTCTCTCTCTCTCTCTCTCTCTCTGCCTCTGCCTCTCTGCTGTAACTTTGCCTTTCAAATAAATAAATCTTAAAAAAAAAAAAAGGTTTGATCCCTAATTCTTTTTTCATTGAAAAGCTATTCTTTCACTTAGTCCCTCACCCTTAAATTCTCACTTAATGAATTCACATTATGTCCCGGAACTTTGTTTGACACCATTCTTTATTAGGTTTCTCCAGAGAAATAGAACGAAGGGGAGAGGGAGGAGGAGAGGGAGGAGAGGAAAAGGGAGAGGGGGAGGGTTAGAGGGGCAGAGAGGGAGGAGGAGGGGAAGAGATTGATTGTGAGAAATGGAGCCACGTCCTTATGCAGGCTGCAAAGTCAGAGACTCAAAGGCCCAAGAGCCAAGGGAGCCATGGTTGTAAATCCAAGTCCAAAGACAAAAGAACCATATCCCAGCTCCATACCCTGCCAGGAGCTCCACAGGCAGGCAGGAAGAGGAGCTAACTCTTCCTTCCCTGGTGGCTTGGCTGGAACATGCCCACTCACACTGGGGAGCGCAGGGGATTGGCTGGATCATGTCCACTCACACTGGGGAGCACAGGGGATTGGCTGGATCATGTCCACTCACACTGGGGAGCACAGGTGATTGGCTGGATCATGCCCACTCATACTGGGGAGCACAGGGGATTGGCTGGATCATGCCCACTCACACTGGGGAGCACAGGTGATTGGCTGGATCATGTCCACTCACACTGGGGAGCGCAGGGGATTGGCTGGATCATGCCCACTCATACTGGGGAGCACAGGGGATTGGCTGGATCATGTCCACTCACACTGGGGAGCGCAGGGGATTGGCTGGATCATGTCCACTCACACTGGGGAGCACAGGGGATTGGCTGGATAGTGTCCACTCACACTGGGGAGCGCATTACTCAGCCCACCAGTCCAGATGTGAAGCTCATCCCAACGTGAAACAGACACCCACCCAGAAACAATGGTTAGTCTGGGCACACCGAGGTGCTGTCAGGTTGATACACGAAATTAACCACCCCCAGTAACTTGGCTCCTTTCCCATGGAGCCCCCTGCTGGCAGGGAGAGTCCTGGTCTAGAACAGGGATCCTCTGTGCATTTATCCTCTTTTTGCCTCTTTCCTTTCCCACCATTTTTACCAAACTCCCTACCCAATCCAGATGTTCCACACATATGTAAAGCCCCTCACTTCCAAGCTTTAGGGTAAAATTCCCAAATGTACATTTGTGTATTTGTGAGGAACTGGAAAAAGAAACATAGTGTAAGAACTCAGTAAATTAGGATGAGCTCCGTCAGTTCAATATTTACAACGTTTATTTTAAGCCAAACACACTTCAAACACTAAGAAAAAGCGGCAATTAAGGATCTTCTTGAATCCCAAAAAGCTAACAGAACCTTTTCCAAGGATGGTTACTATGGAGCCTTCGGAGGGTGGGGGTGACAGCGAGGGGGCACCCAGAAAGGTGCTGACACTCTTAGACGTTGATGTCCTTCCATGCCTTAAATAAAAACTGCTATCGTCAGAGATCACTGCTAAGCTTCACTCACAGCTGTGTGCAAGCTTTGGTTCTGCTGTTCGTGACAATAAGCTCCTTGGAGGTTTCTTGGAAACAAGCATAAATTACAAGACATGCAGCAGCAATTATGAAAATTCACTACGTTGGCTGTCCAGGAAATTTAAATATGCAAGAAAAGCCATGAGAACTACGAGGAAACGTGTACCTCATGCCAGCACGCAGGCAGTACCTGGCTTGATTTGTGATCCACATACACACACACACACTCTTTTTATGACTTTATTCTGTAAATAAAACCCACAAAGTCATAACCAAAACCTGCATTTACATCTAAAGTTATGCTGAAACAATTGGTGACCAGGACAGGGCGGGTTGCTTGGGGACTTACTGACAAAGAAGGTGAGGGATCACAGAGGGAGTCAAGGCAGAGTTGCTTGCCCTCCTGTTCCACCCCCTACCCCCATCAAATGCCACTTAAAGATCTTGAGACGTTCACGCAAATGTAGGTGGCAACCTTTCTTTGTTCCCCAAGAAGTGGCCTGAATTTGAACTGCCTGGGCTTGTTCTTTGGTTTCAATACAGCGATACTAGATACATTGCTGTGCAGATAATCCCTAGCTGCGAGGACCGTCCTGTGCATTGTACAATATGTAGCCACTTCCCTGGCTCTAACTCACTGAATTCCAATAAGTCTACCAGCGCCCAAAGCGAGTTGTAACAACCAAAGATGTCTCCACATATTGCCAAATGTCCCCTGGGGGCACAAAAGTCAGTGGCGAGCCACTGTGATGGTGAGCTTTATCACAGAATGAAGGTAATTTCAATTCGGACTTCATGAGAGCACTATTTCAAGAAGTTTCAGGCCATCCATTTCAGCCCAAAAGACAAAATAACCCCCAAATGGAGCACTATTATAGCTTTCCCATTGAATTTCCTTTTATATAGTATATAAATGTTTGAAAAGCATATATCTGTGTTTTATTTCGGTTTCATTTTGTCAGAATTACTCTGAGCACTTTGTGGTGTGGGAATGGATTCCAAAGGCAGGGCGTGGAATCTGTAAGACTGTGCTGACAGAAAATGAGTGTTTGATTTGCAATGGTCCAATTTGTCATGGCTCTCCAGGAATTGATTTGTTTGTGCACCAAGGGCCATTTGTAAATGAGCCCTTTGGCTCTGTTGCTTCACCTGCTGGCCAATAAAAGCGATATTGATTGTTTCACATCCCCAAATACCTCACAATCTCCTTTGTCCTAGATATTTCTTAAGAAGGAGGAAAACCAAGGATAAGCGAGGCACTAACGATAGGACGAAGGGAAGATTCTGTCCGAAAGCTCTGCCTAGGGATGACGCCCACGTCCGGGATTCTGACCAGCTGAGCAAGGCAGAGCAGCAGCACCACCGATGTTTTCTGCCAGGTGAGGTTATCAAACTCCGCCCAACAGTGCTCCCTGCTGTTGAAGAAGGCCAGGGTAACAAGACCACCAACCAGGGCAAACTGTCTATTCTAAGAACAGAAATGGAGCAAAAAGGGGGAGAAAAAGATAGGTGTCCAAGAAAGAACTCAGCCTCAGCCTACGGCAGAGAAGTGCACCTGCTGCGAACCCTTTACCCAATCCACCCTTTCAAGCTGCAGTGCACGGGAAGGGGCGGGGCACCATGTGTACCTCCAGTCTTGCCAGAGAAGTTGTAGTGTTGAGCCTCCTTGCCTGTTGCCCCAACATCTGTTGGGCTATTTGGTCGAGTCTGTGTCGGGGCAGAGTGGATCTCTGTAACCTGTGCTCACTGTGAAGGTCATCTGGGAGGGGAGACGGTCAACGGGTGAGTAGGACTGGCATCAGCGCCCTCACATTTGCCTCTCTTGGCCGGAAGGACTGGTCTGGGGCAGTCTCAGGAGAATCTGATGAGGTGTGCACAGTGGTGTCTTCCTGCAGGGGTGTGCACAGCCACAGAGCTCACAGCAGAGGAGGAAAATCAGGAGTTCCCGTCTTGGCGCTAAAGGAAGTGTGCTGCTCTCCAACCTGGGCGGTCCTTTTCAACACAGGCTCTTCCCGACCTGGAGCCCCGGGAGCAGCTCAAAAGCGCCTCTTCTGTTGGGGTCTGGCTGCAGCCCATTGCCAGATATCCAGAACCATTGATTTTTCTTCCAAGATCAAGCCAGATAGAAAGAAGGGAAGCAGGGCGACCTCCAGGCCGACAGAGTCCAGGAGCTCTATTCTTTCCATAAGGACTAGGAGGGGGCTTGGAAAGGGACCGGGAAGGTGTAAACAAGAACAGGATCCCCTCAAAGGGTTCCTTGAGGGCAGAGCCTGGGTTTTCCATTTCTGTTCCCAATATTTAGCCCAGAACTCCGTATGAATTCAATGCAGAATTGATGGAAACTGAGTTGAATCAATCGGGTCTTATGCCCTGAGAAGGGCTCAGCAAAGGCTTTGATGCTGCTGGCAGTTCAGATTTTCGACATTCAAGAAGAACACGGGGCCTTCTGATGAACAAAGGAAAACAAGGGGGCCCACGAGACCAGACCATTTCCGCACTTCCTGGCCACGTGCCCAGGCTATGCCCTTTCTGAAGCTCAGTGCCCTCATCTGTAAAACGGGAACCAGAACTCCCTACCCACCCACTCTCAGGCTATCAGGAGGGGCCAACGTCTCAATGTGCAGAGGAGACTGTGCCGCAGGTGTCCCACACCCACGAACGCGTTGACCTGATGGAAGGTGAAAGATGTTCGATCTCAAACACCTTCACAGCAGGGCTGTGGCCTGCAATGTCACTAACCTGTTCCCTACAGCAGTAGGTTGCCTTAAGAAAATGCCCTGGCAACAGTAAGGCACCTGCATGCACTCAGGGCTCAGCTGACTTCTGGGAACAGGAGGAGGTGGGCAGGAACATGGATGAGACGTGAGTCGTGACAAAGATGCTCGATAGTAATCTTCCCCATGGAGGTAGTGAAGGCTGCTCACCGAGAGCCCCTGTGCCAGTCAGCACCCACTCAGGGAGACCCTACCCCCAGAGCAGAGGCCTGCGGGGTCCCCTCGTCAGCTCCCCGAGGCCACGATCAACACAGCAGATGACAACCTCTAGGGAGGAGACCTCTGTCTGACTTCAAAGAAGCTGCAGGTTTCTGCTGTGTGTGTGTATGCTAATTTTTATTTATTTTCATTTTACTTGAGAAAGAGAGAGAGAGTTCTTCAGTCTCTTGGTTCACTCCACAAATACCTGCGACAACCAGGGCTGGGCCAGGCCAAAGTTAAGGGCTTGAAACTCAATCCAGCTCGCCTACATGCGTGAAAAGAACACAAGGGAAGAGGAGGAACTGGGACTCAAGCCAGGCACTCTGATACGAGACGCGAGGTGTCCAAGTGGCACTTTAGCCATTGCACCAAACAGCCGCCCCTTCTGTTGTGTGGGTGCCCACGGCCCAAGATAAACTGCTCAAGGGGAGGGGGTGAGCACTGCCACCAGCATCCTCCCCTCCAGTTCCCTACAGGGAGGCTCGCATCTTCCTCCTGCTGCTACAGAAATGGGAAACAAGCGCTGATAAAACAGCTGTCTGCAAAAGCGATTATTCTAGAGGCCCACGCACCTCAACCCAGCCTTGCCCTCAAACATTTCACAGGAGCCATGTATAGAAAGGAACACACTTCCGCCCTTCGGAATGGGCCCAACATTTCCCACAGACAGAAGTGTGGGCTCTCAGGGAACCGCTCCATCCCCACCCCACCCGTGAGGCAGAGCCAGGAGCGGGCACTCGCCTCTCCCCAGTCCCTGCTCCAGAGCCCTGGGTTAGAGAGAACAGGGGGAAGGGGCTCCGAGCCACCTTCAGAGGAATCCACCTGCCCCAGGTGCTAACCTATAAAAAGAAAAGGAACAGAAACCGTCACGGTCACGCTCCTGGTGCCGCACTCACGTGGTACGGTGGGACCTGCAGTTCGTCGAGCTCATTGTTTTCACACTAGTGGTGTCATATGGACCTTGACCGACGTGGGGCACTGGGGCCCCTCAGCTGCAGCTTCCCCTCGGGGCGTGAAAGCCACACTCCACAGACAAGACAGTACAGCCTCCTGCACAGCGCATGCCTGAAGGAGCCCCGGCACGGTGGGCAGGAAGACCGCGTCCTGGAAGCGGCTCCTCATCAGAGCTACCCAAGCACTCCTGCCCTGGGACACTGGTCCCCTCCTTCAGGCACTTGTTCACGCTTCCATTCCCTTGCTCACCAGTGGTGCAGCCCACACCTGCTGTGTGGAACTGTAGACAGTGCATGGAACTGTAGAAAGCTGCAGTAGCTGGGCACAGATGGTGAGGATGGGTAACCTCGACACTGCTGGGAGGAGGGAAGCATGACCTAGTCACCCAGGACCCTGTGAGCCACGACTGAGTTTCAATCTATTTTAAGAGGAGTGGGAAGCCACAGGGGAACCTATGCAGAAGAGTAAAATGGATATATCTGCTCTTAACAGTTGGTTTTGCCTGCTGTGTAAACAGTGAGAGGATACACACGACTCTGCCAGGGACATCAGGAGCAGTTCAGGTGGGAGACCAGCGGTTCAGGTGGGAGACCAGCGGTTCAGGTGAGAGACCAGCGGTTCAGGTGAGAGACCAGCGGTTCAGGTGGGAGACCAGCGGTTCAGGTGAGAGACCAGCGGTTCAGGTGAGAGACCAGCGGTTCAGGTGGGAGACCAGCGGTTCAGGTGAGAGACCAGAGGTTCAGGTGGGAGACCAGCGGTTCAGGTGGGAGACCAGCGGTTCAGGTGGGAGACCAGGATAACTTGCACTCAGGAGAACTGAGTGGAGCTGGGCAGAGAGAGTTTTCCAAGAGGTGTTTGGTGCAGTAAATGGACAGAACTTGATCATGCAGGTGTGAGACAAGGAGATCACATGGATGGTGTAGAGAATTCTGGACATCAAGACCAGAGGGGCGGGGGCCACTCAGCAAAGGAAGAGATACAAGGTGAGAGCCAAAGTCAGGAGCTCCACTTAGAACACCATCCAGGGACACCTTGGGAGATCCAAGCAAGCGAGGGAGTGGCAGTCACAGACCTATAGAGATATCTGGGGGTCACAAACAGAGCCAGGCTGATGACATACACAATCACAGAAGGTCTACTGTTTTGAGGGGCCCTGGGCTTGGTTTGTTGCTCTGCTGTTATCATCTTCAAAGTTTTCAACAAGGGACCCCACGTTTTCATTTTGCACTGGGTCCTGTAAATTATGTCACTAGACCTTAACATATCATAATATCAATAGGATACTGATAGTAACAGAAGCTAGAGATGTGAGTTCATTTACTCATTCATTCAACAACTATGTATTGAGCACCCAGTGTGTTCCAGACAGTGGTCTGTGCACTGGTGATAGAGGAGAAAATAAAAGAGACACAAATACCTGCCTTCGTAGACCCTCTCCGATAGTAGCGGGGGAAAGGCAGCGAACAAGAGAACTGTAATATACAGTGTCTGAGGTGGTGAGCCTCAGGAGATGAAGAAATCCCCAGAGTGGGTGGATCAGTCTGTGGGCCTGCGTAACAAAACACCATAGACCACGGCTTAAACGACAGGCCTTTATCTTCTCGCTGTTGTGGAGATTGGAAATCCAAGGTCGAGGTTCAGAAATTCTCCCCTCCTCGCTCCAGGCTCACGCAGCCTTTTCTCCATGCATGTGGAGAGAGCGAGTGAGCGCTACCATGTCTCTTCTTTTTTTAACTTTTATTTAATAAGTATAAATTTCCAAAGTACAACTTTTGGATTATAGCGGCTTTTCCCCCCATAACCTCCCTCCAACCTGCAACCATCCCATCTCCCACTCCCTCTTCCATCCCATTCTTCATCAAGATTCATTTTCAATTATCTTTATATACAGAAGATCAACTTAGTATATACTAAGTAAAGATTTCATCAGTTTGCACCCACACAGATACACAAAGTATAGAGTATGTTTGAGTAGTAGTTTTACCGTTAATTCGCATAGTACAACACATTAAGGACAGAGATCCTACATGGGGAGCAGGTGCACAGTGACTCCCGTTGTTGATTTAACAATTGACCATGTCTCTTCTTAACATGGTTACTCATCCGACTGGATCAAGGCTCCCCCATGATGACTTCTTTTAACCTTAATTCCCTCTGTAAAGGCCCTGTCTCCAAATGCAGTCACACTAGGGGTTAGATTTCAGCACAAAGGGGTGGCATGCATCAGTCCATAAGGGTTGGGGAGCATTGTGCACACAGGGGTAGAGCAGAGACTAACAGCTCTCCCCTGCAGTCACCTGCAGCTCTGATCGAGAGTTCCCATTCCTGCCCACATTCAACCTCAAGCTCCAATGTTTTACTACAAATGTTAAGGATTTAATGTCCCAGGAGCAATCCTCAGACAGTTAGAGAAAAGATACGGCACACGCACCCAGCTTCCTCACTCATGAGCGAGACAGTTCCGAGATGAGTTGCATTTGGTTTCTCAGAAGATGTTTTGGTGCCCACCATGGTGACATCTCTCACTGGTTTTCATTCCTTCCCCTTTTCACTTCCCTATAACCCCACTACGCTTATGGAGAGCATCTCCTAAAAAGTCTACTGCACCTACTGGTTCATAGTCTGCACTGGAGAGGAACCACATTCAGATACAGGTTTTCAATTTGAAAAATGTAGTAATGTGTGCGCACACACACACACACACACCCACGGCTAGGGGAGATGTCAGTGAAGTCACATTGGAATCAAGCTTCATGAAGACCTGGGGAGCCAACCATGGGGATGCGGAACTGAAGTGGTCCACGTAGAGAGAACAGTAAGCCCCCAGCCTTGATGTGGAGCTACCTCAGAGTTCTGGGGGCAACAGGGGACCTGGTGCAGACTCTCTGGGGAAGAGCAGCAGGAAATGAGATCAGCTGGATAATGACAGCCCCGCCAGAGAGTAGTACTGACCAATACAAACAGAACGTGAGCCAAACACATCATTGTAAAGTTCCTAGTCGCTATATTTAAAAAACAAACGCGTGGTGGTTAAGACTGGAACACCCACATCCGTATCAGCATTCCTGAGTTCCAGACACAACTCCAGGGCCAATCCAGCTTCCTACAAATTCACACAGCAGGAGGTGGCAGTGATGGCTTAGATCCCGCCACCCAGGTGGGAGACCTGGATTCAGTTCCTGGCTCCTGACTTCGGCCCAGCCCAGCCCCAACTGTCACAGGCATTTCAGGAATGAGCCAACAGATAAGAGACTTCTGTCTCTCTTTAAAAAGAAAAAGGTATGTGTGTTGGGGGTGGGGGGGAGTAAATAAACATGTCAAACTGATTTAATGGCATATTCTATTTGTCAACATATCAAAAATGTTATTTTTTCAACATATAATCAACATAAAAATTATTTAGAAGATATTTCAATTTTCATTACTGTATCATCAAATTTTAGTATTTACTCCTCTTTTACAATCATAGCATATCTCAGTTTGGAGGCAGAATTTTCATCAGACACATTTAGCACATGTTATGGGTTAAAGTGTGTACCCCCAACATCCATATGTTAGAGATCTAAGCCCAGTACTTCAGAACGTGACAGTACGTGGACACAGAACCCTGGAAGAGGTGATCAGGGCAAGCTGGGATCACACTGGCGGGCCCTAATCCCACCTGACTGTCCTCACAGGACACTAGGACTCGGACACACACAGGGGAGGACTAGGTGTAGACACGCAGGAACCTGCAAGCCGAAGAAAGAGGCCTTAGGAGAAACCAGCCCTGTGATTCCTTGATGGTAGACTTTGTCCTTCAGAATCACGGGAAAATAAACTTCTGCTCAAATCACCCAATCCTTGCAGATCAAGACAACCTGTATTTAGATTTTCAAATCTAAAGCGACTTAAATCTATGGCTGGAAAACCAGGTTCACACACACACACACACACACACGTTTTTCCAAACACACTTCAAAGTCCCTCAGTTGCTGAGGCTCCAGTTCACATGCTCAGTTACTGCCGGGGTTAATGGTTCCTGCGTCTGACAGGACAGCCACAAGCCTTATGGACCATTGGCTTTTCCTCTAAGTGACGTGGAAAGACTGTGAAGACTTTAGAGCCAAAGGACGACACAGTCCCAACTGCTGCTGAGCTCGGAACACGGGAGTGGGCAGGGATGGCCGCAGGGAGTCCTGGCTCGCAGGATTTCAAAAACACAGGAGCCAGGCTTTCCTGATGGATTGTATGTGAACTACTAAGGATGAGAGTGACTTCAAGTTTCCCTAACCCCTAACTATTTTCCTTTAATTAAAAAAAAAATGTATTAACATGTCACATTTGCACATTCTAGACGGGGTACAGTATAAGAATTCAACATATAATAACACTGGAAACCAAACACCAGGCAACTGGCCTTCCTGTTTCCTTATCTTTTCTTTGTGTTTGGAGCCTACCAGCTCCTCTCCTCCAGGTCTTTATATAGTTAACATAAACCATTATTGTGAATTACAGACACTCTATAGTGCTGTGCAACACTGGAACTTGTTGCTTTTATCTGACGTGTTTTGGTGCCTACTGTACGACCTCTGTCTCTCCTCTTTCCCCCATTATTTCGAGCCTCTACTACTCAGAATAGAGATTGATGCGTTTTTTAAGCTTCTACGTATAAGATAGAACATGTGTATTCATATTTCCACATGTGGCGTATTTCACCCAATATAATATCCCTCAGTTATACTGATTTTGCTGCAAATATCTGACTTTCACTATTTTTACAGCTAAATAATAGTCCATTGAGTACATACACCACATTTTCTTAACCCATTCATCCTGTGGTAGTAGAGGACAAAGAACAGAAAAGGTGGAAGTCAAATTATCTGTAGGAGATATGAATCCATATAGAGAGAAACCTAAAGACTTTACCAAGAAATTGTTAAAACTGCTAAACTAATTTAGTAAAGTTGCCGAAATCAAAATCAGCACACACAAAATCAATAGCAATTTTGTACTCAATAATGAACTCACTGAGAGGAAAGTAAGAGCAATCCCATTCACAATGACAACAACAAATGCTTTGGAATAAACTTATCCAAGGATGTAAAAAGAACCTCTACAGTGAAAATCATAAAATACTAACAATAGAAATTGAATAAGGCACAAAAATGGAAAGACCCCCGCCATGTCCTTGGATAGGAAGAATATATACTAAAATGTCTGTACTACACAAAGCAGTCAGCAGAACCAAGGCAAGCCTCATCAAAATACCAATGACATCCTTCATAGAACTAGAAAAAAAAATCCCAAAATCCACAAGGAAGAACAAACAACTTA
This sequence comes from Lepus europaeus, assembly GCF_033115175.1. Lineage (NCBI taxonomy): Eukaryota > Metazoa > Chordata > Mammalia > Lagomorpha > Leporidae > Lepus > Lepus europaeus. The sequence continues at coordinate 156,206,354 of NC_084831.1, forward strand.
GAATTTCCAAAGCAATCCAAAGCAAAAAGAACAAAGTTGGTAGCACCACCATGTCTGATTTCAAGACACACTCCAGCGCTATTGTAACCAAAACATGGTACAGGCTTAAAAATGGCCACTTGGACCAATGGAGCAAAATAAAGAGCCCAGAAGTGAACCCATGCAGCTGCAGTCAACTGGTCTTTGACAAAGTCACAAAGACACTGGAGAAAGGACCGTGCTAGGAAAACTGGATATCCGCAAGGAGAAAATGGAAACTCGATCCTTACCTCTTACCACGTACAAACGTCAACTCAACATGGATCAAAGATCTAAATTCAAGACCTGAAACTGGAAGCTACTGGAAGAAAACATACGGGAAACACTCGAAAATGCTTTTTTGGAGGTTTTTAAACTGAGGCATGAAATTCATTTTTTTCAAAGTACACAATTTAGTGTCTGTAGTTCAATCACAAAGTTCCACAACAATCACTATTACCTAATTCCAAAATATTTTATTAACACAAAAGGAAACCCTGTACTCAATACCAGTCTTTCTAAATGTCCCACTTCTTCCAGCTTCCGGCAACCACAAACGTACTTTATGGCTCTATAGATTTGCCTGTTCTGGGCATTGTATAGGTATGGAGTCACACAACATGTGGTCTTTTGTATTTGGTTTCTTTCATACAGTAAAATGCTTTCAACAGTTATCTATACTGTAGTTCGTGTCAGGACTTCATTCCTTTTTGTGGCTGGTTCCATTGTATAGATACGCCACACTTTGTCTGCTCATCAGTTGCTGGACATATGAGCTGTCGCACACTTTTTGGCTGTTATAAATAATGCTGCTATTGAAATGCAAATGCAAGTTTTTGTGTGAAAATATATCTTTCTTCCTCTTGGGATTACACCCAGGAGTGGAATTACTTGATCGTATGGTAGCTTTATGTTTAACTTAGCGTTCACTATGTTTCCCAAAGCAGTTGTACCATTTTGACTACCTTGTAATGTGTGAGGTGTCCAGTTCTCTACATAATCACCAACTCTCCAGATTGTCCCATCTAGTTAATAAAAGAGCCCCAGGAGAGCACATTGTGGTATCTCATTGCAGAAAGTTATTTCTTAATGACTAATGAGTGTCTTTGCCTGTACTTACGGGGCACTTTGTCTCCTCTGGAGAAATGCCTATTCATAACTTGTCTTTTCATGTCTGTGGAACAAGTTCTTTATATCCTCTTTATACTCACCCCTTATCATGCACATCATTTGTGAATGTTTTCTCTCATTCCAAGGTTCGCTTCTCACTTTCCTGACAGTGTCCTTTGACGCACAAACGTTTTTACTTTTCATAAAGTTCAATGTATATATTTTACTTTGGTTGGTTTTATCTTTGGTGTTCTCAAATGCTCTTTCTGTAACTACTGAGGTGTTCCTGTGGGTTTTGTCCTTAATTCTAATACAATTATTTATTATTACACCAGTGAATTTTCATCTAACCTTGAATTCACGGGGTAAATACCACTTTACCATGGTGTATAGCCTTTTTTATGTTGCTGGATTCACTTTAATAGTAGTTAATTTAGGATCTTTGTATCTAAATGTGTAAAGGGCATTGGTCTATAGCTCTCTTTTGTTGTAATGTCTTTGCTCAGTTTTGGCATCAGAGTAATATCAGGCTCACAGGATGGTTGGAAAGTACTTCCTCCTATTTTTACTTTGGAATCCTTTGTGCATAGTTAATGTCAGTTCTTCTGCAAACTCATTTTAGAACAGTAAATTTTGGTAGAATTCTCCAACGATGCTATCTGGGCCTGGCATTTGCTTTATAGGAATGTTTTTGATTACAAATTCAATCTCTTTGCCTGGTTAGATCTAATTACTGTTTGTATCATATAGCTTTGTTCATTCCTTTACTTGCAAGTGATTTTTTTTTTATCTGTGAATTCAAAATGTGTCTCTTGTGAACAGTGAAGTGGCGACATTTTTATCCATTCCACCAATTTCTGCTTTTTGATTGGTTTTTAATCCCTCTATATTCAGTGTAATCACTGGTAAAATAGGAGTTACCCATATCATTTTGTTCTTTTCTGTATGTCTTATACCTTTATGATTTTTCTGTTCCTCTACCTTGCAACCTTATTTTGTGTTATACAATTATTTTCCGGTGAAGCATTTTAATTTACCTGGTTTTTTTTTCCTATATTTTTGAGCTATTTTCTTTATAGCTGCCCTGGAAACTGTAGCTAATAGTTGGAACACTCAAGCTTTAAGTACTGAAGTAAGAAGTCACCTGCAAAGGAGAAGGTTCTGAGAGAAGAGGAAAACGCAGGAGACTGTGGCACCCTGAAGGCCAAGTAAAGCAAGCATCCGAGGGAGACAATGAATGACTGCTGGTGCTGCTAAGAGGACAGGGAAGATGGGAAGCTTCTTGGTGACCTTGACAAAAGGGAGTTTGGGGGACTGGCAGTCCTAGTGCATGAAAACTCACTGCTTCTTCCAAATCAGAACAGGAGAGACAGCGTGCGTGTGCAGGGTGTAAGAGGGGTTCCCAAGATGTTTTCAGCAAGTCTGAGCTCTGTCTTCCTTGTCTGAGAGGCAGTCTTGTGGACCTGTACAGATTACGTAGGCTTTTCATTTCAGGGTTTCTAGTAGCTTGGGAAAGCTGTATGGAAGGATATATAAGTCAGTTAGCTCAGCCACGACATCCAGCTAGGGAACTGGAAGCCACACAGACTTTCTACTAACTCAGGGAAACCAGACCACCTTGGCGTCTACCTAATACAGGCATTTTCTGTTTCACTTTCACTTCAAATACTATCACAAATTCAATTTTAATGTAATATATTCAAGGGCAGTCAACAACGTTTGAATCCTTTCATTTTCCTAATGAAAAGAAAATCATTCCCAGTTTCCTGAATGGGAATCAAGGCCAAACGAAAGATGTTTGGTTTTACACAAGAAAGGGCTTACAATAGGTTACAAGTTGGAAAATGTGTGTGTGAAAGACATGACATGCGCTTCCCCAGCATCCATTCCTCTTCTCTTGCTCACTTCCCCAGTTTCATTCTGAAATTAAAACCTTCCTCTAGGACAGAGTTTTTTATTTTTTAAAAAGTTTACTTACTAGGGGCCAGCGAAGATGCCACCTACAGTGCCAGCATCCCACATGGACACTGGTTTGAGTCCCGGCTGCTCCACTTCCAATCTGGCTCTCTGCTATGGCCTGGGAAAGCAGTGGAGGATGGCCCCTGCACCCACGTGGGAAACCCGGAGGAAGCTCCTGGCTCCTGGCTTCGGATCGGTACAGCTCTGGCCAGTGCAGCGGATGGAAGACCTCTCTCTCTCTCTCTCTCTCTCTCTCTGACTCTGTGTGTAACTCTGACTTCCAAATAAATACATCTTTAAAAAAATTTACTTACTTATTTGAAAGTCAGAGTTACACACATACATACACACACAAACCCCTAGGAAGAGGGGGAGAAAGAGAAAGAGAGAGAGAAATGAGATCTTCTATCTGCTGGTTCACTCCTCAGATGGCCACAATGGCCAGGGCTGAGCCAGGCAGAAGCCAGGAGCTTCCTCCAGTTCTCCCACGTGGGTGCAGGGGCCCAAACATTTGGTCCATCTTCCAGTGCTTTTTCAAGGCCATTAGCAGGGAGCTGGATTGGAAGTGGAGCAGCTGGGATGCAAATCCGTTACTCCACAACTCTGGCCCCTAGAGCAGAGCTTTTTTTTTAATCTTTGCCCTGTTGCTGTTCACAGATCACTCTGTGTTGGGGGGTGGGGGGACTGGAGAAGGAGCCACCCTTGTGTACGACAGCACTGCAGGTTGTTTAGGGGCATCCCTGGCCTCTCCCCCACTGGATACCAGCAGCACAACTACCCTCGTCCCAAGGTGTTAACAACCAAAGAGCCTCATGGAGACAAAATCACTTCCCTCCTTGAAAATCACTGCCTTGGGGCACAGTTGTTCTGCTTACGCCAATCAGCACCATTCCATTCTGGCCAACACTTACAGTTAAGATGTGTGCAGTCCAAGAACAGCACAAGCATTTTTTGAAGGCTTAAAGGAATAAAATTCTCACTTCTCGGATTTTGTGACATGGATAAAACCTTTCAGATCGGCGCATCCATTTTTCCTCCATGAGAAACTCAGACTTAGAATGAAGCTGACACCACACTAAACAGAAACTAAAGAAACTGGGTTCTGGTTACATTGCTAAGCTGCTGAATCAAATCTGATCTGGCTTTGCGACTACATCTAGTTTTTGTTGAAGTCGGTTTCAGGTGGGTTTTCTGTTGATGCTGTCAAAAGTGCACCTGCAGACAAATTAAGAAGTTCAACTGTGCAAAGAACAGTGTGCAATGTGGAAAGTCCTTGGAATGAGCGGGGGCTCGGAAATCTCTGCTCCACAAGGTGGGTGGGCTGCAGTGAGGGGCAGAAACAGCTGGTTGGTTACAGCTCCAGGTGTGCCTTGCCGGACCTGGTGTCATCAGCTGGTCACGTAGGATTGATGTAAGCTCAGCTGCTGTGATTGGCTGAACTTCAGTTACTTGTTATAGCATGAAGTTAGGGTGCAGTTCATTACATAAATGATACATCTTCAGGCCCAATTTTACTTCATAATACTAAGGCCACCTTCAGCTATACAACGTGATGAGTAGGGTCAAATGAACATCAACAACAAAAATGCTTTCGGTTACCTTACAGTCTGAGAGAAGAAATTTTCAGAAAAACATTTCCATCACATAGGCAGCATCAAAACACCCAGACCAGCAGCTCAGCCAGAACAGTCCTGAGGAATCCTACAGCAGAGAAAAAAGATAAACACCTGCATTGTCAGCATTTTTACTGTTGCTTTGTTGACATTGAAGAAATCACCCTTGTAGGGCAGCCAAGGTCCAACTGTGGTCCCCAGAGCCTAAGGGTTTCTACAAAGTCCAAGCCGTTCTTCCTAACATGAAGATTATTCACAGCACCCACAGTCTCCTATCTGCAGGTACCTGAACACAAAGCAAGGCATGGCAATGCCTTATATCCACTTGCAATTTTTAAAAATGCTACTTAAGACTGTCCTTGAGAGTATTAATTTTCTAGCTCCTCGACCCTGAATCCCTGCCTTATTAACTCTGTGTGACTGAATGCACCCAAGTCCCATGAGCGATCTGAGGAAGAGAGCGTGTGCGACTCTTTGAGTCACCAGCTGCACTGGTTGCTTTTTTCATGAAGCATCATTTTTACTTGAAAGAACAACTGACAGACAAACTATAGTTTTTTAAAACGTGGGTATTTGGCAGGCATTTCCTCAAAAAATGAGCCAAGTGAACCTGTCACTTCAAGGAAAACAATCGACAGTATTTGTAGCCAGTGATGAAATTTGAGCTCTCAAGAGAAAATTAGGGTTTTGCAAAACTAGCATTCCATCACAGTGAGCCTGACAGCTTCCTAATACTTAAGGAACTTTTCTGATGAGATCAGTGGTGATGTTAAAAAATGTGATTTTGTGATATTGTGTAATAAAACATGTCAAATTTGAAAGATCTGCGTGACTCATTAAGTCATTTTTCTACTACTTTTCTTGTCATTTTCGTAATGATTTTGGAAATTATTTCATATATTCTAGATAGGAAGCATTTGTCAGTTTTGTGAATGTAAAATATCGTATTGCACACTTTGCTTGCTTTTCTATCCTCTTTATGGTGTCTTTCACAAAGAGAATTTCTTGGTTTCAATGCAGTCCAATCAGTCAGTCTTTTCCTTGGTGGTTAGTGTTTGTTGGTCTTGTTTTCTGATCCAGAAACGTAAGAATATTTTCCCATGTTATTCTCAGAAGTTCTGTGGTTTTACCTTTTACATTTAGGATTTTAACCATCTGCAACTTTTTTTTTTTTTTTTGATAGGCAGAGTAGATAGTGAGAGAGAGAGACAGAGAGAAAGGTCTTCCTTTTGCCGTTGGTTCACCCTCCAATGGCCGCCGCGGCCAGCGCACCGCGCTGATCTGATGGCAGGAGCCAGGTGCTTCTCCTGGTCTCCCATGGGGTGCAGGGCCCAAGCACTTGGGCCATCCTCCACTGCACTCCCTGGCCAAAGCAGAGAGCTGGCCTGGAAGAGGGGCAACTGGGACAGAACCCGGAGCCCCAACCGGGACTAGAACCCTGTGTGCCGGCGCCACAAGGCAGAGGATTAGCCTGTTGAGCCACGGCGCCAGCATCTGCCACTTTTAATTAAGTGAAGTTACATGAAACTGACTGTATGTGACTGCTTTTGACCTTAAAAATTCTATATAGTTTCTATATAGTTCTATATAGTCCAATTCTATATAGTTCAGCACAATATGTGATGTGAGGTGGTGGTACATTTTCATTTATTTCCACATGAATAACACATTGTCCCATTACTATTTATGTAAAAGCCCATTTTTGCCCATTGATCTACAATGTCACCTTTCTTAAAAAGTATTCAAATTGACTTTAGAAGCAGAGACACTGAGTGAGACACACACACACACACACACAGAAATAGAGACACAAAGAGAAACAGAAAGAGATCCCCCATCTGCTGGTTCACTCCCCAAAGATCTGCAACAGCCAGGGCTGGGCCACGTTGAAGTCCTGAGCTGGAATGCAATCCATGGTGGTGTCGGGGACCCAAGCCATCACGTGCTGCCTCCCAGAGTGCTAGCAGGAAGCTGGAAGTGAGAGCAGAACCAGGACTCAAACCCAGGCACTCTGTGTAGGATGCAAGCATACCAAACAACATTTTAACTGCTGCCCAAACACGCCCCCTTCAATGCCACCTTTCCACTGCTAGGTCTTTCCGTCAGCCCCAGGCCCAATGCCACCCTGTCTCAATTATTATGGTTTAAAAATAATTCATAATTATTAATCATCAAGAATAACTCTTAACCATGATTAAAACCTTTCACCTTGTACCTTTTTTTCAAGAGCGTTTGACTATTTTCTTCACACTTCCAAATAAATTTTCCAATCAGCTTTTCAAGCCCCACCAGAAAACAAGAGCTGTTTGAGTTTTTTATTGAAATCGCGTAAATGTACATCAACACATCAGTTTGGAAGAAAAAGCTGCTTCACAATGTTAGGTCTTCCAATCAATGAACACAGAATATTTCTCAACCCTAGTATGTCTTCTTTATGGTCTCTCAATAAAGGATTATAATTTTCTTTTAAGAGGTTTTACACAACTTTTATTAGATTTGCTGCCAGTTACCTTTCGGATCTGTGATTTGATTTTACGCTCCTTCCAAGTTAATAAGTTGGCCTATTAAAGCGTCATAAATGCTGGCAGAAGACACAGAACTACTGCACAGATGAGCACTCAATTACTCACGGCACAGCAAGCAGCAAGTGCATTGGTTTGCTTCAACCCAAGTCCCTAGGTGAACGCGAGGCACAAAATGGGTTTGTTTTACAGCTGCGGAACACTGAGTGTGGAAAACTCATTATTCTCCCGCAAGCCGTAAGCAGGCTGGCTCTCTCTCCCAGAGGAAGACATTTCCTCACTCGATGCCCACGGCAATAACTGCCCTTGGACAGGGTTCACGCAGAGAGCTGTCAGGGCCTCGCCTTCCGGGCATACCCAGTCAGAAGTGCAGACGCCTGAAAACTCAAGGAAAGTATCTGCCAACAGTGTTTCACACAACATTGTGAACTTTTGTAAAAATGGTATTGTCTCTCTGTTGCTGATATATAGACATACAATTGAATTGTGTATATTAAATCTTTATCAGTAAACTCATTAATTCTAATCACCTATCCCTGGATTCTGTAGAATTCTTAAAACACACCAAGCATATTTTTGAATAATGAAATGTTCTCTTCCTCTGAACCATATACTCTTTTTTGGTCTAACTACTTGACAGGCAGAAGGAGACAGAGAGTCAGTCACTGGCACACTTCTCACACTCCCTACGTGGTTCAGTCTGGGCCAGGGCTGAAGCCAGATGCCAGCACAGCAATCCCCGTCCCCCAGTGAGGTGGCAGGAACCCACTTACTCGAGTGTCCACACTGCTACCCAGGGTCTGCATTGGCAGGCTGGGTCAGGAGCTGGAGCCAGGAATCAAACCCAGGTATTCAGACGTCGGTTGCAGGTGTCAACTGCTAAGCTAAACATCCACCCCATCAACTTTATATTCTTTGGAATTTTTCCAGCTCTATTTTTTTTTTCCTGACAGGCAGAGTGGACAGTGAGAGAGAGAGACAGAGAGAAAGGTCTTCCTTCTCCGTTGGTTCACCCTCCAATGGCCGCTGCGGTCAGCGCACCGCACTGATCCGAAGGCAGGAGCCAGGTGCTTCTCCTGGTCTCCCATGGGGTGCAGGGCCCAAGCACTTGGGCCATCCTCCACTGCACTCCCGGGCCATAGCAGAGAGCTGGCCTGGAAGAGGGGCAACCGGGACAGAATCCGGTGCCCCGACCGGGACTAGAACCCGGTGTGCCAGCACCGCAGGCGGAGGATTAGCCTGTTGAGCCACGGCGCCAGCCTATTCCATTTTCTAAAATAGCAAGGGCAATGTTAAAAGATGTGTTGAGAGACTGCACCCTTGTCTCGTTTTTTAATCTCAAAGAGTTTAACTATTATAAATGTTTTCTCTAGTTTTTCTCCCCTTGACACTTTTTTATAGAAACTCCTCATTAAATAATTTTCTACTTTCATGTTACTGAATGTTTAGATTAAATGAATGATATTTTTCTGAATCTATTGAGGTTATTACATGATTTCCAGTCTCTCACCTACTAATGTTAAAGCAAATTTAATTTTTATATTAAAACTTTGTATTTTTTAAAAAAAGATTTATTTGAAAGTCAGAGAGAGAAGGAGAGGCAGAGAGACAGAGAGAGAGAGAGGTCTTCTATCTGCTGGTTCACTCCCCAATGGCTGATCTGAAGGCAAGAGCCTCTTCCCAATCTCCCAATGAGTACAAGGGCCCAAGGACTTGGGCCATCTTCTGCTTTCCCAGGCCATAACAGAGAGCTGGATCAGAAGTGGAGCAGCCGGGTCTTGAACCAGTGCCCACATGGGATGCCAGCACTGCAGGCGGCAGCTTTACCTGCTTTGCCACAGTGCCGGCCCCGATTATATGTATCTTAACAGGACTTCTAAATTGTCAAGCAAAAATTGATAGAATTTCAAAGAGCAACAAATACATAATTTTAATAGGTCATTTTAATACTTTTCTTGGTGAATGTTTGAACACACAGATAAAATCAATGAAAATATAAAACATTAGAACAATCTGTTGAAAAATTTGACTTAGAGGAATATTTCATTGTCTTGACAAGTGTAGCAGATGTATTTTTTCAACATATACAGAACATCTCCCAAAATGGCTGTATGCTGGCCTTTATGCTGGGCCATAAAGTGAACCTAAACAAATTAAAAGGGTGACAAATATAGGTGGGCTCTTTTGAGCACAATCCAATTAAGCTAGAAGTCAATAATGAAACAATAACTTACAGAGTTGTCGTTTGGTTAGAATTTTAAAACACTTATAAATAACCCCTGATTCAGAAAGAAACTTGTATGGGAAGAGGCTCCTAGCTCCTGATCAGTGCCGCTTCTGCCATTGGGGCCAAATGGGGAGTGAACCAGTGGGAAGAAGACCCCCCTCTCTCTGTCTCTGCCTCTCCTTCTCTCTGTATAACTCTTTCGAGTAAAATAAATAAATCTTAAGAGATACATAAAATCTATTTTTTTGATAAATTGAACTTTTTGTTTATGAAGTGATCTTTAGTAAGGATTTTTGCAATTCTAATCTTAAAATAATTCCACGAAGTTGATTTTGGTTGGATTTTGTCATAATTACCTCTTGTCAATCTTTTTTCCTTTCATCCTTCCTGTATCCTTGTATTTCAGACGTTTCTTTTCTAGGCAGCCTATAGACGAATTTCATGTCTTGTCCAGTTAGATATTTTTCTTGTAACTGTAACACTTCTTGCTTTAATAGACAATTTTTAAGCTTTGTGCTTGCAAAAAAATTACAAAGACAAGGCAGAGTTCCTATATCTCCTATACTCGGATGCCTCTATTTTTGACGTCTTACATTCATATGTCATGTGTTAGAATGAGTAAGTGAACACAAATTATTAACTAAACAACACCATTATTATTAACTAAAGTCAGACTTGCTTAGCTTTTTTCCCCTAAGATCTTTTTCTCTGTTCTAGGATCCTATCCAAGACTCCACCTGAGGTTTAGTCACAGGGACTTCCTGGGTTCCTCCTAGCTGTGATGAGTTCCGATTTCCTTTGTCCTTCATGACCTTCACAGTTTGGAAGGTTACTGGTCAGGTCCTTTGTAGACTGTCTCCCAGCGGGGACTTTTTGATGCTTGCCTCGTTATTCTACTCGGATAGTTTGTTTAGGAGAGGAAGGCCACAGGAGAAAAGTGCTGTTTCCATCCTATCATATCAAGGATACACTGTCAACATGACTTATCATTGTTGATGCTGGCCTTACTCACTTGACTGAGACAGCGTTTTTCAAGTTTCTGCACAATTAAATTATTTCTCCTGCATTCATTCTGTATTCTCCAGAAGGAAGTGACTACGTGCAGACCAACTTAAGAAGAGCTGTGTGTCACTTATCTACATAAATTTCTGGAATATTTCTGCATAAGAGAATTGTCTCCTCCATTTATTTATCCATTCAATCATTTATTTGCATCTTTACAGATTCGTTTGTTGTATACTTTGGGTTACAAATCAATGTTACTTGATGTATTGTGCTGCTCAAATTGTTCCTGCTTTGGCCATTTATAGCTCTCTCAGTTGGCTCACATCATGAACTCTTTTGATTTACCCACATCATTATGAAGTGAGTTTCTAAAAATATTCATTTATTTGAAAGGTAGAGTTACAGAGAAGGAGAAAAGAGAGATTGAGAAGAGAGAAAGAGAGAGAATTTGTGTCTTCTAGCCACTGATTCACTCCCCAAGTGGCCACAAGCCAGGAGCTTCATCTGGGTCTCCCATGTGGGTAGCAGGGGCCCAAGCACTCGGGCCATCCTCCACTGCCTTTCCCAGGCCATTATCAGGGAGCTGGATAGAAAACAGAGCGGCCAGGACATGAACTAGCACTCACATAAGATGCTGGCATTGCAGGCAGCAGCTTTACCCACTATGCTACAAGACCAGGTCTGGAGGGGTCTGGGTTTTGTTTCATTATTATGTGTCTGTCATATATGTATGTTTTTTTAAGCATTTTCTTACTTTCTGGCACTACAAAATTTTCCAGACTCATCTATGTATTTCCTGCCCCCATCTTAGAACAAGCCATTTCTCTAAAGAACCCGGCTTCTTTTATTCTAGAATGCTATTAAATATGATCTGAACGCTATGTGTACTCATAGGAACGGAGGTATAATTTATTTTAGGCCCTCTCAACTGACAGATGAATGTGTGTTTGCGTGTATTAACCCATATGTAACCATTTTTATCTATATTAGAGTAGACATGAGTTCTTACTAGTATCTCCAAGTCTACTCTACTACCATATGGTTCACTCCAGCTTGTTCCTGATGCTTACCTATAAATTCGCACCCCAACAGTGAGAACTGTAGTTCCTACCATCTGTCATCCATTTGCTTAATTGTCCAACTCCATATACATGCATGGTAGCATCAGACTTGTTAGTCTGTATCTCCACAGGAAGCAATTTTGTCATCTGGAATACAATGCTTATGTTCAGTTCCCTTCATTTCCATAGCTATTTAGGGCTGTACCTTTTTGCCTACCTCCTTCAGGGAGGTCTTTTAAAATACATTTGTCATATAGTTTGATTCTATTGTCTCATTTTGCATTCTCTCCTGGAGTCCTCCAGATGATGAAATGACTTTTTAACTTGTATGCATGGAGGTTCACTGTTCCTGCTATGAAACTGTCAGTTTTGACAAAAAGCATCTGGACATGTATGACCATATGATCATACAGAACACTTTCAGCGCCATCAAATGTCCCCTGGGTTTCACCTATACAGCCCACACTTCTCCAAGTCCCAGGAAATCACTGATCTTTGTCCTATCCCCACAGATGAGCTGTTTTCAGAATTTCACGTAACTGCAATCCAACTGCAAGTAGTCATTTCACACTGGCTTCTTGCACTGAGCAACATGTACTTAAGGTCCCTCCAGGACTTACCATGGCTTGACAGCTCACCAAATAACACTCCATTACATGGATATACCAGTGTGTTTATTGGTTCCTCTACTGCACATCTTGGTTGCTTCCCGTGTGTGGTAATTACAAAGAACCTTGTTATGTGCGTTTGTGTGAAGAACTTTGTGTTTTGGGCTCAACTGGGTGAATATGGACAATGTGGTAAACGTGTGTCTAGCTTTGTCAGAAACTTCCAGACTTCCACAGTGGTCGTTCATTTTACATTCCTATCAGCAGTGAATTGAGTTCCTGTTCCTCTGAACGTTAGCCAGCAGCTTAGACTAGCAGTTTTTTGGCTTTGGGCCATTCTAGGAGATGTGTACTGGTACGTTAATTAGCAATTCTCTAGTGACAAATGATGTTCAGCACCTTTTCATATGCTTATTTACCATCTGTCTATTTTCTTTGGTCTGTTTTGGTCTTTTGAGATCTTTTTCAGATTTAAGTTTTTTAATTACTCACTTGAGATGCAGAAACACAGCTAGACAGACGGAGAGAGACCGCTGTTATCTGTTAGTCCACTCCCCAAACGTCCACAATGACCAGAAACTGGCCTAGGCTGAAGCCATGAGCTGGGAATGCAATCCAGGCCATTTAATGAAATGACATGGGTGGCAGGAACCCAGCCACTGGAATCATTACCAATGCATCCCAGAGTCAGAAACTTGAGTCAGGAGCCAGAACTGGGTACCAAACTCAGGTACTCCAGGCAGGATGGGGTGGTGGGGAAACTCTTCTGTTTGATAGTATGACAGTAATCAGAGCTTCATAACAAACAGTGACACTCATGCAAGCAAATTAAAAAAAGATCATGGGGCCGGCGCTGTGGCAAAGCAGGTTAATGCCTTGGCCTGAAGCTCCGGCATCCCACGTGGGTACCGGTTTGAGACTCGGCTGCCCCACATCCTACCCAGCTCTCTGCTATGGCCTGGGAAGCAGAAGATGGTCCAAGCCCTTGAGCCCCTGCACCTGCATGGGAGACCTGGAAGAAGCTCCTGGCTCCTGGCTTCTGATCGGCGCAGCTCCGGCCGTTGTGGACAATTGGAGTGAACCAGTGGATGGGAGATTCTCTCTCTCTCTCTCTCTCTCTGTAACTCTTTCAAATAAAATAAATAAATCTTTTTAAAAAAAAAAAAAAGATCATTTTCTTTCTCTCTGTCTCTCTTGCTCACTATCCACTCTGCCTGTCAAAAAAAAAAAAAAACTTAAAAAAAATACATCATTTTGTAATCGGGGGTGGGGACCTCAAGAGAGAATGCAAACTGGGAAAATGGAATCAAACCATATTACAAGCGTATTTTAAGAGACCTCACTGGGCAGGCGCCATGGCTCAATAGGCTAATCCTCCGCCTAGCGGCGCTGGCACATCGGGTTCTAGTCCTGGTCGGGGCACCGGATTCTGTCCCGGTTGCCCCTCTTCCAGGCCAGCTCTCTGCTGTGGCCAGGGAGTGCAGGGGAGGATGGCCACTCTGCCTTTCAAAGAAAAAAAAAAGAGAGACCTCACTGAAAGATGGGAGAAAAGATACAGACTTAAGTACCTGGGCATCTCAATCAGCATCGTAACCATTAGGTAAACACCACCCCTTCTGCAGATTCTTTATTTATTTATTCATGTATTTGAGAGGTAGAGAAAGAGCCAGACAGACACCAGGCTGAAGCCGGGAGCCAAGAATCCAACCAGGCCTCCCATGTGGGTTGCACGGGTCCAGCCACTTGCGCCATCACTTGGTACCTACCAGAGCAGGCGTGCACGTTTCCATCAGCTCATGTGTGTTCTTGCTGGTGCGTTCCATGTGTCTTCAGTATAGTTTCCTCCATGCTTAGCCCATTTACTGAAATGACTGGTATATTACCACAGATATTCCTCCACTTTATTTTGCGCCTTCTACTTTTGTTTTACGTGTTCTGTTTCTTCTCCTTCCCATTTTGTACTTCTCAAACGGAGGATTTTTCATTCTCCCATTTTTCTTTTTTTATAAGTTTGGAAATTCTACAGTATTCCCTATTTTTCAGTGACTACCATAGAAACCACAACATGTATATTAATTTATCAATGTATAAATTTAAAGAAGAGTTACTAGGAACAACCTATGGACTTTTTAAACACATTTCTTCTCCAGACTGACATTCTGTTTTTATCAAAGTCGCTCGCTTTTACCTTGTGCTTTATGTAGTCAGAGATTCCCTGTAGCCCGCCTGCCGCCATGTGCTCACCCTTCTTGACTGGGAGACCTCCATCTGGGGTTGTGTTCCTTCCAGAGTGGATCCACCTGGGGTTGTGTTCCTTCCAGAGTGGATCCTTCTGGGGCTGCGTTCCTTCCAGAGTGGATCCGCCTGGGGCTGCGTTCCTTCCAGAGTGGATCCGCCTGGGGTTGTGTTCCTTCCAGAGTGGATCCTTTGGTGGCGGAATCCTCTTGGTTTTCAGTTTTCTGAAAATCTTTTTCTTCTCTTCTTATTCTTGAAATATACTTTCCCTGGCTGCAGAATTCTAAGTTAGTAGGGATTTTTCTCCCTCAGAACATTAAGCTTTGATTCCAGGTTTCTACTGTTTCAGTTAAAAATAAAACAAACCAACAACTTTCGGTCTGACTATTGATCCTGTGAAGGCAATCTGTCTGTATTTTCCTCTGATTGCTTTTAAGATTTTTTTCTTCACTGTTAGTGCCTCATTATAGTGTGCCTAAACGGACATTCACTATCATTTATTACTTTTATTTCTATTGGGATTTGTGAGCTTTTTTTTTTACTCTGTGGGTTTTAGCCTTTAGGAGTTAGCAAGGGGCCTTCGCTGTGGCGTAGCAGGTTAAAGCACTGGCCTGCAGTGCTGGCACCCTATATGGGCGCCAGTTCGAGTCCAGGCTGCTCCACTTCTGGTCTAGCTCTCTGCTAATGTGCTGGGAAAGCAGCAGCGGATGGCCCAAGTCCTTGGGCCCCTGCAGCCATGAGGAAGACCTCAAAAAAAGCTTCTGGCTCCTGGCTTCAGATCAGCTCAGCTCTGGCCACTGGAGCCATTTGGGGAGTGAACCAGCAGAGGGAAGACCTCTTTCTCTCTGCCTCTCTGTATAACTCTGTCTTTCAAATAAATGAAATAAATCTTAAAAAAAAAAAGTTAGCAAAACTTCTCAGCCATCATCGTTTCAAACACTTTCCCTATCCCATTCACACCTCTACTTCTCAACTCCAGTGAAATGACAGATCCTAACTTTCGTTCCTCATGTCTCCGGATAGCTCTTTCTTATTTGTGTGCGTGTGTTTATGCTACATTCTCGATAATTCGACCCATCTGTTAGTTCATGCATTCTTTCTCCATCTTTGTCTAATCTGATTTTAAACCCACCCTTTGGGGTTTTATAATTTTATTACTACAATTTTCATTCTTAGAAATTATATTTAGTTCTTCTTCAAATCTACTTAATTATAATGCTGTATTCCCTACAGACACTTTAAGCTTGCCTTTTATTTCTTTAAAGATAGTCATCATTTATTGTGGATTATGAATTTGATAACTACAATAGCTCAAGTCTGCTAGATGTGTTTCTTCTGTCTATGCATTTTAATGATTTTTAAGTGTTATCTGCTCCTTTTCTCTCTCTGAGATCTGGCCTTAGATGAAACTTTCTTCAGACAGGATTTGTGCTTACTTTCACCAGATAGCTTGGGGTGTTGCCATTCCAAGATATTTAGTCGAACCTGAAGGGTTTGTGACCTAAGAGGTCACAAGAACTTGACTCAGTCACCAAAGTTAGAGTTTTTTGTGACCTCCCTGTTCTGCCGGATACTTGGGCAGCTTGCCTGGAAGCAATGGATGGTACATTCAGTTCTGGCTCACATTTCTACCTGGTGTGTGACTCACTGAGGTTCTAGAACTTGGGGACAGACACTGGATCTTCTCTCTCCTTCTACGGTGCGTGTGTGTGTGTGTGTATGAGACAGAGAGAGAGAGAGAGAGAGAGAGAGAGAGAGACTTTCATACACGCACACACAGGCTGATCCTAAAAGAATAATGAACTCAGGATCACTGATTACAGCCCCCAGGGTAAAAACAGTCTCAGAATTTTGCTTACTTCCCTTGGCTCCCTCTTTGCCTTAGTGGTTGCACTGATCAATCCTTGCTGCTATATTTTATCAGTTCTTCAATGCATTTCACATTTTCATTGTTATTGGAAGGCAGTTTTTTTCTAGGTCCCCAGCCATTGTATCACCAGAAACTGAGCTATGCATTTTCTAAGCATATGAGTTTACAGCAAGAAAGTAATTCAGAGTAGATTCTTACTACACAGGTCTGTGGCCTGATGACTTTTTTCAAAGGGAACCTAGAGAAATATGATGGTAATTGCCTTCACACACACATATATACCCAAATAGACATCTCGGGCTTCAGGATTAGTGGTTCGACTTCTGTCTATTGGATCCAACCAAACTAGTTCTTCTCTAAAGAGACAGACTTCATTAGCTCAACAAATATTTACAGCACCACTGTGCTACATCCTGGCAATGTAGCAGCACAGAAAAACCAACCAAGCCTTGAATATAAATTCAAACGGAGATGCGTGTCCGGACTTTTCCCAGTACCACGTTCTAACTGACAGAGGCATGAAGCACAGTTGGGATATAGCTATCAGGGAGTGTTATATTTCCCGAGGCCAGCTCACCAGGAGAAAAAATAAAAGTGAAAAGATTTTTTTCTTTTAGCAGCCATGCCCCACAGATAACCTATTATATTTCTCCCCTCTGAAATGTCTCCTTAAGTGCGTGCCCTTTCCACACTGGGCATAATTGAGAGCAACAAGACTGCTACACAGCTATTTGCATGACAAACCCTGCTGCAGTTGGTTGTGCTTGAGTTTCTCCCTCTGAGCAAAATCGGGTTTTCTTTCTTCCTTTATAGTCTGTGTCAAATCACCATGCGAAGTCCTGCCCTGAGGCCCGCGGAGTGGGTGGAAAGTTGGATTATGTCCTTTGGTGAAATAGAAATGCCCAACTAAATTAAGTTTATTTCAGGATCCGGAGGTCTTGTCTCTAATTCCAAGTCCTGACAATCTAATCTACCAGAATATGCACGAGCAGAGACTCAGTATCAAGGCGTGGTCTGCTAGCTCAGCGCAGGAGTTCCTACCTTTCCACTTATTGGATGATCTCAGGTTAATAAGACGCAGAGTCCAGGGACACACAGAGAAGGTTCTCCCTCCAAGTACCTGTGACACAATAGAAGAAAATGGGGCTCCCAGCTGCACGTGCCCTGTGACTGTCATCACACAGATGGCGTGGGTGAGTAAAAAAAGAATAGCATAAGGTAGCACATGCGATGTATGTCCAACATTATTTGAAGTGTTCAAGTAATGTGGTTGTTTACCCCTTTCTTGAATCTTCTCAAAGTGCACTGACCTACTGAAGGCCTTGAGAAGCCAGTTGTTGAGGTAAAGAAAGGAGTGAAATATGACCAGAACATTTTTGCAAATTTCCAACATCACTTAATGATGGAGCTGTTTTCTGTTGACATCACCTAGTGCTCTACAGAAACACTGGGACAGTGCCATGAGGGGAACACAGGGTCTTTATTTTTGGGTGTTAAAGTAACAGAGTCATGATGCCTCTTCCTCTCTTCCAAGCACGTGGTAGTCAAAATTGGGTTGATGATTTTGTTCGCTTTGTTTTGATGTCAGTGCTCTTAGCTGAGTGATTGAGGTAGGAAGGGAATGACTAAAGAACACTGCATTGTTTATGGAGGTTTCTGCAGGTCAGAACTGAACTTAAATGCCACCCATCCAAGAAAAACATCCAAAACTGTCCCATGGAACTGATTGTGCAAAGGCACAATTTTCACTTCTACTGGACACAGACCCAACCATGTCCTCCTCTAACAACTGGACCTTGCTGCTACAACTGTTACCACCACACTCTGGAAACTGAACCCAGCTACCAGGAAAGCCATTAACATCCCCTACAATGGCTTCTATATAGCCAAGGCTCCAAGAGATTCTTGCATCCAAGTTAAAAGCTGCCCTGGGTAGACCTGGTTCCTGACTCACTTGTCATATGCCCACAATCTTGCTGTGAGGAAGGCTAGAATGCTACGTATCTGACTTCTGCAGAGAGAACTCTGTTCTTTACCAAAATGGAGGATGTCTCGAAGATAAAAGGGAACAGGAGTTGAATCGCAGCTAAAATAACAAATGCCCTCTTTTCCCAAATATTTTTCATCCTTCCCCAACTTTCATACTTCATATTTAATTAGACTTTGTTCTCTCATTCCCTACAATACATACATTCTCTCTCTTCTGCTTAGTGCGAATTTTACAGCAAAGTGAGAAGTGTCAGGCACTACTCCACAGACAGCCGAGGTTCTCCAGCAAGCCATGATGGCATATTAGTTACTGAGCCAAACTCACTCAAACCAGAGGAGCTGCCGATGCGGGAAATGGCCCAGGATTGAAAATTCCAACCAATCAACCAACCAGTGTTTTTTGTTGTTGTTATTTTTTTTATGTCCACTTCACTACCCCTTCTCCCAAGCGTCATTATATATATTTTCATTTTTTAAAGAAAATTCTGTTCGCTTCTAGCATGCTCAAAAAAAAGTATGCTCTACCTATCCTAATCTCTCCAGCCCACACCCATGGCTAGCTGGGTCCCCGTTGTGACGTTGGGCAACAGTTTCCTCAAGAAGTTCTTGGGATCCCCCGAGCTTATTCAGCGAACTGTTTAACTACCAGGAAATAGTAAATGACCCTAAAATAGCTGCCTAGTAACAGCTCTGAGTAGAACCCAGCAACAGAACAAAATCATAACTGACCCTGGTGGTAGAATGAGCCTTTTTGGTGCAAAGGCTCCAGAGGAATACGATGTGACTGTCTACCCTGCAAAGGTATGGACTGTAGGATACAGGAGAGACTGCCATTGAGGTCCAAGAGCTCCGCTGTGCAGAATGTCCCTGACAGAGCTGGTCAGAAGAGAAGGCACTTCCCAGCTGACCCGGAGGGAGCAGCATTCCGGAGGCCAGCAGGCCAGCTCGAAGGACACACAGCCTCTCCGCTTGGCTGCTGACCGTGAATGTCGGAGCTGCTGGCAGAGGTCCTGATTCCAACTGTGAGAAACTGCAGGCTCCACACACACACACCCTTACCTAGGATAACCCCAGGAGACCAAGGAGCACTAGAGACACACAAGCAGAATCTGACAGAAGGCCCAGAATATTAAGAGGGAGAAACCCCTGGAAGCAAGGGGATTTCTGCCTGTGGAGCGTAGAGCATTCGCATTTGCAACAGGACCACAGATCTGATTGGATTCCACAGCCACAGCCGAGTAACAGCTGGGGAGCTTCCTTGTCCCCATGTTGACATGCCCTTTGAGCACCGAGCTGGTCAGAAGTACCGCCTCACCCAGGCGCTCTGATTCATGCCTCATCTGTGGGGAGTGTGGTGCATGGAATGTACGCTGGACTTCATTCCCATGTCCCCGCACACGGGACGTGGGATCTCTGAAGTAATCCGAGTGTCTTGTGTTCTAGTGCAGTAACCCCTGGATAGAGGCCCCTAGGTATCTCCTGGACGGCCAATGTTTGCCAAATGAAAAGAAGTATCTAGAGGGTTGCAAATTTCCACCCGTTCTCTAAATACTGGGAAAGAAGAAAAGCTGAAGGTCAGGTTGACCACCAGTGGCCAATGATGTAATCAATCACTCATGCCTACATGGGCTGTGGAGGCTCCCAGACAGCCGAATGCATGGAGGTTCCCGGAGGGCGCTATGTCCTGAGAGGGCACAGACACTCCAGGCCCATTCCCACATGCCTTGTCTATGCATCTCTTCCATCGGGCTGTTCACTGTGTGCTTTAACTTTAAAATCAGAGTGTTTCTAGGGTCAGTGTTGTTGGGCAGTGGGTTAAGCTGCCACCTGTGACAGTGCCATTCCATGTGGGCACTGATTTGAGTCCTGGCTGATCCAGCTCCCTGCTAATGTGCTGGGAAAGCAATGGACGATGGCCTTGGAAGAAGCAATGGAAGATGCTTGGGCCCTGCTACATACAAGGGAGACTTGGATGCAGTTCCAGGCTTCAGCTTGTGTTGTTCAGCTTCAGTTGTGGCCAATTGCAGAGTGAACCAATGCATGGAAGATATTCCCTCTCTCCCTCTCTCCATCTCCCCTGTTCTTTCCAATAAATAAATCTTTTTTAAAAAACCAGAATGCTTGGGCCAGTGCTGTGGCATGTAGTTTAATCCTCTGCCTGCAGCGCCAGCACCCAATGTGGACACCGGTTCTAGTCCCGGCTGCTCCTCTTCCAGTCCAGCTCTCTGCTGTGGCCCGGGAAGGCAGTGGAGGATGGCCCAAGTGCTTGGGCCTCTGCACCCATGCGGGAGACCTGGAAGATGCTCCTGGCTCTGGATCGGCTCAGCTCCAGCCGTTGCAGCCATTTGGGGAGTGAACCAATGGAAGGAAGACCTTTCTCTCTGTCTCTTCCTCTCACTGTCTGTAACTCTACCTCTCAAATAAATAAAAAATATTTAAAAAAAAAACCAGAATGCTGCCCCATATTCTATGAGTTGCTCCAGCAGATTAACTGCAATATAAGAGCCCTATTTGCAGCTGGTCAGTCAGAACAGGTACAACAATCTTGGGTTTTGCCATTGTCATTTGAGTTGGGAGAAGTATAGTAGGACTGAGCCCTTACCCTAGGGAATCTGTCACTGTACTATATTATAATGTCAAAACTGAATAGCATCTGTGCAGTGAATACAGGACACTTAGCTAGTGTGTGCTCAGGAAACCACTGCAGAATCACTTAGTCGTATGTGGAGGGAAACCCCTAAACATTTCAGTGACCTGACGTGCTGTGTTACACTGTGTGGCAGTGGGGAGAGTAAGACAGTTGGGTTCCCTGCCTCTCCTCCACAGAGGGAGCATTCTGCAAACTCCAAACACAAGCTGCAGATGGAAGCCCCTCTCCCCCTTCTTGCACATGTAGCCCAGCTACTCTGTCTGAATGAATCAGTCTGTAGGTTGAGAGTCCAAGACCCACACAGCTGTAGAAAAACTTGGGTCGCACTCAAGTGAGACAGGGGTAATGCCAAGGCAGAACAATGGACAAACTTCCTCAAAGACCCCAGCCTCGCCTCAGTCCTTCTACATAGGGCTTATTTGGATGGCAGACTCTCCAGAAGGCTCCCAAGCACGTCTTGCCTTGTACCAGTGCTCTTTGGACACAAAAACATCTTTGCTTTACTTTAAGTTTCCTGGGTGTCCAATCCATGTCTTGTCTATGTTTTTGTCTCTAACTCTTAGAATATGGGTAAGTATAGATGAATGAGTAAATATAGGAATATGAGCAGCAATGCAATGCTAACCAGAGGTACTGGTATCAGATCAACAGCACCTATTTAGATTATAGAGTCTCTTAGTTTTCTCGGTCAATGCTTCTTGGTTCATTCCAAGAAATTATTTGGAGGACAAGGTAATTCAACATACTCTTCTCCTACTCAGTCAATTTAGGGCTTCACATTAAGACAACATAAAAATAATTAATCTAAAGAATGTAATAATAAGATTAGCCAGGGCCCATGAATCCCTAGAAATGTTCTCACAAAGTCATTGTAGAAACCCAATGTCGTGTGTCTAAGTGGTCTCCTGGGTGAAAACAGGTTCCTCCTAGATATGAGTTGGAGCATGGAGTTTTAGCTTGGGTTACAGAGGTGGGTATCAAAAAATAACTAGTTTCAGCTGAGCGATCCCTGGGTTCCAACCACACTGCAACCCGGCTCCTGAACATCACTGTTTTGAAGTCACTAGCAAGTTCCTTACAGGGAAAACCACAGCCCTCTTGTAGCACTTGGTTCACATACCTCTGCAGCTGTGGTACCTCTCACGCAGCTTCTCCAAAGTGTCTTCCTCTGCAGCTTGCAGGTGCCACACGATTGTGGCTTTGTATTACTAATCTGGTTGCTCTTAGTCTCCTTGAGACATCCCTTTGCCTTGCCTCTCTATAACCTGCTGGTATCCTGCAGGGGTTACCCTGGGTCCTCTTCCACTCTCATCTACTCTCAGGACAGCGACTCCAAAGCTTTTTCCCACCCTACTGATTCAGCCTTTCTCTTCTGGCTTTTGCAAGGGCATTGAGCCCCTCTCAGAAGTGGTAGATTTTCATTTTTGTTGCGATCATTCTGAAATTTCACACTGATAAGCCTCTATGTGGCTTTATTTTCATTCATTGTAGAGGATCCTGGTAACTCATGTCTTTCATTCCTAAGAAATTTTCCAACTGTTGATATTTTCCATCTCTTCATTGTCTCTTTCTGGAAAGTTTTTATTTGTATGTTGAACAGCTTTAGAAGTCTTTTTTCTCCTCGTTCCTCTTTCTAAGTTTCCTTCTCCCTTTATAGTCTCCATCTCTTCTAAGCCACTTATTTCTGTTTGGTTTTGTCTTTCATATTTATGGCTTTTCTCAGGTATCACACAATCCTTGGTGTTGTAAGAAGCTGTCTGGAAGATCTGAGTCCATGGATGGACTTGTAGTGTTCATTGTTATTATCTCATTGGACTTCCTGAACAAGCCACAACGTTAACATCTTTAGGATTTTTTTCCTGGGTTGGTCGCAATTCTAGAGAAGATCCTTGTGCTGTCAGAATCCTGAGAGCCTGGTAGGTGATAAAGACTGGTGTTGGGCCGGCACCTCAGCTCAATAGGCTAATCCTCTGCCTTGCGGCGCCGGCACCCCGTAGTCCCGGTCGGGGCACCGGATTCTGTCCCAGTTGCTCCTCTTCCAGGCCAGCTCTCTGCTGTGGCCCGGGAAGGCAGTGGAGGATGGCCCAAGTGCTTGGGCCCTGCACCCGCATGGGAGACCAGGAGAAGTACCTGGCTCCTGGCTTCGGATCAGCGCGGTGCGCCGGCCGCAGCGGCCATTGGAGGGTGAACCAACAGTAAAGGAAGACCTTTCTCTCTGTCTCTCTCTCTCTCTCACTGTCCACTCTGCCTGTCCAAAAAAAAAAAAAAAAAAAAGACTGGTGTTGTTCATATCTCGATTTGTAAACTTTCATCGACTCATATTTTTAATTTGATATCCCCATCTAACTCCACATAGTATCTAATTTAATCCATTAAGAGAAAAGCTCTCCAGTCTCAGGCAGTTCAGATACAAAAACCTGAATGAATCCCCCTGGTTTAACTCCAGTTTTACCTTTAGTTCCAGTCTGTCCATTACCTCTGATTCTTGAGATTTAGTGGGGGCAATCTCGGATCCAGATCCGATTCCTACTTGGTTTTTCCCACTGCTCAGATTAGAATTTCATTTTATGCAGTTTGCTAAATCAATTGTCAGTCTCCCGTGTACTGTCTAGTTTCTAAAAAAATGTCCCTGCTGGCTTGTTTTCTGTCCTGCTTATGTCTTTATAAAATCCTACTATCGTCCCTTTGGTAGAGTTTTCAGGGAGGAGCTAGGAGGGCACGTCAAAAAGTTTGTGGGAAACGGAATCAAAACAAACTCATTTGGGTGCAGAAAAGTTGTCAAGCCCATGCATACAAGGAAGCTTCAAAAACTTCATGGAAAATGCATGTCATAAAAAAATCAGGCATAGACTTCAAACGCTTTGCACCAGAGCAAGCTTATCTTTTAATTTCATTTTTGCCAACCTTTTAAGTTCCTGCACATAATATATGTGTTTAGTTTGCTTTTTAAAATAACAGTGCTCTGGCCTTGTAATTACATCTCACTACCCTTCCAAATACTCGACACACAGCTCCCAAACTATACTATGTTGTCTTTCTCTCTCCCTGTGTGTGTGTGTGTGTGTGAGAGAGAGAGAGAGAGAGAGAAAGAAAGAAAGAGAAAGCGAGAGAGAGAGCGAACGAGCCTTGCACATTTTTATAAGCTGCTCTCTGTTCCGAATGCCCTCCTTCCTCCCCATGCAACCCCATCTCTGCAAAGGCACTTCATCTTTCACCATGAGCTCTCCCCTCCACCAGGACACCACGAGGCCCTCTCCTATGATCCCGCAGCTCCCTAGACAGCTCCCTATCCCAGCACATCGCTGACTAAATAATAATTACTTGTTTACTTTTCTGTCTCACCCAGTAGCTTACAGCTACCTCACAAGGCCTTCTTCCTCCAGGGATGCCTGTGGCAAAAGCAAAGTCTTTTCACTAAGTAGGATACCAGAAACTGTGAGACACTCCCCTAAGGCAATGTTCCAGACCAAGCGAAGGCATCAGTCCCAGCTGTAAAAAAGTATTATTTGTCTTGTAAAACCTCTTCCCTAGATTAGTCTGCAAAGTTAGCCCAGATATTAACTGCCCTAGAAATTATATTTACTTCTTTGTATAATCAAAGCAACTTAGCATTCATCAATTAGTTTTGGTAATTTGCCATCAGAGCTGTCTAATTAAATTTGAAATTGAACCTCCAGAAGAGAAATATCAATTTGGAAATTTAATACCAGGCAGATGTCCTTGGGCACAGCTTCCCATTTCTTGACCTTCCATTAAAAAAAAATAGTGGGCTCAGGGATGGAACTGGGCCAAGCACCGAGCCCATGGGTGTGTGCTAAATGCACAGTCCAAACCTGGTGCTATCCGCTCCAAAGCTTGGACAGCACACAGCCATGAGAATACCATCCCAGGAGTCAGTCATCAGAATGACAGTATTCTTGTTTTCAGTGGGAAATGAGAGCCTGTCGCTAACACAAACCCATGCAGAATGTAAGGTTCTTCTGGCCTTGCTCTGGCAGCAAAAAAGAGAATGGTTCTAGGTCTAAGCCAAACCAAGGTGTTGTATTCAGGGACCGCTTAAGAAGTCGTTAAAATGGACTGAATGTGTCTCCCCAAACTTCACATGCTGAAATCCCAACCACACTCCTCTCCTACCCCATGTAGTAGTATTAGCCAATGGGACGTTTGGGATGGAACGAGGCTGAGGCCTCATGGGTGAGACTGGTGCCCTTGTGAAAGTGGCAAATGGCTCCGGGTCCTCCCTCCCTCACTTCCCACCCTGTGCAGACACAAGGAGAAGAGAGATGGTAGACTGTAGCATGACGGAGGACCTTCAATAGACTCCAACTACGCAAGCCCCTGGTCGTGGTCGTCTCAGCCTCTGGAATTGTGAGACAAAGTTCTGCTGCCCTGACAGATCCGGAGCAGTCGCCACTCGCTGCTGGAGCTTCCCCATAGATGCAAGGGGAATGTCCTCCAGGTAGCAGTCTGAGTGTGGCGGCCACGATGCAATGGAGGAGCACAGTGGGGAAACACAGGGAGAATTCTGCAACTCAGGAATAATCTTGTCGGCAGTGAAAAGTCTGTGTTACTTTCAAAGAGGAATCTAAAATTTGAATTTACACAGGAAATGTTGGAAAATATCCCCTACTATCCTCACATAGTTGATGACCCCATTAAATGGTTAAAACTAAGTAAAAGTAAGCCATCAAATCAATTCCTGTTTATAAGCCACCTGGTCTCTGATACTTGTTTATAGCAACCTGAATTGAAAAAGGCAGTGTCCTTGGGAGTAGAAAGGACAGAGACGATAGAACAGAAGAAAGCCCTTTGCGACCCTCTGCTTGGGAAACTATTCTCACCTCTACAGTGCTGTTGGGCTCCTAGACTCATTCGTCCTCTGAAAGTCAGAGACGTGATCTTTCACCTGCAGTTCATGGAACGCCCATCTTCTCCACGCAGGAGAACGGAGAGAAGAGGTACCTGGTGTGTGCTGGAGCCCTGCGTATGCACTGCAGTGCTGGCAATTGCGCAACATTCGCCTCAAAAGCAGTGTGCTGAATTCCCCTTGCCTATGATGAGATGTTCCTTTCCTACTCCCTTCAGGAACTTCCCCACACCACACTACACCCAGCCTGTCTCTCGTGTGCCATTAGGACAAGGGGGAGGAACATCTGTCCAGAAAGCAGTGGCTTTCGTGGGAGACACAGGCGGACTTTAAAGTATCCACACAGCAGATCGCTTATGATGAAGCCTGACTGTGGTGCTGTTATTACTACATGGCACAAAACAGAAACAAATATACCAGGAAGAACAGTTTTCAGACTTCATAAGATGGAAGTTCTAACATCAACTAAGTAGTTCATTATATCTACTTTTTATAAGGAAGAAGGCTCTTGAAAACAAAATTTGTTCAAGTCCATGAAGTTAGTTGGTGATACAGTTGAGATTCCAAGTTGGTCTTTTGATGTCAGTTTTAACAGAGTGCATCCCAGTCACTCTATATTCATTTAGATGCATTTGCCTGCAAATAAAAGAAACTCCAGCCAAGGTTCTGAAGGAGGAGCAGTGTTTGGTTTTGTCAGTTCAGTGCCTTAATGATATCATTAAGGACGCACGTTCTTTCCCATTTTCTTCTCCGCTGACCTCATTGTGTCAAATGTCTCCCCCTCAATATTCCAGGTTGTTTACACAGTTCCAAGCATCACTTGTGGTAGATAAAGTCTTGAGGCAGAAAGGGACCTCTCACCATGTGTAATGTGTCCCTTTTCAAAGCAGAGGCAACTTCCCCTCGTGTTTCATCACCTGCCCTCACCTTAACAATCATTTGGCAAACAATTTCATCTTGATTAGCCTAGACCAATCAACACTCACTGCCCTAAGGCTGTGAAAGGGCCCAGATCCTACTGAGGAATGTGGATTTTCAGAGGAAGATGTAATTCATGAGCAAAGAAGAAAGGTAAATGCGGTAGCAATGACAACCAGCAACGAGGCTCAATCCTGCCAATATGGCGGCTGTTTTCTAAGACAATACGCTATCAGGCAATAAAGAAAAGCATCTGGCCACTAAATAGCCATAGTGGATATGAACGGTTAGTGTGACATGAGAGCAAAGTCCAAGTCTAATACGCTTAACTATGCTTGGTGCTAGGTTTCTAACATCGTAGAGAAAGCCCCACTGACTGTGGATGAAGAGGCCAGCGTTCTAATCCTATCTCCAACACTAACCAGCTGGTGATAGCAACCTGCCTAATCTTGATTTTTTTCCTTTTTTACATTGGATAACAATACATATCTCATACACATCACAGAACAGTCATATTGCCATGAAGCTGAAGTCCGTGTACCCATGAATAAACGCAATAGGGAAGGTTTCTGGTCTTGAAGGTCCTTTCAGTAATTGTTTTTGCTGGATCCTCCCCTCCTCTTCCTTCCCCTCTTCAGTACTAAGACACACATAGGATCTACGTTGTGGATCTTTCGCCCCTGCTGGCTGGCCCCTAAACCAAGGACTGGGATACCTGTCAGTCAGCACCTCAGAGGCTCTTTAGAATGCAACTTAATGTTCACATACGAACCCAGTGTCTTTACATTTATAAATCTTGGTGACGAGAGAGGAGATGCCAAGGATCATGGTGACACTGTGTGCTCCAAATGAAGCCAGGGAGTTGAAGGAGGGTTAACGGTGTGCTGGCCCCTTTTATTCCTTTGCAAAACAAGGGAAGCTTCATGAAGCGCCTTCGTCCTCATGACTCCATCCCTCTTCCTTCTCTCTGATCTGTGTAATGGACTAAGATTCATTCCCTCTCTTACTCTGTCACTGAGCCAAACCTCACTGATAAATCCACCCTGGTAAGTACTAATCTCTTCATTTTTTTTCTTATTTAATATAGTGGTTCTCATCACTGGTTTTCATTCCTGTGGTACAGGAAGTGTTTGGCTGATTGCCAGAGAAAAGTCCTATCATAAAACCATGTTGAGTTGAACTGGAAGAGACATCAAATCATCGGGACCCTTAGGACACAAAGTGTGGTCTGCAGACCAACAATATCACCTAAAAGCTTATTAGAAATGCTGCCTCTCAGGCCAGCCCCAGGCTTGCTGAACCAGAGCACACATCTAGCACAGTCCTCAAGTGGTTCGTATGCATTTCAGTTTGAGGTTTGCTGATCTAGACCAACCACCTCAATTGTGCAAAGAAGTTACTGCTCTCCATCTGTACCACAGCAAATTAGTGTTTGAGCAAGACCAGATCCCAGGTCTCCTGTTTACTAAAACTGCACCATTCTACCTCTTAAATATCATTGATTCATTTTTATACTTGGCTAACTTATCCAGTATTTGGCTTAGCCTGTATTTGGCTTCCAAATTCACCACACTTGCCCATTAGTATTATTTTGATGCATATTTTCATAGTTTTCTGCAGTGTTTTCTTTCATTCCTTAATTATCTCACCACAACCTGTCCCAGTCCCAGTCCCAGTAATGAAGTGAAAAGAGTTTACTTTTAACATCTTCTTACTCAACCCTTCTTTCCCCACTCCTCTCTAAGGATACCCTCAGCTGATTGTCAACTAGTCTATCCACTAATATTTTATTTAGAATTCTTGTATCTATCTATACATAAAAATAGTATAAGGCATTCTTTTTATTTTAGTTCTTGGTTAAAGTCTTGAGATTAAATCATGGTTGTCTCCTAAAATGAGTTAGGTAATTTGGTTCCTAAGTGAGGGATACAGTGGGTCATTGATATGATTTTTAACACTTTTGCAAGATTGCCCTACTTATAGGATCAGAACTTGCTCAACTCAAAAGCAGAATATGATGCCATGTTTGAGATTTCTGGTGTCTAGAGAAGACTGGAACACCTGAAGTACATCGCCCTGTATCTGTAAGACTATTCATCTAGCTACTACCTTCATCCCTTATGCCTCCATCAGGGTTCTCCCAATCTCTTTACCCTGACCAAGCAGCTAAGAAACACTGCTTGAAAGTACTAGAATCCACTGCAGTACATTTTTGAGGATTTCCATCACAACATCCAAAAGTAGGGGAAGAACGTTTGGACAGCTCAGAGTCACATTCAGTCTTTTTGACGAGGCACACGTAGGAGTGCGTATGGGTGAGTCCGAGGCCCTCCCAGATCTGGAAAGATGTGTTCATGACACATGCTTCTGCAGCAGATCACAAGAGGAAGAACAGAGTCTGCCAGTTATTAGCACGTGTCCCTGCTGTCCTCGTATCTCCTCACACCCTGTCTCACCTCATTTAGAATTGTTTCTTAACCTCAGAAGAGCCTGGATTTGAAAGTTCATGGACAATGATAACAAAATTTTTTAAATTTCATCACTCCTCCTCCTCCACAGTCTGCTTTGAGAAAACTTGAGGACTGGAAGAAGCCAGAAGTCTGAAGAATCTTAGAATCTATTGCTCAGGCCGGCACCACAGCTCACTAGGCTAATCCTCTGCCTGTGGCACCAGCATTCTGGGTTCTAGTCCCGGCTGCGGTGCCGGTTCTGTCCCGGTTGCCCCTCTTCCAGGCCAGCTCTCTGCTGTGGCCCGGGAGTGCAGTGGAGGATGGCCCAAGTGCTTGGGGCCCTGCACCCCATGGGAGACCAGGAGAAGCACCTGGCTCCTGGCTTTGGATCGGCACAGCGCGCCAGCCGTAGTGGCCATTTGGAGAGTGAACCAACGGAAGGAAGACCTTTCTCTCTGTCTCTCTCTCTCTGTCTAAATCTGCCTGTCCAAAAAAAAAAAAAAAAAAAAAAAAAAAAAAAAAAAAAGTTTAAAAAAGAATCTATTGCTCAAAGGCAAATGTGTCCCTATCCTGAATCAGAGGTCAAATAGGCATCTGAATCTATAACACGGCCTTAAGATGTTAATCAACTAATATCTATCCACTCCATACATTTCACTCTCTGCCACCAATTCACCGACAGGTTTGTGTTCCTCCTCTTTGTGTCGCAGGGAGGGAGGGGACATGAGACACATTTTTCCAGGACTAAGCTTGCTTACAATTTTTTACATTTGTTCAGGAGGATACAGAGGGTCCCAGTTGGGTATTGGGTGCTACGAGGAGGCGGATGGCAGAGGGAGATTAACAGTCACAGAGAGAAACATTTCTAAACTGGCAGTACTCTTAAGTCCAGGAAGAAGCAAAGTGTCCAGAAGCCACTATTTTGTCTCACACCCTCCTCCAGCTCCAAGAATTTCTTCTCTCATCAAGCAACCTCTTCTCATCTAGAAACTCTGAGGCAATAAGAGTGGGAGAATGAGGAGATTTAGAAAAAAAAATCAGAAAACAACTTCTTCTGGGTAACCTGAAAATACATACTTTTGTAATGCACATATTAGTTTTGTTCAAATCAATCTAGAGTTACAAAATGCTTTACAATTTTCTATATGTAGATCTATGGAGAACTCTGTCTATATTCCAGGGCTGGAAGAGTGAAAAACAAGCTGAAAATTACAAGAGGATGGGAAACGTGGGACCAATGACAAGATAGTCTCATAAATGTCGTAGGCACAGTTCTTATTTACTTTCCAAGCCCAGAGTTGAAGCTTCAGAAAATCTCAATCTACAGACAAATACAGGAGACTGAACTCCCTATAAAATATGTTTATTCATTGATTCCTTCATTCACTCAACAAATATTAGGGAATCCTTATTATGAACTAATCAACAACCGCCCAGATATTAATGAATCTACATTCAAATAGAAGTTTCAGGGTAGAATTGAGAAATGACATCTAACTTAGAAAATCAGATAGACAAAGTAGTATGTGCATGTTAGTGTATTAAGAAATAGGGTAAGCCTAAGGAATAAAAGAAACTTCTTATTGATGGAGAATAAATTTCAAGGCAGGATGCCATGAAATAAGCCTGGAGAATCAAGCAGACGTTTCTCTTCAAGAGACATGCAATAAGAATGCACACCCACTTCACCTTGTAAATGTAAACTGCAAAGGCATACGCATAATTCAATCAAGGACCTGCCATCATAGAATCTGATTATGAAGATACATCCTTCTGCTGGCTACGTGGCGTATGAGTTGTAGAAGGTCAAGAATGGAGACGGGAGCAATTAAGCGGTCATCTTTGAGTTAGGAGAGGTGACAGCGGCACAGCTGGAAAAGTAGCTCTGAGGATGAACAGGCAGGAGTAGAGCTGAGAGCTACATGGAAGACAAAATCAACAGCATTTGATGGTGGCTTGAATGCAGAGATGGGAAGAGAGGAGAATGTTCAGGATGGCCCTTAAGTGTCATACGTAAGTGATTGGTAGATGGTGGGCCACAAACCCAGGTGAAGAATAGAGGAGAGAGGCAGTTTGGTGAGAAAGATGATGAGTTGGCTTACCTACATTAGGTTGGAGGGTGCTGAGTGGCCTCCTGGCGTCATTTTAGAGCCAGTCATTTAATAGAAGAATCTGAAAGTCAAGCAAGAATCTGAGATTTGCAACTCAGACAAGGCGAGTGTCTACTCACAAGAGACCTAAAAGATAACTTACAAAGATAGGGAGGACAAGGAGAGTATGGATACGTGAAAGCCAAAATAGGAAGCGCCTCGGTAAATGGCCTCAGCGTGGCGAAGGCAAGTTACAGCAAAGCAAAGGATTGCAAACATCCCCCTGCATATGGTGGTTTAGAAATCACTGGTAAATTTAACGTGACCATTTTAATGCAACGGTGGAACCAGGAGCCGAATTGAATGGCTTGAAAAGAAATGGGAAGCGAAGAAGTGGAAACAAAGTACAGTCCACTCTAAAACGTTTGGAGAAGGGCAGAACAGAGATTTGCTAAGAACTAGAAGACTTGGATTGAAGGAAGCTTTTAACATCCAAGAAAGCATTTCACATTTTAACATTGGAGACAATTTGAGTTAACTGACAGCGAAGCAAAGGTAGGAGATACAGGATGGAGGAGAAATAAAGGATGTAGTAAAATTCCAGAGGAGACAGGAAGCAACATGATCAATAGCATGAAGATATTGACATTGAAAAGAAAATATCTCCAAGGACCAAAAACATGAGTATGATGACATTTATAAACCTTTTTTTTTTTGTCAAAAAGTAAAAACAGAAAATTCAACCCAAAAGAGCTTAATACAATAGAAAATTATTTTATATAGCAAGAAGTCAGAGAGTAGGATGGTTTATAGATATTTTTCACCAATTCAGTGGCTTAACAATGTCAGCAAGAACTGAGGTTCTTTTCATGTCTTTGAACTGGCACTTTTTTTTTTTTTTTTGGACAGGCAGAGTGGACAGTGAGAGAGAGAGAGAGAGAAAGGTCTTCCTTTGCCATTGGTTCACCCTCCAACGGCCGCAGCGGCTGGCACACCACACTGATCCAAAGGCAGGAGCCAGGTGCTTCTCCTGGTCTCCCATGGGGTGCAGGGCCCAAGCACTTGGGCCATCCTCCACTGCACTCCTGGCCACAGCAGAGAGCTGGCCTGGAAGAGGGGCAACCGGGACAGAATCCGGTGCCCCGACTGGGACTAGAACCCAATGTGCCGACGCCGCAAGGCGGAGGATTAGCCTGTTGAGCCACAGCGCCTGCCTGAACTGGCACTTTCAACACATCAACTACTTCTACCATGGTCAAAAGACCATGCCAGTAGCTCCACTCTACACCCAGAAAAATATCCCAAGACCAGGGGTACAGAGCTCTTCATTGGGCTTCATTTTGTGAGGGAGAAAAATATTCTCCAAATTCCACAATAGAACCCCATCAACGGTCAGCATTTCTTCAAGTACTACAAAGGCAATGAAGTAGTCATAATTGGGCTGGGTTTATTATGATCCACCCCCTAGGGCTAGGCAGGAATCCAGTCTCCCTGAGGAACATAGCCACAAGAGATCTAAACCATATCAGGGTTCTGTTCTCAAGGAAGAATGTCTGGGCATGGCTGTTGGGTCAGTAACCAAAAGTGTCTGTCACAATTGGAGTAAATGTGGGAAAGTTTATGTCCAGAGGTTCAAAGTACCCTTAATTTCTTTGATTTTCTTGATTGCTGAGAGTGAAGGAATAAGGATTAACTGTAAGGTTTGAAGAAATAGATAGTATTTGGAAGTTATTGAAGGAAATGAGAGATAGAGTTGACTAAAGACAAAAGATTGAGAAGTAGTTTTAAGAGACACACCAAAATAGGAGACCATGAACCTTCTAGCATGTCAACCTGCAGGCAAGGCTACCCAATTACTTGTCCAGTATATTCCCCTACCTAAGGTTAGGAACAAAAGGAATAGAGAGTAATAATAAACTGATTCTAGGTTGGGATTTAATCCGGTGGAATGATAGAATCATAAAAGATGGGAAGGAAGAAATCATAGATGTTTGTAAAAGAATGGCTTTGATCTCTGTATAACTCAGGGTATCTAGATTGTGTCAAGGAAAAACAATGTCATGAAGATGCTGGTAAACTGTGAGAAAAATGAAGGGATCAGGGCCAAGAAGTGCATGTGAGGTCACAGCATGATGGGAGAAATATTGCAAGGACAGTACTGTGTGATCTGAGAACAGGACACTGCAGTGCTGCCCAGAGGGTGACTGAAGAACATGGGAGTCGTCCATGTCCAAGAATTAGGAGATGGGGTTGTTGGATCAGTTGTCTGGCACATGTTAAATTGCCCTAGGATGGCGTCTGAAATAGAGACAATGACTGACGGACATCCCAGAATTCTTGGTGAAGGAAAGGACTGTCCAGGAAACAGGTAGATAGCAGTGACCAAAGGAAAAGAGCATGATACAGATGGTTAGTGCGACTTTGCTGGAGCTTCCACCTCAAAGCTGATGAGTTCTGGTCTGGAGGTGGAGACAGGGTCAGGAGAGCAGCAACCTTTCTCCTGGGAGAATGCTACACAGAACATGGAGCATGGTCAGCCCGCATTGATGGGAACTGCAGAAGAAGTGGAGACTTGGAGGAGATTCTGACGTTTCTTTGCAGGCTTGGAGGGGTGTGGTAACAACACAAAGATATCCAAGGGTCACCAACACCCCCAAAGAATTCTCAGGGCCTTAGAAGGGGTGGATGACAGCCTGACTCAAACACAGTATTTCAGTAAGTGTGAGAGTCCTACATCTGCTGAGGGAGGATTTCAATGTGACCATGACTTCTATACCGTGTAAAACATTAACAGAGCCATTACCAATGCAACGAAGGCTTCTTATGCTAGAGTAAATGAAAAATAAAGGTGTGAGCTTGGAGGTGAGACAGTGTATTCCGCACAGGAATTTATCTGTCTCCACTAGGCTGGCTCCTGCTCACCCACACTCTGTCTGTCCTCATTTGCATTTCTGGCTTCTTTTCTCATTATGGCCCCTATTTATTTGAGAACCCGAGCTGAGGGTAGAGTACAATTAGCATATAAACAAGATTTTAAAAGAACTGGAACAAAGAAGGACTTTAGAGCCTCCTAATCCCTGCAGATTTGATCCCAAAGTAATCAAAGAAAGTACACTTGGACAATCCCCAGCGAGCCCTAAGAATGCCCCTGCCTCGCCTTGGGTGACCCAGGGTGCGTCACCATGTAGCTTGGCTGCAAGCTCCCACCAGACCCTTCATTTGGCTTCCATACTCTAAATAAAGACTTGGTAGTGAGCACATAGCACTTAAAGGGAATGTGGTATAGTGGAAAGAATGAACAGGACTCACTAAAACCTGGGTCTCCGTGCCAGTGGCATTGCTAAGCTTTATTTCCTTTGGCAAGTTACTTGTATTTCGGCATAATAATAGCGGAAGTCACTGTTTAAGGTAAGTCAGCAATGGGTCAAATTCTTTATGTGCATCACCAGAATATCCCCGACTCTGCCAGACTCCTGGGGTCAGTGTCCCCAGTATAATTATCTGAGCCCCCATCTAACAGCCTAACCTAGAGAAGTCTGGTGTTCCTCCAGGGTTTCCAAGGCGGGCTCCAACGTTCTTTAAGATCCTGCTGCCAGCTCACTTCTTACTAGCTCCCTCCATTTTGTCTTTGAGATACTGTCCTCTCTCTTCTTCCACATCCTCCGTAGCCTCCACACCCACCTACACAAAGCTGTTCCTGAAGGCCTACTGATAATGGAGGCAGTGACAGAAAAAGAAAACAGGCTAAAGTTGTGTAGCACACACCAGGCAGGTAGAGCATCTCGCCACTCAGCCCACGGCAGCATCGTCCCTGGGATCTCAACTTCCTTGCCGAGACCGCGCTCACCCTCTCTGCTCTGAGCTCCAGGGCTAGAACACAGATATTTTCTGTTGTTTTCTTAGGCAAAGCACTTTTAGATCCCCTTCGTCTCACTCTGTCCCCCTGAGCTTTGCTTTCAACAACCACAAAGGGCCCTTTCATGTGGGTTTCTACTCTGGGCTCCACTCCAAACAACATAAAGAACGACATGAAACTTTGAAATGGCGATTTTTCTTGCACGTGCCCCAGATGACACTTCTGGTCAGAAATCCTTCTCCCATCATTAGTTCTCATGAGTGGAAAGGAACGAACAGAAAAGTTACTCTCCCAGTGTCCCCAGCGAAAGCCCAGATCATGAGGGTCTGGGATTCCACTCTCTCACATGCAGACAGCACTTTAAGCCCTTACAGCAACATCCTACTGGTGGCCCTACGTGACCCAGCCCTGGTGGGGTCAGAAGTAACATTCAAAGAGAAAGCAGATGCTGAGAACTGCCCCCCACACGGAAAGGAAATCTAATTACAGGGCCAGCGTTGTGGCACAGAGGGTTTAGCCAGCCGGAGTCCCTGCTGCTCCATTTCCCATCCAGTTCCCTGTTAATGTGCCTGGGAAAGCAGCAGGACATCGCCCAAATAACGTGCGCTCCTGCCACCCACGTGGGAGACCAACGAAACTTCAGGTTCCTGGTTTCAGACAGCCCAGCTGTTGCACCCATTTGAGGGAGTGAACCTATGCTTCAAAGATCTCCCTCTCTCTCTCTCTCTCTCTCGTTCCCTATCTCTACCTTTCAAATAGATCTTTTTACAAGTATAACCACATTTCTGCCTATCTGTTTCCTTGCTAGTGTGTGTGTGTGTGAGAGAGAGAGAGAGAGAGAGAGAGAGATCGATCCTATGCCCGATGTCCTCTGCACAGAACCTGCCAAGAACTTTAGAAGATAGCCAGGAGACTACTGACTCACAGCAAAGCAGGCCACTTCACTACTGTGTCCCATGTCCATAACTTGAGAAATGTCTCATACATTCATATAAAACACATTCATTAAACATCTAGCACGGGCCAGACCTGGTTCTAGGCACTGTGGAAGGGCAGATGTGGGCCTGCTTGCAAGGAACTTCACCTCTAATACTAGGAAGACAGATAACATTTAAAGGAGCAACTCAAAGTATAAAATTTGGAGTGGGGAGAGCAATAGGAGGAACTACGAAGAAGTGTGTTGAGGGATGGAGAGTGATGGGGGTGGGAGGGCAGGGAGCAGTGTCTGTTTTTCATATTCTCTCAGAAAAAGTGACTATTTAAAAGATTCATTTATGTATTTGAAAGGCAAAGTTACAGAGAGGCAGGGAGGGGGGTGGAGAGAGAGAGAGAGAGAGAAAGAGACAGAGAGAGAGAGAGAGAGAGAGAGAGAGAGAGAGAGAGAGAAATTCTTCCATTGCTGATTCACGCCCCAAATGGCCTTAACAGCATTGATCCAGAGCCAGGAGCCTGGAGCTTCCTCCAGGTCCCCCACGCGGGTGCAGGG
Organism: Lepus europaeus; assembly: GCF_033115175.1. Classification (NCBI taxonomy): domain Eukaryota; kingdom Metazoa; phylum Chordata; class Mammalia; order Lagomorpha; family Leporidae; genus Lepus; species Lepus europaeus. The sequence continues at coordinate 156,242,888 of NC_084831.1, forward strand.
GCCAAGGACTTGGGCCATCTTCTACTGCTTTCCCAGGCCACAGAAGAGAGCTGGATTGGAAGTGAAGCAGCCAGGTCTCTAAACAGCACCCATATGGGATGCTGGCACTGCAAGCAGTGGCTTTACCCGCTACACCACAGCACCAGCCCCCAAAAGTGACTTCTGAACAAAGACTTGATGAATGGAAGGAGTGGACCATGTAGAGAAATGAAGAAGGAACATTCCAGAAAGCAGGAACCGCACGTGTCAAGGCCTGAGGAAGACACAGGAGTGGGCTATGCAAAGAAGAGCCAGGCAGTGTGGTTGGAGTGCTGGCAGAGGGATGAGACAGGGGAGACACGTGGGGGTCACACGGCAAAGGGCCTTCCTTGCACAGTGGGGAGAGTGGGTTTGGCCCGGGTGGTGTGCAAATGCATGGATTTTGAGCAATTAGCTGTGGCTGCAGGTAAAGAGTCTTGAGAAAGCCTGGAGGCGGAGAAACTGGGTGGGTGGGAGGTCACTTCAGCTGTCCAGGTGCGCTTCGACAGTGACCTGAATCTAGGTGTAGGAAGCGACAAGGCACGGGTTGCCTTTTGCAAGTAGAACACCGCAAGTTCACACCCGTGATTATTATTCACTCTCAGTCCTCAGATTTGGAAGTGCTTCCATTTTTTAAACCAAGGACTGAAAGATCAGCTCTGGGTGCCTTGTCTGCCTCTGGCGGCAATGCCTGGCATTGCAAGCTTTTCCTCTGAGCGCAGAGGGGCCCGGATCTCCAGTGGCACCGGGGTAAGGACGCTGGGTTTTATCTGGTCCAAAAGGAAATGGCCTAGGTGGACAGACATGTAACTCCTTCATCACCCATACGGCAATCTCTTGAGTTTGTGTTCTTTGTCGACTTGGAGGAGACTTCAGTTTTCTAACGTGTGTCTTGAAGAACCATATTGTATGCCTGTTGCAGCCTGAGAGATATTCCTGGATGTGCACAGCTGGTTTCTAGAGAAGGGGAGGACTAATCTGAGCAAGGAATCCAGGAACTTCAAGGGAGGAAGAACCCTAAATCCTTTCCCCCAATATTTAAAGTGAGGAAAACAGGAGTAGCCCTGGCCATATTTTGTTGGCAGAAAGATTCCAAAGACGAGAAGGCCCAGAGGAGGCCAGGCTGGGGACCAGGCTTACCCCTAGAGCCTGAAGTTCCTGTGGCCGGCCCAGTTCTGGGCCAATGTGTGGCTGAGGCAGGAATGGCCTCACACGGCAGCCACCGGGACCCATGGTAGCACCCTGGGAACAATGCTTGCTAGTGGGAGACTGAAGAGGCCAGGGGTCCAGCGGGGTGACCCCTAGAGATTGCCAGAACGGTCTAGCCTTGAGAAGACACCACAAGGCTGACTAAGTTTTCACCAACGAGGACACCTGGCAACAAGAACAAGCAGCACTGGACTCATCAGCTCCTGCCTCGTCACCTGTAGTTGGCAACAGATCTGGCTCCCTTGGACTGAGTGACCCCCAGTGATAACAGAAAACGGAAAAGGGAAGAGAGCCACAGGACAACCTTGGCTTCCTGCTGGCAAGAACCACTGAGGACCCTGGTGATGAACTGAGGAAATACAAAGCACCATACACTGGCAATGGCCACACACATGGTGCGGCGTATGATGAGCCATGACGACAGCAAACGGTGCATGTCTTACACCCGTGGAAAAGACCTCTTGCCTCACAATCATGAAGATTTGTAACCAGCTATCTTTACTGGTAGCACTGTGAGCATTTTTATCTATCTTTAGTTGTAGGGATTTTCAAAATTCTACAGATTTTCTACATATGTTACTTTTCCCAAAAACAAATATAAAAAGAGAACATTTAGCCCACACTCCCTCACCCTGCTCAAGAAATGCCCCTAGGAACCCATGACCACCGATGACTCCCACGTGCTTTCATGGCTCCTGTGAGGGCCCTCCGTGCCGAGTCCCAGGCTCCCTCGGCGGGAACCCTGACCAGCCCATCTCCTCAGCTGGAGCAAGCTTCTCCAGCCCAGACCAGGGCTAGTGAGAGGCCCCCCCAGACCCTGAGGGACTGATGAGGGCTCCCTCTGCAGCTCACATGGCACAGGCGAGGTGACCACTCATGGATGCCAGTGGAGTTTCCCACTCCTACCTCCGGCCCCCACGTGGTCTTTTGCAAAGGGTTTCCCTATGGGCACTAGGCTGGACACCTACCCAGCGACACACACACACACACACATGCACGCCCGTGGGAGATTTGCATGCCTCAGCCCACCTTTCTGGGTTCACTTTGTGGTCACAAACACATCCTGTTGAGGGCCACACAAATGAGCATACTGACTCCCTCAACCTTCGATGAGCCCAGGCCAGACAGGTCCCAGGAGACAGTGGAGACTCTGACACAAAGTAGAAGACCCTGAGTGTTGAAATAGAGATGAATAGAGATGTACGAATGAACTCACAACTGGCTTCCTCCTATGCCAACCCCAATTACTCCTTCTGTCAGTTACCAGAGTCTACCTCCAGAACTTCAGTTAGTGCCCTCATATCCATTCCCACCACCTCTGCAATGGCTCAGTCCTCATCCAGCTCTTACAAACACTCTTGCCCTGGCTTCTGACCACCCTCCAATCCATGCTCCATGCATAGCAACAGGGTTTTTAAAAATCAATTTCTGGGGCTAGCATGGTATTTCAGCAGGTTAAGCCACCACCTGCAAAGCCAGCATCCTTTATGGGCACTGGTTCAAGTCCCAAATGCTCCACTTCCAATCCAACTTCCTGCTAACGCATCTGCGAACGCAGCAGAAGATGGCCCAAGTGCTTGGGCCCCTGCACTCATGTGCGAGACACAGATGGAGGTCCAGGCTCCTGGTTTCAGCCTTCCCCAGCCCCAGCAGTTGCAGCTATCTGGGGAGTGAACAGGCAGATGGAAGATCTCTCTCTCTCTCACTCTCTAACTCTGCCTTTCAAGTAAAATAATAAAGATTTTAAAAAAAATCTGTTTTCCCATTTCTTTCTTAAATACAATCAATAGCTTCCCATGACCATCTGTGGAAACCTTAACTCCTTAACACCACCAATGCCTTCCCCAATGTAAATGTAACCTTTCCTATTAAGCTTTTTTCTCTGTGCTGAACTCTGGTCTCCAGAAATCCCCTACAGCCATCCAACTCTCCATACTAACACATACATACATAGATAGACACACACATACACACAACCATCCTAACATAGCCAGGCTCACCAACATTCTTCAGATACAACACATTCCTCAGATACAACAGCCCTTTCTTTAATCCCTGTTTGTCAAAATTCAATTCACTTTCCAAAATACTTAAACTCTACCTTGAAAAGTGAATAGAATAGGCCAGCGCCATGGCTCAACAGGCTAATCCTCCACCTAGCAGCACCGGCACACCGGGTTCTAGTCCCAGTCTGGGCGCCAGATTCTATCCCAGTTGCCCCTCTTCCAGGCCAGCTCTCTGCTGTGGCCCGGGAAGGCAGTGGAGGATGGCCCAGGTCCTTGGGCCCTGCACCCCATGGGAGACCAGGAGAAGCACCTGGCTCCTGGCTTCGGATCAGCGCGGTGCGCCAGCCACAGTGCGCCAGCCGCGGTGGCCATTGGAGGGTGAACCAACGGCAAAAGGAAGACCTTTCTCTCTGTCTCTCTCTCTCACTGTCCACTCTGCCTGTCAAAAAAAAAAAAAAAGTGAATAGAACAGAAACCCTCAGGTTTCAAGTCAGGCCACCATTGCACTTTGCATCTACGTCCTTAGATGGCCTCATCATATAGGGCTTTGTCTGCCGCATCTTGACTTTGAGCTGCTAGGAAACACACACCACTCCACGCCTCTACTGTCCCCTGCAGCACAGGGCGCAGCACACAGCAGAAGCCTCTTTGCTCCCCACTGAATCAAGAAGCAAATCACCCTCGTCTTGGCTTCCATACACACGACGCTTGAGAAGCCTCATGGCTCAGACAGTGAGTCAGATTCCAGGTAACTGGGTGCTATTGACAGGTTCCCGCAGTGATACACTGACATAAATCTGTATGATTCTGTCCAATGAGTTTCCTGACATTGATCTCGTTGCCCACGTACATGAGCACGTATGTGTGTATATATGCACACTAGTGCCCCCTTGTCTGCAGACCCCCAGTGGATGCCTGAAATCATGAGTAGTACTCACTCCTACGTGTACTAGGGTTTTTTTCCCACACTTTTAAAATGTAGTTGTCTGCTTTTTTCTACTTGATATTTTCAAACCACAGCTGGCTACAAGTAAATGAAACTGTAGAAAGCAAAACTACAAACAAGGAAGAGGTACTAGTGTGTCCTCTCTACCCAGTAGGCTTTGTTTGAAAGGAAAGGCCTCCCCCAAACACAAACACCGGAGTAAGGGAAACGGTTCATTGTCGAGTGGGGGAAACCCGACAGGCTGCCTCCCCGTGCACAGAGAGCAGCAGCCTGTATGGGAGAACAGGTCTTATATAGCTTCGCAGAGGTCAGGATGTGGGAGCAGCAAAGCCTGCTAGGGTGTGGGTGGAGCTGACACTTGTGGTTGGGCTGTTTGGTCACCTGACTTCTAGTAAGCCAGGCTGGGCTTAGGAAGACGGCACCATTTTACGAACAGTGTTTCCCTGGAGAATTCTGCCTAACACAGTCATGAATCCTCAACAGGCCGTACGACTACACAACTCTTGCCATGTCGTCCTGGCTCCTGAGGTCCGGTAGTTCATGCAGGAACATATTTTCCCAAGCTGATGTTTCACATGGAGGGACGTCCATTAGTGTGACACTCCTGACCTGTCACCCCTCCCTTGCCTGGTTGAATTAGAAGCAGGGTCATGGCAGGGTTACCTGGCCCCTTCCTCTTCGTTCTATGTCCCACGTGGAAAAACACCCAGCGGGGCTGCCAGGTAGGCCATCTGCCCAACTCTGTGCTCAGACAGCAGGCTCCTTGGTTTCTCACTGTAAGCTGTGTCTTCCAGTGTAGACTTAGTGATCATAAGGGTCCTGTGTTTTTCTCTCTTCCTTTCCATTCAGGACCTCGGGCAGGGCAGCGTTCCAGGCGATGTGTGTATTTTGACTTCACGGTCCTGGAGTGTATTCGCTGAAGGACAAGCCCTGGGTGAGCCCAGACAGCCCCGGGGAGACAGGGCTGAAGTGTCCTGAGGAGGAGTCTGGGAAGGACTGCTCGCTTACGGGAGGCTGTGAGGAGCCAAGCGGGCAGGTGTGTGTGAAGATGGTCACTGCGAGGTGGAATTCTCGTCATGACTGCTGCAAACCTGCTCGTGCTGGATTCCAGACACCGCCCTGCCAAGCTCCACCCAAGTGCATCTGGCAGTCCTCAGGAGCTGTCTCACACGTGACACCCAACAAAGACTCTTCTGCCATTGGGGCCCCCACAAAGCTGTGCCCACACACCCTCCACCTACTGCACGACAGGGACCCCCTGGTGGTGGGACCAAGTATTTCAGGACTGCTAGGAGAGACGATCCTGCCCAGTGCCATCCATAGGCAGTCCTCTCTCTCTCCCTAGGGCTCTGGGCCAGGACTGGACAGGTCTGCATGACACTGGGCTCACACCCTCACTCCTCCCCTCTGAAGTCCAAGGCCTTGTCCCGCTTCCATGGGATGGCACATCTAGGAGGCTCCCAAGTCCCCATCTGGCTCCCTGGCCCAAGTTGCTGGAGATGCCTGGACAGGTCTGAACTCCTACGGTGGATAGAGCATGCCCACGTTATAAATAGATCGCATGACCAGGCCTCAAGTCCCCTACGGCAGACACTGGTGCCGTGGTAAACAGGGCCCTCCCAGTTTCCTACTCGTTGCCTACCAACTTCCAAACTGACCTCAGGGCTCCACTCCTCTCGGCTCCCCTTTCCCGCCCTTCCCTCCCCTTCATTCCCTTCTCCCCTTGTCCAAGAGGAGGTGGCGAGGAGAGATACAGAAGGCGGCACAGGTCTGAATCGGCTCCACGGCTCCAGCAGTAATGTATTTTGTATTCTGCTGGTCCTCAGAACAGTGGGAGTTTGGGAGTTTGCCCCGTACTCATGTGTGCTCACCTCCCGTGGGAAGGGAAGCACCCCAGCATATGGGGGGCCCACCCCCAGGGTAGCTCCCAAGAGGTGACAATCTCTGGGATGAGACGAGGACGCTGGAAGAATGAGCAAGGCACACGGTGCCCCTGAGGCTGCCCCTTTAAACTCCGTCAGAGGCAAACTCTGCTTCCCCCATGGCAGCAGGGGTCCCCTGCCACTTGGAAAATTCTCTGCACACAAGTCTTGTCCTGTCTGCCAGCGTGAGCCAGGCGGTTTCCTTCTCCCCAGGCCATTCCCTAGAGAGAGCGTTCGGGATGAAGACTGGGGAGGAAAAGCTCAAGCAGGGTTTTGTTCTCTTCCAGAAAAGGACCGAGCCAGCAGGGCCCAGGGATTCCCCCATCACAAGTGGGTGGTGTGGGGACAGTGAGGGAGCCGATACACTTGGCACTGGTTGGCTGTCATCTGGACCTCAGAGGCCCCTGCTGCCTGAACCTCCTCCTGTTGCTGGAGCTCACATGCCATGTGCTGTGCAGTCCAGCTCCTAGGGCACAAGGCTTGCAAGCAAGCAGGGCCCTCCCTCAGGGTGGGGCAAGCTCACCCAAGGAGACCCAGCAGGGAAGATGCTGTCCAAGGTTGGGCTGGAAGGTGCCCAGGAGAGTCCAAGGGCATCCCAAGACAAAGAGCCCACACTGGGATGACCCTGGGTATCATTCTTCCTCCCACCACCTACTCCAGCTGCAGTCCCCACTTTGGCTAAAACAGGAAGTCAAGTAATAGAATGAATACAAGGGGCCGGTGCTATGGCACAGCAAGTTAAAGCCCTGGCCTGAAGCACCAGCATCCCATATGGGCACCGGTTCTAATCCTGGCTGCTCCTCTTCCAATCCAGCTCTCTGCTATGGCCTAGGATAGCAGTAGAGGATGGCCCAAGTCCTTGGGCCGCTGCACCCGCGTGGGAGACCTGGAAGAAGCTCCAGGGTCCTGGTTTTGGATCAGTGCAGCTCCGGCCATTGCAGCCATCTGGGGAGTAAACCAGTGGATGGAAGACCTCTGTCTCTCTACCTCCAACTGTCTTAATAAATCTTTAAAAATAGAATGAATACAAGTCCACAAACTTGGCAAAGAACTGCATTGGAGCTTTTCATTTCAATCTGACTTCAAGACCTACTCCCTCCAGGCCGCTGGGGAATCCCAGCCAGTCCCTGCTGCACCCTCACCCTTAGGGCCACACAGAGGGTGCCGGGGGATGCTCCTACTGTGCAAAGCATTTGCCCCACCCCACCCTCAGCCTCAGAGCTAGGTGCAGCAGTGAGCCTTCCACGTGACCCCTTGAAATCTCATCCGTAAGACTTTCATGCACTGGGAGCCCCTGTCACCCTGCGGCCTGGTGTTCTGCCTTCCCAGTGCCCTCTCTCTTTTTTTCTTTTAGTTTTTTATTTATTTGACAGGCAGAGTTATAGACAGTGAGAGAGAGAGACAGAGAGAAAGGTCTTCCTTTTTTTCAGTTGGTTCACTCCCCAAATGGCCGCTACGGCCAGCGCACTGCACTGATCCAAAGCTGATCCACGGCTCAGTAGGCTAATCCTCCACCTGCGGCACCAGATTCTGTCCCGGTTGCCCCTCTTCCAGTCCAGCTCTCTGCTGTGGCCCGGGAAGGCAGTGGAGGATGGCCCAAGTGCTTGGGCCCTGCACCCCATGGGAGACCAGGAGAAGCACCTGGCTCCTGCCATCGGATCAGCGCAGTGCGCCGGCCGCTTTCAGATGGTGATGAGGACTGAGAAGAAAACACAGACAGGGATAGGAGAGAGAAGACGGTACAATTGGAGAGGTCAAAGAAGCTCCTCTGTAGAGGTGTCCTTTGAGGTGAGACAAAGGAGCCCGGTACAGGCAGTTCTGTGGGCGAGCTTTCCAGGCCATGGAAGCACCAGGCACCAACGCCCCAAGACAGTTACAAACTTGACTCCTAGGAGTAACAGACAAATGCCCAGGGGGGCCATTTGGCCAGCTTCAGGATTGTGGTTGGGGAGTTGAACTCGGAGAGAAAAGCAGACAGAGAATGTTCTTGTAGAGGGGACAAGCAAGTTCTGGAACAAGGCAGCTGGCCAGAGGAAGGAGAGGCACTGCCCACCACGGAGAATGGCCAGTAGACTCTCGGGAGCTCTGGTGATTATCAGGACAAGTAAGCTTCCTTTTCTGGCTTATAATTCTCTGGTGGTAGCATCAGGTCCTCAGTGCAACTTTCCCAGTATCTCTGGCCTTGAATTAGCTATTCCAGGCCCGCAGTCTTGTTTGGAGAACTCTAGAGAAGTGGTTGGAACAAGGCCAGAGTTGGTATAGAGCAATCTGAGTCGGAGCCCACTGGGTGTGCAGAACATGCGAGACTTTCAGAAACACCAGGGGAGTGGACAGGATTCCTGAGACGGGTGGAGAGCCCAGATGGCGACCACTGATGTCTAGACAGCCTCTTGAAGTCAAACTGGATAGGAGGAACTTGAGATCTCATTTGGAAAACTAGAATTGGATCTCTCAAAAGACAAAGCCACTTCCCTTGCTAAGTCACTGAACACTATGAAAGTTAAGTTCCTGAGGGTCCGGCGCTGTGGCACAGTGGGTTAACACCCTGGCCTGAAGCACTGGCATCCCGTAAGGGCGCTGGTTCAAGACTCAGCTGCTCCACTTCTGATCCAGCTCTCTGCTATGCCTAGGAAAGCAGTAGAAGATGGCCCAAGTAGTTGGGTCCCTGCACCCACGTGGGAGATCCAGATGAAGCTCCTAGCTTCAGATTGTTGCAGCTCTGGCCACTGTGGCCATCTGGGGGGTGAACCAGCAGATGGAAGACCTCTCTCTGTCTCTACCTCTCTCTGTAACTGTCTTTCAAATAAAATAAGTCTTTGGAAAAAAAAAAAGTTAAGTGCCTGAACACATTGGCCAGAATAGCCCTGTGTCCCTCAACTTGGCAACTTTTTTAACTTTTATTTAGTAAATATAAATTTCCAAAGTACAGCTTAGGGATTACAATGGCTTTTTCCCCCCCTATAACTTCCCTCCCATCTCCCGCTCCCTCTCCCATCCCGTTCACATCAAGATTCATTTTCAACTGTCTTTAATATATACTAATATATTATATTATATACTAATAATATATACTAATATATACTAAATTGATCTCCTGTAATATAGAGATTAACAGTTTGCACACAGAACATAAGGTGTTTGAGTACTAGTTATAGCATTAATTCACAATGTACAGCACATTAAGGACAGAGATCCTACATGAGGAGTAAGTGCACAGTGACTCCTGTTGTTGACTTAACAAATTGACACTCTTGTTTATGGCATCAGTAATCGCCCTAGGCTCTTGTCATGAGTTGCCAAGGCTATGATGGCCTATTCTTTCTACTGGGATCTCACTCACAGAGATCTTTCATTTAGGTTTTGTTTTTTTGTTTTGTTTTGTTTTTTGTTTTGTTTTGTTTTGCCATAGTGTCTTGGCTTTCCATGCCTAAAATATTCTCATGGGCTCTTCAGCCAGATCCGAATGCCTTAAGGGCTGATTCTGAGGCCAGAGTGCTGTTTAGGACATCTTGGCAACTTTTTTTAATGAGCCAAATTTTTATTTGTTCGTTTCTTGCATTTGAAGTATTCTTCGATGACATCCTTGGCCTGAGAGTCTTTGCCATAGTCTTTAACCACTACACAACTCACCTAACCACTTTACGGGGTTTCCCCTCTCGCTCAGTTTTACAGAGGCCTACCCACTCCAAGTTTCTTTTGTCATCAACCTTAATGAGGTTGAGCTGGTGCTTAGCACAGAGGGCCTCCACCAGCTTGACATGCATAAGCTCACCACAGTTAGATGCCAGCACTCAAAGATGGGCTTGGTGCTTGTCTAAGGCTTTGGCAGCTTCATGAAGTCCACGTGCTAGGCCATCATGGATGAGGGCGGCAGTATTACGGTCCATCACACCTCCGGCAGCAACGCCTTCCTTGGCCATGGCGGTGGGTTACAGGTCAAGCCCAATCTTTAACACACCCAGGTCTCCACCTGCACCCGACTTGGTGGTGGCAGGGAAAGAGAACTTGGCAACACTGCTCTTCCTACAGCCCCATAGGAAGGAAGGGATCCCGTGGCCACCTGTGCCTAGAGAACTTGACAAAGTTTCCCTGACACAATGCCAAGGGCGACAGTCAAGAACTCAGTTCGGGAAACTCTTGAAAAGGCCTGGCCCAGAGATGGGAGGGGAAGGCGGGTGCAGACTCCACTGTCCAACAGTGCTCGGGGTGCACCAGCTAGCCTTGTTCTCATGAAGCGTACATTACAGTGCATGCCCACAGACAATAAAACACAATCAGCATTTAAATTATGATATGGTAGGGGGAGAAACATGCTTTAAAAAGAATGTAGACCAAGACAATGGAGATCAGCTATATGACAGAGGACCGGCTGTACTTTATTTGAGAAGCAGAGAGACAGGAACACAGAGAGCTCCAATCAAGGTGGACTCCTAAATGCCCATGATGGCCCAAAGCCAGGAACAGTAAGCTTAACCCCAGGTCTCACGTGAGGGTGGCTTGTGTTTTAGCCATCACCACTGCCTCCCAGAGGCTGTATTAGCAGGAAACTGGAACCAAGAGCCAGAGCCAGGACTAAAACCCAGATGCTCTGATGCAGGACGCAGGCACATTAACTGGAGTCTTGACCGTTCGGCCAAACACCCAGCCCTAGTTGCACTTTTCAGATGGAGGTAGAATAAGTTGACATTTGAGTAGAAATTCAAAGAAGTAAGGAAGAAGAACGTCCTTGGCAGAGGGAACAGCCAGTTCAAAGGCCTGAGGTGGGAATGTGTGTCTCAGGCTACTGAGGGAATACAGGATAATGTAGAAGGAAACGCAGTGAAGAGATAAGAGGTCAAGTCACATGCGGCCCTGTAGGCCACCCTGGAACTTACAGCACACTAACGGGAGCAGAAGTTGCCCTAACCGCCGTTGTCATAGAGACTGTGTTTGCATCTCGCCATCCCAGCCCCTAGCAACTCAGCTGTGCCCAGTGGGTCTGTGCAGGTGGAGGCACTCACTGACGCGTCCCAGGTGTGCATGCTTGATCATCAACCCAGGCCCCTGTCCCCCCCATGTGCCCTTTGCATTCCTGTAAGACTCCCTGATGAAACATGAGGGGACTTCAAAACATTCACGGGAAAGGTGAAGTTAAAAATAAGCTTATTTTGGTGCAAATGAAATCCATGCATAGTTTTCATAATGTGCATTTCCCAATTTTTTGAAGATCCCTCACGTAAGATTTAGTCTGACCCCCTCACCCCCATGAAGGGGATACCACAGGTCTCTTAAAACCATTTTTCTACCAGATTTTTCAAGAAACGGGCCAACAATGCAGGTCAGTGTTCCCAAATCAAGTAAGTCAGCCAGGCCACTCATCCTCAGGCCTGGCCTATGTGACCTGTCTTTCTACAGCCCTGCAACAGCCTCTCCCTCCCTCCCACTCCAAGTCCATTCACTGAGCACCAAAGACTTCCTCGGGAATCCCTGTGCAGAATCAAACAATGCATAAGGCACACCAGCAAGCGAGGGAGGGGGGGTGCCGAGTCGGTCTTCCGTGGAGAAGGCCTGAGTCAGCACACCAGATGTGCCCCAGGTCTCACCCCGCCAGCCAACCACTGAAAGAAGGGGAGTGGGCACTTTCCCGCTCCGACCCCATCTCCCTCCCAGGGCCCTGCTGCCAGCACCCGAACTTGCAGGGCCCCAGGTTTCTGTGGGAGACAAGGGGCTCAGTTCCGATCAGGATATTCTTACAGTTCTTCCTCTGCTGGGCCTCAGGGCTGTCACAGCTGGGAACTAGAGGTGCACGAACTCGGAAGCTTGGCAGATGCTCTTAAAATTGTCTGGTGCCACCGAAATCTGTATTTGCCTCTCAGAATCAGGTTCGCCTCGACCTTCCCCGTGCCTTCATGCCTCCGCCCTCAGACCCACCTGCCTTGGGGAGTCGCTGCCTTCGGAGAGGACGGGAAGGCCAGCACCTGCCACCCTGCCTGGACGCAGTGCCTGTGTGCCCAGAGCCAAAGGAAAACAGGCAGCAGAAATGAGTTCCCAGGCGCTGGGAAGCTAACTCCTGTAGACAAATGGAACTCCACAGTCAGCAGGGGTCATCGTGTGCCCTAAAACACACACTGTTTGGGGCTCAAATCCACGTTATACATCCTAGAGGGAAATCGAATATCTGCTTTGAGGTTTCTGCAAATTGCAAGAGGACCTACATTCTGCTCTGACCTCTGGCTCCAAATCCCCACCCTCGCTGAATTCTGATTCTGCGCTCTCCATAATTCCGCACCTTCTTCACCCAACCCTACCCTCTTGCCAAACAAGCAATCAGTTTTGCAAGCACTGCACGTTAACAGAATTTGTACTGATAGTTTGTAGGTCGTGAAGGACGGGTCACACCTTCTCACCAGACAGCAAACAACCTGACATCCGATACCAGCTGTCCCACTTCAACATCCTCTAGAGATTTCTCCCTGGCCACGAACACCAGGACTCTGCCCCTCCCCCCCCCCCGCCCCAGGCAACCTTCCCACTTCCTGCTCCCCAGTATGCACACCTGAAGCCCACCTAGGTGTGCCACTGAACCCAAATCCATGGCTCCAGCGGTGCCAGCTCTCACAGACAGCAGCTTTGCCGTGATGAGCCTTTTCTTTGACTTCCCCCAATGATCGTGATGTTCATTCTCATTCATTAGAGGGCAGAGGGCGCTTTCGTTTGTCTTTACAAGCTGACCCTGATCGGTAGCACGGTCTGCCCTCTTTCCAGCTAGGAGCCTACCATTCCGAACATGGCTGACACAACAAGCACCCTACCTCAACCTCCTCACCACAGGACACCGCCCCCGGCGGTAGGCATGGGCACACTGCACCAGCTAGGTAATCCCAGACAGCAGAGCTGCCAGTGCCAATGACAGGAGTGCTCCAGGCCATGGGGGCTCGGCTCAGGTCCCGAACTCCTACAGAAGCCGGGCTCAACTGCAAAATGGCCGCCAGTCTCCTAAAACCTTTCAGGGAGGGTTTGTAACTTGAATACAAAACCTGCAGGCATCTGCAGTCCCTCCTCACTCCAGAGTTTGTAACCACTATCAGGCAGCCAGGGGCCAGGCCAGCAACAGCTCCGTCTCTGCATTACAGCCTAAGGCGACAAGGCAGCCATCAGCCAGGTCACTATTTAATTGGCAATTTGAGAAAGAGATACCATTGTGAAAAAACTTCAATTTTCAAAAATACCCGTCAGGGGAGTTGTGAAAAACTGATAGGAGTTAAGGGCAGGAAAAATAAAAATACAAAATATTTTTAAGACAGTTTTTTAAATTGTGATTCAACAAGATAACGCCTGTGAGTGAATACCTTTCCACAGACATGGAGAGATAATTCTGAAACAGACTCTCGTTCCTATATTTCACATTCTGAAGAGTCTGGCTTTCTAATTTAAAAATATTAACCATAAAAACGAAGATGAATCAGATGCATGGGTTTATTGTATCCGTTGGAGAATGGCTTAGCGCACATAAAACAATCGCGACAAATGAACCCAAAGTTAAGGATGGATGGAAGCCCAGAGCCAATTAAAACTAAATGGGAAAGAGATTTAAGTCTGAAAACTGAAGATAAGGGCTAGCAATTATCCTGTCATCTAACCAAACACACAACTGCTAATGTTCTGGATGACTTGATATATTTTTAATTATCATATCAAGCATTTGACTCTAGTTAGAAAAATGAAATTGACCATAAAAAAATTCAGCCTTTTGCCCAATCATTCAGAGGGAGAACAGTCCCTCTTTGCCCACAGTCTCCACACAGACACAGTGGTGCAGCGCCATCAAAATGATGTCATAAATTATGTAGAAAGAACTCTCCCATCTCCCGATCTGTGTTTACCTCATATTAATTCTCAATTGAATGTGGAAATGTTTAGCTTTGCCTCATTTACATTGTTAATAGTCTTAGATTATAGGGAAAAAAAATGGGCAAGAAGGCCCTGAAATACAGCAAGTAGCTTAAAACTTAGCCAAAGTTACTCAGCGGAAGGCAGCACTACCTTTAGGCTCTGGGCTGGAGGATCTTTGTCCCGGTCTTGTGTTCAAAGGCCTTCCAGGCCTCACACCACACACGCACACACGTGCTTATGACGATCATGTGAACACCTGCCACTTGAGGCGTGGTGTCCAGTGCTGCCGCAGACCAGCCCACAACCTCACACGTGTGCTGCTGTTTCCAGCACCCTTCAAGCCCCAGAAAAACCATCGCATCTCTTGCCCATATTCTTGAAACAGAAGCCGGCTGTATCCGTGGGTTTTGTCCTGCAGACTTGGAACCACAGGTAGGTTCCGACCAACGGAAGCACTCAGGAGTTAAGAGAAAAGACAAATTAACTTGTCAAGCCCTGGCCTTCAGCGGAACTGCAGTACTTCTTACATAGTGAATTATCATCTCTTGGTAAGCGCCAGGTGTCTGACTTTCCTGCCCTTTATACTTTCAATTGAGCTTCCAGAAGTATCTGCAAATCACAGGATTTGCAACAGATGAAAGTAGCAGCTGAAGAATGCTTCTTACCATTAAGCACATCATAGTGCCCGTACATTTGTGTTAAGTGAAGCACAACACCAATTTCTTTAAATGATTTTATTTATTTATTTGACAGGTAGAGTTACAGATAGTGAGAGGCAGGGAGAGAGAGAGAGAGAGAGAGAGAGAGAGAGAGAGAGAGAGAGAAAGAGAGGTCTTCCATCTGCTGGTTCACTCCCCAAATGGCTGGAACTGGGCCAATCCGAAGCTAGGAGCCAGGAGCCTCCTCCGGGTCTTCCACTCAGGTACAAGGGCCCAAACACTAGAGCCATCTTCTACTGCTCTCCCAGGCCATCAGCAGAGCTGGATTGGAAGAGGAGCAGCCAGGACGAGAACCAGTGCCCATGTGGGATGCTGGCATCATAGGCAGATTAACCTACTGCACCCAGCACTGTCCCCGACACCAATATCTTCATTGCTAACTAGAAAAGCATTGACATCTGTATTATAAATTCTCAAAAAATTACATTAAAATTCAGATTTATACAAAGACTATGTAAAATATTTGTATTCGATACTTCTGCTTCCAGGAAAATGAGGTACTCAGATGTAACCATTTCTGCCATTAGGTACAACTGCAAGTCCTGGAAATTGTATACACGTGTGAATGTACGTGTGCGTGCGTAAAATATGTTAAGACACTGAAAGGCAGAGCAAAGAAGGCAGACTGCATACTTGAAAACTCAAGGAAACAGGGCTGGAGCTGTGGCGTAGCGGGTAAAGCCGCCACCTGCAGTGCCAGCATCCCATATGGGCACTGGTTTGAGACCTGGGTGCCCTACTTCCTATCCAGCTCTCTGCTATGGCCTGGGAAAGCAGTGCATGATGGACTAAGTGCTTGGGCCCCTGCACCCACATGGGAGATCCAGAGGTCCTGGCTTTGGATCAGCAGAGCTCCAGACGCTGCAACCAATTGAGGAGTGAACCAGCAGATGGAAGACCTCTCTCTCCCTTTCTCTGAATAACTCTGACATTCAAATAAATATTAAAAAAAGAAATCAAAGTGTGATTTCCCCCAGATTTCCTTGTCGTACTCCATACTTAGAGCAGAATAAACCAGCAACTCAGGAACAACAGATGCAAACCAGAGAGACCTCAACACAAGTTTTCTCTCTCAAGCCAAAGGACCAGGAAGGAGCAGACTGGGAAATTTTTTGCATATTAACCACTCTATTTCCACTCCAAAACCAAGCTGTGACCCCACTGTCACCCATAGCAGCAAAGGCCCAGTGGGAGCCTGGACCTCCAACCTTGAGAGACTGTAACCGGTGCCCAACACACCAGCAGGGGCGATATCAGAGACCAACTAGGGGGCCTGAACCTCCATCCTACTTGGCCGACAGCAGATAGTCCACACAAGCCCCGGACAGCAGAGTGGGGACCACACTGGGAGCCTGGAGGTACAATCTCCATGCAGCAATAACAGGAAGCCTCTTCCTCTCCACTCCCCCTGGGATCAGTGCAGGCCTAGAGAGAGCATGGCTCTCACCACCAGCCAGCAGCACCCAGCAGCGACACGGCCATTCCAGCTTAAGTCAGTGGAGGTCACATGATGAGCCGGGATGGCGGCCACGTGAGATTCGTGAGCGGCACTCACAGGGGTCAGCTGTCAGCAGAGGACCAGGGAGACCATGGACTTCCACCTCCACCTTGCACTAATAAAGCTTTACGACCAGATGCGGCTCTGCCTCAATTGCTGCTCAAATGTGATCCAGTACCAGGTGGGTAGATGTGGCCTTGACAAACCAGATAATACCTTGGTCAAAAGCCTGAAGCAACAAGATTGTATTTGAAGGTAAAAATACAGCCTCAACTTTTGCATTATTTTAAAGATTTATTTATTTATTTGAAAGAGTTACACAGAGAGAAGGAGAGGCAGAGAGAGAGAGAGAGGTCTTCTAGCCACTGGTTCACTCCCAAGTTGACTGAGATGGCCGGAGCTGCACTGATCCAAAGCCAGGAGCCAGGAGCTCCTTCCTAGTCTCCCACACAGGTGCAGGGGCCCAAGAACCCGGGCCATCCTCCACTGCTTTCCCAGGCCATAGCAGAGAGCTGGATTGAAGTGGAGCAGCCTGGACTCAATATGGCGCCCATATGGGATGCCGGCACTGCAAGTGGCGGCTCCATCTGCTATGCCATGGCACCGGCCCCAACTTTTGCGTTTTCTTAGCAAGCCAATTCAAGATGGCCAGGTGCATTGTTTATTGCTAATAAGATTTTAAATTCCAACCCTTTCTCTTCCAGGTGATTCTTCACTTCTGGGGTGAAGCGCTAATGAGACTGTGCCATAAACAGTCACACGTGCTTTCTGGGTGTGTGGGCAGAACACAAGTAGATCACTTTGGGTTTCGTTTCTGAGAGCAGGGTCTCCACTCTGCACACAACACCTGGCTTCATTGTGTGTCCTACAGCGCTGCCAGCAGTACCAGGTTCATCTCTCTTCCCATCTTTTATGCCCTGGGGCCTCTTTTGTACTTTTGTGAACCTAGGTTCTGTTGAACATCTTACAGAAGAGCCCACTGGTTTCATCACAGCTGAAGACCTGATTTGACTGGTATCCTTTCTCCTTCATCAATTTCTCTTTGTGATTGTTATTTACTTATTTATTTGAAAGTCAGAATTATACAGAGAGAGGGAGAAACAGAGAGATCATCCATCTGCTGGCTCACTCCCCAAATGGCTGCAAACGCCAGGGCTGGGCCAGGCTAAAGCCAGGAGCCAGGAACTTCATCTGGGTCTCCCACACAGGTGCAGGGGCCCAAGGACTTGGACATGTTCTACTGCTTTATCAGGTGCATTGCAGGGAGCTGGATCAGAAGTGGAGCAGCTGGGACTCGAACCAGCACCCATATGGGATGCCGGCACTGCAGATGGCAGCTTTACCCTCTGTGCCACATCGGACCCCACCCCCATGAATTTCTTTGAGTCTACTAGAAACGTAGCAGCAGCTTCTTTGTCAGCTGATGCAGCCTCTCAGGAATTTTCTGTTTCTCCCCTCTCCAACCTCTTTCTGAATCCCTGTAACTAATCCTTACTTGCAGCAAATAGCTCAATGTTACTCATTTTAGGGGACCCCTTGCTGAGGTCTTTGTATAAGGCTTAACGGTTTCTGGAACAGCAGATTGCCAGCACTTGGAACATTTTCCGCTCCTGTCTGTCACCCACAAACAATGCCTCCTCCCTCTTCATGAAGCACTTACCGCCCACTGTAGCTGTGAGTTTGCTGTTTGGGGTGCAACAGCAAAACCTGCACAGGTCTCTTCTCTCCACAATTTCCCAGATGGAAGCTAGCTTCTTCCCACAGGTCATAGCAACCTCAGCATGTGATTTTTTTTCTTTTATTAATGAGAACCTTTGCCTTTTCACATCAAAGTGGCGCTTTACAACTTCTTTTGGCATATCCAAATTGCCATCGTCACTAACCTCGCACTTTAGGGCCATTAGTAAGGAAAAGGAGAATTACTAGAACGTAAGCAGTTCTGTGACAGTCCATCGACGGATGAGATGGCCATTGAGTGGCCACGGGCGGGTAGAGTCCACGGTGTACATACGCTGGACAAAGGGGTGTCCTGTCTCAGGCGGGGTGCAGCAGGATGGTGTCAGACTGACTCATGCAACTCACAACAGTGCACAATGGAAAACTTACAAACTGTGCGTTTCTGGAATTTTCCATGTCATACTGTCACATCATGACTGCCCACTGATAACTGAAGGTGCAGAAAGTGAAACTATGCACAAGAGGGGTGTAGTATATATAGTGTGATCCCTAAAGCAACCATTTTTAAAACCTCACAAAGAAATACACTCAAAATCACTGTAGACAGGTCAAAATTGAATTCTAAGAAAGCAAGGAAAAGAAAATAGAAAAATGAAAAGCCAAGGCAGAAAACAAAAGGCAAAATGGCATATTTATAGTCCTATCAATAATTATATTAAATGCAAATAGTCAAAATACACATTGGGAGAACAAATTAAAACACACAACCTAACTATGAAGGTACTTCAAAAGGCTTATGAAAAATGCAATTGAAAGGTAAGATTATGTTAGTGTAAAAAGTTTTGAAATCCATGCACATTTTTTTCTCTTTTTTAAGATTTGTATTTATTTGAAAGTCAGAGTTATAGAAAGAGAAAGACATCTTCCATCCACTGGTTCACTCCCCAGATGGCCACAATGGCTGGAGCTGAGCTGATCCAAAGCCAGGATCCAGGACCCTCCTCCAGGTCTCCCACATGGGTACAGGGGTCCAAGAGCATGGACCATACTCTGCTGCTTTCCCAGGTACATTAGCAGAGAGCTGGATCAGAAGTGGAGCAGCTGGGACTCGAACTCGCACTGCAGATGGCAGCTTAACCTATTTATATCACAGTGCCAGACCCACCTGGTGTTTTTCATATATACATTTTCCAAAAACTTTCCAAAGACCCCTTGTATATACTATTATATAAAACTCACTTCAGGGGCCGGTGCTGTAGCACAGCAGGTTAACCCCCTGGCATGAAGTGCCAGCATCTCATATGGGCACCGGTTCGAGACCCAGCTGTTCCACTTCCCATCCAGCTCTCTGCTATGACCTGGGAAGGCAGTAGAAGTCCTTGGGCCCTTGCACCCACGTGGGAGACCTGGAGGAAGCTCCTGGCTCCTGGCTTCAGATCGGCGCAGCTCCGGCCATTGTGGCCGACTGGGGAGTGAACCATCGGATAGAAGACCTCTCTCTCTGCCTCTCCTCTCTCTGTGTAACTCTGACTTTCAAATAAATAAATAAATCTTTTAAAAACAAACAAAAAACTCACTTCAAACACAAGGGGGCTTCAAAGTGGCTGTGGCATAGTAGGTAAAGCCACCGCCTGCAGTGCCAGCATCCCATATGGGTGCCAGTTCAAGTTTCAGCTGCTCCACTTCTGATCAGCTCTCTGCTATGGCCTGGGAAAGCAGTAGGAGATGGCCCAAGTGCTTGTGCTCCTGCACCTGTGTGGGAGACCAAGCGGAGGCTCCTGGCTCCTGAATTTGGATAGGCCCAGCTCTGGCAGTTGCAGCCATTTGGGGAGTGAACCAGCAGATGGAAGACCTCTGTGTGTGTGTATGTGTGTGTAACTCTGACTTTCAAATAAATAATAAATAAATCTTTTTTAAAAATTTCTTGGTTGGGTCCGGCGCTGTGGTGCAGCAGGTTAAAGCCCTGGCCTGAAGCACCAGCATCCCATATGGGCGCCGGATCAAGTCCTAGCTGCTCCAATTCCAATCCAGCTCTCTGCTGTGGCCTGGGAAAGCAGTAGAAGATGGCCCAAGTCCTTGGGCCCCTGCACCCGCGTGAGAGACCCAGAGGAAGCTCCTGGCTCCTGGCTTCGGATCTGCACAGCTCCAGCCATTGCGGCCATTTGGGGAGTGAACCAGCAGATGGAAGACCTCCTTCTCTGTCTCTACCTCCCTGTAACCCTGTCTTTCAAATAAATAAAATAAATCTTTAAAAAAATTCTTGGTAGGGGAACCAAGTAAAGCAGTTTCAAATATAAGACACCAGACAAAAGAGCTGCAAGATGTGTGAAGCAAAAACTGACAAAGGAGAACAGGCCAGTCCACAATCATACTGAGACACTTCAGTCTCCCTTTCTCACACCACTGTCAGAGTAACCAACAGAAAGTCATCATAGGTATAGAAAAACGCATACGCATTATCAACCAGCAGAATCCAACCGGCACGAATGAAGCGCTCTACTCAAGAACAGCGGAGTACAAATCTACGTCAGGTGCCTGAAGAACATAGTCCAAGACAGATCACATCCTGGACCTTAAATAAGCAATTCATTAAAGCTTAGTTAAGTTAGAAGAAGTAAAATCTGACTAAAAGATTATGTTTTCTAACCACAGTGCAGTCACATCAGAAATCAATAACAGAGGCCAGCACCGTGGCTCACTTGGCTAATCCTCCACCTGCGGCGCCAGCACCCTGGGTTCTAATCCCAGTTGGGGCGCCAGATTCTGTCCCGGTTGCTCCTCTTCCAGTCCAGCTTTCTGTGTGGCCTGGGAAGGCAGTGAAGGATAGCCCAAGGCTTGGGCCCTGCACCCGCCTGGGAGACCAAGAGGAGGCACCTGGCTCCTGGCTTTGGATTGGCGCCAGCCATGGTGGCCATTTGGGGGGTGAACCAATGGAAAAAAGGAAGACCTTTCTCTCTGTCTCTCTCACTGTCTAACTCTGCCTGTCCAAAAAAAAAAAAAAAAAAAAAGATTAAAAAAAAAGAAATCAATAACAGAAAGATTTGAGAAACTCTCCAAATACTTGGAAACTAATCAACCCACTTTTAAATAATCCATAAGTCAAAGCACAAGCCTGAGAGAAAACATTTTAAGTACACTAAAATAAAAATTAAAATATACCATATCAAAATTGGTGGGATTTGGATAAAGCAATGATCAGAGGTAAATCTGTAACACTAAATGATACATTAGAAAAGTCTCAAGAATCCAGAAAAGAAGGGTAAAATAAACCTAAAGTAAACGGGAGGAAGGAAATAATAATAACTAAAAGAAGACATAGACATAATTGAAACAGAAATTAAATGAAACATAGAAGGGGTTCTTCAGTAGAAACCAATAAAATTAGCAAAACTCTATGAAGACTGATGATAAAAAAAAAAAAGGAGAGACAACACAAATTAGCAATACCAAGAATGAAATAGGATAGCAACACAGGCTTTTCACAAGGCAAAAAACAGTAAATGAATATTACAAACAACTCTACACACTTAAACTTGACAAACGGGTCCACTGCACAAAGACCACCACAACTCAGCCAATATCATTTAACTGTAAAGAAAACTGGGCTGAGGGACTCCAGGGTGGCTGGGTAGGGACAGACATGCAGATTCTGACCCCGGGAAGAAGCAGAAGAAAGCCAGGGGAAGCGCATTCCCGGGGAGAGCGGTGGGAATTCTACAGGAAGGATAGGGAAAGTGCAGACGCACAGCAGGGAGGGGGACACCACAGGCCTGCCCGGCCGGCGGGAGCTGGAGGAGACGAGGTGAGAGCAGACGGCCACGGCCTGTGCCGGTGGTGACATTTCCTGAGGAGAACCTTGCAGACAACACTGACTTTGAGTCCGGGTGGAGCCCTAGCGAGGGGCAGGTTCCCACCTAATCCAACAAAGGACAGCACCTTCCTTCTCCCCAGCCTGTCCACAGGGCACCCAGTAACACCAGCAGAGGCTGCAGCAGCTCTCAGGGGTACCCGACCAGCGGATTTTACCGGAGGGAAAAACCTGCATTCCCCACTGACTTTGAGTCGGGCTGGGAGGGTTGACCCAGGGGGCTGGGCACCCACTTAGGACTGCTAGGTGCCCTCATCCCCTCAACCTAGCACAAGGCCCGGGGCTCAAACTGCCAAGGCGGAGCACCCACAGGCAACTGGCTCTGGGAATGTCTCTGCTTCCCTGTGGACAGCGCAGGCCTGCGGGCTGACAGCTGATCCCCTGCGCTCTGAGTGCCGTGACTGTGGGAACTCGGTGGTTGCACAACGGGGCAGGAAGGTCTCTGGGCAATCACTGTGTCTGGCATCAGAGGCTCGGGGCTCCCTGACTGCCCGGGGTGGCTCACTGCAGCGGCTTCCACGCGAGCTGAGAGCGGACTGCAAGTGGGACAGTCTCCAAACACTGAAAACCACACAGACCCCTCGTGATTCATGCACCTGCATGGGCGGGGCTGTGCCTGCTGTGGGTAGCCACGGACACTGAGGAGGTGAGCTTGTGGTTGTGCCATCAGGCATGCCCTTACCCTCCCTCCTGCTGACACAGAGGCCTACTGCACCCAACCTGGGGTCACCAGGCTTCTCACCCCACCTGTCAGCACTGACCAGAGCTCCCAACAAATATACACACAGGCTAAAAGGATGGAAAAAGATATCCTATGCTAATGGAAAGCAAAAACAAGCAGGTATTTCCATCCTAATAACAGAAAAGATAGACTTTAACACAAAACTGTTAAAAAAGACAAAGAAGTGCATTATGTAATGATTAAAGGATCAATTCAACAGGAAGATATGACAATAATAGATGTATATGTACCCAATGCCAGGGCTCCTGGCTATTTAAAACAAATATTAATGAATCTAAAGGGATACAATACAATAGTAATGAGGGACTTCAACACCCCACTTTCATCAGTGGACAGATCAACTACACAGAAAATCAACAAAGAAACAACAGGGCTGATCTACACTATGGGCCAAGTTAACCTGATATCTACAGAACATTTCATCCCATAGCTGAAGAATATATATTCTTTTCATCAGTGCATGGAACTTTGTCTAGGATAAACCATATGGTAGGCCATAAATCAAGTCTCAGAAAATTAAAAAACAAAACTGAAGTCATACCATGTATCTTTTCTGACCACAACAGAGTGAAGTTGGAAATTAACAATTCAAGAATTTGTAGAAAATATGCAGACACGGAGAGAATGAAAAATGCACTCTGGAATGAGCAGGAGGTCATAGAAGCAATCAAAAGGGAAATCCAAAAATTTCTGGAAACAAATGAAAATGTCACTACAACATATCAAAATTTATGGGATACAGCAAAAGCAGTGTTAAGAAGGAAGTTTATAGCAACTGATGCCTACATCAAAAAATTGGAAAGGTATCAAATAAATGATTTGTCAGTGTATCTCAAGGACCAAGAAAAACAACAACAAACAAAGCCCAAAATTAGTAGGAGGGAGGAAATAATTAAAATTACAGAATAAACAAAATATACAAAAGATCAGTGGAAGAAGGAACTGGTTTTTAAAAAAGAATAAACGAAATGGATACACCATTGGCCCAACTAACAAAAAAAAAAAAAAAAAGAAAGAAAGAAAGAAGAAAACCCAAATCAACAAAATCAGAGACAAAAAAGAAGAACAACAGACAACACAGAAGTAAAAAGAGTTATCAGGAATTACTACAAAGAGCTGTATGCCAACATATTGGAAAATCTAGAAGAAATGGATAGATTCCTGGACACATACAACCTACCAAAATTGAGTCATGAAGACATAAAACCCTAAACAGACCAATAACCAAGACAGAGATTGAAGAATCAGTAATCAAGACTCTCCCAACAAAGAAAATGCAGGACA
Source organism: Lepus europaeus (assembly GCF_033115175.1). NCBI lineage: Eukaryota > Metazoa > Chordata > Mammalia > Lagomorpha > Leporidae > Lepus > Lepus europaeus. Next base: position 156,266,649 of record NC_084831.1, read on the forward strand.
AGATGGCTTCACTGCTGCATTCTACAGTTCCAAGCCAGCTCCCTGCTGATGCACCTGGGAAAGCACTGGAAGACGGCCCAAGTGCTTAGGTCCCTGCACCCATGTGGGAGACCCAGAAGAACTCCTGGCTCCTGGTTTTGGACTGGCCTAGCTTTGCCCATTACAGCCATTTGGGGAGCGAACCAATGGATGGAAAAACCTCTCTAGCTGTTTCTCCTTCTGTCTCTCTGTAACTCTAGCTTTCAAGTAAATAAGTCTTAAAACAAATTCCAATTCTTCTCAAACTATAGAGAACTATAGACCAATATCACTGATGAACACAAATGCAAAAGTCCTCAAAAAAGTACTAGTTCATTGAATCCAACATATTAGAAAGGTCATTCACCCAGACCAAGTGGGATTTATCCCTTGTATGCAGGGTTGGCTCAACATATGCAAATTAATTAATGCAGTACATCACATTAAGAAATTGAAGGATAAAAACCATATGATTACCTTAATAGATGCAGAGAAAGCATTTAATAATACAACATCCTTTCATGATGAATATCTTAAGCAAATTGGGTATCAAAGGAACATTCCTCAACAAAGTCAAGGCAATATATAACAAACCCACAGCCAGCATCATATTGAATGAGGAAAAGTTGGAAGCATTTGCACGAAAATCCAGAATCAGACAAGCATGTACATTTTCACCATTGCTATTCAATATGGTTCTGGAAGTTTTAGCCAGGGCCATTAGGCAAGAAAAAAAATCAAATGGATATAAATGGGAAAAGAGGAAGTCCAATTATCCCTGTTTGCAGATGACATGATCCTATATATAGAGGGACTAAAAGACTCCACTAAGAGACTATTGGAACTCATAAGAGAGTTTGGTAAAGTTGTAAGATACAAAATCAACACAGAAAAATCAATAGTCTTTATATACACAGACAATGCCATGGCTGAGAAAGAACTTCTAAGATCAGTCCCATTCACAATAGATATAAAAATTTAAATTCCTTGGAATAAATTTAACCAAGGAGTTAAATACCTCTATGATGAAAATTACAAAACATTAAAGACAGAAATAGAAGCAGTCACAAAAAATGGAAAAATCTTCCATATTCATGGATTTGAAGAATTAATATCATCAAAATATCTATGGTACCAAAAGCAACTTACAGATTCAATGGGATCCTAATCAAAAAACCAATGAGATTCTTGGCCGGCGCCGTGGCTCAACAGGCTAATCCTCCGCCTTGCGGCGCCGGCACACCGGGTTCTAGTCCCGGTCAGGGCACCGATCCTGTCCCGGTTGCCCCTCTTCCAGGCCAGCTCTCTGCTGTGGCCAGGGAGTGCAGTGGAGGATGGCCCAAGTCCTTGGGCCCTGCACCCCATGGGAGACCAGGAGAAGCACCTGGCTCCTGCCATCGGAACAGCACGGTGCGCCGGCCGCAGCGTGCTACCGCGGCGGCCATTAGAGGGTGAACCAACGGCAAAGGAAGACCTTTCTCTCTGTCTCTCTCTCTCTCTCACTGTCCACTCTGCCTGTCAAAAAAAAAAAAAAAAAAAAAAAAAAAAAAAAAAAAAACCAATGAGATTCTTCTCAGATCTAGAAAAAGTGATGCTGAAATACGTATGGAAACACAAGAGAACCCGAATAGCTAAAGCAACCTTATACAACACAAACAAAGCCAGAGGCATCACAACATCAGATTTCAAGACACACCACAGGGCACTTATAATCAATGCAGCCTGGTACTGGCACAAAAATAGACATGTAGACCAGTGGAACAGAGTAGAAACCAATCCACACATCTACAATCAGCTAATCTTTGACAAAGGAGCTATAATGAATCCCTGGAAAAAGGACAGTCTCTTCAACAAATGGTGCTCAGGAAACTGGATCTCTATGTGCAGAAGTATGAAAGAAGACCTCTACCTTACACCTTACACAGAAATCAACTCAAAATGGATCAGAGATCGACATCTATGATCCGTTACCATCAAATTACTAGTGGAAAATGTTGAGGAAACTCTGCAAGACATTGGCATAGGCAAGGATTTCTTGGAAAAGACCCTGGAAGCACAGGCAATCAAACCCAAAATTGACAAATGGGGTTACATCAAGCTAAGAAGTTTCTGTACTGCAAAGGAAACACTGTCAACAAGGCAACCGAATTGAAGGGGAGAGATGATTTGCAACTATGCAACTGATAAAGGATTAATATCCAGAATCTACAGAGCTCAAGAAACTCAACACCACCACCACAAACAATCCAGGTAAGAAGTGGGCAAAGGATAAGAACAGGCATTTTCCAAAGGATGAAATACAAATGCCCACCTGCTCACATCCTTCTCTCCAACTCTGACCTCCTGAGGTCTGCTTGGCTGTTTCATGCCTCCCTGCCTGCTCACCCTGCCCCACACACACGGCAAAAGCACCTTCGCAGCTTTCACGACTCGCTGAGCCACTTCCCCTAGAGTTCCTCTCTGAGGGCCCAGCCCACGAAGGACCCATCAGCCCTCCACAGCTACGTGTTGATCTTGGTAGGCAACATTCAGTGGATTATGCATCATTTTCGCTCCTCTAACCCGCAAGTGCCTGGAGGGGAGTCACTGTGTTTGCATCCCTGGCACTTCAAATGACACCTGGCCAGTCTATGTTTGTACAATGGCCAAGTATCCAGTTTCAACGGTTTCCTTCACTGTGTTGACTGCCTTGTTCTCCCCTCTTCTCATCCTTCCCCTGTATAATTCATGTCTTATTTTCCTGAAATCCTGTAGACTTTGTTCATAGGATTAATATGGAATAAATCATATCATCTTGCCATCAGCTATGCACAGATTTGCCTACCAGTCCTCAAGGGTGGGCAGTGTGCCTATTGCAGACACCCCTCAGACATATCAAAGAGCTCGAAATTGATTAATGAATGGACAAATGAATGAGTGATCTGCAGTGTCTCACAGACTGAACTATGCAGGGTGTTTGTTACTTTACTCTAAGACCTTTGAGAGAGAGGGAAAGAGAGCGAGAGCGAGCGAGAGAGAAACACCATAACTCACAAGAAAGAGCCCTGTGTAGCGGCAGGAGCACAAACAAAAAAGAATGACTACATGGTTGGATTCACGAACATCACCGCACAGTTTCTGATTTGGGGGTTAGATCCTCCATATTGTTCTTTGGGACAGATGGAAGGAGGGAGGGTGTGAAATCACATCACTTCTAGATGCCTGGGGAGGAATCACAGTGTGAGGCCTATTTTTCATAAATAGGGGGGAAAAAACAAATACAAAGATATGTCAAATTCATCAAATGACACATTCAGTTTTACATACAGATCCAGCCTTGAGGAATTTATACTCCACTTGCGATTTCAATCATTCCGAACATTTGCCTTTAATAAAATTTGGGTAGTTTAATGTAAAAAGGAAGCAATACATGAGACAGTCTCAGGTGAGCCTGAGGCCTCTCCCTAGCTTGGCCCTTTGCCTGTCGTCTCTGGACCTGCGTCCTCCACGGGGGATTAAGAAAGACAGCAGATGTAAACTGGAGCACACTGCACACAGTAGGCTGATAAATTATAACCGTAAACGTATCAAAGTCACCAGTCTCTGCATCCTGAGCTTCCAAACACCTTTTTTCTCATTTCAATTGTATTAGAAGCCAGAGTTACAATATCAGGAGAATACGCGGGAACAGTATGATAAGCAGAAAACTGTTACGTAAGATGCCTGCAGAGCTCACAATAAATACTTGTGGACCGACAAATGCATTGTTGGAGCATGAAATCACATAGATGGAAAAAGACAACAGCATAAAATGGTAATTTAGAATCCACACAGAGTAATGATTATATTTGAATAAGTATTTTATTTTTTAAAAGCAATAGTAAACTGGAAGTCATTTGGAAAAAATCAAGTTTTCATTCACAGCCCCAAGTTTATATGAATGCCCATAGGCTCAGTATCCAAAATATCAGTACTTTATTGGCAAAATTGCTGGACTGGAAGCTAAAGCATTTCCAGTATCAAGAGATCTGATATGTGTATTCGTGGCATCTGTAACCATCTCTTTCCAAATGACTCAGGGAGCTGCCCTAAGCACCCATGACCGTAGAGTTTGCTAGAATACATCCCGTCATCCTAGTGAATATTTATGGGCTTCCAAGTGCCATGCTGGGATCTGGGACACCAAGATAGACGGGTCATGATCCCTGTCCTCAATCAGAGGACAGACATATAATCAAATTACTGGCAATCAAGCATGATGGGCCATCCTGGAGGGACACAGATGAACATACGATGGTGCAAAGAAAAGAATGGTCTAAGGTAGTTACCACGGAGCCACACCTTAAAAAATAAGAAGCTCACCGTGCCAACAGAAGGTGAGGGCACTTCATGTAGGAGTTCCTTTGGACAACAATGACATGAAACCAGGGAATTGTGGGTAGCTGTGTACAAACTGGGTCACTTATAAGACATGCAGAATTGTGTGTGTATAGTGCTGTATGTGTGTGATATAAACACATCTTAATATCCTCCTGCAATTGACAGCAAATTAGCATTCCCACTTGGTTGACATATGCACCGTAAACTTCCATTCTTTAGTCTGTGAATTCATCAGGTTCATTTAATACTTTTAAGTTGTGAAGGAGAGGCTGAGGGATGAAGGACAAAGCTTCCCGTTGTGGTTATCTTAGCAGCCTGACAAAATAACCCAACATCCTAGAAGAATCATCCGAAATACGTTAGAACTGCAAATAGCACACAAATCATCTAGGCACACTGAGGAATCTAAGATATAGCTTCTTTCTTCCACAATATAAAAATAGAAATCTTTTCTATCCAGCTAAGATAAAACCAAAGATGGTGGACACCAATGTGTGTTTGGACCCACAACACAACACATTTTGCTACCCAAAGAGCCAATACGTTGCTTGTGGCCCTCCAGTGGAGACATCAGTAAGGGATCCCATACGTTTTCTCACTGGACCTGAAGGAAAGGAATAAGTGAGACCAACGAGGAGAGTGAGAGTTTCTGTGTTTTGCTTTTGGGGCCTTGTGGTTAGCTAAAATTACCACTTCACAATATCATTCACTCAATTGCACGTCCCATTCCCATCACAATGCGGTTAGGTGACCTTTTCCAAGGCCACATAATTCCTCTGGACTCTGTAAAGTGAGAGAACGGACCAGATAACCCTCAGTTGTACTCCCATTCTGACAGGTGAGAATTCCGACTTTCCTTTTCACACCACATCTAGTCCGCTCAGGCCTCTGTCTACACTGTGAGCCAGTCGCTTGGGCAGCAGAAACCTAACTCCAGGCCCCAAAGGCACAGGATGGGTTTTGTGGCCCGCACAGCAGAGCTCAGAGGAAGTGGCCCGTGGGCTCTGCTGGTCGGCGTCTTTGCCCCCTACCCTGGGCAGATGTGTGCCCGACGCAGGGCTGCCGTAACAAAGCCCGCTGCTCCAAAGCGGCGATTTGAAGATCAAGATCTCACTTGTTCTCTGTGGTTTCATTTCCTGCTCGGAAACGGGGCTCAGTGCTGCAGATGGCGCCTGCGATGACGAACACTTCTAAGAGAGGGCGTGCGTTCAGTGTGACTTCCCTTGCTGGGAGAACTTAACAAACACTGCAGAGCCTCTTCTCTGGGTGGGGTCAGGTGGAAAGTCCGGTTGGAACGCACTCCCTCTCGGACACGTGCACCCTGGAATGTGAAGAGCGCCCTGGAGTGGAGGTGTTGGGTGGGGCCCTGAGCAGTGGTTTCAGCCTCAGGAACCCACTGGGTGGGGACAGAAGAGCCTGAGTGCTCCAGCTGGAACAGGTGTGAGGAGAGCAGCTGCACTGAGCAGCCCTTGGGGAAGGCCACGAGGGTGCCCTGCGCAGAGCCCACCTCAGCTCAGCAGCACTGGGGCACAGCCCTCTCTCCTGGGACAGGGAATTCTGTCCGTATATTTGTAAGGGCATCTGGGGTCATGTTAAAAAGCATGAATTATATAGGGGCTGGCATTGTGTTTAGCTGGTTAAGCCACCACCTACAATGCCAACATCCCATATGGGGCTGGCTCGAATCCCAGCTGCTCCACTTCTGATCCAGCTTCCTGCTGATGTGCCTGGGAAAGCAGCAGAAGATGGTCCAAGTTTTTGGGTCCCTTCACCCTCATGGGAGACCTAGATGAAGCTCCTGGCTCCTGGCTTTGGCCTGGCCCAGCCCTGGCCATGGCAGCCATCTGAGGAGAGAACCAGCGGCTGGAATATCTCTCTCCTTTCTATCTCTCCCCCTCTCCGAAACTCTGCCTTTCATTTAAATAAATAAATCTTTTTTAAAAGGCACGAATTATAAAACCAGAGACCTGGATTCAAGCCCTGTGCCTTGTTACCTCAATGACTTGAGCTCCACAAATGTTAGCTGCTGATAACAGAATCTAAGCATAAGGGTCATTGTTTAGGAGCTGGTGCTGTGGTATAATGGGCTAAGTTTCTGGCCGGCACCATGGCTCACTTGGCTAATCATCCACCTGCGGCGCCAGCACACCGGAGTTCTAGTCCCAGTCGGGGCGCCAGATTCTGTCCCAGTTGCTCCTCTTCCAGTCCAACTCTCTGCTGTGGCCCAGGAGGGCAGTGAGGATGGCCCAGGTCCTTGGGCCCTGCACCCGCATGGGAGACCAGGAGGAAGCACTTGGCTCCTGGCTTCGGATCAGCGCAGCGCGGGCTGCGGCGGCCGTTAGGGGAGTGAACCAACAGAAAAAAGACTTTTCTCTCTGTCTCTCTCTCACTGTCTATAACTCTCTGTCTCTCTCTCACTGTCTAACTCTGCCTGACAAAAAATTTAAAAATAAATAAAAATTTTAAAAATAATAATAATGGGCTAAGGCTCTGCCTGCGGTGCTGGCATCCCATGTGGGCAATGGTTTGAGTTCCAGCTGCTCCTCTTCCAATCCAGCTCTCCACTATGGCCTGGAAAAGCAGTAGAAGATGGCCCAAGTCTGTGGGCCCCGGCACCTGCATGGGAGACCCAGAAGAAGCTCCTGGCTCCTTAGATCGGCCCAGCTCCTTAGGGAGTGAATAGATGAATGGAAGACTGTTTTCTGTCTCTCCCTCTCCATCTGTATCTCTACCTCTCAAATAAATAAATAAAATCTTTATCAAAAAAAAAGGCCATTGTTGGGTTAAATGAGACAATGTGAAGCACTAAATTAGCAATAAAGCACACAAGCTGTGGTGAACCTTACTGGAACCTGAGATTTTTTAAAAAATCCATAATGACCCAGTCCTTATTTAAAATGATATTTTGTTCATGAATTTTTCAAGCTAATTTTGACTTTTTAAATTATTGCATTAAAATAAGACTTCTCTTGACCACTAGAAGGACTTTTGCACCCCTTAAGTTTTGCACATTCTCCTAAAAACTCAGGAAACTTTCGTTGCTATCACTTTACCATCACCACAGCGTGACTACACCATGCAGTTCAGCACTGACTCACCTACTGTCTTTGTATTAGTCATCGTTCCGTGTGCTTACATCTTGTTCTCCCAGTTAATTTGTACACTTATTAAGGGCACAGATTTCACATGTGCCTTTCATCCCTAAAATTGCTCAGTACAGAAGAGGTTCAAGCGGGCACTTGTCCACAGATTGCTGACAGCCTGGGGTAGTCAATTTACTGCTCTACTGTGGTCTAATTGCTTCCTGGGTTTAAAGGCTTTTTTGAGGATCCTTGAGGGCGGGCATGACATCAGCATTTGAACTCTGACATGTCTGACACAAAGATGGAGGCAGAGAATCAAGGAACTGGTGAGGAGCTTGGGGTTCCTGTTATCCCCTCCCACCTGCTCACCTTACAAATAAATCATCTGACGTCCAAGAGATCGCATGACCCGACCCAACCAATCAGTGATTGAGCTGGGCTCTTTCCACTCTAGGACTTTGTTGATTTTCCTTTTCTCTCTCCATTGCCCCCTCAGTGTCAAGCACAGAATTCTGCATGTAGGAAAAAGTCAGCCAGTGACACAGATTATTGATTTCTGGAACTTGCATAATCTTTGCTTCAAGGAAATTATTGCTTGGAAAAGTATATTAGGAAAAGTATACTTCAAAAAGTTTTGGAAAATGAAACTAAAAGACATTTATTTTGGTGGAAAAATTTTGAAATACATGCACAGTTTTATCATACTACATCTCTTCCATGAACTTGTTTGAAAAGCTCTTATGCAAAACATGGATTTCAAATTTTTTGCACCAAGCATAAACTTAACTTTTAATTCCACTTTTCTGCAAACATTTTTAAAAGATTTTTATTTATTTATCTGCGAGGTAGAGTTACAGACAGAGACAGAGAGAAAGATCTTCCAACTGCTGGTTCACCATCCAAATGGCCACAATGGCCAGAGGTAGGCTGATACAAACCCAGGAGCCAGGAGCTTCTTCTGGGTCTCCCACGTGGGCGCAGGGGCCCGAGCACTTAGGCCATCATCCACTACTTTTCCAGGACATAAGCAGAGAGCTGGATCATAAGAGGAGCAGCCGGGACATGAACTAGCACCCATATGGGTGCTGGCCCCGCAGGCAGAGGCTTAGCCCACCACGCCACAGCGCTGGCCCTCTGCAAACTTTTTGAAGTACCCTCGTGTGTATGTGTACCAGCTACCCGTATATTCTGGTTCCGTGTGGCAAGGTGGGTAAGAGAATACTGGATTTGGTGCTCAAGACCTGGTTTCACTGCTTCTTAGTTGTATGACCATGGATGAAATTAAGTTTTTAATTTCATTCTTATCACCCAAATCATGAACGTCATAATGTTACCTACCGCAGAAAGTTATGTCATAGACTCAAGAATACCTAACCATATTTCCATTTTCAGTTCTATTTCAAGAGAAAGCAGACTATATCCGCAAGGGTGCCCAATCGATCAGCAGAAGCCCAGGCAACTATAAGAAGGCACGTGGGACTTGGACTGCTGCCAGCACAGGCCTGGTGCTTGGAACAGTGCTCTGAGTATCAGAGAAACCAACTGCACAGTTGAGTTCATCAACACCTTGCCTGCTTTTGTCCGCTTTTGCCCTGAGCAGAAAACAAGACTCAAGCCTACTCCAAGCCCAGAGTTACCTGACTCCACAGGAGGATGTGTGGTAGAAGTTCGTGTACAAAGTATCCTGGTTTTTCTCAACACTTAGACCTGAATATTCCAAATTTCCTATCAACGATTATAATATTTTACATTGTTTCAGCATCTTTATTCTAAAATCTTCCAACTCCTTGATCTTGTCTGACATCAACATCCCAGAGAAGCAGCAAGAACTCACTGAGGTCACATATTTTAAAGAGCACTGAATGTCCAAACTATTTTGGCAAGAAAAATGTGAGAAAATTATAAGTAAAACTCTATTTTCACCTTGAGTAAAACCCTCCACTGGCAATCTGTAAACCCTCTTAAAATTGGAGATTTTCCTAAGCAATGTGTTATCCTAAGTTGGACCCTAAAACATTTTTTAAAAAAACTTTAATAAACTAGTGAAATTCAAAAAAGACTCCAAATTTTGGTTAATAATAAAAGACATTTCAAAAACTTCATGGAAATGGAATTAAAAGATAAGCTTATGTTGGCAACAAAGATGTTTGAAATCATGCCCAATTTTTTCATAATAGGCATTTACCATGAATCCTTTGAAAAGCTCTTCTTATACGCATGAATTTAAAAAAAAAAAATCAAAACAAACTAATCTTTCCTTAAATCCATTTTCCATGACTTTTTAAAGTCTCCTCACATTGTACCAATGCTAATTTTTTAGTTTTGACAAATGCAACAATAGTTACATTGGCTGTTAACATTAGGGAAAGTTGAATGAGTGGTAGATAGGATCTTTGTATTTATCTTGGCAACTTCTCTGTAAATCAAAAATCACTCCAGATTTTATTTTTTGAAATACCAAAAATATAATCAAAGGTTTTTAGACAAAGAACATTTACTTGGTGGGTAGGGGAGAGGTGGGGATGACTATTCTCTGTCCCCAGTGAAAAGCACATGAAGGGGACCGGTGCCTCCAACCTTCAAGCAGATGATGGTGGTCAACGTCTATTCCCCCGTGGTAACTGTTGGAAAAGTAAAGAGCACTGGGCATTGAGCTCTCTGATCTGTAATGTGAAGCATGCTCTCTCTCTCTCAAGCCTTAACTCTGCAGAATAAAGGAGACAACAGATGTAGAGCGTTCCACACACATCAGGGCCTTGGATAAGTGGCCTTCCTTTTGCTCCCTCTCAGCACTTCCCCACAAACAGCTCTTGGACGCTATCACGGGGAGTTCCCCGGGGGCAAGCAAGCATGCCTCTGTCTTGCCAAGCAGGGCCTGTGGTGTTCCTGGCCTCCTGAGGTGCTGCTGGGTGGCTCAGCCCTGGAGAGCAAGGGGTGGTCTTTCAACCCCACCTCCAGGGGGACAGCTTACACCCTGCAGGGCTCCTGCCAAGCCCTGTTGCTGCAGCTCTGTCCTCGCCCCTTGTTAACAATGGTCCAGCCATCACTCTGCCAGGACAGGGGGCCAGGAAAGTCCACTGAAAGTGGGAAGGGAGACAAGAAGCCAAGAACTGAGTCCAGGGCCCCAGCGCCTGCTCCACGGGGGGCGCACAGGGGGGGCCTCATTTCTACAGCATGCCTCCTTCCCCGTGACTTGACCCAGCTCTTAGTGCATTTGTACTGATTCACTATCCTGTACCTCAGGGAAACACTTGAATTAATGAGGCTTCCTTATCATTTTGTGACAGTGTATTGCCTACCCAGGTTTCCTGGCTTTGCCTGATACTGTGGATTTTTGGTAAAAAAAAAAAAAAAAAAAAAAAAAATTCCAGGTTTTTTATGTCCTACCTCCATAGGTTGTGAATTTTCTAGAATGATCTCTATCCCAAATAATCTGCTTTACTATTCCCAGAAACTATTCCAATGTTCACAAAAGTAACCACACCTCAGCATGTAAAGTGCTGCCTCCCAGACAGCTGCTTCTCCCTAAAGGTGACCACACCCCTAGGCTAACCCACAGGCTTCCTTCAGAAGTGGCCAGGGTATCCCACTGGGTACATGGGTTCTGTGGAGAACCTTCGTCATTTATTTGACCACTTAGCATCTAAACCCTCTTCCTGTATTTGGGGAGGCCAGAGGGCTACGAGGCAGAGCTGACCTCCCTCTACGGAACACAGCAGGGCATAGCTATCTGTCTCACCAGGCTCCAGCTGGAGGGTTGGCCATGAGCTAGGCTCCACCAGTGAAATGCACCTACCCACATCTAACTTGAGAACCAGGAGTCGCTCAGAGCCCCAGCAATGGGGACAGTTCCGGGCATCCAGCTCACGGATTCACCTGTGGTAGCAGGTTCCAGGGCAGTTTCTGGGGACAAGCTGCAGTATTGTCCCAGGAGGAGGAGCACTGCATTTCCACCAAATGGTTTTCCAGTACATTGTGGGCATTGTCCCTGAGACTGGCCCCTGACCTCTTTGGAAGTCCTGCAAGCCAGGGCCAGCCTCACATGTACGCAGCCTGTGCAGCCACACAGGCCTCCAGTTTTAGTAAGGGTCGGCGCTTGCTTTGCTGTTGCTACCTTTTTTTTGTTTGTTTTTGTTTTTGTTTTTGACAGGCAGAGTTAGACAGTGAGAGAGAGAGACAGAGAGAAAGGTCTTCTTTCCGTTGGTTCACCCCCCAAACAGCAGCCACGGTCGGCACTGCGCCGATCCGAAGCCAGGAGCCAGGTGCTTCCTCCTGGTCTCCCATGTGGGTGCAGGGCCCAAGCACTTGAGCCATCCTCCACTGCCTTCCCGGGCCACAGCAGAGAGCTAGACTGGAAGAGGAGCAACTGGGACAGAATCCGGCACCCCAACTGGGACTAGAACCCCGGGTGCTGGCGCCGCAGGCGGAGGATTAGCCTAGTGAGCCGTGGCGCCGGCCTGCTGTTGCTATCTTGCAGTTCTTAAAATCTTTTGAACAAAAGATGTCACCTTTCCATTTTTACTGGGCCCTGAAAATTTTGTAGCCAATCCAACACGAGCTAGCTAATATGCTTTAGGTCAAGGAGTTCTTAACCTTTTATGTGAACGAGGCCCTTGGTGGCCCGGTGAAGCCCATGAAGCCTAAGAGAACATAGGCAATCAGTTGTATTTAAATAGTTAGAATTTGTTTAAAAGCCAGTTATGTGATAACATAATACATGTGCCTTTTTATATTAGCTGGTTCCATGAATCCAGTGGCAGGTCTAATCACTTCTGTAACTCAGAAAAAGCAATGAGCATAAACCACATTTGGGACGTCTACAAGAAAATATCTTTCATTGCCAAAGACGATAAAGTCCCAGATACCTAGATAACTTAAAGAAATGCTAAATTCAATGAAAGATGGTTGAGGAAAGTCACGGAGTCCCTACATTTTAAACAAGAAAAGAAGTTAAGAGTCTTGACCTAAATAAATTCTTTCTCTGCTTATATCAGTCAAAGGTGTCTGTGGCTTACAACCAAAGACCCTGTTGGATGCAGGACCAGGCTGGGGCACGCCGTGCTCTTACTCCGAAAATGCACGACGCGGCAGCCACCGCGGCTCCAGGGGAGCCAGACGCCGCCATCACAGCTCTGCCTTTGGCTGTCCGTGTCTTAGAGGAGAGACTCTCCAGGGCACTGTCTGGTAAACAGGCGACGAGCACTAGATCCCAACCGCTGGAAAGAGACCGCTGTTGCTGCAGGACCACACTGAGGAGGGAGATAAGATGCACAGCAGTATAACCATGACTCCAAAGCCCAAAAAAGCTAACGGGGTGTCGAACATTTCCTTCCTCAATTTCCCAAACCCTAATCCAGAATTCCTTATTTTATTTTAAAGATTTTTATTTATTTATTTGAGTGGCAGGGTTACAGACAGTGAGGGGGAGAGACAGACCAAAAGGTCTTCCATCCTCTGGTTCACGGCCCAAATGGCCACAAAGGCTGGAGCTGGGCTGATCCGAAGCCAGGATCTTCTTCTGGGTATCCCAAGAAGGTGAAGGGGCCCAAGGACTTGGGCCATCTTCTACTGCTTTCCCAGGCTGTAGCAGAGAGCTGAATCAGAAGAGGAGCAACTGGGACTCAAACCGGCGCCCACATCGGATGCTGGCACTGCAGACGGAGGCTTTAGCCCACTACGCCACAGCGCCGGTCCCCCAGATTCTTTATTTTAACCTAGATCTCCTCTCAGGTATTTCAACACGAGTCTTATTTTTGCATATCTCAGAAGAAATCAGATCAAAGCATGCTTCCCACGACTAGTCTCCTCTCCCGAAGTCCAATTCTCTGAGAGAGGGGGATTCAAGAGCCCTTTGGGGCAAAGAAAATGCCCATCTTTGGGACACAGTTGAGAAGCCTCGGTTGAACAAAAGCATAAGCAATTCCTGCCTAAGAGGTCGTGAACGTCTAATATCCATTATGACACCTGAGTATTGTGCGTTTGTCCTTACTCCTGGTGTACGGATGAGGAAACTGACATGCAGTGAGATCGCGCCCCTCTCAAAACCACAAGACAAGACAGCAAACCTGGCCTGGAAGAAAAACTCAGGTTTCTTGCCTCTTGGCCCAGTGCCTCCCTCTGGCCACACCTCTCCTATGAGCAGACCACACGAAAGAGAAAGGGAAGAACCCTGGAGCATATCATCTACAAACCGAGAAACACACCCCCCAAACGCTGCAGAGCAGGTGGCAGCTGTGAGAGGAGACACAAAACCCAAAACAGATCGCTGGATCCTCTGGGCCCCGCTGGGCTCAGCAGAAGCCCTCAGCATTGGATGGAATTCTCCTGGCCGGAGACCAGCACAGAGCCCGTCCCCTTCCTGTCTGGGAGGACACTCACAACACCAGCGACAGCAGGAAAGGGGCTTTGTGCACAGGAGAATAAACAAACTTTCTATTTTTAGCAGGGCTGCAGCTGTGAGAGCCTCATTCTTTGCTTTTTAGCCACAGCATTCCAAGGGAGCAGAGGCAAGGGTGGAGGAGGCAAGGGACGGGGAAAAGCAGGGGCAGGCGCGCTGGAAGCCACATTTTCTGTTGCTGAGCCCGGTGGCACGCAGCCTGCAGAGAGCAGTGTCCAGCCGGGATGTCTCTGGAGTCTGCAGGTCTGGAAAAACTGAAAAAGCGTCATGAGGAAGCCAGCCCTGTGGCTGGGCTATTTTCGGGCCATATATAGACATAAATAGTCTTCATCGTGTTCAGAGCCACTGAAAAACGGTGTTGCTTCGTATGCCTCCATGGGGGAAGTGGACATCAGTGCATGGATTCTTCCTTCTTCACCGAGGCTCGAGGTGGAACCCGTGCGGATCGCACAGGAGTTCAGATCCAGCATCCCTCGCCTGACACTCCGTGTCCAGAGTCCTTGATGAGCCGGCAGCATCTTCTCCCGCCTAGCCCTCTCCCGTAGCTGGCACCTGCTAACACTGGAGGTGGAGCACAAGAGAGGCGCGGGGTTTGCCTGGAACAGAATGGATGTTGTGCAGAGGGAGCCCCCAGGTCCCCACGGAGGAGGGCAGACAGGTCCTGTCTTGGAAATGTCACGGCAGCCTTAGGGAAAGTGAACAACTTGTTGATTTCGGAAGTGCTCCTTAACCTCGCTCCCACCCTGACCCCAGGCCGCCAGGGATTACGTTCTGTTCCTGTCCACCGCCCCTCCTAGGGCGGGCGCTGTCCCAAGTGTACTATCAGTCCTGGATTAGGAGGTCAGAATGACAGCACAAAGCAGCCCCCGGGCACAAAAGCTCCATGCCTTGGGGGCTTACCAGGAGATAAGTGCGTGAGGAAGGGCGCCAAGCTCCGCTGTGCTCAGAGTACATTTCTAAAGCTCCCGGATCTGGCCTTGAGGCCGGGAATGTTCGCTCCCTGATAAATGTTTACCAGGCAATGTCCTGTTTGCCAGACCCTACCCGGCTCACCAGAGCTTACAGAGCAGTGTAGGGAATGGATAAACAGGAAATTTCATTACTGGGTGAGCAAGGGTCCTTTGGGAATATAAGCGGTGGCTTCTACCTCAGTCTTGGGGAGCCAAGGAGTCCTTTTCGGAGGGGATGGTGGCTGAGCCAGGAGCCACACGGGCAGACGCTGCCCACGGGAGGGCAGCCCTCAATGAATAACCTCACCGGGCTCAGATTTGTATGTGATGACTGTCAGCAATAGAGTCAGTTGATTTCTGTCATTCAGTAACATTTACCTTGTTGCTCAGTGAAGCAAACCAACGGCTGCCCAATCACAAGCAAAAGAAGAGCGGGACCGGTACTGTGGTGCAGCACACCTGCTGCTGTTGGTGTATCACCAGCATCCCGTGAGCGGAGTGCTGATTCGAGCCCCAGATGCTCTGCTTCCGATCCAGCTTCCCGATACCGAGTCTGAGAAGACTGAAGATGATGGCCCAAGTCCTTGGGCCCCTGCCACCCATGTGGGAGACCTGGATGGAGTTCCTGGCTCCTGGCTTCGGCCTGACCCAGCCCTGGCTGTTGCAGCCATTTGGGGAGAGAACCAGCTGATAGAAGGTCTCTTTCTGTCTCTCACACTCTCTCTGTCAATCTGCCTTTCAAATAAATAAATCTTTTTTTAAAAAGACGGAACCATAATCAATTGAATACGAATTTGCACAGCTAATAATGTAAGCCCTAGAATGCTGAAGAGCTCACACAGGCTACTAAATCCCCCTCCAGGACTAGCAAGCCCCTTCTCAGCAGCCTGGTTGGGTGGCCATCCTGCCTCTCATCACAGATCCAGAAAGCTCACCAGTGCTAGTGAGCTTCAGAGGCAGGGGCTGGAGCACAGAGCGGCCTTTTCCCTCGCCCGTGTTTCTCACTCCAGTCCCCCAGTGTCTCCTCACTCCCGTGATTCCAGCGGAAGTCCACCAGATTGACTTTCTTTGGGAGTGGTCAGCCCATTATCACACTCTTCAGTGAGCCCAACTACCTACATGCAAATCCTAACCCTCTTCTGAAAGACTAGAGTAGGGACTGGTGTGGGGCTCAGTGGGTTAAGCCGCTGCTGGGCCCCCAGCACCCCACATCAGAGTGCCAGTGGGGGTCCTGGCTGCTCTGCTTCCAACCCAGCCTTCTGCTAACGCACCTGGGAAGGCAGCGGCAATGGCCAAATTACTTCCGAGACCGAGGTGGAGTTCCAGGCTCTGGCTTCATCCAGAGCTACCATCTGGGTGTGAACTCGCGGATGGAAGAATCTCTCTATCGGCCCCTCCCTCTCTCTCTGTCACTCTAACCTTTCAGATAAATAAATAAATCTTAAGACTAGAATAGCCCAAAGCAAAATGTTACATGGTTACCAGGATTATGTACGGCGTTTTGTTTTTCTCCTTTGTCTCTCCCTAGTTTTAAGACAAAAAGAGAGTGCTCAAATAATTAATGTTACTTAACCAAAATGTCCTACCATGTGTATTCCTGTCTATATCTTTGTTCATGTTATGTCCACCTAGGAACCTCTCACTCTCTTTCCCCCTTCCAATTCCCCTACGTTTCTGAGATTCTGGCCATCTCTCTGAACTCTATGCATGTTCCGGCTCTTACTGCCTTCCAATCATATTTACAAAGTTTAGCACTTCGTTACAAGCAGTTCTCACCACCTGCTCATCATCCCATAGTCAGTTCCACGTAGGATTACATGTTCCTTCAGGGCCATATCCCACCCAGCACAGCGCAGAGGTTACTGTAGTTCATTCATACAGGCTTGTTAGTGGCTGGCTGGCTGGCTGGCCGGATGGATGGGTGCAATTCTACAGGCTGCATGCATTAGCCCGTTGCTAAGAGCTCAGTTCTAGTGTAGATTAAGTCATCCGCTACTGTGCTTCTCCACCTGTGGTGTACACACCCCTGCAGGTAGATGGACATGTGTGTCCTCTGTATGTGAAGCCACAAAATATTAAATATTGTCTTTTTAAAGCAACAGTCTCTAGTACTTTAGGGATAATTTAGTGGGAAATGTTGAGAAGTGCTGTAGCCCACGCATCCCCAAGTGCAGGAATTCCCTCCAAGGCTGACAGCCACATTGTGTTTGAGTCTGTCAGTCTGGGTTTTGCTTTCTCGGGATCATTTCAGGATCCCAGCAAGGCATCATTCAGCCAACACACTGCAAGAGATCGCTGGCTAGGAGCCAGCGCACCCTGGTTCTGGTCCAGTTATGCAGCTACTGTGGGCAACCAGCCCCATCAAGTCCCAGCTGCTCATTAACCCTGCCTCTCTAATGACAGTTGTGTCAAATTAAATACTACGTACATGTGAAACATCTTTATAAGCTGAAAATTACAAAGCTCCAGGTTATCACCCCAGAATCACTTAATTTGATTCTGTCCCGTGAACCTTCCAAGCCTGTCCAGTTGATTAAAATGGGTAGCAGTGGATCTCAGAATTCAGAAAATTCTAGATTGAAACCTGAACCTAGTGCAAGTTCCACCAGACTAGAGTTTCACTCACTTTTGTATATCTAATGCATTTTTTCTAAAAAGATTTATTTATTTGAAAGGCAGAGGGAGAGGGAGAGGGAGAGAGAGAGAGAGGTACCCCATACCAACTCTCCATAATATGAGATGCCAGTGTTGGGGTAGGGGAGGGTAGTTAACCTGCTGTGCCACAAAACTGGTCCCTATCTAACATTTCACATAGTCCTGGGAACATTTTAAGCCTGAATAAGTGCACTTCCAACTATTTATTAAAATCTGCCTTCTTACCTGACCTTTGACAAATTTTTCAATTTCCCAAATCTCACTTCTCTCATCTGCTCGATTGCTTTGACAACAGTGTCTCACAGGGTCGTCAGAAACTTGAAGGCAGTATGTGTGCGCTGTTAGCCCCACGCTCAGCACAGGGAAAGCATCAAGTCAACAGGAGTTCACATAGTCAGACCAGAGTGCAGGCCTTGCCACCTGGTCACTGAAGGCCAGGCCACTGTTTCAGAGGGCTTGGTCAGCCTTCCCTTTGCTTGTTAAAAAGAGCTGGCCTAGGGAGAGGAAGTTTGTTCACGGCAACCCTGATGTTCTGAGTCACTGAACTAGCTAAGGAAGCAAATGTCAAAGCCACAGTTACTTCGTGGGCCCTGAGGGCAGAGCAGTGAGCAATTTCAGCCTTCACAAAAACTTCTGCCAGGGTGAACGTGCCGGGCAGGCCAAGCAGGGGCTTCCCAGGAGCCTCCCTGACCGGATGGAGGGACGCTTCCACCTGGGCCGTGTCACTGCTCTACGAAACCCACCCAAGGGGCTCGCTCAGTACATCGACAAGTAAACCCATCCCCGGGAGCAGAGCAGATGATGGGGAGGCCAAAGAGAGGCGAAATAAGAACTCTGTGGGGCTCCCCTCCTGCCCAGAGTGATCCAGACACCTGCTGGCTACATCTGAACAAAGCAAATGCTGATTCCCCCACAGGGGCCCTGAACAGCAGCCCTGTCCCGTTTACAGCAGCCAGTGAGAGTGCTGTAAAAACAGCTTTAAGGACGCAGCCCTGGGGGGCTGTGAGCCAGGAACAGAAAATGAAAACTGAGCCCTCAGTGCCACAGAGGTATCAACAAAGGGCCCTCCCAGCTGCCCCTCCACCCTCACCCTCATGCTAGAAGAACCAGGTATGGGGCTTTGTCTCTACAACTTAAAGAAGGCACAAAGTGCACGGATGGACTGAGAAGACAGGTTGATGACTAGAGGAGACATCTCAGAATTTCCTGAACTTTCTCTCCAGGCCCACGGTTTGGAGCTATGGCCCTAAGAGCCACCTTTTTCCTATTATCCTGGGTGCAGCATGGAAGACATTCTGGACATTGCACAGAGAAAGTGCTCCCAGGGGGCGACACTGTGGTGTAGGGCGTTAAGCTGCCACCTGCAACTCCGGCACCCCACATGGGCACCACTGGTTCAAGTCCCGGCTGCTCCACTTCTGATCCAGCTCCCTGCTAATGTGCCTGGGAAAGCAGCAGAAGACTGTCCACGTCCTTGAGCCCCGGCACCTGTGAAGGAGGCCTGGAAGAAGCTCCTGGCTCCTAGCTTCTGTCTTCAGTCTGGCCCGGCCCTGGCCATTGCAGCCATTTTGGGAGTGAATCAGTGAATGAAGATCTCTCTCTCTCTCTCTCTCTCTCTCTCTCTGACTCTGCCTTTCAAATAAATTTTTAAAATATTTTTTAAAAAGACAGTGCTCCCAGAAAAGTACACTGTTGCAGCTGCTTTTGAGGACACTTTCATAATCAGTAGTTCATGTCAGAACCAGGTAACTTAGGGTACAAGGTCTAAACATAAATCTAATTGCAAGAGGTAAATATAAAAAGCAATATGAAGGCAGACACTCAAATCTGTTTAGAAGTCAAAAGCCAAAATGAAAAAAGTAATGCATTTTTCAAAGATTTATTGTACTTATTTGAAAGGCAGAGTTGGGGAGGGGGGCAGAGGAGGGAGAGTATGGGATGCCGGCATTGCAGGCTCCAGCTTTAACCTGCCACTATATCACAACGGCGCCCAAGTCAAGTACTTTGAATGGGCTATGAGGTTTAGGCAAAACGTCTAAGGCCAGGGGCACAGACTGCAGAACTAGGAGGAGGTGGTGGTGTTGGCATTGCCCACTAGTGCACACCCAAGCTCTATGGAGTCAGGACTCTGTTGTCCAGGAAGGCCCCAGGTCGGCACTGTGTGAAGGACACCCAGAATTCCACCACGGGCTTCTGACCACGGCCATGCTCCACTGTGTCCCTGGCACTCACACATCTGTCAAACCCCTCTGGAATCCATTTGTGTTGCCAGCTCGCTCCACCTCTGTGAGAGGATTTATTCCACAAATTCACTCCCTGCTGTGTGAAGTGGCATTTCCACTGACTGTCCCGAACTTGCCTCACATGGGATTCCAAAACACTGCTGTATTTCAGGATGTGATGAGCAAGTCTGTGCTCATCTGATCCACACCATTTGCAGTCTGATCATTTCCTCCTCACCGCTTTGGCCTTGGCAACGGGCCTTCTGGGTTCCAGACAGTTCCGCAAAGCATCAGGTTGCTGTTCAGGGACCTTCTCAAGCCCTGTTTTATTTAGACCTTCTCACAGTGTTACAAGCAAGACTATGCCAGGTCCAGGTGAGAGTAAGGTCATAATGTCAGTTTACTATTTCCCCACCCGAAGATTGTGTCCATCTTGTGCAACACTGTCCTGAGCACAACCGTATTGTTTTGTTTGTTTGTTTTTTACAAGCAGAGTGGACAGTGAGAGAGACAGAGAGACAGAGAGACAGAGAGAAAGGTCTTCCTTTTGCCATTGGTTCACCCTCCAATGGCCGCCGTGGCCGGCACATCACGCTGATCCAAAGCCAGGAGCCAGGTGCTTCTCCTGGTCTCCCATGGGGTGCAGGACCCAAGCACTTGGGCCATCCTCCACTGCCCTCCCGGGCCACAGCAGAGAGCTGGCCTGGAAGAGGAGCAACCGGGACAGAATCCAATGCCCCAACCGGGACTAGAACCCGGTGTGCCGGTGCTGCAGGCAGAGGATTAGCCTATTGAGTCGCGGCGCCGGCCCTAGCACAACCGTATTGTATTAGACAGATTCTACACTCACAGAGTTTGCAAACTGATAGGAATCTGTCTGCGGCAGCACAAGTGGGTCACTTCTGGCCAATCCTGCAAGTCAAGCCGTCTGAAACAGGGCCTTCCTGAGAAAGAACATCAAATGTGGACAGTCTGAGCCTTCAAGGTAGGCTACAGTTGAGTCCTGAATACCCCGCTGATTTTCACAACATGTGAGAGAGAGGTTTTCACCTAATAATATACTGATGTGAAACTACGAGTTCAGCAGGTGCTGAAGTTGGTGGAGGGGGACAGGCCACAAAAAAGAGCCTCCATTTCCACTCTCAGTTCACAAATCTGCTTATTTTGGTTTCTCTTCTAAAGATAGATGTTAGTGCCCTTTTTCACTCCAGTTAGAATCCACTAACTTTTTGAGCACCTTCAAATACCCTTACTGAAAACAAGAAAAATAATGAGGATTATGCAAAATGTAATCCCACTGTGGTTGCCTGGAGCCATTCATGAGTTCCCAGGAATCAGGACTTCGCTGGCAAGAGAACAGAACAGCAGGCTGGGGCTCTAACCTGCTTTTTCAAAAGGGAGGCATCAATCGCCCAGAGCGAGAACTTCCTGGTTGAACGCCCACACCTTCTCTCCTACCACAATTGCATCTCCACAGTGGTGTCAGTCTCTCAACAAATTCTGCAGCCTTGGCAATCAAATGTGGGCAAATACACCCAAAAGTCCTCCATCTCTCTGCTCCAGAAGCTATTACCTGTCAGCTTTAGACTTTTCTCCTTGCTAACGAGTATAGCACAGCTAGCATACCACTTTATGGATGGACCTCTGTTTTTCTTTTTTCATTTTTTTTAAGATTTATTTAATTATTTGGAAGTCAGGCACAAAGAGAGAGAGAGAGAGAGAGAGAGAGAGAGAGAGAGAGAGAGAGAGAGAGAGAATCTTCCAACCACTGATTCACTTCCCAAGTGGCAGCTATGGCCAGGGCTGTGCCAGGCCAAAGCCAGGAGCCAAGAGCTTCTTTCGGGTCTCCCACATGAGTGTAGGGACCCAAGCACCTGGGCCATCCCCTGCTGCTTTCCCAAGTGCCTTAGCTGGATCAGAAGCGGAACAGCTGGGACTCAGACGGGGACCTATAAGGGACGGCAGCATCGCAGACAGCGGCTTTACCCGCTACGCCGCAGCGCCGACCCTGGACCTCTGCTTCTCTTTCGACCATCTCTCAGCCACACCTGTGAAGCCCTGGGCTCCGGCTCATTGCCTCGGTTTCTTCCTGTTTTCTCCAAAAGCAACCCTACGTAACTGTCACCTCAGCCGGAACCCATCTGTATGGTTGCTGTAGGGTTTTCAGCGAAGTATTTCTCAGTGTCTCTGGAAGTCTGCACACTACCGCTGCTCAAGGATGGAATTCCTTCACGGAAAGACATTTTCTGCCCAGCAGATGAGGCCGTGGAAAAAGGCAGGCTGGGAGGTTGGCAACACCTGGACTCAAATTTGGGTTCCACCCAAATCTGAGCTACCGCCTTGAGGAAGTGACTTAACTTCCTCTGAACCTCTGTTTCCCCATTTGTAAAAACGAGGACAAGGCCGCATCTCACAAAGCTGGAGGGAAAGATCCAGTGATGTGTGTGACGCTTCAGGCACCACAATCTCCAAGCCTCGGGCCAGCACTCAAGGCCCAGCGCTGTGCCCTGGAGCCCTGTCCTCCACGCTCTGACACTGAGCTCTTGCTTCGGGCTCTGTAAGGGAACCAACTCCTCACAGGTAGACACTGCAGGCTTCCCACGTCACCAGAGACTGGGCTTCTCCCAGCGTGGTAAACACACCATACACGGAGCAGGTGCTTCGGTCCATGTCCAAGCCCTCTCTTCCCTAAGCACCCTGCACCTTCTTTCAAAGCCCAGCTTCTGCTCCCCGCTGGCCCTGAGCACTTGCCAATCTTCCTGGTCCTGGGACTCCTCTTCCCCTATTCAGACTCAGACTCAGTGCGCTTACCCCTTGACTCCTGGGAAGGAAGTCTCATCTAATCTTTTGAAAGAAAACATTTTTGTTGTTGTTGTTTTGTCTTGCCTCATTCCCTAACCATTCCTGGCATTTCTGGGACTCAGGTGTGCTGGGTTTTCTCTTTGGGCTTTCAATTCAGAGCTGTTTGGTTTCTCCTGCAGACACAGAAGAGATCTTACATGCCACAGTTGGTTGCCACAGTCACACACGCAGAGGCCAAAGGACACCAGTGCCCGGCACAGCGCCTGGAACCTGGCACCTGGCACCTGTACACCAGGCTAATACAGTCAAGGGAGCAGGATCTCTGCTCCACGTCATGGAAGGTTCTCCCAAGATACTTCTGAGTGCCCCCCCCCCGCCCCAGCCAGGGGCTGGCATCACCCCCACCCACTCAGAGTGATCCTGGAGACACGGCCCAAGCTCCCTGCCCTGGGCCGTCGACAGCTCTGCGCCCCGAGCCCCGTAAGGAGCCTGGGCCCAGATCTCTCCATTGCCTAGCGCTCCCAGCGGGACCCACTGGATCTGATTAACAGGTGATAAAGCCCAACAGAGGCTGGGAGAGGCATCTCCGCTGACGGCCCTGGTGTCCCCAACTCTGAGGCCTTGAGACCCAGCCGGGGTGGCCTGCGCCTAGCGTGGGGCGCACATGCGGCTAGAGGGGCTGTGGCTTCGGTCGCCCGCACAGGTGGCCCTGCGGCGTCTCTCTTCACCCCTCCCACCCCGTCAGGCCGTTGCCCTCCGGAGCCCCGCGTGCCCGGGAACCCGGGTGAGCCCGGGACGCGCCCGGAGCGCGCGGCGTCCCGAAGAAGGCGCGCAGGGGAGGCCCACGTCACGGCGGGGCGGAGTGGGGGCGAGGGCGGGCTGGGCGGGGACGCCCCGGCCCAGGCGCGCCCGGGCTCGGTCGGCGCCGGGGGCAGAGCCTGGGCCGGGCCGGGGAGCGCGAGCGCCCGCGATCCCGACTCCGGAAGCCGGGCGTCAGGCACCGGGGCCGGGCGCGGCCGGAGCGCCACCTCGGGTCCGCCGGGCGCCGGACGGCGGGCGCGGGCAGGACCGCGGGGCGCCTCTCCCGGGCGGGAGCCGCAGGTGAGCGGGCCGGGGCGGGCCGGGGCGGGCCGGGGCGGGCCGGCTCCGCAGACCCCCCGTGGGCGGGGCGGGCCGGGGCGGGGCGGCTCCGCAGACCCCCGTGGGCGGGGTGGGGTGGGGCGGGGCGGCTCCGCAGATCCCCGTGGGCGGGGCGGGCCGGGGAGGCTCCGCAGACCCCCGTGGGCGGCGCGCGGGACCTTCCCGAGCTGGCAGGGCGCGCCCAGCGCTCGCTCGCCCCGCTCCCACGAGCGCTCGCTCGTCCCGCTCCCACGAGACGGCCGCCGGCCCGCTCCCACGAGCGCTCGCTCGCCCCGCTCCCACGAGACGGCCGCCGGCCCGCGCGCGGGCGCCGAGGTGAGTTCGTTCCTGCAGTCCCGTGACTCTGGGCCCCTTTACAAGCGGCAGAGCGGCCGGGGACGCTGAGAGGGGAGGGCCGCGGGGCCACGCGGGCTGCTGGGGCCGGGGGTCCGCGTCGCGCAGCCCGGGGCGGAGGCCGCTGCTCCCCGCGGCCGGGGGAGCCGGTGGGCGGGGGCGATGGACGTTCTGAGAACCTGCCCACAGCGCCCGGGGCTCAGACGGCCACCCCAGGTGAAGCCCGAGTGTCGGTGGGGCTGAGAACTTGGCCAAAACGAAAACGCGGCCTGGAGCCCCGGGGCGGAGTGGGTACCTGCCTGCCTCTCTCGGGGCTCCGTGGCGCAGGTGGCTTCCTGGACTCTGGCTGTGCTCCCAACTCCAGAGCCCCTGCGATCCCCGAGGGTCAAATGGGGGACCTCGGAGGACGCGTTTCCCTAGTGTATAGGAGAGTCTCAGGGATGTGTGTGTGTGTATACACATACACATCTCCATTATATATATAATATATATACATATCCATTATATATACATCTCCATTATATATATAATATATATACATATCCAATATATAACTATCCTATATATATATACATATATATAATGGAGAGAGAGTGTGTTGTTAGGCAATGCTGGAGTCAAGTCAGTGATAGAGACAGTGAGTGGGCGCACCAGGCCTGCCTGGGCCAACAGGGTACCGAGGCACAGGCCACCCTAGTGTAGCAGAGCGCAGAGCAGCCAGTGTGCCTGCCACCTCGTGGAAGTGCTCCGTGGATCCTGTTCAGTGAGGAAGGGGACGAAGTGTGCACTTAACCACCCCGGGAGCGCCTCTCTTGCAACACTATTGCACGTGGGTCACTCCGCTAAAACGCATGAGAACTTGGAGCCAGTTTGGAGGAACTTTTCGTTCTGACGTCCTGGTGGCTAACGGGAGAGCCTTGCTTTATGAACAGCAAAACTTTGAAACAGCATGCATGCATCTTGTTCCTGTCGTAAGAGGTTTGCGAGTTCTACCTCGAGAATCCTGCAGGGGTGTTTCCAGCCGTTACACCTGCTCTGATGGTCTGTCCTTGCCAGCGCTGGGCTGGGCACGCAGCATGCAGATAACTCTGATCAGGCCCTTCGTTCTGTCTGACGTTCTGCCTCCTCATCCCCACCCCACAGAAAATTCAGGAAAGAGACACATTGCAAAGCACACGTTTCCCTGGGCTCACACTCCATCACTAGCCTGTGGAATGAACAGAGACTTTCTTCCACCCTTTCGGCTCAAGAACTCAAGAAAAGAATGAACACTGCACAAGCTGAGTTACTGATTCCATCAGAGGGAGGGCCCTGCTTCCCAGGCACTCGTGTCACACGGACCGTACCTACTGTGTGCTGGGCACAGCCAGGGCCTTGGGGTCTGAAGAGGTGAGGGCCCTGCTTCCCAGGCACTCGTGTCACACGGACCATACCTACTGTGTGCTGGGCACAGCCAGGGCCTTGGGGTCTGAAGAGGTGAGGGCCCTGCTTCCCAGGCACTCGTGTCACACGGACCGTACCTACTGTGTGCTGGGCACAGCCAGGGCCTTGGGGTCTGAAGAGGTGAGGGTTCCTGCTTCCCAGGCACTTGTGTCACACGGACCGTACCTACTGTGTGCTGGGCACAGCCAGGGCCTTGGGGTCTGAAGAGGTGAGGGCCCTGCTTCCCAGGCACTTGTGTCACACGGACCATACCTACTGTGTGCTGGGCACAGCCAGGGCCTTGGGGTCTGAAGAGGTGAGGGCCCTGCTTCCCAGGCACTCGTGTCACACGGACCGTACCTACTGTGTGCTGGACACAGCCAGGGCCTTGGGGTCTGAAGAGGTGAGGGTTCCTGCTTCCCAGGCACTTGTGTCACACGGACCGTACCTACTGTGTGCTGGGCACAGCCAGGGCCTTGGGGTCTGAAGAGGTGAGGGCCCTGCTTCCCAGGCACTCGTGTCACACGGACCGTACCTACTGTGTGCTGGGCACAGCCAGGGCCTTGGGGTCTGAAGAGGTGAGGGTTCCTGCTTCTGCAGAACCCTGGTGTGGTAAACGAGACACTTCAGGATGAAGTACCTAGAACAGCAGTAGCTGGGGGCACTGAAGTCGCCCAAAGTTCTTTCCCCAGAGACTGTCTGGGGAGTCGGCACTGAAGAAGTGGTGGACGAGCAGTGTTTTGAAAATGATGAGACGTTCCCATGGAAATAGTGTTTTGGTCAAAGGAGGGAGCATTTGCAAAGTCAATGACAGGTTCAAGGAACAGCACGGAATGGAGGTACACCGCTCTCGTAAGAAGAATGAGCTCTGATAGCGCTGGGGAGCCGTACTTGGTTTTGGTAGGGGAAGATTTGTACCTGGAGAAGAAACGTGTTGACTAGGAGGCTGCTGGCTGGGAGAGAGAGGAAGTAGTTCATGGGAACCTCTAATAAGACAGTGGTGGTAGCAACCGAGGAAAGGCAGTGGGTCTCACTGCAGTTTAGGAAGCAGAATCAGCAGTGTCTGGGGACTCACGGAGTGTAGTGAGGGAGGAGTGGGTGGAACAGAGAGCGATTGCGAGGCGTGAGCTGGAGGAAGGGGGAGGTGCACTGTGGTGTCGTGCATGGACATCGTATGAAGTAGAAGCAGACCGTGGAAGAAGCGGCAGCCAACACTCGAGACATATTTAAGTTGCATATGCCCAGGGGGTGTGCAGGTGGAGACCTGTGGTAAGCAGTTGGGTGTACAGGGCTGGGGCTCAGGGAGAGGTGGAGGCTGCTCCAGTTCTCCAGCCCAGATGTTGTGCCCAAAAAGCAGTGTGGAGGCAGCCGATGAGCTGGTAATGGCACCATCAGGGAGACTGTGTCGGTACTGAAGTGACCTGCGGATGTAACCATCGTAGCGTGCGGTAACTTACATATGACCCTCTCCAGACTCTCAGGGGTTTCCGAATGTCTGGCAGGGCAGTCCCTAACACCGTAGAGAGAATTCTGGGCTAACAGTGTGCAGGAAGTACAGGTGCATTAACCTACGTGAGTGAAACCCCAGGAGTCCACTCCCCATGGGGAAAATGCCACTGTTCAGTTGTCAGATCTGCCAAGACCTCTCCAGAGCTCATACCCCAAATCTTGAGTTACAGCAGCCATGTGGGTGAGCCCTGCCTTTGTGAAAACAGGAAGGATAGCTGCTCAGGCTAATTCCAGACCCTCATAGCGTCCTTCTCTAGGTCTGGCTGCCAGTGCCCAGACCAGGATCTTGTACAGCTTGCATGCAAGAAAAACACCTGGACTCAGAGTTAGGCGTGGGTTCAGTTCCTGGCCTGACCGCTTACTAGCTGCCCTGGAACAAGTCTTTGAAGTTCTCAGCTCCATTTCCCTTAAATTTGCAACTGGGATAATTGTTACTCAGCAGAGCAATGGTTAGAATCAGAATCGAATTGAAAAAGTAAGAACACTTAATGTGCTACATAAATTGTAGAGCTCTATAAAAATGTAAGGGGTTTTATTATTGTTACTAATCAAGACTCTTGAAGCTATCAAATTCAGATGGTCTGTGTAGGTGTAGGATCTGGGCAGCATCTCGGGCCTGGACTTTTAGCCTTTTAATTGGATTAAATATTTCAAGGCAGTAACTATAAAAGTCTCCATCAATCCTGTCAGTGTTGTACATCTGTTCCGGTCTCTTCCTGTTTTACTTCTTAAAGTGGTTGGAGCCCAAAGAAGTCCGTGCCCTGCCGATGACCATGCAGGTCATGCGCTGCACAAAGACTGCTGGGGGTATGTGAGGCTGCAAGGAGCCAGGGTTCCTCTTGGTATGGGATGAACTGGCCCCACTTGCATGGGAGTCCACCCAGACGGAACCCCATTTGCTGTTCCTAAGAGGTGTTGGTTAAGCCAGCAGTGGCCCTGGGTGATGCACCCATCAGTGGCTTTGCTGTTTTCCCGTGTTCTAACCACGAAAGCCCAACATAGTCCAACCCAGTGGCATTCAAGTTTTATACCAGTGTCAAACTTTCAGTAAACAGGATTCTCACAGGGGCTAGCAGTTGATGAGGAAGTAAGCACAGATTCAGAGACTTTAAGTGGAAAAACACTCTAGTCGTGAGCCAGATCCACCCCTGACTTCACAGAGGAGCACACTAAGGTTCGGGGAGGAACGCGTGTGGCCAGGTCACACAGCTGGTTAAAGGAGGGACCAGAATCCAGACGCCATCCCTGTGTGTCCAGGAATACCCGGTACTCTCTAGGATCCCTGTCACCTGGACCTTGTGTCCCTCCTACTCGGGGACACGTGCAGGCACTCCAATGCTGGCAGCGAGGTAAGGTGGACAGTACTTGGAGGCCAGATCCTCCCCATGATGACTTGAGGGCGAAGCAGGAGCCAATGCGATAGACACACAGCTGGGTCCCATGTTTGAACACAGTCTCCATCCCACCCTGCATCCTTCTTGCTTCCCCAGCTGTGTCCTTCACTCAGGACAGCCTGAAGACGCCTCCAGCAGGGAGACCACTTGGGTGCCTGAGTTAACTAAAATCCTTTTGGTGTTTTGTCGAGTGTCTCATGGAGCTTGTTTCACCTCTGAGATAAGAACATGCCAGGGAACAGTAGACAAGCAGGCGTGACACGTTTGACACCAATGGGCGAGTTAGCCGTTCGCCGTG
Source organism: Lepus europaeus (assembly GCF_033115175.1). Classification (NCBI taxonomy): domain Eukaryota; kingdom Metazoa; phylum Chordata; class Mammalia; order Lagomorpha; family Leporidae; genus Lepus; species Lepus europaeus. The sequence goes on from NC_084831.1 coordinate 156,295,231, forward strand.
AAGGTGCTGGGTGACCAAGAGGAGCTCAGGAAATTCATCACAGGAACAGTAAGAGAGGGAAATACAGTGGCAAGACAGGCTTTGTAGACCTCTCCAGACAGCAACAGGGAACTCTGGTGACTTCTCTGAAAGGCAGTCCCCAGGGTAGCAGTCCAGCTCGGGTGTCGGGCTTTGCCCCGTATCAGGCTGAGCCATCTGAACAGAGCATCAGCAGGGGACGTGAGTGGACGTCCAGCGGAGACCAGCAGAGGGTAGCTAGGTTCCAAAGCGAAACCTCGCACAAACACAGGGTTTCTTTCTCGGGCGACTCCCAAGGGGCTGTGACCGTGTCCAGACAGAGTCCCCGCCTCTGGGAAGAATCTTGCTCCCACGGTCATAAGCAAGCCACTCCATGAGTTTGTCGCTAAGACATGAGAGAAGCGCTGACCATCGCTGTGATTCCCGGCCACAATGGAGAAGATGGTGCTCCTCACCCACAGCAGCCTTGCCCTCTGTCCTGTCATTTCCTCCCAACATGCGGCTTTCCGGTGCAGAGTTACTCTCCTCGGATAGCACCCTAATTTCAAGCTGGAGAGGCTTGAGAAGAGCCATGTGATTGTTTTGTTTTGTTTTGTTCTCTGGGAAAGTCATAAAAGAAAATGAGTAGGAGAGAGGGGGAACACATGAATAGCAGCAATGCAGAGATCTGCCTGTTACAGTACTGCGAATCTCCAGGTTGAGAGCCACAGGAGTCAGGGGTGGGGTGGTCTCAGGCTTAGGGGTGGAGTAGAGGTTGGGTAGACAGGGGGAGAAGCAGTGGGGACTGGGAGTTTCTGTGTGCCTTAGTGCTATGGGAACAGGCATCAGTGCGGACGTACCGTGGATTAACCTAAGTGACATGACAGTGGCCACCGTCACCCTGAGTCAGGAGCCGACTTAGTCCTTCCCCTACCCAGTAAGATACCAAGTCTTCATCCTTCTGCTTGTGGCTTCTACTGTCCGACTCTTAGGTGCCTCCAGCAGTGGGACAAAGTGCCGGCTTTCAGAAGCCCTTCCGTGTGTGGTCGTCAGACACCCAAAGCCCTGGCCGAAGCCTGCAAGCTCCAGGCAGCGACTCATTCATGCTGGCCTGGAACCAGCAGGGACTCACACTGGGGTTAAAGTGACCTTCCCAGGGATTGGGAACCCAGAGTAAAACAAAGTCCATCCAGCCTGTCTCGGCTCCCACAGAGGTTCAGTGTGCACACTAGATTCTAATAACCACTTGTTGAATGGTGGTGCTAAGAATTGGAGGCTTGCAAAGGGGGCGGCCGTTGCCACCCCTCACCTGCCAGGTTGCTGGTACATCTGCTGGGTATTCAGCGTCACACTAGGGAGACAGAGCAAGGTGGAGAGAAAATGCGCCACACTAAAGGCCCGCCCTGCAGACTCGCCATCCATCAAGCCCCTCTCTTGCAAGTGACTGTCTTCTCCCCAGCTTCCTCTCCTGACCTGAAGCAGATTCCTTCTGGCCCAAGGCCTCAATCTGCGGAGTAGCAGGTGCCAGGCAGCACAGCAGTGGCCCCAATAAAGCCTCCAGGCTCGTCACCTGGTGACCCACAGCATCCCTTAGCACCCCATCAGCTGGGAAGGGGGTCCCACCACCAGGTCACAGCCCCCGGTCGCAGGTCCCACCACTGAGCTGCAGCCTCCCAGGTTCCAAATCTAGAACTCAGGTCCTGAGGAACGCCTGGCCCGAAGTCCTGGCTGGGGCTGGGAGAAAGCTGCACTTGGCCAGTGCCCGAGGGTCCTTGCTGAGTGCCAGCGCCGTGCCTGTCCCAGCTTTGCTGCAGGCCTGCGTTTTCCTCCTCTCCGGCAGATGAGAGGCCGTTCTCCTCAGCTGGCCTTGGAAAGAACACCTCATTCCCAGACAGAGGCCCTGCACCCCCACACCGGCTAGGACAAGGAAGGAGACCCAGTCACAGGGCGTGTGCCATGCAGGGAGGACAGTCAGTGCTCCTGACTGGCATTTTCCAGGAATAAGACTTGGGCATTTTAAAAAATATTATTCCTTCAAGGTGGGGTCTGAGAGTGAGGGGAAAAAATACTTAAGCCACTGGGTATGTGGTCACTCAGCATTTGGTTGGAGTGAGCAAATGCGCACTGAAAGACTCACCAGTAACGTGTTCTGTTTCCCGAATGATTGATGATGGACAGCATGCGTTCTTTCCCACGCCCCGCCGATCAGCTCCTGAGCGCTGCTTGCATTACCTGCTCTCACCTGTGTTTAACTGACGCGAGAGTCACATACGTAATGTTAACCGTTGTAAAGAGAGGAGTCCCGGGCGGTTGACAGTGTAGGGCAGCCACTGCCTCTAGCTGTCTCCCTCTTTGGAATCCTGCTTCGTTCCAGTTCCTCCCCGTTGCTGGCTGTTCCCAGGCCCCAGTACTGACAGTCTGCCTTCCACCTGTATGCATTTAGCCGTTCTAGATGTTTCCTAACAGTGGGGTCATGTATGACTTTGGTAATGGCTTTTTTCTCTGAGCACAACGTTGTCAAAGGTCCATCCGTGTTGTAGCATACATGACACACCATTGTTACAGCTGAATAATATTCCATTGTGTAGACTTTTTTTTTTTTTTAATCTTTTCATTCATTGAAAGGCATTTGAGTTGTTTCCACCGTTTGGCTATTGTGAGTGTTGCTGTGGACATGTATGTCCAAGGCTTTAGTAAAATACTGTTCTCGCATTCTTTGGAGCATACACCCAGGAATGGAATTGCTGGAGTCAGTGCTAATTCTGCCTGTAGCTTTTTGACGAACTGCCAAACTGCTTTCCATTCCTCCACGTTGTTACCAACATACTCACAAATCCATTTTCCTTTCTTGGAGGTCGGATTAAGTGTGCACTTTAATCCTATACATTAAGTGTATGCTTTCACATGCCTGGTCTCCCTGTCTCAGCTCTGCCTTTCAAGTAGACGAAAATTTCAACAACTTTTCAATGCAGGCACTTCTGTAGAGGGAACTTCTAGCCCTGTCACGCTGTTCTGAGACTGCGGTGCCTGGGGCCAACTCTCACCTCTGCTTTCTCAGAGCCTGTGACCTAGGGGTTCTGGGACGCAGACAGGAGAAGGCCTCCAGTGGCTGAAGTTGTCCTCGCTACCTCTGGGAGGGAAGACGAGAGAAGTGGGGAAGAGGAGCAGGAGCGAGGCAGGAGGCCTGTCGCGTGGCACGGTGTGGAGGCCTTCCCACGCCCAGGGAGGAGACTCTGTGGAGTCACATGGGGTCCTAAGGAAGAAAGGGACAGATGGGCCTCTTTCCAAAACCGTAATTCCTCTGTTTCACCTCGAGGCTTTATTTTTGCCTCAAAGACTCCTAGCATTTGCCTATCCAGGGCCGAAGGCCGTTCAGGTCAGCCAGCAGCAGCTTCGTGGAAAGTCTGGACTCTCCCCTGTGGGTCATTCTCCTCCTTCCCAGGTGAGAGCTGGACGTGTCCCCCGCCTTCAGGGCCATCTCCAGGTCCTCTTTGCACAGGGAGAGCTGTCAAACTCTTAGGGAGGCCCAGCAGCCTCGCTTCTGGTGGCGGAAGCTGCCCCAACATGAGTCTAGCTGCATTTTTTTCCCATTCACATTTCTTAAACACCTCCATGTGTGCCCAACTCTATGATAGAGGCGGTGGGGAATTCTTTAGAAAAAAATAAAAGCAGGCACAGATCCCACCCTCAGGGGCCCACCACTCACCGCCCTGGAGTCTACAAGTCTGGCCCTCCCACCTAGCGCTGTGAGAAGCAGCAACTTTCCCACTCTCTGGCCCCTAGAGCCACCATCTTTCCTCCCACCACCCAGGCTCCAGATCCTGCTGCTCTGACATCTGCCATGTCCCTGCCCATGCCCAGCCGGCTCCACAGACGCCTAGCCAACTCACCTGAGCCACCAGCTGTGAAAGCCAAGCCACTGTGAGGCCTTTCTGTACTGGCCTGGCCCCCTTGCCCTGCTGTAGCCCTCCTTTGCTCTTCCACCCACTGCAGAGCCAGTGACCAGTATGGACACCCCAAAGCCAGTCAGATCGTCAACCAACAAGCATATGTTGAGCACCCAATGTGGGCCAATGTGAAACCAGACACTGGGGACACCCGGGGAGAAGGCTCTGGAGCGGTTTGATGTTGGGTGGGAAAGCAGACGTGAACAGCATCTGTACTATCAGTAAGCAATAATCTTTCCCGTGTTGTCAGGATGTAAGTGTGATTTTCTCTATATAACTTTTGATTCCAGAGAAAGCCCTAGGCTACCAAATCCTGCTTTTTCTCACCTGTGTCTGTTGGGGGCTGGACGGAGGTCGTGGTTTGCTGTAGTGTTACAGGCTAGAGCGTTCCTCGCCGACTCAAATAATGAAAGTTGTCTCCTATGAAATAGCCAGGAGCCAGTGCTGTGGTCCCTTTGGCCCGGAGCGCCTCATCATTGCCCCACAGCAGGCGTCACAAACGCAGGTGTCTACAGGGGCTGGTAAGTTCTCGTTGGACATTCGCTCTGTATAGGCCTGGCTTTGACTGCAATAAGTGTAGTGCCTAACACATCCAGTTCCCACAACTGTCCTGTGATGGAGGGCCTGTTCTGCTCTAGAGTTGAAGGAACTCGGGCACAGAGAGGTAAAAGGACTTCCCCATTCAGACAGCCAGGAGTGCTGGGGCAGGCCTGGGCCCGAGTATCACAGGGAGTGGCCACTGGGCCCAGCTGCTAGAACACTGGTCAGGATGTTTGCATCCCACAGCAGACTGCCTGCGTCCGGCTCCTGATTCCAGCTTCCTGCAAATGCAGACCCTGGGAGGCCGTGAGTAACGACGCAAGTAGTTCGATTCCTGCCACCCATGTGGGAGACCTGAATTTGGGCTAACCTTGGTCGTTCTGGGCATTTGGAAACTGAACCAACAGATGGAAGTTCTCTCTCTCTCTCTCTCTCTCTTCTCCATCTCTCAAATTAGTGAATAAGAAACGAGAAAAAGATCATCACAGGTGGTACAAGAACGTAAGGAGAACACTAAGCCAGGAGAGCTCTGGGTCAAACAAAATACCGCATCTCCCTTGTGGGCTTCTAGTTTTCTACGTCTGATCCCCAGAAATCTCTAGATGCGCCTTTGCGCAGGTGAAATCTCTTTTCCACATAACTTGGGCTAAATGTTGGCTTGTTGCTACGTGACTGAGCTCTGTGTGTGTGTGAAGGCTGGAGAGAGAGAGAGAGACTTGAACTTGGGCCAAGTGGAACCAGCCTTGGTTACCCAGGGTGTGATGACACCAAATATGAGATGATCACCCATTTTAAGGATATACAAAGAGAGAAAGTGTGGTTGAGGTAAAGGAAACCAAAAACACGTTTTTCACTCCGGTTTCCTTAACACGATTGTCTGCCTTCCGGTCAGACATCCAGATCACCCCTGGCGGTCCTTGGGGCCCAGTGTGTCATCAGCCGCCACCATTCAAGTTCAAGTCATAGCACACCGTGAGCTTTGGAGGAACAGGAAAGTCTTCCAACAGCAGCCTTCCTCCTCGGGCCACAACCTCGAGGAGTCCCTGCCATTGCCGGGACACCGTGGCAATGAGAGCAGCTGGCTGGAGAAGGGTCAGGGAGAGGGGTGACCCCTGGAGAGCACAGTTTGAGCATCGCCAAGGTAACACCACAGGTGGAAGCCTCCGGACCTGGGCGGATCCCGAGCCTCCTTGATGCGGTTTGTTAATCTGAGGCGGCTGGGTTTCCTTGAGCAGCCTTCTCCGTCCTGGTCACACCGCAGGGTCCCGTTCACATCACACGCCCCTCAAAGCCTTCCCTTGATTTCTCGTTGGAATGCACAGTTCCCTCCGTGTGGCTCCCACAACTGCATGTGTGAGTTTCTCTCGAGACGCTTAACCAGTTGTGCCTCGCGGTTCTTCTGTTCTTCTCCACTTCCCCAACAAAAACCAGATTCCTTGAGTTGGCAGGTTGTATCTTTAGTTAAATTTTGAAGCCCTGGTAGGCTTTCTGCTCCTCATTAGGCAGCGCTATCTGGGGAGACCTTCGAAGAGAGGCATCCCTCATGTGCTGGAAGGTACTCAGCACATGGGAGCCGAATGCTCTGCGGTACTGCGGACCGTGTGGGTGACAAGTCTTCCACCTGGCGCCAGCAGCATTCACTCAGCGAAGGAAGAAACACGCTAGCAAAGGGAGTCCTGCCTCTGAGAAGAAGCGGGGTGCCTTGTGCAGTGACTGTGAGGGAGTGTGACCCTGCACACCTGCACACTCTGCTCAGTTGGCTTGGTGGCTGGAAGCTACCAGAGGAAATGACATCAGTTCAAGAACCCTGAACTTTAGGGACACAGCCAGTCAGGGGTTTCCAACAACTCGGGAGCAGTGTCACTTCCAAGCAATGGAACCTTAATCTTCCAAGTAGCACCCCATGAAAACACGGCTATTTTTCCCTTGGGGCCAATAACCTTTGAAAGTCAAGTCTCGTCTCGTCTCTTGGAGCTGCTCTCCACTCCGTTTCTCTGCACTGACAGCCTCGCTGGAGATTCCAAAGAAGCCAGTCACCAAAAACAGACGGCAGAGTGTACCTACCCTGGAATGACCAACTGTGTCTGGCTAAACTGGCCAAACCCAGACTACTGAAATTCGATCAGCAAGTAGCTTTTCCTGAGCATGCTCTTTTATCTGACTACACCATTATATCTGAACCTAGAAGCTAGTGTGGCAGAGTAGAAGAAACCCTGAATATTTTTTTAAAGATGTATCTATGTATTTGAAAGTCAGAGTTACAAAGAGACAGGAAGAGAGAGCGAGCGAGCGAGCGAGCTTCCAACCACCGGTCTAATCCCCAGATGGCCGCAACCGCCTGGATTGAACCAGGCAAGAGCCAGGAGCCTTTTTCGGGTCTCCCATATAGGTGGCAGGGGCCCAAGCACTTGAACCACCTTCCCCGGCTTTTCCCCGGGCCATAAGCAGGGAGTTGGGTAGCAAGTGGAGCAGCCAGGACACGAATCGGTGGCCATATGGGATGCCGGCATGGCAGGCAGTGGCTTTACCCCCCACAATGCCAGTCCAGCCCTAAATAATTAAAGGTAGCAGAACCACCCCATCATCTTTCAATAGATGTGGGACCTTGGACAGTCATTTAATTTCAGTGCACCTCAAGGTGTCCTCATCAGGGCCAGTGCTGTGGCATAGCGGTTAAAGCCGCCACCTGCAGTGCCAGCATCCCATATGGGCGCCAGTGCGAATCGCAGCAGCTCCACTTCCAATCCAGCTCAGCTATGGCGTGGGAAAGCAGTAGAAGATGCCCCAAGCCCTTGGGCCCCTGCAGCTGTGTGGGAGACCGGGAAAAAGCTCCTCCCTTCAAATTGGCACAGCTCTGGCTGTTGCAGCCAACTGGGGAGTGAACCAGAGGATGGAAGACCTCTCTCTCTGCCTTTCCTTCTCTGTATAACTCTGACTTCCAAATAAAGAAATAAATCTTTTTAAAAAAGTTTCCTCATCTATAAAAATGCTAGTTCATTCATTCAGCAAAGTACTTCCCAATGGGTAGAACATGTCCCAGATGCTGGGGATGTAAAAGACAGATTTCAGCCGGAGGGATAAATGTTACTGAACAAGCAGTTATCCTGGTGCGGATTCTGAGTTGTGGACGCAGTAGAGCTGCAGTGGAGGGTTCTGGGCTTTCGTGAGGTGAAGGAGGGTTTCCCAAGGGCAGCCGTGTGTGAGCCGAGACCACCGGGTGAGCGCAAGTCCTGCCTTAGTGTCGTGAGGAGAGCCTCACGCCGGCAAACTGCAAGGCTGGAGCAGCGGCCAGCCCACGACGTGGGACAAACGTCCACTCCTTGGGTTTTTCCTCCGTTTCTCCCCCATGCTGCAGTGGACTGAAACAGTGAATGTTTGCAGGAAGAAATTAAAATGAATTTGAAATTTCAGTCTGTACCCAGTCACAGATAAACCCGTGCCCACTCGGGCATCGGTGGGAAGACTGAAGGTGTGACTGCGTCGGTGTGTGGATGCCCATCCCCATCCCCAGGGACCAGGACATAACCGGCCGGTCTCTTTCTGACTGCATCGGTGTGTGGATGCCCACCGCCCCATCCCCAGGGACCAGGACATAACCGGCCGGTCTCTTTCTGATGGGGTTGCTGATATTTCAATTCGTAATCAGATTTTGCCTAATGGAGAAAGTGTGCTGTTAATACAGGTTTTCTTTTTTCTTTTTTTTTTTTTTTAAATTTTTGACAGGCAGAGTGGACAGTGAGAGAGAGAGACAGAGAGAAAGGTCTTCCTTTTGCCGTTGGTTCACCCTCCAATGGCCGCCACGGTAGGCGCGCTGCAGCCGGCACACCGCACTGATCCGATGGCAGGAGCCAGGGGCTTCTCCTGGTCTCCCATGGGGTGCAGGGCCCAAGCACTTGGGCCATCCTCCACTGCACTCCCTGGCCACAGCAGAGAGCTGGCCTGGAAGAGGGGCAACCGGGACAGGATCGGTGCCCCGACCGGGACTAGAACCCGGTGTGCCGGCGCCGCAAGGCGGAGGATTAGCCTAGTGAGCCACGGCGCCGGCCAATACAGGTTTTCTTATTGGAGTATCTGTGTTGACTGCCAGGCTGGCTAGGGCAGCCTGCCCATGAGGCTGGGGTAGGGCTTATTCCTGCCGGATCCTGAGCGCTGGTGAGGGGTCCTTTCATTATGAATGGGATCTGCTCTCAGAGGGGCCTCCCTGGGCCCATTGCACCAAACCCACGGGAGACCTTCCCAGCCCTGTGTAGTCACAGATCACCTTGCCGTACCACCTCCTTCCTTCTCTCCCTCGGGTCTCCCCACTGCCATCCCAGCCCTCCCTCCCGTGCACGCGACCTCTGTATCCCGGCTCTGGCTCTCCCATCCTGTGTGGGTCCCTCAGCCCTCCTTCCACACCATGTCCATCCCTCCCCGAGACAGCACGCAGCACAGGGGCCAACACAGCCTCCACCTCCTCGGAGCCGGCCCCTCCCCAACCTAAGCCAACGTTGACCTCTGTCCTCCGTAACTTTCCAGTATTTAGCATTTACTGCTCCTGTTGCTCTTGAAGACTAAACCTCCCAGGGCGTTCTCTGTTTACGGAGCGCTCTCGTGTGTGTCGCTGACTTTCACAACACTGGATGGGCAGTGACGTCAGTGTGGTGATTATCTTACTCTGAGGGTTGAGCCTACGTCCGAGAGCCGTGTTGCCTACCCCTTGGTGAAGCAGAGCGAGACTCAGAGTTCCAGGTTTAGGAAGAAACTCTTGGGATGGGAACCCGGGCCGGCGCCTCTCTCTCTCCCGTTCAGCACCATATCGATGACACAGTAGATACTCAACTAAAACCCTTCTACATGTGGGTGGAATCCGTATGTAACTGCAGGGAAAATCACCCCAATGGCATAGTTTATTGATGCAAATCATTGTTGCTAGTGCTGTTAGCCTCTTTGCGTTTCAAGAACCATATGCTTGTGGCATTATTTTTGTTACGGCAACTCAGTAAACAGCCTAAGTCACACACACACGCACACACGACCCCCAGAGGTCAGTCAGAGGGCACACAAAGGCAGGCACTGCTCCCTGTGCTCGCTGGAGCCAGCCCCGCTGCTTCCTGGCGGTGGATGGAATGTGCTTGTCAGGACTGGCTCAGCAGGTGGACACGCGTGGCTGGCCCTGGGAACCAGAGGTCCTCTGTGTGCACAGGAGATCCAGGCTACCCAGCACCAGGACTGTGTGTGGGTCTCGCTCCAGGACACAACACAGCCAGGTGAAAGAGCGGCCCTGCTGGGGGTGGGGGCGGGGTGGGGTGGGTGTGCGGGTGGGGGTGGGGTGGGGGGACGTCCAGCCAACCATTCCCGGTGGAGGCAGGAAGACCTCCTAGCAGTGCAGTAAATTTCCCGAGAAGTATGGCCCTCCTGAGTACTCGGCAGCGTATGGGCCTCCCGAGTACTCGGCAGCGTATGGGCCTCCCGAGTACTCGGCAGCGTATGGCCCTCCTGAGTACTCGGCAGCGTATGGGCCTCCCGAGTACTCGGCAGCGTATGGGCCTCCCGAGTACTCGGCAGTGTATGGGCCTCCTGAGTACTCGACAGCGTATGGGCCTCCGGAGTACTCGGCGGCGTGTGGCCCTCCCGAGTACTCGGAGCATTGAGAAGTGACTGTTTTGCCGCGGCCCCTGCCTCTGCCCGGGGTAGCACAGTTAGGGCTCTGTATTTGTCCGCTCCCTACAGCCCAGGCACCTCCACACGCCTGTCCTCTTCCTACAGCCCAGGCACACCTCCACACGCCTGTCTGCTCCTACAGCCCAGGCACCTCCACACGCCTGTCCTCTTCCTACAGCCCAGGCACACCTCCACACACCTGTCTACTTCCTACAGCCCAGGCACACCTCCATACGCCTGTCTGCTCCCTACAGCCCAGGCACACATCCACACGCCTGTCTGCTCCCTACAGCCCAGGCACACCTCCACTCGCCTGTCCTCTTCCTACAGCCCAGGCACACCTCCACACGCCTGTCCTCTTCCTACAGCCCAGGCACACCTCCACACGCCTGTCCTCTTCCTACAGCCCAGGCACCTCCACACGCCTGTCCTCTTCCTACAGCCCAGACACACCTCCACATGCCTGTCCTCTTCCTACAGCCCAGGCACACCTCCACACGCCTGTCTGCTTCCTACAGCCCAGGCACACCTCCACACGCCTGTCCTCTTCCTACAGCCCAGGCACACCTCCACTCGCCTGTCCTCTTCCTACAGCCCAGGCACACCTCCACTCGCCTGTCCTCTTCCTACAGCCCAGGCACCTCCACACGCCTGTCCTCTTCCTACAGCCCAGGCACACCTCCACACGCCTGTCCTCTTCCTACAGCCCAGGCACCTCCACACGCCTGTCCTCTTCCTACAGCCCAGGCACCTCCACATGCCTGTCCTCTTCCTACAGCCCAGGCACCTCCACACGCCTGTCCTCTTCCTACAGCCCAGGCACACCTCCACACGCCTGTCCTCTTCCTACAGCCCAGGCACCTCCACACGCCTGTCCTCTTCCTACAGCCCAGGCACCTCCACACGCCTGTCCTCTTCCTACAGCCCAGGCACCTCCACACGCCTGTCCTCTTCCTACAGCCCAGGCACACCTCCACACGCCTGTCCTCTTCCTACAGCCCAGGCACCTCCACACGCCTGTCCTCTTCCTACAGCCCAGGCACCTCCACATGCCTGTCCTCTTCCTACAGCCCAGGCACACCTCCACACGCCTGTCTGCTTCCTACAGCCCAGGCACATCTCCACACGCCTGTCCTCTTCCTACAGCCCAGGCACCTCCACACGCCTGTCCTCTTCCTACAGCCCAGGCACACCTCCACACGCCTGTCCTCTTCCTACAGCCCAGGCACCTCCACACGCCTGTCCTCTTCCTACAGCCCAGGCACCTCCACACGCCTGTCTGCTTCCTACAGCCCAGGCACACCTCCACACGCCTGTCTGCTTCCTACAGCCCAGGCACATCTCCACACGCCTGTCCTCTTCCTACAGCCCAGGCACCTCCACACGCCTGTCCTCTTCCTACAGCCCAGGCCCACCTCCACACGCCTGTCCTCTTCCTACAGCCCAGGCACCTCCACACGCCTGTCTGCTTCCTACAGCCCAGGCACACCTCCACACGCCTGTCTGCTCCTACAGCCCAGGCACCTCCACACGCCTGTCCTCTTCCTACAGCCCAGGCACACCTCCACACGCCTGTCCGCTCCCTACAGCCCAGACACACCTCCACACGCCTGTCCTCTTCCTACAGCCCAGGCATACCTCCACATGCCTGTCCTCTTCCTACAGCCCAGGCACACCTCCACATGCCTGTCCTCTTCCTACAGCCCAGGCACCTCCACACGCCTGTCCTCTTCCTACAGCCCAGGCACACCTCCACACGCCTGTCTGCTTTGGCCTCGAACCCTGTGAGGCAGGCGCTCACCGCCCGTTGCGTGCTCTTTTGGAGGTTGGTGTGGGTGACCATTTAGACTGGAACCAACGGGCCGAGGGGAAACCACGCTCCCTCCCAGCACTGTGTCCGGCTTCCTTCCAGAGGCCGCCTGTGCTAGCACCTTCCTGTAAGTTCTAGATGTTTCCACACTTGGAGATGGAGGAGAATTGAGGCCCTCGGCAGCTGAGCGGCTCTCCCGGGGCACACACGAATCCGGCCCTGCCCCACACACCGTCCAGCGGGCCCCTCTGCTCAGGGTTCTGCAGAACTGCCCTTATCCAACTGACTCGCGGGAAAGCGGCAAGAGCAGAAGCAACTAAGAGCAGGAGAGCCAGGGCCAGGGCCCACCCAGCGCTGCAGGACCATGACGTCCACTCCCTTCTCCGCCTGCTCAGGCCGCTCCCGTGCCCAGAACCCTCCCTGCCTTCTAGCCGGCAGGGCCAGGGCCCCACATTTACACCAGCGGTCCATCAAAGCGCCCCACCCAGTGTCCTGTTCCTTCAAGACTGTGATACCTTAGAGGCGATCTGACATGTATGCCCAGCCCAGCCCAGCCCTGAGGCCACACTGTGGAGCGCCCAGAGACGAGGCTGACTTCCCTGGCTTCTCCCGCCATCCCGCTCTCCTCCCAGTGGCCCTAAGTGTTTCCAGGAAGTCTTCAGGCCTCCAGGTGTTGATGGAGCAGGGGTTGTGGATCAGGAAGAAGGAAGGGGTGGGAACAGGATGTGTGTGTGTGTGTGTGTGTGTGTGAGAGAGAGAGAGAGAGAGAGAGAGAGACACCTGTGCAGCACCCCGGAGTCCCCAGCTGAGCAGTTTCTTCCGTCCGTCCTCCTACATCATGCATTTGCAATACAAGTGTCCCCTGATCCAGGGAGACGTGTGCTGTGACACCCCCGCCCCGGTATCTAAAACTGTGGATAGTCCCAAACTCTGTATATACTGTGTGTTCCCTACATACATACTGATGAGAAAGTTTAATGTACAAAGCTTGCAAGGGGGAAATTAGCAACAACAGTAATATAACAGCTATAACAGTATACTAAAAAAAAAAAAACTAAACTAAACTAATTAAGATGAATATACAGGCCGGCGCTGTGGCTTAACAGGCTAATCCTCCACCTTGCGGCGCCAGCACACCGGGTTCTAGTCCCGGTTGGGGCGCCGGATTCTGTCCCAGTTGCCCCTCTTCCAGGCCAGCTCTCTGCTGTGGCCAGGGAGTGCAGTGGAGGATGGCCCAAGTGCTTGGGCCCTGCACCCACGTGGGAGACCAGGAGGAAGCACCTGGCTCCTGGCTGCAGATCAGCGCGGTGCAGCCATTGGAGGGTGAACCAATGGCAAAGGAGGACCTTTCTCTCTGTCTCTCTCTCTCTCTCTCACTGTCCACTCTGCATGTCAAAAAAAAAAAAGATGAATATACAGTGATAAAGTTGCCAACATCAGTACTCTTGCATGTCGGGGCTATTAGGTAAAACACGGATTGCTGAAACACAGGCACTGAGATACCAAACTGTTGATCTGTTAACCAAGACGGTTACTAACTCACTAACAAGCCAGCAGTGCCCAGCGTTGCTGCCTTGGACAAAGGAACGGCTCAGGTCCAGGGCAGGCTGGAGCAGGCTGGTGCAAGATTTCATCAACTCATAATGGTGCACAGTTTAAAACGTACCTGTTTACTCATAGATTTTTCCATGCAATATTTTTCTCCCACAGTTGGCCGTGGGTAACTGAAACCTCAGACAGTGAGCCTGAAGATAAGGAGGGACAGCCCACAGGGTGCTGAAGCAAGGGCATTCCAGGGGTGCAGGGCTGGCTGCTCGGGTGCACCAGTGGGATCAGGGAAAAGGGGGAGTGAGTGGCAGGCTTCAGACTTCTGCTCCATCAGTCCTGCCTGTCCCTTCGGCAATCTGTGTGAGACTGAGAAAATGCCGTCCATAGCAAAGAAAAGGGTGCTGAAGCCAAAAGAAAAAGAAAACAGCGCCGCTTGCCTGGCACTGGGAGATGTTCAGTAAATGCGTTAGCTCACTCAGAGGCGTCCTCTGCGTTCGTCAACCGCTGGTCATCAACACCGGAAAAATAATTGCGTACAATGCCAGGAATGCAGGCGCAAAGCTGCGCAGGGAACACCTGAAGTTTCACCCTCAGGCAGCGTGAGCTGTGCTGTATACACAGCCCAGCCCCTGGGACACAGGCAGCAGCCCACAGCCCAGCGACGATGGAATATGCCGCGTCGGACAGTCCACGGAGACGAATGAGAACATGGCTGCTCATCCCTCTGTGAGGGAGCCTTTGCACTTCAAGCCTTCCTGGAGTTGCAGGAAGGTAGCTTTCGGATTTTAATTGCCTTGAACTTTTGTTAACATTAAATGAAGGGAGGAAATGGAAGGGAAAATAGAACCATGTCTGTGTTGCTTTGGAGTTGCATAATCGTATATTTTTGCCACCCCATTGGGCTTCAGCTATTGCAGCCTGTAAACCTCCCCCCCCACCACCACCACCACTGAAAAAGCAGTCAGCCCCTCGTTCTGTTATTGCTGCCAAGTTTGCAGGACTGTGATTTCCCCTCTCTAGAATTAGAGAGGACAACGCAACTTTTAATTTACGGTCTGTTTTGTAATTACCACCTCTGTGGGAGAGCCTGAATCGCACAAGTGTTCGGTTGTCCTCTTGCTTGTTCAAAAAACACTCTTTGCCTCCGCGAGGATGTGACGTGTGCAGACCTAAGGGTGGGTTCCTGGAGTCAGCCAGAAGCAGAACAGAAGAGGCCCCGCCCTGTCCCCGCCTAACTCACGTATGACCTCAGAGGCTCACGCTTTCCAAAAATAAGGCTGCACCTCGACACGCACCACACCCACCGAGGCTGGCTCCAGTCTTTGACCACGCAGTCCTGAGGAGCTGTGTAACCAAGGTGGCTCACTGTCACCATGGCTACAGGTTTTATTAGCACTAATACCAGGATGTGGTCAGATGACTCCATGTAGGCAAACCAAGCGTGCAAAGCATCAGACTGCACCGGGCATTCTCCACGCTGGACATGTGGCTCCTCGTGGTTCGTAAAAGACCAAGGAGGAAGGGAAGGGAGAGTCGGGAAGGCGGGGGCCGGTTCAGTGAGAGAAGCTGGGTGTTCTCTGTTTACCTTTAAGGGGGCTCTTTACTCCAATGCCCTAGAAAACCACTGCCTTGCATGTAGATCGCAGTTTGCCCTCTTCCATGTTCTTTCACATGTCTTCACATTGTCTGTTCTTCACAACAAAATCTATGTTTTTTTTTTTTTAGAGAGAGATTGAGAGACAGAGCTCCCATTCTCTTATTCACTCCCTAAATACCCACAGTGGCCAGGACTGGGCTGGGCCTGGCCAAAGGTGAGAGCTGGGAGCCAGGAATTCAATTCAGGTCACTCGCAAGGGTGTCAGGAGTCCAGTTACTGCCCTCGCCACTGCTCCCAGGCTCCGTCTGCATTAGCCAGAAGCTGGGGTCAGGAGGCAGAGCCAGGGAACTGAACCCGGGTACTCCAGTGTGCAGTGTGGGCATCCTGACCACTCGGCCAGGTGCCCTCCCCTCTCCACAGCCATCCTGAGAGAGATCGATGACAGGTAACACCCATTGCTCAGTTGTGGAGAGGGCTCCCAGAGCTCAGCTGGTGCCCAGGAGAAAAGGCGAAGAGAACCAGGTGGACCCTCTGACTCCTTAGTATTCTTCCCACTGCCTGTGGTCTTCTACCTGGGGACATTGTGATCGGACTGGTTCCCTCGTCATTTACCTGCTGGACCAGAGAGCCACCTAAGTCAGCCGGGGGTTACAGCTGCTCAGTGAGGCTTGCTTTGTGTCCTCATTTCCGTTTTTCAAGCAGCACAGGGAGTAGGTGAGGCAGCCCCTGCTCCCGAGAGACTTGATGGCCTCCAGGGGCTGCGAGCCACAGCTGCCTCCAGGGAGCAGGCGGAGGGGCAGAACTGGGTGGAGCACTGTTGGGTAGGGCGATCTCAGCCAATCACAGCCCCTGCTGCAGCTCCAGAGCCTGGGGCTACGTGGGAGGTCAGTGTGGTCAAATCTTAAATCTAACTCAGGACTCGGATGTTTGTATGAAATCGGAGGAGGCAGAAGAACAATAAAAAATAACAATGCCTGTGGGTCAGATGGAGCTGCTGGACTGCCCGTGAGCGCTGTGCCTGCCCAGTTTCCTGGGTCCTTCCAAAAACCTCGTGGGAGATGGGCTTGAAAGAGAAGTGTATTTTGGTGCAGAATTCATAGGAGGAGTGGGAAGGTTCTTCATAGTACACGTTTTCCCAGGAACTCTTGTGCGAGTTTGGTCCTGGTGTGTTTGGTCCCAGTGGAACGTGAGCCCCTGCAGATCCCAGAAGACACCTTCAGCCAATAGGGTATCCTTAAGGTGTGGCACACAGGCAAGCCTCCAAACACTAATGGATGCTGATGGGGTGAACGCCCCACCGTCCTGGGAGGCCTGAGCACGCTGCTGAGATGTTGGGCACAAGGCAGCACCATCTCTGGACCCAAACCTCATCCTGCACCCTGGTAGCTGCACAGCCTGGTCAAATTACTTAATCTCCGACAGCCTCGGCTTCTCCATCTGTATCGTGGGGACAAGATGGCCTGCCTCGCGGAGCTGTGGAATGAGGTCGTGCCTGGAAAGCCTTGATCACACAGTGTCACACCCTTCAGTGGGAACTCAACAGTTGGTGACTTTGGGCCCAACCAGTCCCTCCCTGCGCCCGTGAAAAGGGAGCAGATATGTCGCCAGCAGCCCCCCAAGTTGAGGCCTTGGCCTCCTGACGTCTCTTATGAGAGGCCTGGCCACGGAAAACAAGTGCACACTGTAACCGAAAGGAAGAGGAAGGCTGAAGAAGGCTTCCCGCAAAAACCGGAGCCTGGCGGTCAGGCGGGCCGCGGGGGCAGGGGATGAGTGGAAGTAGTGAGGAAGCAGTGGGCAGGCCAGTGCACCTGCCCTGAGCCCCAGGAGCTGGCGAAACTTAGCCTGAACCGGTGCTGTGGAAAACCGGCCGAACTCTGCTTCTAGCCGAAGAATTCTTGAATTAAGTAAGGGAAGTTCTCCCCTTCCCCACAGCGAGTGCAGTGTGACAGTAAAGATGGTGTGTGAGTTCCCAGGCAGCTCTCAGCACAGGCTGTGTGAAGCGTGCCAGGCAGCGTGCTTCACGCGTGTTGTCTCATTGACTGCAGCTAGCCCCGGGTGCACCCATTCATCCCTTCAGCGAGTGCTCAGGGCCGGCCCACTTTCCACCAGGCGCTGCGCCAGATGCCCAGGGGGCGTGCACTCAACACCCAGCCCTCCGAGAAAGATGCTAGTGTCTCTGTTTGCGGGAGGAAAGCACTGAACTCCACAAGCTTAGGTGAATAATCCCCAGGCCCCATACCACGCTATTGGTGCAGACAAAATTCCTGACTCCAGCTTTCTGATTTATGAGGGAAAAAACGTTCCTTGGTGCTCTCGGGAAGGCAGGTAGGAGGAGGTTGGCGATCTGCTACAGGGCTGGAGAGAGCGTCAGTCACAGTTAGGCCTGGTGGAATTTGCAGGGAAGCAGAGAGACGTGGCTGCTAGTGACGAGACCTGAGGGTAGGTTAAGACACACTGATCGTTCTTGGACCCTGTGGCGTGGAGCCCTTTGCAGACGACGTAATTAACGATGAGAAAAAAAAGAGGAAGGGAGGGGAGGAAAGATGAGGAAAGTAGAGGAATCAGAGATTCCAGGCCTTCCATAATAGAATTCAAAGAAAATCCAGATGAAAACCTTCCTAAACTCTTCTCGTTGTTCTCAAGTAACTCTTAATTGTTTCCCTGGTGTCTCCTCTCAAAGGAGAGAGGATTTCTCTTACCTCCTCTGGATTCCCTAGCCTGGCTTAATTAATACTTGATTGATTGAAAGATGGACTCATTTGAACCTCAGGTGACCTGGAACGTTTTCATTTTCTTTTCTGCTGAACCTGACGTAGAGTATATAGTAATTAAGAAAGGATCCCTGGTTGTCAGGGTCCCAGCCACAATGGGCTCTTTGAGCAGGAGCAAGGCAGCTGATTGTCTGGAGCTGCTAACACACACACCTCACTCCCTGCTGCCCTCAGGGCGTGGACTGTCCTGAGTTTCAGGCTGGAGGGTCTTCCTGGACAGGGCACTGAATGAGTGGAGCGTCGCCATCCACGCCTGTGGCCGTTTCTCACCAGTGACCTGGCTGAGCTGATGGACACCCATCCGAGATAGCTGGCCCCCACCCTCCCCCCATCCCTTAGGTTGGTCGGCTTCGTGCCAGGCTGTGGGCACTTGAGCACATGGGCCAGGCCTGCCCCCTGTCGTCGTGACCAGAGCGTGCCCCGTGGAGGAGGGACACACTGCAAGCCTGGCTGGAGGCAGGGCCGTTCAGACTGCCCGGCTAGGAGAGGGCTGTGGCCGAGATGGAAGAAACCGAGCGGAGAAGCACGTGAGCCGAGACCTGAGTGCTGTGAAGCGGTCACCCCAGGATTGAGGACAGAGGGGCCAGGCGAAGGGATAGACAAGGACAGCTCCGACATGGGTGTGACCAGGCCCGGGGGAGGCCAGAGGAGACAGGGCCTGGATAACGGAGGGGCCTGTGGGACAGGAGGAGGAGTTTAGATTGCACACTTGGGGTGACGGGAAGCCTTGGGTGTAAAGCGAGCGGGGGCGGCAGGATCTGGTTCATGGGAGGACGACAGGCTATGGCGAGGGAAGAGTCAAACCAGAGGAACTGGTTTAGGAAGCCGTGGCAGTGACCCAGGCGAGAGACAATGGTGATGGAGAAAAGTGGCTGGATGCTGGGTGTGTGTGAGAGGTAGAGCCGACGGACCGGCTGACAGAGTGGACGTGGGGGCAAAGCAGAGGAGAGAGGCAAGGACGCGTGGTCAGTCTTCTGCTCGGCCCAGAGACAAAAGGTGGCGCTCACTTGCTGGGCGTTCACTGGCTCTCAGGATGTGAGCAGTGCGAAGCCCGGGCCTGCGGGTTAAACCCAGGAGTGGGCAGCACAGCTGTTCGGGAGCTGGAGGCGTCAGAAAACCCAGTCTGCAAGGACAGAGCGCCTGCGAGACCCAGCGCCCTTGGCACTTGGCTGTGCTCTTGCAGTTTTTCAAAGCAAACAATGGATTATCCAAGAGGGAGCTCAGCCTTTGGTGGGTGATCGGCTCTGTGGTGACTCAGGGGTAGCAAGTCACGGAAGACCCCACAGAGGAAGCCTGGAGGGAGGACACGGAGTCCCTTGCTTGGGTGGGGGTGGGGGCGGGGGTCATCTTGGCAAGTGGAACAAGGGCCAGAGCATGGCCGTGTGAGAGCCGGGAACAGGACGTGAGAATGCCCCAGCCCACCTCCAAGTAGGGGAGGGATGGAAGGCCAGGCTGTGGTGACAGAGGGGCAGATCACAGTGACCGCAGCCAGGCTAAGCAGGGGTTGTGCGGTCACGCTGGGATTGTAGGTGAATCGAAGGAAGGAAAAGCCAGATAATCATTTGAGGGCTTGGACAAGTATGATAACAATGACTTTTTTTTTTTTTTATATCTTTTAAAGAGGTATTTGTTTATTTTGAAAAAGTTACAAAAAGAGAGGGAGAGACAGAGAGATGTTTCATCTGCTGGTTCACTTCCCAGGTGGCCATAATAGCCAGGGCTGGGTCAGGCCAGAGCCAGGGGCTTCATGCGGGTCTCCCACATGGTTGGCCCAAACACTCGGACCATCTTCTGCTTTTCCCAGGCCATCCATTAGCAGGGAGCTGGATCAGAAGTAGAATAGCGGGACGTGAACCAGCATCCATAAGGGAGGCCTTTATTTGTTTATTTCAAAGGTAGAGTGATGGAGAGGAAAGGGGAGAGAGAGATTTTTTTTAAAAAAGATTTATTTATTTATTGAGTTACACAGGGAGAGGAGAGGCAGAGAGAGAGAGAGAGAGAGAGAGAGAGATCTTCTATCCGATGGTTCACTCCCCAGATGGCCGCAACGGCTGGAGCTGCTTTGATCTGAAGCTAGGAACCAGGAGCTTCTTCCAGGCCAGGGCATTAACCTGCTGCGCCACTGCACTGGCCCAAGAGAGGTTTTCTATTCGCTGTTCCTCCCCAAATGCCCAACACAGCTATGGTTGTGCTAGGTGGGAAGCCAGACGCCTGGAGCCCCACCCAGGTGTCCCATGCGGGTGAAAGGGACTCAGGTACTCGGGCCATCACTGGCTGCCTCCCGGGATGCCCATTCGCAGGAAACTGGATCAGAAGTGGAGCAGTTGGGACTGGAACCAGCACTTCCCTTTGAGAGGCAGGAGTCCCAAGCGGCAGCTTAACCGGCGTGCCTGAATGCCCACCTCAGCAGCTTTCAGGAGGAGGGCCCCTCTGCCTTCCCACTGCTGCCTTCCGTACCCACAGAGCTCTCTTGCTCAGGCCTGGCTTAGCCTGGGCACTCGCTGTGGTCAGCGGCACTGCCTCCCTCTCTCTCACAATACGCCATGTTCGTTCTCACTTCAGACCTTCCCCTCGGCTCTTTCTGCTGCCTAGGAGGTTCTGCCCTTAGCTGTGTGCGCAACCCCCCTCTTGTCATCCTCCCAACCTCAGCTCAAGGTCCCCTCTGCAGAGGCCACTCCAGCCGGCGAGAGAGCTGGGTTGACTGTGCGCCGTTTACTGCTTGTTTCTCTCTGTGGACACTCTGCAGCATTGCCGCGCTTAGTCACGGCTGTGTCTGCAGTGTTTCAGACAGGAAGTGACAGGTGTTGGGAGCTCATCAAATACATTGGCGGAAGGAAAGAGGAGAGAGACGGGAGAGACAAGAAGACATCCGGTGTGGGATGAGGAAGGAGGCTCGCATTCCAAATGGCCCCGTAATGCGAGATCCGTGGAGAGAAGGTGAAGAAACTCTCGAAGCTCTATGATGATTGCGCTGAGCGACGCTGGCACAGCCTTCACTTCTGAAACAGTCGCATTGAAAATCAACAATGACCAAAGCGGTTTGGAAGCCGCTTCAGGCAGGAGAAAGGAGGGAGGAGGGGGGTAGCACCTTTTAGAGGGGGCCTGGCCAATGAAAGCCACCACTCCAGAACCCCCAGATTCCAGGAAGGCAAACGAAACCATCACAGGCTAAGGAGTCCCGGAATATTGATCTGGGCCAGCCTGTTTGTTTAGGGTCAGATAAGCAGGCCAGGCTGGAGGCACTCAGCTCATTTAATCCTCACAATCCCCAGTTGTTATCAGCTCCATTTTACAAACGAGAAAACTGAGCCCGGGAGGGAGAGAGCGAGCTGATACTGCAGCCCGGGGGTGACACAGCTCAGGAGCGGCAGAGCCAGAACGGGCTCAGCATCCACCGATCCGGACGAGTCCCTCTGCAAAGCTGCCCTACCGGACAGCGGTGGGGCTCTCCCCACTTTGTTAGCATCGCCAGCTTAGCTTTTTGTCCCTTGCATCCATCAGGACAGGCTAAACCACCGGCTGCACCCACTGGTTTCTCGCTGGTTGCCCTGTTCCCTGTGGGCAGCACTGGGGCTCGGCTCACACCATCATCTCACTGCCCCCGGGGCCTTTGGAGTCCACGCGTGTATCTCCTGCACCTGGCCAGCCAAGGAGCAAGCAGAGAGCGCACATGGAGGACCTAGGGAGACTTCAGGAGCCACGTCCCCTCGGCCAGCCCTCAGGCGCATGACCCACAGAGATGTGGACACAGAGGTGGTGGGCGTCTTGCAAAGCACTGCCCGGGGCTTGTTTAAGGACTTTGCTAGGGGAGGCCTGGCACAAGGGCGAGCTAGGTATCCTGATGACGCAGCCATCAGCCAGGTGGAAATCCAACCAGATGGCCATCTTAGAAGCCTTCAAATCCAAACTATAGAGTGAAGCATCATTTTATTTTTAATAACCATGGGGTCTTAATCATTTTTATATTGATCTATTTGTGCTTCTGTTCAAAATTGCAACCATAACTATAATGTCGACTCAGAGGAAAAATACTATTTATTTTCCTTTGATACTATCTAGTTACCCATCACATAAGGCACACTCTCAGAGGACAAGGGAGCCTCCGACTTTTTATTAGGACGGGTTATTTGAAGCAATTAAGTTGGGAGAAAATGTAATGCCTAGAGCCAGGTTTAAGTAATAAGCATAATGTGCTACAGGCAGTCTTTGCCTGGATCTGACAGCTCTTACGATGCAGCGCGGAGCTGTGCCGGAACGTATCGGGGCATGTCAGGTTAGCAAGGTGTGGATCACCCAGAAAATACCCATCCAGGGCAGCAGAGTTAATAACCAGGGACCGAGGTTCCCTTGCAAGCCCTCGCTCGCTGCCAGAGAGCCTTGGTTTCTGGAGTGGTGTGTGTGTGAGGAGGGAGAGAGAGGGAGGGAGAGTTTCGTAACCAGAGGGGTTTTGCAAGGCAAGGCAGTTTGAGAGCTGGGGTAAGGTTTAGACGGGCGTGGTGGAGAGACCCGGGGCTGAGTCAGAGGTTTTAACCCCTAGCAAAGGTGACAGGGAGTCAGGTGGACTCTTCGGTGGGATTCCTATCTCAGGAAAGCAGAAATGGAGGGGTGGGGGCTCAGAGCCCTCGTAGGAGACAAGGACCAGGAGGAAGAAGGCCGTGCACGCTCAGGACACTGCTCATGTCCTCCTGCCTCGGCGTCTCCACGCCCATCCACTGGAGAACATCGGAGCCAGGCCACGGGGCCCCCTCCACGGTCACATCCCCCTCACTCTAGCCTCCATTTCCCCCCGAACAACTGAAACCGTCTCTTCCCACTCCTCCCTCTCACAACTCCGTGACGGTTTGTTGACGAAGCACACACTGGTTCTATCTCCACTTGCCTGAGAGCCTGTGGCTTCTCACAGCACGTGCCAACCTTTAATACGTCTTACAGGGCCCCACAGTGTAGGGCTGCCGGCCTCGTGGGCCCCACGCGTGCCTGCCCACTGCTGCTGCTGCAGGGTGTTCAGCCATGTTGTTGCCTCGGCTTTTCAGGAGAAGCAATGGGTCCAGTTATTGGCCTCATAAAAAGCACAAGAAATGTACTATTCCTCTGTTTGGGATGGGGGGATGGGAGGGTGGAGACAATGTTAACAGCTGAGCTTATTGTTCTAAATTTAGAGACACTTCACCCAAAAAAATCACCTAAAGGCTGAAGAAAAATGCGTCAAGCATTTTTGGAAATGCCTTAAAATAAGTTTTTCCTGTGTTTCAAGATTTACCAGCCCACGTGTTTGCTTGTTTGTCATGGAGGTCTTGGCTTAGTAATCCCCACTCAGAGCCCTCGTGACCTCCCTGATGGGTCACTCTTGCCTGTTCACAGCACTCGCCCTAACTACACTTTAGCACACGTCGGTATGGCTCTCCGATGACTGCTGCCACGTTAGACTCTGAGCACTGGACAGTCAGGGATCCGCTCTGCTTGTTCCGGGACACCCAGGGCCCACACAATTCGTGCCAGGTAATAGGCGCCCCTAGGTCATTGCCGAAGACGGAGCCGCCCCCACCGTGACTGCCGTTTGCTCTTCCCTTTGCCTTGCTGTCCCCTCTGCTGTGCTGCTCCTGCATCCCTCTGCACAGCCCCAGCCACGAGACACTCCCCTCCCCATGCTTCTGCTGTTCTGTCTCTCCTGCTTCCTAGAAGTGACGGCGCTCAGCCTCTGGTGCACCGGGCCAGAGCCGTAACAGAGATGCAGTAGACGGTGATCACACTGACACACGGCCTCCAGGAGAACAGTGCTGGCAACGCAGGGCGAGAAGAGTTGCCTCTGGCAGCTCCTGCCTGGCCAGAGTGCTGCTGGGGAGGGGGGTGAACTTCTTCCCCGCCTCCCTTGCCCGTAATTCGTCCATTCCCTCATTCAGCACAGGGCCCCCATGCTCAGAGACGAGGGTCACCTGCTCCTTGTGTGTAGCCAGCAGTTCCTGAACCTGACAGTTGTCCACAACCACTTGGGCTGTTTGTTACGAGCATCACTTCCTGTGTCCACCCCAGACCTTCTAAATCAGGGTCAACTGGGGTGGGCCCAGGAATCTGTGTCTCTGACTCCCTCCCCAGGTCTACGTGCCGTCCTGCTGTCACGTGGATCCTTGGGTAGAGGGGACAAAGCAAACCCACTGCTATTCCCAACACAAGGCAGAAGGAAAGACCCCAACAGAGGTCCGCGCCCCTAACTTCCAGTGATTACACGGACGCACGGCATGCCCAGGGTCCACAGCCACAGCAGAGGAACAGCTCAAGGTTCTGAAGGAGCCTGGAACCCCCCACTTCAGCCCAGGCTCCACAGGAAGGCTGGAGGTGTGGCCCCCGGGAGGTCATCCTGTTCCCATTGTCATCCTACTGCCATGGACAGCTCTAGAGAACAGCCACTGTCTGACAGACACTGTTCTAGAACTTCACATGTATGATTTCACCTAATAAACAGGAACAACGAGAGGCAGATAGAGTAGAATGCCCCACCCAGAGTAGAATGCCCCACCCAGAGTAGAATGCCCCACCCACTCTTGGAGAGCTGCAGAGGCAGCCTGGGCTCTCGGAGATTGGATCGGACCTCCGTGGGAATGACTCAGCCCAGTGCACTCCCAGGGCTCCCAAAGCCTGGGAGAGAGGCTGGGGCCTGCTGGCTTCTTGGGCCTCACCTATGAGTTCAGCCATCCTCTAGACACCGTCAGATGTTCCCAAGTGACTCTTGGTCCTGTTGCCGAGTGCCAGAGTCTAGAATTACATCCACAGACCTGCACACCAGCCGTAAGCCAGGAGGTTATTTGCAAAGCCCTTCTCATGTCTATGGGGTTGGGGGCCTGAGGTTCTGTGGCAATGAGGATGAGGTTTGGAGATGAGGGCTGGCGAGGAAAAGCTCAAGGCCAGAATTGGTCCATCGGCATTTGGGGATAATTTACTATTTTATGTTACATAGTACTGTGCGGTTTACAACATGCACTAAATATACTGAGCCCATTTAATCCTCAAGCGTCTTACCCAGGGAAGCTCCATTTGGTAGCTGAGGTTTGGTAACTCAGCAGGGTCACACAGGGTGACCCAGGGCTCAAGCCCAGGTCTGAGGGTCCAGGACCCTTGTTCCCCGCCACCACCTCCTACGTGGGCAGGCAGAAGCCCAAGCAAGAAAGAATGAGTGATGACTCTGTCTCCCCATCCAGATATTACAGAGAATATCAAAGTTTTTGTTTTAAAAGTCTGGTTTCAAGCAAATTGCAAGTAACTTTTCCACTCTTCCCTCTCCGCACACCCACCACCCCCTCAACCACAATCAAACAAATGAGGTTGCTTGGCACCTATTGTTGGCTTACAAGAATAGATAAATTGCTTTTCAAACAGTGGCAGCAGCTCTTGAAGAAGAGAATGAGTCTCCCAGAGTGTATTTCTAGGGCTTCTTTTGCAAAACAGGCCATGGAAGCTCTAACTTTTAATTCATGCCACCAAGGAGATATTTGATTGTTTCCAAGAGTTGCTAATAATACAAGGCTCATAAATACTAATGAAACACTATAGATTAGCAGAGCTCCACAAGTAACCTGGGGGGCCCAGAAGAGAATTCTTAGATGAAAAAAAATATAAAGAATACCTTTTAATCGAATTTTCCCCAGACTAGGTTCCCAAATGTTAATGAATACTCTCTCTCTCTGGCTGTATGGAGAACAGACTCAGATAAGTACCTGTAGGAATGAAGAAGAGAATTATTGACTTAGCTTTAGCTTGAAAAGAAATCTATTTATTCAAAGGCTATTTTAGGGGCCATGGGATGGACTAGTTTAAGACAAAGGTTGGGAGGGGTAAGAGGGCCTGGGACACGGAGATAAACACAATTCAAATGCATGCTTCAGTTTCAGCCAGCTAAGCAACGCAGGTTGGGATTTGCTTCTTAGACTTGTCTTTTATGACATGGTCCTACAATGATAATAACTCCCCCTGGAACAGACAAGTCTCTACAATGTCAGAAACTGTATCGTTGTCATTGGCTACCAGAACCCCAACGCCTAACCCAGAGCATGGCACATACTAGGGGCTCAGCAAAGATTTGTTAAATGGATAAAGAGATCCCGTAAGACATTGTCCACAGCTTTTCAGATCCCTTTTCTGGAAGGGTGGTCCTAATTACAACATTCAAAGCCCCATCCCTATACCCCCCGTTAACTACAAACTTACCACAACCACAACCACCCTTTCTGGCTTCTCTTCCAATCCTGTCCCAGGCTCACAAGACACCCTGGTCTGCTGCTGCTGTTCTAGAATTTTCTCTGCCTGGAATACTTGAACATTGCTTTCTTCCATGTTTCTCTGAAAATCCTATTCATCTTCCAGACTCCTCCTCGAGTGGCTCCCCCTTCGTGAAAACTGCCCTCCTGTTCTCCAAAGCTTGTCGACGTCCTTGCTCTCTCCCTGGCTGAACTCAAGAGTGGGCCTGGGCGCCTTCTGCTCCCCACGGGGACCAGCACGACCCCTGGCACAGAGCAGTGTGTCAACATTGTGGTCATGGTTTCCTCTAACTTGAATCCCAGAGTACTGTGCGTGGGGCACTTGGTCCCAGGAAAGCTAGGCATAGGATCCAGTTAGAGGAAGAGCATCTAAAGTTCACCCACAGCAGAGCAGAAATATCCCCCCTGCATGGGCCAAAAAATACTGGAGCAGGCCAGGCTGACGTGCAAACAAAGGTCACAGAGAAGGGAGAGGGAAGATGCCGAGGGGTGGGCGCGTGAGAACGCCGAGGGGTCTCAGAGGACCAAGGGTGCCTTTCTCTGCAGAGAGCCCGGCAGCTTCAGGGTGCAGGCAGACCCGCGTAGTGGGGCGTTGCCCGACGTTTGGAGGGGCTCAGCCAGAGCCTCCAGTGGAGGGGCTGACTGCTCAGAACCTCCCTTTCATGTTGAGTGTAAGTTGGGCAGCCGTATACTTTCTACAAACATGGACTTGGCCAGGACTGGGTTTGTTATGTTTTCTTGTGCATTTGGGAAGTATCTAACAATGGAACGAAAATCTCTTTGCAATCATTTCCACAATAGACTGGGATAAACACTGATATCAGCCTGGGGAATAGCCAAGCTTTATAAGATTCTGGAAGTCCCGGGCTGCTTTCCAAAGTGGGTTCGTTCCTTACAAAGCAGTCGGAAGCCACGGGGCGGTGCTTGTGAACAGCTGACACCTGTCTGGCGCTCAGACTCCCCAGAATGAGCAAGGTCGGCCCCACCACTCCACTGTGTGACCTCCGCCTCCATCTCTCCTGCTGTGGGGTGGAGGAGTTTGAGTCCCCACCTCCTGAGGTGGTATTGAAGAGTACATGAATTAATAGGTGGCAGGTGCCTAGAAGAACGCCTGGCGTGCAGTAACTGCTTCATAAAAGCTATGTAAAGGTATGGTTGTCATCCTACAGCATGACTTCAGGTTGCATGGGCCAAACGTTAGAGTGGTAGGTGCCAGTTACACAATAGTGCAAGTTTTGTAAATAATGTCACGCTAGGGGGTTGGTCACATGCCAGGAGACCAGGAATAAAGTTAGGTAGGGCTTTGATGGGCACATGGGAGCCAAGTCTAGGAGACATCTCTTGCGCATGTTATCCAAGGCATTAGACCTCTAAGAACAGCACCACTCTGGAAGGCCACACATCTGGGCTCCAGTGCAAAGCAGCAGGATGAAGCCTGAGCTAACCGTGAGCTCTGGACTCAGGCTCCCCGAGGCCTGTGTCTGTATCCTGTCACTCACAGATGCATGTGAAAGTGGTGAGCACCCAACAGCAGGCACCATCACTGTTATTGTGAGTTCCTCCTCGTGCCAGCGTCCTTGGGAGAGCCCTGGACCCATTGTCCCGAGTCTGGGCGTTCGCTGCAGCGCTGCGTGGCCTGACACACGTCACCTCACTGCTGTGGCCTGCAGATTCCTCACCTTTAAAAAGCGGGAGAGCTGGTCAAGATGGTCTCTGCGGCCTCCAGCCTAGAAGTCTGACTTTCTCTGCCGGCGCCGTGGCTTAACAGGCTAATCCTCCACCTGCGGCGCCGGCACACCGGGTTCTAGTCCCGGTCGGGGCGCCGGATTCTGTTCCGGTTGCCCCTCTTCCAGGCCAGCTCTCTGCTGTGGCCCAGGAGTGCAGTGGAGAATGGCCCAAGTGCTTGGGCCCTGCACCCCATGGGAGACCAGGAGAAGCACCAGCGCGGTGCACCGGCCGCAGCGCGCCTACCGCGGTGGCCGTTGGAGGGTGAACCAACGGCAAAAGGAAGACCTTTCTCTCTGTCTCTCTCTCACTGTCCACTCTGCCTGCCAAAAAGAAGTCTGACTTTCTGGCAGATGGGCCCACAGCGGTGTCTTGCACCGGGAAGTCTGAAATCTCTTTGAACTGTGCCCATCCCTGAGGTTTTGTTGGGACACAGATCAAAGGGAGCTTCAAAGAGCTTCTTCCTCACAGCTAAGCCGTAAGATAGGTGTGGAGAGGCAAAGGGGCAACCCGGGAAGGGGCCACGCTGCTACAGCAGGAGGGAAACGGCTCCTCCTCTACAGCGAGCTCAGGGTGGGGACAGGGAGGCATCCGGAGACACCAGGCTACCGCCGAGGCCCCTCTTCCATTGAGGAGAAAGGACCAGGCAGAGATGGAGACTTGGGAACGATTGCTGGAACAAGAGAAAACCAGCAGATGATGAGCTGTTCTCCCAGCCCCGGGAGGAGAGGACCCTCAGGCCCAGGAGTGGGTGGGAGGCAGTGCGTGGGACAGCCTGGCAGGCAGGGGTGGGGCCAGGTGGACAGACCTCCTCGCCTGGGGACACCAAGTCCCCTGCCTCGGGCAGCAAGACGTGAACATTCCATCCCGAGCTGCGGCTTTCAGAGCCATTGGAAATGGCAAGTGAGGTCGCTGAGTCGGTACAGAGCTGTTGCGTGGGCCTGTGTGTCCAGGTGAGCTGCACTGGAAGAAGAGCTATGGAGGGTCCAGGGAGTCAGAGCACTGAGTACACTGGTCCGGTGACCACTGACCACCTGCCACACGTGTGTGTGCCAGACCGGATACGCTACTCATTTTTACGTGCCAAGCCCGAGGTGATGTGTGTAGCCCGTTGACTCACTGCGTGTATGGATCTTGTGTATTGAGTCTCAACACCATTTCATGAACTCTGCACATCTTCAATTCCTCCCGCTTTCCTAAGCCTGAAACCCATGATGTTGGGATAATAGACGTTGCCACACGTTTCTCATGAACTGTCTGTTGTCGTCTCTTCAGGTGCTACCCATGGCATGCCTAAACCCAGAGCCGAAAGAGGAGTGACTTACAAGCGGCCAGGGCTGCGTCCTCTGGAGCCCAGGGCTTGGTGGTGAGCCGCGAGGGCCGCCGGGGCCTGTCCAGCCGGCACCATGGAGAGGATCAGCGCCTTCTTCAGCTCCATGTGGGACACCATCTTGGTCAAACACCAGGAGGGCGTCTTCAACACCATCTGCCTGGGCATCCTCCTGGGGCTGCCGCTGCTGGTGCTGCTCACCGCCGTCTTCATCTGCTGCCACTGCTGCTGGAGCCGGCCAGGCAAGGGCAGCCGGCAGCCAGAGCAGAACAGGAGGAAGAAGAGGAGGAAGAAGGACGAGGAAGACCTCTGGATCTCGGCGCAGCCCAAGCTCCTGCAGATGGAGAAGAGGCCGTCTCTGCCCGTCTAGTGAGGCAGGAAGCTGGCCTGTCCTCCCTCTGGGGCTGAGCCTCCTTCCCACCGCACAGAGACCGGGCAGCCCAGAGGACACGCTCCTGTCCACAGAGTTCACTGCTCGACCAAGGAACAAACCGCAGACTGCGTGTCCCGGCAGGTGACACCCCCAGGGGCACACAAGCGGGCGATTCTTGGGCACCGTCTTGGCGGCCATGTGTCCCTAGCAATGAATGGCTTTACCACACTTCCAGGCACGTCTTCCGTCGGTCGCTGGCATACCCCAGGCTCAAACGCACAAGGAACATTGATCCACCCATCCCGACACGGCTCCCAGTTGTACACACACACACACACACATCCACCTAGGTGACAGGTACGAGGGAAAGTACACTGTGTTCACCAAATGGCCATGGCACGTGCCCATTGGGCAAGGCAGGACATTACGCACACTTACAAAAAATATGTTACAGGAGGGCCGGGCCAGATTGAGGCACATCCTCACAACTGCACAACCAGGCAAGGGCCCCCGTGCACTGTGTATTCCATACACCACTCAGGTTAGAGGCGCTCGCTTTCCTGGTCCTGTGCCTGCGTGGCCTTTTACTGGAAGGACTCTGGGACAGTGCAACCCCTGCGTGTATTGATGCACACACACCAAGCTCCTGTGCTCCAACCCTGCTCTGCCGGCGTGGCAAAGGGGGAAGCGAGATGGCTCAAAATTCTCCGAAAGTTCTTTTCTTACAGCGCATGACAAGGTCCTCGTTACCACTGAGAGGTATTTAACGTGCTCGGAGCCCTCTGTCGAGATGCCGCCCCCACAGCCACCCAGCCGGACGCCTTTTCTTAGCATGAACACACAGATCTTGGCGGCGACTACTGGCGAACCACGGAAGCCGCTCACACACTTGAGTGGCTGCGACTGTGACCCTGTGCGGTGTAGGCGTCACGGTTGGAAAGGAGCAGGGGATGCTGCCCCTGAGCTGAGTAGCACCTGGGTGAGCAGAGGTTTTCAGCAGGGAGGGAACCAAGACAGTGAGCAGTGGGGTCTCCCAGACGGCACTGGGAATGATTTGTGCTGGTGTGTGCTGTGTTGCAGGAGGGAAGCAGGGTGAATTTGTAAAAAGGTTTATTTATTTATTTTGATGCTCAGGCAAGTGCCTTGCATACAGTAGGTACTCATAACTGCAATTGCTGTTGATGCGATGATGTTAAGGGTATGCTCCTAATACCTCACCACGTCCCCCAAGTGACCTTCTCCTCCCGGAACGCCCACTAACTGTTGCAGTGGACGGACCCGGCATTCAGATTCCACAGGACAGGACCCACAGAAGTGAGGGGCAGCCAGCCCATGGGCCCTGAGGTACGCAAGGACTCGCAAACAGGGAGTCACAGAGCGCGTCCCCACCAGGCTGGGGCTGGGAGGTTAACCCACCTGTATGACAAACCGGTTGGCATCCTGACCACACCCCAAAGCTGGCCGGTTCCCCACTTGGAAGCAGGATGTGTGTCCAAGAGGTCGCTGTCAATGTCCCCGAGGGGCTCTTGAACGGCTTCCCCCACAGAAGAGGTTCCTACACGGCGGCAGGTCCCTTGTCGAGGAGCCTGGCCAAGCCACAAACCGAGTCCCCCAAGGCTGTGCTAATGGGAAGACGTGCCGGATCACCCCCTGGGCCCCCGGGACTCGCCTCCCCTCCAGGAGTTCTCCAGGCCTGTGGAGCAGGGGCGTCTGCTGGTGCCTCTTGCCCCAGGGCCTCGTAGCACGGGACCCTGGGAGGCACAGATCAAGCCGGCATGTATTTAGGAGCCAGTCATGTTCTCCCTCCCCTCGGTGGCCCGAATTCCATGGGCACTCAGGCGCACCACCACGCATAAAAACCCTTAGAGCAGGGAAAGAAACACCCTGATGGTCGTGTGGCACCCGGCTAACCCTTCCCGTCACAGGCTGACAAGTCACATCCCCACTCCTACTGCACTGCCACCCCTCCTGTCCCCAACTCTCCGCACCCCGACAGTGGACGGCTGGGGGAGATGCGGAGACTGACAGCCAAGACAGCCGTCCGATATGATCTGGGACCATACGGGTCACAGTTCCCATGGCAACCAGCTGCCAGTGGGGATTCCGGCAGCAGTCAGTGGTCCTTGCTGTGACGAGGCCTCTGTCTCCAGGCCAAGTGTCCCTGCTGCCCCCTAAGTGAATGGACTTGCCCTAGCTCCAGGCATGAAACACACAGACGCTCACTCCTCACCCTGAGAGCCGGGTGGGGCTTGTCCCTTCCCCACCCCTCCCAGCCCCCCTCAGCCACCATGCATGCCTGGAATGGCACCAGGCACCCGCGGGGCCCTCATGGTTCTGGTGGGTGAGTGGGCGCAGGAGAGGAGCCCGAGGTGACCCTTGGTGTCCTCTCCTTTCCCCCCAGTTTACTCTCGGCGTCCTTTGCTCCCTCTTCTCCCGGCCCCGGGCCAGCTGCACCCCTGATCCCTCTCCACTTTTCCTCCCCCTTCCACTGGCCCCTGGTGGCACCCCGGAGACTGGAGCCAAAACAAGAGGATTCATAAAAGGGGCTTCCCGGGCCAGCACGGGAGGAGCTCGCCCCGCCCGATGTCTGGCAGCTTCAGCCCGGCTCTGCCGCCTGCGCCAGGTCTCCGACCGCCTCGCTCTGTGTATCTGCTTTAGAGCTTTCTTGGGGGGAGGGGGGAGGGTGGAACGGATATCAAAGCGGAACAGTGTTTGTCAGTATTGTTTTCTGTACAAGTCACACACGAGGAGATTTATTTAAATAAAAGACCTTGGAAACTCAAAGCCGTGCCCAGCCCCTCACTTGCTGGAGTCCAGCACTTTCTCGACAGGCGGTCCTCACCCCGCACCACTTGGAAGTGAAGGGTGCAGCGACTGTGCCGTGGGACAGAGAGATGTAGCCCCACCAGTCACCGCCTTGCCAACCCAGTCACAGGTCAGAGACCAGGGGTGTGGCTTCCTCGCCCGTTTGCAAAGCTGATGTGGAAACCAGAGGCTGCAGGAAAACCCCAGGAGATTCCCTGGTGCCACCTAGAGGACTTTCCTTCAATGAGGATGCTCATTGGCCTCGTCTTTTTTTTTTTCTTTTAAGGTGTATGTGCAAGAGTGAGAGAGGGAGAAGTCCTCCGTCTGCTGGGTCACTCCCCAAATGGCCACAGCAGCCAGGCAGAAGCCAGGAGTTAGGACCCCACATGTTGCCGCAGGGGCCCGAGCACCTGGGCCTTTGGCTGCTGCCTTCCTGTGTGCGTTAACGGAGTTGAGTCCGGAGCAGAGTCACCAGGACTCAACGCAGCACTCCCACGTGGATGCCAGTGTTCCAAGCAGCGGCTTCACCCAGTGCCTCCTCAATCGCTGGCCCCAGCCAAGGGCGAAACAGCAAAAACTTAAGCAAAAGCAGACTTCCGTGTTCAGTGTGGTGTTGGGATGGGGGGGGGGGGGGCTCCAAAGCCTCTACAGTGGCCACGCGACATGGATAAAGTGATATGATAGAGATGGAGAGCCACCCTGTGTGTGTGTGTGTGTGTGCAAAATTGGATTCCTCCAAGCTGACCACGGGAGGTGCACTAGGTGTAAAGTAACATGATTTAGAGACTCGACTCCTCTCGATGATGCCAAGCTCGCCACTAAAAGCAGAAGCAGAACCGTTCTGTGTTACCCACACTGTCCAATGTGGTACCATTAGCCTCCTGTGGCCCAACGTCTTCATTAAGTTTAGGGGCTGCACCGTGGCTCAGTGACTTAAAGTTGTGGCCCACAGCACTGGCATCCCATTTGGGCACCAATTCGTGTCCCAGCTGCTCCACTGTCAATCCAGCTCCCTGCTGATGCACCTGGGTAAGCAGCAGATGTTCCAAGTGCTTGGGCCTCTGCACCCAAGAGGGAAACCGGAAGAAGCTCCTGGCTCATGGCTTTGGATGGGCCCAGCTCCAGCTTTTGTGGCCATTGCGGGGTGATCCAGCTGATGGAAGGTCTCTGTCTCTCCTTCTCCCTCTCTCTAACTCTGCCTCTCAAATAAATCTTAACTAAATCAGGATCTGGCATTGTGACACAGTGGGTTAAGCGTCTGCTTGTGTCACCAGAACTCGATATCAGAGCACCAGCACAAGACCCCGCTGCTCTACTTCCCATCCAGCTCCCTGCTAATGCACCTGGGAAGGCAGTGGAGGATGGCCCAAGTCCTTGGGCCCCTACACCCATGTGGGAGAGCTGGATGAAGCTCCTGGCTCCTGGCTTCTGCCTGGCCCAGCTCTGGCCATCTGGGGCGTGAACCAGCGGATGACTGCGTGTAAGGAAAGCTTAGGAAGCAAAGCCTGCAGCACATGGGCTCCCGTTTGGCCCTGGGGAAGGCCTTTTTCTGCCTGTGCTAGTGATCCCTGGGCCCCTTGCTACCAGCACACACCTGTGACAGCTGCGGGCAGAGGCTCTTCATCCGTTTCCGGGTCATTCCTCTAGATATTCCCAAACACTGCAGGATAGAGGAGGACACATCGTCCCGAACCCCAGGGGAGGGAAGCAGCTGCCACACACCAGAGGGCACGCCACAGCTAAGTGTCCCCAGGCTCAGCTCTGACTTTCGGCTCTGGAAGTGGGTTTGGACAAGGCCGTCCAGCCACTGGCATCCTCAGCTCACCCGACAGCGCTCTGGGCTAGCCCCTTGCCCCTTAACCTCAGCGTCAGTCCCCAGTTCAAAGCCATGGGGTTACAAGGATGAAGAAAGAAGCCCTGCCCCCAGCCGGCTGTCTGTCGCGAGTGGCAATGTTGACTCCAAGCACCTGTGTGGGCAGCCCCACGGCCTCTTGCCCAGGAACGGCCTTTCTGGGTCCATTGGGGCTGCCTGTCCCATTAACACCTGGGACTAGCACAAGCACACCGGGGGCCAGTTGGGCAGAGCTGTCCGACAAGCGCTCACACGGCGCAGAAGTGGAGCACAGCCGAGCAAACAGACCATCGCAGTGTGCCACAGCCATTGCTTTCCTTACAGGAGTGCTGCCGGCTGCAGGGGGATCCCAGGGAGCCGAGGGGTGGGCACCGTTCGCGATGTCTGCGGTGTGGAGGTCTCCCTGGAGCTGTGATACAGGCGGCAGCCTGAAGTGGAACATCGACACCAACAGGAGTGACTCTCTAGCCTCCGAGTGCTGTGTGCACAGACTCAGGTCTAGCACCACCCCAATCCTAACGCTCACTCCAGCCCCCACTCATTCTGTACGCAAGACCCCTGATTTCGTCTCTCTGCAAAGACTCATCTGAAAGGTGGAGCCATTGATAGTCCCTATGTCATAGGGTCCGACGATGAAATGGAGGGATACACATGACGCGTCAGCACAGTGCCTGGCGCAGTCACTGCTCAGTGCACACTACTGGCTGTCCCTAAGGGAGAGGAGACTTGTCAGAGGCGAGGCGAAAGACCTATCTAGAAGAAACCAGCAGTTCGTAGTCATGATGCAGAAGGGCCAGATGAGATAGGGATTGGAATAATTTGCATTTTCTTTCCTTTCCCGTGAAACGTGTTCCCAAATTTGAACACGCACCGCACTGTCAGGATTCCCGATATCTGTGAATGAAGGTCTCTCAACCGCCGGACAGGAGGGGTTGCTTCATTACCTGTCTGCCCCCTCTTCCCACAACCAAGCCACGCTTGCATGGCAGTGCCACCTGGTGGCCAATCAAGAGAGTCTGAACCCTTGTTTCCACCGGGCACTTCAATCAGCCGTTGAACTCAGTGCACCAGAGTCACAGTGTCCCACGTGCTCCTCCCAGATCAGTGTCAGCACTGCCGTGCCTATTTCACAGAGGGGCATTTGCATAACCAAAAGTTTTAATTGCTACAAACACAGTTTTGGCCAAGTGTTTCAGGTGCAGCCTTGCTGCCTCTGGAAAGCTTCCTTGGCCATCCCAGGCCTCCCGTCACGGCGAGACCCGGCCACATTGCCATGGTGTATGGTCCGCATTCCTGGTTCTCCTACCCCAGGAGAAGTCGCCTTTATGAGGCTAGAATTATAGCTGTCATGTTTTTTTTTTTTTTTTTTTTTTTTTTGCCAGGCAGAGTGGATAGTGAGGGAGAGAGACAGAGAGAAAGGTCTTCCTTTTTGCCGTTGGTTCACCCTCCAATGGCCACTGCGGCCGGCCCATCTCGCAGATCCGAAGCCAGGAGCCAGGTGCTTCTCCTGGTCTCCCATGCGGGTGCAGGGCCCAAGCACTTGGGCCATCCTCCACTGCCTTCCCGGGCCACAGCAGAGAGCTGGCCTGGAAGAGGGGCAACCGGGATAGATTCCGGCACCCCGACCGGGACTAGAACCCGGTGTGCCGGCGCCGCAAGCGGAGGATTAGCCTGTTAAGCCACGGCACCGGCCATTGTCATGTTCACTATTATGTCTTCCAGCATCTGTCATGGAACTTGACGCACGCTGTATGTTCAATAACAATCATTGCTCTGTTTCTTAAAAGTGTGATTTTCTGATCCTTCCCTGCCCGTCTGGCTGGTTCATTAAGTCCAGGAAGCCAGACAACCTGGCCTGCAAACAAGCACTCGAGGTAACTACAGGCGGCCCCTGAGCCACACCTTGAAATACAGCATTGAGAATTCAAAACCACACAAGACTGCTGCAGTCTGATGCATTCACAAAACCCCTGCACAGGACACAGCCCCGCAGGCGTGCAAGGCATGCGCCACCCTGAAGGTTCCAGCAGGCACCGTGCTACACAGACCGGTTTGACTGCACCTAACTCAGTTTCCCCAAACTAACTGCACATGAAATCTTTTTCTTTTAGTCAATCCAGAGGAACAGGGATTCTGGGGGACCCTATCTGGGAAATACTGCTGGGGGCTTGTGCATTCCTCCTGCCTTCCGCTGCCTGCAGCTCCATCAACATCACCCAAGAAAACCTTTCTGAAAGGCACACAGATTCTCCTTGACCTTCACCTAAGTCAGTCTCTCTCTCTCTCTCTCTCTTCCCTTCTCTTTCACTGTCTTGCGAACCATAGCAATCCTGGTGATGGCTATTTATAGCAAAAATATCTTAGAACTGGTTATAGATAGATATCTATCAAGGGAAAAAAGGAAAAGAGAAATCAAAAATTGAAATGAAATTGTGAAGGCTGAAGGTCCAAGTCGCACTCTCGCCAGTCCACATAAGGAGCTCTTTCACTATCCCATCCCCACTTTGTAAGTGAAGAGAACGCGGCCGGGGGAGGTCAGCCAGCTCACCTGGTTCTGGAGGGGAAGCTCCAGCCCAGTGCTTCTGTCACCACGCACCCTGACCCTGGCCAATCCGCTGAGCTTGGTGCCCAGACTTGAGCTTGCAGCAGCACCTCCTTTGCACCTGAAACATGTTGAACACAGCCCAGAGTCGTCCCTGAGCCCCTACAGTGCCCCTGTGTCTCCCAGGTGTCCCCCAACAAGCCCCCTCTGCCACCTTACCCTTCTCTCATGAAAGCTCATCTTCTGCACTCACCCAAATAAAGACCTGATTTCATTTTGTTTCCTTGTTTTACTTCAATTACAACACTGCAGGATGATTTTCTTCTATGTTTGTCCTTGTAAGTGCACTAAAAACCATTTTACAGACCAAACAGGTTTTCACGGGTTAACCTGGGAACCTAATTTCTCTTTTTCCCCCAGAAACCTTTTACTTAAGGTATACAAACTTCATGCATTTCATAAATATAGCTTTAGGAACACAGTGATTCTTCCCACCCTACCTGCCTTCCACCTGCACCCCCACCCTTCTTCCTCCTCCCTCTCCTATTCCCATTCTTTACTAAGATCTATTTTTAGCATTATACACAGAAGATTAACTCTATACTAAGTAAAGAGTTCATCAAATAGTGTGGGGAAAAAAACTTCCTCAACTGTTGAGATAAGGGCTGTTCAAAATCATTGCATCTTGAAGTGTCAATTTCACTTCTATAGATTACCTTTTAGGTGCTCTATTAATTATCACAGGTCAGGGAGAACATATGGTGTTTGTCCTTCTGGGACTGGCTTATCTCACTAAGCATGTTTTCT
Source organism: Lepus europaeus (assembly GCF_033115175.1). Classification (NCBI taxonomy): domain Eukaryota; kingdom Metazoa; phylum Chordata; class Mammalia; order Lagomorpha; family Leporidae; genus Lepus; species Lepus europaeus. Next base: position 156,332,767 of record NC_084831.1, read on the forward strand.
AGTTGCATCCATTTTGTTGCAAATGATAGGATTTCTCTTTTTTATACTGTGTAGTATTCCAAGGTGTACATAATTTCTTTATCCAGTCTTCAGTTTATGGACATTTGGGTTGATTCTGTATTTTAGCTATTGTGATTTGAGCTGCAATAAACATGGAGGTGCAGGTAACACTTTCACACCCTGATTTCATTTCCCCTGGGTGAATTCCCAGGAGTGGGATGGCTGGGTCATAAGCTAGGTCAAACACTCTCACCAGGGAATCGGGGAGCGCTGAGTGTGTGGAGCAGCCCCTAGTGACTGAGCAGGGACCTGGCCACATTCTGCACCCTCCCACGCAGCCACAGTGTTTTCACAGTCCCAGCACGCAGGGCTCCCAGAGAAGGAGCACCCAGCCCCCTATCAATTCTCCCAGCCAGACCCAGGCGTCTCCTCTCGGCTGATTGCTGGGCGCACAGACCTGAACTGGTGCGGCTGTTACATATGCCCAAAATGGCACCTTCCCGCTCTGGGCTGGCTACAGGACACCAGTGCCGGGTGGCCGGGGAGAGAGGAACATGCCCCCCTTTTTCTCTAGGTTGGGAGGTGCAGTGTCCCCCACAGGGCTCCAAGCTGGACTCACGCCAGGCTCTCCCCACAGCTCCATCCCAGTGGCCTGGGCTTTGCAGTCTGGTCTCCCTCACTCTCCAACGCTGGTGCTGAGGCACTTGGCTGCTGGGGTCCTGAGTTGTGGGCATCCACACGCTCCACGTGGGTCCACGGTGTCCCCCTAACTTGTGTGCAGCGTCCTCCCTAACTCTTCCCTGAGATTGCACGCTCTCCACTTTTTTAACTCTCGTCCCCTAGACTAGAGCAGTCAGCCCCCTCCCCATTCCACCACCTTGGTATCCTCCCTCCCTCGTTTGGAACCTAAGTTCTTTATCTGGTGTTCCCACCGGAGCTCAAGGCGCCTCCCCACAGAACAACTAACAGGAGGACTTTGGGAAGAGTATGAACACCAGGTCGTGCTCTCCAGGGACGCCCCCCTCACCTGTCATCACATGGACACCCCCAACCCCTGTCTCATCACTCAGCCTGGGACCAGGTTGGGGCGGAGCCCAGGTCTCACTAGGAAGGTCAAGGTAGTGCTTACCGACTTGTGCCTTCGTCCAGCAGCAACACTGCCTGAGCACCCACCAGGTGCGGGCAGGATGCTGAGCTGGACCCCGTGTCACTCCCAGTCACGGAACTCAAGCAGGAAGAAGAGGGAGGACAACCCAGAACTCCCCCCTTTTCAGAGGACAAGTGGGGCCCTGGAAGTGAGAGTCCCGGTGGGACAGCACTGCCATCTCCTGGCCAGGGTGAGTATAGCAGGCCTCTTGCAGCGGGCTGCAGATCCCAACCGCATTGCTCAGCTTTCATGGATGAGAACTCCACCCTGATCCTTCCCACACTCCGGGTGCAGGGCTGAAGGCAGTGACCTGGAAATTATCTCAGTGGGGAACCACTCCCAGCAGCTGATTAGATTTCCAGGAGCACCTCCTGCATACTTGCTTTTCCTTCCGCAAGCTCCATCTCCATTTTCACCTCGCCCTGCCGACCGTCTCGGTCTCATTGCATCCATCACACTGTGTCCTTGGCCTTCCGAGAACACAACTTCTTGAGCCACTGCTTGTTTGGACGGCACGTAGTTGGGGAAGAGTGGACAGAGACGGAGAGGCGTCCCGTCCATTTGTTCACTCCCCAAAAGCCCAAAACACCCAGGGCTGGGCCAGGTGTGGAGCCTGAAGCTCCACCCAGGTCTCCCATACGACCGGCAGGGACCCACGTCCTTGTCGCCTTCCAGAGTGTGCGTTAGCAGGGAGCTAGAATCGGGACCAGAGCTGGGACCAGGGCACTGTCCCAATAGCTGTGCCAAACGCTGCCCCTGCCTCCTCCCCGAGTCGTCCTTTATCTTTGTCCCTGGCTCCTTAAGCACTGGCCGGATCCTATACTCTTTGGATTCTTGAGAATTCTAAGTTTAAATGGAGTTCTTGACCTCATGGACAAATATAAACTCTGAGGTCCCATTCCCAGAGGAAGCCACTATCAAAACCAACCAGCTCTGGGACCGGCGTTGTGTCATAGCGAGTAAAGCCACCACCTGTGACACTGGCAGCCCATAGACACCAGTTCATGTCCCAGCTGCTCCACTTCTGATCCAGCTCTCTGCTATGGCCTGGGAAAGCAGTGGAAGATGGCCCAAGTCCTTGGGCCCCTGCACCCATGTGGGAGACCCAGAAGAAGCTCCTGGCTTTGGCCTGGCCCAGCCCTGGCCATTGTGGCCATCTGGGGAGGTGAACCAGCAGTGAACCCCTCTCTCCCTGTCTCTCTCTCTCCTCTGTAACTCTGACTTCCAGGCCCTCTCTGTGCCCACTATCCTTGCTACAAGGCCAAGAAACCCCTTCCCTCCTGTCAGAACTGCAATGGCCCTAAACAGTCTGGGAATTTCCACCACCACCACCCCCCACTCTCCACCCTGCTCCGACATTTCCAAATCACTGTCCGGCCGTGTCCTGCGCGGTCTGTAGCCTCGGAGTTCTCCCCAGCAGAGCGCTCTCAGCCGAGCTGCAGCTCTCAAACCCTGGCTGCTGCTGGGCTCGGTGGACCCTGGGGACACACTCGGCCTGCTGCCATCACAGATTCCTCCTCGGCAGCCCGGCCCAGACTGCTCAGTCAGCACACCCAGGGCTGGGGCCCAGCAGTCATGTGCTAACAAGCGTGTTTGATGAACACCCCCGGCCCTGCGTCAGGCCCCCCGGGTAGGGGTTGGATCCACTTTGCCAAGGAGGGTGCTGCTTGGCCACAGAGCCTGAAGCTCCTGGGAGGAGCCCACGGCTTCTGAGCCTCAGGCTACTGGGCCACTAGAACACCCTAGCAGGTGAGGAGAAGCCTGGGAACCGGAAGCTGTGCAAAGGGACAAGGAAATCGGCTCGGGCAAAGCCACACGACTGGAGGAGCCTGGCAGGTGTCTCTGCAAGTGTCTCCCACTCGGAGGGGCCCCGGATGGAGCACTGGCCCTACTGAGCCGTTTTGCTTATCAATATTTCCAAAATGGATAGGCTGTGCGGGCTCCTGCCACGTAGTCAAAGAATTCTGAATCCTGGCTCAAACGGGCCAGGCAGCATGGCAAGTTTTTAGTGAGAGAAATGCATGGGAGAGTGAGGGCTTTAATCTAAGGGAGAAAGAAAAGTCCAGAAATTAAGTTGGGGTCCATACCGAGCAGAGAGCAGGCCGGGAGCCATGTGCAGTGTTTGGTTTTGAGCAGCCATGAGCAGCTCAGCGCGAGCAGCGAGGGAAGGCGAAGAGGGCGGGGCAACAAGCGGATCCAGGGCACCAAGGGAGAATCGGCCCGGCCCACCATGCCCCAGGCCTTTTAGCCACTTCCAGAGGGGTGTGGTTAATTCTGATGGGCAGGTGGGCGCACAGGTGTGGCCAGGTAGGGGCGTGAGATCACACAGCAGCGTGGTGAAGGCGTGGTCTTCCAGCTCGCAAATCAGATTCATTTTATCCTAGCTGCCTGCCTACATCACAGCCGGCACCTCCACGCCCTGATCCCCCTCAGCTCTTCTCCCACGGCTCCTGTCACTTCTTGCCAGGAGACGTCTGCTAGTTACTGTCAGTCTCCCCCACGAGAACATAGCACCAAGGCAGGACGGGCTCACTTGCGCGGCACCGGCACTTGGAACAGAACCCGGCACGTAATGAGCGACTGCGTGAATGGATGCAGCGACCGTGTCCGGCTTGCTCACCCCCGCTGCTCACCTGTCTCCCCCGTGCCCCGCACGCCACCTGATACCAAGCCGACAGACACTTAATAAACTGCTGAATCGACGAACAGTGCACAAGCCCCAACACACACACCGACCTTCATTCAAACCACTCATTACCAGATCCAGCAGTGGGCGCGATTGCTCAGTGTGCCCGTCTGGGGAGCGGGCGGGCGAAGGGAGAGGCTGTTTCCAGAGTGCGGCTTGGCACTGGCTCAGCAATGAAAGCTTGGAGACGCGAGGCAATGAACTAGACCCCAGCCCCGGAGGGGCCTGCCTTCCCGCTCACCTGATGCGGTGCATTGCAAGGGTGATTAGTGGCCCTCATGCACGAAGCCAAAGCCACCTGCATTCCTTACCAGGCACACCTGCGTGCCCTCGCGTGAACTTGGGTTACATTTAGGATTCAAGTGCACTTCCACGGTGAAAGGTCACACACAGCGAGTTTGTTTAAGTGGTTTATTATTTTTGTTCTTGAGTAGCAATTGGAATGACTTCAGTGGTCACTGACAGCTACAGAAACCTTCCACGATAGGAAATAAGCAGAAAAAGGGAGCTGATCTTGCCTGGGGTCCCTTCAAACAGGAAAGCCTCCCGGGGCTGGCAGCTCAGACGACCCCAGGGGCGAACCTCACGATGCTGAGCAGCCCGGGTCGGGGCGCCCAGGGCTGGGAGCCATCCCGGGAAGGACGGAGGCTGGGGGCTGATGGGAGTGGACGGCAAGGAAGCCAAGAGTCTGCAGAGGGCCCAGTCATCAAGAGAGCTGAACCCAGCGAGAAGTTACTCACAGCCTGTGCAGACCTAGGAGCGCGATTACACAAGGGCTGGGAAGGGGGCAGCGACACGGGAGCTCTGGTGTCCAGCCTGCCGGATCCTGCAACGCGGCCAGATGAGCACGCCTTGGCCCCTCCTGGTGCCCCCCTTCGTTCTTGTCGATCAGCAATTACAATAGTGGGGTGGGGGTTGCACTTGTGTCAGGCTGCGACAGCCCTGGCTCCCGGGAATCACACCAACTCTCTGGTGCTGCTTCCCAGTGCGGTTTGTGCGAGAGAGAGAGAGAGAAAGAGAGAGAGAGACCCGGTTCCGCAGCTGCCCACAGCCGAGGCACTGGATGACCTGCGGCTCCAGCAAGCTGTCCCTAGCGAGCCTCGCGGCTCCGATGCTGTCTTTCCCGTAGACACTGTTGTTTTCTGCTCCCTAGTATAGACGGGCCAAGATACTGTGTGATCTGAGGCTTGGAGACATGATCTCTTCTGCGGGTTACCAGGGACCCCAGAGCCGAGGGACGACGGAGCGACCCTCAACTCCCATTCCCCCGTCCCCACTGCCCACCCACCCCCAGCTTCCAAAGCCCCAGCCCTGCCAGTCTCCTGGACGGCCGCTCACACGGGCCATCACAACATTCTCATCTTGCCTCCTGGCGTCCGCTTCTTCCTGCCGGCCACGCGCTCCTTGCTGTAGCCTTGAGGGCGGATTTTCAGCTCCACGTAAGGAATGGAGAACTCGTGTCCTTTCCACGGCTCCCAGTTCACCCCCTACATAAAAAATAAATAAATAAAAAATCAAGAAGAGGCTCCTGGGAGGCGAGGAGGGTGGCTCATGGAACACACAGGAATCTTGGTTTAGCAGTGAAAGCAGCCCCTCCCAGCTAAGGGGAAGCCAGAGGCACCTGCACGTGGGCCTTGCGATGGAAGGTGAGGGCCGGCCCCGGGAGCGCGCGCCCTCTGCTGGGCAGTCAGGGTTAGGCAGGCTGAGGACTGAAAACCAAGCTAGGACCACAGAGGGGGCCAGGAGGTAGGTGGGTGAGGTCCGAGCAGTGGCAAAGACAAGACGGGGTCAACCTGGCCAGCAAAAAACAAATTAGCTTTGCCTCCCTCATTTCCTTTCCAAGAACGTGAAGTCAGAAATAAACATATTAATTGGCCAACGGTGTAAAATCATTTTCAATTTAGGCTGTTTAGATATTAGCTCTGGGGTAACAAATGGCCCGCTACAAACTAAATTTCCTTTTATGTCTTCTGACTGGTGAGTGCAATAATATTTAATTCACTTAATAACCTTGCAACCTGGCCAATAAAGAGCCCCAGCGACCAATTTTATGTATTTTAATTTGTGAGGTAAATAATAAACAAGAAGCTAAATGCCTTGCAGACTGTGAAAAGCACATTAGCCAGATGAATGTCTTTTATTAGTAAATATCGGGATGGTTTAGCACGTGCAGGCTGCTCATTTCAAATATCTGATCTGTGATCGCTGGCTGCCCCGAGCCGGCTCACGGCTGCCACCATGATCTGTGGGCCCACCTCCCGGCGGCTTCCCTGGAAGAAACGTCTTCTTGCCGTTGAAATGTCACCTAAGGACTGGGAGGCCCCCACTGCCTGGTCAGGGTCCACGGCACGCAGACGTAGCTGGACTTTCGGAGTGCTAACATCTACAGGAATATTGGTACGTGGTGAGGTCAGGGGGCGGCCCCTTCCAGGAGGCGAGGACAGAACCCCAGGCTGTGAACTCTGAGAGCTGGGGGTGGGGAACAAAGATCTGGTTTCCAAGGAGCTGCGAGGGAGCAGGAGCCGCCCTGAGCAGGCCAAGGGCCAGACGGCACACAGGGGCTGGGGGGTTCGAGAAGTCGTAGACAGGAGAGCTTCAGAGCGAGGGAGGGGCGAGAGCCCTGCACACAGCCTGGAGAGAGAGGCTGGTGGAACTCGCTGCTCTGGGGGGGCCCGGGGTGGGGGCGCTTTGGGTGCCGTGGAGACAAGGGTGGGTCTGACCTAAGGAAGAGAGACTCCCTGGTGATCCGAGGGCTTGAGAGAACCAGGAGGGATCTTCAAAACGTCCTCAGGAAAAGGAATCAAGATGTGAGAGTTTGGGGTGCAGAAGAAATTTGGAAAACCACGCACACTGTTTCCATGGCGTGCATTTTCCACGAAACTGTTGAAGATCCGAGCCGGGCTAGAACAACTAGCGAGGACCACGCAGCGGTCTGGCAGGACTGAAGGTTTGCCTCTCCTCCCAAATTCTCCCCGAAAGCCCTGGCTCCCGATGCTTACACTAGCAGGTGAGATCTCCGGAGAAGTTAGGGTTAGAGGAGTTCACGGGGTGCAGCACCGCCCTCCATGGGATAGGGTCCAACTAGTAAGAGGGAAAGACCAGAGCTCCCTCTGTCTTCCAGACACAGCGGAGGACAGCTGGCTGCGAACAGGGCAGGAGTCCCCACCAAGAACGGCACCTGCAGGCACCTGATCTTGGACTGCCAGCCTCCAGGTACTGCGGCTCGAGCCGCCCAGTCTGCCATGTCAACGGGTCTGGTCAGATGGTGGCGTCTGACCTACATCCCAGGTCTTTATGCAGCAATGGCAGCCCAAGCTTCCCACCCCACTGGCACCAAGGGAGGGAGCAGCCATGGGGGAAATGCCAAGTGGGCAGGGACGGCTGTGACCCCAAGGCTGCAGAGTTATGGAGATGCTCTCCCACCACCCTGACTGGAAGCCAGGGAAGCAGGGCGACCCCCAGACTGGCCTGAAAGGTGTCCTTTGTGAGCTGAATACCAGCGGAGCCGAGACAAACAGGTGGCACCTGTCGCCTACCTCGCTGTGCTTGGTCTCCCCGTATTTGCCGTTGGGGTTGGCCAAGTGGCAGTTCTTGTACCACCAGCCGCCATGATGTGTCAGGGCACAGTTGCTAAGGGCGATGTCGTTGTCTCTGTCGAAGGTTGTAAACTTCCACCCGTTGTGGTAAGTAAGAGCGTCCCCTGCAGGAGAGAAGAGACAGGTGCAGGAGCCCGTGCGACTTCCGCCCCTGGGGAATGACCACTCGCAGGAAGGAAACCCAGCCTGGCGTGAACATGCCAAGGATCCACTGAGCCACGTGTCAGATTTCCAAAACCGATTGTGTGGACTCTGCCCACAGCCCCTGACTGCCCCTCGCACGAGAGAACCACTCTCCTGTGCCCCTGTCTCTGCCGTGGCCCAGTCCTTCTGCCCCCAGCCCGGCCCTGGACTCTGAATCCCGACTGGCCATCCCTCTGTGCCCCTCTATCCGCAGGTCACTCACCTACACCCCTACCTCTCTGCTCCTGCGGCTGACACCGAAGCCCCTTATCTTTTTTGGCCACCAGGCATCCTCCCTTGTGGGGTGGGCAAGCTCACCCCCCATGGGGTTCTCTGTCCTCCATCAGTCAACCATCCCGACACCACTCCCCTGGAAGATTCCTCTCAGCCACCCTCCACTCGCCCCCTAACACACACACACACCTGCACTTGTAGACCCTCCAGCTGATGAAAGTACCAGTGAGCGTTTCGTCACCTCCTGTCTGGAGTCTGATTTCACTTCCGTGTCTCCCCTCTCCCTGCATATCTGCCATCCTCCATAGCTCGCATTTAGATTCAGCTTAGAAGAGGCAATAAGGTCCCATGTGAGCCAGACGCTAACCAAGCTCTGCTCCTGCCCTAGCGATCCTTCCACTTCCATGTAATCTCTGAGTGTGCCCATCAAAGTCTCACCTGACCTCACAGCACACCTGCAGGGGGCAGGGAGGGCAGACTCCCGGCTCAGCAGGGTCCCACAGTCCACAGACCACAGAATGCAATTCAAATCCTGGTCCTCAGATTCCAAGTCTGGGGTTATTTTTTGAGACACCAACCCACGTGTGCTTTCCTTCTTTCTTTTTCAGCTTTTAGAAATTTTTAAATTCGGTAATCTGAGAAGCCGAGAGGCAGAAACAGAAAGAGAGAGATCCACTCCCCCCCCCCCAACACCCCGCTTTCTCTCTCCAAAGGCCCACAACAGCCAGAGCTTGGGCCAGGCCAAAGTTAGGAGCTAAGAACTCCATCTAGGTCTCCCACGTGGGTGGCAGAGACCCAAGGACTCGAACCTTCTGCCTCCCAGGGTGTCTACAAGCAGACAGCTGAAGTTGCGAGCAGAGCCAGGACTCAAACCCAGGCACTGTGCTGTGGGATGTGGTTGTCTTTGCGTGTCTGTGTGTGTGTGTCTCTGTGTGTGTGTGTCTGTGTGTACTAAAACTAAATCTAAAAAACACAAAGAGCTAACGACACGCCGTACAAAGGGAAGGTCCGACTGGCACTCCCAGCCCTCCAGGCTCCCACAGTGGCTCCATTCAGAAGAGCAATGGACCACGGAGGCCCCTGCTGCTCTGAGTCCATCCTAGCCAGCTCCCACTCCAATCAGGGGCAGGCGCACTGTCACCTTCCTCATCCACAGTCCCTCCTCCCTTCCGTCTCCTGCAGAGTTAACTACACCACCACGACACCCAGTGCCCCCTCAGTAACAAGAACGTGGCCTACCTCTCCCATGTGAAACTGCCAGAGCTGTTCGGTAAGAACCTAGGAAGAGGTTTTCTTAAAGGTAACGTTCGTGGTTACCCAGCCCTGGGCACTGGGCAACGCAGCCTTGGCCAGGGTAAGGGAAGGCTCGTCCCTGCAGGTGGATTTTCCACCTGCCAGAGACGGAAGCCATCCCAATGTTCAGAGTGCACACAGCGAAAGTATCCAGCAATCCAAAGTCAGCAGGCCCTCGCTAAGACAGCGTTAGCATCTGACTTGTGAAGCGTATCTCCCTAGCCAGGGCAAAGCGGCCCAGCCAACGAGCTTAGACTTCCTCCACGCTGTTTTAGGGGGAAACTCTGATGGGAGGTATCCCCTGTAGCAAAGGCTTTGCGTGGGATACTGGTTCTTCTGGCGCCGGTGATCGGAGGGGTCTCAACCCAAGCACGCTCAGGGCCATCACCTGTCTCATCAAACTGTGACTCCAAGGCGTGCTCTCCTCCTCCAGTACCTCATGGGACAGGGAAGGTGACGCAAGCAACTGCAGCAGCCGGGACTGGAAGAAGCCGTTACCATGTCCCCTCTAAGACACGGGCCCGGTGCCTGCACCGTGAAGATCCTTTGCCTTAGGACGAGGAGTGGGCAAGCAGCAGAGGCATTTGTGCCATTTCTGGCTTTCGCTTTTGTCCAGGTACTCATTCATCTCTTTCTCTTTCCAAATGCCTGAATTTAAGAATCTACTTCAAAACAAGGAAGGCACTGGCATTTGGAGCAAAACAATTCCTCACCTTGGTATCTGGTATCCCTGGCCCAGCCCACTAACTGCTGGTGGGGTTCCCCTGCCACGTTTCCAATCCTTCCAGGTGCTGGGCACTGCCAAGTCCTATAGGGTGGGACCTGAAATCAGCTGGGACTGGTTGGTCAGCCCTAGAAGTCACTCTGCAGCACGTGAACGTGTCAGCTTTTCACGTTAGTTGCTCAATACCTGAGCGGCTGCTTGAGGGCAGCGCTCCCACTAGGCTGCCCGCTCCCCTGCTGGACTCACACTCAGACGCCATCAGCAGCCTCTGACCTTGCTGGAGCCTCCCTCAGGAAGCAGTGACGGGCTGCCGACTGCCGTGGAAGTCAGAGGGCGGGGGCCCACCTGGGCAGTGTGCGCAGGGACAAGTCTAAAACCACACATCCCACCAGGGCCACGCGCCTCTCCATTCTCATCAGCTCTGGGGAGGCAGAAACCGGAGAGGGCTGGCACGCGCACAGACATGTGGAAAGTTCACCTTCCACTTGAACACCGCGTCCCCTAAACAGTGCCGCGTTTAGGACGTGAGTAGCCAGAAGCTTCCTAGATTTTAAAACCCTCCTGGTGGGCCCATCAGCGTATATGAGGGAAGCGAACGCTCTGTGAGCCCTACCACAGCGATGCAGGAGTTAAAAGTAGAAAAGACTGCACACACGGGAAGACTCGATTCCTGCCTAAACACTGTGTGATCTGAACGTCTCCCAAGGCTTCCTATTAAAAATCCACCACTGACCGCCACTGTTGGCCGGAACAACCTGCAGACAGGAATTAGCCTGATCACAGTCAAAATGCAAATAGGGTGCCCAGGAGGGGACTCCCTGTCACTCACCCTCCCACTTGCCTCAGCGCCTTTCCTGGGCCATGCTGAGACAGGCCTCGGAAAAGGAAAATGTGTCTGGTTGAGAAAAGGGGAGGGGGCAGGGGGAGGTGGGGGCCTGCGTGAGGCCCCCAACCGGGAGGCCATGAGGACGCTGGGTCTCAGGGAGGGAGGTGGAGACAAAGAGCAGCACCCACCTTCGCATCTTGCCTGGGCCGGGTCCCGCAGGTGACGCCTACAAAGACCGGGACCCTTTAACGTGAGAAGCAAAGGCCAAGGCTATCCATGACCATGGTCAAGAATAGAGGACAGGGTGTGCTGGGAGCAAGGGGGGTGGCCACAGGGGCTCCTGTGGGCTGAGCAGGGGAGGCCTGAGGCTCTCAGACTCGTCATGGGCCTCCCCTGTTACTCCAAGGGGTTGGGAGAGCTGGATAGACGTCAGGACTGTGGTCTGACCTTATATAGAGGGGGGAGAGGGTGGGTTGTGTGCTTATTCCTACAAAACAGCATCTGCTTATGAATGACTGCACAATTAGGTCCTTTAACTACTTCATTTAAATCATCTCACCCTGAGCATGATGATCACAGGAGCGCCCGACCGTACTGTACCCGCCTGACTCACTTGTCATCTGACGCTTGCAATGGACGCACTGCAGCCTGATTCTAGCCTGTGGAGACCTGGGCCCTCCAAGGAGAGAGGTGACAGGGGACAGAGCAGTCCCAACCTCTCCTAACTGTTCTAGCCTGTGGAGACCTGGGCCCTCCAAGGAGGGAGGTGACAGGGGACAGTGTGGACCCAACCTCTCCTAACGGTTCTAGCCTGTGGAGACCTGGGCCCTCTAAGGAGGGAGGTGACAGGGGACAGTGTGGACCCAACCTCTCCTAACTGTTCTAGCCTATGGAGACCTGGGCCCTCCAAGGAGGGAGGTGACAGGGGACAGAGCAGTCCCAACCTCTCTTAACTGCTCTAGCCTACGGGGACTTGGGGCCTCTAAGGAGGGAGGTGACAGGGGACAGAGCAGTCCCAACCTCTCTTAACTGCTCTAGCCTATGGGGACCTGGGCCCTCCAAGGAGGGAGGTGACAGGGGACAGTGTGGACCCAACCTCTCCTAACTGCTCTAGCCTATAGAGACCTGGGCCCTCCAAGGAGGGAGGTGACAGGGGACAGAGCAGTCCCAACCTCTCTTAACTGCTCTAGCCTATCGGGACCTGGGGCCTCTAAGGAGGGAGGTGACCACAGGGGACAGAGTGGTCCCAACCTCTCCTAACTGTTCTACCTATGGAGACCTGGGCCCTCTAAGGAGGGAGGTGACAGGGGACAGTGTGGACCCAACCTCTCCTAACTGTTCCAGCCTGTGGAGACCTGGGCCCTCTAAGGAGGGAGGTGACAGGGGACAGTGTGGACCCAACCTCTCCTAACTGTTCCAGCCTGTGGAGACCTGGGCCCTCCAAGGAGGGAGGTGATGGGACAGTGTGGACCCAACCTCTCCTAACTGTTCTAGCCTGTGGGGACCTGGGCCCTCTAAGGAGGGAGGTGACAGGGGACAGTGTGGACCCAACCTCTCCTAACTGTTCTAGCCTATGGAGACCTGGGCCCTCCAAGGAGGGAGGTGACAGGGGACAGAGCAGTCCCAACCTCTCCTAACTGCTCTAGCCTATGGGGACCTGGGGCCTCTAAGGAGGGAGGTGACAGGGGACAGAGCAGTCCCAACCTCTCCTAAATGTTCTAGCCAATGGAGACCTCTAAGGAGGGAGGTGACAGGGGACACAGCGGTCCCAACCTCTCTTAACTGCTCTAGCCTATGGGGACCTCTAAGGAGGGAGGTGACAGGGGATACAGTGGTCCCAATCTCTCCTAACTGCTCTAGTCTATGGAGACCTGGGGCCTCTAAGGAGGGAGGTGACAGGGGACAGAGTGGTCCCAACCTCTCCTAACTGTTCTAGCCAATGGAGACCTCTAAGGAGGGAGGTGACAGGGGACACAGTGGTCCCAACCTCTCCTAACTGTTCTAGCCAATGGAGACCTCTAAGGAGGGAGGTGACAGGGGACACAGTGGTCCCAATCTCTCCTAACTGCTCTAGCCTATGGGGACCTCTAAGGAGGGAGGTGACAGGGGACAGTGTGGACCCAACCTCTCCTAACTGCTCTAGCCTATGGGGCCCTCTAAAGAGGGAGGTGACAGGGGACAGAGCAGTCCCAATCTCTCCTAACTGTTCTAGCCAATGGAGACCTCTAAGGAGAGAGGTGACAGGGGACACAGTGGTCCCAACCTCTCCTAACTGCTCTAGCCTATGGGGACCCAGGGCCTCTAAGGAGAGAGGTGACAGGGGACAGAGCGGTCCCAACCTCTCCTAACTGCAGTGCCTTCTTTCCAAGGAGTATTTTCCCTCTGAAATAATCCTTTGCACTCTCCATCCCACTCAATCTCCACTTGGAAGTCTTGAGCAGCTCTTCTCTGCCTATGTCCCTAACTCCTCGTACTCTGGTAGGTGACCACCATCTCACATTGTCCCTTCCCTGTCGCTGGCTGTTACTGAATTCACCCCTTCACCGGTCCCTGTGGCACCTGAGTCTCTGCAGCTCCTCTTTAAGATATTAAACGTCGTTAGTCACCCGAGAAAGTCTTGCGAGCTCTTCCATTTTGTAAGCCCACCTGCCCTGCGCAAGGCACTCGGAAACAAGACCAAACGAAAAAATTCATTTGATATTTTTAACGCCTGGCTACATTTTCTCTGACATTTACTTATCTACTTATTTATTTGAGGGACAGACAGACAGACTGACTTCCCATCTTCCGGCTCACTCCCCCAAATGCCCAGCTACAGCCAGGACTGGGCCAGGTCAAAGCTCAGAGCCGGGAACTCAGCCCAGGCCTCCCCCAGGGGTGGCAGGGACGCAGTTACTGAAGCCGTCATCACTACTTCCCAGGGCCGACGTTAGCAGGAAGGTAGACTCACAGGCGGTCACGCCAAACCTAGAGACACTCTCAGGGGATGTGGGGGATCCTAAGGACAGCTTAACCTCCAGGCCAAACACCCATCCAGAGTTACTTAAATCAGATGACAAGATTCAAAGCGATGCTGCACTCACAGGTGGTCACTTCAGCTCGTGACCCACAACAGACGCTCTTTCCAGTCCTCTGCCACCAGGGGCCTGACGTGGGTAATTCTGAGAAGTCCAGAGTACACCCAGCTTCCCGCCTCTCCCCAGTCCCTGCTCACCCCGAGGTGCCCCCTGGCCTGGAGAGCGGCTTCCTTTCCTGCCATTTAAGCCCCCGCCTTTGAGATGCAGCTCCTACTCCATCCTTCAAGAAGTTCCCTGGGGCCGGCGGCGCTGTGGCCTAGCAGGTAAAACCACCACCTGCAGTGCCAGCATCCCATATGGGCGCTGGAACGCTGCTCCTCTTCCAATCCAACTCTCTGCTATGGCCTGAGAAAGCAGCGGAAGATGGCCCAAGTGCTTGGATCCCTGTACCCTCACGGGAGATCCAGGTGAAGCTCCTGGCTCCTGGCTTTGGCCTAGCCCAACCCTGGCCATTGCGAACATCTGGGGAGTGAACCAGTGGATGGGAGATCTCTCTCTCTCTCTCTCTCTCTCTGCCTCTGCCTCTCTGTAACTTTGCCTTTCAAATAAATAATAATAAATCTTAAAAAAAAAAAGAATCCCCCTGCACTCATTTCAGCCCACTGCATACCCACTCTCCATACTCCTCAACCCTTTTATCTTCCTTACTGCTTAGGTGCCTGTCAGCAAAAGTTACCTTATAGTTTGAATCTAAGAAAAGAGGTGGCCTCTCTATGTAGCCAGTTCATCTGGCTGGTGGCACATCCCTCCACAGTTATACCAGAGTCAAAAACAGACACAGGTCAGGGCGGGTATTGTGCCACGGCAGGCTAAGCCGCTGGTTGCAAGTCTGGCATCCCATATTGGAGTGCCGATTCCAGTCCTGGCTGTTCTCCTTCAGATCCTGCTCCCTGCTAATGCACCTGGAGAACAGTGGAGGAGGGCCCGAGTACCTGGGCCCCTGCACCCACACGGGAGACCGGGAGGGAGCTTCGGGCTCCTGGCTTCAGCCTGGCCCAGCCCCACCTGTTGCTGCCTAGGGAGGGAACTAGCAGATGGAAGACCTCTCTCTCTCTCTCTCCCTCTCTCTCTCTGCCTCTCCTTCTCTCTATGTAACTCTGAATTTCAAATAATTAAATAAAATCTTAAGAAGAGAGAGAGAGTGAGTTTTGACCGCAGAAGGAGTCACCGTGTCACCTATACCAAGTTTCCACCGTGACAGCGGTCCAGGACGGCTCTCACTAGTTTGTGGAGCCCCAGCTCCCTGCAGGGAGCAGGCCCTCGACTGTCACTGAGGACGCTTGGCCTCCACCAAATACTCCACTCCGAGACCCACGACCCAGGGCAAACGACCCTCAGATGGCAGCGCAGGGCACCCTCGCAGTGCACACGCATCCCTTACCTGCTGTGCCTCTGTACTTCCCGACGGTCAGCTTGTAGCGCTCTTTGCTGGAGGCCACTTGGAAGAAGTCGTACACGGCGTAGGCGGACTCATTGAGCGTCTGCAGGTCCACTCTCACCTCGTAGCGGGTCGGGGTGCCAGTGGTGAGGTTGTGCAGCTTGTCCAGACCTAGAAGCCAGGAAAGGAACTGACCCATCAGCCGGCACGGGAGCCCTCGCCACTGGCGTCTGAGATGTTCCGGTCTAAAAGCCAACTGAGCCTCTCCCTTCTCTCCTAGCCCAGGCCCTGCCCGGTGGATTCTCCTCAGGGAGGCTCACCGGCTCATCCTACATCATCGTTGGCCCAGGCATGCTAATGAGCCCCCTGGAGGGCAGTAGTAAGGGGCGGGCTGTGCCTCCAGGGGCAGTACTATAGTGCCCTCTCGGTTCACCAAGCAGAAGAGCAGATCAGCTACCCACTCTCAGGTCTCAGGAGAGATTTTGGACCAAGCAAACCACAGACATAATCTACTCTATGAGACACTGAGTATCCCGATTATGATATTTTAATTATTCATGTCCCAATTGATGTGTTTGGTGATGTCACTCTCCGTGAAAAGGGTGGGACATGCCTTAATGCCCGGCATAACCAGCAGGACCGCAGGGGTTGCGAGGATGTCCCCCAACAATGCCCAGAGTCCCAGGCAACCAACTGCCTCCTCCGGTGGTTGCTAAGAAGTTCAGGCTCCAGGGAGCTCCTGCAGAGCTGGGTTAGACACAGCCCAGGAGCCATCGGGACAGTCCTACCTTTGCACAAACCCAGAACACATGAGAACCCTCCCACCAACATGGCCCCACCAACGGCCTGCTTGGGAGACTCCACAGAGTGACCTTCTGGGAGCTGCCCGACCGCCTACCTTGTCTAGGGGCAATCACCCCTCACAGCCCCGCCCTCCTGACTCCTCAGAGGTCATACCAATCCAAAACTCCTGCATGGGGTCCCCAAAGCCTTCCACGTAGCTCCGCCAACGCTTGAAGAAATCTAGCTGCCCCGTGTTCCGCCTCTGGAAGACCTGGGGGAGAAGATGGGTGCTTCAATCTGACACTGAACAGACTTAACTTAATGGACCAATCCCTGTATTGTCCAAGGGGATGCTGGGACACAAGGGGCAACTATGAACCTGCAAAACACCGACTTCCTCCAGTGAGCACGCCTTCTTTCTCTTCCAGAAGTCAGCAGACTAACTATATTGGTTATACCACTTTTTTAAAAAGATTTATTTGCTTATTATTTGAAAGAGAGAGAGAGTTATCTTCCACCTGCTGGTTCACTTCCCAAATGGCTACAATGGCCAGAGACGACCCAGGTCAAAGCCAGGAGCCTGGAACCCCATCTGCATTCCCCGAACGGCTGGCAGGAGCCAAAGTACCTGGGCCATCTTCTGCTGCTTGCCCAACCACATTAGCAGGGAGCTGGACTGGAAGCTGAGCAGCTGGGACTGGAGCCAGCATTCCAATCTGGGATGTTAGAGTTGTAAGTGGAGGCTTAACTTACTGTCCCAAAATGCTGGTCCCTGGTTATTCCATCTATAAATGTTCTTTATGTGTATAGTAGCTTGTAAAGAATTGAAATGTCTAGGAGAAAAGCAGAGAATCTTCCTACACTCAAGAAATTTCAATTCTAGAACCGGGGAGCCTTGGGGAAGTGGCGGCATGGCTGCTACTGCTGGACTGTGTAGGGCAGAACATTCCAGAACTCTGCCAACCCTGACCTGTAACTTTGAACTTCTCTCCAGCTCAATGGGGCCATGTTATATTTATATGCTACCTTTTCCTCATGTAAGTAGTTTGAATATAGGAATTCTTTTTAATTCACTTATTCCTAATATAGCAATTATTTTAATAATTATGGAGAAAAAAGTTCATCCAACAAATATTTATTGAGTATCTACTAGGTAAGAGGCATGATGGGACAATGTTACAAAATGAATAGACCAGAGTGGCCTCTGCCTTCATTGAAGCTAAATGGTAAATGAAACAGCCATGAATTAAATAATCAAACAGTAAAGAAGCAATTAAGATTGAGAGTTATGAGGGAAAGACACAATAGGGAGTGGAACTAGGAAACAGGAAGACCTGGCCAAGGAGCCAGGAAAGCTGCCCTCAGGAAGTGGCTGACAATTATGGGATGTGTAAGAGGTCAGCCTGGAGGGAGGGAGTGCAGGATGCTGGGGCAGCTACGGGCTGATGAGGAAGGAGCGGGAAGAGAGGCTGCAGAGCTGGGCAGGGTCAGTCCTTGTGGGGCCTCACTGGCTGTTGTTGAAGAGCCTGGCGCACTGTGAGAGCAATGGGGTTTCCTGAAGGTTTTTAAGCAGGAAATGACATATTCATATTTACATCTTGACCAGATCCTCAACTTCAGCACAGAGAATGGACTGGCCAGGGACAACAGTGCAGGACAGCCGGCGCCGCGGCTCACTAGGCTAATCCTCCGCCTTGCGGCGCCAGCACACCGGGTTCTAGTCCCGGTCGGGGCACCGGATTCTGTCCCGGTTGCCCCTCTTCCAGGCCAGCTCTCTGCTGTGGCCCAGGAGTGCAGTGGAGGATGGCCCAAGTGCTTGGGCCCTGCACCCCATGGGAGACCAGGAGAAGCACCTGGCTCCTGGCTTCGGATCAGCATGGTGCGCCGGCCGCAGCGGGCCAACCATGGCAGCCATTGGAGGGTGAACCAACGGTAAAGGAAGACCTTTCTCTCTGTCTCTCTCTCTCTCACTGTCCACTCAGCCTGTCAAAAAAAAAAAAGTGCAGGACAGACGACACTGCGGAGTACCAGTGAGAGAGGACAGCAGCTTGGACTGGGGGCTGCCCTGCGGACAGACACAAGTATATAGGGGGGGAGGGGGAGGAGTGCTGTGGTGACAGACAGAAGGTGGAACTGGAAGAGGAGTAAGTCAAGAACGATGCTTGGGTTTGGCTTGCAGACTGATTTCACCGAGCTGTTCCCTGCGATGGGGGAGTCTGAGCAGACAGACTGTGCACGGCGAGCTCCCCGTGCACGTGGCGAGGATGAGCTCTTTCCAAGACGTCCTGAGGAGTGATGGTGACATTGCTGCACCAGAATGTAAGAAAGAGAGACCCAGGGGACTGGCGCTGGCGTACAATGGGTTAAGCTAAGACCTGCAGCGCCGACATCCCGTATGGGTGCCAGTCCTGGCTGCTCCACTGCCCACTTGCCTGGAAAAGCAGTGGAGGATCGCCCAAGTTTTGGGGGCCCTACACCCCTGTGGGTGGACTAGAAGAAGCTCCTGGCTCCTGGTTTAGGCCTGGCACCGTCCCAATTGTTGCAACCATTTGAGGAATAAACCAGTGGATGGAAGATCTCTGTCTCTCCTTGTCTCTCTCTGTAACTCTGCCTCTCAAATAAATAAAGAAGGAAGGCAGGCAGGCAGGCAGGCAGGCAGGCAGGGAGGGAGGCAGGGAGGGAGGGGGGAGAGCGAGCGCCATTAACAAAAAGGATGGGCTCATTGCAGGTAGAGGAGGAACAACTAGAAATGTAGAAGGAAGCTGGCGCCGCGGCTCACTAGGCTAATCCTCTGCCTAGCGGCGCCGGCACCCCGGGTTCTAGTCCTGGTCGGGGCACCAGATTCTGTCCCAGTTGCCCCTCTTCCAGGCCAGCTCTCTGCTGTGGCCAGGGAGTGCAGTGGAGGATGGTCCAAGTGCTTGGGCCCTGCACCCCGTGGGAGACTAGAGGAAGCACCTGGCTCCTGCCATCGGATCAGCGCACTGGCCGCGGCGGCCATTGGAGGGTGAACCAACGGCAAAAGGAAGACCTTTCTCTCTGTCTCTCTCTCTCTCACTGTCCACTCTGCCTGTCAAAAAATAAAGAAAGAAAGAAATGTAGAAGGAACCTGAAAACTATGGAATCATCGAAGCCACAGAGAGAAGGGGTGAGGGCGACAACGCCAAAAACTGATTAGAGGTGCACAGACGTGAGGCCAAGACCTGTCCCTAGGATTCAGCGACGTAGACACCACCAGTGACTCGCACCAGAGCTGTGTTCGCTAGAGGCAAGGGCAGAAGCCCAGCGGAACAGGCACAAGCGTGATGGGCAGTGAGAAACGGAGACGGAACTGGGCACCATTCCACAGGCGGACGCTGCTTTCTTTACAAAAATCTCCCTCTCTGGAGAAGGCAGGCAGTTCCAGTCCGAGTAAATTGGATTCCTTAATACGAAGTAAATTGGAAAAGTACCCAAAAGCTAAGCACACCTGTGCACACTGGTGGAATTGGTAATGCGTAGAATCCTGCAGGACCTTGGAAGACAGCCTGAACGGCAGCCCCGGCTACCTCAGCAAGGACTCCCACCGGCCACAGGCTGCAATAGCGTCTTCCCCTTGTGTTCATTCACACGCAGAGCCCCAACACCAAATCTCATCTCCCTCTTTCCACTCGACTTCACAGCTGTGCCTGGAAGTGGAACAGGCTATCTTGAATTTGGTAAGGTGACGCACCTGATAGCTGTGCCATCTTTACATTTGTCTCTGGGGAGACGCAGGGAGGGAGGAGAGAACGGTGCTCAGAGCTCACGATGCATTCCTTCCGGGGCCTCCCCTGGGCCAGGTCTGCTGGCCCAGAGCTGCTGAACTAAGGCACCAAGGAGCAGGGGAAAATTCTAGGCTCTGAGTCAGACCACAGCCACTTCCTGGCAGGGGTGGGGAGCCAGCAGCCTCCATTCCTGATCCCTGGCCCATGCAGTGTAGGCAGGGGTGGGTGGGGGGAGGAATCTGCCTCCGGGCTGGCTGGCCAGGACTCAGCCAAAACGTGTTCATGTGGGAAAGAATGTGGACGTGGTCCTCACAAACAGGGGCACCCTCCGGTGCCACGCTGTCTCCTCTCTCGTCACACAGCCGTCTTTTAAAATCCACCCGGCCCTCTCCGGGTTTCCTGCGCTCTTCTTCATTCGCTCACTTCTAGAACCGTCGTTTTCCCAGCATCTGTTGTGTGCTGGCTCTGGGGTAGACACACGTGATGCCATTTTGTGGAGGTGAAAGTCCAGAAAAGCAGGCAGCCAGGGCCACGCAGCTGTTACTCAGCGGCTGACGCAGGGATAACACACAAATCTCCCTTCGTGCAATTAGAACGCTTAAACACTCGGGAAAACCTAGCATTTCCTAAACTCTGAGGGTGTGTCAGTTCCCTAGCAAGGTGCCTGTTCACCCCTTTCCTGGGACTCTGCCTGTCCCACAGTCCGTGACATCCTAGGGTGGATGTGGCACCAACGTTTGCTTTCACATCCACTGTCAACTCATATTACCACCACAAGGTCAAGCTCAAATCCAGCGCTTCCACCCTAGGACGGACTCATTACAATGACCTGTGGTCTCCATCTCCAATCAGTGAACGCAGAGCCCTCCCTGGACGGGGGCTCTCCAGTTATATACATAACGCTTCAATTTAACCAGGGAGGCCTCAAAACTGACCCCGGTGATTTAACTCCAAACTTACCAGACGCGTCCTTGGGCCACTTCGTTAACCTGGACGAGCCCCAGCTGTCAGATTAGGATGTTACCAGCCCCTCCGTCAAAAACTCCAGTAGAATCTACCAGGTCATTGTTCACAGCAAATTGTAAGGGATCCAGGCCAGAGCCCGGTGCATGTAGATAAAATAGTTCTCATCTCAATAAAGAATGCTTTGCATTTTATTATAGCAGATTCCCAGTGAACTACTGACCCACAGGGACTACTGAAACACCTCCATCAGGAAGCCCTCCTGGACTCGCCCAGAGTCCAGCCCATTCCCAGTCTAGGGGGCAAAGCACCCTCTAATGAACTGCCTAGGAGTGCCAAAGGCCCCTGGCTGTCGGTCTCAGGGGGAGAAAAATCTATTTGTGTCTGGATAAAGACATGCAAAGATGCCATCCGCGCGAGAGCTTGCTCAGTGCCCTGAACGCCTACATCAAGAAGGCGCACATCGGCACTGTGTCTGCACGCCGTGGGAAGGGCTCTGCCGCCGCCGCTCCGGCTCTGCAGACAGGAGACAGCGATGGGAACAGCGGAGACAGTTAAGTGCTCCCTGATGTGCCTCCCGGCTCCCCGCCAGCAGCCTCAGCCGCCTCGGGCACAGCTCCTCTGGCCTGCTCGTCACATTGGGTTCCTGCTGCCTGGGACAGAGAAACATATCTCCTTAAAAGGATTTTAAAAGCTCAATAAAAAGGAGCAAGGCGCTATAGGTCACCCTGCACTGACAGGAGGATCCAAAACCATGAAAACCGAGCCCTTTCGCCATGGAAACCGTCAGTAAGACAGCTGGTGGAGAGGCCTGGCTGTTTAGTCTAGTGGTTAAGACGCCCACATCCCACCCCAGGGCGTCAGGGTTTGCTTCCCGGCTCTGGTTTCCGATCCCAGCTTCCTGCCATGGTGGATCAGAGCAGGCAGCAGGCAGGTGACAGCTCAAGTCAGGGGGTCCCTAGCCTCCCACGTGGGAGACGGAACTGAGTTCCTGGCTCCTGACCGTGGCCCCGGCCCAGCCCTGGCTGTCGTGGGCATTTGGGGGAGTGAATCAGTGATCGAGATCTCTTTCTCTGGCTCTCTGTCTCACAAATTTAAAGACCTGTCTGACGTTTTCAGGACTCCACGTGACTTCTGGAACATGGAGGCCTTGCGAAGAACCCTACCGTGTCCCGGCAGGGGCATCACCTCCAGAAGTCTGGCTCAGAAAACAAGACTCAGGCGGGGATGGGGGCTGCTGTGGGTTAGAATGCAGAGCGGACTTATTAGTTCTGGAACTGAACTCTGTGTTTGAGTGAGGCTCATTTGCATGGGGGGGAGGTAAAAAGCAAGTTCTTTGAGGTCAAGGATTGAGTCTGTTTGGTTCATGGCTGAATTTCAAGTGTCTGACGCATAGTAGGCACTCAATAAGTATTTGTGCACTAAACCCTGGGTCTCCTGGGTAGACAGGTTGCTAGATTTCTTTCTAAAGGCTGTCCTTGACATATGTCACCTTCCCTATGTGAGCTTGGCTTTCAAAAATGCCACACCAGGCAGCCCAAACACCCCGCCCATGGTCCATCACAGGTACAAAGGCAGGAAATTGGGCTTCAGGCCTAAAGGGACAGAAAGCTTAGAGTTACAATGGTGCTGATGAGAAGCACCTATGGATCTGGTCAAGGGGAAACTGCTCATGCTACATTCTGTCCCTTATCATTGTCAATCAGTCAGGAATTCCTCCCCACCCAATCCCAAGATTGCCCTTCAGCCACCACGGCTGCTGTGCAGGTAATAAGCTTTCTTCGCTGTGGCTCATCAGAAGGTATCGTTTTCTCCACGGTTGCCCAAGCATCCCTGATTTCCCAGGCCTCTGAGTAGGCGTGTAATGAATGCAGCGTGAGCACTGGGAGATCGCGCTGCCTCCTTGCACCACAGGCTGCAAATGCGCAGCAGGTTAGGCTGTGTGCTGGCTTGAGGCCGTGAGCGCCTGTGCCAGTGCAGGCACAGGGAGCTGCGGGCTAGGGGGGATGGAGGATCAGGCCGTAACCGCAAAGGCAGCTTATCACATAACTGGATCAGTAGATGCAATCACACAGGTGTCCTGCGGTTTAAGCAGTGACCCAAGAGAATAAAACCTCCACGCTGAAGAGAAATGGTTAGAACATTGCCCACCCTTCTTTCTTTCAGGCTTCGGTCTTGCAAATCAAAGTCCCAAATGTCTGGCCTCTGTACTGTGGGGCCAGGGTGCTGAACCTGGGCCACAGGCTGCAATGCAAAGGGCTGAGCTCCCAGATGACTGTTTTGGATGAGCTCACATGACCTGCTGGGAAGACCAATGAGTTAGCAGGCTGGAGCCCTGACATCTGGTCCTAGCTGTGTTACTAACCTGCATGACCCAGCTAGGGCATTTCTCTCTGTGAGCCTCACTTTTCCTACCTACAAAATAGGAATAATAAGCCTTTCTTGCTCTAACACTGGTGTGTAAGAGTCATTTTTTTAAGGATATATTTATTTGAAAGGCAGAGTTACAGAGAGAGAGGGAGAGACAGAGAGAGATCTTCAATCCACAGGTTCACACTCCAAATGACTGCAAAGACTGGAGCGGGGCCAATCTGAAGCCAGGAGCCAGGAGCTTCCTCAAGGTCTCCCCCCGTGGGCTCATGTGCCCAAGCACTTGGGTCTTCTTCCACTGCTTTCCCAGGCACATTAGCAGGGAGATGGATTGGAAGTGGAGCATCTGGGACTTGAACCAGCACCCATATGGGATGTTGGCGTCACAGACAACAGCTTATGCCACCGCGCCAGTCTTGCGAGGGTCATGTTTATGAAAGAGATTTGTAGAGGGTGGAGCAGAGGTAATACATTAGATGCAGATAAACCCACAGGCCTTCCTAGTTTCCCACCTGAGTCTACCCAAGCCTGTCTGTAGCAGGTGTTATATACAAGGCTCTGTCCTTACAGTGGGTTGAGATCTGCCTAGAAACAGCTGCAAACCACCACAGCTCCCCACTCCCCTGGACACAGACAAATAGAGAGTCCCCCAAACCCTCCACGGAGCAGCCACGGCGGGCGGGGAAGGCGCTGCGCGGGGCTGCCGGGGCTCTGTGACTCACTATCCAGCCGCCGCCATCCGTGTCCATGTCACAGTACACCTGCAGGGGCCGGTTGGGGTCGCCGTTCAGGTAGATGGTGTAGAGGCCGCTGGCGGCATTGCTGTTCTGCTGAACCTGGGTGCAGTCCGAAGGGTGTGGAAACCTCGCATCAACTGGGAGCCGAGCAGAACGGTTTCGTTAGAAGGGCAGTGGGAAGCTTTCATAATCGCCTACGAGTTTGCTTCCTCCAACTTTTCACCCCGTCTTCATTCCTCGCTCACTCTGCTCCTCTCAAGCTCTCTAAATGCACCAGGGTTAAGGTCAAGCTCACATCACCTCTTCCCCCAAGCCAACTCCCCCACAAAGTAACACTTGGCTCCTCTCCCCTCTTCCGTCTCTCCGCTGCGACATGGGTTTCTCTTGAACCCATGAGCCCATTTTCACGGCTCCCCGCTGAGAGAAATCTCCGACTCTGGACCTACTTGCAGCACCCTGAACACCCTGCCTTGCTTCTCCCACGTGTGCTGTCTGCCGCGTTGTCATTCAGAGAGCAGGAGGACAGGGTACCTGTGGAGAGGGTGGCGGAGACAGTCTTGCTCCGGCGCTCCCCCTTGAAGGCGACCAAGGAGACGGGGTAGGTGATGCCATGCTCAAGGTCTTGCAGCTCAAACCTCTGCTCGCCTCTTCGAAGCTGCACCTCCTACCAGGAAAGGAAGGGCAGGCGGCGACTCAAGCCCTGGCTCGCCACATGTCAACGGCACTGCCCGGTGCTGACGGCACAAGCTCTCTGAGGGCTCAGGAGCAGCCCAGGACCCCTTGGAGTCCCGGTCACTTCTCGGGAGTGCCGTGCCATGGAGATTCGGCATCACCGGGTGTACCAGCCGAGAACACTGCCACTTCAGGAGCTCTGGCCAGGGTTCCTGGGACTTCCGCTTTCACACGGGGCACGGACTTCAGCCACCAGGGGCAACAAGAGGTTGGCAGGCTAAGGAGTTGTTAAAGGGAGGAGTGAAACTGGCCCCTGATGTCTGTGGGACATGGTGATAGCTGGTATGGCCGTGAACTTCTTTCTGAACCTGTGTTACTCCTCTATAAACACAGGACTAACTTTCCTAGCTGGGTCACCATAAGCATAATTGAGATGTGAATAATCAAAGTACCCCTCCCATTTTTCTCTCCTCCTTCTTTCTCCCCCACCAAAGAAGAGAAAAATGATCATTTTCCTTTGGGACAAAGTTTTGAAAATGTTGCTGGCCTCCAGGTTGCAAGGGGAGACAGACCCTTTGAAACAGGGTGAAGCTGTTCATTCAGTATTTACTGAGTAGCTCACAGGTGCCAAGCTCTGACTTGAGCAACTGGGATAAAGCAATAAACAAAATAGGCAAAAATTCCCTTCTCTTTATCAGGGGAGACCAGCAGTAAGCAAATTAACCTGCTGCAGATACACAGCCAGCAAATATGCATTGGTCAGCTGGGAACAGCCACAAAGGGTTGTCCTCGTGTGAGACCACGGGGTTCACAAATGACCGTGTGTAGCACTGTCCCCTGCACATGGCAGGTGAGCATAGGAGCCCACTGAGAGAGCAGATGGCCATGCGACCCATCAAGTTGACCGACCCCACTCCGAGGCTGCAAAGAGAAGGCCCAAGAGAAAAGACAAGGGAGTCGCAGTACCTTCACCGTGCCGTTAGGGAGCTGGTAGGTGAGTATGTAGCCATCGATCTGAGCCAAGGGAGGCATCCAGGTCAGGACCCCACCAGACTGGGTTACAGCAAACGGACGGAAGTTTTTCGGAGGGTCAATTTCTGTACATAAAAAGTCAGGTCAACCAAGGCAAGGTCATTTTTGACGTATGAGAAATTACTACATTTTCTCCCTCCAGTCTCCTGTTTCTCTTCCTCCCTCCAACAAGCAGCAGGCCCCGTTCTTCCTTGCCAAGCAGCCTTCCTGACCTTCGCTGCTATATGAACACTCACTGAGGACAAGAGGATTAAGGAACAGGGCGTCTGATGGGTCCCAGAGCGGGAGAAGCCAGTCCTCCACCTGCAGCTTCCCAGAGAGTGGGGGGGATAAGAGTGGTCTACATCAGCACGTGGGTGCTCACAGGTGGCAGGGCTGCCCAGCTGATGTGGAAAGATGAGAGAGCACAGATCTGGAGGGCTCCACGCATGGGTGACTCAGCAAACAGCTGGAGGGCTCCACGCATGGGTGACTCAGCAAACAGCTGGAGGGCTCCACGCATGGAGACGGGCGACTCAGCAAACAGCTGCCTGGGAGGACATCTGAAACACAGATGGGCCTCCCGCAGCTCGCGCTGGGAAAGTACCCAAGACCCACCTGCAGCTCCGAGGAGCAGACAGGACCCTACACGGACTGAGATTTCTGACCGACGTGCAGAACAGGGGCTGATGATGGAGGGTAAGTTGGTAGAGAATTATAAAGCTATGCCTCTTACCTACCATAGGAACACAGAGGCGTATTCCACACATATCTAAGTGTGTGGCCCTAGACGCACATCCAGGAGAGGGACAGGAGAGGGGGCAGCACTTGTCTAAAGGACGTGAGCGGGGGGAGGGAGGCAGCAGAGAGCCTTCTAGAAGAATCTCCATGGCTCCCTACCCAAACAGCAGAGGGAACTTGTGGGCGCGTGAGAATGCGTGATAGACCAGGACAGAAACACTCACCAACATCGTAATAACTGGTCAGGCGGCTCATTTTTTTTTAACCAAATAAGACATGAATGGAAAATTCCACTTTGAAAAAGAAATCATCATAGACGGTGATTTTAATTTAGAAGTTCCCAAAGAGACGTCTCCAAGCTATTTTCTCCCCAGTAGCATTTCAGTTGAGAACTGAATTGCAGCATTTTAATAGAAATCAGACAGCTGTTGTTTTGAATTAGGGTGTTTTGACAAATTTTGAGTTTCTGTAATATCAGCTTGGTTTGATTTTCTGAAGCATAACATCTGGCATGGATTTGATTCTACCCATCACACGGAAAAATTGAATTTCCTGTTTGCAAAATCAAAGCAAGACTGCAACTATTTAAGTAGCTAAAGCTCACTTTTGCCACCTCTTTGATTGCTTATGGATCCCCAGTTGCAGAGGGTGGGGGTTGGTTTAAGAAAAATGTAGAAAGATGATACTCTCATTATTGTTGTCTTTAAAATTAGAAAAAGAAAAGATAAAGAAGAAAGAGAGGAAAGAAAGTGCAAAGGAGAGAAGGAGCAACAGAGAACGGAGTGGAGGGGGGAAGGTAGGAGGTCCCAGCCAGTGGCTGCCCCTGGAGAGCCACACTAGGTACCAAGGCATCTGGGATGAGAAAACGGCAAAATCTCAACATACTTTTTTCCAGTTTGAAGATTTTTCCCATAAGCATAAATGAATTTGGGGATTAAAAATACTGGCTAATTTTAATTAATAAAAATCATGAAGAAATTCAAGGCATGTGTAACTTGCTGCACTGGACCCAGAGGGGATGGGCCGGCCCCTTCTGCACGCCCAGGTGTGACCTGATTGACCTTGGCGTTGGAGAGAAGGCCCCCACGTACACAAAATCCACATGGCCCGGGCACCTGTAAGCATCACCTGGGGATGGCAGGGAGGAATGGTTCCACCATCGGCCCCTTGCCAGACAAGAAAACCAAAGAGGCTCCTGCCTGTCTCTCTGGGCAGAGGGCCTGAGAGCTGGCTGAGGGCAGCCTCCTAGGCTCATCTGTCACACCACTACCCTACACTCTGACACCTCATCCGAAGGTCACAGCAACATATCGCTGCTCCAAGGCCCAAGGGAACCATACTGATGACCATCCTCGCAGGAGGCCAGCACCCTGCCTGCTCCCCTCCCCACCCAGTCCTGCACTCTTCCCTGGTAAGTGTGGAGGTTCCCCGGTCCCAGCCCCGTCCAGTTACCTGTCAGGGCCTTGGTGTCGGCCTTCTTGCTGTCCCGGCTCCCCTTCTTAGCCCACACGTGGACCGTGTACTCCACGCCCGGCCTCAGGCCCGTGAGCACCGTGCTGCTCCGCTCCTTGCCCACCGGCACCTCCTTGCTCTCGCCGTCGGCAGAGGTGTAGCGCACCACGTACCTGTCGATGTTGGCCCGCACCGGGTCCCAGGACACGGTGGCCGTGTTCTCTGTCACCCAGTTGGTCACCAGGTTTTTGGGGCTGTCGATTTCTTTTTCAAAAGATTTAGACAAAACTGGACTTCAGAACCAAGACAGGGCATCCGTACACCCAATCACCCTCCACTCCGGTCATGGTGAGGGACGGTATTAACCCGCTTAAAACAGGAGTAAGAGGCCCCCCGGACAATGGAGGACAAACCACTGGGCGTGCAAAGGAATCAGACCTTCTCCACGGTTATCAATAGAGAAGGCTCCTGTTTACAC
Source organism: Lepus europaeus (assembly GCF_033115175.1). Lineage (NCBI taxonomy): Eukaryota > Metazoa > Chordata > Mammalia > Lagomorpha > Leporidae > Lepus > Lepus europaeus. The sequence goes on from NC_084831.1 coordinate 156,360,861, forward strand.
AAAAGCAATCAAAGTCTCCCTGAGCCATGAGCTAAGCCCCCAAGGCTGCCATTGCGACCATCTCTCTCCTGACCCCCAGGGTTCCTAGTTGCTTTGTTTCACAGAATTTGAGGGCTGAGAAGTTCTATCTGCCAATCGGCTTCACTTCTAACGAAGGGAGTGGAGACCCAGAGAAAAGCAGCCTTGTCCACGCTCCCGCGTCTTCCTGCACTGAAACCAAGCCTAGACGCCTTGTAGGCTGTGTTCCGAGTTTGGAGGCCTCCCCCTTCTCGAGGACTTCATGCCTTCTCATCTGCTCGCTCTCTCCCGCATCGCCAGCTTCTCCACCACCCGGCCCAGTCGGGCGAGCTCTCGGCTCTCTCCTCCCTTCCCTTCTATTTCTCTGCACCCACATTAATTACCCATCCGGAGAGAAGCCTGCATACCTTACCTTCACCACACTCACATGCACCTGTCCTGCACCTCACCATGAACCCTGCTGCTCCAGGTCGCCAGCAACCTTCGTGCTGTCACATCTGGGGACACCTGCCATCCTCGCTTCACTCAGCTCCTCAGTGGCAGCTTCGAGAACTGACTCACTGTCCCCCTAAACACTCTCCACCCTTGGCTTCTGTGACCACGCACTCCACGGACTTCCCTCCTAACTCGTGGGCCCCTCCTCCGCACCAGCCCTTCGTCAGCAACCTCCAGTGTTGCGAAGCCCCCTCTCTCTCTCCATTTCTCTCCAGGCAACCTCCCTATGACCACAGCCTGAATAGCAGATGGATGCTCACGGATCAATTCTGAGCCGCTGACTTGCATCTAAACTGCCTCTCCCTGCAGTGCCTGGCCTATCCAGACACTCAGTTAATACTGGTGGAATCAATAAATAAATCGTTCGATTATTCAAGGGATCTCACACACATCTCAGACTTCAATATTTAAGTCTTAACAGCCCTTCCCAAATGTATTGATCCCTCTCAGTCCCTCCTCTCAAAAATGGTGCCCTATCTCCCATGCTGCTTATATCAGAGACACGGTGATTTTCTCCTTACCCCACACCCCAGCCATCAGTGAGTCCTGCCGTCCATACCTCCACTAAGTCCCCAGACCTCCCTCTTCTCTGACCCTGCTGCTGGCCAGGTCAGCATCAGCTCTCACTGAGACCAGCGTCTTTGCTGACCTGCCCACTTCCGTCCTTGTCCTCTCTCCTCCTTGCTCTCCTCGCTGGCCCGTTTAATGTTTTCAAAAGAACACTGCGTCGTGCCCCTCTTCTGTTAAATGCTGGCGCGCTTCCACATTTAGGCAGCACACAGGCCTGTATGGCCCGGCCTCCTGGTCCTTCCCATAACATCCCATGTTACACTTGCTCTCTCCCCTGCGATGGCCCAGTGACACAGCCTCGTCCCAGTTCTTCAACCACCTTACTCCTCTTCCAGCTTAGCACCATCACCCCTACGCTTCCCCCCAGCAGAAATGGCTCGTTTTCCCCAAAATCCATTCTCCCCCTCTGTCCAGTAGACCTCTCTGGAATGATGAGAACCTCCCATAATCCGCACTTGTCCAGTACAGTGTGGCGACTGACCATTTCAAGTGTGGTGAGCCCAACTGAGGAACTAATTCTCGGCTGTAATTTTTTTTTTTTTTTTTTGACAGGCAGAGTGGACAGCGAGAGAGAGAGACAGAGAGAAAGGTCTTCCTTTTGCCGTTGGTTCACCCTCCAATGGCCGCCGCGGTAGGCGCACTGCGGCCGGCGCACCGCGCTGATCTGATGGCAGGAGCCAGGTGCTTCTCCTGGTCTCCCATGGGGTGCAGGGCCCAAGGACTTGGGCCATCCTCCACTGCCTTCCCGGGCCATAGCAGAGAGCTGGCCTGGAAGAGGAGCAACCGGGATAGAATCCGGCGCCCCAACCAGGACTAGAACCCTGGGTGCCAGCACCGCAAGGCGGAGGATTAGCCTGTTGAGCCACGGCGCCGGCCTGTAATTATTTTTAAATTAATTGAAAGTTAAATAGCCGCACGTACCTAGTGGCTGCTGCGTTGGATCGGTCAACGAAACAGAAGTTAAGCTGAGCACACAGCCATCAAGCTAAAACCTTCATTTCCCAACCTCCCTTGCGGTGGGGCCTGGCACTGTGTCTTGAGTCTGGCCTTGGAAAGTGAGAGGAACTGACAGGTGTGGCGTCGGGTCATGCCCTGACTTTCCCACGCCACAGATGGAGTGGCAATGACATGGAGGAGGACCACTCCCTAGGGATGATGGAGCCTGGCTGCCCTGTCCGGGGAGCCGCCGTTTCAGCCCTTCCCTCTTCCTCTCTACTGCTCCCCACAAAGCAGTAAACGCCCTTCTCACTCGAACAGCTGTTCTTTGGGTATTTCTGCCCAAGTGTATCTTACTGCCTAACTCAGGCGTCCCACCTAGGGAACTCCCCTCGCTGCCTTTCCTTCCACACGAGGTCCATCTCCCCCACAGGACTCAGCAGTATTCAGTTATAAATCTTGTCTGCTCTCCCACTGGTCTTCAAGAGAGCAAAGGTGTTCACCGTGGTATTCCCAGGCCTGGAACTTAGCCGATGCTCATGAAACATCTGCTGAAGAGAACAGACTAAGACACTTTTCTCGAGAGGTCTACAGAACCTAACGCCACAGATCTCAAACGCAGCAATAAATAAACCCACATGAATTACTGATTCATTAATATTAATGATTAGTTATTTGCTCTTTTCCTCACCCCATGACCTGCCAATGTCAAGGAAGAAAGCAAAGCATGAACTGCCATAGGCTTAGCACGACAGATCTTACGTTTTCAAAGAATGCTGCCGGTTACCTGTGGGAGCCTTGGTGTTGGCCTTCTTGCTCCCCCGGCCCCCCTTCTGGGCCCACACGTCCACCGTGTACTCCACGCCTGGCCTCAGGCCCGTCAGGACAGTGCTGGTCTTGTCCTTCCCCACCGGCATCTCCCTGGTCTCTCCGTCGGCGGAGGTGTAGCGCACCATGTACCTGTCGATGTCGGCCTGCACCGGGTCCCAGGAGATGGTGGCCGTGTTCTCCGTCACCTGGTTAGTCACCAGGTTTTTGGGGCTGTCGATATCTACAAGGAAAACAGTTGATCGTTACGCACTATTAAAGACCCCCAAGTGCAGAAATCAGTGCTATTTTGTCCGGGGTGAGAGCCTTTCCCGCTCTGTGGGTCTTCCGTGCCACATGCTCTTGTTTTGTTTTTCAGCTGTCCTGTCCCCATACGTCTTCTCTCCCCAGTGCACTTGGCTCCTTGAGTAGAGAGCACAATAGACCAGAATCTGAACATCCGGGCTTTTACCAGTACGAAGAATTTAGCAAAACCAATCTCTTTACTTATTCAGTAGGGGTACACGAAGCCCCTGCTCTGACAAGGCGTGTGCAAGGCTGTGTGCAGGCTCCAGAGTTGCAGATACCGTCTCTGCCAACAACGAGCGAACAATTTTGTGTCTAGCAGCACAAAGGCCTTCCATTCATGCTAGAAGATTCTAGAAGCCAGGGCCAAATGGGAGCTCTTGGGGAAGAGGGCATTCTATTCCCCTGTCTCCCCAGGCCTCATGGATGACAGGCACACACTGACATATGTATTACTAAATGAATCAGCAAAGCCGTGCTCTAATATTCTTTAGCAGATCATGGTCTCAGTTGTGCTGGTTAAATCACCGTGAAATACGATCATGTATTTCTTTCAGAATAATAAGGATACAACACAGTAGTTACCTCATTCTCAGATCCTGGGCCCACTCTCACTGTACAGACCAAGAATAAAGTTCTCCCTTGTGCAAGCAACTGTTGTTTGGGTACTTCTGCCAATGTGTATCCTACTACTACTCACCCAGCCCCTCGAAGACACATGTCTGCCCCACTGTTCTCCATACCAATACGATGTTCACCTCCCTCATAGAACTTATAATAATTCACATTAAGAAATTAATGTTATAATTATGAGTCATTTTTAATAAAATGAATCCTGTTTCTACAGGATAAGGCAGGAAAAAGTTGAGTTTTCAATATACAGTACAATTATTATATTTCAATATACAGTACAATTTTCAATATGTAGTACAGAAACAATACTTTTTTTAATTTTCTGCACACACTCACAAACTCACTAGGAGACCCCAAAAATCCCTACAGCCACAGATCCACATGGTCAGAAGAGCAGTAAAGAATATGACACCCTCTCAAGGCCTGCACAGAGCCACTGGGATCTCCCTAAGGCACACAGTTAGAGGGAGGAGGAAAGGCGTGTGTATTCCAACATAAAGGGACACCTCGCTGTTTCTCCATCAATACCCGTTTCTGCCGATGTGGAAGAAGGAAAATAGCACTTGGCCACTAGGAGACCTAGGATGACAGCCTCACATCCCCAAAGATCGACGCTCATTACCTGTCGGGGCCTGGGTGTTGGCCTTCCTGCTCTCCCGGGCCCCCTTCTGGGCCCACACGTCCACCGTGTACTCCACGCCCGGCCTCAGGCCCGTCAGGACAGTGCTGGTCTTGTCCTTCCCCACCAGAAACTCCCTGGTCTCTCCATCGGCCGAGGTGTAGCGCACCATGTACCTGTCGATGTCAGCCTGCACCGGGTCCCAGGACACGGTGGCCGTGTTCTCCGTCACCTGGTCAGTCACCAGGTTTTTGGGGCTGTCAATGTCTGGAAGGGAAAGGAGTGACCCAGATGCACTACTTACAGGCACCAGAGGGAGAGACCATCTTGCTTCATCTGAGACATGTTCCCGTCCTTGGGGCTGTCCTGTCCCCTCCGCTGGTTTCAGGTGCTCCATGGACATGGACCTCAGCTCCGCAGCTGATCCCCGCGTCCTCAGGGGGCAGCACGGGGCAGGGAATGGGCTAAATCCAGAGTCAGAGCCCTGGGTTCTAGCCCCAGCCCAGAGGGGCAGAGCAGAGGCACCATGGGCCAGGACTGGAATCCGCGCTCCGCCTCTGGGCAGCTGTGGCCGCGGACACCTCAGCTGCTCTGTCCGGGCCTCAGTTTCCTTACCTACAAGATGTAGGCCTCAGACAAAGCAGATCCTGAGTTCCTACAATATTCCACGAAGATTCCTGTATTCGTGAACCTAACTCCACGTAGCAGCAGCAGTGGGACTTGGAGAAATCCTATACTTCGCTGTATCTGAGGTTTCTCGGCTGCAGAATATAGATATTGATTCCTGCTCTATCGAGCTCAACAGATGCCTCTGAGGACCAAATAAATGAGGGAAATGACCCTCACCATTGCTGGGGGGAATGTAAAACAGGGCAGCCACATTGGAAACAGCTCAGAAGTTCTGCAAAAAGTCAAAGGCAAAGTGACCATACGACCCGGTAATGCCTCTCCTAGGCGGACATCTGAGGGAAATGGAGACGTATGTGCAGACAGAAACCTGCACACAAATGTTCGTCTCATCACTGCTCACAGTGGTCAAAAAGCGGGAACAAACGTCTATGAGCCGATAAACGGATGAACAAAATGCGGTATATCCACGCAGTGGACTTGTGTGACAACGAAGTCAAGTACTAACCCATGTCACAACAAGCACGAAGCCTGAAAACAGGGCCGGTGAGCAAGCCAGTCAGAATGGCCACATACTTGATGGACCCATTGATGTGATAATTCCATACTAGGACGGGAGTAGTGATTCCCTCAGCCTGGGAGAAGTGGGGACAAGGAATACTGCTACTGGGTATCGGGCTCCCGACTGGGAGGATGGAAATGCTCTGAGTTAGATGGCGGTGATGGCTGCCTGACTCTATAAATGTGCCAGGAACAACCGAATTGTATCCGCTAAAAAGTGTAAGTTTATGCCATGGAAATTACATCTCAGTAAGGAGCAAAGAGATAGGAAAAAAGCTTTGACTATGAACTGTTACTGAATGTAACTACCAGTTGAGGGCCCCTGAAACCGAGCACACAGTACTCAAAAGAAGAATAACTAAGAAAGTAATAACCCCTCCTTATTCAAAAGCGATCATAGCAAAAGCCACGCCCTAAGTGTTTGGTTCACAGATTCTACATATACAGTTTCTGAATGTCTCTCCCTTGGAAGAATATTAAGTGACTGATCACAAACAAAATAAACAATGGGAAGAACAGTAGGTGGAAGTGGGCGAGCAGCACTAGCCTTGCTAAGGCCACAGATGCGGCTGCAGGTGCAAAGCCTTTATTCTAAGGTAATGTGTTGGAGTGAGAGCAGGTGGCATTAGTCTGACAGAGGTCTGCAGTCACTGATTGCTGCCAGTGGCAGCAAAGGAAAACCAAACTTGACACCCGTAGCTTAGCGTGGCAGGTCTCACATCCCCAAAGATCAACGCTCATTACCTGTCGGGGCCTTGGTGTTGGCCTTCCTGCTGTCCCGGGCCCCCTTCTGGGCCCACACGTCCACCTTGTACTCCACGCCCGGCTTTAGGCCCGTCAGGACAGTGCTGGTCTTGTCCTTGTCCACTGGCACCTCCCTGGTCTCTCCGTCGGCCGAGGTGTAGCGCACCATGTACCTGTCGATGTCAGCCTGCACCGGGTCCCAGGACACGGTGGCCGTGTTCTCCGTCACCTGGTCAGTCACCAGGTTTTTGGGGCTGTCAATGTCTGGAAGGGAAGGAGTGACCCAGATGCACTACTTACAGGCACCAGAGGGAGAGACCATCTTGCTTCATCTGAGACATGTTCCCGTCCTTGGGGCTGTCCTGTCCCCTCCGCTGGTTTCAGGTGCTCCATGGACATGGACCTCAGCTCCGCAGCTGATCCCCGCGTCCTCCAGGGGGCAGCACGGGGCAGGGAATGGGCTAAATCCAGAGTCAGAGCCCTGGGTTCTAGCCCCAGCCCAGAGGGCAGAGCAGAGGGACCGGAGCACCATGGGCTGCAGCCGAAAGACCAGAACTGGAATCCGCGCTCCGCCTCTGGGCAGCTGTGGCCGTGGACACCTCAGCTGCTCTGTCCGGGCCTCAGTTTCGTCGTGTGTAACATCTGGGATTCAGATTAGGTAAACCTGGAGGTTTCTCCAAGCACTAATATTCTAGGCATACATCTCATTTCTCAAATTACTAACTTGTTTCATGGCCGTGGGCAAATTGCTTTCCTTTATTTCTGTAAAATGAGGGTGCTAATACTTAATGTGCACATCTCTCTGTAATCCAAGACAAAAAGACGTCATGCAGAAAAGGAGCTGGAACGTCAGAGTACTGCAGGTTTGCCACCCTGGAGCCCAGAGGTCCCTTTACAGGTCCAAAGGTAAGCCTGACCCCTCTGCCTACGTCCAGCCTCACCCCCACCAAAGGGTCGGGCGGCAGGGGAGATAATAGCACAGCCTAGAGTTAATAAAACGTCGCTATGACATTTCAGGTCACTGAACAGATGCCGAGGGACCGTGAGTTAGTCTTATTACTAAAAACCAGCTTGTTATTTTATCAGTGCAAGAGATTATACTTATAATGCACACACAGAAGGTCGGTGCTCAAAAATGCATTCACCAGGAAGAGATTTGCGTTTCTGTGTTCTACCCAGTCTACCGCAAAGCCACTTCCCTAGAGGCGTCTGCTCAGACGCTGGCTCGGAGGACGGGACCACTGGCATCTGCGTCCTAGGCAGAGTGAGAGGCTGCAGCATGTAGAAGGCCTTCACACCCGGTCCAACGGACAAAGGGTGCACGCCTGCTCCCTGGGGCCCAGAAGTGGCCCACCTGGGGCTGAGTTAGCAGCCCTACAGGACCACCTGCAGGGGCGAGGTGCGGGGTGTACGCTGATGTACGGGCCACCTGCAGGGGCGAGGTGCGGGGTGTACGCTGATGTACGGACCACCTGCAGGGGCGAGGTGCGGGGTGTACGCTGATGGAATAAAATTGGAAATAACAAAAGACATGAACAAAACCAAGCTACACAGGAAGGTTTCAACAGGTGAGGAGGTGTTTTGTTTTTGTTTTTTTTTTTAAAGATTTATGTGTTTATTTATTTGAGAGGTAACAGTTACAGAGAGAGGGAGAAACAGAGAGAACAGTCTCCCATCCACTGGTTCACTCCCTAAATGGCTGCAACAGCTGGAGCTGAGCCTACCGAAGCCAGGAGCCAGGAGCTTCCTCCTGGTCTCCCATGCGGGTGCAGGGGCCCAAGGACTTGGGCCATCCTCCACTGCTTTCCCAGGCCACAGCAGAGAGCTGGATTGGAAGAAGAGCAGCCGGGACTAGAACCAGCATCCATATGGGATGCCAGCACCACAGATGGAGGCTTAGGCCACTCTGCCACAGCGCCGGCCCCAGGTAAGCAGCTTTTTAGGAAGCAGTTTTGGGCTCACAGCCCACACAAGGTGGCACTCTCCGCTGACGGTCACTTGTGCTTTCATCAAGTTTGTTGTCTGCGAAGGTGAAGCATCTTGTGTGTTAATAACACAGATGGGATACAGGCAGAGGAGAGAAGGACCATGAGAAATAACCAGCCATTTCTAAAAACCAGTTTAGGGGCCAGGGCTGTGATGTAGTAAGTTAAGCCTCGGCCTGTGGTGTCGGCATCCCATATGGGCACCAGTTTATGTTCCTGGCTGCTCCTCTTCCAATCCAGCGCTCTGCCATGGCCTGGGAAAGCACTGGAAGATGGCCCAAGTCCCTGGGCCCTGCACCTACATGGGAGACCAGGAAGAAGCTCCTGGCTGCTTGCTTTGGATTGGCCCAGCCTTTATGGCCCATTTAGGGAGTGAACCAGCAGATGGAAGACCATTCTCTCTCTCTCTGTAACTCTACCTCTCAAATAAATAGTTTTAAATTTTTAAAAATTTTTTTTAAAAAAACAGAGGTTAGAGACCACAGCGTGAGACGCACATCCTAAGAGAAGCCATTCAAACGAAACCTGAGGCACACGATAGACGATGCAGGCACACCAACCTTCTCCTCGCCCAGATCTCTTTTTACCAAGGTCCTAGAAGGAAAACCAACGCAGACAGATGACAAGCAGACTGCGTTACCTGTCGGGGCCTGGGTGTTGGCCTTCCTGCTCTCCCGGGCCCCCTTCTGGGCCCACACGTCCACCGTGTACTCCACGCCCGGCCTCAGGCCCGTCAGGATGGCGCTGGTCTTGTCCTTGCCCACCGGCATCTCCCTGGTCTCTCCGTCAGCCGAGGTGTAGCGCACCACGTACCTGTCGATGTCGGCCTGCACCGGGTCCCAGGAGACGGTGGCCGTGTTCTCCGTCACCTGGTCAGTCACCAGGTTTTTGGGGCTGTCGATGTCTGGAAGGGAAGTGTTGGAGAAAGCCTAAGCTCTGGTGTCGTGGGAAACGTGCGCACCACTCCATCATCATGGCTGTCACTCCAGAGCCCTCAGCGCGAGGCCAGGGAGGCCACCCTGGGCCTGTGGTTCACTGCAAAGGAGGAATCCTTATGACCTTGGCATTCTTCCTGGGCTTCCAGGTCTCTAAGACATGGGAGGAACTGTGTCTTCTTAGCTACAGGAGCCATCAACAGTGTAAACTGAACCGCTGCGTGATGCCAGGGGACCTGACTTTGATCAAGGGCCCTAACTGTATTATCATGAGCGTAAGTCTCTCAGCTCAGCCCACCCCTCCGATACCACACACACTCAAATCCACAGAGTTCAGTTGCAACGGCCCATCTCCCCCTGGTTACCTGTCGGGGCCTTGGTGTCGGCCTTCTTGCTCTCTCGGGCCCCCTTCTCGGCCCACACGTGGACCGTGTACTCCACGCCCGGCCTCAGGCCCGTGAGCACCGTGCTGCTCCGCTCCTTGCCCACCGGCACCTCCCTGGTCTCTTGGTCGTCGGCCGAGGTGTAGCGCACCATGTACCTGTCGATGTCGGCCTGCACCGGGTCCCAGGAGACGGCGGCCGTGTTCTCCGTCACCCGGTCAGTCACCAGGTTTGCTGGGCTGTCGATTTCTTTAAGAAACAGACGCAAGAAGACTGTAGCCCTTACCACCCTCCAGTTCCTGAAAGGCCAGTACATACAAAGTGTTGTCCTCAACAAATCTCAGTCTATTCTATGACAGCAATTAGGAGAACTTCAGGGTTTAACTAAGCGAGTGGTCAGAAATCACAAGAATGATCTACGAGCATTTAATGCAAACTGGTTTTCAGGCCTCGCTAAGATAAACATCAGCTCTAGGAATAAACTTTCCCCTACAAGTTGCTTTGGGATAAAAAGAGGGGAAAAAGGGTCCTCACACACAAATCTCTGGTACCCTGGATTTCCATAATATACCCTTTCTAAAAAATATTTATTTTTATTTATTTTGAAAGAATTAGGGAGAGAGAAAGAGAGACCGTCCATCTGCTGCTTCACTCCCCAGATGGCTGTCACGGCCACAGCTGAGCCGATCCACAGCCAGGGGCCAGGAGTTTCTTTGGGCCTCTCACATGGGTACAGGGGCCCAAGGACTTGAGCCATCCTCTGCTGCTTTCCCAGGCTCGTTAGCGGGAGCTGGATTGGAAGTAGAGCAGCCGGGACTTAAACCGGCGCCCATATGGGATACCAGCGCTGCAGGCCTGGGTTTTAACACACTGCACCACAGCGCCAGCCCCCATAATATACTCTTTCAGCTCCTAACTCCTTATACCTGGACACAATTATATTTCAATAAAGCTCTGTATCTGCTCTAATATGTTCTTCTGAAAGAAAATGTCCTAGATGAATAATGGTTCTTTCCATGGTATCCATGACGTCTGTGACCAGGGAACCAGCAGACCCTTCAGCTCATGGTGTCTGAGGTCTGGGCTCACAAAAATAATCCTAAAAAAAATAATAATAATTCAACGTGAAGAATCTGTGTGGGTTTCTATGTGACTAAACCATGTTGGAATCTGGTCTCCTGGCTGTTCACCTCGCACGCTGTGCGATTTAAGTGTCTGCCTCCTCATCCCTAGGAAGAGGAAATTTCACAGGTCAGGGTAGATAGCAAACAGGATATCGTACAGTAACAGTTAAGTGAGCAGTGACTACTGAGGGCACGCGAGGCGTGAAGGTTCCTTTCTTCTGCGCTGTGGTGCAGCAGGTTAAAGCCCCGGCCTGCAGCACCAGCATCTCATGATGGCACTGGTTCGAGTCCCAGCTGCTCCACTTTCAATCCACTCCCTCTTCATGTTCCCGGAAGTCAGCAGAAGATGGCCCAAGTACTTGGGTCCCTGCCATCCATCTGGGAGACCCGGATGGAGTTCCTGGCTCCTGGCTTTGGCCTGGCCCCAACCATCACAGCCATCTGGGGAGTGAACCAGCGGATGGAAGATCTCTTTCTCTCTGTCTCTCCCTCTCTCTCTGTCACTCTGCCTTTCAAATAAATAAAAATAATTCTTTTTAAAAAAAAACATAAAACCTCTTCAGGATGGACAACTACATCCCATATCAGAGTACCTGGATTCCAGTCCTGGCTCTACTCCGACACCAGCTTCCCGCTAACGTGCACCCAAGGACGTAGCAAGTGACGGCTCAAGTTCCTGGGCCCTGCTACCCTCGTAGGAATCCGGACTGTGCTCTGGATTCCTGGCTCAGGCTGGTCCAGCCCTGGCTGGTGTGGGCTTTTGGGGAGTGAACCACAGGCTGCAAGATCTCTCTCTTTCTCGGTGTGTGTGTGTGCCTGTGTGTGTCTGTGTGTGTATCTATGTGTGGGTATCTGTGTGTGTCTCTCTCTGTGTGTGTCTGTCTCTGTGTGGGTGTCTGTGTGTGTGCCTGTGTGTGTCTGTGTGTCTGTGTGTGTGTGTCTGTGTGTGGGTATCTGTGTGTGTCTGTCTCTGTGTGTCTCTCTGTGTGTGGGGGGAGGTATCTGTGTGTGTCTGTCTCTGTGTGTGGGTGTCTGTGTGTGGGTGTCTGTGTGTGTCTGTCTCTGTGTGTGTGTCTGTGTGTGGGTGTGTGTGTGTCGGTATCTGTGTGTGTCTGTCTCTGTGTGTGTGTCTGTGTGTGTCTGTGTGTGTGTGTCTGTGCGCGGGTATCTGTGTGTGTCTGTGTGTGTCTGTCTCTGTGTGTCTCTCTCTCTGTGTGTCTGTCTCTCTGTGTGTGTCTGTGTGTGTGTCTGTGTGTGTATGTCTGTGTGTGTCTGTCTCTGTGTGTCTCTGTCTGTGTGTGTGTGTCTGTTACTCAAATAAAAAGCAAACACTCCCCTGAGCTTTCTGTGAAAGCAGCTTCGAGCCTGCACTCCATCACATGCGTAGCGTGGCAGGCCAGCAGGGGGGACACAGTGCCTTAAGGAGCTGGGGGTTGGAACACACCCAGACATCTGACTGTAGGAACAGGTGGCTCAGTTCCTGGGACTCTGCGCTTCCTGCAACGCTCCAGTCTCCTCCCGTACTGCTGGACCACTGCACAGACGTGTGCACCACAAAAGCCACTGTGATGCCCTAGGCTGCCGCCGTCTCACCCTGCAGGCTTGCACGCGGCTGTGTTCAGGTGTGCCCTCGCAAACAGCCTGCCGATCCCTCTCCTACCCGATCTGGGGAAGGTACGCTTTTCTTCCAGGCGCCCACAGCTCCAGCGACATTCCTTTGCTCAAGCACACAGCCCACTGTACTGTGTCTTCTGTACTTGTCTTCCCCACCCAGCGGACAATGCACAGCATACAGGCATGAGCTGCTCCTTGATCTTTATGGCCCAGAGCCCAGCTCCATGTGTGAGCCCACAGCAGTGGCTCCCTGTGCACTGGGGTGCTCACTCACACAGCCCTGCCAGAAAGAGGTGAGGGCAGCACCTTAAAAATGTTGACCCACTGCTCTTTTCCCTCACAACACACAAAATCCCAGTAATCAGAAAGCCATGTGCGATGGAAGCCAGGAGGGGCGATCTACAGCCCACTGGCCAAATCTAAATCACTGCTGATTTTTAATATTTTGTTTTTATTTGTTTGAAAAGCAAAGAGATCTTCCATCCACTGGGTCACCCCCTGAATGCCCACAACAGCTGGGCCTGGGCCAGGCTGACGTCAGGAGCCTGGAACTCACTATGGGCCTCGCGGGTCGGTAGCCGGGACTTAGCTACTTCCGCCATCACTCGCTGTCCCCTAGGGTGTGCATTAGCGGGAAGCTGAAGTCACAGCTGGAGCCAGGACTCGCATCCGGCCCCTCCATGTGAGATGTGGGTGTCCCCAGTGGTGTCGTAACTGCAGCACCAAAGCCCTACCCTGCACTGCTCATTCGGATAAGTGAGTGTTATCGGAACACACATTGCCATCTGGCAATTCATTGAAATACTACTGCCCTGGGCTCCTTCTATGCTATAAAGGAGGAACTGAGCAGTTGTAACAACGACCGGCCCCGAAAATGAAAATATTTCCTATCTGTCCCTTTCCAGAATGTCTTCTGACTTTTTTCTAAAGATTTATTTATTTTTACTTGAAAGTCAGAGTTACACAGAGAGAGGAGAAGAGGCAGAGAAAGAGAGAGAGAGAGAGAGAGAGAGAGAGGTCTTCCATCCGCTGGTTCACTACCCAGTTGGCCACAACGGCTGGAGCTGTGCCGATCCGAAGCCAGGAGCCAGGAGCTTCTTCCAGGTCTCCCACGTGGGTGCAGGGGCCCAAGGACATGGGCCATCTTCTACTGCTTTCCCAGGCCACAGCAGAGAGCTGGATTGGAAGTGGAGCAGCCGGGACTTGAACCAGCGCCCATAGGGGATGCCGGCACTGCAGGCGACAGCTTTACCCACTACGCCACAGCGCTGGCCCCATGACCCTGACTTTAAACAAGTTCGAATCTCACCGTCAGCTCTCTGTGGTCTACGTGGATCTGTGTGTCACAAAACAGTTCAAGGGCCAAATGCTGATTAACAGTCCAAGAAGCACTGCCACGTTGTCTGTAGCACCCGCTACGTGTCAAGCGTCTTTTATAAACTAACTCACGTAGGTCTCCTAGTGACCTTACCATGTCGACGCCCACCTGCTCCCTTCACCTCTGAGCAACAGAGGTAGAGAAGCTCGCCCACAGCCACTCAGGCAGTGAAAGGCAGGGCTGGGTCAGAATACGGACAGACTCCTGAGGCCACACTGCTGCCTACGAGCCTGCCTCTCTGAGGGTCTCGGCACCCACTGACCACCCAGGACAGAGCAGACAGAGAGTGCAGCCTCCCCTGATCTGCTGCCAAGAGTTTCAGCATCTCAACGGATTCCAGAGTCGGGCTGCGCTCCTTCAGGGCTGAGGGTCATTTTCAGTCCCGGCTGCTCCACTTCCGATCCAGCTCTCGGCCAACACACCTGGGAAAGCAGCAGTAGGTGGCCCAAATGCTTGGATCCCTGCCACCCACACGGGAGACCTGGATGGAGTTCCAGGCGCCTGGCTTCAGCTTGGCCCAGCCTCGGCAGTTGGCACCATTTGGGGAATGAACCAGCACATGAAAGATAATCTCTCTCTCCCTCCCTCTCTCTCCCTCTCTCTCCCTCTCTTTCTCCCTCTCCCTCTCTCTCCCTCTCTCTCTCCCTCTCTCTCTCTCTCTCCCTCTCTCTCTCCCTCCCTCTCCCCCCCCCTCTCTCCCTCTCTCTCTCCCTCCCTCTCTCTCCCTCTCTCTCCCTCTCTCTCTCCCTCCCTCTCCCCCTCTCTGTCTCTCTCTCCCCCTCCCTCTCTCCCTCTCTCTCTCCCTCTCTCCCTCTCTCCCTCTCTCTCCCCCTCTCTGTCTCTCTCTCCCTCTCCCTCTCTCCCTCTCTCTCTCCCTCTCTCCCTCTCTCCCTCTCTCTCTCCCTCTCTTTCTCTCTCCCTCTCTCCCTCTCCCTCTCTCTCCCTCTCCCTCTCCCTCTCTCTCCCTCTCTCTCTCTCCCTCTCCCTCTCTCTCTCTCCCTCCCTCTCTCTCTCTCTCCCTCTCTCTCTCTCTGTAACTCTTTCAAATAGATAAATAAATACTCTAAAGGAGGGGCGAGAAAGAGGAAGGCAGACTCAGTACACTGGGCGAATGCTGGCTCAGGAGGCAGACCGTGTGCACAGTCCGAAAGGCAGCCCCGGATCTGCAACGTGCCTGCACAGCCACTGCAAGCCAAGACAAGCATTCAGGTGCACCATCAGCCCCATGGTTCGCATTTTCATGTCCAAAAAAAAGAAAATCATAAAGTGTGACTCTACTCAGAGGGAGTTGCATATGGAGTTCCAACCCAAATGTGATCTTCCGGATCCAATTAAACGTCTGACCTTTATCATTAGAGGTTAAAAAGGGAAGTAATGCATAAGTATGAAATTCATAACTGCTGTGCACCCCTCTCTCCCACCTCTAAGAATGACAGAGCTGACAACGGCAAATGACCTTCCGATTCAAAACCAGCCTGCCCCTGCCCTGTGGCAACCTGCCTGGCTCCCGGGTGTCTCACCTGTGAGGGCCTGGGTGTCGGCCTTCTTGCTCCCCTGGCTGCCCCTCTCAGCCCACACGTAGACTTTGTAGGCCTCTCCCGGCTTCAGGCTGCTCAGGATGGTGCTGCTCTGGTCCTTGGGGACCGCCTTCTCCCTGGTCTCCCCATCAGGGGAGATGTAGCGCACCATGTACTTGTCTATGTCAGCCTTCACGGGGTCCCAGGAGACGGCTGCTGTGTCTTCCGTCACGCGATCAGTCACCACGTTGGTCGGACCATCAATTTCTTCATAAAAACACATGAGGAAAACAATTAGAGAAACGACTGGACTGGCCAGGGTCACAGATGCTTAAAGGTCCACTTCATCAGCGTGATCCAGTGTAGTATAGGTGAAAGGGTCATGGGTCACCCATGACAGGTGGACCCCTGGTCTCTGCCTGAACCCCAGACTGACAAAGGGCTCCCCAGTAGCCAAAAACCCATCCATTTCCAGATCACTGAATGCGTTAGAGAAAACTCCTTCAGATGTAGCCACTCAAGGTCTACCTCCTCCAAACGTGTCTATCCTAGGACAACACAGAGAACGCAGCTAGCTCCTTCCCGGCGACCATCGTGTCAATCCTCCAGAGCGTTATCAGGGGCCACTGCTGTGGCACAGAGGGTGGAGCCACCACTAGCAACATCAGCACCCCACGTCAGAGCACGGGTTCGAGTCCCAGCGGCTTCACTTCCAATTCAGCTCCCTGTTGGTGTGCCGGGAGAGGAATGGAAGGTGGCCCAAGTGCTTGGGTCTCTGCCAGCCACGTGGGAGACCCGGATGGAGTTCCTGGCTCTTGGTTTCAGCTTGCAGCAGCCCTGGCCGTTACAGCCCCATGGGGAGCAAACCAGTAGATGGAAGATCTCGCTTCTGTCTCTCCTTCCCTACCAATCTGCCTTTCAAATAAATCAGTCTTTGAAAAAGAAGTTGTTATTCTCCCCTTCTTAATTCTTCTGAAATCAAAACAACTTCACCTCTTCTCCCAATTCCTTCCAAATTGTAGTTCCTAGACCTGGCACTTCTAGATGTGATTCCTTCTTTCCCTTTTCAAACAAAAATCCCCTAAATTCAGTTCACGTATCTCACAACTCATTGAACAGCCACTGTGGGCCAGCGAATGCACTGGCACTCTGGCGTCATCAGTGAAGACATCAGTCAGAGGTCCCTGCCAATGTGCAGCTGACATTCAAAAAGGCCGACCCAGAACACGTCCAGCCTGCCCTAGGGATGTGCGTCCCAGTAACATAACCTGGGAGTCTCAGAAAATCCTTAGTTGGTTTCCTTCTTTTTTTTTTTTTTTTTTTTTTTTTGACAGGCAGAGTGGACAGTGAGAGAGAGAGACAGAGAGAAAGGTCTTCCTTTTGCCGTTGGTTCACCCCCCAATGGCTGCTGCAGCCGGCGCTGGCCAGGAGCCAGGTGCTTCTCCTAGTCTCCCTTGCACATGCAGGGGCCCAAGCACTTGGGCCATCCTCCACTGCACTCCCGGGCCACAGCAGAGAGCTGGACTGGAAGAGGAGCAACCAGGACAGAATCTGGCGCCCCGACCGGGACTAGAACCCGGGGTGCCGGCGCTACAGTGGAGGATTAGCCTAGTGAGCCGCGGCGCCAGCCAGTTGGTTTCACTCCTGCCCTGGTTAACCCAGAAGTCCTCAACCTTTGTGAAAATCAAGCACTTGCTACGTACTGCCACCAGATTCCACTTCAGGAGGTCTCAGATGAGCCTGAGTGTCTCTCTGAGAATATTCCAAAAAGCTCAGGGAAAAATGAATTAAAAGATAAGTTGGGGCCGGCATTGTGGCATAGCAAGTAAAGCCACCACCTGGCACTCCAGCATCCCACATAAGTGGTGGTTTGAGTCCCGGCTGCTTCACTTCCCATCCAGCTCCCTGCTGATGTGCCTGGAAAAAGCAACAGAAGATGGCCCAAGTGCTTGGGGCCCTGTTGGAGACCCAGATGAAGCTCTTGGCTCCTGGCTTCAGCCCGGTTCTGTCTCAGCCATTGTGTCCATCTGGGGAGTGAACCAGCATATGGAAGAGCTCTCTCTTTGCTCTCTTTGTCTCTCCCTTTCTCTCTCTAATTCTGCCTTTCAAATAAATAAACACATCTTTAAAAACAAAAAAAGAGGGGCTGGCACTGTGGCGCAGCGGGTTAACACCCTGGCCTGAAGCACCGGCATCCCATATGGGCGCCGGTTCTAGTCCCGGCTGCTCCTCTTCCGATCCAGCTCTCTGCTGTGGCCTGGGAAAGCAGTACAAGATGGCCCAAGTCCTTGGGCCCCTGCACCCACATGGGAGACCCGGAGGAAGCTCCTGGCTCCTGGCTTCGGATCGGCACAGCGCCAGCCGTTGCAGCCATCTGGGGAGTGAACCAGTGGATGGAAGACCTCTCTCTCTGTCTCTACCTCTCTCTGTAACTCTGTCTTTCAAATACATAAAGTAAATCCTAAAAAAAAAAAAAAAGAAAAGCTTATTTTCACACAATTCTAAATTCACGTTCAGATCTTCATAGTATGAATTTTCTTGAACTTTCTGAAGACACCCTCATATGCATGGCTTACAAAACATTATGCACAAAAATACATTTACTTTTTAATTCCATTTTCCATGAGCTTGTTGAAACACCCTGGAACGGAAGGAAATAGAACTTTCCAAGTAATTCTTCAGCACTCCGAAGGCAGAGAACCTCATGTGAGCCACGCTGCCCCCATTTTTCCCATGTATACTGCAGTCACTGGACTCAGCATCGACTCTTGCTATATGCTTATGCTGTAAATCCCATTTATAACTCAGTCTTGGACCCCACACGCTCAGCTTCCTTTCCAGTGTCTATCTTTGAGAGCGTGATAACCGAAAGCCATCTGGGTTTCTCTATCAAGGCCACTGATAAGGACACAGCACAGAACTCAGCAGAGGTACCCCCAGACCCACACACACAGGTTGGCATCGTTTGGGTAAAAACACTCTCAACAGCTTCTTAGCCTCAGACACCTAAGTATCTTTCCTTCCTTCCCATGCTTCTCTTGTTCTCTTGACCCAGGGTGCTTGAGAGAGAAGTTAAAATTTCACCGAGTCTTACTTTCTCATATCAGCTACAATGCACCTTTCTCAGGCTCAATGGCAGTGGCTTGTTTGTGTGTATTTCCATCCCCAGGGCCAGAGCACATTTTACTTTGTAGCACATCAACTATGTATGAACACACACTGGCCAGTGCTTTTAGAAGTTAATTTATCCAATCTCACAGTCACAACACAAGGCAGTTATCAGATCTCCTATGTACTAGTTTGCAAATTCAATAAAGATTATCCAGCTAGCATTTGAGCATTAACTATATGTGAGAGTCAAAGAGGTTAGATAAGGTGCTGGAGGTCACTGAGCTAGTGAATGATTTTCACTGGCTCATTCCACACAGTCACTGGGTTCCTACTTAAAGCTGGGGGATCAGCTGGCGCCGCGGCTCAATAGGCTAATCCTCCGCCTGCGGTGCCAGTACACCGGGTTCTAGTCCCGGTCGGGGCGCTGGATTCTGTCCCGGTCGCTCCTCTTCCAGTCCAGCTCTCTGCTGTGGCCTGGGAGTGCAGTGGAGGATGGCCCAAGTGCTTGGGCCCTGCACCCGCATGGGAGACTGGAGGAAGCACCTGGCTCCTGGCTTCAGATCGGCGCAACACCGGCCGTAGCAGCCATTTAGGGGGTGAACCAACGGCAAAAGGAAGACCTTTCTCTCTGTCTCTCTCCCTCTCACTGTCCACTCTGCCTGTCCAAAAAAAAAAAGCTGTGGGGTCAGTCATATTATGGGTTGAATTGTGTCATCAGAAAAAAAATACCATACTGAGGGTCAGACATTGTGATACAGTGGGGTAAACCACTGCTTGGGACCCCTCACCCCATATTGGAACACCGGTTCAAGCCCCAGCTGCTCCACTTCCCATCCAGCTCCCTGCCGATGCACCTGGGAAAGCAGCAGAGGATGGCGCAGGTGTATGGGCCCCTGCTCCCCACAGATCCAGATGGAAGCTCCTGGCTTCCGCCTGACCCAGCCCTGGATGTTGCAGGCATGTGGGGACTGCACCAGTGTATAGAAAATTAATCAGGGGCCGGTGTTGTGGCATAGCGGGTAAAGTGCCGCCTGCAGTGCCGGCATCCACTACGGGCGCCAGTTCAAGTCCCAGCTACTCCACTTCAAATCCCGCTCTCTGCTGTGGTCTGGGAAAGCAGTAGAAGATGGCCCAAGTCCTTGGGCCCCTGCACCCACATGGGGGACTTGGAAGAGGCTCCTGGATCCTGGCTTTGGATCGGCGCAGCTCTGGCCAATGCAGCCAACTGGGAAGTGAACTCGTGGATGGAAGACCTCTCTCTCTCTCTGCTCTCTGTGTGTAAATCTGACTTTCAAATAAATAAATAAATCTTTTAAAATAATAGCACATATATGACAAAACACCAGGAAATGTATTGAAAAAAAATCAATCTCTCTCTTCCCCGCTTTGCATGTGAGTGAACATAAATAAGCATTTCAAACCTATGAACGGAGCTTCCAGGCCCCACAGCGCATGCTGGCAGAGCCGGTGTCGCCTGCCTGCATGGGCAGATCCACCACATTCCCATGAGTGCATGGGCACCACAGCAACCAGCCCTGGGCCACTCACAGGATGGAGCGGAACGTGGAAACGGCACCTCGGTCTGAAGAGTAGGGAGGGGAAAGGTCATCCTGTGCCTGGTCAGAGGAGACCCGGAGGCTTAGGCTCCAAGAAGAGACGTGACTTCTGCAAGGTCACGGAGCCAGCCTGGAACTCACGGCCCTCTGACTCCTTCCTCCTTCTCTCTCTCAGTTCCCCAGCAGCAGTCACTGAAACCACAGGGTCTCTTCAGCGATCTGTTCTGGGCCATTCTGAGAGTCAGATACCAAGATACAAAAACAAGAGCCAGCCCTCAGAGACAGGACCACAGCGCTAGAAGCGGCCAACTTGGCAAGGCCAAAACCTCCCTCCCTGCCAGGAAGGGACGTGGGCATCATTAAACGGGTTTTTCCCACGTAACCAAGCCTTTCAGTAGCTGTGGCAGGCGGCCGAAGCATAGATAAGTACCAGGCTCTCCCCACCCTGGTCCCAGCTTCTTCCTCAGGCTGCAACTGCCCACCTGCTGGATGCTAGCAGCCATGGTGGGACCTTGCTCCGGGCCATTCAAGTCAAAGAGATTTAAGGCAGGACTTGTAAGGCTTGACAGGTGGGACTCACTTTGAAGTGCTTGTGTTAAAATAAAAGGCAGCCGCACTTCAAAAGGGATCTAATTTGCAAAACCAGAATATATGGAAGCGATTAATTAGGAGCAGCGTCCACACCAAGGCAGTGTATTTCACTCTGTAAGAAGATCCGCTACAGAGCTGGGTTGGGAATGACTGTCCAGTCTACGCTGTGACACCCAACTGCAAGTCCCCACTCCAGCACAAGGCCACAGGCAGCAGGCACAGGGTTCTCCCATCACAGTGGTCACCCAGCTGGTGCAGCAGAAGACGGCACATTCAGGATCTACGGGGACATGAAGCTGTGGACAGAGCTGGGGCCGGGGCTCTGCCACTGACGTCAAGGTGCCTTGGGGCTACACTCTGTGTTCCATGGCCTCCTCTACCGTCCCTCTGGTGTGACAGCAAAAGGATTCAAAAGGCACCACTTAGAGAGATGTGCCCAGAGAGACCAGCCTCCCTCGGCCTGTCGTCGTCCACCTTGCTTCTGGAAAGATTACCGCCCCAACCGCAGCTCAGCTGTTCAAGAGTTCACCCTGAATCTCCTAAGCTTCGTAGCTCTCCATTTCCTTGTCTACAGAGTGGAACCTAGGGTGCCTGAAACATTACTATAAAGACCAGAGATACTCTTTCGGAGTCCTCAGGGTACACAGAAGCCCACCACAACGCAGTGGTCACTCAGTGATGGAGACCATTGCCCCTTTCCAGGCGCTGGGTGGCTGTGTGGGAGACAGGAGTTCTGACTTCACAGGAGCTCAGCCCCCAACAAGAAGACGCTTGGGAGGGACAGCGCTAGGGGCCGGGCCATGCAGGAACCCTGCATTTGGGAGTCAGGAAAAAGTGAGAAGACATTAAAAGAAGCAAGCGTGCTACTTATATCCCAGCCCCAGAGGAAAGCTGTGGGATGGCTGCTTATGAGTGCGACAGGCCCAGCTCTGCTGTGACGTCCCAACAGAGCCGCCTGCTGTGCTTTCTGCTTCGGAGAAAGGCAGCGTTCCTAGACACTATTAATGAACACAGCGAAAACAGGAGACGGAACTTCAAAATCACTTAGTCCAACCCTTCATTTTCCAGGTGGAGAAACTGAGGACACAGAATTTCCTGGCCTCCCAGCCCGCAGCCTGCCATGTGAAGCACCACGTGTGGCTGTGAGGGCCCAGGGGGAGACCCAGGGGCTCTCCCCGGGAAAGTCTGCAGCCTCTGGCCCAGCCTGGGCTCGCTGCTCTTGGAAGTGACCCCTTCGGAAGCCTTGCCTTCTGGCAAGGGGCCCCAGGCCTTTGGAGTGTGAGAACAGGGTGAGGATTTTCAGTCGATCCCTGCCCTCTGGTGGCACTGGTTCCGCTGGGTGACTTGGTAAGTGGAAAAGACCAGAGCGGTTGATTGCTCAAGTACTTGGGACCCTGACTCCCATGTGGTAGACCTGAATGGACTGCCACCTGCTGACTTCAGCCGCTCTCACTCAGTCTGATTATCGTAGGCATTTAGGGAGGGGACCAACAGATGGAGACTCGGGTGTTTCGCTCACTCGCTCGCTCTCTCTCTCTGACTTTCAAACAAATAAAACTAATAGACAAGAATTTGTATTTGCAAACAAATATTGGGGAGTGAGCCAGTAGATGGGAGATCTTTGTATATCTGTTCCTCTCACTGTCTCTCTGCCTTTCAAATAAATCCAATAAACAATTTTAAAGGAAATGGTTTATTTTAGTGCAAAAAAAAATCTGAAATCCACACATAGTGTGCTCACAAACACACACTTTTCAAGAACTCTGTAAAGACCCCCTCATAAACCTAAGAATGCCCCTGAGTCCTGTGAGCTCCTCTGCCAAATTAGTAGAACCCAAGGAGCAGGCCCAAGAAGCTTGTCATTTGTAGCCAGGTGGTCGGAAGTACAGATGACAGCCTAGCACTTGTCACTGACATCTGAAATAAGGACAATCTTGTGGGAGCAAGACTCCCTGTGGCATCCAACACTGTCTCCAAGAAGACAACGCCAGCGCGGGACTGAATCTCAGGACACTCAGTAATAATGGAGACCTGTGCAAAGAAACTCCACCGCCCCCAATCTGCTGATCAGGGGGGAAAGGTTCCATCTGGTGTGGACTGTGGGAGGGAAGACAAAGTGTCCATCTCTTACAGGAGGTAAAAGTGGGCACACTTGCACTTCCTGGGTCCAAATTCCAGCTCTGTCATTTCCCTTCTGGGTGGCTCTGAGTCACCCCCTGACCTTCAGGTGTCTTGTGGTTGCCATAGCAACAGCAAAAGGCCCCATGTCCTAGGACTGCTGTGAGAACTCAGCAGAGAAAGCGTGGAAAGTGCTTAGCGAGTCTGACGCCTGGCCCACAGTAAGCTCTCAGTTAATTTGCAGCGACAGAGACAGCCACGAACAGCAAGGACTTGGCATTTTCCGAGCCACTAAAGTGCTTCACTAGTGTGCTGTTTGGGCAGGCTGGAGTCTGCAGAGCTTCATCTATAGATGGCATTACAGCTTACGCTTTGGAACTGCCCAGCGAAAACTTCTTACTCCAGGATGCAATCGGCTAGGTGGCTGGAATAACGAACTGGATTCTCACACCATCTCCCCCTTGTTCTCAGAATCCTAATCAGTCACACACACGACTGAACGGGAAAGAATGAGAAATCTTCCCCTGGAAGACTGGGAACGCAAAGCCCCTTCTAAGAGCTGACAGCTAATAGCACATCCTGCGATACACTCCACCATGTCTTCAGACTCCGTTCTGATCAACGAATCGCAAGTTGGTATCAGAAACTACTGGTTCACAATGCTTTGCCATTGAATATGTTCTCAACAAACAGATGCTAAAAATGCCGCGCCTCCTAGGTGAGGGCCTTTAATCATTTTTTAAAATTTTAGTTAAGGTATACAAGCTTCACATACACAGATTCAGGAACACAGTGACACTTCTCACCCCACTCCCCTCCCGGGTCTTTAATCTTTCGACCGCCTGAGTGTGGCCATCAGGAAAACACAGGTGTGGCCAGAAAAAAAAAGTATACATCCCCTGCCCTTGGCTAATACTGGCGAGCAGCTCTTACCTGTCCTGCCGCTCAGCAGAATCGGCTTGCCCTCCAGCTCTCCTCTCATGGGGATGACCGTGATGTTGTACTCTGTCCCAGGCAGCAGACCTGCACGCAAGCAGGCAGCGCTGGGCGTGAGGTGGGGCTCGGGGCTCCCCGCCCACACACACCCCCACTGCCAGCCCTCCCCGGGGCTCTCCTGGGAGGGGGAGCTCCCCTCCCAGTAGCCACGCTCTGTCTCTGGGTGGACAGACAGCTGTGGGACCCACGGATTGGAGGCACCATGCAGGGGGCCCGCTGATCAGGAGAGAAGGCCCCGGGCGGTGAGCTGAGGGCCGCGGAGCTCCCACCTTTGCTGGGGCACCTAGCTTTTGCTTCTCGATTTTATTTACTGCCCAACGGTCTTCCTGCCAAAGTTCTTCCCCTCTCATTGTGGTAATTAGCCTAGATTGCCTTCCCCTTTTTCCTCCTTGCTCCCCACCCCCGTCCTGAAAGTTCTTTCTCTGTAGAAGCAACTTGAATGGTTGTTGCTCTTGACACAAAATACAGGCAAACCAATGCGAGTGAGGCACACACACACACACACACTTCTGTTCCCACTGCACTGACACTGGGACCCCGGGATGCTCTCTCTCCACACTGAACCCAGGGAGTGGGACGGCAGAACAGGGCGCCAGAGGAGGAAAGACCACCAATGCCATACCCGGGCCCCCTCCCGGGCCCTGGGCCTCATTAGGCATTCACGATGGTCTACCGCTTTTCTTAAAGTGGAAAAAACTTCATGCTCTGCAAAACTTGGCCCATCTCTGACCCCTGCTTCTTAGCCCTCCATACCATTAGTTCAGACATCCGGGACTGGGAGCCCCCGACCCAGGCCTCCTAACACAACTGGTTTCCAGGTATTGTGTTCAAAGAAACCAGTCTCAGCGTCTCCACAGCACCGCGCGTGCACACACACACACAGAGTTCCTCCCAAAGGCATGTCTGCACACCATGAGATCTTCCCTGGGACCCAGGCAGGGTCTTCAGAAGGGTGAGCTGACTCGGCAGAACAGCAGCAGGGGAATCTGTTAACAAGGTGCTCTGGGCCTCCAGCTGTGGGCTGCAGGCCTCCGGAGCAGGCTCACGCTGGGAGCTTCCGGTACAACTCCCACGTCCCGGGACTCGCAGCACGCACTCCCCCCCCCCCCCACCCGTACCTGCAGCCGACATCTCCCCTCCCCACACGGGCGCTCACCGGTGATGTCATAGCGGCTCTTGGGGTCCCTGCTTCTGGGCACCGTGACCTCAGCCACCTCGTGCCCCGTCAAGGGGCCGTACCGCAGCTTGTAGTAGTCCACGTCAGTCGAGGGGTTCTCCCACTCCACATCCAGGGAGGTCTCCGTCTCTTCGGTCACCCAAGCAGTGCCAAGCACAGCCAGATCTGGGGCAGGGGGCACAGGGGGCAAAGCAGACGTGGTGAAGAGCAGAGGGTCCTCGGGTCCCTAACAGGCCATCGGCTGCACGTCGACTCCCTGATCCGACACGTGGGGAACAGGCCTTGCTGTCCCTTAGAGCTACTCAACTAGCGCCCGAGCTGCTGGCATTCAAAGTTTCCACGGAGACCAGCCTGGGAAACCTGCTCACCCATCCCGCCCGACGCCACCCGCCCTCCCTGCCCACACCGGCCCGGGTCAAGCCCGAACCCCACTCTCGGGCCAGCGGTGCACACCTCTCGGCCAGAGCTCAGACGTACTGAACTAGACTCCCCGCTTTTAGCCACAGGGCCCCTGCAACCTCAGGAGGAGCCGCCTAGGCCCTCCCATGTAAATGCGGGGGACTGCACTCCAAACTTTTTAAAGCTAACGGTGCCACTACAACCGGCTCCTCCCTCCATCTCTCAAGCCCTCCTCTAAGTATTAACTCGGGGCAAAACACACAGCAGGTGGATTTTAATGAGTTCTCTCCTTGTACCCTTCCTGCTCCTACTGCTCAAGTGCAGGACTTCGCCAGCTACTGGGGCTCTGCTGCCCACGGTTCTGCCTGTGAGGGAGGCACACACACTCACAGGAACGTACTCACAGCTAAACAATCCCCCTCCCACTCAGAAAGGAGAACGTGACATCATAATGAGGATGATGCGATGCTAGGGGGGAAACGGGGGTGGGGGCAGAGGAAGATGGGGGAGTTAGGATCTTTGGGGAGCACTTTGAACACCAAAAGCCATATCCCAGCTTAAACTTTGGAACAGGGTACCAAGTCCCTTCCCCCTTCAACTCCTTGGAGGTTTCTCTGCTGCCCAGGCCAGCTGAGCACTTGTCACGGACGTGGGACAGGGAATGTGTGCATCGTGAGGCTGCGAACCCAGCAGCTTCGAGGTTGCCCTGCTCTGATGTCCCTGGTCCATCTGGCACGGAGACAGCAGCTCACAGAGGCGTTTCCTCCCTCCTGCTGGCCCCCACCTGCCAGCCTAGACGTCCTTCAGAGATGGGATTCCCTGGGGGACAGGCAGGTCAGGGGTGAACACTGAAAGTGACTCCAGGATACAGAAGCAGTCTCCCATGGCTTAGGAGAATCGGGAGGGATTGGCAGAGGAGAAAGAAGGGGCTTGATGAGAACGCTCAGCCACGACGGGACAAGCATCTCTCAGTGTCTGAGCGTCGGAGGCTCCCTAGGAGCACATCAGAACGGGTTTAACTGGAATCAGGCCGGACAGAAAGACAAACCGCAGCCTGTGGGAGTTTATATAAGTTCCTAAAGCGAGATGCCAAGAAGGGTCGCTAGGACGTTTAGCACACATGTCCCTGTGACTCCCCGGCAGCCTGGACACTGTTCCGTCTGTATGCAAAAGCAGCCTCGGACCAAAGGGAGAGAAAGCAACCGAGCTCCTGCCAGCAGGGGGGGTAGCCTGGCTCCCGCTCGGGCTGGGTGTCCTCCTGTTGGGCAGAAACCATTTCACAGAATGTCAACACCAGACTAGCCTCTCTGACCACGCAAACTCGAGAAGACGTAGAGCTACCCGGTGCCCATGTCTGAACACAGACATACGGTGCCCGCTGTCCACCCCACAAAAGGGACTGGGCGTCCCCTCTCCTGATGGATGGGCGTCTGCGCTCCATTCTTCTTGCCCAGCGGCTGCGGTAGCTCCCACTCCTCTTCCATCCTTTGGCCAGGATTCACCAGGCTCACCAACCACAGAGTAATTCCCACTTTTTTTTGCTAATCCAAAGCAAATCCCTGCCCCCTTAAAATTGCCCCCAGGGGCCAGCACTGTGACATAGCAGGTAAAGCCACTGCTTGCAGTGCCAGCATCCCATATGGGCGCCGGTTCAAGACCCCGCTGCTCCACTACTGATCCAGCTGGGATCTGTGGCCTGGGAAAGCAGCAGAGGATGGCCCAAGTCCTTGGGCCCTGCACCCACGTGTGAGACCTAGAGGAAGCTCCTGGCTTCTGGTTTTGGATCGGCCCAGCTCTGGCCATTACAGCCATTTGGGGAGTGAACCAGCAGATGGAAGATCTCTCTGTCTCTACCTCTCTGTCTGTAGCTCTGCCTTTCAAAATAAATAAATAACATCTTTTAAAAAAACTTCCCCAAATTACCCCAAATTCTATAACCAGACCCTCCTGACATCCTCTTACTGGGACACCTCACGGCTTACCATGGTGCGGGCTCTCTCACGCCGAAACAATTGGCAAGCCCAACATGGTGAACTATAGGGGGTTCCTATGGATCTTGGGCTGCGGGTCATCAACAAAGCCAATTACAAGGCGGTGAGCCTCCGAGAGCCTTTCTAGCTCTGACCCGTCCCGTCCCACCCCATCGCCGCCACCCACAAAGGAGAGGTAGCAAAGGTTCCTGCAGACAGTGCGTTCCAAAGGCCCAGCCTTCGGGATCTCCCTGGATCTCCCACAAGGCACAGTGCAGGATGGCAGGGCAACAGATCATCAGTAGCCAGTCCTATGCCCCGCATGTAGCAGGTGATCCATAAAAATGTGTTGAGTGAGGGAATGGCTCAGTCACTCAGACTAGCTTTCTCCAAACTCATTAAGGTCTAAGCTGCTTTCACGAGCAAACAAGGATTTCAAACGAGGAGAGTGGGCACTGGTGCTTTGATGTTTGTCCTTGCGAACATTTCAGTGGCGTCCGGCGGCATGCAGGGGGACCCCCTCTCTACAGCTCCAGCCTCTGCCATCGCCTGCCCCGTATCCCAGTTAGGATCTCTGGGAACGGAGTCGGCCGGGATCCCTAGCCCTGCGGTTACTGGTTCAGCCAAGGGACTCCCCAGCAGGTGAGAGGGGAGGAGAGAATTCCAAGGACAGACTCCACTCCCTCCCTCTGGGGACCCCGTGAACCGCCTGCATCCCTCCACCGAAGGCACCTCAGCACCTTCCTACAGCTTTCTCTGGGACCATCCCTGGCCCCTTCAGTCCGTTAGAGCCAGAGTGTCCCACCACGCAAACCCTGCCTGCACTGTCTACAGTGTTTCCTTACACTTCCTTCCATGACTGTTTGTCCTCACTCCTGCTGAGATAAATCTAATAGAGCTGGCCTCCGCAGAGCGCACACACACACACACACACCTGTTGATCTGAACCTGCTGAATGACCTGGGAAGCCCAGGGTGGGGCTGAGGTCGCACGCGTAGCCTGTGGCTGCTTGTGTGGAGGTGCAGGGCAACGAGATCGTACTCATCTCGGACACGGAGAGGACCCCTGAGCCCAGTCCAGCGGGCTCACTGCAGGCTGTAGGGCGCAGTACGCAGGGAGTGGCAGCGAGGAGAGAACACGGGCTTCTCTCCAGAACCAGGACCGCAGCACTTGTGTTTTTCACATCTCAAGGCCGACAACAGACTGACTCTCCCAAAGGCTGTTTGCGGGGAAACGTGGGAGAGGACACTCGACACGGGCTGCCCGGCTGCCCCTCACCTGTGGTGGCGAGCAGGTGCTGGGGGCTGCTCGACACGTCTTTCTTGACGTTGCGCAGGGTGACTATGTACTTGGTTGCAGGCTGCAGACCGGGAATCTCATAGGTGTGCTGCTCCTTGGGCACCCGGATCTGCTTCGCAGAGCGCTCCTTCCCCAGCGGGTAGTAGCTGAGGAGGTAGTGGTCCACTTCGCTGCTGGGCTCCCAGCTCACCAGCAGGGAGTTCTCTGTGCTCTTGAGCAGCTGCAGACCCTGGGGGACGACCACTGCAACAGGAGGAGGGGAGGGTGAGGAATGGGGGCGGAATCCACGGTGGGTACTAACTGAGCACCTGCTGTGGAGCACCGTAACGGGATGAGTACTAACTGAGCACCTGCTGTGGAGCACCGTAACGGGATGAGTACTAACTGAGCACCTGCTGTGGAGCACCATAACGGGATGAGTACTAACTGAGCACCTGCTGTGGAGCACCATAACGGGATGAGTACTAACTGAGCACCTCCTGTACAGCACTGTACTGGGATGAGTACTAACTGAGCACCTCCTGTACAGCACTGTACCGGGGTGAGTACTAACTGAGCACCTGCTGTGGAGCACCATAACGGGATGAGTACTAACTGAGCACCTCCTGTACAGCACTGTACCGGGGTGAGTACTAACTGAGCACCTGCTGTGGAGCACTGTAATAGGATGAGTACTAACTGAGCACCTGCTGTGGAGCACCGTAACGGGATGAGCACTAACTGAGCACCTCCTGTACAGCACTGTACTGGGATGAGCACTAACTGAGCACCTGCTGTACAGCACCGTAACGGGATGAGTACTAACTGAGCACCTGCTGTGGAGCACCGTAACGGGATGAGCACTAACTGAGCACCTGCTGTACAGCACTATAATAGGATGAGTACTAACTGAGCACCTCCTGTACAGCACTGTAATAGGATGAGTACTAACTGAGCACCTCCTGTACAGCACTGTAATAGGATGAGTACTAACTGAGCACCTGCTGTGGAGCACCGTAACGGGATGAGTACTAACTGAGCACCTCCTGTGGAGCACCGTAACGGGATGAGTACTAACTGAGCACCTGCTGTGGAGCACCATAACGGGATGAGTACTAACTGAGCACCTGCTGTGGAGCACCGTAACGGGATGAGTACTAACTGAGCACCTCCTGTACAGCACTGTACCGGGGTGAGTACTAACTGAGCACCTGCTGTGGAGCACCGTAACGGGATGAGTACTAACTGAGCACCTCCTGTACAGCACTGTACCGGGGTGAGTACTAACTGAGCACCTGCTGTGGAGCACTGTAATAGGATGAGTACTAACTGAGCACCTGCTGTGGAGCACCGTAACGGGATGAGCACTAACTGAGCACCTCCTGTACAGCACTGTACTGGGATGAGCACTAACTGAGCACCTGCTGTGGAGCACCATAACGGGATGAGTACTAACTGAGCACCTGCTGTGGAGCACCGTAACGGGATGAGCACTAACTGAGCACCTGCTGTGGAGCACTGTAATAGGATGAGTACTAACTGAGCACCTCCTGTACAGCACTGTACTGGGATGAGCACTAACTGAGCACCTACTGCACAGCACTGTAACGGGATGAGTACTAACTGAGCACCTACTCTGTAGCACTGTAACGGGATGAGTAGTAACCGAGCCTCTCCTGTACAGCACTGTACCGGGGTGAGCAGTAACCGAGCCTCTCCTGTACAGCACTGTACCGGGGTGAGCAGTAACCGAGCCTCTCCTGTACAGCACTGTACCGGGGTGAGCAGTAACCGAGCCTCTCCTGTACAGCACTGTACCGGGGTGAGCAGTAACCGAGCCTCTCCTGTACAGCACTGTACCGGGGTGAGCAGTAACCGAGCCTCTCCTGTACAGCACTGTACCGGGGTGAGCAGTAACCGAGCCTCTCCTGTACAGCACTGTACCGGGGTGAGCAGTAACCGAGCCTCTCCTGTACAGCACTGTACCGGGGTGAGCAGTAACCGAGCCTCTCCTGTACAGCACTGTACCGGGGTGAGCAGTAACCGAGCCTCTCCTGTACAGCACTGTACCGGGGTGAGCAGTAACCGAGCCTCTCCTGTACAGCACTGTACCGGGGTGAGCAGTAACCGAGTCTCTCCTGTACAGCACTGTACCGGGGTGAGTAGTAACCGAGCACCTCCTCTGTAGCACAGTATTAATGGTCAGTGTGGAGGGTGCAGACCTCTGGAAGGCACTGTCCTAGGCTCCCCCCTCGCCCTGGGGAAGGGAAGGTATTTTCTGGGTGAGTCAGACTCACTCAGAGCTTAGATCACCGGTGAGCCCGCTGGTCTCAAAGTTCGGGCCCAGTGCGCAGCCTCACTGGCCTGGGGACTTGCTGGAAGCGCACATTTCAGGCCCGGCCCGCAGAATCAGAACCCGGGAGCGGGCTGGGCTTTGCGCAGCGCTCGGGGTTCTGAGCGGGCCAGCGCCGGGCCCTGCACCTGACTGCGCGGCCGCGGAGACCCGGGGCGGCCGGCGCTCACCCTGCGCGCAGTCGGGGCCCAGGAAGCCCTCCTCGCAGTAGCACTCGCCAGTGTCGCAGAAGCCATGGCCGCTGCAGTCGCCGGGGCAGCGCCGCTCGCTGCAGTCCTCCGACGTGAAGTCGGCGTGGCACAGGCAGACGCCGCGCACGCACTCGCCGTGGCCGCTGCAGTTCCCGGGGCAGGCGGGGTAGGCGCAGTCGGCGCCCACGAAGGGCGCGTGGCACAGGCAGCGGCCGTCCTCGCAGCGCCCGTGGCCGCTGCACGCGCCGGGGCACGCGGGGCGCTCGCAGGCCGCGCCCTCCCAGCCCTGCTCACAGCGGCAGCTGCAGGTCTCAGGGGCGAAGGTGCCGTGGCCGCTGCAGTGGTGGCTCAGGTCTGGGAGGGAGGCAGAACAGAGGCTGGGGTTGGGGAGGGAAATTGGCCTGGACGGGCCCCTTCTGCTTTTCTAGGGGCTCCCGAGGGAGGCAGGGTGGGGGGACCACGGGGAGAATTTTATATCCTAGCTGGTTGGAGCGGGCCCCTGCCTACTAAGCCGTGCAGAAGCCTGGGAAAGGGGACCCACGGAGGCTCCATAGGCAAGAGCCCAGGCTCAAGCGTGGGCAGGAGGGTAGGAGAAGGGCTCTGACCAGGCCCCGGCCCCTGACCCCAGCCGGCCATCTGCTTCCAGCTGGCGGTCTGGCCAGCCCGTGCAGGCCTTGCTCCTACTTCTCAGAGAAGTGTTCCGTCCTGAAAAGGAAGCTGGCGAAGTGGGGGCGCCTCCGGGAGGATTCTGAGCTGCTGTATGCGCGGGGGTGTCCGCGGGGCCCAGTTGTGTCTGCTGTTGACCTCAGCGGTTTCTTCTGTGCCAGAGGACCCTCACTGTCTTCTGGATCAGCCTGAAAGCTTATGTGTTCAAAAAGGTGGGGAGGGAGGGGGAGGAGCCCTCACTGGTGTTGGTAAAATCAAATCTGAGGGCTTTAGCGTTCATAAAATGGTCACCGTTCGCTGGACAGCCAGGGTGGGCCAGGAACACATAAATACACCATGTCTGATTGTCAGAACGACCTAACTGATCAAATTACCCTCCTTTTACAGTTGAGGGAACTTAAAAGAGTCTGCCCAAAGGCGTACCGAAAAAAGAAGCAGAACCGGGATTTGAACCCAGTCCTGCCCATCTCCAAAACCCTCCGTCTTCCCTCTGTGTCCCTTTGTTTCCCGCTTTGAATGCAGACGGGAGCCACAGGTCAGAGTCTCCGCTAATGTGCCCACCAGGGAGCACTGGCCCCAGCGTCTAGACCCTTTCCAAGGACTGCTGGTCCGTCCCTGCTCCCGCTGCCAGAAGCCCCCTGCAGCCAGGACCACTAA
Organism: Lepus europaeus; assembly: GCF_033115175.1. Classification (NCBI taxonomy): domain Eukaryota; kingdom Metazoa; phylum Chordata; class Mammalia; order Lagomorpha; family Leporidae; genus Lepus; species Lepus europaeus. Next base: position 156,393,176 of record NC_084831.1, read on the forward strand.
GCAAATGGATGAGCAGCAGGGACCGCTGCACCCCCACCCCCACCCCGAGGAAACCTAGAATGAGAGGGTGAATGCCCCAGGCTCGGTGCTCCTGGAGCTGTGGGAGCAGCTGGCACGCGGCCGGCCCCCATCCAGAGTTTGCCGCGCGAGTACCGGGTGGGGAGCTCACCGGCAGCTCCTGGGCAGCAGCGCTGGGCACTGCACTGCTCCTTCATCTCTTCCATCTCCTCCTCCAGCCTCTTCACCCGGGCCAGGAGGTCCCGGACACTGTCTGCCAGCTCGCAGCCCCTGTGCGGCGTCTGAAGGCGGATGTTATGCCTGAAGACGATGTTCTGCTCCTCCCCGGCCTCTCCCAGGGCCAAGAGGGAAGTCCCTTCGTCGCCCAGCGGCTGAGGGTCAGCCTCCACCTGGACCAGGGCGGACTTGGGCACGTCGATCTTGTAGGTGTGGCTGAGGGTCACCTGCTGGTCCTGGTTGCTGCAACTGTGGGGCTCCGGGGTGGCGGGGGCTGACGCCACCAGCAGCGCAGAGCCCAGCAGGAGCCCCAAGCGGAGGCTGCACAGCCCCTGGGGACACATCGTTGGGGAGACAGGGGGCAGGCCCTCCAGGAGGCCTGCATCCAAGAGAAATGCGAGAGCAAGTCAGGACGTTTGCTGAGGTTCTAGGCGGCCACAGGGAGAACTCACCCGTATGGCCTGATACCGTGGGTCTGCACTGGTTCCCGGTTCACCCTCACAGTGCACATGCCTGCCTCCTGTCTTTGCTTACTCGTTTCCACACCACCTGGAGGGCCCTGCCCTGCCCTTCTAGGCCCACCTGCACGTGTCTAAGAAGAGGAGCAGGTGTCTCGTGTTGAGGGCCTGCTTTGTTCTCCTGCTCCTTCCTAAGGCCAGTAGCAATAGCAGCACACAGGCACTTGGCACGGGACAGGCAGTAGTCAGAGGGTTTCGCACATTAACTCACTCAGTACTCAGCAATGTTGTGGAATGTGCTGTGATCACCCCTGTGTTACAGATCGGGAAACTGAGGCACTGCTGCCCTAAATGACTCACCATGTAGAGGAGACACGGCCACAGCCGGAGACAAAGAAAGAAAAGTAGACCCCCTCGCCCCACACAGACCTTGAGAAGTGGCTGCTACAAGTAACTAGTGAAGACGCTGCCTCCGTTATCTGGTCCAGGGAGGGGAGAGTCCTAAGTGCTGCTTCTGTAACTCCCATCGTAAATCTGTCCTAATAAACCTGCCGCTGATACCTCTTTTTTTTTAAGATTTTATTTATTAATATAGAGGTAGAATTACAGACGGAGAGATGGAGAAAAATGTCTTCCATCCTCTGGTTCACTCCCCAAACGGCCGCGACGGCCGGAGCTGGGCTGATCCAAAGCCAGGAGCCAGGAGCTTCTTCCAGGTCTCCCACAAGGGTGCAGGGGCCCAAGCACTTGGGCCATCTTCCACTGCTTTCCTGGGCCACAGCAGAGAGCTGGATCAGAAGTGGAGTAGCTGGGACCAGAACCGGTACCCATGTGGGATGTCGGCATTGCAGGCGGAGGATTAACCTACTGTGCCACAGTCTCCTCATCTCTTTCACAAACATAACAAATCCACCAACCATTGGAAGTGTGGTCCTAGGTCACGTAGGCTGTAATTTAAACCCACCAATGCTGCAGCAGCTAAGGTGTAATGCTGATGAACTATAAATACTGTAAGAAACTTGGGATTGGCCGGCGCCGTGGCTTAACAGGCTAATCCTCCGCCTTGCGGCGCCGGCACACCGAGTTCTAGTCCCGGTTGGGATGCCGGATTCTATCCCAGTTGCCCCTCTTCCAGGCCAGCTCTCTGCTATGGCCCGGGAGGGCAGTGGAGGATGGCCCAAGTTCTTGGGCCCTGCACCTGCATGGGAGACCAGGAGAAGCGCCTGGCCCCTGGCTTCAGATCAGCGAGATGCGCCGGCCGCAGCGGCCATTGGAGGGTGAACCAACGGCAAAAAGGAAGACCTTTCTCTCTGTCTCTCTCTCTCACTATCCACTCTGCCTGTAAAAAAAAAAAAAAAAAAAAAAAAAAAAAAAAAAAAAAGAAAGAAAGAAACTTGGGACTGTCGCTCAGTTCTCGGGAAATGATTCCAGCTAACCCGCTGGTGTAATAAACTGCTTGCTCCTCCACTGTCTCTGGTGCCTGTTTGAGCGAAGGGAGTCTTCCCACCCCAGGTTTCTGCAACACCCACAGGCACACTGCGAGCAGAGGCAGGATTTGAGCCTGGGGAAGCTGGCTCCAGAGCCCATGCTTGTCCCCACAACGTCTGCACAGGGGTGGAGCCGAGGGTCAGGAGTTTGAGCAAGCCATCCTGGTACCACAGTCGGGAAGGGCAGGGCAAGCCCTCAGACCAAAGCTCACTGATTCCGAGGCCAGTGTCCCCTACAATGTCCCCTTGTGCACCAACAACATTTCTCACAAAATCACCTTCTCCAGGAAGCCTTCTCTCCCGTCCACCTGCCTCACCCCAGCTGCAAACTGGATCTCCTGCGAAGCAGTCAGCGAACTATGGCCACGTGACCAACGCCTCGCTGTGGGTCTCCTCGTGGCCCAGCTCACGTTGCGATTACTCTTGTCTATAGCTCGTCTCCCCTCCTTCTAGGCCATCAGCTTCTAATGGACAGGACCTGGGGTCCTTGTTCCACAGATCCTCTGGTGCCAGGGAGACCTGGTTTGTCAGTCAGGCCAGGAGACCCGGGCCAGGCAGGAGGTTAGGTTCTGCCTCCCTGGCCAATGCGAGAAGTGGGCCTCCCCTGCTATGGGAGGGCAGGATGGCTCCCAGCTCCCCCAGCGCCAGAGGGCGGGGTGGCTCCCGCCCTCAGCCCACTCCCCTTGACACCCCCTCCCCCACCCTCATCTTCCACGCACAGACTTTGAGCACCAACAGGCCAGGGGAGGGCAGGCCCACAGCACTGCAGGAGTGGGTAACTAACTATAGGCTACGGGAGGAGATGCCACAGCAGAATGGGGGGATCTCTGAAGAACCCCCAAAAGGCTCCCACAGAGGGGTAGGCCACAGCTCCAGGGGAATTCTAGCACCCTGCCCTCTTTCCCGACCCTGCCACACCTCAGGCAGCAATAGGGGGTGGGGGCAGGACCCAGAGCAACCATGCACGTCAGGGAGGAGTAGAAGGAGGCCAAGGCCACCTCCACCCCAGGCCCTGGCCTGCACTTGTCTGCAGTTCCAGCATCAGGCCTGGGCTAGGGAGAATACAAGCTGTCACCTGCTTGAGGGACCAAGGAGAGACACAGAGAAAAAGTGAACCATCCACTGGTTCTCTTCCCAAATGCCTACTACAGACAGGGTTAGATCCAGCCACAGCCAGAAGCCCAGAACTCAATCCGGATCTCTCTTGCGGATGGCGGGGACCCAAGCACTGGAGCCACCATCTGCTGCTAGCAGGAAGCTAGATCAGAAGTGGAGTTGGGATTCAATCCAGGCACTCAGATATTTGATGCAGGCATGCCAAGCAGGCACTTAACCACTGCACCAAAGGCCTGCCCCAGAGCCAACCTCTTCTAAGACTGAAAGCAACCATAAAAGCTTGGGAATCTGAGATTTTTGGCCAGGTGATGTGGCAGTGGGGGACTAGTAGAGTGAGATGGAAGTAAGTATAGCATAAAAAATGATACTTTGCAACCTAAAGTGCCCAGCCCAATGATGGAACAGTCACACCCAAACACACCACTTAGTCCTGAAGACGGCAACTATGGCTCCCAGGCAGTGAACAACATGCCCCGATTATGCCACCAAAGAGTGCAAGGCCATGGATTCAGAGCCAGGCACGCAGTCTCAGATAACCCAGCTGCGTGTCTCTGTATCGCCACTAACAACACGTACTGCTCTTGAAGCACCCACTATATTCACAGTGGCACCCAAGTTTCCCTGTGCAGTCTCCTTCCTAGCGACAACAGAGCTATAAAGTGAGCTCCTGGGCTCATTCCACCATCCAGCCTCAGACTCACTCACTGAGACATAAATGAGTGCAGATGGTTTTCAGGAAAACTTCTGAACGAATGCAGAACACCATGGAGCCCTGCCATAAACCACAGCGAGGCTGCCACAGCCCCGTCTCCCACTGTTTGTTCTTGAAGACTGGAATATGAGAAACCCCAGAAACTCTTGTCGGAGCCTGCCTGGAGGTCGCCTGTCCATCGTAATTACAGCAAGATGTCCAGGCTCATGACAGCCTCTCGGATTCCACCCGCTGAGCTCAGGTTTTCCTGGGCAAGGTGATTGATCGAAAGAAGATGAGACTGGGGAGATCCTCCACACTCGGTCCAGGGTAAGGAGCCAGAGGAGAAGCCACTGTGGCAGACAGAGCTGTCCCTTGTTAGCGGCACAAGGAAGGCATGACCTCACAGCAAACCAGACCCCTCCACAGGGTGGGAGGGAGCCCAGAGGGCCCCACACTTCACCCAGAGAAAGGCAGGGTGATGTGTTTCCCAGCAGGCGTGATGACTCTATGGAGCAGTGGTTTCTCCCCAAAAACAGGGCAAAGGCTTCGTAACACACTGGGAGAAGGTGTTTAAGTAAAGGGAAGCCACTTGCAGGAAGCAAGGTGCCCGAGAATCAGTTTTATCAAGGTTGACCATGACTTTAATTCTGACTTCAAGAGGGGCCTGGGGAGGTGTGGGAAGGTAGGGTCAGAGGCACGCGAAGAGTCAGGCCTGCAGGGCTTTCTTAAACCCAGCGTCACCAAGACCTCGGTCTGCAGGGGCCTTGGCCAGGGCAGAAGGGTGGACTGTGAACCCAAGGGTCTTCTCCAGCCCCAGGCCTGGGTGGTCTCTAAGTCGCCTCATTTTCCCCGAAGGACACGCTCCCTCCATCGGGGGGGGGGGGGGGGAGACAAGGGTACTACTTACACCAAAGAAGCTGCTGCCAATTTGCAGCCGCTATTACAGACCTTTATACTTAAATTCAGGGTTTTCTCCAGTTCCCCTATGAGCTCATCCTGCCTTCGCAATTAACCACAAGCAAATAAGAGAACTGCTTTGGGTTTTAGAAAAACTCCATTAGGACGGGTTTCCAACGGAATCACTTAAGAAGATATTCTGTCCCCAAATGATAGGGTGGGCAGCACTGAACCATGAAGGAAAATGAGGGAGCTGAGTGGCTGGTGAGGCATCGGCGTCGCAAATGTCGCTGGCAAACTTGTCATTTGTTCCTTGGCCCTGCTGAGTACATTTTGCCACTGATACACAACCAGGAGCCCTGGGAGACCCTGGGCTCTTCTGACCCAAATAGCTGGTCCAGGAGAGCAAGTTCTTGAGTACCTAAGAAGGCTGCCCTGGCTCAGCTCATCGTGCACTAAAGATGTGGGCAGCCTATGCCACCTCTGTGTCTTCCTCTTTGTGTTTGCAAGAGCCTCCAACGTGTAAGGCAGCACCATTTCTCTGGGCCAAACTCCAGCTGAACCAAGTACGTAAGTCTTTGTGACATTGAACTCTTCAGTTGGGTATTCCATATGGGACACAAGACAGCCAGGTGTGGGCAAGAATGAAAAATGTGGTTGTGTGTGACAAGGCTTCATAGGGCCCCTGTCCAGGTCTCACTGTCTCTCCCCACTCTGCTAATTTAGTGGGGCCCACCCCGAGGGGCCCCAGGCAGTCCCGGGAGCTGCCTCTCTCAGCACGGGGCGGGGCCAGGCTCCGGGCTAGGCACTGGAGAGGCTCCTCAGCTCAAGCAGGAGTGAATGGCTTCCTCCCACAAGGACCTGCCTGCAGCTTCCGTGAGATTCAGAGTCGTGGGTAAGACTGGCCGGGGGTTTCCCCCTGAGCGGTCGCAGACACTGTCCCCTCGACTCTGGCCCTACAACACACGCCCACATGCCCCAAGGCATGATCCTTGCCAGGGCCCAGGGCCCAGCACTGGCTGAGCAGGTGTCTCGGATACCTCCGGGACAGCTCGGCTTCTCCAAACACCTAGTGGGCTATGGGCACCGTGGCTCATCAATGTCCCGATGTGGGTAGTTCGTGACTTTCATGTTGAGACTTGTTCTTCTTTTAGTGCCTGTATAAGCAAGACACGATTCTCATGCTTCCCAGTAAAAACCCTGCCTGCTCTCACTCACCCTTTTCCCCTTTTCCCCCGACTCCATCCCAAACACAAAAATCAATAAAGAAGAGGTCAGACCTCCAAAAACTAGCCTACCACATCGTTTCTTAAAATATTTCAAAAATATTTTCCTTGAGGCACTGTGAGGGTAACAGAGTGGGAATTTGGGAGAGAGACATTGTCCTCTTACAAATAACCATTAAAACCTGCAGAAGTAAATGTTCGGGTCAACCACAAAGCCTTTCCAAGGCACACGCAAGCGTCATCCTAACTGGTACACACAAAATGCAGAAAAGGGAAAGTTCGAAGAGTTTCTTGATTGCAACAGCAAGTTCCGCCTTAGAATGTAGAAGAACAGTGAAAGACAACAGAAACGAAATTACTCCACCATCACCGCCGCCGAAGGGAAAAGGGCTTTGACGCTGTAAAAAAGTCCACAAAGAAGAGAGACGAGGACATGCTCAGCTTAGAGGAGACATTTTAGCCAAAAACTGTCTCCTCCAGGTGGAATCCAGTCCAAGGCAGACTGCATCGGGCCAGGTGAGAAGGCTCTTAGACGCCTCCCTGCTGGGCACCGAGTGATCCCGGCTGAGGGTGTGGTGCGCAGGTCCTGAGACAGCTCCCAGCTCCTGCTTAACTCCACAGTTCTCCAAGGCAGGCTGATGATACTGCCTTGATGGGTCCTCAGGCCCAGGAGATCTGTGCCGAGGCCTGGGACCATCCCCACTGGAGACCTTGCTCCTTCTCCCCGGCAAAGCTCCCACTCTTACCTGGGAGGCTGCTGGGCACCACTGCCAACACTTCTGCCCGCTATGAGCCGCGCCCCTCTCACACTGCAGACCTCGGCGCTGGTCTGTCCCCGCTCCTTTCTCTCCTTGGCTTCCTTCCCTGGGTTTAAATCCTGCCTGGGCCAGAGGAGGAGCCAATGGGGACTCCTGGGCGTTTTCCTCTCTTCCCAGCTGGGACTCCGTCAGGACCCAATGAGCAATTCCTTCTCTTATTCTAACTAGGAGAGAAAAAAATATACGTTTCCCTCTTCCTTTTTACTTCGATTACGCAGCGGCTAAAAATATCGGAGGCTGTTTCCATTTAAGTGGATCCAGAATAAGGATATTAGAAGGGTTTGTCTGGTCTCGAGCTGGGTCTCAGGGTTAGAAAGTGTGTTTATGCTCTCTCACGCTCGCTCGCTCTCTCTCTCTCTCTCTCTCTCTCTCTCTGCTGTGTCAGGCATTCAGGGACTTTTGCCTACCAGTTTTAAATAAAAAAAGATTCTGAGCACAGAGAGAAAGAGCAGAGCCCTTCCTCTGCCCCCACCTCCTCCCTGCAGCATCTCACACCTGTGAGTGGCAGGCAGGGCTCTGAGGGACCCAGAGGGACCCAGAGGGAGAAGAGCAGCCCTAGGCACCGGATCACAGTCCTCTCTGGCCCCCACGTCTTTCCAGATGCTGCCCCCTCACGGGACACACAAAGCTCCAGACCCAGGAGAGGATAGCGGCTCTGCCCTTGGGCCCCGGTCCTCTTGTGCCATCAGATGGACGGACTTCCAGCCTGTCTATGGACCACAGCCATTTCTGTATGTCGTGGGCTGCACCTGCGGCTCTTCCTTACCTCCCATGGCTCTCCTCCCCTGCCTGGAGTAGGCTCTGGAGGGCTGAGCCACCAGAGGACAGAGGAGCCCGTGTGTTCCCTCTCCAGTGGGTGGCGTCAGGTGTTGTTGGAAGGAAACAGGAGAAGGGAGAGGACGGGAAAGATGGGGACTAAGTTCCAGGGTGGGCTCGGAGCCGGACTGCCTGGCTCCAAAGCATGTATCTGACACTGGCAAACGGCTTCGTGTCTCAGTTACTCACCTCTAAAATGGAATAGTAGGGGTCTTGTGAGGATTTAATGAGTTGTCGCATAGAAAGAATTTAGATTGGTGGCCCGGATACAAAGCAGGCTTCATACACTAGCCACTGTTGTCGGGATTATCACTTTTGATTCTTCTTATGCATCCTATAAGCAGTCTTTGATTATATCCAGAAGGGTTCGTAGCTCTTGGCCCTTCTTACTTTATAACCACAGGTAGTTCTGCTCTCTGCCGCTGGAACCAGGGCCTGCCATGCACAGAGAGGACCAGTGTGGTGTGCAGTGGGGTGTCACCAGAAACCCCCCAGCCCCAAGCATCTCTTTTCCCCCTTGGACTTTGTCACTGCTTCTTCAATGGGAAACGCCCCGTGGAGGTGCCAAGGATGGATGCTGCATCACACTGCTCTCCTTCTCTGGATTTACTTTCAAAGAGCGGTTTGCTGTTCTTGGGAAGTGTTGTGTACGTTGGATAAGCGTCGGATGTATGTCACTTCCACTGCATCTGATTGGCCAGAGTTAGTCACATGTTCACACACAGCTGCCAGAGAGTCCGCTGTGTCTCTCAGAGGGCGAGGTCAAATGTCCATCTGGAACCCAGGGGCTCTGTGAGTGAAAAGGGGAGGGAGAACGGCACCAGAAACCGTCATCTTTACTTGCAGGGGTAAGCTTCTACGGTTCTCTTAAAGGGACAGGCATTTGGTGCAGGGGTTAAGATGTCACTTGGGAAGTGACACCTGGTTCAAGTCCTGGCTCCACTTCTGATTCCGTGTCCTGCTGATTCACCCTCTGGGAAGGTAGCAGTCAAGTGTTCATGTAGCTGGGTCCTTGCCACACCCGATTGAGTTCCCAGTTCCTAACTTCAGCCTGGTCCAGCCCGACTGTTAAGGACATTAAGGAGTGAACCACTGGAAGGAAGATTTGTGTCTGCCCTTGTGGTCTTCAAATAAAAATGAAAATAAATAAATAAAAACTTCTCAAAGAACCAGAGTATCTATTCAACATTAAATTCCTTTTTTTTTTTTACTTTATATAAATTATTTTTCATGGTCCCAAATCCTAAACTGAGTCTTCTGCCCACATAAATACTTAATTCAACTGGGTTGAGTGGTAGAAATAAATTAAAGGATAAATAAATAAAATTGGGTCAAGTGTCTGGGTCATAACCGCCCAAGGGGAATACGTAAGACAGTGCCAAAGAGGTCAGAGAAAGAACACTTCAGAGCAAGGCATGACCGGAGCACATCGCCTCCTTTGCCCAGCCAAGACAGAATCTGCAGGAGTCGCTGATGGTGGCAGCGGTACTGGAGGTTTGGGATCGCCATACATTAAGGACCAAGGTTGAAACTAGTTTTTTTTTTAAGATTTATTTATTTAATTGAAAGTCAGAGTTACACAGAGAGAGAAGGAGAGGCAGAGAGAGAGAGAGAGAGAGAGAGAGAGGTCTTCCATCTGCTGGTTCACTCCCCAGTGATGCGGGCCAGCCGCACCTGTCGAACAGAACCTGAAGGAGGGGGTGGGAATGAAAAGAGGGACAAGGGCGCAGAGAATGGAGCCAAGACAAAAGTCTGATCAAGGCTCACTTTATTGGAGAAGGAAGCAGCTTATATAATACAAGGCAAGGATTGTAACAGTCGAGGGCAAGCAGGTGTCATCTCACAACATAGTTCAAAGGAATAATTTCACAGGAATCAGTATCAATTTGAGAAAGGGAGTTACAGCGAGGTCTCACAGCTAGCAGACATGCTTATCAAGGTACAAGAAAGAGAGCACTGAAGCCAGATGGCCAGGCGCTAACCATATCAGTGAGCTGTACAAATGGACTTTTCTAGTGACTCCTCCTTACAGGAACACAGTTGAAGGTTAGTCTAAACAAAGGCCTACACAGGGAACCCAGCACAGTGGCTCCCAACACCCCAGCTGGCAACAATGGCTGGAGCTGCGCCAATCAGAAGCCAGGAGCCAGGAGCTTCCCCCATGTGCTGGGGCACAAGGACTTGGGCCATCTTCCAGTGATTTCCCAGGCCATAGCAGAGAGCTGGATTGGAAGTGGAGCAGCCAGGACTTGAACCGGCGCCCATATGGGATTCTGGCACTGCAGGCAGCAGCTTTACCCACTATGCCACAGCGCCGGCCCTGTGAAACCAGTTTCATTTGACTTCAAAGACAGGTAACCTTGGCCGGCGCCTGAGTCAGGAGATTTCTCCCCAGAGCCTCTGGTTTAGGGCCCTGCAGTGCTGGCTGACTGCTGTGTCCATGTCTGGGCCCCGTAAGTTCAGTGTGAGCTCTGGAGAATGAGCACTGTGTCATTACTGCCTTCAGTACCAGACGTATGGCATAGCGCATGATAAGTTACCCAAACTCCATCAGGACAGATTTTCTCGGTAGGCCCAAGAGCAAGGCAAGTTCCCAAACCTACTGGGCCCAAAGCATGGTGGCAGGCACTGTTTTGTCTGCTTCCCTAATAACCTTCCCTCCCTGTTTCCCAAGAGAGTGCTGGCTTTATTTCCATGTCTACTCACTTCCTCCCGATCCGGGGCTTCAGGAGGTAAGTTCTGACATGAAGGAGGAGAATGCTGGCAGAGAGGCAAAGAAGGCCTACATTGGCCGGCGCCGTGGCTTAACAGGCTAATCCTCCGCCTTGCGGCGCCAGCACACCGGGTTCTAGTCCCGGTTGGGGCGCCGGATTCTATCCCGGTTGCCCCTCTTCCAGGCCAGCTCTCAGTTGTGGCCGGGAACAGCGCAGTGCGCCGGCCGCAGCGCATCTACCACGGCGGCCATTGGAGGGTGAACCAACGGCAAAAAGGAAGACCTTTCTCTCTGTCTCCCTCTACTGTCCACTCTGCCTGTCAAAAATTTAAAAAAAAAAAAAAAAAAAAAAAAAAGAAGGCCTACATTGCTTTAAAAAAAAAAAAAAGCGCCAAAGAAGAGATGGCTACTACCATGTCTGCATGGAGTGACTGGTACTGTGGCAGGCACCTTGGAACCAACCATAGGGGTACTAGTCAAAGGCAAAGAAGGGAAGGGCAGCTTTCGCTCTCGCCTCTTGGGGTAAGTGCCTTCTGGGTGACAAAAGCAAAGGGAGAGAGAGAGCCTAGCCATGTTAACAGAGGCCCCAGATACTTGAATGAGTTCTGCCAGTGCTAGGGGAGCCATCCAGCTCCATCCAGCCCAAACTGCCAGCCACAGAATTGTGAGCGAATGATGATTGCTTGTAAGTCACTACGCTTTGGATGCATTTGCAATGCAACAATGGAAAAATGACACAACAGCCTAACATGAGACCCATTTCATCTCATTATTATGTTCAAATAGTATAACTCATTCCAGAACAACCTGGAAAAAGTCACTGGTTCAAATGCTGGTTCAACCAACATGTTATTATATCATCTTCTTTATTTGAGAAAAATATAGGAAAAAGCATTTCAACTACAGTCATCTGCCTTCATTGTCAACTGTGTTTGTCCTGAGAAATCACCAAACACCAGCAGGCCCATGTGCTGGCTCTGGGGAGCCTGATTCAGTTGTGTGTAGTGTGGAGAACCAGAGCTGGTCTCATCTGGTTTTGGTCGGTTTGAGCTGGTTGGAAGATATGTCTTAGTATCTTTCATCAGGGTTCTGCTGAGTCTAAAGGAATGGAAATAAAACCTAAACAGCTGCCTCATCTCTCCTCTCTCTTCTCACTCTCTGTCTCTCCCCCTCCCCCTCTCCCTCCGTCTCTACCCCCTCCCCCTCCCCCTCCCCCTCTTCCCCTCTCCCTCCCCTTCTCCCCCTCCCTCTCTCTCTCCCCCTCCCCTTCTCCCTCTCCCTCTCCCCCTCCCCCTCTCCCTCTCTCTCCCTCTCCCTCTCCCTCTCCCTCTCTCTCCCTCCCCCTCTCCTTCTCCCTCTCTCTCTCCTTCTCTCAGCTGTAAATTGTATTATATGTCTTCATTTCCCTCTTGCTCCCCGTGTAGGAGGTTCTGAATTCAAGCCCCTCAGTGTTTACAGGGAGGTTTCATCTTTGGCTTCAGAGGTGCGCGGGCACGTCGATAAAAGCAGACAGCAGAATATGGAACGCAGCAAAGAAGCTTCATTACCCCCTTCAAGGCGATGAAAGACCTTGCTTCTCACCCTGTCAATATTTCCTCCTCTTGCATCAATGTTTTGTGATATCCATCTCAGTAGAAGTCAATATCTTCTTATTCATCTCCTTGGGCGATAATAGTTGCTATTAGCCAATGGCCTGAATTACACACAACTAGAGAGTTGGGTTTGCAGCCAGCGGCCTCGGATCTCGTAGAGAAGGAGTTTGGTCTTTAGGAGGCTCTTCAAGCATCTTTTGCCCAGGGGTTGCTATTTTTAAGACATCATTATTGCTTTCATTATTAAAGTAATCTACTATGATAGACTGACTAGAAAATGCAGGAAAATATAAAGAAGAAAATTAACATTTCCTGTAATTCCAAGAGATAGCCACTGATTTTTTCTACAAATATATACATATGTGGAGAGATATACACACATGAAAAAAATTAGGGTGGATATTGAGGCACAGTGAATTAAGCCACCACTTGCAATGCCAGCACCCCATATCAGAGTAATAGCTGAATCCCTGCTGCTCCGCTTCCAATCCTGCTTCCGGCTAATCCACCTGAGCAGGCAGGAGAGGACGCCCAAGTGCCCAAGTGCTTGGCTCCCGCCCCCATGTGGGAGACCAGGACGGAGTCCTTGGGTCCTGGCTTTGGCTTTGCCCAGCGCTAGCTGCTGTAGCCAGTTAGGGAGTGAATCAGTAGATGGACCATCTCTCTCGATCTCTCTCTGCTCTCCCTATCTTTCTACTTTTCACCTGAATAAATAAAAACCTTTTAAAAAGATTAAATAATCAAGATTCTATTACATAGAGAATGTTTTTCTGCTTTTTGCTCTCTCTCTATAGTATTTTTGCCGTATTTTTCCAAGACATGCATGGTTAGTTGCCCTTCAGTGTCTGTGGTGTATGGGTTCCAGGACACCCCACAAATACCACAATCGGCAGATTCTCAAGTTCCTTTAACCAAATGGGCTAGTATTGTCATATAACCTTTGCCCATCTTCCCATGCACTGTGAGTGACTTTAATTTCTTATTCAATACGAGATCACTTATAATACAAACACAACGTAAATGCTGTTGATACGACACATTTCCTCAACACGTGCGAAGGCAAGGCAAGTTCCACAAACGCAGCGTGGTGGCAGGCTCTGCCCTGTCTGCCTCCACACCAGCCCCGCACTTCTTGCCCGAGAGGACAGTGCCGACTCACTTCCCCTAATCTTGCAGGAACAGCTGTATTGGATAGGGATAATGACCCAAACCGAGTCTGTACATGTTACAGGCACACATCTGACTCTCGAATACTTCCCATCCCTGGTTGGCTGAAATCACAAACGTAGAACCCACAGACACGGAGACGCTACCATATGCACATCTGACGCACAGGCCAAGAAACTGATGACCAACAGACATAAAAGACTTGAGGAGTAATAGCAACGCTCTGTAGTCGGTAGCCGTTGTCACAGGATGTCAAAACGTTGTCAGAACTCATCAGACTGCATTCTTTAAAGGAGCAGATTTTAAAGTGTACAATTGTGTCTCAATAAACCTTACTAAAGAAATTGAAGAGGCCGGCAATGCGGCTCAGTTGGCTAATCCTCCGCCTGCAGTGCCGGCACCCCGGGTTCTAGTCCCGGTCGGGGCGCCGGATTCTGTCCCGGTTGCTCCTCTTCCAGGCCAGCTCTCTGCTGTGGCCCGGGAGTGCAGTGGAGGATGGCCCGAGTGCTTGGGCCCTGCACCCGCATGGGAGACCAGGAGAAGCACCTGGCTCCTGGCTTTGGATCAGCGCGGTGCGCTGGCTGCAGCGCTCCAGCCACGGCGGCCATTGGGGGGTGAACCAACAGCAAAAGGAAGACCTTTCTCTCTGTCTCTCTCTCTCTCACTGTGCACTCTGCCTGTCAAAAGAAAGAAAGAAAGAAAGAAAGAAAGAGAGAGAGAGAGAGAGAGAGAGAGAGAGAAAGGAAGGAAGGAAGGAAGGAAGGAAGGAAGGAAGGAAGGAAGGAAGGAAGGAAGGAAGGAAGGAAGGAAGGAAGGAAGAAAAAGGAAAAAATGCTTGGTAAAGGAGAACTACATAAGCTGAGCCAGTGTTGCCCAGGTCTTGGGCTACTTGTTAACACGCTCAGTCTTGACAGCACGTGGGAATCACCTGGGAGTTTTTAAGTTTTTAATAAAATAAGTTGGCAGTGTTGGGGAAGGGGGGAACAGAGACCGTGGTTTAATTGTCCAGGGGTCAGGCCTAAGGCCTCTGTTTTCTAAAAGCTACTGGGTGGTTCTAAAATGTGCGTATGTACACCCAGAGTTGGGAACCTCCTGCTCTACACAACAGGTCCTTTAGACCAAGGAGACAGCAGAGGATAACATGGGATGTGTGCAATTCACAATCATAAAGCAGTTGTATAAATTTTTCAAACTAAATATTTATGAGTCCACTGATATTTTTGTCCTATTTTGCAAATCCCCACAAAAGTCATATACATATTTTGATTGAGCTATAATTCACATAACATGAAATTCATCCTTTTGAAGTGTACCATTCAGTGGTTCTCAGAATATGCACAAGGTTCTGATGCCGTCGTCATTATCTCATTGGAAACGTGCTCTTCAACCCCAAAATAAATCCCAACCACATACCTAACGGCAGGCATTTCCCATAGCCCCTCCCCCAAACAGTGACAGCTGCTAATTGACTTTCTTCCTATGAATTTGCTGATTCTGGACATTAAAATAATGATCTTTTTTTCCTTCTTTGTTGTCCTGTTACTGGATTCTTTTGCTTAGCAATGTTTTCAAGGGTCACCCATTGCATGTATCAGAACTTCATTCCTTTTTGTGGCTCAATAACATCCTGTTATATGGATATACCATATTTTGTTGACCTGTCGTTTATCAATTTATGGAAATTTGAGTTGTTTCCACCTTGGGGCTATAATAAATAATGCTGCTATGAACATTTGTGCTCAGCTTTTGTGTGTGTATATGTTTTGTATATTTACCTAGAAATAGGATTGATTGCGGCACTGAATACTAATTTTATATTTACCTGTTTGAGGAACTGCCAAACGATTTTCCTAAGTGGCTGCACCATCTTACACTCCCACAGTAATAGGCAGGCATTCCAATTTGCCCACATCCTCATCAATACTTGTTATTGTCTATCTTGGTTTCAATATAGTCATCGCAGTGGGTGTGATGTGCTATTGATTTGCATTTCTCTAATCATTAATGAAGATAAGCAGCTTTCCACATGCTTATTGGACATTTGTGTATTTTCTTTGCAGAAACGTCTATTCAAGTCTTTTTCTCACTTTTTAATTAGGTCATTTGCCTTTCTATTATTGAATGGTAAAAATTCTTTAGATTCTTTGGACACTAGACCCTTAATAGGTATATGAGACACAAACATTTTCTCCTGTCCATTGGATATCTTTTCACTTTTTTAAAGATTTATTTACTTATTTGAGTGGTAGAGTTATAGACAGAGAGAGGGAGAGACAGAGAGAGGTCTTCTAACTGCTGGCTCACTCCCCAAATGGCTGCAACAGCCGGAGCTGGACTTGGGTGGAAGACAGGAGCCAGGAGCTTCTTCTGGGTCTCCCATGAGGGTGCAGGAGCTCAAGCACTTGGGCCATCTTCTACTGCTTTCCCAGGCCATAGCAGAGAGCTGGGTTGAAAGAGTAGCAGCCAGGACACAAACTGGTACCCATATAGAATGTCAGCTCCGCAGGCAGAGGCTTAGCCTACTGCGCCACAATGCTGGTCCCTCTTCTCACTTTCTTGAAAGTGTGATTTGAATTTTAATTTTGAAAAGATCCAATTTTTTTTAAATTTTGTTGTTTGTGTTTTAGATATAAGAAACCATTAACTGGAGCCAGCGCTGTGGCGTAGCAGGTAGAGCCATCGCCTGCAGTGCCGGCATCCCATATGGGAGCCAGTTCAAGTCCCAGCTGCTCCACTTCCGATCCAGCTCTCAGCTATGGCCTGGGAAAGCAGTGGAAGATGGCCCAAGTCTTTAGGTCCCTGAACCCATGTGGGAGACCCAGAAGAAGCTCCTGGCTCCTGGCTTTGGATCGACCCAGCTCCAGCCATTGTGGCCATCTGGGGGCTGAACCAGCAAACAGAATATCTCATCTCTGTCTCTCTCTCTCTCTCTCTCTCTGCCTCTGCGGAGATAATAAATAAATAAATAAATCTTTAAAAATGAAATAATTAACTAATCTAAGGTCAAGAGATTTATAAGTTTTATTCTATGTTTTTGTAATTTTAGCTCTTATTTTTAGGTCAATGATCCAGTTTTTAAAACATATGTTCATTTTATTAGACAGTGGAGATGGATCTTCCATCTACCGGTTCACTCTCCAAATGCCCACAATAGCAGGAGCCGTTTCTGGCCAAAGCCAGGAGCCCAGAACTACATCCCCGTCTCCCACGTGGGTGGCAGGGACTAAAGACGTGAGCCATCATCCGCTGCCTCCCAGGCGTGAACAGAAAGATGGATCCCAAGTGGAGCAGCCGGGACTTGACCCAGGCACCCTGACATGGGATACAAGGCGTCCCAAGCAGCAGCTTCACCGTCGCGTCGAGCGCCTGCCCCCCGCACTCCGTCCTAAGTAACCGACGATGGGAGTTGTGGGGCCAGCTCCGTTCTTTTACGTGTGAACATCCCATCCCAGCAGCATTGTTTGGAAAGCTGACTCTCTCCTCCCTGAGCTGTCTTGACCACATCCCAGAACATCACAGCCATCTGCGTTTCAGGGAGCATTTGTCTCTGCTCGCCTGGAAGAAACATTGACACATTCTGCCGGATGATTAGGAGCACCAAGTCCAGCTGTCCACGCCTACAGACAAGTAGGCCTGGCGTTCCATGGTTGTGAGTTCTTTGTACCAGGTTCCCGCTTGGTCCCTAAAACACTTTGATAAACAGGTCTTGAGGGTCACCAATTTAATAAACAGAACATAACTTGTTTCTGGTCAAACTGATGGCTCAGATTTCAGTGGATCTCCCCAGTCAGCCAAAAAGAACGACCTGTACGAGGTGCTGGTCTCAGAATCAGAGAGAAATCCCTGGGCAGACCTGGTCCAGCGCAACCACAGCCCTGAGTTCCCCTTCCCCACATAGCTCGGGCGTACATCCCAGCCTGTTTTGAGCCAAGCAGAGTCCAACCTCCCTGACACGGCTCCATTTAGGCCAGGATATCTGGCATCCAGTTCTGTCGAACGCCGCCCCTGCGGAAGCTTTGCGCAGAGGAGAGCTGCTCCCTCTCTAATGGCCGCTGCTTTGCCTGCGGTGGGTGTGGCAGCCCCCATCCCCACAGAGAGCTGAGGAGGACACAGGCGGAGCAGCAGGGGAGAACCTGGGGCTTCTTGGAACTCCTGAGCCCCTGAGTTAATCAGTCTCGATGCCCTCCTGGCGGGGAAGTCCTCTTTGTCTGAGATCAGCTGTTTCCTCATCAGATCAGCAAATTGGGCCAGGGGGTTTTGTCAGCCCTGCTCAAGTCGTTCTAACCGATGCAGAATTCCCAGTGCACGTCTTCCCTTTAGACGGCAGAACTTCCAGGGGAATGTAAAACTGGGCACGGGGATCTGGGGATTTAAAATTCCCCGTAAGGAGAGTTTCCCATCTCACCCGCAGAGGAAGCGTCCCTGGGACCTGCAGAGCCCGGTGTCCTGGGCCGAGGGCGGCAGGGAAGGCACCACGCGTAACCTGACCTCCACCATCACCAACACGGCGTCTTGGGCTTGCTCAGGGAGCGTGGCCCCTCCAGTGCTTTTCTAGAAAGAGAAGAGAGTTCCGGTGTCAATGTGTTTAATGTGTTGTTATCCTCTAAGAATGTCTGGCTACGAAGGAGGTGCTGTTCCATTCTCAGAGGGATGATGGCGTTTTCCACTCCCAAGATCGCCGGATGGAGAGGGAGCTGGGTGAGGCCAGAGACGGAGGAGTCTCTGTGCGCACTGCTCATGCCTAGGGCTGAGCCCTCCAGCGCCATCCTCATCCTCCTGCGAGGAAAAGATTGCAGTGCTGGGTGGAGGCCAAGCTGTGTGCGCCCGCAGAAGCCAATTGTACCCGTCTCTTCCCACCTGTGCACCCAGGGACCTCACTGTAGTAGCTCAGAATCAGCCATCGTGGGGGTATTTATCCCACAGAATCGGACAAGGGCTGGGGAGCTGGCTGTCATATGCTACCGGCACACCACTGGCCCTGGCCTCTGAGTTGGTCTGGGAGTTAGCGGTTCCTTCTACCAAAGTATCACAACATCTCAGACTTCATGGGTGCCAATCAGAAAGGATGAAAGAGCCTGTGTCCCTCCCTGAGAGGGACTCCCTGCTAAAAAAAAAAGGAAAATCCAATCACTTTCTGTACCCACTGAGTCATAGTCTCCCATCTCCAATGTCCTCCTAAGCCATGCTGTTCAGGTTTTATTTTTTTAAACATAACTCTTTGATTTTCCCTAATAGCCCGGCTGCCTATGTTCTGGGCTTGGGGCTTTGTTCTTTTCTTTCTTTTCTTTTCTTTTTTCTTTTTAATTGTTGTTTTCTCGGATGATAGGGTTACAGCCAGGCATCTGTTCCACTCCTCGCAGGGACAAAGCCACGGTAATAACGAGGTCTTGCTGGGGGAACTGCTGAGGGTGCCCATCTGAGGCCCTCTGTGGTCTCTGGGTATAAACCTCCGGGCAGTTCCCAGCGTGGCCGAGGCAGGGCCCCGGCGAGACAGCTCCGCAAGCCGACATCCCCCTGCCTCTGTCCTCTGCTCAGCTTCCCGGTGTTCAACCCCAGCGCAGCCTCACAGCACCTCCTTCCCCATGGAGGCCAGTCTTGCAGACACTGTGGGTTTGAGCCCGCCCACTGCAGTAAAGGGAGTTTCACAATAAAGCCAGCCATGGGACCCCGCGCTGTGGCACAGCGGATTAAAGCCCCAGCCTGAAGTGCCGGCATCCCATACGGGCACTGGTTGGGGTCCCGGCTGCTCCTCTTCCCATTCAGCACTCTGTTATGGCCTGGGAGAGCAGTAGAAGACGGCCCAACTCCTTGGGCCCCTGCACCCACGTGGGAGACCCGGATGAGGCTCCAGACTTTGGATTGGCTCAGCATCTGGGGAGTGAACCAGTGGATGGAAGACCTCAGTCTCTGTCCCTACCTCTCTCTGTAACTCTTTCAAATAAACAAAAATTTAAAAAAAAATAAAGCTAGCCGTACAAACTTTTTGGCCTCCCTGTGCTTATCAAAATTGTGTTTAAAGTATAATCTATTCCCGGTTGCCCCTCTTCCAGGCCAGCTCTCTGCTGTGGCTAGGGAGTGCAGTGGAGGATGGCCCAAGTCCTTGGGTCCTGCACCCCATGGGAGACCAGGAGAAGCACCTGGCTCCTGCCATCGTAACAGCGTGGTGCGCCGGCCGCAGCGCGCTACCGCGGCGGCCATTAGAGGGTGAACCAACGGCAAAAGGAAGACCTTTCTCTCTGTCTCTCTCTCTCACTGTCCACTCTGCCTGTCAAAAAAATAAATAAATAAATAAATAAAAATAAAGTATAATCTATTAACTATGCAATAGTATTATGTCTTTTTTTTTTTTTAAAGTGTAAACACCTTAATTAAAATACTGTATCACAGGAGCAGGTGCTTAGCTCTAGCAGGTAAGATATCTACGTCCCATATCATGGTACCTGGCCCAGGTCCTGACACAGACCCTGGGAAGCAGCAGTGGGAGCTCTTGTGTGGTGGGGTTCCTGCCTCCACAGGGGAGATATGGATTGGGTTCCCACCTCCTGGCTTCAGGCATGGCCGGCATTTGGGGAGTGAACCAGCAAATGGGAGTTGTCTGTCTCTCTGCCTGTGAAATACTTTTGGAAAAAGAAGAACTTATTGCTAAAAAATACTCATGATTACCTGAACTGCTGTAAAAATGGCATCAGTAGATTTGCCCAGCACAGGGTTGTCATAAACCTTCTATCTGTTAAAAAAAAAAAAAAAAAAAAAGCCACACTATCGGGGAAGTGTGATAAAGCCAAGCAATGCTGTGCAGGCCGGGAGAATTCCTCATCAGTATTGCCGTTCCGCACAGCAGTCTCAAGCTGAAGACAGACGTTTTACAATTCGTGAGTATTTCAGATATGCACAGGGGTATAGACACGAGTACTGCAAACACCTCAAATCCCTACTCCGCTTAGGAAAGAAAACAGCATCCATGCTGTGAAGGCCTCCTCTGCCTGCCTCTCTGGTCATGTTACTCCTCCCAGGGAGAAACATTTTCCCAAAATTAAGATTATCATTCCAGTGCATGTCTTCATATTTTTGCGGCATCTATCTGTTCACAAGTTTAAGCACCGATCCTCTCCTGATGTACTTTGGTTTTCATATAGTTGAACAGTTTTATTTTGAGAAAAACCAACTTCATTTCCCTCAACATTTCCCTCAGCATGTTGAGCCGATACTGAAATTGCTATAATCCAATGCTATCAAACAGCAATAATTATTTTAAAGTGGCTATTATGTCTTAACGTGCTATTTTTTGTGTGAACAAAACATATGCTTGCATTATGAATATTTGTGCTTCTTTATTTACTTTCTAGTATTCTTTTATTTATTTATTTATTTATTTGAAAGGCAGAGTTACAGAGAGGCAGAGGCAGAGAGAGGTCTTCCATCTGCTAGTTCACTCCCCAGATGGCCACAATGTACAGAGCTGCGCCAATCCAAAGCCAGGAGCCAGGAGCTTCTTCCCGGTCCCCCACACAGGTGCAGGGGCCCAAGGACTTGGACCATCTTCCACTGCTTTCCCAGGCCTTAGCAGAGAGCTAGATCAAAAGTGGAACAGCTGGGACTCAAACCGGTGCCCATTTGGGATGCTGGCACTGCAGGCAGCAGCTTTACCCTCTGTGCCGGAGCGCTCGCCCCTCTAGTATTCTGATATGCAGAAGTTTGGTTTTTTTTAATTGCACTCTGGTCAAATATATCAGTATTTCCCTTTACAATTTGTTCTTTTATGGCTTATCCAAGAAACATTCTTTCCTGAGGCTGGTGCTGTGGTGCAGAGGGTTAAGCCACAGCCTCCGACACCAGCATCCCATATCCGAGCGCTGGTTCAAGTCCTAGCAGCTCCACTGCTGAGCCAGCTCCCTGCTAATGCACCTTGGGAGGCGGGGGAGGGTGGCCTAAGTGTCTACGCCCTGTCACCCATGTATGAGACCCGAATGGAGTTCCAGGCTCCTGGCTTTGCCTGGCCCAGCCCTGACCAACACAGCCATTTGGGGAATGAACCAGCAGATGAGAGAGCTCTCTCTCTCTCTTGCTCTCCTTTTAAATAAATAAAAAAACACATCATTAAAAAATAAAAGATACATACAGGGAGAAATCGGTTGGCCATCTGTAAGCTGAGGACAAGGGTGCCAGAAGAAGCCAGCCCGGCCGACACACCTCGATCTCGGCCCACTAGCCTCCAGAACTGGGAGAAGATAAATTTTTGTTGTGCAAACCACATGGCCTATAGCACTTTGGCCTGGCAGCACTTGCAAATTAATGTGGCGGAACACTGGTGCCGTCAAAATGCTGGGTTTTTCTATGCAAAATGTGCTCAATTTCTCTATTCATTACATGCTACCTCTCTGTTTAGTACTATTTATTATCTTCTAACAATGAAACTCTATAATTCTTTAATAAACTTGTTTTTTTAAAGATTTATTTATTTATTTGAAAGTCAGAGCTACAGAGAGAGAGAGAGAGAGAGAGAGAGAGAGGTCTCCCATCCAATGGTTCACTCCCCAATTGGCCGCAATGGCCGGATCTGTGCTGATCCGAAGCCAGGAGCCAGGAACTTCTTCCGGGTCTCCCATGCAGGTGCAGGGGCCCAAGGACTCAGGCCATCTTCTACTGTTTTCAGGCCATAGCAGAGAGCTGGACAGGAAGTGGAGCAGCCGGGTTCTAACCAGTGCCTATATGGGATGCCGGTGCTTCAGGCCAGGGTGTTAACCTGCTGCGCCACAGTGCCGGCCCCAAAACTTTGTAATTTTCTCCATAGGAATCCTATTTATATTTTGTTACATTTGTTCAAAGCACTGATGTTTAAAATGGGTCCAGAAACTTTAAAACTGATGAGTTTATTTATCTTGTGCTAAGTAGTTGAGACTTCTCTATCTAATCACGCTACCTGTTCTACTGTTGATATTTCCACAACCGTTTTGAAAAAAAAGTATATTTTTGGTGGAAATTGTTGTATGCCCTCAGGACACGCAACCTCATTCTTTAAGTTCTGTTAGGTTCCTGACTTCCTATGGGCCTGATTGTTCACATAGCCGAGGTGTACCGAAGCGTGTTCCAGGTGCCGGCACCGGTTTATGAAATAAAATTTGAGCTACGTAAAATGCACTAAAAACTTAGTGTAAGGTGCCTTTGACACTTGTCTTAATCCTCACATTAATGCCATCATCTTTAGCTGATTTATAAATAATCTTACCATCTGGGTAACGATAGTTTGACTTCGCTTCTTCTATATTATTCTGTTTTTTGACATAATTGAGTAAAGTTCTGCAGAATGGTGGGCTGGTGCCCTTGTTTTGATCTTGACCTTCAAGGGTAAGTGTCTAAGATTTCAAAGTGACGCATATTCCTGAAGGCATTGTGCAACAGTGCTCAGTAAACCCACCTCCCTCACTCCTTTCTTAGACCCCTTCGCTCTCCTCTCCTTCCATTTCAAGCCATCTGCTCTGAGCCCCACATTTTAAAATTAAAGTGAAATAATGCGGCTGATGATAGATCAGATGACATATTCACCGTTTGGGAAAATCTAGACCCAAGAAATAGCTGGCTATTGCGACCTGACCTTAGCATGTCAGACCACAATGGTCAAGAAGACACCCAGAGGTCCCCTTTACAACTTCCTCTTAGAAACATCACTTCTTTGCTTACTGTATCCACATCAGACTGGCTCAGAGGATACAAGGAGAAATTCCCAAACAGGAAGACGTGACCTCTCCCCTCACTGTGATCAAGCTACTCAAGTTCTACCACTTATTTCTATGGCCTTGGATAAAGTTCTTCTCTCCTGCCTCAGTTGCCTGACCCATCAAATGGGGATCTTAGTAGTCCGTACTCATGGGGGTCGTTAGGACTAAATGTATCATTAACATAACTCACTTGGAACAGTGGTGGCACATAGTAAGTCCTCAATAAACGTCAGCTAAGCCCATGGAATGACCATCTTTGCACTGACCTTCAGTTACTTCGTGGATTTTACATTTCTTACCCATTAAAATCTCAAAAGATAGCATTTAAGTGTTTCTCTATCCTTGTACGATCCACCCTGTGGCCTGGTGTAGAATGCCATTCTAGTCTGTAAAGGTTTATCCGGCCCTGTCTTTTTTTTTTTTTTTTTTTTTTTTTTTTTTGTCAGGCAGAGTGGACAGTGAGAGAGAGACAGAGAGAAAGGTCTTCCTTTGCTGTTGGTTCACCCTCCAATGGCCGCTGCGGCCGGCGCACTGCGCTGATCCAATGGCAGGAGCCAGGTGCTTCTCCTGGTCTCCCATGGGGTGCAGGGCCCAAGCACTTGGGCCATCCTCCACTGCCCTCCCAGGCCACAGCAGAGAGCTGGCCTGGAAGAGGGGCAACCGGGATAGAATCCGGCGCCCCAACCGGGACTAGAACCCGGTGTGCCAGTGCCACAAGGCGGAGGATTAGCCTGTTGAGCCACGGCGCCAGCCGACCCTGTCTTTCAATAGTCATGTAACTACTTTCCTTGCCCTTTGCCCCCTAGTATTTAAGGTTGGACACTACTAGCTTCCAGGCCAGACTTCCATGATGAATGAAATACTGAGCAAGAAGCAAACCATCCAGAGAGGACCATGCTGTGCCTGCCATAGTCCACGAGGCTGGAGATGCTGGCACGCTTGGGGAAACCCCAGGCAAGACCTGGCTCACAGCTCTATCTCCAAGAAACTCCGGCATTACACTGGGTGCTCTGTAGACCCGGTGAGCTTGTTGACATCAGGCCGGGGTCACAGGGAATAGAGGTGGAGATGGGGAATGACCAGCCTCACTCCTTGTCAATAAGACCTCTCAGGCATTGAACTTGCTAGCCTGTAATCTTTGGAAGAGCAGAAAGCTACCACTCTTGTTTACTATGTTTTCCCAACACCTAGCACCTACCTATAGGGCACCTAGCAATAGGCCCAAGTTTATAGCAATTTCTCCCTGTATCCAGCTCCCTGAAAGCCTAAGGAGGCTGTAGACACGCACTGGACCGCTAACAAACGTTGACGGGTTCTCCAGGTGCTGACGTCAGCGCTGTTGATGAGCTGAGTCATGGGTAAGCACTCCCCTGTTTCCTAAAGCCTTTCTCTTTCGTTTGTGTAAGTGTGCGCATCCTCAATAAACCGCTGCAGAGGAGAAGGCTACATCACTACGAGGATGGTAGCTCCATCCACCATCTGAGATGGTTGGCCAATAGAAATGAAGTGTCGGATGTTACTGTCTGCTCGGCAGCAGAACATGTGTGCAGGAAGCAAGGAACTGTGCCAGGCAGGAACGTGTAGGAGGCGCAGGACACAGGCCAGGTTTGTCCCTCCTTTTCAGGAAATCCAGGGGTTCCAGAACTCTAGGAACCCGCCAAGGATGATCCCCGCTGCCTACAGCACCAAAGCAGGAAATCGTCAGGGAGCGTCCTGCCATTTGTGTGCCGCCACAGCCAGGGGAGCAGCTGAGCACCCCGCCCCTGCTTCTCATTCCACATCTCAAACGAATGCCCCTCGTTGGTGGACCTAACACTGTCAGCCAAGGATTCTGGGAAATGTAGTTTTGTGCCTTCAGCACCTGCGAGAAGGGTGGAATTAAGAATGGGGCAGATGTGGTGGCTTAGCGGGTAAAGCAGGCGCGAGTCTGGGCTGCTCCACTTCCAGTCCAGCTCCCTGCTGGTGGCCTGGGAAAAGCAGTGGAAGATGGTCCAAGTGCTTGTGTCCCTGCCACCCACGTGGGAGACCTGAAGGAAGCTCCTGGCTTCAGCCTGGCCCAGCCCTGGCCGTTGTGGCCATCTGGGGAGTGAACCAGCAGATGCAAGATCTTTCTCTGTGACTCTGACTTTCAAATAAATAGATAAATCATTTTTTAAAAATACAAAATATATAATAAAAGGGAAGGTATGATATTGTCAACAAACCGTTCTGGTTTGAGTCTGGGCTGTTCTGCTTCCGATCCGGCTCCCTGCTAACATGTCTGGGAAAAGCAGCCGAAGACAGCTCAAGTGCTTGGGTGCCTGCACCCACCTGCAAGACTCGGACACAATTCTGATATGGGATGATGTAGTAGGCTGCAGCTTAATATGATAGGCTTTCGGTATAGGGAGATCGCTTTGGAAATGCGTGTGTGTATAGGCAAAGCTGAAAGGACATGCACTGCCATGTTATCGGCGTTGGTCTCTGGGTGGTGAGACTGTGAATGAATGCTATTCCTATTCTGTCTCCCTCAGCATTCTCCAACTATCCGACCATGAATATGCATTATTTTCAACCAGAAAAGTAGATGATTGGAGAAAGAGGAGGGTGGGAGAGGCTCCTCACATTTGCCATCTGAGGATTCTTCCAACGAGGACGTCCTAACCACGCCCTGACCTCCCTCACCTGGTTGCGCCCGTGCACTCCTAACATTAGACTGACATTTTCCTTCCCCAGAAATTCCTGTTTAGTTTCTTAGGCAAGCTCTTAGTTGCTGGGGTTCTCCCACCAGTTGTACTTACAAGGATGGAGTGTCTATGCTTCCAAACAAAATGTAGGGCATGTGAAGACAGGCGTCCCATCCGCCTTGTCCCCAGATGGCTCCAAGCGCAGCGATCCCTCTGTAAGTGTTGTTGGAGTGAATCAACAATGGCTGTAAAAGACGTAAGACTGCAGCCCAGTAAGGAGGCAGCTGCGGTCACCTGGACAAGGGACGCAAGGTGTCCAAACGGAAAAAACGTGATGGGAAGGAGAAAACAGCCATGGAGAATTATGGGATAGCACCTACAGAACCTAGAGTCATTCGACAAGAAGGTATTATGGGATATTATGAGATATTATGGGATAGAACCTAGAGTCATTCAATAAGAAGATATTATGGGATATTATGAGATATTATGGGATAGGACCTAGAGTCATTCAACAAGAAGATATTATGGGATATTATGGGATAGAACCTAGAGTCATTCAACAAGAAGATATTATGGGATATTATGGGATAGAACCTAGAGTCATTCAACAAGAAGCAGAGGTTCGGGGACTATTTTGGGGGCAGAGCTGGTCGGAATCCAGGAAGCATGGAAAGGGGACTGTCCAGAAGCCTCAGAGTTTTACCTTGGGAGCTGCCCGTGTGCTGATTCCCTGCGATGGAGACGGGAAGTGATCCAAGCTTCAGGTCAGGTGGGAAATGCCAGGTGAATTGCTGAGTAGGCTTAGAGATCATTCCCATAGGTGAATCAAGGCTGGAGGAAATACGAATTTAGCTTTGAGCATGTTGAGTTTGAGGTGCTCATTGAGCCGTCCATGATAGCCAATGAAATTATAGGGGTCTAGAATCCAGAGGAAATTTCCAGATGGAGAAAGAGAAATGGACGTAGGATGGATAGTTGAAGCCATCAGAATGAATGAGAACACCAAAAAGTGAAAGGGCAAAAAATAATAATAATAATATAATAATAATCAGTAAAACTCCTGGGAAGCTTATATTCCTGGCAAAAGAGTCTAAAGGGAGATTGAAAAGGAACTATTGGAAAGGTGAGACTATCAGGAAATTACCCCAAACGGAGAGTGTCATTTTGATCAAAGCAGAGTTCCGGTAAGTGAGCCCACATGGGAGAGGTAAGTGGGGGTTGGAGTCTGGAGGTCCCTGCAGCCCAGACAAAGAAGCGGAGTCTCTACCCAGAACCTTCACGGTCAGCAGGGATGATAAAGAAGATCCGCTGGCTGCAGTGTGCTAAGCCTCCTGAGGAACAATGTGAGCTAAGGGAGGGCCCAGAAGCTGAGATTTGGAGTTAGGGAGTAGAGAGCGGCATTTTAAGAAAATATTTCTCAGGCCGGCGCCACAGCGCACTTGGCTAACCCTCTGCCTGCAGCGCCGGCACCACAGGTTCTAGCCCCGGCCGGGGCGCCGGATTCTATCCCGGTTGCCCCTCTTCCAGGCCAGCTCTCTGCTGTGGCCCGGGAGTGCAGTGGAGGATGGCCCGAGTCCTTGGGCCCTGCACCCCATGGGAGACCAGGAGAAGCACCTGGCTCCTGGCTTCGGATCAGTGTGGTGCGCCAGCCGCAGCAGCCATTGGGGGGTGAACCAATGGAAGGAAGACCTTTCTCTCTCTGTCTCTCTCTCACTAACTCTGCTGTCAAAAAAAAAAAAAAAAAAGAATATATTTCTCATCAAAAAGTGCATCTTCTAAGGCGAATCCCCACTGGTTTGGCTGAGCTGGAGAGTGAACCCAGGATCTCAAGGACTGTCATTACTTTTGTGCGGTTCTTGTAACCAGACCCTTGGCAATGACAAATGGCTAACGAAAATAAAATAAAGTAAAATAAAATTTAAAAATCCCCCAAGAATCCTGCTGATCCAGCCAAGTCCACACACCAACCACAGCTCATCCAGCAGCCTCTACAACAACGGGTCTCTGTCACAGAGCGTTGGCGCCACGGGAACCATGGCTGTTAGTATATGTTCCAGAAGGAACTGTCAGACAAGCCTGCCCACCTTTCCATCACAGTGTTCCTCAAGGGCAAGAGAGTGGCCTGAGGCAAGGGGAACGCAGACACCACGGCTCTCCTAAACCTTGGCGTACCACTGTGGTTTGGGGAGACGTTGAAAGCTGAACTTCAAAACCAATTACAGATGAAGGACCTGGCCAAGCAAAACCACAGAGGGCTGCATGTTCGCAGAGGGCCCTGGGGGCCCGGTGAGTATGTGAGCCTGAGAGGGGAGGGAGGCACGTGAGAGCGAAGTCTTGGTGCAAAGACGCTTCGTAACTGGCGGCGTGCACACCAACATCTGCACGAGACCGAGCTCGGCGTAAACACTGTGCAGACGCACACGGTGCGGGTGCTCAGACTGGCCTCCGACGGAGCCGCTGCCTGACGCCAGATGCCACAGGGAGCCTGCTGAGGGCCGAGGGGGACAGGTCTGCTGTCCTGAGGAACGGTGGGCCCTGGCTCTGTGCTTGGGAGCCTGGCGGGAAGAACAAAGCAAACACGGTTGTACAAACTTTGACCAAACCTCCCTACAGCCCCCTAATTTCACTTTGTGCTGGATTCCTCTT
Source organism: Lepus europaeus (assembly GCF_033115175.1). NCBI lineage: Eukaryota > Metazoa > Chordata > Mammalia > Lagomorpha > Leporidae > Lepus > Lepus europaeus. The sequence continues at coordinate 156,421,425 of NC_084831.1, forward strand.
CCCAGTGGAAGGAGAGTGACTCAAAGGAGACGTTGTTTGAAGAAACAAACCTGGTCCAGGGGAAACAAAGGCCAGAGCCTGAGAACCTGATAGCCTAACACACAAGACACCGATGGTTGAGCCCCTGGGGTTCCCAAGAAGCGCCATGTTGGGGAAGATAGGACCCTTTTTCTCTTGGCTCAACGGTAAGGCCCAGCCGAAATGCCAGAAACACCAGAGGAATCGCAGCACTGGGGCTTGGATCCTGGCTCCATTCCCGATTCCAGCTTCCTGCTGCAGAGCACCCTGGGAGATAGATGACGGCTCACGTACTTGGGTCCCTGCCACACACAGGGGCACCTGAATTGAGTTCTGGCTCCTGGTTTCAGCCTGGCCCAGCCCTTTGAGAATGAACGAGTGAATGGATTATCTCGTTCTTTCACTCTTCCTTTGGGGAAAGAAAAAAAAAAAAAAAAAAACCTATCAGAGAGAAGGTCACAGGTGAAGGGGGACCAAGAAAGAATCCTAAAAGAAGTTTAAAGTTCTGACATGAAAGCTGGTGGGGGCAGGGGGAGATACACAGTGAGAAGACGGCTTCTGCTGTTCTCCCCAGTCCGGTCCTGTCAGGCAAACCTACTGAGCACCAGGCACCCTGTGGTGCCACATAAGCCAAGTGACACAGTCCCTGAGTTCACAGAACTCATGGTTCTCTAGACGGCTGGCTATCACAGAGTAACAGAGCTGGGGGTGCACAGTAGGAGTGGACAGAGGAGCAGCCCTCACCTGTCCTGGGTGCCCTGGACAAGAGGGTACAAGTGCTTTGTAGGTAAAAACAACATTATTGCACACACATGTGTGTAAGGACTTCCCACAATTCCCGCACAACCATTTGCATATGGCAGATACATAATAAAGGCTTTGAGTGAGGCCAGTGTTGGGGTACAGAGGGGTAAGCCACTTCCTGCCATGCTAGCATCCACATAGGGTCTCAACTGTTCCACCACTCACCCAGCTACCTACTAGTGCGCTTACGAAAGCAGTGGAAGATGGTCCCAAGCACACGTACACGCTTTGGTCTCAGTGTCGGAAAAATGGAGCTCGTGATTGTTGGGCCTGCAAGATTAATTAATAATTAAGCTTAATAAAGACTAAGCTTGGGTCTAGATCTGAGAAGCCTGGGTCTTCTCAGAAGAAACACAGATTGCCAAGGTTTATGAACCTTAACACGCGTCTCTTAACGACGTGGTACGTTGTGAGACTTGCGCTATTGCTGCCTCCTTGCTGGGCTGGTCATCACGGAGCGCTGGATGGTCTAGCCTACCTCACACCTGAGTTATAAATCTACACAGCATGTGCCGGACTGAGTACTGTGGGCAACTGTAACCTAATGCCAGTGTTTATGAATCAGAACATAGCAAAGCATACAGAAGTACAGTGAAAATAGGAGATAATGTGAATTCTCCACTTCCATTATAATTTTATGGGGCCATTACCACATAATATAGTCCATTATGGGGCACATGATCATGCTATTGTTAACAATAAACAGTGTTGCTCTTATTTCGTTCTTTCCCGATAGTAAGCAACATTCATCAGAACCCAACCTACAAGTAGAAAGGGGTGAAGGATAGCTAAATGCAATAAAAAGAAGGAAGAGAATTCCGTGGAAGGCTCCTGTCGCGACTGTGGACATCCGGACAGACGGACGGATGGAGCAGAGAAGCAGCCACGTGTGCGCAGCTCTCGTCTCGTCTTCATTACATCAGCTTTTCCTGCTGGGTCACCATTTCCCTTCATTACTACAGAGCCTCCGCCCCTTCCAGATGCAGACCCTGCGGTTACTTAAAGCAAGAGGCTGCGGTTTTGTACAGAATCCCAGATCAAACCAGAAAGGGAGTCATAGTCAGACGTCAAACGCCGAACACAGAATTCAAATGCATGAGGAGTCTGACTTTTCCCTTGCTGATCACCATCATCTGTACGATTAGAACAAATACAGCCTGAATTCGAGTCATTCTTTCTAGAAATGTTTTATTGAGTGCAGCCACGTGCTAGGGACGGTCTATGAACTGGGGATATTAAATTGAACAAAAGAAACTAATCATCGTTATCATTGTTGTCATTCTTGCCCTCCTGGGGAATCAGACAGACAGGCAGGGGGTGAGTATCTCAGCTCTGCACGGGGTACTATTGGACACCGGGAAGACAGGACCCTACGGCTGTACCCCAAGCAGAGGCAGCAGTGCAGGTGGTTTCCACAGTGCCTATTCCACTCCCTCCTCTCTTCTGCAGTTAGCACAGAAAAGCCAAGCGTCCCAGTTCTCTTCGAATTACATCCAAGGAAGAGTTCCCCAAGTGGAACCCTGAAAGCAGATGTCCAGCCACTAGAACGCAATCTTGTAACTTATTTCTTGATCAGAAGGGGTTTACTGAATGCCTTCAGTGGGCCTCGGGATTCATTATTTTCCCTATCAGATTGTAGGCACAAGTCAGGATCCCACTGCACTCTGGCAATAGGAGGCAGGGCACCATGAGAAACCCAAGAAAGTGTTATGAAAAGACAGTAATTAGTGAATAGCACGAGAAGATAACAGTAGCTCTTCTGACAGCACAGAGTGAAGGGTGAAAAAATGCGTCTAGAAATAAAATTCTAATTTCCTTTTCAAAAATAAATCAGGACAAAATGCAAATTCAACTGGTTAGACTGACATCTGATAAACTCAGCGTGAGACCCCGTGTGTACAGGAACATCCTTCTTACCCTAACATAAGCTGGTCTGGAGGTAGGGTGGGCTGGGAGGGAAACTAAGGATCCTTTGGTAGAGGGAGGGGGCATTGTGGTACGGAGGGCTAAGCTGTCTGTATCCCAAATCAGAGAACCAGTTCAAGTCCTACCTACTCTACTTCCAATACAACTTCCTGTTGATGCACCCTGGAGGCTGTGGGTGATGGCCCAAGTGCCTGGGTTCCTGCTGACCATGTGGGAGACTTGGATGGAGATGCTGGCCCATCCCTGGCTGTTGTGGGCATTTGGGGAGTGGACCAGTCACAGAAAATCAAAATCTCTCTCGCTCTCTCTCTGATCTCTCTGTCTCTGTCACTCCACCTTCCAAGTAGATGAAGTAAATAACATATAAACATTACATTTTACAGGAAAGGATCTGTTTTTGTTTTAGAACAGGCCCTGGGAGAAAGCTGTGGAGAGGGTGACTTTGACAGACATGGAATGTGAGGGGAGCATGTCTCACCGCGCTCCTGCCCAGGCCCTGGCAGGAGTCAGGGGCATGAAGATGGGGCACACATTCCCACTGCTTTGGGGGTGCGGGGTGCTTCGAAGGGCCTCCCAGAAAAGGGGACAGCGGCCCTGTGCTGGCGTCATCAAGTAGCTTCCCTACCTTCCATTCTCATGAATTCAAGGCCTTTTGATGTTTTCGTCCCCATGGCTAACACGGACACTACACTGTTACCCCCAAAGCAATCCACTTATGCTAAATCGTTAACATTTGCCTTTTCATGAGATGAGTTAGGAGTTTAGGAAAAACCGGGTGGAAAATGAAGAGAAATGATGTGAAAGAAAGAAAAGGCTGCTTTCCCATTGACTAACAAATTATTCTCCCAAATGAAAATATACTGAGGCCATTGCAGAAGAGAACGGGTGTGACCTTGTCCTTGAAACCACACGAAACATTCGGTCTCCGTCTGGCCCACAAGCCTCGGGAGGGGAGAGCCCGCAGGGACACTGAACAGGATCCAAAACCTCCGAGTGCAGACTTTCCTCCAGCAAGAGGGGAGGGAGGCTTGTACATCGCTGAGAAGCAGGAGCAGGCAACAGAGCCAGCGGGCAAGCAGGAAGACCATGGTCTTGGGCATTGTTGGTGCAGCAAACAGTGCTGTGGCTCTCCTGGACCCAAAAGTGCCTGGAGCTCCCTGTCTGTGCAGGAGGCAGGCAGGTCTCTTGTGGACATTCCAGAGGATTGCACAGGGACCTCACTGCTGGGCTGTCGCCAGCTGATGGATGTGCTCTCTGAACCTCACCGCCACCACGCGAGGCTTGCTGGGTGCTGGCTCTGTGCAGGCGGGCAGCATGCCTGGTGGGAGGAACAGAGAGGCTCAGCCTCATAGCTGCCCTCTGGACCTCGGTTCTCACCACGGGGACAAGACACGTGCTCTACGACTGGGCTTCAGAGGAGCTCGTGGGAGCCGCTCACGTCACCCGTTGTCTTCTTGTGGACACCTTCGTTCCCCTCCTTCTCCGGAAGATGAGGGTTCAGGTCACCCCCGTTACCATGGTGAGTGCGGTCTTTGCCATAGAAGGGGTACAGGAGCACTGTCTCGTAAAATAAAACACTAGGCCAGTTGGTTGTATCCTTGGAGGCAGCGTTAGAGGGGGGTACATGAACAATGAAGAGAGAGTCTTGCGTCAGTTGTCACTTCCCACTCAATGTCTGGTTAGCGCATGGTCAAGGAGAGGCATTTGAATCATTTCAACCCAACAAATACTTATGAGCACCGACAACCTAGCAGAATCTGCTAGGAACTTGTATATTAAGTTGAAAGCCATACATTTCCTTCGGAAACACCAGCTAAGTTGAGGAGAGCCTTACAGAACCACAGCAAATGGGCTGCGTGTGAATCTGTCAGTCTCTCCTTCCCTGACTGTGGCTTCCTTCTGGAGACTTCCTAAGTGAGTGCTTACCACCTGTGTACCCCCTCAGAGAGGCAGAATGGCCGGGTCTTGCACACACACAATATGGTCAGTCTTGGAGGAGTCAGTTACGAAGAGAGGAACTGGCAGTGCAGAAGAGAAAGAGGAGATAAATCAGAAGCTATAATAAGTGGAGGGGGCCGGCGCCGTGGCTCACTTGGCTAATCCTCCACCTGCGGTGCCGGCATCCCATATGGGCACCGGTTCTAGTTCCGGTTGCTCCTCTTCCAGGCCAGCTCTCTGCTGTGGCCCGGGAGTGCAGTGGAGGATGGCCCAAGTGCATGGGCCCTGCACCCACACGGGAGACCAGGAGAAGCACCTGGCTCCTGGCTTTTAGATCGGCGCAGCACCGGCCATAGCGGCCACTTGAAGGGTGAACCAATGGAAGGAAGACCTTTCTCTCTGCCTCTCTCTCTCATTGTCTATAACTCTACCTACCAAATATAACTCTACCTACCAAATATATATATTTAAAAAAAAAAAAAAAGAAGTGAGGCCGGCGCCGTGGCTTAACAGGCTAATCCTCCGCCTTGCGGCGCCAGCACACCGGGTTCTAGTCCCGGTCGGGGTGCTAGATTCTATCCCGGCTGCCCCTCTTCTAGGCCAGCTCTCTGCTATGGTCTGGGAAGGCAGTGGAGGATGGCCCAAGTCCTTGGGCCCTGCACCCGCATGGGAGACCAGGAGAAGCACCTGGCTCCTGGCTTCGGATCAGCGAGATGCGCCAGCCACAGCGGCCATTGGAGGGTGAACCAAAAAGGAAGACCTTTCTCTCTGTCTCTCTCTCTCACTATCCACTCTGCCTGTCAAAAAAAAAAAAAAAAAAAAAAAAAAAAAAAGAAGAAGAAGAAGAAGTGGAGGCCAGCGCCGTGGCTCAATAGGCTAATCCTCCACCTGCGGCGCCGGCACCCCAGGTTCTAGTCCCGGTCGGGGCGCCGATCCTGTCCCGGTTGCCCCTCTTCCAGGCCAGCTCTCTGCTGTGGCCAGGGAGTGCAGTGGAGGATGGCCCAAGTGTTTGGGCCCTGCACCCCATGGGAGACCAGGAGAAGCACCTGGCTCCTGCCATCGGATCAACGCGGTGCGCCGGCCGCAGCGCGCCAACCGCGGCGGCCATTGGAGGGTGAACCAACGGCAAAAAGGAAGACCTTTCTCTCTGTCTCTCTCTCTCACTGTCCACTCTGCCTGTCAAAAACAAAACAAAACAAAACAAAACAAAAAACAAATAAGTAAATAAATCTTTAAAAAAAAAAATACTATTAGCCTGTACTGCACATGCCTGCTACTCAGTACCCGAAGCCTTCTGTGGAGCCACGTGAAATGTGTTATCCACCAGCTTGCAGTCCTGTTGGCTCAGGAAGTCCCCATGGGCGCCAGTGCCCTGCCCTTAGTAGCCATGTATGTGTCAGTGCTGAACTGGCTTCTGGCTCCTCAGGTGTGCGATGTCAGAGAAGCCCCAGGGTACGAGAGGACTGCCTGATGTCAGCCCAAGGCACCGGAGCAGCCTGCTCAGAACTGGTGAGCCAGGAGCAAGACGTGGGGCTAAGAGCGGGAAAGCACCCAGCGACAAGAGTCAGATGGGCAGGTGCCACACGTGGTGGTCAGGACACCTGCACCCCAGAGCCTCGTTCAAGTCCAGCGCTACTTCCGGTTCCAGCTTCCTGCTCATGTGCACACGGGGAACTGCAGGGGAGGGCTCAAGTACTTGGGCCCCTGCTTCCCACGTGGGAGACCTGGATTGAGTTCCGGGCTGCTGGCTATGGCCTGGCGCTATCACAGGTGTTTGGAGAGTGAACCAGCAGATGGAAGATTTCCTCTCCAACCTCTTTAGAATAAAATCAATAAAAATATAGTGAAAGCATTAAAAATACATGTTTCCAGTCAATGCTTTTTTTTATCTTTTTTTTTCATTTATTAAACTTTTATTTAATGAATACAAATTTCCGAAGTACAGCTTATGGGTTACAATGGCTTTCCCCCTCCCATAACTTCCCTCCCACCCGCAACCCTCCCCTTCCATTCACATCAAGATTCATTTTCAATTCTCTTTATATACAGAAGATCAGTTTAGTATATATTAGGTAAAGATTTCAACAGTTTGCCCCCATATAGCAACACGAAATGAAAAAAATACTGTTGGAGTACTAGTTATAGCATTAAATAACAGTGTACAGCACATTAAAGACAGAGATCCTACATAATATTTTTTTTAATTAATTTTCTATGCCATTTCCAATTTAACACCAGGTTTTTTTTTTTTATTTCCAATTCTCTTTATATACAGAAGACCGATTCAGTATATAATTAGTAAAGATCTCATCAGTCTGTACCCACACAGAGACACAAAGTGTAAAAATACTGTTTCAGTACTAGTTATAGCATCACTGCACATTAGACAACACATTAAGGACAGATCCCACATGGGATGTAAGTACACAGTGACTCCTGTTGCTGACTTAACAATTTGACACTCCTGTTCATGGCGTCAGTAATCTCCCTAGGCTCTAGTCATGAGTTGCCAGGGCTATGGAAGCCTTTAGAGTTCGCTGACTTTGATCTTGTTCCAATAGGGTCATAGTCAAAGTGGAAGTTCTCTCCTCCCTTCGGAGAAAGGTACCTCCTTCTTTGATGGCCCCGTTCTTTCCACTGGGATCTCACTCACAGAGATCTTTCATTTAGGTCTTCTTCTTTTTTTCTTTTCCATGGTATCTTGGCTTTCCATGCCTCCAATACTATCATGGGCTCTTCAGCCAGATCCGAATGCCTTAAGGGCTGATTCTGAGGCCAGAGTGTTGTTTAGGACATCTGCCATTCTATGAGTCTGCTGTGTATCCCACTTCCCATGCTGGATCTTTCTCTCCCTCTTTGATTCTATCAGTTAGTATTAGCAGACACTTGTCTTGTTTGTGTGATCCCTTTGACTCTTAGACCTATCAGAGCCATCAATTGTGAACTGAAATTGATCACTTGGACTAGTGAGATGGCATTGGTACATGCCACCTTGATGGGATTGTATTGGAATCCCCTGGCACATTTCTAACTCCACCATTTGGGGCAAGTCCGATTGAGCATGTCCCAAATTGTACATCTCCTCCCTCTCTTTTTCCACTCTTAAATTTAACAGGGATCACTTTTCCGTTAAAATTTAAACACCTAAGAATAATTGTGTGTTAATTACAGAGTTCAACTGTTACCGGAGAAATTGCAGGGTTCTTGTCTTCGCGCAAGAAAGAATTCAGGCGTGAGACAGAGAGTAGTGGGAGGTAAAACAGCAAGGTTTATTAGGAAGGAACATCTGTAAGGACGGATGGGCACCTCTCCAGACAGAGCCTGAGAGACTGGGAGGGGAGGGAGGAAGGAGGGAGGTTACAGGTTACATGTTGAGTGGAGAGATTACACCTGACCAGGCCAGGCGGGCGGCTTAGCAAAGATGCAGAGAGCTGAGTGCGCAGTCCAGTTGAGGCTGGGGGTTTCTAAGGAGATGGGTCTTGCTTCCCCACCTCTGCTCCTCTTGGAACAAAGGGCTTTTTGGATGTAAATAGAAAACTTCTCTTGAAGATCTGAAACAAAGGACTTTATGGATGCAAATGTTATCAGACAGGAGGAAGGTGTTTGAGATGCAGATACTAGGCTGCACCTGGGAGATTGTGGAAGGCAGAAGGGGGCAGGGCAGGATGCGAGGGCCAGGCTGCCCCTGAAACATTATGGGGATGACTTTGAGATGCAGATGCATATGCTGGACATAGATGTCTTCTCTTTAGGCCTGTTACACACACATAAGCTCATAACTGACTACCTTCCTAACACAACCACTAGTACTAGAACAACAACAACTACAACAACAAATACTAAAAAGGATAAAGTATTACATTGTACATCTAGAGTCAGGACAAGAGCTGATCAGGTCATTGTTTCTTATAGTGTCCATTTCACTTAACAGGTTTCCCCTTTGGTGCTCAGTTGTCACCGATCAGGGTCCAGTCAATGCTTTAAAAAAAAAAAAAAAAAAAAAAAAAAAAAAAAAAAAAAAAAAACAAGGTTCCTGGTGATGCTATGAATCCAGATACAAAGATGTTAGAGCAGAGGAGGCAAACTGAGTTTATTATGGGGATGCAAGGCCTCTCCAAGGACTAAGCCCTCACTGATCTGACCTCATCTGCCCTCTCCTTATTCGCTCGGCTCCCACCTCAGCTCCCTTGCTCTGCCTCCCCCCACACACTGTACATCCCACCTCTCAACCTTTGCACCTTTTAGTCTGCTTTGCTCTTCATTGCTTTGAGAATTGGCTCTTCCTCATCCCCCACCAGAGCATAAGCTCCGAGAGGACAGGGACTTCATTTGCACGGTGCTGCACTCCCAGTATCTACAGCTGTGCCTGCTTCATAGCAGGGTCTCTGTGTAAATGTTTGCTGAAGGAATGGATGCTCACAGGCATTGTTGTCTGCACGCGTGGGCTTAAGATGCTCTGGCCCCTGGATGAAAATGCCCACTGGAGATGTAGGTGTGGACTGTGAAAACGGGTGTGCAAACAGTGCCTGTGGCCGGGACACCGCACATCACACAGGACCTAAGGTTCAGAAGAGCCCCGTGCTTGGCTTAATGCTTGCTACCACTATGTTGCAACGCTGAAGAATTTTCTCTCTGCCCTGTGTCTCCTGGGAGTGAAGTCGATGGGACAGCGGTGCCCTGGCACGAACAGAGGGGATGTACGAGCAATGGCTGCTCGCTGCTGCCTTCAAAGGATGCCTTGATGGCCTGGGATTAGCAGGATCCAGCACGTGAGGGAGGCTGGTGAGAGCCAAATCAAGTCTAAGGCGACAGTGTCGTGTCTGTGAGTAAGCTGGGGCCCTGCAGCCCAAGAAGCCACGAGAACCGGCTCCCAGCGTGGAAGCAGGCACTGGCATGCTGAGGGGGAACGGATCTTTCTCTACTCCGTCCTCCCTTACTCTCCAGCAGGCCACAGGTAGAAGGTGCAGGTAGAACGTGCACGAACAGGAAGTAAAAACCGCTGAGTTAGCGCCGTGCCGTCTTCCCGGAATGAGCTGCCTGGCACGCACCAGCTACGAGCTATCAGCAGTGCCACTCCACTGGGTCTGCAGGACTTACACTCTCGCTATCACAATATTTTCCACAGTTTTGTGAGCTGGCATCACACAGTATCAAAACGAGTGGCAAAATTCATGTTAACGATTTAAAATTGAATTTAATAGGTTTGTGTTCCTTTACTTAGATTGACACTAAACGCAAATGAAAAACTCCATGACAAGCCAAGAGCCTGGGAAAGAAAGGAAAAAGCTTCATATTTTACCGCCTTTAATAGCACTTTATTCTCGCTGTTTTGAAAAAGATTTATTTACTTGAGAGGGAGAGACGGACTCAGCGAGAGATCTCCCGTCCACTCTTGCTCTCCCCAAATGGCCACAGCAGCTGGAGCTGGGCCAGGCTGAAGCCAGGAGCCTGGAGCCCCAGCGGGGTCTCCCACATGCATGGCAGGGGCTCAACCTTGGGGCACCTTCTGTTGCCTTCCCCGCTGCAGTAGCAGGGAGCTGGACGGAAGGGAAGTAGCCAGGACTCAGACTGGCACTCTGAAGTGGGATGCTGGCATCCAAGTCACGGCTGCACTTAGAACTGTGTCCCAGCGCCAGCCCTTCTCCTGCCTGCGTCCTCATTTTGCACTGGGTCCTACAGCTAGTGCTGCCCGAGACTCGTGTAAAGGACAGGAGCTTCAAACTCAAGCACAGGTCCCACCTGACCACAGGCAAGGGATCATCTGTGTGTATGTGTGTGTGTGTGTGTGGACAGTCTGCATTAAGCCCGGGGTGGGAAAATGGTGAGACTGGTGAGTGTGGAGCACAGACATAGTATTACTGCCATCTTGTGTCCAAAGTGATGCACAGCACGTAACTCTAGGAGGGGGCAGCCTGTCCCAGGGAGCGTCACTGTGAAGTTTGCAGGGTCAGCCAGGGAGGGTGTGCAGGTCCAGGGTCATTCAGCATGGACAGCCTAGACTCTTGGGACAAGCACTTGCCAAGGAGCTATTCATTCTGTGTGGCTGGGGGCCGCAGACGAACTCGTCCTGTCATTTCCCCTGAAGAAACTAAGGAAAGACCCGGCACCACGCGGCTCACAAGGCTAATGCTCCACCTGCGGCGCCGGCACCCCGGATTCTGTCCTGGTTGCTCCTCTTCCAGGCCAGCTCTCTGCTGTGACCCAAGAGTGCAGTGGAGGATGGCCCAGGTCATTAGGCCCCGCACCCGCATGGGAGACCAGGAGAAGCACCTGGCTCCTGGCTTCAGATGGGTGCAATGCGCCGGCTGTAGTGGCCACTTGAGGGGGGTGAACCAACGGAAAAAGGAAGACCTTTCTCTCTGTCTCTCTTTCTCTCACTGTCTAACTCTACCTGTCAAAAAATAAATAAAAAAAGAAACTAAGAAAAGGGAATACTTTTGTTAAGCCTCCCTAAAATAGAGAAGTTAAGCAGTAAGTGATCCTGGATCAGGTGCAGATCATACATCAAAGGGAAGGCCACTTATCTGATGGTAGAAGCTGAGGAGCCAGAGACAGGGAGACAAAAGGGAGAATGAATGACTTGGGACTAAATCCAAATGGAGCAAGCATCAGGGAAGTCTTAATTTCTTATTGCTTTAGTCAGGACTCTACTTTTAGGTTTTTTGGTTTTTTTTTTTTCCATTTTTTAAAAAATTCATTTGTGATACCATAACCTAGAAACTAACAGCGCTATTAAAATATTTTTTGAAAGGTGGAGTTACAGAGAGAGAGAGGGAAAGACAGAGACAGATGTTTTCCATTCACTGGTTCACTCCCCAAATGGCCACAACAGCTGGGGCCGGGCCAGGCTGAAGTCAGGAACCAGGAGCTTCCTCCAGGTCTCCCATGTGGATGCAGGGGCCCAAGGATTTGGGCCATTTTCCACTGCTTTCCCAGGCACATTAGCAGGGAACCAGATAAGAAGTGGACCACCTAGGACTTGAACGGGCTTAACTTGAAAGGCAGAGTTGGGGCCAGAGCTGTGGTGTAGCGGGTAAAACCTCCACCTGCAGTGCCCGCATCCCATATGGGCGCCGGTTCTAGTCCCGGCTGCTCCTCTTCCGATCCAGCTCTCTGCTGTGGCCTGGGAAAGCAGAAGATGGCCCAAGTGCTTGGCTCCCTGCACCCACGTGTGAGACCCGAAAGCAGCTCTGCTCTGGCTGTTGTGGCCATTTGGGGAGTGAACCAGCAGATGGAAGGCCTCTCTCTGCCTCTCTGTAACTCTGCCTTTCAAATCAATCAACCTTAAAAAAGAAAAAGAAAAGGCAGAGGTACAGAACGAGGAGGGAAGTGAGGGGGAATCTTCCTTCTGCTGGTTCATTTAGCAAATGGCTGCAGCAGTCAGGACCGGGCCAGGCCAAGGCCAGGAACCTGGGCAGTTTCCGGGTCTCCCACGTGAGTGCAGGGGCCCAAGGACTTGGGCCATCTTCTGCTGTTTTCCCAGGCCACAGCAGAGAGCTGGATCGGAAGTGGAGCAGCTGGGGTATCCGATCCGGCATTGCAGGCGGTGGCTTCACTGCCCCACGGTGCGGCCCAAGCGCTGGTTTTCGGACAGGAAGCAGGTGACAGGGCATGGAGCTGGCACCCCACGTGGGGAGGGAACGCCAGGCACGTCATGGCTGAGCTAGGCACAGGGGCTGACTGGGCAGCTTCTACCACGACAGGGTTGTCTCTGCCAGGCCCCCGGCCCATCTCCCGTGTTCCCGTGAACTTGAACCTTGAAGGAAGTGCAGACAGCTGTCCCCCATCCCGGAGGGCTCCTGCCTAACGGGGCAGCACTCCCAGAGGCAGGGGCTGCCCCAGCTGACCCCTGCCCTCCCCACAGCGCGCACCGGCGCCTGGGTGGCACGCGAGGGGCCCTCCCAGGCGAGCTGCCAGGGCCGGGACCCGAACCCGTGCTGCTCCTTCCCCGCAAGCGCGCAGGTAGAACCCGAACACGGCAGCAGCTGTCCTCCTCACGCCCCCATCACCCTCGCGATGCGAGCAGGGTCGTGGGTGGATCCACAGAGTGCACAAAACGGACGGACTGTGTGATGCAGAGGGCCCCGGCCCCAGCTCGCGCCCCTAGTTCCGAAATACCGCGAGAGTTCAACCCCCAAGCCCCGCCCCCTGCTTCCGGCCGTGTTAATAAAGTTGCCGCTGTTTGACGTTCGCGGCGGACAACATGGCGGCGGCCGTGGTGGGCTGCGTGCTGCGGCGGGTCCAGCAGGTTAGGCGTGGACCCCGACCCCTGCCCTGTCCCTGGAGTCCGCGGACTCTGCCGTCGGGGCTGTCCTGGGCGGGCCAGTCCGGGGTTCTCCCGCCACCGCGTCTCCCCTCCGGCGGCTCGGGGGAGATGGCGTTGGCGGTGTCAGTTGTTGGGCCCAGAGCCGGCTTGCGTTGGAGGCCGCGGGAGGAGAGGGCCCGCGGAGTGAGGTCTCCCGGGCTTCGGCGTTGTGCACTGTGCAGGGGCCCCGGCAGGAGCCGTCCGGCGGCGGGAGGGAGCGAGCGACGGTCGGGTGCAGGGGCTCGGCGTCGGCTGGGCTTTGCACCTGCGCCCCAGCGGGTTCGGTGACGGGGAGAGAGGTCGGGGGTACGAGAACCGCCAGGCTCTGAAGGAGGGGGAATCGGTCACCAGGCGGAGGGAGGGGACCAAGAAGGAATTCTGCTTTCACGTGCCGGAGTGGCGGCACGTCTGTGTATTGAAGGGAAAGCTGGTCGTGGGGGGAGAGGCGTTGCTGGAGCTGTGTCCGTGTGGGCCCACGGCGATGGGGTCTTGTCGCTGAGGGCTGGTCTTCGGAACTCAGGGCCGACCCGTGGCTAACAGATGTGACGCCAATCGCATGGTAATTGAACGTGTGCTAGTATCCACTTTGAAGTGAAAAGCAGGGGGCCGGGGCCGGGGGCTGAGCCACCTGCTGAGTGAGCTTCCTGAATTCCCCCGGGGAAGGCAGCGAAGAGGCTGAAGTTCCCGGGCCTCTGCCACCCATGTAGGAGGCCGGACGGCGTTCCCGTCTCCTGGCCCAGACCTGGCTGTTGTGGCCATTTGGGGAAGGAACCAGCAGATGGAAGATCTCTGTCTGCCTTTCAAATAAATACGTCTCTTAACATAATGGAAAACAGGTGAAATTAATTTTAATGTAAGTTTTGTTTAGCCAGGTGTCTCCTCCATATTGTTGTTTTGATGAGATATTTGCATTCTGTTTTCAATGCTGCATTTTCAAAATCTGGTTTATATCTTAGACTTAATGTATATCCCAGTTTGAATGCTGAATTTTCCACGATTAAGATGGAAAATGTAGCTCTGCCGAAACAGTAAACACGTTTAATGTTCACATAGCTTCAGTTCTAAATTTTAAGTTAATTAAAATTGGGAATTATGTGCCCCGGTTGCACTAGGCCGTTGCAAGTGTTTACCAGCCAAGTGTGGCTGATGGCACTGCACTGGGCCGAGCAGCCCTGTAGTACCAGGAGGAAATGTAGCGCATAGGGAGCAGATGCTAGAAAGTGGCACTGGGAATTCTGGAAATTCCCTTCTGATTGCTTCCAGTTACATAATCTAGGGAATTGAAGTCTCCAGCTGTGTGTCAGGAATTTAAGGAAATAGTTGGGAATGGGCGGGAAGAATAGTGAGGAGAATTGGAGTAAGTTCAGAGAAGTGAGAGGCCCAGACAGTTAAGGTGTACTTGAGAGTAACATTGTATGTACAGACCATGGAATTCAAGCTGGGTAAGAAAGGAAGCCCAGAGACCAGAAGTGGAAAGTTGAGAGAGAGCCAGGAGACAGGAACGCCGTCTGGCCTCCTACATGGGTGGCAGAGGCCCGGGAACTTCAGCCTCTTCCACTGCCTTCCCAGGGGGAATTCAGGAAGCTCACTCAGCAGGTGGCTCAGCCCCTGCCCCGGCCCCAGCCCCCTGCTTTTTACTTCAGTGTGGATACCAGAACATGTTTAATTACAATGCGATTGGCATTACATTTCTGTTAGCACTGCCACAGGTCGGCCCTCTGAGTTCTGAAGACAGCCCTCAGCGACAAGACCCCATCACTGTTGGCCGACACGGACACAGCTCCAGCAACGTCTCTCACTCCTACATTACCAGCTTTTCCTTTAATACACAAAGATGCCGTTACTTCTGGCATGTGAAAACAGAATTCCTTCTTAATCCACCTCCCCTCCACTTGACCTATTTTCCCTCCTTAACTCCTTTAGAGGCTTGTGGGTACTGGTAGCTCCTAACTGTCCTTGGCAGGACCAAGGGAGTGGAAGTTCCAGAAGGCTGGGTATTAGCATGTTGGGAGGAATGAGCTCGAAAGGTGACCAGAGAACGAGATACAAAACCGAAATGACAGAGATGAACTTATTAATCACAAAAGACACGGACATTAGTAGGGGAAAGTGCAGGACAAAAATCATTGAAGGAGAGGAGTGCAGAGAACAAAGAAGTCAGAGTGTTTCTCACGTGCATCGGAGTCACCAGGAATTAGGACAGGAAGAGTGGAGAGGGACTGTGAGCCGGGATCCAGATCGCTACGGTGAGAGGAGCGGCAGGGCCCGCAGGAGACAGCCGCAGCAGTGCGCAGTTGGGGGCGGCAGGAGAGCCGAGCCAGGAGCTTTCCAGGGTCTGAAAGCTGCAGTGAAGAGCAGAGAGAACACTGGCGGGGTGGGGGTCAGGATTCAGCCAGAATAGGAACGTCAAGGAGAGGTTAAGAAACTGAGGATTTTTTTTTTTTTTAAAGAATATTTATTTGAAAGTTACACACAGAGAGGGGAGAGAGAGAGGTCTTCTATCCACCAGTTCACTCCCCAATTGGCCACAACGGCCGGAGCTGCACTGATATGAAGCCAGAGCCTCCTTCCAGGTCTCCCACATGGGTGCAGGGGCCCAAGGACTTGGGCCATCCTCCACTGCTTTCCCAGGTCACAGCAGAGAATGGGTCAGAAGTGGAGCAGCCGGGATTTGAACTGGCGTCCATATGGGCTGCCGGGACTGCACTTGGCGGCCTCACCCACTACGCCACAGCGCCAGCCTGGAACTGAGGATTTAAAAGATTTTGATGATGAATTGAAGAGGGCCCAGTGGAAGAGATTTAGGGGGTGAAAGGGGTTAGAAATAGGAGCAGGGCAGGGTGTGTAAGGAGCAGAATAGAACACTTACAAAGTGATAAGAAGTAAGTGCCAGTTCCGATGTGGACAAACAGTATAAAACACAGAAGCAATATACTAGGCCATTAAGTGTTTTATTTTGAAAGTATATTACTTCCATAATAAAAAAAGTTTGTAAAAAAAATGAAAGGTCATTTAAAAATCTATTAGAAGATAGTACAAAAGATATGATTAGTAATAGTTTGAAAAATAAAGAACTGTTAATTGTTTTTTAACTCTTGAAGTTTCATTGGTAAAAGCAAACTTCACAATGCTCCTGAACATGAATTATTTCTCATTGAGTGATTGTTGCTGTGGTCTTAAGACCCCCTGTGTATTTTGCTCATTTCTGTGCTTGGTTTGGGCTGACTGCTCCTTTACCCCACAACTGTATCAAAATTCTGTCAGTCTTTTTTTTTTAATTAATTAATTTATTTGAAAGAGTTACACAGAAAGGAGAGGCAGAGAGAGAGGTCTTCCATCCAGTGGTTCACTCCCCAATTGGCTGCAACAGCCACTCAGGAGCCAGGAGCTTCTTCCGGGTCTCCCACGCAGGTTCAGGGGCCCAAGGACTTGGGCCATCTTCTACTGCTTTCCCAGGCCATAGCAGAGAGCTGGATCAGAAGTGGAACAGCTGGGTCTCGAACCAGCACCCATATGGGATGCTGGCGCTTCAGGCCAGGTCATTAACCTGCTGCACCACAGCGCTGGCCCTCTGTCAGTCTTCTAAGGCTTGTGTAAGTCCCCCTTCCACAACACACATTTCCAGGCACAGTTACAATGGGATTCGTCAGTCAGGTGCCAGATGAATATGTAAATTCTGTTCACACAGAACACTTACTCTATTTTATAGGATGGAGTGTTGCTCAGTTCTAGAACAGAAAAGAAAACCAATTGAGACCTTTAAAAATAAAATTCCATTCAGCTTATCTTATAACCAGAAGATTAAACATTATGATGGATCCATACAGTAGAATATTATGTAATCTCAAGTAAAAAACATGTTAACATACAGATGTGGAAAGAACTCTGCGTTATATATAAAAAGTATATATTTTAAGATTAATTTATTTGAAAGGTAGAGTTAGATGTTCCATCTGCTGGTTACTCCCAGATGGCTGCAACAGCTGGGTCTGTGCCAGGCCAGGCGGAAGCCAGGGGACGGGAACACTACCAGGTCATCTGTGTGGATGACAGGGACCCAAGTACTTGGACCATCTTACGTTGCTTTCCCAAGAGCATTAGCAGGGAGCTGGACTGGAACTGGAGCAGCCGGGACTCAAATCAGTGCTCATATAGGATGTTAGCATCCCTAGCAGCAGCTTAACCCACTGTGCCACAATGCCAACCCCATCTCAGCTGTATTGCTAAGTGAAAAAAGGGGGTGTGTGAAAAATGGAAGGGGGTGTATATATTTGTATTGAAAAAAGTCTGTGAAGGGCCAACGCTGTGGCGCAGTGGGTTAAAGCCCTGGCCTGAAGCGCCGGCATCCCATATGGGTGCCAGTTCTAGTCCCGGCTGCTCCTCTTCCAATCCAGCTCTCTGCTAGGGCCTGGGAAAGCAGTAGAGGATGGCCCAGGTCCCTGGGCTCCTGCACCCACGTGAGAGACCGGAAGAAGCTCCTGGCTCCTGGCTTCAGATTGGTGCAGCTCTGGCTGTTGCGGCCATCTGGGGAGTGAATCATCGGATGGAAGACCTCTCTCTCTCTCTCTCTCTGCCTCTCCCCTCTCTCTGTAACTCTTTCAAATAAAATAAATATTTTTTAAAAAGTCTGTGAAGGAATATACAAGAAACTATTAACAGTGGTACTTAAAGTGATTGGAGGTCACTGGTCAGGTAGGAGAGAGATTTTACACTCTTTATACTTTTTTGGTTCTTGAATCATATAACTGTTAACCTACCTGAAGATCAAACGGAATTATGTTAAAAATCCCTGGGGAGGGGCTGGCATTATTGTGTAGTGGATAAAAGCTGCAACACTGGCATCCCGTACGGGCTCCAGTTCAAGTCCTGGCTGCTCTACTTTCGATACAGCTCCCTGCTAATGCACCTGGGGAAGCCATGGAGGACGGCCCAAGTGCTTGGGCCCCTGCGCCTATGTGGGAGACCCAGATGAAGCTCCTGGCTTCAGCCTGGCCCACCCCCAGCCATTTGGGGAATAAACCAGTGGATAGATGATCTCTGTTGCGTCTCTCCCTCTGTAACGGCCTTTCAAATAAAAACAGGAAGAAATCTCTGGGGCTGGTGTTGTGGTGCAGCAGTTCAAGTCCTGACTCCTCTACTTCCAGTCCAGCTTCATGGTGCCCCTGTGTGGAGAGGCAGATAAGGGCCCACCTCCCGTGTAGCACACCAGGTGGACCTGGCCCAGCTCTGGCTATTGCAGCTCTTTGGGATGTGAACAAATGAATGGAAGATTTCTCTGTGTCTCTGTCTCTTTTGCTCTGCCTTTCAAATAAATTAATCTTAAAAAAATACCTGAGGGGCTGGCACTGTGGAGCAGCAGGTTAAAGCCCTGGCCTGTAGCGCCAAAATCTCATATTGATGCTGGTTCTAGTCCTGGCTGCTCCACATTCGATCTGGCTCCCTGCTAGTGTGCCTGGGAAAGCAGTAGAGGATGGGCTAAATTCCTGGGCCCTTGTACCCACGTGGGAGACCTGGAAGAAGCTCCTGGCTTTGGATTGGCCATTTGGGGAGTGAACCAGTGGATGGAAGACCTCTCTCTCTCTGTCTACGTCTGTAACTCTGTTGTTCAAATAAATAAATCTATAAAAAAATACTTAAAGTTTCTACCTTTCAGCACATGCTGTTGGCATAATGTTCATTGTTATCACTTTAATTTCATGTATATTCATTTTTTTTTTCAAAGATTTATGCATTTTACTTGAAAGTCACAGAAGGAGAGGCAGAGAGAGAGATCCTCCATCCGGTGGTTCACTCCACAGATGGCCGCAATGGCCAGAACTGTGCCGATTTGAAGCCAGGAGCCAGGAGCTTCCTCCGGGTCTCTCACATGGTGCAGGGGCCCAAAGACCTGGGCCATCTTCTGCTTTGCCAGGCCATAGCAGAGAGCTGAATTGGAAGTGGAGCACCTGGGACTTGAACCGGTGCCCATATGGGATGCCAGCACCACAGGCAGTGGCCCCCCCACTACACCACAGCACTAGCCCCTGTATATTCATTTAATTTAGTCTTAATTATGAAGTATTATTTTAAATGACTAAAGAAACTTTTAATAGTGTCATAATGAGTAGCTGCTAGAGGGTTGGGGAACACTCCTAGATCCTGGGCCTGTCTTATTCTTTGTCTCTTTCTTGTAGTTGGTTCCTTTATCAGCTTCAGGCCAAATTCGAGGTTACTACGTAGACTGGAAAATGTTGCGTGATGTGAAGAGACGAAAACTGGCCTATGAATATGCGGATGAGAGGCTGCGGATCAATTCGCTGAGGAAGAATACCATTTTACCAAAAGATCTTCAGGTTAGCTAGTTAAGATTAAGTCTCTCTCTCCCTATCACAAGGTCATGAACTCGAGCTATCTCACTTTTAATACTGGAGAATAAGATGGGATACACCAAGTCAACACAAACAGCCTTGAAACTACTAGTGGCGAGTTTCAGGTGAAAGACTACGGCTGACCAGCCCTGCAGCCATTTCATCATGAGAGCCTTAGGAAGGACTGCTGAATGGTGACCCGGCCAGAGGTGGCTTTCATGTACTTTATATATACACATTGAGGAACATTGACACTCGCCCCCCCCCCCCCCCCCCGCCCATGCCCCAGCCCTTCCTCCCCCTCCCTCTCACATTTCCACTCTTAATATTACAAAAATATATTTTCAATGTATTTAATGATAGTGTAGCTAAGCCTACATTAAATAAGAGTTCAGCAGATAATATGAAGAGGAAAAAAAACTATTCCTCAATGGAAGAGACGAGGGCTACGAACAGTTATTGCATCTCAATATGTCTTTCACTCCAATACATTGCGTTTCAGGTACTCTGTTAGTTACCTCAGATCAGGAAAACATATCTGTCTTTTGGGGACTGGCTTATCTCACTAAGTACAATGCTTTCCAGTTGTGCCTATGTTGCAAAAGGCAGGATTTTTCTTTTTCTTTTTCACAACTGAGTAGTACTCCATAGTCTATAAATGTACCATAATTTCCTTCCTTATCCAGTCAACAGTTGATGGACATCTGGGTTGATTCTGTATCAGCTATTGTGAATGGTGAACATGGCGGGACAGAGAACTCTTTCATATACTGATTTCTTTTGGTTTGGGTAAATTCCCAGGAGTAGGATGGCTAAATCATATGGTAGGTGTATATTCAGATTTCTGAGGTATCTCCATACTGTGTTCCACAGTGGCTGCACCAGTTTACTTTCCCACCAGCCGTGGACCAATGTACCTTTTCCCCACATCCTGCCAGCATTCGTCCTATGTTGATTTCTGTATGAGAGCTATTCTAACGGGAGTGAGGTGAAACCTCCTTGTGGTTTTGATTTGCGGTTCCCTGATGGTCAGTGATTCAGAATGTTTTCTCAAGTGTCTGTTGGCCATTGATATTTCCTACATGCCTTTTCAAGTCCTTTGTCCATTTCTTCACTGGATTGTTTGTTTTGTTGATGTTTTATTTCTTGAGTTCTTTATGGATTCTGGAAGTTAACCCTTTATCATTGTGTAGTTTGCAAATATTTTCTCCCGTTCTGTTAGTTGCTTCTTAAGTTTGCGGAGTGTTTTTGGCAGCTTGACGTAATCCCATTTGTCGATTTCGGCGTTGATTGCCTGTGCTTCTGGGGTCTTTTCCAAGAAGTCTTTGCCTGTGCCAATATCTTGTCCGTGTTTTCTAATGATTTGATGGTATTGGGTCATAGATTGATATCGTTGATCTATTTTGAGTAAGTTTTTGTGAAATGTGTAAGGTTGGGCTCTAGTTTCATACTTTTGCATGTGGAGATCCAGTTTGCCCAGCACCATTTGTTGAAGACTGTCCTTGCTCCGGGGATTGATTTTAGCTCCTTTGTCAAAGTTAAGTTGGTTGTAGATGCGTGGGTTGATTTCTGGTGTTTAATTCTGTTCCATTGGTCTGTCCATCTGTTTCTGTGCTGGTACCAGGCTGTTCTGATGATAACTGCCCTGTAGTTTGTCTTGAAATCTAGTATTGTGATGCCTCTGGCTTTGTTTTTGTAGTATAGGATTGCTGTAGCTCCTTGGGGTCTCCTGTGTCTCCATGTGAATCACAGCGTTGTGTTTTCTCTGAGAAGAATGTCTTTGGCATTGATTGGCCTTGAGTATGTGAACTGCTTTCCTTATTATGGACATTTTGATGACACTGATTCTTCTGAACACCGAAGATTTTTCCTTTTTTCTGTGTGTCTTCTGTTTCTTTCATTAATGTTTTGTAATTCTCATTGTAGAAATATTTGACATGCTTGGTTAAATATATTCCAAGGTATTTTATTCTTTTTGGAGGTATTTTGAATGGGATTGATTTTAGTTCTTTTTTGACCATGGGCCGTGGCATTGTCTGTGTATACAAAGGCTGTTGATTTTTGTGTATTGACTTTATATCCTGCTACCTTATCAAACTCTTCTAGGAGTTCCAATAATCTCTCGGTGGAGTCCTTTGGATACCCCATGTATAGAATTATGTCATCTGCAAAGAGGTATAGTTTGATTTCTTCCTTCCTAATTTGTTTCCCTTTAATTTCTTTTTCTTGCCTAATGGCTCTTTTTGAAACTTCCAGGATTATATTGAATAGCAATTATGAGAGGGGGCATCCTTTTTTTGTTCCGGGATCTTAAGAGGAGTGCTTCCAGCTTTTCCTCATTCAGTAGGATGCTGGCCGTGGGTTTGTCATAAATTGCTTTGATTGTGTTGAGGAATATTCCTCTATACCCAATTTGTTTGGAGATTTCATCATGAAAGGGTGTTGTATTTTATTTATTTATTTATTTTTAACTAAAAGCGTTGACAATTTTATTTTCACATTTCACAACACAAATGAAAACTGCACTTTTTGAAATCCCACTTCCCCCCAAGAGTATTCTTTCTTCAATAAGAAGGGGGAGCAAGTCTTCTTTGTCATGTGTTAGAAAACACCCAGAGTCACAGCACCGTGATCTCCTGGTGAAGCAGAACAAGCGGTACAGAACTGCCAGGAAGAGGCCTCCCCTCTCTCCTTACCTGTCCGGCCGAGTCATTCCTGGACGAGTGGGCACCATCATGGGACGGGCAGGAGGTCTCATCATTGGGGGCCTGGCATCATTGGCATATGGCCTCCCATGGGTGGCCTCATTCCAGGAGCAGGTCCCCCTGGCATCATCCCAGGAGGAGGAGGGCCCATCATTGGCATCATGGGAGGGGGGGCCTCCCATATGAGGTGCAGGCATCATACCAGGGCGAGGAGGACCCGGGAGACGGGGAGGTGGGATCATCACTCCTGCAGGAGGAGGAGCAGAGAATGGAGTAGGCGGTATCTTTCCTTGTTGAAATGCAGCCGTTGTTTTGTCGATCAGGCTCTGAGCCTGCTCTTCCATCCATTTCTGATAGTAGTCTTTCACATTCTCTTTGTGTTTCCTACCACTGCACTGCGTCTTTCTCACAGATGGGGAGTCCTGGGTGAGGTACGTATCGCAGTGGTCACAGTAAAACTTGGGCGTGTTGCTCTGCAGGCCCTTGGCCACTCCGTTCCAGGGTGTTGCATTTTTATCATGCTTTCTCTGCATCTATTGAGGTAATCATGGCTTTTGTTCAGCAGTTTGTTCATGTGCTGTATCACATTGATTTGTGAATGTTGAACCTCCCTGCATAGCAGGCATGAATCCCACGTGGTCCAGGCGAATGATCTTTCTAGTGTATTGTTGGAGTCAATTACCTAGTATTTTGTTGAAGATATTTGTTTATTTGTTCATCAGGGAGATTGGTCTGTAGTTCTCTTTCTTTGTTGCATCTGTTTCAGGAATTAAGGTGATGGTGGCTTCATAGAAAGAATTTGGGAAGATTCTCTGAATTGTTTTGAATAGTTTGAGAAGAAGTGGAGTTAGTTCTTCTTTAAATGTCTGGTAGAACTCAGGAGTGAAGCCATCTGGTCCTGGACTTTTCTTTGTTGGGAGGGCCTTTATTACTGATTCAATTTTGTTCTTGGTTTTCAGTCTGTTTAGGTTTTCTGTGTTTTCATGGCTCAATTTAGGTAGGTTGTATGTGTCCAGGAATCTATCCATTTCTTCTGTGTTTCCTGGCTTGTTAGCATATAGCTCTTTGTAGTAATTTCTAATGATTTTATTTCTGTAATGTCTGTTGTTACATTTCCTTTTTCATCTCTCTGATTTTTTTTTTATTAATCGGGCCAGTGGTGTGTCAATTTTGTTTATTTTTTCAAAAAACCAGCTCTTCATTTCACTTATCTTTTGTTTTTTTCTGTTTCAATTTTGTTTATTCTCTAATTTTAATTATTTTTTCTCTGATTTTGGATTTGGTTACTTCAAACCAGTTGAAGTTTTATTTGAATGTTTTACAACTTAAAACATGCTGTAGATCCCTTATAAAAGTGAATAGGAAACACACCAGTTCACTTGGTATGCAAAATATTTTTCTACTACACACAATTTAAGGGCTTCACAGATTTTTTTTTTTTTCAAATTTACATTGTAAGCAGAAACAACACTAAACAAACTACTTTCTCAAAGAGATGTTAGTATGCTTCCACTTTTGTCAGGTATTTTACCCTTTGACAGTGCTGCAGCCTGTTCAAGTAGTTCTCCGTTTTTGGCCTGAAGTTGCTCCGCGGTTTCTTGTGAGCTTTTTCCATGCTGCTCGTCTTTGTTCTCAAGTTTGATTCTTGGTACAATCTGCCTTTAGTTCAGGTACCTTTGTGTCTTTTCTAAAATGGTCTGGTCTCTCTGCTCTAAGAGGTGCTTAAGCGACAGCACTCCTTCAATTGACTTAGGACGACATTGTCTGTTGCCCCACCATCTGCTGCCTGATTTCTAGCGCTGTCTCCATCAGATGGCTTAGATTCCAGTTGGGGTTTCTTCGGAGTTCCGTTCTGAACTGCTTCAGAGGACTTGCGGCGCTGTTTCCACAGTCCCTGCTTTGGCTCTGGGCTTAAGCTGCTGATTTTGCGATGGCTGCTGCTGTGAGGATGGTGGTGGGCATGGGGCTGATGCTGCTGGTGAGGTTGTGAATGATGCTGGTCTTCAGAGGAGAAGAGAAGAGGACTTTGAACGCGAGGACCCAGAGCCTTCCTTTGTTGCTCTGTCTTCTGTAAAACTCAGTGCAGCGCCAGCATGACTACTTTCTATCAACCTTTCTGCTTCTTTCCTCCTTCCGATCAAAAGCTCTCTGCGCTGTTCACAGGTCTGAGGCGGTCCATCTTTTTTTCTGAATTTGTACAACGCTGACACTTGGTGCCAATGAATGCTGCCATTATGTCACAGTATCGACAAGGCTTGGGTGTCCCAGATTGCTTAACATTTTGTGCACACTTCCAGAGTGTGTTAGTTTTGCTCTCTTGTTGGAGTTCTCATCTGCAGTAAGTACATTTGACCATAGGATGTGCGATCCGACATCCTCGCAGAGCTGTTGGCCCTGGGAGAACGCCTCGAGGGGATAGTGCTGGGTACACTCGGTGCAGGCCCCCGGGGCCGAGGCCGCCAGCCTGCCCCTCAGTCTCCTCTGCGGTCCTGCTGCCCGCGCTGAGGCGGGGCCCTGTTGGGAACTCCCCCTCCTCCTCCCCTGCCTCGCACCCACCGGCGAGCTATTGAATCCCTCGTTTCTAATATTTCCCTTTGATTTCTCCTTAAAGTCTCAATTTCATGGGGAAAATTTTCATTTATATCATTAATGGTTTTCTTTAGTTCGTGGATCTGTGTCTGATTGCCTTTGAGTAATCCTATGAGTAATTTTTTGAATTCCTTTCCATCATGTTCTCAATCTTTTAATCTTCAAATTCTAACATTGAAATGTTGTGTTCCTTGTTGGGGGCGGGAGCCATGGTGTCTTCTTTATTGTTTCTTGAATTTCTGTTTTAGGCATTTGTGCGGTTGATTTTTGTTTTTATTCTGTGGTGTCCTTTACCTTTGAGCTATGCTTCTGTGGCTTAGCGAGGTATCTGCGCTTTCAGTGAGTAGTAAGGTGTGTGGCAGGCATGGTGGAGACTGCAGGTTGTTACCTCTGCCAGAATCCCTGGTCACACGGCTGAATGTTGCCCCGCCGCTGCTGCCAGGACTGCTCCGGAAAGGTGGCATCCTGGCTCGGCCGGTGCTTGACGTGCACTCAAAGGCTTGCGCAGCTGCCGCCCAGACCTACGATGGTGCCCACCCTTCCTCAGCCGGGCAGCAGGTGCTGTGTGGGGAAATGGGCACAAGACAGACACGCCCTCTCTTTCTACTGGGTCCATGGGCAACTGCCAGCTACCACTAGCCCCCAGGGCTTCAGGCAGACTCCTCCCATGCTCTGCCTCCAGCGGTATCAGCACGGGTTGCTGCAGTCCGTCTCACCTCCATCTCCAAGCTCCCACCGACACCAGCTCTCTGCTGCCGTTGTTTTCTGGGCCCACATTCATGCTGCACGTCCACACCTTCCTCACAGGTCACCTTGTATGATTTCCAGTGTGGTTTTCTCTCCAATTCTCCCTGAAAGTGCACTTCCTACACCCCTTTCTTTGACTGTTTATCCCTAGTCTGGTGCTTCACATTATTCCCTAACTGCCCTCTTGGAATCTCTTTTGAGATGTAAATAATTACAACTCAGCGTGAGCAGTGTCATACAGCCAAGCACAGAGCACCATGGGCTGCAGCCAGTAGGTTTTACCATAATTTTGGATCATTGTGTTGAGAGGGAGAAAGGATAAAGGAATTAAATAAAGTGAAACGGAGAAGAGGAAAAGAAAGGAAGTTTGAAGAAAAAGAGCACCCTGGGTGCACCTGCAGAGGGGGGCAGAGTGTGAGGAGCTCAGTGTGGCTGCAGCAATTGACTGGTGCCATGTATTGCAAAGGATGTCAAAAGGACAACATCATTAGGTTTGCCTTCCAAAGAGTCAATTTGCATTTTAACTTGTTCATGTGCCTTTCCATGTCTTTAGACCACAGAAACTTGAAACCTCTGGCCCTACCAGATTTGGAGATGTGCCTAAGAAACTTTTAAAAATATTTAGTACTTCAGAAGTATTTTAATTGTGCATTAGAAAGTTTGGCCCCAATCTGTTGAACAGTTGTATCAACAGCTTGACCATACTCAGACAAAACAGACTCACCAAATCTGTTTAAAGCAAAACTTGAAATCAATGGGATTCAAATTCAACATTTTCATAACTGAAACGGGCCCAAAACTCAATTAATCAGGCAAAATGCACCTGAAATAAATACCCATGATACATGAAGTCAACTATATAAGATTGGTTTTGGAGGTAAGAGGAGTAGTTATAAAAAGGCTGTTGGATTAGTAATAATCAAATAATCCCCAAACCTAGTGCACTAATACAAATGGCACAAGTAAAAATGTAGGCTGACCTTGTTTGTCTCATTGGTCAGTACACGTCAGTTATTGTTCTCAGTTTTCTTTCTTTTTAAAAGATTTGAGAAACAGTCATATATATATATAGAGAGAGAGAACTTCCATTGATGGTTCATTCCCTAGATGGCTACCATGGCCACGCTGGGCCAGGCCAAAGCCAGGAGCCAGGAACTGCATCCGGGTCTCCCATGTGGGTGGCAGAAGCCCAAGCACTTGGGCCATCTTCCACTGCTTTCCCAGGTGCATTAGCAGGGAGCTGGATTAGAAGTGGAGCAGCCAGGACATGAACCAGCACTGGTATGGGATGCTGGTGCTGCAGGTGGTAGCTTACCCTGCTATGCCACAATGCCAGCCCCCTCAATTCTCTTTTGAATTTCATATGAACATGATAAATTATCATTGATCCAGAGAAAGGTAACCAGAACTGAGAAGGCTTTACAGTAGTCACATAAATGCAGTGGGAAGTGGAGTTGAATTTTCTTTTTAGAGGAGCGAGGACTTGACTAGGAAGCGTGGTGGAGAGGAAGGGCTCTTGTAGACAAAGCATTTGACGTACTCTTTGTGACTCCAGAGGCTTGCATAGCAGTTAGAGAGAAGACAGTTTGGCCTCCACATAGGAAATGTATTTCTCAGTTACGGAATAAAAAGAGATGGCAGGAAACATGTAAATGGAATAAGATGCTAACCCAGCTTATTTAGAAAAGACTTTTTTTTTTTGGACAGAGTGGACAGTGAGAGAGAGACAGAGAGAAAGGTCTTCCTCTTCCGTTGGTTCACCCCCCAATGGCTGCTCCAGCTGGCGCACTGTGGCTGACGCACTGTGCTGATCCAAAGCCAGGAGCCAGGTGCTTCTCCTGGTCTCCCATGCAGGTGCAGGGCCCAAGCACTTGGGCCATCCTCCACTGCACTCCCGGGCCATAGCAGAGAGCTGGCCTGGAAGAGGGGCAACCGGGACAGAATCCAGCACCCCGACCGGGACTAGAACCCGAGGTGCCAGCGCCACAGGCAGAGGATTAGCCTAGTGAGCCGCGGCACCGGCCGCTAAAGTTGTAATTGTAAAATGTATGAAGTTTGCATTCCTTAAATAAAAGGTTTCTAGAAAAAAAAAAAAAAAAAAGTGCAGGGCCTGCACAGCCTGTGACGGAGCAGAAGGTAGCGTGAAGTAATTTAGCAGGAGTGGTGTAAATCTGAAATTGCCACACGTAACGTGTTCCTGGGGGCTAGTGTGGATGCAGGACAAAGAAATGAGATTATCAGAAGTTCATCATGGTGTCTGGAAAAGGGCGTGAGACAGGGAGAAAAGGGATGGAAAAGTGTAGCTCTCAAAGGGAGTGAAGTCTGAGAAGGTTCCCTGGAGGTGTAAACCTTCAGTATCCCGAAGGAGCCCAGAGGGGTGGATGGGCGAGGAGTGTGATACTCCTCCCACTGAAGTTGTGGAAAGAGCCGGCAGAGGTATAAGGATCAGCACTTTTCTGGCGTCGGAAGTGGTGGATGGCTGGGTGGGCACTGTTTCCTGGAGGCGGATTCATCAAGCGCAGAAAGGTCTGAGTTTTTGGGCGCTATTGGTAGTGGAGCTTGAATCCGGGTAAACTTGGCTGTGAGTGGTCCTGTGGGATAAACTATGATGAGGGGCAGTGAACGCTTAAGGTGGGTGAAGTGGACCCAGTGGGGGATTCCCTGTAACTTTACAGCAGTAGGAGTAGTGAGAATGACCCAGTAAGGTCCGGTCCATTTAGCCTGTAGGTTAGTGGGAGTAGGGGGCAAGAAAGGGTGTGAAGGGGACAGGAAGACCTCATCTCCCAGTGTAATAGGAGGGAGGCTGTCTGAGGTGGTTGGAGCTGGGCAGTAGGTGTCTGTATATTTCCATAACTGTTCAGAGATATCTGGGGAGAGGCGAGAGTAGGTGGGGCGGCAAGAGTGGAGATTGAAAGTGTGTAGTTGGAGGAACCAAGGGATATCTGTACATCAGTTCAGAAGGCTAACTATTGAGAGGTTTTTTGGAAGGGCTCTCATGGAGCAGGGCCTTGGAAGTGGTTTTGTCCAGTCGAGGTGAAGCTCAAGGGAGAGTTTGGCTAGAAT
This sequence comes from Lepus europaeus, assembly GCF_033115175.1. NCBI lineage: Eukaryota > Metazoa > Chordata > Mammalia > Lagomorpha > Leporidae > Lepus > Lepus europaeus. The sequence continues at coordinate 156,449,867 of NC_084831.1, forward strand.
GTTTTTAGTGTACGATTTGTCCTTTCCACCTCTCCTGAGGACTGGGCGTGATAAGGAAATGGAATTGCAGGGGATGTTGGGCGCCTTACTCAGTTGTGGAGTTACTTGTGATTTTAGTTTAGGACCTCTGAGTGGAGGGAGCCTGGGACCCTGAACTGGATACTGTTAGTGCCCATTTGTTAGAGGTAGGGAAGGCCTCGGCCCACCCAGAGAAGGTATCTGCCAATACCAAGAGGTGTTGAAAGCGCCATAGCTGGGCATATGGATGAAGTCAGTTTGCCAGTCAGAGGCCAGCAGGTGTCCTCTAGCTTGACGTGGAGGACAGAGGTTAGAGTCAGGGTTTGTTTTTTGACATACAGAACAAGAAGAGGCGAGTTGTTGAAGACGTTTGGTATCTTCTGGTGAGAGAGGAAGAGATTGTTTGACAAATGTTGGGATAAAACAGATGATGGAGATAGAATAAAATGGCCTGGTTGGAGGGCTGTTGGAATTGTTGATCTGGAAAGGGATTTACCAGTATAGCAGGTGGAGTGGAAGACAAACTGGAGGGAAAGGGAGACCGAGCCGCTTGACGGGCTGCCTGGTGTGTCCTGCTACATGATGACCGTGATGGCAGAGTTACCAGTGTGCTGAGCCCTGCAGTGGACAAGTCTTGCTCCTGTTGAAGATGGCTGCCTCTAAGAGAGGGGTTATGAAGGCAGCACTGGGGATGGTTGTCCCTCTAGTGGTAAGAAGGCCCCTTTCTTTCCAGTTGTGGAGTGGGGTAGGACGACGCGGAAGGTGTATTTTGAGTCAGGTTTTAGTTTTGCCAGCTAAAGGCTCAGGTTAGAGCATAGAGCTCAGCCTGTTGATTAGTAGCATTGAAAGGGAGTGGTCCCACCTCAGCTGTATGGGCTGGTGATTGATAGCACAGCATATGCTGCCCTTTTGATTCCCTCATGAAAGATGGAGTTACCATCTGAACCAGACTAGAGTAGGATAAATGAGGGGACCCTCCTGGATATTTGAGGGATGAGGTAGTTCAGTAGTCTCAATGCAGGCATGAACGGGAGCCATGTGATCTGGAAATGGAAGGGGAGGTAGGAGGGGAGTAGCTCAGTTAAGGGGAGGACAAGGTTTGAAAGTGAGGGTAAGGGGCTAGTGCTGTGGCATAGTGGGTTAATGCCCTGGCCTGAAGCGCTGGCATCTCATATGGGCACTGATTTGAGACCCGCCGGCTCCACTTCAATCCAGTTCTCTGCTATGGCCTGGGAAAGCAGTGGAGGATGGCTCTAGTGCTTGGGCCCCTGCATCCACGTGGGAGACCCAGAGGAAGCTCCTGGCTTCAGATCGGCGCAGCTCCAGCTGTTGCAGCCAGTTGGGGAGTGAACCATCAGATGGAAGACCTCTTGCAGCTGGTTGGGTAGTGAACCATTGGATGGAAGACCTCTCTCTTCTCTCTCTCTGTAACTCTGACTTTCAAATAAATAATCTTTTTAATTATATATTTATTTTGACAGGCAGAGGTAGACAGAGAGAAAGGTCTTCCTTCCGTTGGTTCACCCCACAAATGACTGTTATGGCCGGCGCGCTGCGCTGATCCAAAGCCAGGAGCCAGGTGCTTCTTCCTGGTCTCCCATACAGGTGCAGGGCCCAAGCACTTGGGCCATCCTCCACCGCCCTCCCGGGCCACAGCAGAGAGCTGGACTGGAAGAGGAGCAACTGGGACTAGAACCCGGGGTGCCGGCGCCTCAGGCGGAAGATTAGCCTAGTGAGCCGCGGTGCCAGCCAATAATCTTTTTTTTTTTTTAAGTGAGGGTATGGGTCCTCAATTAGTGCCACCTAGAGGGCCAGAATGTGAGATGTTGGGAGAGACTGGAGGCCCTTGTAAGTTAGGAGTTCGGATAGATGGTGTGAGGAAAGAATGGTAAGCAGTGAACCAAAAGTGTTTTTTTGACTCTTGTATGAGAACTGCTGCTGAGGCTAGCACCCGTAAACAGAGCACCCAACCCTTGACTGTGGGGGTCTAATGTTTTTGAAAGATAGCAAAAGAGGGACCAACTTGATGGCTGAGAACCCCCAAGACCGTTCCTTGATTTTCAGTGACATAAATGAGGAAGGGCCATGTGCGATCTGGCAAGTGTAAGGCAGAGCCTGTAGAAGAGCCTGTTGGAGCTTACAATATTGGGACATGACTGGGGCTACGAGGGGCTCTTCGAGGGATCCTTTTGTGGCTTTGTAGAGTGATCGAGCTAGAAGGGAGAAGTTTGGAATCCATGAACATAGGAATCCTGCCAGGCCTAGAGAGGAAAGAATTTTCCTCTCTGGTCAGAAGGTGTGGGAGGTTAGCTATGAGGTGCTTTCTATCTACAGTGATAGCCTTGTGAGTGAGAGAGATGTACATGGGTGGGTTACCTCAGATAAGCAAAGCTATGCCTTGGTGAAGGATACCTGATAACCTTTGGCTTCTAGGAAGTTGAGAGTAGCAGTCTGTCATTGGCTATGTATTTTTGAAGGGCTGCGAAGGAGGAGGTCTTTGACATTCTGGAGAAGAAAGGAGAGGATAGATCCAGGGTACTCAGATCATTGGCCAAGGCCTGATGAAACAGGTGGGGGCCATCCTGGAACCCCTGGGGGAGTACAGTCCAGATCCATTGAGTGGAGACTCGGGTGTCAGGATTGGTCCAGGAGAAAGCAAATATGTCCTGAGAGTTAGGATGTAGGGGAATGGTAAAAAATATGTTCTTCAGATCCAGGATGGAGAAGTGAGATGTGGATGCTGGGATAGAGAAAAGGAGGATGTGTGGATTGGGGACCACCAGGTATATGGGTCTATTGCTATGTTAAGGTGGAGATGGAATAAGATGGAAGGACCCATTAGGTATAAGTATATTAATAGTATGTTAGCACAGTAAGTACTCAAAGCATGTTGTCATGATCATTTTATTTTTTAAAGATTTATTTATTTATTTGAAAGAGTTACACAGAGAAGGAGAGGCAGGGAAAAAAAGAGAGGTCTTCTATCCTCTTGTTCATTCCCCAGTAGGCCGCAATGGCCAAAGTTGCATCGATCCAAAGCCAGGAGCCAGGAGCTGCTTCCTGGTCTCATGCAGGGAGGGGTCCAAGGACTTGAGCCATCTTCCACTGCTTTCCCAGGCCATAGCAGAGAGCTGGATTGGGAGTGGAGCAGCTGGGTCTCAAACCAGCGCCCATATGTATTGCCGGCACTGCAGGTGGTGGTTTTACCCGCTATGCCATAGCACCGGCCCCCTCATGATCATTATTATTAATGAAAGGTTTCCTATATTGCTATTACCATTGATCACTAATAGTAATTTCGTTAACTATTACTAGTGATTATTGCTACTATTAATAGACTGAAACTAAGCCCCTCCTTAATGCCTTTTTTATTTATTTGCATGCATTTCGTAAATACAACTTTAGAAATATAGTAATTTTTCCCACCATACCTACCCTCCCACCCACACTCCTACCCCTCTACCTCTGCTTCCCTCTCTTGTTCCCAATCTTGTTTTTTACTAAGATCTGTTTTCATTTAACTTTATATGCATAAGATTAACTGTAATCTAGGTAGAGAGTTTAACACTTTGTATGAGGAAGAAAAATCATAAAGCAAAAAAACCTAAAAACCAAAAATATTTAAAAAAAAAATGTTCCTCAGCGTCAAGATGAGGGCTGTTCAAAGTCATTGCTCCTCGAAGGTAATTTCGCTTTTTTAAACTTAATTATGTTTGGCCGGCGCCACGGCTCAATAGGCTAATCCTCCGCCTTGCGGCGCTGGCACACCAGGTTCTAGTCCCGGTCGGGGAGCCAGATTCTGTCCCGGTTACCCCTCTTCCAGTCCAGCTCTCTGCTGTGGCCCGGGAGTGCAGTGGAGGATGGCCCAGGTCCTTGGGCCCTGCATCCCATGGGAGACCAGGAGAAGCACCTGGCTCCTGCCTTCAGATCAGCACGGTACGCCAGCCACAGCGCACCAGCCACCGGCGGCCATTGGAGGGTGAACCAACGGCAAAGGAAGACCTTTCTCTCTGTCTCTCTCTCTCTCTCACTGTCCACTCTGCCTGTCAGAAAAAAAACCAAAAAAACAAAAAAACCCTTAATTATTGGGGAGGGGAGGGAGCCATTGTAATCCATAAGCTGTACTTGGAAATTTATATTCATTAAATAAAAGATATAAAATAAAATAAACATACACACACAAAAACCTTAATTATGTTTAAAAAGGAACCCAAAAATGATACATCTTTTGTGAGCACTTAGACATAACTATAATTTGACATAAGAATATCCTCCACTTGGCCAGCGCCGTGGCTTAACAGGCTAATCCTCCGCCTTGTGGCGCCGGCACACCGGGTTCTAGTCCCGGTTGGGGCGCCGGATTCTGTCCCGGTTGCCCCTCTTCCAGGCCAGCTATCTGCTATGGCCCGGGAAGGCAGTGGAGGATGGCCCAAGTGCTTGGGCCCTGCACCCCATGGGAGACCAGGAGAAGCACCTGGCTCCTGGCTTCGCATCAGCACGATGCGCTGGCCGCAGTGGCCGTTGGAAGGTGAACCAACGGCAAAAAGGAAGACCTTTCTCTCTCTGTCTCTCTCTCACTATCCACTCTGCCTGTCAAAAAAAAAAAAAAAAAAGAATATCCTCCACTTAATACACTAAAATGAAGTAATTCTTTGAGAACAAGTTTTACTATTGAATCTCATAATACAAGTCTTTAAGTACAGAAGTCATGCATGGGAAGTTAGTGTATAGTGACTCCTATTGTTTGTTTAACAATTAACACTCTTATTTCTGATGTCACTGATCACCTGAGGCTTTTGACAAGAGCTGCTTAGGCTACTGAAGCCTTTTGGATCTACCACCTCTTCAGTATTTCAACAAGGCCATTGGAAAAGAAGAAGCTCTCTCTGCCCTTCAGAGAAAAGTATATCCTTCTATGGTGGCCGCTGCTTTCCACTGGGGTCTCTAGAACATTTGTTGCCACAGTGCCTTGTTTTTCCATGCCTGAAATGCTCTCATTGGCTTTTTAACCAGACCAGACTGTCTTAAGGGCTGACTCTGAAGTCGGAGTGTTACTTAAGATGATTGTCATTCTATGTGTCTGCTATGTGGACTGCTTTCCATGTTGGAGCATTCACGTTTTCTTATTATTACCAAATAGTTAGTCCTATTTATATGATCACTTTAACACTTAATCCTATCCTTATGATTTCTGTAACACTTAGAATGCTACTTATACCACCCAGCTTAGGGGATTTGGGGTCTCATGGCAAGTTTTTAAGCTATACCCTTAGAAGTACATCCGCAGGAATATATGCAGAACTCTGCTGCTTCACAGTTAAAACTTGAGGTACGTGGTGATTGTACCTTCCGTGCCTGCCTCACTTCTTCCCTGTCTTATTCTCACTCTTATGTTTTAACGAAGATCTATTTTCAGTTAACTTTATACACTTATGGTTAACTCTATGGTTTTGTTTTGTTTAAGATTTATTTATTTATTTTTGAGAGTCACAGTTAGAGAAGGAGAAGCAGAGAGAAAGGTCTTCCATCCGCTGTTTCACTCCCCAGATGGCTGCAATGGCCAGAGCTGTGCCAATCCGAAGCCAGCAGCCAGGAGCTTCTTCCGGGTCTCCCACGCAGGTGCAGGGGCGCAAGGACTTAAACCATCTTCTGCTTTCCCAAGCCATAGCAGAGAGCTGGATTGGAAGTGGAGCAGACGGGTCTCAAACCAGCACCCATGTGGAATGCCGGTACTGCAGGTGGTGGCTTTACCCACTGCGCCACAGCACCAGCCCCTGGTTAACTATGTGTGTGTAGCACATCCTTAAACATGTTTTGTAAGGCTGGATGGGTGGTGACAAATTTTTCAGTTTTCATTTGTTATTTATTTCACCTTCATTCGTAAATGAGAGTTGTTAGTGACTTTCTTATTCTTATTTCTTGAATATTTTCCTGGATTCTTCGGCATTTGTAGAATTCTGGTGGGGGGAGTGTGTTTGGTGACTTTTGTCTTTGGTCTGTGTCTGTGTGGCTTAGTGGGACATCTACACTTCCAGGGAATACCAAGAGGTGTGAGCTGGGCATGGCCCTGGTGCTCTGCAGTATTCCAGGGCGGGGCAAGTATCCAGGGTGAGACTGGCGTTGGGCGTGGTACTCTCATGAACTGATGCACACCCCGGTATTGGTCCCCAGCGTGCTCGGCAGTCATCTGCACTGCCCCATGGACTGCACCTTTGAGCTGTGGAGTCTTTGCTGTGAGACAGTTCCCTCTGCTACGAGACGCTGCAGGTAACCTAGGAGCTCAGGGTGCAGAGAAGCGCTCTATGGTTGCCCAGAATCTAGCCACACTCTGTCCCTCTTTGTGCAGTCACTGTTTTCTCTGACTCGGCTCCCAGGGCTTTCCGGGTCATGGGTTGTCAGTGGGGCCACTCCGCCCACCAGCCAGTCCTGTCTGTAAGGAAACTCAGGTGCTCCCAGAGCCGCTGTCTGGACGTCGTACTCCCAGCCAGCTTCGGTGTCTGTTGGGGTGGGTGGGTTTTTTCCCTCTGGTTAGGTCTGTGGTTTGTGGCCGCGTAAAGTACCTGCCCACTTCAGTCCTGTTCACTTCTTGAGGGTGCTGTGCAGGTAGGAAAGTTGTACAGGCAGCGCTTCCCCTCCCCACCTGTTGCTGGGCTACTGGCACAGAGCGGGAAGGAATTCTGGATTGTGGCTCTTTGAGTGGTTTGGATGCATGCATGGGAGGTGGGGTGGCAGCTACCTGCCTGTGTCCAAAAAAATGGTGTGAGCCCTCCCCCGCTGTTTGCAGGTCTCTGCTGTAGCAGGGAGGAGATAAGGAGAGAGACGCGCAGTCTCTTTTTTTCTTTTTCTTTTTTATTTCTTCCTGCCTCTGCTGTCTTAGGGGGTTTGCGTAGAACTTTAAAAGCAGTTCGCTAAGCTCTCTGTCCCACTGTATCAGCAGCACCATGGGCCCAAGGATTCTCCTCTCACCTGGTTCACCAAGGTGGGCGTCTTCCTCCTCGGATCCAGGCTTCTGTTGTTTTCTGTTGTTTATTTTTTCCATTGTTGCTGGTGTGCACCATTTCTCTTGCCTGTGCTAGATCTCCTGCTGGCTTCCCCCAGAGCTCTATCCTATGAGTGTACCCTTTTTATTTTTATTTTTTAAAGGTTATTTATTTGAAAGAGTTACACAGAGAGGGGAGAGGCAGAGAGAGAGAGGTCTTCCATCCAGTGATTCACTCCCCAGATGGCTGCTCCAGCCAGAGCTGCGCCAATCCGAAGCCAGGAGCCAGGAGCTTCTTCCAGGTCTCCCATGCTGGTGTAGGGGCGCAAGGACTTGGGCCATCTTCTACTGCTTTCCCAGGCCATAGCAGAGAGCTGGATTGCAAGAGGAGCAGCCGGGACTAGAACCGGCACCCATATGGGATGCCGGCGCTTCAGGCCAGGTTGTTAAGCTGCTGCACCACAGTGCCAGCCCCAAGTGTACCCTTTTTTAAACATTAATTTTGCTCCAACTAGGTTGGACTGTCTTGTCATTATTCTGCCTTCTTGGACCCCCTGCCGCATTAGACTTTTTAACTTCCAATATTGGGGTGTTATGGGACAGTTAGTCTTACATAGTGGGCCCTCGTGGAGGAGTTTGGAAATAACAGGCTTTAAACCTTGAGGGCTGGAAAGGGGTAAAGGGTATTGTGGCTGGAAAGGAAATGTGGAGGAGTCTTATAATTTGACCTGGATGGGAGGATGGTGGGCCACTACATAGGGTGACTGGTGTCCCATACCCACTGGTTCACAGTGGATAGAGGGCCTGAGATGGGCAGGGTAGCTGGACTGGGATCGTCTTGGGGAGAGAGCAGTAACAGGGAGGCGAAGGCAAGCTAGGGAATGGGGCCAATGGCTGGAGGGTGAAACCCCCTGAGTACCAAACTCATAACCAGGAGAGGAGTAAGACATGGAAGTATAATGAGAAGAGTGGGCAGAGGGCATCCTTAATTATGCAGAGCACGCTGGGGTCCGTAGGGGCCTGTAAGGTTTTCTCTGCACCCCGACTAGGGAGGTTGAAGCAGCAGAGGTGGGACCCTAGTACTGGGTAAGGACTGAGAAGGTTGCCTTTGCGTCAATAAGAAGTTGGCCTACCTGCTACCGTTACAGTTAACCTGGGCTCCCGTGGAGTGTTGGCCATCGGCAGGTGGCGGGAGTCCAGGCTCTTTTAGTCTCGGTAGCCAGTTGTAGGTCAGCCCAGAGCATAGTTGGGGTAGATGGCCTCCTGACTCGATGGACAAGTGGCCCTTTTGGTGACATCTAGGACAAGGACCCGACGGGTCTCAAGGGGCGTAGTTCGGCCCAGTGACCCATTTGGCCACATTTAAAGCACAGACCCAGAGGACTCCTGGGGCTAGTAGGACGCCTGGGAGCAGTGGATTGTTGAAGAGCCTTGACCAGCATTTGGAATTTTGCCTTTTGGGCTCTGTCATCTCTCCCTTGTATACTTTAAAGGACACCTCTAGAATTTCTGCTGTGGAGTTAATGGAGCCTCTCAAGCTGCTTTAATCTTGCCTTGATATCAGGGAAACTCTGGGCAAAGAAATGGCTCCTGAGGAGGCCCCGCCCATCGGAAGATTCTAGGTCTGGGTTGTATTGCAGAAGGATCTGTGTCAGATGCTGTAGAAAGGTGGAAGGGTTTCCTTTTTTATGTTGAATAACTTTTTCCATTTTATTATAATTTACAGCCTTTCTGGTGGAATTTTTGAGGCCAGCTAGTAAGCAGGGCATTGTGAGAGTTGTAATTCCAACTGGGGTCCTGTTCAGAAACCACATCTTCTCCTGTGGGATGGGAAGGGTCAGTCTGATGAATCTCAATGGCATGGAAACAAGCCGCTTCCCAAACTCACCTTCGCTCCTCTGGAAGGGAGGGTATTGGAGAGGATCATAAAGACATCGTAAAAAGTCACATCAAAGGACTGCATTGTGAGAGACCAAGTGGAAAAGGAACATGGACCTTGACTGTGCCCTGTGCTCCTGCCACTTCTTGAAGGGGCAACGTGGAGCCAGGCTTCCAAGTTGCCGTGCGAGAGTGAGTGACTTGTGGACTGGGGACAAAAGAAGGGGGGTTGAGAGCTTGACGCGGTGGTGGCAGGGCAGGAGCAGTAGGCTGGCTCAGCAGAATGAGGGAGGATAAGAGTGGAGCAAGGACTGGGTTTGAGATAAGGCAGAGAGAGTGGAAATGGACAAGGGCTGGTTCTCAGATAAGGACAGGCAGGAGAAGGGGAGTGGAAACAGATGCCGCCTGCTGGAATTGTTGGGTGGGAGGGGAGGTGCTGATGAGACAGTACGAGCCGGAATGATGGTGCCGGAGTGGGCAGTGGGCTTTGAGGTTGTTGAGTGAGAGGTGACTGTGCCGGGGCCTAAACAGAAAGGGGCTGAGCCAAGTGCCTGTGGCAGGGGTGGTAAGGTGAGGGTTGTCTGTGGGGTCAAACATACAGCAAAGAGACTTCGGCTTTGGATATTTAGTAGGAGCCTTAGAGGCCAAGAGAACATGAGATGCAGAGAGAAGGTTTAGACCGGAGACAGGAGGAAGCTTGAACACAGGGAATCTTCTTCCACTTCCCAGATGCTCACAGTAGTAGTAAGAGATCCCAGATAATGTCAGGGACAAGCATGCCATAAAGGAGCCACTTGGACTGGTCGATGTCATACATGGGCCACACCTGATTATGGAGGAAGATGAGGCGGTGACATGAGATCTGGGGCCAATCTGAGAGGAACAAGATTATTTGGGAGACAATCACTGGGAGAGTTGGGAGGAACGTGGGACGAGGAAGCTCCTGTAGCAACCTGAGGGGTTGGACTGGCAGGTAGCAGGCATCCCTGAGATCATGACAGTCTGACGAGAGTAGGGGAGCAGAGGGTGGGGTTGTCACCCATGCCCACTCTTAGCCAAGGTGTATAGCTCGTGGGAGTTGTGGTGCCTGGTACCAGGACTTCAAGACGAAGTAGAGCAGAACCACAGCCTGAGGTAGAGGTCGCCGTGGAAGAGTTCCCTGTTCCCCGTCTTTCCTCGGGGTTTTGGAGGGCTGATGTGTGGATGGAAATCAGAGTGGTGAAGAAGGAGATCTAGGGGTGAGTTTTGTGGTTGGTAGGAATCCAGGATCCTGAAGCAGCTCACATCCCCGACGGGAGAGCCTGGGTCTGAGTCATGGCACCAATGAAAGGCCACCACAAAACACTAAACACCGGAATGAAAGACGGGTTTATTGTTGTGGGGAGGAGGTGGACCCTATAGGCTGGAGTGAGAGGGCGAGAGAGCCTGTGCAGTAAACAGGTCGTCATAGAGCCTTGCAGAGATAAGGGACTGGGAGCAGCGAATCCCGTTAGGGCGGGGGTGGAGTTGACACTTGTGGTTGGGCCATTTGGTCAGCTGATTTCTAGTAAGCCAGGCTGGATTTAGGAACTGAAACTAATTCTAGAGAGACTGAAACAGTATACAAGATGGCGACTGGGCTAGAGCCTAAAATGGCGCCTGAAGTTCAAGATGGCACCTAAGACAGCACTGGTTTCACTAACGAGGTGTGAGGGAGGGGTCTTGCTTCATACTTCTGCATGTGGAGATCCAGTTTTCCCAGCACCATTTGTTGAAGAGACTGCCCTTTCTCCAGGGGTTGATTTTAGCTCCTTTATCAAGCATAAGTTGGTTGTAGATGCTGGGCTTGATTCCTGGCATTTGTATTGTGTTCCATTGGTTTATCCATCTGTTTTTATGCCAGTACCAGGCTGTTTTGATTATAACTACCCTAAAGTATGTCTTAAAATGTGGTATCGTGATGCCTTGGGGCTTTGTTTTTGTTGCCTAAGATTGTTTTACCTATTCAGGGTTTCATGTGTTTCCATATGAATTTCAGCATAATTTTTTCTAGATCTGAGAAGAATGTCCTTGGTATTTTGGTTGGGTTCATACTGAATCTGTAGATTGCCTTGGGTATTATGGACAGTTTTGTGATGTTGAGTCTTCCAATCCATGAACATGGAAGATTTTTCCATTTTTTATGTCTTCTTTTTCTTTCTTTAATATTTTGTAATCCTCGTCATAGAGATCTTTGACATTCTTGGGTAAATTTATTCCAAGGTATTTTATTCTTTTTGGAACTATTGTGAACGGGACTGATCTTAAAGCTCTTTCTCAGCCATTACATTGTCTGTATATACAAAGCTATTGATTTTTCAGTGTTGATTTTATTTCCTGCCACTTTACCAAACTCAGTACCAAGTCTCTCAGTGGAGTCTTTTGGATCTTCTATATGTAGGATCATATCCTCAAGTAGGGATAGTTTGACTTCCTCATTCCCAATTTGTATCCTTTTGATTTCTTTTTATTGCCTAACGACTCCTAAAACTTCCCAGACTATATTCAGTAGCAGTGGTGAGAGTGGCCATCTCAGGTTCTGGATCTCAGTGGGAATGCTTCCAGCTTTACCCCATTCATGGACGCTGGCCATGGGTTTGTCATAAATTGCCTTGATTCTGTTGAGGAATGTTCCTTCTATTCCCAATTTGCTTAAGGTTTTCATCATGAAAGAATGTTGTATTTTATCAGATGCTTTCTCTGCATCTATTGAAATAACTATATATTTTTTTCAGTTTATTAATTTTATTGATTGGCAAAGTTGAGCCATCCTTGCATATCTGGGGATAAATCCCACTTAGTCCAGGAGAGTGATCTTTCAGATGTGTTGTTGGATTTGATTAGTTAGTATTTTGTTGAGGATTTTTGTTTGTATGTTCATCAGGGAAACTGATCTGTAGTTCTTCTGTGTTGAGTCTTTTTCAAGTTTAGGAGTTAAGGTGATGCTGACTTCATAGAAAGAATTTGGGAAGATTCCCTCCCTTTCAGTTGTTTTGAATGGCTTGAGAAGAACTGGAGTTAGTTCTTTACATGTCTGGTAGAATTCATCCATGAAGTCATCTGATCCTGGGTTTTTCTTTGCTGGGAAGGCCTTTATTACTGATTCAATATCCATCTTGGTTATTGGTCTGTTTAGGTTTTCTGTGTCTTCATGCCTCAATGTAGGTAGGTTGTATGTGTCCAGGAATCTGTCATTATTGGCATACAGCTCTTTGTAGTAATTTCTGATGATTCTTTTTGTTTCTGTGGTGTTAGTTATGATTCCATTTTCATCTCTATTGTTTTGGGTTGTCTCCCTCATGTTTTTGGTTAGTTGGGCCAATGGCATGTCAATTTTTTTTTAAACCACCTCATCGTTTTTGCTTTTTTTGGTTCTTCATTTGGTTTTTTGGGTTTCAATTTTGTTTATTCTCTAATTTTAATTGTTTCTTTTCTTCTAGTTTTGGGTTCGGTTTGCTCTTATTTTTCTAGGTCCTTGAGATGATGCATTGATAGTTCATTTTTTGGTGCCTTTCCAATTTCTTGATGTAGGCACCAGTTGCTATAAACTTTGCTCTTAACACTGCTTTTGCTGTATCCCATGAGTTTTGATTTGTTGCATTGTCATATTCATTAGTTTCCAGAAATTTTTTGATTTCTCTTTTGATTTCTTTGACCCACTGTTAATTCTGGAGCACGTTCAGTCTCCATGTGTTTACATATGTTCTAGAGATGCTTGAGTTATTGATCTCTGGCTACATTCCATTGTAGTTAGAGAAGATGCATGGTATGATTTCTATTTTTTTGAATTTGCTGAGACTTGCTTTGTGGCCCAGTATGTGGTCTATCCTAGAGTTCCATGCACTGATGAGAAGAAGGTGTGTTTTGCAATGGTAGGATGAAAAGTTCTGTATATATCTATTAGGACCATTTTGTCTATAGTGCTGATTAACTCTGTTTGCTTACTGATTTTCTGTCTGGTTGATCTTTCCATTGCTTAAAGTGGGGAATTGAAGCCCCTCATTACTATTGGAATCCATGTCTGTCTTTAGATCCCTTAACATTTATTTTAAATAGCCAAGTGCCCTATAATTAGGTGCATATACTTTTTTTTTTTTTTTTTTGACAGGCAGAGTGGATAGTGAGAGAGAGACAGAGATAAAGGTCTTCCTTTTTGCCGTTGGTTCACCCTCCAATGGCCGCTGCGGCCAGCGCATCTCGCTGATCCAAAGCCAGGAGCCAGGTGCTTCTCCTGGTCTCCCATGGGGTGCAGGGCCCAAGCACTTGGGCCATCTTCCACTGCCTTCCCGGGCCATAGCAGAGAGCTGGCCTGGAAGAGGGGCAACCAGAATAGAATCCGGCGCCCCGACCAGGACTAGAACCTGGTGTGCTGGCGCCACAAGGCGGAGGATTAGCCTGTTAAGCCACGGCGCTGGCCAGGTGCATATACTTTTATAATAGTCACTTCTTCCAACTGAATTGATCCTTTAATCATCACAGAGTGCCCTTTTTTGTTTTTTTTGACAGTTTTTGTGTTAAAGTCTGTTTGGTCTGATACTAAGATGGCTACACCAGCTCTTTTTTGGTTTCTGTTAGAATGCAATATCTTTTTCCAGCCTTTCACTTTTCAGTCTGCATGCATCCTCATTGGTGAAACGTGTTTCTTGTAGGCAGCAAATAGACGAGTTTTGTGTTTTTAGCCAGTCTGTGTTTTGACTGGAGAGTTGAGGCCATTTACCGTCAAGGTGACTATTGATAACTAATGACTTTTCTCTGCCATTTTTCCATAAATATTCCTATTGTTTGCTTTGTATTTCTTTTGTACTTTTTACTGGGGAGTTTTCTGCCTTCACTTTCTCTCATAGTGATGGCTATCTTTCTGCGTTTCTTTGTGTAACACATCCTTAAGCATCTTTTGTAAGGCTGGAAGAGTGGCAACAAATACTTTCAATTTCTGTTTATTATGGAGAGTTTTATTTCACCATCATTCATAAGTGAGAGCTTTGTGGGTTATAGTGTTCTGCAATGACAGTTTTTTCTCTTAAGACTTGGAATATATCTCACCATTCTCTTCTAACCTGCATAGTTTCTGATGAGAAGTCAGCTGTGAGTCTAATTGGAGATCCTCTGAAAGTCATCTGGCATTTCATGCACATTTTATTATCTTTTCTTTGTTTTACTGTGGTGATTTTGATTATAATATGTCGTGGTGAAGATCTCTTTTAGTCATGCCTATTAGGAGTTCTATCTGTTTCTTATACTTGGGCCTCCTTTTCTTTCTTCAGTTGGGGAAGCTTTTTGTAATTATTTCACTAAAAGGCCTTCTAATCCATTCTGTCTTTCCACACCTTCAGGAACTCCTAAGAACTGTATGTTGGATCGTTTGATAGTATCCCATAAATTTCCAGCACTGGTTTTTAGTTTTCTAATTTTTTTTTTTTTTTTGATCTGACTAAAATTTCCAAAGATTTTTTTCTTCTAACTCGGATATTCTTTCTTCTGCCCCACTGAGTCTGTTGTAAAGGCTTTTATCTGCATTTTTTATTTGATCCATTGAATTCTTCATTTCCAGTATTTCATCTTGATTGCTCTATAACATCTCAATTTTGGAAAAAGCATTCATTCATCATATATGGATTTCTTTAATTTGTGGATTAGCTTCTGATTATCCTAAGTAATCCTGAGATCAGTTTTTTTTTTTTCAGTTCTCTTTCTGGCATTTCGCCAGTCTCTCATCCTCACATTCTAGTATTGAAGTGTTGCTGTGTTCTTTTGGAAGCATTTGTTGTCTTCCTCCTTCTTGTTTCTTGAATTGCTGCATTTGTTTTTGGGCATTTATGGAGGTATTTGTTTGTCCCCATACCTCCCGCTCCCATCTTTGGTCTAGGCCTTTGTGGCTTAGTGGGTGTCCGCCCTTTCGCCCTTTTGGTGACTATCTAGAGGGGCTGTTGGGTGTGTGTGTAGTTAAGGAGCTCTGTTCAATGCTCTAGGGAATGTCCAAGGTGACACCCAAGTTGGGTGTGGTAATTTTTTTTTTATCAGAGGGGAGGTTTGTTCTGGTCTGTTGGTGTAGCCTCACGCTCACCTCCTCTCCTCCAAGAAGCTAGCCTCAGTGAGTACAGTATTCGTCCATGCTACCAGAACCACACAAAGCATCCGTGCAGTTCCCGGTGTGAGTGCAGATCCTGCAACAATGACTCTCACTAAGGAATCACGGAGCCCTGCGCATGTGGAGCCTCCACAGTGGCTGCCTGGAGACCCAGCCACGCCCTGCCTTCCCACACAGCCACAGCGTTTTCACAGTCCCACGACACAAGGCTTCCACAGCCACAAGCACCCAGCCCCCTGTCAGTTCTTCCAGCCAGACTCTAGCGTTTCCTCTTGGCTGGTCGCTGGGTGCGCGGACACAAACTGGTGGAGCTCTTGGGTATACCCAAAATGGCACCCGCCCTCTAATCAGCTGGTTATGGGATGGATGCTGGTGTTGGGTGGTTGGGGAGAGAGAAGTGTGCCCCCTTTTTCCCTCTAGGTCAGCAGGTGTACTCCCCCTACAGGACTCCAAGCCAGACTCGCCCCAGGCTCTTCCTGCTTTGTTGTGAGTGGCTGGGCTGCTGCAGTCCGGTCTCACCTCACTCCAGAGCTGGTGCTGGGGTTCTCGGCTCCTGGGCAGCCACACCCTCCACGCTGATCTATGGTGCCCCTCTAAGTTGTGTGGAGTTTCTGCTGCCATTTTCTTCCTGACTCTTCCTTGAGATTGCACTTTGGCCTTTTTTTTTTTTTTTTAAAACTCTCTTCCCCTAGACTAGAGCAGTAAGCACCCTCACCATTCCACCATCTTGAAAACTCTGCAGGTAGTTTATTAATGTGGATCTTATCTAGTCAGTTTCCTCCTCCAGCATTCAGGGTCCTTACCATAGACTTCAAGGATCTGTCTGATCCTCCCCTTCCTCCTTCCGGTCTCACCTCAAGTCACATTCCCTCCAGTCGGTCATCAGCTTCCATGACCGAAAAATCCTGAGGAGGGCCAGGTGCTTGGTGCACCGGTTACGATGCTGCCTGGGCTTCCCCCATCCCATAGCCCCATATTGGAGTGTGTGGTTTGGTTCTCAACTCCTCTTGTAACAATATGTGTGAGTCTCCCAGCATGCTGTTGCGTGAAAGCCAAATGAAATGGGTCAGAATACATACTGTCTGGTTACGTTTCCATACAATTCACAGCAGGGAAACCTTACCTGTCGTGTTAGTCATCGAGATAGCTATTAGGGTATTAATGACTGAAAAGAGGCACAAACAGGGCCTGGGGTGCTGTTAGTGTTCTGTTTATAATCGAGGGCTGGTTACACAAGTGTGTTCTGTTTGAATTTTATATTTATAGTTTGTGAATTGTTTTGTCTGCATATTAAGTTTCAATTTCAAAAATTTGTATTGGGAGGATATCCAAATGTATCTGGCAGCTTTCTACTCTGTTTCTACTAGGAGAGTCACGGTTCCTGCTGTATCCAGAGTTTTTTGGCCAAATGCTGCCTTTATAGTCTTGCCCTTTCTTGTCCTCCAAGCATCTAAAACAAATGTGTGATCTGCACAGTAATGTTGTGATTTCCCTTAGGCAGTGGCTGATGAAGAAATTGCGGCCCTTCCCCGGGACAGCTGTCCTGTTAGGATCAGAAACCGGTGTGTTGTGACATCCCGGCCACGTGGTGTGAAGCGGCGCTGGAGGCTCAGTCGCATCGTCTTCCGTCACTTAGCCGACCACGGGCAGCTTTCTGGGGTGCAGCGAGCAATCTGGTAAATGGGGTGCAGGGACCCAGCTCTGGAAAAGAGAGACTGTTCTGATAGTAAAACCGTGGCTTTAGAGGTCCGGTGTAGCTGTCCGGAGCACCTGATGCTGTGCGTGAATTCCTGTGAAATGTTAAATGAAGAAATGCGATGCTTCATCAGTGGGCTTAACAGACTAAATGTACTGTTCCCATACGTGGTACAAAGCGTGGACTAATAAAAAGTACTTTCTGTGAAAATATGCTGTGTACACTTTCTTTTTGCTTCAAACTTAATATGTAACTCTAAGGGCTTCTGTGTTAATAAAATGCAATATTATAATACAATATTATCTTGTAGACAGTTCAGCTAATTGATAGGCGCTCGTTCATGACAATTTGTAGTCCTGGGCTGGCTTCTCCAACTGCAGAGTTCACGTCACTATCAGTTTTCATTAGAGAAACAATATGTTGGAAGGTAAGGCTGATGTTCTGGATTACCTAACCAAACAAAGAACCACTGAGTGTTTCCTCGTTCAGTCTTTTTTTTTTTTTGACAGGCAGAGTTAAACAGAGAGACAGAGAGAAAGGTCTTCCTTCCGTTGGTTCACTCCCCTAATGGCCGCTACAGCCAGTGCTGTGCCTATCTGAAGCCAGGAGCTGGGTCCTTCCTCCCAGTCTCCCAGGCGGGTGCAGGGCCCAAGCACTTGGGCCATCCTCCACTGCCTTCCCAGGCCACAGCAGAGAGCTGGCCTGGAAGAGGGGCAACCGGGACAGAATCCGGCGCCCCGACCAGGACTAGAACCCCGGGGTGCCGGCGCCGCAGGCGGAGGATTAGCCTAGTGAGCCGCGGCGCCGGCCCTTGTTCAGTCTTTAATTAAGGACCTTCAGAATTAAAGGTGTCTCTTTAATCCTCTGAAAATCTATCCAGAGCGGAGAAGTTTTGTTGGGTTAGGATGTATAGCAGAAATGAGTCTCAGAATAGCAAACAGTTCTCTCATGCAGGAACTCAACAGTGTGATCATCTCAGGGATAAAAATATATACAAATACTTCAGAATTTTTTTTTTTATGCTCCAGTAACCAAGGGGAAGCTTTATTGGGGGGCGGGGCGCGCGGAGACCACTCCCCCGGGCGGGCGCGGCCTTATTTGACCTCCTTCTTGGGGCGCAGGTTGTCGGTGTGCCCGCACTTCTTCTTGCGGGGGTGCAGGCGGGCGGCGGTGAGGGCGGGGCCCCCCTCCTCCCTCCCCGGCGGGAACCCCCTCCCCCGCCGCCCCCCGCGCACGCGCACTTGCGGCAGATCTTGTCGCAGTTGTACTTCTGCACCCGCTGGCAGAGCGAGGGCGCGATGATGCCGCCGCGCAGGCGCAGCACCAGGTGCAGGGTGGACTTTCTGGATGTTGTAGTCCGACAGGGTGCGGCCGCCCTCCAGCTGTTTGCCCGCGAAAATCAGACGCTGCTGGTCAGGCGGGATGCCCTCCTTGTCTTGGATCTTGGCTTTGACATTCTCGATGGTGTCGCTGGGCTCGACCTCGAGGGTGATGGTCTTGCCGGTCAGGGTCTTCACAAAGATCTGCATCTCGGCGCCGGCGCCCCCCTCCCCACGCCCCGCACCCGGCCTCAGGGGCCCCCTCCCCACGCCCCGCACTCCCTTCGCCCACGCCGGGGGGGGGGGGGGGGGGGCCCTCCCCACGCCCCGCTCAGCCCCGCTGGCTCCCGCGACCCCTCCTCTCGCCCTCACTGCGCCCCGGGCAGCAATGGCTGCCGCCGACACGTAAATACTTCAGAATTAATTAGTGTTTTGGTACAGAAAGTTTCAGAATCCATGAGGTTTCTTCACAGTGTGCATTTTCATGCAGTTTGAATCCCCTGCCTGTGCATGGGTTTGTGCCAAAATAAACTGTTTCCCTTCCCGTGAACTCTGCTGAGCGGGCTTGTACTTGGCGGTGTGGAAGCAGCCACTTCACACCAGGCAGTGGGCGTGGGAATGACGCCTGGGGGGGGGGGCGGTGTGGAAGCAGCCACTTCACACCAGGCAGTGGGCGGGGAAATGACGCCTGGGGGGGGGGCGGTGTGGAAGCAGCCACTTCACACCAGGCAGTGGGCGGGGAAATGACGCCTGGGGGGGGGCGGTGTGGAAGCAGCCACTTCACACCAGGCAGTGGGCGGGGAAATGACGCCTGGGGGGGGGCGGTGTGGAAGCAGCCACTTCACACCAGGCAGTGAGCGTGGAAATGACGCCTGGGGGGGGGGCGGTGTGGAAGCAGCCACTTCACACCAGGCAGTGGGCGGGGAAATGACGCCTGGGGGGGGCGGTGTGGAAGCAGCCACTTCACACCAGGCAGTGGGCGTGGAAATGACGCCTCTTCAGAGGGTCAGAAATAGGAGGCACAAAACAAGGGCCTAATGGATCTCAGATAAGACGAGACCTAATTTAAATGCCAGGGTTGGAGCAGTGCTCGAAGCAAAGGA
The DNA here is from genome assembly GCF_033115175.1 of Lepus europaeus. NCBI lineage: Eukaryota > Metazoa > Chordata > Mammalia > Lagomorpha > Leporidae > Lepus > Lepus europaeus. The sequence goes on from NC_084831.1 coordinate 156,468,966, forward strand.
AGGCCGTCACCAGTTGGCTCTGCAGGCCGTTGACGGTCGTGTGGTAGACAGCCATGAGAAGCAAAGGTGTGGGCGGACAGCCCTTCAGGATGGCGTATACCCAGGAAGATGGGGCCTGAACAAAGAAGCGAGGATGGGGTCTGGTTTTGGTTTTGTTTTTGTTTTTTAGTGAAAACACAGTAGCAAGGTTTATTGGGATAGGGCATGGGACAGAACCCAAGAGAGAATGCCCAGCCACTCGGCCTTGGGGAAAACAGGGCTACGTGGTTAAATGGAGAGAACATATCCGGCATGCCAGGCAGGCCGGGGACTTACAAGACTGGGGCTTATAAGGGAAAGGAGGTACAGGATAAAGGGTTTGCTGGGTGTAAATTAGGAAAAATTCCTCCCAAGGGTTTACTACCCAGTGCTGTCAGACTGGGAGCCCACCTGGCACTGGGCAGAGACTCCCCCAGGGTGCCTGCCTCGGAGGAGGCTGTGAAGGCTGTATTGCTCCTTGTTAGCAGGCCAGGTCACCCACCTGTGCTGAGGAGAGAGGACTGTCCTGGGAGCCCTCCCTGGGGAAGGGCCGCGACCACCTGCAGAGGTGTCAGGGTCTGGGCGGGGCTTTGCAGTGAAATCCTGGGCTGCTTCCAAGGGGAGCGTCTGCAGGTGCCGTCCTCCCCAGGCCCTCACACACAGGCTAATTTCTAGCTTCCTACCCAGCATTCTCCCCTAGAGAGAACATCCATAATCTTATGGGGATAAATGGATGAAGATCCGTCTTCTGTAGTTTCTTCGGAGCTGACAAACGGGCGCAGAGCTGGGTATGGGCGTTCTCTTGCTGTGTGCCCTGTGGTGTTGGAGGGTGGCCTCGGAGAACATGGTCCTGCTCAGTGTAGAGGACTGGGCATGTCGTCCTATGGGGTGGGCTGGAAGCCCCATCTCGGAAGCACCTGGAGCTGGGTGGCTTGTCTTCTGTTAGAGACAAAACAAACAAGGATACTCAAACATAGTAGTCCACAGAGAAGCAGGAAGATTGTGGACGCTGTGTCGCCAAGGAGAGGCAGTGGCCAGAATTTCCACGACCCTTGTCTGACCTGGTCCTTCCTGGAGTTGTCTGGCCACATGAGAGGACAGGTTTTAAAATTAAGTATTTTGAGGAAAAATTGAGTAAGTCTTAAAAGATGATCATATCTTAAGAGGTAGAGATTGCTTTCTGGGTTGCTATAGTGTTGTTTAGATGGAGGATAGAGGACAGCTGCTAGAGGAAAGTGAACAGGTTTAGGAGAACCACGATTGTGTCAGTATCGGAGATGCCTGCGTCACCTAGTGGAGAAGTCTGGGATGCGGTTGGGTGGTAGGGTCTGGAACTCAGGCAAGTGAGGTTACGAGCGAATTAGGTACCTGGGTTATATCTCCTACACTTCTACAATTTCCTGACTGCAGTAGCTATGCTAATTAAGTCATAACTACAACAATTTTTTTATTCCTAATATTGATAAGACATCGCACTTTGTGGGCTGAGTTCAGACATGATATGCGGACTTCATTTGCACATCTCTCAATCTCTTGTTCCAGAACTTGCAGATCCAAAACTCCTCCCTTTGTATGTCCTTTGTTTGTTGGAGGAACCAGGCCATTTGTCCTGTAGAATGTTCATTTGTCCTTCCCGCAAATTCCATGTAAGCTGCGTCACATCAGAGGCTGGACTCAAGGGAGGTTTGTGTTTTAGTGCCGGCATGTTGTCCAGGGTTCAGCCTGATCCTCCTAGAGTCAGAAATCGGCCTGTGTGTGAGGGGCCTCGGCAGAACCAAGTTTCTTCGGATAAGAATGCAACAGCTCCCGAGCAGCCAGGGTTTCACTGCAAAGCCCCGCCCAGACCCTGACACCTCTGCAGGTGGTCGCAGCCCTTCCCCAGGGAGGGCTCCCAGGACAGTCCTCTCAGCACAGATGGGTGACCTGGCCTGCTAACAAGGAGCAGTACAGCCTTCACAGCCTCCTCCGAGGCAGGCACCCTGGGGGAGTCTCTGCCCAGTGCCAGGTGGGCTCCCCAGACCTGGGCGGAATCTTCCTAATTTACACTCAGCAAACCCTTTATCCTTGGAGGAGAAGTGGGAGGGGATAAAGAGAAAGGTGGGAAGAACTAGACTATTCCCTTAGGAGCTGCAGCCTGGGCAGAGATGGTGCTCTCCGGCCGCCTGCCTGTCAGGTGTGGCCTCTCCACTTAACCAGGCAACCCTGCTTTCTCCCAGTCCAAGCGACTGGGCACTCTGTCTTCTCTTCTGACGGATGCCCTATCACAATAAACTGTGCTATGTTGCGCTCTCTCTCTCTCTCTCTCTCTCTCTCTCTCTCGCATGAATTTTCTTGTGTGAAGACAAGAAACCTACCACTCAACTCCACTAACAGTCCCTGCATTTAATGGTCACTATTCATTAACCGCTTGCCTGGTTTCTGACATTCACCTGTGGTTGTTATCCTCGTCAGGAAAGAAGAGGCGTGGTGTAACGCCAAAGCCAGGCCAGGTGTATTCAGAGTAGAGCCTGGGAGGGAGGGGCTCACTCCCAGGTGGACGCACAGCTGAGGGCACTTTCCCTTACTGACTGTCTCTATAGCACAGCGTGGCGGGAGGGGCTTGGGGGTCTGAGGTACAGCTGGGCTGCCAAGATGGAGGGAGAGCTTGGTTCCTGCAAGGTCGCGGGGTGAGCTCGAAGGGGTTTGGGCTGAGGCTGGACTCCGGGGCCGAGCTGCTGAGCTGGGGGAGAGGTCAGGCTGATGGCTGGACTCCTCAGGCAGTGCTGTGTCCGGCAGTCCAGCCAGGATGGAGCTGGTAGGTGTGGAATGGCTTGGGGTTCTGGCCTTTCATATCCCCCAGAAAAGGAGATGGAGACCGACCTCAACAGGTTGCTTTACTGGAAGCAAAGAGGTCGGCAGCAGTCTGTTCCTGTGAAGAGACTGCATTGGGCACATGTAGAGCAGGGGTTTGTATCCGGTTGGTAAGGGAATTTGCTACCAGCAGGGGTAGGGGATAGAAGGCTCCTGGGAGGTTTGTATCCGGTTGGTAAGGGAATGTGCTACCAGCAGGGGTAGGGGATAGAAGGCTCCTGGGAGCCTCAGGCGTCTTTGCTCTTACCAGTTTCATAGCTGCCCTGGGCAGCTTACCTGCTTTGCCATTTGCATTGCAAGGAGTTAAGAAGGGTCAGGGCCGGCGCCGTGGCTCACTAGGCTAATCCTCCACCTGTGGCGCCGGCACACCGGGTTCTAGTCCCGGTCGGGGCACCAGATTCTGTCCTGGTTGCCCCTCTTCCAGGCCAGCTCTCTGCTGTGGCCCGGGAAGGCAGTGGAGGATGGCCCAGGTCCTTGGGCTCTGCACCTGCATGGGAGACCAGGAGAAGCACCTGGCTCCTGGCTTCGGATCAGCGCGATGCGTCGGCCGCAGCGGCCATTGGAGAGTGAACCAACAGCAAAAAGGAAGACCTTTCTCTCTGTCTCTCTCTCTCACTATCCACTCTGCCTGTCCAAAAAAAAAAAAAAGAAGGATCAGGTCAGGTACCAGGGGTCTCCACTAAAGTGGAGGAAGGTGGGGACAGGGGGAGAAGGAAAGGGAGGAGGGAAAAGGTACCAGGTCCTTTATTCCAGCCCCTAGAAGTGTCAATTTTATCTGGCTACTTCTGAAAAGGGGCCGTGTGGGTGCTGGGGTTTGCCTCTAGAGCCCCGAGTCATCCTCAGATTTCAAGGGAAGGGGCTGGTTCTTTCTTTTTTTTTTTTTTTAAAGATTTATTTATTTGAAAGAATTACACACAGAGGGGAGGCAGGTCTTCCATCCGATGGTTTGCTCTCCAATTGGCTGCGACGGCTGGAGCTGCGCCGATCTGAAGCCAGGAGCTTCTTCCTGGTCTTCCACATGGGTGCAGGGGCCCAAGGACTTGGGTCATCATCTACTGCTTTCCCAGGCCATAGCAGAGAGCTGTATCGGAAGAGGAGCAGCCGGGACTAGAACCAGTGCCCGTATGATATGCCAGCGCTTCAGGCCAGGGCATTAACCCGCTGTGCCACAGCGCCGGCCCCAGGGCTGGTTCTTGACTGAAGTGGTGGAGTAGCAGCATGGTCTTAACCTGGTCTTCTTGAGAGACGGATTTGATGCGGTTCTGTAAGAAACTTTGGAACATATTGCGCAGGCGTGGTCCTAATAGCAGGACCATGAGGATGGCTGTGATGGGTCCAAGAAGAGCTAACCATGCCCACTGTCCCAGGGTAGCGGTCACCCCAGGTGTTGTTGGTTTCGAGCCTGTTCCCTCTCCAGTGGTCTGTTTTGTCTGGGGAGTTGGTTACCACTCCAGACTGGCTGGCATAGCAGCGCTCTTCCCAGGCAAAGACGGGTTCCTCCCTGTTGTGTTGTCAGGGGATCTACTGCTCTGCTGTTTGCGGGGCCTACGGATGCTGGGAGTTTACCACCTGGTGGAGGTGCCTGTTTGTTGGGCCAGTTGGCAGAAGAGTGTTGAGAGAAGTTTAACACAGGTCTAATCCCTAGGAGCAACTGCCATTAACCCTGCAGCAAGAATGAGGGCCAGGACTGTGGCTGCAGGCAGTAGCACGGGGTGACAGTGCACTTAGACAAAGTAGAACCGGTATTTGCATAGAAGCGGAGTCCCTGAGACAATCCGAGGGCCAATAATAAGAATACAATGAGGGTGAAGAAGTTGATTTGCTCTGCATTGAAGCTGGTGAAGACGTCCTGGAGCCAGAGTTCTCCGACCATGAGGAGACGAGGTGAAGACGTCCATAGGTCTTCCTGAAGAGCTGGGGGAGGAAGTGAGGTTAAGGCAGGGTCAGGCCAGTAGGTTGGAAGGTGACTGGGAGACAGAACCTGCTCAAAACGGGAGGTAATGTGGGTAGTCTGAGTGAAGTAGGGTTGGGGGGGGAGGCCGTATATCGAAAGTGGATTGGCGTGGGAGGGCCTCTTTCATAGCCAGGGCTGGCAAGGGGGCCTGCGGGGCCTGGTCAGTGTGTTCCCACAGGGACGACCTGAGAGCTGAAAGGAGGGGAGGGGGCCAGGTGGAGGGAAGGGGAGGGGGAACCCTCAAGTCCCAGAACGGCAGGGGGTCTGCCAAACATGACTTCCAGCGGACTGAGCGTAGGGGTTTCCTGGGCGGCTCTAAGCTTTGGGAGGGCCAGGGTAGGAGTTTGGTCCAATCTCAGAGGAGTTAGTTGGAGAGTTTGTTTCAAGTCCTCTGGACCTTTCCTGATGATTGAGGCCTATGAAATGTCCAAGGGATATGTAAATACTGAGTGACGTGGGGTCACCTGGGAGGTGAATTCAAGCCCATTGTCTGACAGGAGGGAGGAGGGGAAGCCAAGTGTGGCATAATTTCCATTAGGAGGAAGTGGGCAACCATGGGGCTCCTTTATCAGTAGTGGAGACTGCCCCGACCACCCCAAGATGGTGTCAGCCAATACCAGGAGATAGTTAACTGCACAGGTGGCCTGTGAGTGGAGTCCACCTGCCAGTCCATGGCAGGGAAGGGGCCCCATGTTTGGGGATGAAAGAGGGGTGCCGGGCTTTGTCTGCTGGCAGGTGGGGCAGGTCTTAATGAAATTGTTGGTCTAGGGGTTGTGAGGACAGGCGAGTTGTTATAAACTGCTGTAAGAATTGAGTAGAGGGAGGAAAAGGGGTAGATAGGACACGATGTGGGGCATAGAAGGGCTAGACGGGTACTGGGGTGGGTTTGAGGTTGTAGCCATCAGGGCAAGCACAGAGTTTAGGGAGCTGACCGAAGGGTGAGTGAGGGCTCTCGGTTCTGCCTGTTGGTCTGTACTATCAAGGGGGATGTATTTGGTGACCCCGGTAGTGGAGTAAGGCAGCTTATTTGAGAAGGAGGGCTGCATCCAGAAGAGCTTTAATGTGAGAGGCATTGAATTACAGGCGTGCCCTTCCAAGTGAGGAAGCTGTGTTCTCTCCAGATAAGGTATTAGAGTGACTATTATAGGCGTGTTTGAATCAGTGTGGATGATTGCCTGTCTACCCTTTCTTAGCGTAAGGGCTCAGGAGAGCACTAGACGCTCTGCTGTTGGGAAGCAGTTTTGGGTGGCAGGGGTTGTGCCTCTAGTAGGGTGTGTTTTGGGGGATTCGAGCCGTTTCCTTGTATGATTGCATACCCTGCCGCATAGGGCAGTGTTTCTGAGAACTGTCGACGAACCAGTGTGGGATGTGGGGGTCTGTGGAGACTCGTCCGTGACATGGGCAAAGGGTTGAGGGTGAGGTCGAAGACCTCGCAGTAGCTGTGTGTTAGCACTTGTGAATCTGGGTGTGGAGAGTGGAACATGGGGGAAGGAGAAGGTTGGGTAAGGTGTGTAGGATCTGGACCCTGGAAGGAAGACGGGAGAGAAGTCTATGCTCACTCGGTCTTGGAGGTTATGTGAGTATGTAGCAGGGAGGTAGGGACCCTAAGTGGCTCTTGAGGGGCTGCAGCATCAGCTCACCACACTCTCCATAGAGGTGCCACGCTCATGGCCATCTAGGCTCTCATTGCTTTAAGTCTGGAGGAAGCAGATCTAACAAGCAGATTGAATACACGGGGTGTAACTAAAGACAGTCGTTATTAGAGGACCTAAGAAAGGTGCTATCCAATGAGTTTTTCATTGAGAGGCAAACGGAAAAATAGATGGAAAATAAAGAAATATAGATTTTATATTTAAAATTTTTTCCTTTATAACCTTCTACGACTTCCTCACACCTTCCTTCTGCAACTTTCTTAAACCTTCTTAGCTTTTCATTCCAATCTAGAGTAAACTAGCCATTAGGATAAATTCTTATAAGCCCTGTCCTTTTTTCATTCAAAATTTTCTGTATTAACCTTTCTTAACAACATAATTTTATGTTTAAACCCAATGTCCAGTTGCAGCAGAACCAACATTATATGAATGATGCTGTTTACCATTATGTTGGGCTTTATGGGGGAGGGCACCTAGCAGAGTAGGCGGATGCCCCTCTTGTTGGGGATAGAGATTTGTAAGAAGATATGATAGGTGACAGAATAAGGGGCAATTATGGAAAAGAAGATATACCCAACAATAGTAATTAACCTGGTGAGCCTGTTCGTTTAAAGAGCCAGTAGTCTTGATTATTATTCTACATAGATTGGATGAGATAACTCTCAGGTAATGTTAGGCAGGGGACCTAATGTTAAGAAGGGGACCTGTGTGTGTGTGTGTGTGTGAGAGAGTGTGAGTGTGTGAGAAACATTGCATGGGTGTGGAATTCCTGAAACTCCTCCCAAGACTGTACAATGGACTTGATGGCCCTCTTGGCGCAGGGCTGGGGAGCCACTAGAGAAGACTGTAGATGGGCTTCGGGGTTTGAAGTCAGGCTTGAAGAGCAAAGCTGTTTGTTGGGGGAGGTGCAGATCGCCTGATCCGGTGTGTGTGTTTGTGTTTGTGTGCTTGTGTGGGGGGTGTTGAGAGAAAGCTCGCTGGCAAAGTTCACAATGCACTGTTTTAGCACTTTGGAACGTCCCAGGTACAGGGCTTTCCAGATCAATAAACATTCAGCTGGCCTTTACAGTAGCAGAATGGATGATGAGGGTATGGGGAGAGAGACAGTTTTGGTTGCCACAGAGGGGAGGGAGAGATGGGGGTCTGGGGACAATCCCAGGGGTGGAGTTGTAGACAGATCAGGGTGGAGTCTGGTGGTGGTATGAAGACCCAGACTTCTAGTTTGGAGAGGCGGTCTCTGCCCATGCGGGACATGGGGCATTGTGGCATCACCAGGGAGGCACGGGCCAGAGGGAGGGAGCCGGAGGTGCAGGGAAGGAGGGGAGAGACTCTTGCTTAGATGGGGATGCCGGAGACTCCTTTACGGAGATGTTGGAGTCCAGAGTGCGGCCTGCAAGTGTTGTCAACAGAGAGGCCCGGTGTCCAGCCAAGAGAAGCAGTCTGTGCGGCCACTGTCCCTGTTCCCGGAGAAGTAAAGGGTCCTTGTCTTCGTGCAAGAAAGAATTCAGGGCCAGCGCTGTGGCTCAACAGGCTAATCCTCCACCTTGCGGCGCCGGCACACTGGGTTCTAGTCCCAGTCGGGGCGCCAGATTCTGTCCCGGTTGCCCCTCTTCCAGGCCAGCTCACTGCTGTGGCCTGGGAGGGCAGTGGAGGATGGCCCAGGTCCTTGGGCCCTGCACCCGCATGGGAGACCAGGAGAAGCACCTGGCTCCTGGCTTCATTCAGATCAGTGCAGTGCGCCGGCTGCAGCGGCCATTGGAGGGTGAACCAGTGGCAAAAGGAAGACCTTTCTCTCTGTCTCTCTCTCTCACTGTCCACTCTGCCTGTCAAAAAAAAAAAAAGAGAATTCAGGTGTGAGACAGCAGTGGAAAGCAAAATAGCAAGGTTTATTGGGGTGGGGACGTCCGTAAGACCAGGTGGGCACCTCTCCAGACAGGACCTGAGAGTGTGCAGTTCACATTTAGGCTGGGGCTTCTAAGTGGATGGGTCTTGCCTTCCCACCTGTTCCCTCCCCCTCTCCTCCTCCTCCTCCAGAACAGAGGGCTTGTTGGGTGTAAATACGAAACATTCCTTTCTGAGTTTTCCCCCTGGAGTTATCAGACAGGGGAAGCCTGGCTGGGTCGCCCCACCTTAGAGGGAGGATGGTTAGCAGGCCAGGTAGAAGGGGCAGGACCCCCTGGGAGGTCATCAGGATCCAGGGCAGGGCTTGGAAGTGCAGACACTGGGCTTCTGGAGCTTCCGCAGTGGGTGCTGGTCTTCAGGCCTTTCTCGTACACACATAGGCTCAATTCCTGCCTTCCTACCTAACATCCCCGCGACCTGGCGTTCTTTGGACCAGTGGAAACTCTGATAAGTGGAAGAACGAAGGCCCTGTCGTCGGAACAGTTGGGCTGGCAGGATCAGGGTGGGGGAAGTCTCCAGAGCATCCCTGGGGACAGTCCTGTTTCCAGTGACCCCGCTGGTCACATGTGGGGTGAGCTTTTGTCAGGGGCCTTGGGGTGAGGCATGCGTTTGCCCAGTGTCTGGCCTCATGAAAGCAGGACCAGGAGGGCTCCCACTTGTGGGTGTCGGAGTGTTGGGGCCAGGTGGATTCTAGTTTCGGACGACCGAGGCCAGCACGTTACATTTAGTTCTGCCCTGGCCCTTTTCTCTTTTTGCCTCTTCCTCTCAGTTGTTAAATTCCTTAAAGGCCACATCTGGGAGCTCCTAGGGGCTTCGGATGCTTTCTCTGGTTGTCGGAGTTTGCGTCTGATACCAGGTGCTGCCTGAATGGACTGATGTGAGGATCAGAGTCCCGGCTCAGGTGGTTACATCTAGATTTGTGTGATTTTAGATTGCTTCAGTGAGGTGAGATAAGAGGGCTGGAATTTCGTCCGGGCCTTGAGGAGCTTCCCTGACCTCGTCAGAGTTGACATAGGCATGAGTACTTTTTTCTGCCTCCCAGGAGACAGGTCCCCAAATGACTAAGTCTGTGTGCCCGACTCCAGGCTGATGCGTCCAGTCTGGCTTGGTGCCCAGGAGAGCAGCTTCTGCCCCCAGGTACAGTGAGGGTCTCCTCCATGCCGGTGGTCTGCGTGGACCCGAGCCGAGCGCCACAGTGAGTGTCGAGGTTAATACACATAGACATCTCCCCAGGTACAGTGAGGGTCTCCTCCATGCCGGTGGTCTGCGTGGACCCGAGCCGAGCGCCACAGTGAGTGTCGAGGTTAATACACATAGACATCTCCCCAGGTACAGTGAGGGTCTCCTCCATGCCGGTGGTCTGCATGGACCCGAGCCGAGCGCCACAGTGAGTGTTGAGGTCAATACACATAGACATCTCCCCAGGTACAGTGAGGGTCTCCTCCATGCCGGTGGTCTGCGTGGACCCGAGCTGAGCGCCACAGTGAGTGTCGAGGTTAATGCACATAGACATCTCCCCCGGTACAATGCGGGTCTCCTCCATGCCAGTGGTCTGCGTGGACCCGAGCCGAGCGCCAGGTGTGCTCCTTTCCATCAATAGTGAGTTGAGTGCAGAGGTTAAAACACACTACACATCTCCCCTGGTTAAGAGGCACACTTGGGTGAGGTGGAGGAACTCTTTCTTACATTTAGCTGGCTGTTTTTGAAAAGGAGCCTACCTACTCCTCAGTCTTGACTATGTCGGACAAAGAAAAGGGGACATGGGCCCCGCTGGCCCTGCCGCTTCCCTTAGGGGGGCCACATGTGTCTGCCTGTGGCTCTGACATCCAGTGAGGGGAGGGGTCCAGTGAGAGGGGGCTCTGCTGGGGGCACAGGAGGGTAACGGGTGGAGCCGGCCCCTGTGGTTGGCAGGAGGAGACCGGAGAAGGGAGTGGGGAAATGGGGGTTGGGGAAGGGAGAGAGGAGACGTGAATTTGGCTTTTGGTGGGGGGATAGTTGGAGAACACTGTATAATCCTGTAGGCGTTAATGGAGGAGGTGGAGGGAGTTTGGGAGAGGCGGGGAGGTCCACGAGGGGGTTGTTACAGGGGAGTAGAGCGGTTAGGGCAGCACAAATGTTGGGGTTGGTAACTAGGGGACTTATTATGGTAACCAGGAGGAAAAAAGGGTGAGCACAGGAAGAGTTCATAGGGAGAGTCCTTACATAATGATGGTCAGCTGCAGTGGGTAAAGAAGCCTGTAGATATGCGGGACAGACAGGGCCCCATGGTTCCTGTAGGTATGCGGGAGAAACCGGTCCCCGTGGTTCCCGTAGGTATGGGGGAGAGTCCGGTCCCTGTGGTTCCTGTAGGTATGGGGCAGGGGAGATCGGTTCCCGTGGTTCCTGTAGGTATGGGGAGAAGTCCGGTTCCCGTGGTTCCTGTAGGTATGTGGGAGAGACTGGTCCCCCTGGTTCCTGTAGGTATGGGGGAAGACCGGTCCCCATGGTTCCTGTAGGTATGGGGGAAGACCGGTCCCCGAGGTTCCCGTAGGTATGGGGGAAGACTGGTCCCCGAGGTTCCCGTAGGTATGGGGGAAGACCAGTCCCCGTTGTTCCTGTAGGTATGCGGGAGAGACCGGTCCCCGTGGTTCCTGTAGGTATGGGGGAAGACTGGTCCCCGAGGTTCCCGTAGGTATGGGGGAAGACCAGTCCCCGTTGTTCCTGTAGGTATGCGGGAGAGACCGGTCCCCGTGGTTCCTGTAGGTATGGGGGAAGACCGGTCCCCGAGGTTCCCGTAGGTATGGGGGAGAGACCGGTCTCCGTGGTTCCTGTAGGTATGGGGCAGGGGAGATCGGTCCCCGTGGTTCCTGTAGGTATGGGGAGAAGTCCGGTTCCCGTGGTTCCTGTAGGTATGTGGGAGAGACTGGTCCCCGTGGTTCCTGTAGGTATGGGGTAGAGACCGGTTCCCGTGGTTCCTGTAGGTATGGGGGGGAGACCGGTCCCCGTGGTTACTCTAGGTATGGGGGGGAAACCGGTAGCAGTGGTTCCTGTAGGTATGGGGGGAGACCGGTCCCCGTGGTTCCTGTAGGTATGCGGGAGAGACCAGTCCCCGTGGTTCCTGTAGGTATGGGGGGGAGACCGGTCTCCGTGGTTCCTGTAGGTATGGGAGGGAGACCAGTCCCCGTGGTTCCTGTAGGTATGGGGCGGACATCGGCCCCGTGGTTCCTCTAGGGATGGGGAGCAGACCGGTCCCCATGGTTCCTGTAGGTGTGGGGCGGAGACTGGTACCCGTGGTTCCTGTAGGTATAGGGGAGAAACCAGTCCCTGTGGTTCCTGTAGGTATGGGGGGGAGTCCAGTCCCCGTTTTTCCTGTAGGTACGCGGAAGTGACCGGTCCCCGTGGTTCCTGTAGGTATGGGGGAGAGACGGTTCCCCGTGGTTCCCGTAGATATGGGGGAGAGACCGGTCCCCGTGGTTCGTGTAGGTATGGGGGGAGAGACCAATCCCCATGGTTCCTGTAAGTTTGGGGCGGAAACCGGTCCCCGTGGTTCCTGTAGGTATGGGGGGAAAATGGTCCCCATGGTTCCCGTAGGTATGCGGAGAGACCAGTCACACGTGGTTCCCGTAGGTATGCGGAGAGACCAGTCACACGTGGTTCCTGTAGGTATGGGGGAGAGACCCGTCCCCGTGGTTCCTGTAGGTATGCGGGAGAGACCAGTCCCCATGGTTCCTGTAGGTATGGGGGGGAGACCAGTCCCCATGGTTCCTGTAGGTATGGGGGAGAGAACGGTCCCCGTGGTTCCTGTAGGTATGGGGGAAGACCGGTCCCCGTGAATCCTGTAGGTATGGGGGAAGACCGGTCCCTGAGGTTCCCGTAGGTATGGGGGAAGACCGGTCCCCGAGGTTCCCGTAGGTATGGGGGAAGACCAGTCCCCGTTGTTCCTGTAGGTATGCGGGAGAGACCGGTCCCCGTGGTTCCTGTAGGTATGGGGGAAGACCGGTCCCCGTTGTTCCTGTAGGTATGGGGGAAGACCTGTCCCCGAGGTTCCCGTAGGTATGGGGGAAGACCGGTCCCCGTTGTTCCTGTAGGTATGGGGGAAGACCTGTCCCCGAGGTTCCTGTAGGTATGGGGCAGGGGAGATCGGTCCCTGTGGTTCCTGTAGGTATGGGGAGAAGTCCGGTTCCCGTGGTTCCTGTAGGTATGTGGGAGAGACTGGTCCCCGTGGTTCCTGTAGGTATGGGGTAGAGACCGGTCCCCGTGATTCCTGTTGGTATTGGGGAGGGACCGGTCCCCGTGGTTCCTGTAGGTATAGGTTGAGCCTGGTCCCCGTGGTTCCTGTAGGTATGGGGGAAGACCGGTCTCCGTGGTTCCTGTAGGTATGTGGGAGAAACCGGTCCCCGTGGTTCCTGTAGGAATGGGGGGGAGACCGGTCCCATGGTTTCTGTAGGTATGGGGGGGACACCCGTACCCGTGGTTCCTATAGGTATGCGGGAGAGAAGGGTCCCCGTCGTTCCTGTAGGTATGTGGGAGAAACCGGTCCCCGTGGTTCCTGTAGGTATGGGCGGAGAGATCAGTCCCCGTGCTTCGTGTAGCTATGCGGGGAGATTCCGGTCCCCGTGGTTCCTGTAGGTATGTGGGGGGAGACCGGTCCCCGTGGTTCGTGTAGGTATGGGGGAGAGACTGGTCCCCGTGGTTCCTGTAGGTATAGTTTGAGACTGGTCCCCGTGCTTCCTGTAGGTATGCGGGAGAGACTGGTCCCTGTGGTTCCTATATGTATGGTGGAGAGGCGGTCCCCCTGTTTCCCTTAGGTATGCAGGAGAAACGGGTCCCCGTGGATCCTGTAGGTATGCGGGAGAGACCAGTCCCCATGGATCCCATAGGTATGGGGGAAGACCAGTCCCCGAGGTTCTTGTAGGTATGGGGGAGAGACCGGTCTCCGTGGTTCCTGTAGGTATGGGAGAGAGCCCATTCCCCGTGGTTCCTGTAGGTATGGGGGAGAAACCGGTCCGCGTGCTTCCTGTAGGTATGCGGGAGAGACCGGTCCCGTGGTTCCTGTAGGTATGGGGGAGAGACCGGTCCCCGTGCTTCCTGTAGGTATGGGGGAAAGAACGGTCCCCGTGGTTCCCGTAGGTATGCGGAAGAGAGCAGTCCCAAGTGGTTCACGTAGGTATGCGGCAGAAACCGGTCCCCGTGGTTCCTGTAGGTATGGGGGAGAGACCGGTCTCCGTGGTTCCTGTACGTATGGGGGAGAGACCGGTCCCCGTGGTTCCAGTAGGTATGGGGGAGAGACTGGTCCCTGTGGTTCCTGTAGGTATTGGTAGAGACCGGTCCCCGTGGTTCCTGTAGGTATGGGGAGAAACCAGTCCCCATGGTTCCTGTGGGTATGGGGGGGGACTCCAGTCCCCGTGGTTCCTGTAGGTACGCGTTAGTGACCACTCCCTGTGGTTCCTGTAGGTATGTGGGAGAGACTGGTTCCTGTCGTTCCTGTAGGTATGGGGGAGAGACGGTCCCCATAGTTCCTGCAGGTATGGGGGAGAGACCGGTCCCTGTGGTTCCTGCAGCTATGAGGGAGAGACCGGTACCCGTGGTTCCTGTAGGTATAGGGGGGAGACCGGTCCCCGTGATTCCTGTAGGTATGTGGGAGAGACTGGTCTCCGTGGTTCCTGTAGGTATGGGGGAGAGCCCAGTCCCCGTGGTTGCTGTAGTTATGCTGGGAGAGACCGGTCTCCGTGGTTCCAGTAGGTATGCGGGAGAAATCAGTCCCCGTGGTTCCTGTAGGTATGGGGGAGAGACTGGTCCCCGTGGTTCCTGTAGGTATGGGGGGGAAACCGGTCCCCGTGGTTCCTGTAGGTATTTGGGAGAAACCGGTCCCCGTGGTTCCCGTAGGTATGGGGGAAGACTGGTCCCCGTGGCTCTTGTAGGTATGGGGGAGAGACCGGTGTCCATGGTTCCTTAGGTATGGGGAGAGACCGGTCTCCAAGTTCCTGTAGGTATGGGGAGAGACCGGTCGCCGTGATTCCTGTAGGTATGGGGGGGGAGACCGGTCCCCGTGGTTCCTGTAGGTATTGGGGAGAGATTGGTCCCCGTGGTTCCTATAGGTATGCGGGAGAAACCGGTTCCCGTGGTTCCTGTAGGTATGGGTGGAGACCAGTCCCCGTGGTTCCTGCAGGTATGCGGGACAGACTATTCCCCATGGTTACTGTAGGTATGAGGGAGAGACCAGTCCCCGTGGTTCCCATAGGTATGCGGGGGAGACTGGACCCGTGGTTCCTGTGGTATGGGGGGGAGACCGCTCCCCTTGGTTCCTGTAGTTATGGGGGAGACTCCGGTTCCCGTGGTTCCTTTAGGTATGCGGGAGAAACCATACAGTGGTTCCTGTAGGTATGGGGGGAGACCGGTCCCTGTGGTTCCTGTAGGTATGGGCGAGAGACCGGTCCCCGTTGTTCCTGTAGTTATGGAGGAGAGACCGGTCTCAGTGGTTCCTGTACGTATGGGGGAGAGACCGGTCCCCATGGTTCCTGTAGCTATGGGGGAGAGACTGGTCCCTGTGGTACCCGTATGTATGGGGGAGACACCGGTCCCCATGGTTCCTGTACGTATGGGGAGGAAACCGGTCCCCATGGTTCCTGTAGCTATCGGGGAGAGACTGGTCCCTGTGGTACCCGTAGGTATGGGGGAGAGACCGGTCCCCGTGGTTCCTGTACGTATGGGTGGACACCGGTCCCCATGGTTCCAGTAGGTATGGGGGAGAGACCGGTCCCCGTGGTTCCTGTAGGTATGCGGGAGAAACCGGGCCCCGTGGTTCCTGTAGGAATGGCGGGGACACCGGTCCCGTGGTTCCTGTAGCTATGGGGGGGAGACCGGTCCCCGTGGCTGCTGTAGGTCTGTGGGAGAAACCGTTCCCCGTAGTTCCCGTAGGTATGAAGGAGAAAATGGTCCCCGTGGTTCCCGTAGGTATGGGGGAGAGACCGGTCCCCGTGATTCCTGTAGGAATGGGGGAGAGACCGGTCTCCATGGTTCCTGTAGTTATGGGGGAGAAACTAGTCCCCGTGGTTCCTGTAGGTATGCGGGTAAACCGATCCCCATGGTTCCCATAAGTATGCGAGAGACCGGTCTCCGTGGTTCCTGTAGGTATGGGTGGAGAGACCGGTCCCCTTGGTTCCTGTTAGTTTGGGGCGTAAACCGGTCCAAAGGTTCCTGTAGGTTTTGGGGGAGAGACCGGTACCGGTGCTTCCTGTAGGTATGGGGGGAAACTGGTCCCCATGGTTCCCATAGGTATGCGGGAGAGAGCAGTCCCACGTGGTTCCCAAAGGTATGCCGGGAAAACCGGTCCCCGTGGTTCCTGTAGGTATGGAGGAGAAACCCGTCCCCGTGGTTACTGTAGGTATGGGGCGGACAGGGGCCCGGTGGTTCCTGTAGGGATGCGGAGCAGACCGGTCCCCATGGTTCCCGTAGGTGTGGGGCGGAGACTGGTCCCCGTGGTTCCTGTAGGTATGGGTACAGACCGGTCCCTGTGGTTCCTGTAGGTATGGGGAGAAACCAGTCCCCGTGGTTCCTGTAGGTATGGGAGGGGGAGTCCAGTCCCCGTGGTTCCTGTAGGTATGGGGGGTAGTCCAGTCCCCGTGGTACATGTAGGTACGCATTAGTGGCCACTCCCTGTGGTTCCTGTAGGTATGTGGGAAAGACAGGTCCCCATGTTTCCTGTATGTATCGGGGGGGGGGGGGGAGAGCGGTCCCCATGGTTCCTGTAGGTATGCTGGAGAAACCGGTCCCCATGGTTCCCGTAGGTATGGGGGAGAGACCGGTCCCCATGGTTCGTGTAGGTATGGGGGGAGAGACCGTTCCTCGTGGTTCCTGTAAGTTTGGGGCGGAAACCGGTCCCCGTGGTTCCTGTAGGTATTGGGGGAGTGTAGGGAACCAGACCGGAGGAACCGTGCCCCTAAGATGGCGCCGACTCCCTGCTTCCGGGTTCTTCCTCATCTCAGGGAGTTCCCGCTCTTGCTCGCTCCTTCCCGCCTTAGATTTCCCGCTCTAGCTCGCTCCTTCCCGCCTTGCCACGAGATTGTCCTATCCCCGCGCTTCTAGCCTATCACCTGATTTGTGACGTGTATTGTGCATATAAACCCTTGCTACGCGGGTGTAAGAGAAGTTCCTGCCCAGAAGAGATCGAAGCTGGATCTCCTGCTTGCCGAGCAATAAAGGAACCCCGTGCAAAGTGTTCGGTCTCTGTCTCTTGCTGGACGAGGACGGCGCCGAGCAGCTGGTGGCCCGTACGGGGAGCTTCCTCTACGTTGCCCGGTAAGTAGAAGGTAAGCGAGGTCAGTCTTACCGTCTGGGCCCCGCGAGTGAGGTATATCTCGTGGTTGGAGGGTGGACGCACCCTAAGATAGCGGACGTGTTTCCCCGCTTTAAACTGAAAGAATAGCAGACTTGTTCCCCCGCTTTAAACTGAAAATAAGATAGCGGACGTGTCTTCCCGCTTTAAACTGAAAATGGGAAATTCATCTAGCCATTCAATGTTGCTTAATCCGTTAAAAGCATTATTGCGTAGCAAAGGGATTAAGGTTTCTAAGACCACACTTGTCAGGTTCCTTGGAAGTGTTGATTTCTTTGCGCCGTGGCTCACCCACGAGGGCCAAATAACTCTTGAGTCTTGGGAGAAATTAGGAAAGGATCTCCGGCGCACAGTTAACGATCCCCAGGAACCCGATATCGACCCCGTTGTTCTCCCCTTATGGGAACTACTGCGGGCGTGCCTCCAAGAGGAGAGGTCGGTGGGAGCGGACCGCCCGACTCTTACGGCGGTTCGCGAGGCTCTCGAGGAAGTTCGTTCTCAGAGCTCGGACGGCGCCCGGGACCTCATACAATTTAAGGACACGGGATGCCAGACTTCCTCACTGGCCTCAGGCTCCGAATGTGGCTCCGCCTCCTCTGAGTCTGAGGGGGAAGGGGACGGCGATCCTAAATCCCCGCCTCCTACGTATGCGCAGCTGCGGCAAAAGTTAAAAGATGCCTGTTTACGCCCTCTAGTGCCTACGGCTCCTCCTATCGATGTCGTGCCCGCCCATCAGATTAAAGACGCAGCGCCTCCTACTGGCGGTCATGTAGGCGTGCCTCAGCCCCATCTAACACCCGTGCCGCCATGGCCATTAAACGTCCCAAATGTGCCACCTTTTTCAGGCAGACAGTTTCATCAACAAGCCTGGAAACAGTTGCGAACTGGCGCTCCCGCTGCCCCCGCTCAGGCTTACCCTGTTTTGGCTTTGGGCACGCGAGAGGCCCGGCACGAACCATTGGACATGACAGTATTAAAACAACTTAAGGCTGCGGTCCATGACTATGGACCCACAGCCCCATTCACATTGTCACTCCTTGAATCAGTCGGCCAGTCCATTTTAACACCTAGCGACTGGACCCAATTGGCTCGGGCCTGTTTAAGTCCAGGCGGCTTTCTTTTGTGGCAATCTATGAATACAGAGTGCTGTCATGACCAGGCAGATGAAAATGCTGAGGACGGCCACCCTACGTGGAATGCTGATATGCTTTTAGGGCGTGGACCTTATCAGGCTGACCAGACCCAATTCCCTAGACAAGTATACAGGCAAATTTCCAACTGTGCCCAACGTGCGTGGAGGCAGGCGTCCAATCCAAGTGACTCAGCTAGCCACCTCACCAAGATCGTTCAGGGCACGGCCGAACCCTTCGCTGATTTTGTCGCTCGCATACTTGAGGCTGCGTCGCGTATTTTCCCTTCCGAGGTTGACGTTCAGCCACTGGTCAAACAAATTATTTTTGAGCAGGCTAATAAAGAGTGCAAAAACATTCTTCGACAATATAGACATAAATCTCTGGACTCCTGGTTAAAATACTGCAGAGATACCGGTGGGCCACTTACTAATGCGGGCCTAGCTGCGATGCTGGCAAAAGTCAAAGAAAACAGTCCAAAATCTAAATCGACCCGACCCCCCATATCTTCAGGACTTTGCTTCCAATGTCATCAACCGGGTCACAGAAAACGCGATTGCCCCAATCTCAGCCATGGGTATTCCACGGCACAGCCTTCAGGCATAGAGCCTTGTCGCCGTTGCCGCAAGGGCCCTCATAGGGCAGAGGTATGCCGTTCTGCTTTCGATATCGATGGCAACCCACTTACAGGTGGCGCCCAGGGGCCAAAAAACGGCCAGAGGGGGCTCCCCAACCCAGCGAGGAGCCCCCAAAATCAAATCTACTCTCAGGTTCCACCTCCCGTGTCTGCGCTACACCCAGTGCACCCTCAGCCCGTGCCACTCACGGGTCCGCAGGCCTGGACCTCCGCGCCACCTCCCCTCTCCTCTTAACTCCGGAGATGGGGGTACAATTAGTGGAGAGCGACTGCTCCGGTCCTCTGCCCCCGGATTCGGTTGGATTAGTGTTGGGTCGGTCCTCCGCCGCCCTCCGAGGGCTAGCTGTGATCCCCGGGGTAGTTGACTCTGATTTCACTGGTAAAGTAAAGATCATGGTTCAGGCCCCTCAGGGACCTTTAGTAATCAATCCTGGAGACCGTATCGCACAAATGTTATTACTGCCCAGTCTTCACTCTTTAATCCCAGCTAAAAACCACGTTCGCGGCGCTGGTAACTTTGGGTCCTCTGGCATTAATTTTACCGGCTTACATATGCTTTTAAATGAACGTCCCACTTTAGTGTTGCAGATTAATGGCAAGGACATTAAGGGACTTTTAGACACAGGAGCCGACAAATCCATTATAGCAACAAAGGACTGGCCTGGTACATGGCCTACAAATGTGGCGGAACAAACCTTGCAAGGACTTGGTTTTGCTCATTTCCCAAAAATCAGTGCAGCCTTGTTGTCATGGCAGGATAGCGAGGGTCATAGAGGACAGTTTTCTCCATTCATTTTACCTCTACCCATTTCCCTTTGGGGGAGAGACGTCCTGGCCGAAATGGATGTTGCTTTGGTCACCACTTCCCCTGCAGTACGATCTATGCTACAAAATATGGGTTACGTCCCAGGCAAGGGACTCGGTGTCCAGCTCCAGGGCCACCCTTCCCCCATTGAACCAAAACAAAGACCAAGTAAAGTTGGCCTGGGTTTTTCCTAGGGGTCACTGTTTCGCCTCCTAAACCAGTGGAGCCTTTACCCATCTCGTGGCTAACGGACGTACCCGTCTGGGTTCCACAGTGGCCCCTATCTCAGGAGAAACTGGAGGCAGTCAACACTCTGGTCTTGGAGCAGGTCAACGCTGGTCATTTGATCCCATCCACCTCTCCATGGAATACGCCTATTTTTGCCATCCGCAAAAAATTAGGTCAATGGAGACTCTTACATGATCTTAGGGCAGTCAACGCACAGATGCAGCCTATGGGCCCTGTGCAACGTGGTCTTCCTCTGCTTTCGGCACTTCCCAACCAATGGCCTGTTATTGTAATAGATCTTAAGGATTGTTTCTTTTCCATTCCATTGGACAAAAAGGATACCCCACGTTTTGCTTTTACTGTCCCCACCCAGAACCAGAAACAACCGGACAAGCGTTGGGAGTGGACAGTCTTGCCTCAGGGTATGACTAATAGCCCCACCATGTGTCAAGTCTATGTAGCCCAAGTACTAAAACCTCTTAGAGACCGATATTCCGACTGCAGGTGCCTACATTATATGGACGACCTACTGTGTGCAGCCCCCACAGCAGAGAGGCTCCTGGCCTTATACAGTACACTCCAACAAGTGCTGGAAGGGGCAGGGCTGCATATTGCACCTAATAAGGTGCAATTGTCGTCTGTAGTTTCTTATCTTGGGGCTATAGTCGCCCCTACTCAAATTAGACCTCAAAAAATTCAAATAAAAATCAATGCTATCTCCACTCTAAATGACTTACAAAAACTTTTAGGGGATATCAATTGGATTAGGCCCTACCTTAACATTCCTAATGCTGCATTGCAGCCCCTCTTTAATATACTTAAAGGAGACCCGGATCTTGCTTCCCCCCGAACCTTCACCTCTGAGGCCAAACAAGCACTGTCAATTGTCAACGATGCCCTTAGTAAAGCTGCCCTAAAACGTTGGGACCCTGCGGGAGACCTTACTCTTTGGGTCCTCGACACCCTTAAACAGCCCACCGCGGTCCTATGGCAGGATGGGCCTCTCCTCTGGATCCATCCCTCAATGTCATCTACTAGATCTATTAGTTACTATCCCGTGGCAGTGGCGGAGATAACTCTCCTAGCCATTCAGAGGGCTATCCAACATTTTGGACGCGAACCATCCACCATTGTTGTCCCCTATTCCATGGAACAGGTACGTGTGCTAATCGCTTGTACTGATGCTTGGGCGGTTTTAGTCTGCTCCACTTCCGCAACTATTACAAACAGAACACCCTCTGATCCTTTGCTAACCTTTGTTCAGTCTCACCCAGTTATTTTTCCAAAGTCCACATCCCAAAAGCCCTTACAGGGAGCCCCAGTAGTGTATACCGACGGTTCTAAAACAGGAGTCGGTGCATATGTTGTTTCAGGATCTGTGCCAAAAACATTCCAATTCGCTACTAACTCCCCCCAGGTAACTGAACTTCTTATAGTTAACCAAGTCTTCTCTGATTTCCCCGGACCTGTCAATATTGTGTCTGATTCACGCTATGTGGTTAATTCTGTGTCTATCCTTGAGGCCGCAGGACTAGTCAATTCTTCATCCTCCGTAGCGACAGTTTTCCTCACCCTGCAAAAATCTATTTGGAATCGGTCTGCTCCTTTCTTTATTACTCATATTAGAGCTCATTCTTCCTTACCTGGACCCATGACCACAGGCAATGCTATAGCTGATCAAGCCACACGCCCCATTTGGATACTCCAATTTTCTTCCCCAGAAGAGCAGGCTATCCAGTTTCATTCAGAGTTCCATGTAAACGCAAAAACCCTTGCCGCCAAATTCGGTCTTTCTCGTGCTGCCGCTCGCGATATTGTTCGCCATTGTGCCGCATGCCCTACTTTAACCCCTGTGCCTTCGGTGGGGGTTAATCCCCGAGGATTACTACCAGGACATATCTGGCAGATGGATGTCACCCACATATCCGAGTTTGGGACCTTAAAGTATGTTCATGTGTCAGTTGACACCTGTTCCCAAGTAATTTTTGCTTCTCTGGAGACGGGTGAGCGTACCACCCATGTCATTAATCACTGCCTTGCTGCATGGGCAGCCTGGGGCAAACCAAAAACTTTAAAAACAGATAATGGTCCTGCATACACAAGTAAATCATTCCAAGATTTCTGCACCCGTATGCAGGTACAACATAAAACTGGAATCCCTTATAACCCTCAGGGACAGGCCATAATTGAAAGGGCTCATCGAACCCTCAAGGCTTTTCTCTTAAAACAAAAGGAGGGAATTGCCACGGGCAAAACCCCTCGAATGCGCCTCTCCCTTGCACTGTTTACTATAAACTTTTTGAATTTGACAGATCATTCTATGTCCCCCGCTGAGAGACACATGTTAAAGGAGCCATCTTCACGAGGCTATGTCCGTTGGAAAGATGTCCTCACGGGAAAGTGGTACGGCCCGGATCCGGTATTATGCTGGAACCGAGGCGCGGTCTGTGTCTTCCCACAGGAATCTGGAAGAGAACCTCTCTGGATACCGGAAAGATTGGTCAGAAAAACAGCCCCGCCGCCACAAGATACACCTCTATCACCTACGGACGACATCTCCCCCGAGATAACCGAGATTACCACGCTCTCACAGGACGACAAATTGCAACAAAACAACGAGACGTGAGATGCACCCCTTCCGCTTCTTCATACTGGCAGCGGCTTTGCTCCCTGGCTCTTATGCGGGCTTTAACTCCAACCCCACTGCTTTACTGCAGAACGTAGGCAACCCTTGCGACTGCAAGGGGGGGACCAGCAACACCGTACTGCAGCGTACTCACATCGCCACAGCTGATTGTGGGGACAAAACTGCATATCTGCCCCTCCAGGGGATCCCCGGCCTACCACGCGGCTACATATGTGTGCCCAAACCCCGCGTTTCTGATCCCCATAGCAAAAACCACTCCTGTCCTTGCTCGACCTTTCAAGAATCCATGCACAGCTCTTGCGATTCCTCATACTTCCAATGCACTTCTGGCGGTCAGTCGTACTATGCCACCCAGTTACAAAGTACTCGCAGGTCCTCTAGTCCTGACCATTTGCCACAGGTAGTCCATTCATCCCCCTACCTCTCAGCCCCCTGTGTTGGTACGCCTGGACAGTGGGCGTGCTGGCGCACTACGGCACCCGTGCATATCTCTGATGGCGGAGGCCCACAGGACCAGCTCCGCCACCAACAGCTAACAAAGCGATTAAAACCCTCGTCCCCCCATCCCTACTCACGCCTCACATATGGACAATGCCTCCATCAGGCACACACCTTCCTCGAGTTGTCTTGTTCCCCCTCTCATTCATTGGGCTGTATCACCCATCCCTGACGGGGAGCGAAAACTGGGTATGCGAGACCAAAGGTACTGCAGCAGGAGTCCACCCGGGGGTTCCGGGGGTCCTGGGAGAGCATATGCATATGCATGCAGGTTCAATTCCCAGCCTGCCCCAGCAAAAGGGAATAAAAACTGATCCCTAACGGAGACATCAGGGGTTGTGGCCAGGCCCTTGAAGTTCCGTAACTAACGGATCACAAGCACGCTGGGTATGCACCTCTACTCTCTGCCTAGTAAATATTCTCCCGGCCCTCATGAGCCAGGGCCGTCGGGGATGTGATTTGTGCAAAAACAAAAGGAGGGAGATGTAGGGAACCAGACCGGAGGAACCGTGCCCCTAAGATGGCGCCGACTCCCTGCTTCCGGGTTCTTCCTCATCTCAGGGAGTTCCCGCTCTTGCTCGCTCCTTCCCGCCTTAGATTTCCCGCTCTAGCTCGCTCCTTCCCGCCTTGCCACGAGATTGTCCTATCCCCGCGCTTCTAGCCTATCACCTGATTTGTGACGTGTATTGTGCATATAAACCCTTGCTACGCGGGTGTAAGAGAAGTTCCTGCCCAGAAGAGATCGAAGCTGGATCTCCTGCTTGCCGAGCAATAAAGGAACCCCGTGCAAAGTGTTCGGTCTCTGTCTCTTGCTGGACGAGGACGGCGCCGAGCAGGGGAGAGACCGGTCCCCGTGGTTCCTGTAGGTATGGGGGGAAACTGGTCCCCATGGTTCCCGTAGGTATGCGGGAGAAGCAGTCCCACGTGGTTCCCGTAGGTATTCCGGGGATACCGTTCCCCGTGGTTCCTGTAGGTATGGGGCAGACACCGGCCCCGTGGTTCCTGTAGGGATGGGGAGCAGACCGGTCCCCATGATTCCTGGAAGTGGGGGGCAGATACTGGTACCCGTGGTTCCTGTAGGTATCAGGAGAAACCGGTCGCCATGGTTCCTGTAGGTATAGGCGGGGGAGTCCAGTCCCCGTGGTTCATGTAGGTATGTGTAAGTGACTGATCCCCGTGGTTCCTGTAGGTATGGGGGAGAGACCGGTCCCCATGTTTCCTGTATGTATGGGGGGGGGAGACCCTCCCCGTGGTTCCTGTAGGTATGGGGGAGAGACCTGTCCCCGTGCTTCCTGAAGGTATGGGGGAGAAACCGGTCCCCGCGGTTCCTCTAGGTATGGGGCTAGAAACCGGTCCCAGTGGTTCCTCTAGGTATGGGTGGGAAACCGGTCCCCGTGGTTCCTGTAGGTGTGGGGGAGAGATCGGTCCCTGTGGTTCCTGTAGGTATTGGGGGAGACCGGTCTCCGTGCTTCCTGTAGGTATGGGGGGAGACCGGTCCCCGTGGCTCCTCTAGGTATCGGGAGAGACGGGTCCCCGTGGTTCTCTTAGGTATGCAGTAGAGACCAGTCCCCATGGTTCCCGTAGGTATGCGGGGGAGACCGGTCCCCATGGTTCCTGTAGGTATAGGGGAGAAACCGGTCCCCGTGGTTCCTGTAGGTATGGGGGAGAGACGGTTCCCCGTGGTTCCCGTAGATATGGGGGAGAGACCGGTCCCCGTGGTTCGTGTAGGTATGGGGGGAGAGAACAATGCCCATGGTTCCTGTAAGTTTGGGGCAGAAACCGGTCCCCGTGGTTCCTGTAGGTATGGGGGGAAAATGGTCCCCATGGTTCCCGTAGGTATGCGGAGAGACCAGTCACACGTGGTTCCCGTAGGTATGGGGAGAAGTCCGGTTCCTGTGGTTACTGTAGGTATCCGTGGTTACTCTAGGTATGGGGGGGAAACCGGTAGCAGTGGTTCCTGTAGGTATGGGGAGAGACCCGTCCCCGTGGTTCCTGTAGGTATGCGGGAGAGACCGGTCCCCGTGGTTCCTGTAGGTATGCGGGAAAAACCGGTCCCCGTGGTTCATTTAGGTATGGGGGGGAGACCAGTCCCCGAGGTTCCTGTAGGTATGCGGGAGAGACCAGTCCCCATGGTTCCTGTAGGTATGGGGGGGAGACCAGTCCCCATGGTTCCTGTAGGTATGGGGGAGAGAACGGTCCCCGTGGTTCCTATAGGTATGGTGGAGAGGCCTGTCCCCCTGTTTCCCTTAGGTATGCAGGATAGACGGGTCCCCGTGGTACCTGTAGGTATGTGGGAGAAACCGGTCCCCTTGGTTCCTGTAGGTATGGGGGGCAGACCGGTCCTCGTGGTTCCTGTATGTATGCGGGAGAGACCGCACCCATGGTACCTGTAGGTATGGGGGGGAGACCGGTCCCCGAGGTTCCAGTAGGTATGTGGGACAGAACCGTCCCCGTGGTTCCTGTAGGTATGCGGGAGAGACCGGTCCCCATGGTTCCTGTAGGTATGGGGGGGAGACCGGTCCCCGAGGTTCCAGTAGGTATGTGGGAGAGAACCGTCCCTGTGGTTCCTATAGGTATGGGGGGGGAGACCGGTCCCCATGGTTGCTGTAGGTGTGGGGCGGACACTGGTACCCATGGTTCCTGTAGGTATGCGGGAGAGACCAGTCCCCGTGGATCCCGTAGGTATGGGGGAAGACCGGTCCCCAAGGTTCTTGTAGGTATGGGGGAGAGACCGGTCCCCGTGGTTCCTGTAGGAATGGGGGGGAGACCGGTCCCCATGGTTCCTGTAGGTATTTGGGAGAAACCGGATCCCATGGTTCCTGTAGGTATGCCAGAGAAACCGGTCCCTGTGGTTCTCGTAGGTATGGGGGAGAGACCGCTCACCGTGGTTCCTGTAGGTATGGGGGAGAAACTGGTCCCCGTGGTTCCTGTAGGTATGGGGGGAGAGACCGTTCCCCGTGGTTCCTATAGGTATGGGGGGGGAGACCGGTCCCCATGGTTTCTGTAGTTGTGGGGCGGACACTGGTACCCATGGTTCCTGTAGGTATGCGGGAGAGATCGGTCCCCGTGGTTCCTGTAGCTGTGGGGGAGACACCACTCCCCGTGGTTCCTGTAGGTATGCGGAAGAGACCGGTCCCCGTAGCTCCTATAAGTATGGGAAGAGACCGGTCCCCGTGGTTCCTGTAGGTATGCGGGAGAGACCGGTCCCCGTGGTTCCTGTAGGTATGCGGGAGAAACCGGTCCCCGTGGTTCATGTAGGTATGGGGGGGGGACCAGTCCTCGAGGTTCCTGTAGGTATGCGGGAGAGACCGCACCCGTGGTTCCTGTAGGTATGGGTGGGAGACCGGTCCCCGAGGTTCCTGTAGGTATGTGGGAGAGAACCGTCCCCGTGGTTCCTGTAGGTATTGGGGGGAGACTAGTCCCTGAGGTTCCTGTAGGTATGCGGGAGAGACCAGTCCCCGTGTTTCCTGTAGGCATGCGGGGGGGAAGTCCAGTCCCTGTGGTTCCTGTAGGTATGTGGGAGAAACCGGTCCAAATGGTTCCTGTAGGTATGGGGGAGAGACCGGTCCCCGTGGTTCGTGTAGGTATGGGGGGAGAGTTCGTTCCCCGTGGTTCCTCTAGGTATGTGGAGGGAGACCGGTCCCCGTGGTTCGTGTAAGTTTGGGGCGGAAACCGGTCCCCGTGGTTCCTGTAATTTTCGGGCGGAAACCGGTCCCCGTATTTCCTGTAGGTATGCGGGATAGACCTATCCCTGTGGTTCCTATAGGTATGGTGGAGAGGCGGTCCCCCTGTTTCCCTTAGGTATGCAGGAGAGACGGGTCCCCGTGGATCCTGTAGGTATGCAGGAGAGACCAGTCCCCGTGGATCCCGTAGGTATGGGGGAAGACCGGTCCCCAAGGTTCTTGTAGGTATGGGGGAGAGACCGGTCTCCGTGGTTCCTGTATGTATGGGGGAGAGCCCAGTCCCCGTGGTTCCTTAGGTATGGGGGAGAAACCGGTCCCCGTGGTTCCTGCAGGAATGGGGGGGAGACCGGTCCCCATGGTTCCTGTAGGTATGTGGGAGAAACCGGTCCCCATTGTTCCTGTAGGTATGGGGGAGAGACCAGTCCCCAAGGTTCCTATAGGTATGGGGGAGAGACCGGTCCCCGTGGTTCCTGTAGGTATGGGGGGGGAGACGGGTCCCCGTGGTTCCTGTAGGTATGGGGGGGGAGACCGGTCCCCGTGGTTCCTGTAGGTATGGGGGAGAGACCGGTCCCCATGGTTCCTGTAAGTATGGGGGAGAGACCGGTCCCCGTGGTTCCTGTAGGTATGGGGGAGAGACCGGTCCCCATGGTTCCTGTAAGTATGGGGGAGAGACCGGTCCCCGTGGTTCCTTAGGTATGGGGGAGAGACCGGTCCCCGTGATTCCTGTTGGTATGGGGGAGGGACCGGTCCCCGTGGTTCCTGTAGGTATAGGTTGAGACTGGTCCCCGTGCTTCCTGTAGGTATGCGGGAGAGACCAGTTCCTGTGGTTCCTATATGTATGGTGGAGAGGCAGTCCCCCTGTTTCCCTTAGGTATGCAGGAGAAACGGGTCCCCGTGGATCCTGTAGGTATGCGGGAGAGAGCAGTCCCCATGGATCCCATAGGTATGGGGGAAGACCGGTCCCCGAGTTCTTGTAGGTATGGGGGAGAGACCGGTCCCCATGGTTCCTGTAGGTATGGGGGAGAGCCCAGTCCCCATGGTTCCTTAGGTATGGGGGAGAAACCGGTCCCAGTGATTCCTGTTGATATGGGGGAGGGATCGGTCCCAGTGATTCCTGTTGATATGGGGGAGGGATCGGTCCACGTGGTTCCTGTAGGTATGCGGGAAGACCAGTCCCCATGGATCCCATAGGTATGGGGGAAGACCGGTCCCCGAGTTCTTGTAGGTATGTCGGAGAGACCGGTCTCCGTGGTTCCTGTAGGTATGGGGGAGAGCCCAGTCTCCGTGGTTCCTGTAGGTATTGGGGAGAAACCGGTCCGCGTGCTTCCTGTAGGTATGCGGGAGAGACCGGTCCCGTGGTTCCTGTAGGTATAGTGAGGAGACCGGTCCCCGAGGTTCCTGTAGGTATGGGGGAGAGAACGGTCCCCGTGGTTCCTGTAGGTATGCGGGATAAACCGGTCCCCGTGGTTACTGTAGGTATGGGGCAGGGGAGATCGGTCCCCATGGTTCCTGTAGGTATGGGGAGAAGTCCGGTTCCCGTGGTTCCTGTAGGTATGGGGGGAGAGACCGTTCCCCGTGGTTCCTGTAGGTATGGGGGGGGAGACCAGTCCCCATGGTTTCTCTAGTTGTGGGGTGGACACTGGTACCCATGGTTCCTGTAGGTATCTGGAAAAACCGGTCCCCGTGGTTCCTGTAGGTATGCGGGAGAGTCCGGTCCCCGTGGTTCCTATAGGTATGATGGAGAGGCCGGTCCCCCAGTTTCCCTTAGGTATGCAGGAGAGACGGACCCCTTGGTTCCTGTAGGTATGCGGGAGAGACCAGTCCCCATGGTTCCTGTAGGTATGGGGGAGAGACTGGTCCCCGTGGTTCCTATAGATATGGTGGAGAGGCCTGTCCCCCTGTTTCCCTTAGGTATGCAGGATAGACGGGTCCCCGTGGTTCCTGTAGGTATGCGGGAGAGACCAGTCCCCGTGGATCCTGTAGGTATTGGGGAGAGACCAGTCCCCGTGCATCCTGTAGGTATTGGGGAGATACCGGTCCCCGTGGTTCCTGTAGGTATGGGGAGGAGCCCAGTCCCTGAGGTTCCTGTAGGTATGCGGGAGACACCAGTCCCCGTGGTTCCTGTAGGTATGGTGGGGAAACCAGTCCCCTTGGTTCCTGTAGGTATGGGGGGAGAGTCCGGTCCCCGTGGTTCGTGTAGGTATGGGGGGAGAGTTCGTTCCCCGTGGTTCCTCTAGGTATGTGGAGGGAGACCGGTCCCCGTGGTTCGTGTAAGTTTGGGGCGGAAACCGGTCCCCGTGGTTCCTGTAATTTTCGGGTGGAAACCGGTCCCCGTATTTCCTGTAGGTATGCGGGATAGACCTATCCCTGTGGTTCCTATAGGTATGGTGGAGAGGCGGTCCCCCTGTTTCCCTTAGGTATGCAGGAGAGACGGGTCCCCGTGGATCCTGTAGGTATGCAGGAGAGACCAGTCCCCGTGGATCCCGTAGGTATGGGGGAAGACCGGTCCCCAAGGTTCTTGTAGGTATGGGGGAGAGACCGGTCTCCGTGGTTCCTGTATGTATGGGGGAGAGCCCAGTCCCCGTGGTTCCTTAGGTATGGGGGAAAGACCGGTCCCCGTGATTCCTGCAGGAATGGGGGAGGGACCGGTCCCCGTGGTTCCTGTAGGTATAGGTTGAGACTGGTCCCCGTGCTTCCTGTAGGTATGCGGGAGAGACCGGTCCCTGTGGTTCCTATATGTATGGTGGAGAGGCGGTCCCCCTGTTTCCCTTAGGTATGCAGGAGAAACGGGTCCCCGTGGATCCTGTAGGTATGCGGGAGAGACCAGTCCCCATGGATCCCATAGGTATGGGGGAAGACCGGTCCCCGAGTTCTTGTAGGTATGGGGGAGAGACCGGTCCCCGTGGTTCCTGTAGGAATGGGGGGGAGACCGGTCCCCATGGTTCCTGTAGGTATGTGGGAGAAACCGGATCCCATGGTTCCTGTAGGTATGCCAGAGAAACCGGTCCCCGTGGTTCCCGTAGGTATGGGGGAGAGACCGCTCACCGTGGTTCCTGTAGGTATGGGGGAGAAACTGGTCCCCGTGGTTCCTGTAGGTATGGGGGGAGAGACCGTTCCCCGTGGTTCCTGTAGGTATGGGGGGGGGAGACCGGTCCCCATGGTTTCTGTAGTTGTGGGTCGGACACTGGTACCCGTGGTTCCTGTAGGTATCCGGAAAAACCGGTCCCCGTGGTTCCTGTAGGTATGGGGAGAAACCGGTCCCCGTGGTTCCTGTAGGTATGCGGGAGAGTCCGGTCCCCGTGGTTCCTATAGGTATGATGGAGAGGCCGGTCCCCCAGTTTCCCTTAGGTATGCAGGAGAGACGGACCCCTTGGTTCCTGTAGGTATGCGGGAGAGACCAGTCCCCATGGTTCCTGTAGGTATGGGGGAGAGACTGGTCCCCGTGGTTCCTATAGGTATGGTGGAGAGGCCTGTCCCCCTGTTTCCCTTAGGTATGCAGGATAGACGGGTCCCCGTGGTTCCTGTAGGTATGCGGGAGAGACCAGTCCCCGTGGATCCTGTAGGTATTGGGGAGAGACCGGTCCCCGTGGTTCCTGTAGGTATGGGGGGGAGCCCAGTCCCCGAGGTTCCTGTAGGTATGCGGGAGACACCAGTCCCCGTGGTTCCTGTAAGTATGGTGGGGAAACCAGTCCCCTTGGTTCCTGTAGGTATGGGGGGGAGACCGGTCCCCGTGGTTTCTGTAGGTATTGGGGGGAGAGACCGGTCCCCGTGGTTCGTGTAGGTATGGGGGGAGAGTCCGGTCCCCGTGGTTCCTGTAGGTATGGGGGAGAGACCAGTTCCCTGTGTTTCCTATAGGTATGGTGGAGAGGCGGTCCTTCTGTTTCCCTTAGGTATGCAGGAGAGACGGGTCCCCGTGGATCCTGTAGGTATGCGGGAGAGACCAGTACCCGTGGATCCCGTAAATATGGGGGAAGTCCGGTCCCCGAGGTTCTTGTAGGTATGTGGGAGAGACCGGTCCCCGTGGTTCCTGTAGGTATGCGGAGGAGTCGGTCCCCATGGTTCCTGTAGGTATGTGGGAGAGACCGTTTCCTCTCGTTCCTGTAGGTATGGGGGAGAGAACGGTCCCCATAGTTCCTGTAGGTATGGGGGAGGGATTGGTTCCATTGGTTCCAGCAGCTATGAGGGAGAGACAGGTACCCGTGGTTTCCATAGTTATGGGGAGAGACCTGTCCCCGTGGTTCCTGTAGGTATAGGTGGAGACCAGTCCCGTGGTTCCTGTAGCTATGGGGGGGGAGACCGGTCCCCGTGGCTCCTGTAGGTCTGTGGGAGAAACCGGTCCCCGTGGTTCCCGTAGGTATGCGGGAGAAACCGGTCCCCGTGGTTCCTGTAGGTATGGGTTGAGACCGGTTTCCATGGTTCCTGTAGGTATGGGGGGAGAGATAGGTCCCCTTGGTTTCTGTAAGTTTGGGGCAGAAACCGGTCCCCGTGTTTCCTGTAGGTATTGGGGGAGAGACGCGTCCCAGTGCTTCCTATAGTTATGGGGGGAAACTGGTCCTCATGGTTCACGTAGGTTTGCAGGAGAGAGCAGTCCCACGTGGTTCCAGTAGGTATGGGCGAGAGACCGGTCCCCGTTTTTCCTGTAGTCATGGGCGAGAGACCGGTCCCCGTTGTTCCTGTAGTTATGGGGGAGAGACCGGTCTCGGTGGTTCCTATAGGTATGGGGGAGAGACCGGTCCCCGTGGTTCCTGTAGGTATGGGGGGGAGACCAGACCCCGTCATTCCTGTAGGTATGGAGGGGAGAGACCGGTCCCGTTGGTTCCTGTAGGTATGGGGAGAAGACCAGTCCCCGTGGTTCCTATAGGTATGTTGGAGAAATCGGTCCCCGTGGTTCCCGTAGGTATGGGGGGGAGTCCGGTCCCCGTGGTTCCCGTAGGTATTGGGGGAGAGACCGGTCCCCGTGGTTCCTGTAGTTATGGGGGAGAGACCAGTCCCTGTGGTTCCTGTAGGTATGGGGGAGAGACCGGTCCCCGTGGTCCTGTAGGGATCGGGGGGAGTCGGTCCCCGTGGTTCTTGTAGGTATGGGGGGGCGACCGGTCCCCATGGTTCCTGCAGGTATGGGGGGGTTGACGGTCCCCGTGGTTCCTGTAGGAATGCGGGAGAAACTGGTCCCCGTGGTTCCTGTAGGTATGTAGGGGAAACGGGTCCCCGTGGTTCCCGTAGGTATGGGTAAGAGACCGGTGCCGGTGGTTCCTGTAGTTATGCGGGAGAGACAGGTCCCCATGGTTCCTGTAGGTATGGGGGGAGAGACCTGTCCCCGTGGTTCCCTTAGGTATGTGGGAGAAACCAGTCCCCGTGGTTCCTGTAGGTATGCGGGAGAAACCGCCTCCCGTGGTTCCCGTAGGTATGGGGTAGACAACGGTCCCCATGATTCCTGTAGGTATGGGGGAGAGAACGGTCTCCGTGGTTCCTGTAGGTATGGGGGAGAGACCCGTCCCCGTGGATCCTGTAGGTATGGGGGAGAAACCGGTTCCCGTGGTTCTTGTAGGTATGGGGGAGAGACCGGTCCCCGTGGTTCCTGTAGGTATGTGGGAGAAACCGGTCCCCGTAGTTCCTGTAGGTATGGGCGAGAGACCGGTCCCCGTTGTTCCTGTAGTTATGGGGGAGAGACCGGTCTTGGTGGTTCCTGTAGGTATGGGGGAGAGACCGGTCCCCGTGGTTAATGTAGGTGTGGGGAAGAAACCGGTCCCCGTGGTTCCTGTAGGTATAGGGGAGAGACCGGTCTCGGTGGTTCCTGTAGGTATTGGGGAGAGACCGGTCCCCGTGGTTCCTGTAGGTATTGGGAAGAAACCGGTTCCCGTGGTTCCTGTAGGTATAGGGGAGAGACCGTTCTCGTGGTTCCTGTAGGTATGGGGAGGGAGACCTGTCCCCATGGTTTGTGTAGGTGTGGGGCGGAGACCGGTCCCCGTGGTTCCTGTAGGTATGCAGGAGACACCGGTCCATGTGGTTCCTGTAGGTATGTGGCAGAAACCGGTCCCCATGGTTCCTGTAGGTATGTGGGGGGGAAGTCCAGTCCCCGTGGTTCCTGTAGGTATGCGTAAGTGACCGGTCCCCGTGGTTCCTGTAAGTATGTGGGAGAAACGCGTCCCCATGTTTCCTGTAGGTATGGGGGGGAGACCGGCCCGTGGTTCCTCTAGGTATGGGGGGGAAACAGGTCCCTGTGGTTCCTGTAGGTATGGGGGCGAGACCGGTCACCGTGGTTCCTGTAGGTATGGGTGGAGACCGGTCCCCGTGGTTCCTGTAGGTATGCGGGAGAGACCGGTCTCCGTGGTTCCTGTAGGTATGGGGGAGAGACCGGTCCCCGTGTTTCCTGTAGGTATGGGGTGGGAAGTCCAGTCCCCGTGGTCCTGTAGGTATGCGTAAGTGACCGGTGTCCATGGTTCCTCTTGGTATCGGAGGTGAGACCAGTCCCCGTGGTTCCTGTAGGTATGTGGGAGAGACGGGTCCCCGTGGTTCCTGTAGGTATGAGGGAGAGACCGGTCCCCGTTTTTCCCTTAGGTATACTGGAGAGACCAGTCCCCAAGGTTCCTGTAGGTATGGGGAGCAGACTGGTCCCCGTGGTTCCCTTAGGTATACTGGAGAGACCAGTCCCCAAGGTTCCTGTAGGTATGGGGAGCAGACTGGTCCCCGTGGTTCTTGTAGGTATGGGGGGGGAGTCCCTTCCCCGTAATTCCAGTTGGTATGGGGGAGAAACCGGTCCTCGTGGTTCCTGTAGGTATTGGGGGAGAGACCGGTCCCTGTGGTTCCTGTAGGTATGGGGGGGAGACCACACCCTGTCGTTCCTGTAGGTATGGACAGGGGAGACCGGTCCCATTCGTTCCTGTAGGTATGGGGATAAGACCGGTCCCCGTGGTTCCTATAGGTATGTTGGAGAAATCGGTCCCCATGGTTCCCGTAGGTATGGGGGGGAGACCGGTCCCCGTGGTTCCTGTAGTTATGGGGGAGAGACCAGTCCCTGTGGTTCCTGTAGGTATGGGGGAGAGACCGGTCCCCGTGGTCCTGTAAGGATCGGGGGGAGTTGCTCCCCGTGGTTCTTGTAGGTATGGGGGGGCGACCGGTCCCCATGGTTCCCGCAGGTATGGGGGGGTTGACGGTCCCCGTGGTTCCTGTAGGTATGCGGGAGAAACTGGTCCCCGTGGTTCCCGTAGGTATGGGTAGACCGGTCCCCGTGGTTCCTGTAGTTATGCGGGAGAGACAGGTCCCCATGGTTCCTGTAGGTATGGGGGGAGAGACCTGTCCCCGTGGTTCCCTTAGGTATGTGGGAGAAAACAGTCCCCATGGTTCCTGTAGGTATGCGGGAGAAACCGCCTCCCGTGGTTCCCTTAGGTATGGGGTAGACAACGGTCCCCATGATTCCTGTAGGTATGGGGGAGAGAACGGTCTCCGTGGTTCCTGTAGGTATGGGGGAGAGACCCGTCCCCGTGGATCCTGTAGGTATGGGGGAGAAACCGGTTCCCGTGGTTCTTGTAGGTATGGGGGAGAGACCGGCCCCCTGGTTCCTGTAGGTATGGGGGGGAGACCGGTCCCCATGGTTCCTGTAGGTGTGGGGCGGAGACTGGTACCCGTGGTTCCTGTAGGTATGGGGGAGAGACCGGTCCCCGTGGTTCCTGTGGTTATGGGGGATCGGTCCCTGTGGTTCCTGTAGTTATGGGCGAGAGACCGGTCCGCGTGGTTCCTGTAGTTATCGGGGAGAGACCGGTCTCGGTGGTTCCTCTAGGTATGGGGGAGAGACCGGTCCCCGTGGTTCCTGTAGGTATGGGGAAGAAACCGGTCCCCGTGGTTCCTGTAGGTATAGGGGAGAGACCGGTCTCGGTGGTTCCTGTAGGTATTGGGGAGAGACCGGTCCCCGTGGTTCCTGTAGGTATGGGGAAGAAACCGGTTCCCGTGGTTCCTGTAGGTATAGGGGAGAGACCGTTCTCGTGGTTCCTGTAGGTATGGGGAGGGAGACCTGTCCCCATGGTTTGTGTAGGTGTGGGGCGGAGACCGGTCCCCGTGGTTCCTGTAGGTATGCAGGAGACACCGGTCCATGTGGTTCCTGTAGGTACGTGGCAGAAACTGGTCCCCATGGTTCCTATAGGTATGGGGGGGGGGGAAGTCCAGTCCCCGTGGTTCCTGTAGGTATGCGTAAGTGACCGGTCCCCGTGGTTCCTGTAAGTATGTGGGAGAGACGCGTCCCCATGTTTCCTGTAGGTATGGGGAGGGAGACCGGCCCGTGGTTCCTCTAGGTATGGGGGGGAAACAGGTCCCTGTGGTTCCTGTAGGTATGGGGGAGAGACCGGTCCCCGTGGTTCGTGTAGGTATGGGGGGAGACCGGTCCCCGTGGTTCCCTTAGGTATGCGGGAGAGACCCGTCCCTATGGTTCCTGTAGATATGCAGGAGAGTCCAAGCCCCATGGTTCCCGTAGGTATGCGGGGGAGACCGGTCCCCGTGGTTCCTGTAGGTATGCGGGAGAAACCAGTCCCCGTGGTTCCTGTAGGTATGTGGGAGAAACCGGTCCCCGTGATTCTTCCAGGTATGGGGGAGAGACCAGTCCCCGTGATTCCTGTAGGCATGGGGGGAGACCGGTCCACGTGGTATCTGTAGGTATGGGGGGAGACCGGTCCCCGTAGTTCGTGTAGGTTGGTGGAGAGACCGGTCCCCATGGTTCCTTTATCTATGGGGGAGAGACTAGTCCCCATGGTACCTGTAGATATGCGGGAGAGCCAGTCCCCGTGGTTCCCGTAGGTATGCGGGGGAGACTGGTCCCCGTTGTTCCTGTAGGTATGGGGGGGAGACCGGTCCCCGTGGTTCCTGTAGGTATGCGGGAGAAAACCGTCCCCGTGGTTCCTGCAGGTATAGGGGGAAACCGGTCCCCGTGGTTCCTGTAGGTATTGGGGGGAGACCGGTCCCCGTGGTTCCTGTAGGTATGGGGGAGAGACCGGTCCCCGTGTTTCCCTTAGGTATGGGGGAGATACCGGTCCCCGTGGTTCCTGTAGATATGCGGGAGAGACCGTTCCCCGTGGTTCCTGTAGGTATGGGGGGGGGGGAGACGGGTCCCCATGGTTTCTGTAGTTGTGGGTCGGACACTGGTACCCGTGGTTCCTGTAGGTATCCGGAAAAACCGGTCCCCGTGGTTCCTGTAGGTATGGGGAGAAACCGGTCCCCGTGGTTCCTGTAGGTATGCGGGAGAGTCCGGTCCCCGTGGTTCCTATAGGTATGATGGAGAGGCCGGTCCCCCAGTTTCCCTTAGGTATGCAGGAGAGACGGACCCCTTGGTTCCTGTAGGTATGCGGGAGAGACCAGTCCCCATGGTTCCTGTAGGTATGGGGGAGAGACTGGTCCCCGTGGTTCCTATAGGTATGGTGGAGAGGCCTGTCCCCCTGTTTCCCTTAGGTATGCAGGATAGACGGGTCCCCGTGGTTCCTGTAGGTATGCGGGAGAGACCAGTCCCCGTGGATCCTGTAGGTATTGGGGAGAGACCGGTCCCCGTGGTTCCTGTAGGTATGGGGGGGAGCCCAGTCCCCGAGGTTCCTGTAGGTATGCGGGAGACACCAGTCCCCGTGGTTCCTGTAGGTATGGTGGGGAAACCAGTCCCCTTGGTTCCTGTAGGTATGGGGGGGAGACCGGTCCCCGTGGTTTCTGTAGGTATTGGGGGGAGAGACCGGTCCCCGTGGTTCGTGTAGGTATGGGGGGAGAGTCCGGTCCCCGTGGTTCCTGTAGGTATGGGGGAGAGACCAGTTCCCTGTGTTTCCTATAGGTATGGTGGAGAGGCGGTCCTTCTGTTTCCCTTAGGTATGCAGGAGAGACGGGTCCCCGTGGATCCTGTAGGTATGCGGGAGAGACCAGTACCCGTGGATCCCGTAAATATGGGGGAAGTCCGGTCCCCGAGGTTCTTGTAGGTATGTGGGAGAGACCGGTCCCCGTGGTTCCTGTAGGTATGCGGAGGAGTCGGTCCCCATGGTTCCTGTAGGTATGTGGGAGAGACCGTTTCCTCTCGTTCCTGTAGGTATGGGGGAGAGAACGGTCCCCATAGTTCCTGTAGGTATGGGGGAGGGATTGGTTCCATTGGTTCCAGCAGCTATGAGGGAGAGACAGGTACCCGTGGTTTCCATAGTTATGGGGAGAGACCCGTCCCCGTGGTTCCTGTAGGTATAGGTGGAGACCAGTCCCGTGGTTCCTGTAGCTATGGGGGGGGAGACCGGTCCCCGTGGCTCCTGTAGGTCTGTGGGAGAAACCGGTCCCCGTGGTTCCCGTAGGTATGCGGGAGAAACCGGTCCCCGTGGTTCCTGTAGGTATGGGTTGAGACCGGTTTCCGTGGTTCCTGTAGGTATGGGGGGAGAGATAGGTCCCCTTGGTTTCTGTAAGTTTGGGGCGGAAACCGGTCCCCGTGTTTCCTGTAGGTATTGGGGGAGAGACGGGTCCCAGTGCTTCCTATAGTTATGGGGGGAAACTGGTCCTCATGGTTCACGTAGGTTTGCAGGAGAGAGCAGTCCCACGTGGTTCCAGTAGGTATGGGCGAGAGACCGGTCCCCGTTGTTCCTGTAGTCATGGGCGAGAGACCGGTCCCCGTTGTTCCTGTAGTTATGGGGGAGAGACCGGTCTCGGTGGTTCCTATAGGTATGGGGGAGAGACCGGTCCCCGTGGTTCCTGTAGGTATGGGGGGGAGACCAGACCCCGTCATTCCTGTAGGTATGGAGGGGAGAGACCGGTCCCGTTGGTTCCTGTAGGTATGGGGAGAAGACCAGTCCCCGTGGTTCCTATAGGTATGTTGGAGAAATCGGTCCCCGTGGTTCCCGTAGGTATGGGGGGGAGTCCGGTCCCCGTGGTTCCCGTAGGTATTGGGGGAGAGACCGGTCCCCGTGGTTCCTGTAGTTATGGGGGAGAGACCAGTCCCTGTGGTTCCTGTAGGTATGGGGGAGAGACCGGTCCCCATGGTTCCTGCAGGTATGGAGGGGTTGACGGTCCCCGTGGTTCCTGTAGGAATGCGGGAGAAACTGGTCCCCGTGGTTCCTGTAGGTATGTAGGGGAAACGGGTCCCCGTGGTTCCCGTAGGTATGGGTAAGAGACCGGTGCCGGTGGTTCCTGTAGTTATGCGGGAGAGACAGGTCCCCATGGTTCCTGTAGGTATGGGGGGAGAGACCTGTCCCCGTGGTTCCCTTAGGTATGTGGGAGAAACCAGTCCCCGTGGTTCCTGTAGGTATGCGGGAGAAACCGCCTCCCGTGGTTCCCGTAGGTATGGGGTAGACAACGGTCCCCATGATTCCTGTAAGTATGGGGGAGAGAACGGTCTCCGTGGTTCCTGTAGGTATGGGGGAGAGACCCGTCCCCGTGGTTCCTGTAGGTATGGGGGAGAAACCGGTTCCCGTGGTTCTTGTAGGTATGGGGGAGAGACCAGTCCCCGTGGTTCCTGTAGGTATGTGGGAGAAACCGGTCCCCGTAGTTCCTGTAGGTATGGGCGAGAGACCGGTCCCCGTTGTTCCTGTAGTTATGGGGGAGAGACCGGTCTTGGTGGTTCCTGTAGGTATAGGGAGAGACCGGTCCCCGTGGTTAATGTAGGTGTGGGGAAGAAACCGGTCCCCGTGGTTCCTGTAGGTATAGGGGAGAGACCGGTCTCGGTGGTTCCTGTAGGTATTGGGGAGAGACCGGTCCCCGTGGTTCCTGTAGGTATTGGGAAGAAACCGGTTCCCGTGGTTCCTGTAGGTATAGGGGAGAGACCGTTCTCGTGGTTCCTGTAGGTATGGGGAGGGAGACCGGTCCCCATGGTTTGTGTAGGTGTGGGGCGGAGACCGGTCCCCGTGGTTCCTGTAGGTATGCAGGAGACACCGGTCCATGTGGTTCCTGTAGGTATGTGGCAGAAACCGGTCCCCATGGTTCCTGTAGGTATGTGGGGGGGAAGTCCAGTCCCCGTGGTTCCTGTAGGTATGCGTAAGTGACCGGTCCCCGTGGTTCCTGTAAGTATGTGGGAGAAACGCGTCCCCATGTTTCCTGTAGGTATGGGGGGGAGACCGGCCCGTGGTTCCTCTAGGTATGGGGGGGAAACAGGTCCCTGTGGTTCCTGTAGGTATGGGGGCGAGACCGGTCACCGTGGTTCCTGTAGGTATGGGTGGAGACCGGTCCCCGTGGTTCCTGTAGGTATGCGGGAGAGACCGGTCTCCGTGGTTCCTGTAGGTATGGGGGAGAGACCGGTCCCCGTGTTTCCTGTAGGTATGGGGTGGGAAGTCCAGTCCCCGTGGTCCTGTAGGTATGCGTAAGTGACCGGTGTCCATGGTTCCTCTTGGTATCGGAGGTGAGACCAGTCCCCGTGGTTCCTGTAGGTATGTGGGAGAGACGGGTCCCCGTGGTTCCTGTAGGTATGAGGGAGAGACCGGTCCCCGTTTTTCCCTTAGGTATACTGGAGAGACCAGTCCCCAAGGTTCCTGTAGGTATGGGGAGCAGACTGGTCCCCGTG
The DNA here is from genome assembly GCF_033115175.1 of Lepus europaeus. Taxonomy (NCBI): domain Eukaryota; kingdom Metazoa; phylum Chordata; class Mammalia; order Lagomorpha; family Leporidae; genus Lepus; species Lepus europaeus. The sequence continues at coordinate 156,507,768 of NC_084831.1, forward strand.
GTTCCCTTAGGTATACTGGAGAGACCAGTCCCCAAGGTTCCTGTAGGTATGGGGAGCAGACTGGTCCCCGTGGTTCCTGTAGGTATGGGGGGGGAGTCCCTTCCCCGTAATTCCAGTTGGTATGGGGGAGAAACCGGTCCTCGTGGTTCCTGTAGGTATTGGGGGAGAGACCGGTCCCTGTGGTTCCTGTAGGTATGGGGGGGAGACCACACCCTGTCGTTCCTGTAGGTATGGACGGGGGAGACCGGTCCCATTCGTTCCTGTAGGTATGGGGATAAGACCGGTCCCCGTGGTTCCTATAGGTATGTTGGAGAAATCGGTCCCCATGGTTCCCGTAGGTATGGGGGGGAGACCGGTCCCCGTGGTTCCTGTAGTTATGGGGGAGAGACCAGTCCCTGTGGTTCCTGTAGGTATGGGGGAGAGACCGGTCCCCGTGGTCCTGTAAGGATCGGGGGGAGTTGCTCCCCGTGGTTCTTGTAGGTATGGGGGGGCGACCGGTCCCCATGGTTCCCGCAGGTATGGGGGGGTTGACGGTCCCCGTGGTTCCTGTAGGTATGCGGGAGAAACTGGTCCCCGTGGTTCCCGTAGGTATGGGTAGACCGGTCCCCGTGGTTCCTGTAGTTATGCGGGAGAGACAGGTCCCCATGGTTCCTGTAGGTATGGGGGGAGAGACCTGTCCCCGTGGTTCCCTTAGGTATGTGGGAGAAAACAGTCCCCATGGTTCCTGTAGGTATGCGGGAGAAACCGCCTCCCGTGGTTCCCTTAGGTATGGGGTAGACAACGGTCCCCATGATTCCTGTAGGTATGGGGGAGAGAACGGTCTCCGTGGTTCCTGTAGGTATGGGGGAGAGACCCGTCCCCGTGGATCCTGTAGGTATGGGGGAGAAACCGGTTCCCGTGGTTCTTGTAGGTATGGGGGAGAGACCGGCCCCCTGGTTCCTGTAGGTATGGGGGGGAGACCGGTCCCCATGGTTCCTGTAGGTGTGGGGCGGAGACTGGTACCCGTGGTTCCTGTAGGTATGGGGGAGAGACCGGTCCCCGTGGTTCCTGTGGTTATGGGGGATCGGTCCCTGTGGTTCCTGTAGTTATGGGCGAGAGACCGGTCCGCGTGGTTCCTGTAGTTATCGGAGAGAGACCGGTCTCGGTGGTTCCTCTAGGTATGGGGGAGAGACCGGTCCCCGTGGTTCCTGTAGGTATGGGGAAGAAACCGGTCCCCGTGGTTCCTGTAGGTATAGGGGAGAGACCGGTCTCGGTGGTTCCTGTAGGTATTGGGGAGAGACCGGTCCCCGTGGTTCCTGTAGGTATGGGGAAGAAACCGGTTCCCGTGGTTCCTGTAGGTATAGGGGAGAGACCGTTCTCGTGGTTCCTGTAGGTATGGGGAGGGAGACCTGTCCCCATGGTTTGTGTAGGTGTGGGGCGGAGACCGGTCCCCGTGGTTCCTGTAGGTATGCAGGAGACACCGGTCCATGTGGTTCCTGTAGGTACGTGGCAGAAACTGGTCCCCATGGTTCCTATAGGTATGGGGGGGGGAAGTCCAGTCCCCGTGTTTCCTGTAGGTATGCGTAAGTGACCGGTCCCCGTGGTTCCTGTAAGTATGTGGGAGAGACGCGTCCCCATGTTTCCTGTAGGTATGGGGAGGGAGACCGGCCCGTGGTTCCTCTAGGTATGGGGGGGAAACAGGTCCCTGTGGTTCCTGTAGGTATGGGGGAGAGACCGGTCCCCGTGGTTCGTGTAGGTATGGGGGGAGACCGGTCCCCGTGGTTCCCTTAGGTATGCGGGAGAGACCCGTCCCTATGGTTCCTGTAGATATGCAGGAGAGTCCAAGCCCCATGGTTCCCGTAGGTATGCGGGGGAGACCGGTCCCCGTGGTTCCTGTAGGTATGCGGGAGAAACCAGTCCCCGTGGTTCCTGTAGGTATGTGGGAGAAACCGGTCCCCGTGATTCTTCCAGGTATGGGGGAGAGACCAGTCCCCGTGATTCCTGTAGGCATGGGGGGAGACCGGTCCACGTGGTATCTGTAGGTATGGGGGGAGACCGGTCCCCGTAGTTCGTGTAGGTTGGTGGAGAGACCGGTCCCCATGGTTCCTTTATCTATGGGGGAGAGACTAGTCCCCATGGTACCTGTAGATATGCGGGAGAGCCAGTCCCCGTGGTTCCCGTAGGTATGCGGGGGAGACTGGTCCCCGTTGTTCCTGTAGGTATGGGGGGGAGACCGGTCCCCGTGGTTCCTGTAAGTATGTGGGAGAGACGCGTCCCCATGTTTCCTGTAGGTATGGGGAGGGAGACCGGCCCGTGGTTCCTCTAGGTATGGGGGGGAAACAGGTCCCTGTGGTTCCTGTAGGTATGGGGGAGAGACCGGTCCCCGTGGTTCGTGTAGGTATGGGGGGAGACCGGTCCCCGTGGTTCCCTTAGGTATGCGGGAGAGACCCGTCCCTATGGTTCCTGTAGATATGCAGGAGAGTCCAAGCCCCATGGTTCCCGTAGGTATGCGGGGGAGACCGGTCCCCGTGGTTCCTGTAGGTATGCGGGAGAAACCAGTCCCCGTGGTTCCTGTAGGTATGTGGGAGAAACCGGTCCCCGTGATTCTTCCAGGTATGGGGGAGAGACCAGTCCCCATGATTCCTGTAGGCATGGGGGGAGACCGGTCCACGTGGTATCTGTAGGTATGGGGGGAGACCGGTCCCCGTAGTTCGTGTAGGTTGGTGGAGAGACCGGTCCCCATGGTTCCTTTATCTATGGGGGAGAGACTAGTCCCCATGGTACCTGTAGATATGCGGGAGAGCCAGTCCCCGTGGTTCCCGTAGGTATGCGGGGGAGACTGGTCCCCGTTGTTCCTGTAGGTATGGGGGGGAGACCGGTCCCCGTGGTTCCTGTAGGTATGCGGGAGAAAACCGTCCCCGTGGTTCCTGCAGGTATAGGGGGAAACCGGTCCCCGTGGTTCCTGTAGGTATTGGGGGGAGACCGGTCCCCGTGGTTCCTGTAGGTATGGGGGAGAGACCGGTCCCCGTGTTTCCCTTAGGTATGGGGGAGATACCGGTCCCCGTGGTTCCTGTAGATATGCGGGAGAGACCGTTCCCCGTGGTTCCTGTAGGTATGGGGGGGGGGGAGACGGGTCCCCATGGTTTCTGTAGTTGTGGGTCGGACACTGGTACCCGTGGTTCCTGTAGGTATCCGGAAAAACCGGTCCCCGTGGTTCCTGTAGGTATGGGGAGAAACCGGTCCCCGTGGTTCCTGTAGGTATGCGGGAGAGTCCGGTCCCCGTGGTTCCTATAGGTATGATGGAGAGGCCGGTCCCCCAGTTTCCCTTAGGTATGCAGGAGAGACGGACCCCTTGGTTCCTGTAGGTATGCGGGAGAGACCAGTCCCCATGGTTCCTGTAGGTATGGGGGAGAGACTGGTCCCCGTGGTTCCTATAGGTATGGTGGAGAGGCCTGTCCCCCTGTTTCCCTTAGGTATGCAGGATAGACGGGTCCCCGTGGTTCCTGTAGGTATGCGGGAGAGACCAGTCCCCGTGGATCCTGTAGGTATTGGGGAGAGACCGGTCCCCGTGGTTCCTGTAGGTATGGGGGGGAGCCCAGTCCCCGAGGTTCCTGTAGGTATGCGGGAGACACCAGTCCCCGTGGTTCCTGTAGGTATGGTGGGGAAACCAGTCCCCTTGGTTCCTGTAGGTATGGGGGGGAGACCGGTCCCCGTGGTTTCTGTAGGTATTGGGGGGAGAGACCGGTCCCCGTGGTTCGTGTAGGTATGGGGGGAGAGTCCGGTCCCCGTGGTTCCTGTAGGTATGGGGGAGAGACCAGTTCCCTGTGTTTCCTATAGGTATGGTGGAGAGGCGGTCCTTCTGTTTCCCTTAGGTATGCAGGAGAGACGGGTCCCCGTGGATCCTGTAGGTATGCGGGAGAGACCAGTACCCGTGGATCCCGTAAATATGGGGGAAGTCCGGTCCCCGAGGTTCTTGTAGGTATGTGGGAGAGACCGGTCCCCGTGGTTCCTGTAGGTATGCGGAGGAGTCGGTCCCCATGGTTCCTGTAGGTATGTGGGAGAGACCGTTTCCTCTCGTTCCTGTAGGTATGGGGGAGAGAACGGTCCCCATAGTTCCTGTAGGTATGGGGGAGGGATTGGTTCCATTGGTTCCAGCAGCTATGAGGGAGAGACAGGTACCCGTGGTTTCCATAGTTATGGGGAGAGACCCGTCCCCGTGGTTCCTGTAGGTATAGGTGGAGACCAGTCCCGTGGTTCCTGTAGCTATGGGGGGGGAGACCGGTCCCCGTGGCTCCTGTAGGTCTGTGGGAGAAACCGGTCCCCGTGGTTCCCGTAGGTATGCGGGAGAAACCGGTCCCCATGGTTCCTGTAGGTATGGGTTGAGACCGGTTTCCGTGGTTCCTGTAGGTATGGGGGGAGAGATAGGTCCCCTTGGTTTCTGTAAGTTTGGGGCGGAAACCGGTCCCCGTGTTTCCTGTAGGTATTGGGGGAGAGACGCGTCCCAGTGCTTCCTATAGTTATGGGGGGAAACTGGTCCTCATGGTTCACGTAGGTTTGCAGGAGAGAGCAGTCCCACGTGGTTCCAGTAGGTATGGGCGAGAGACCGGTCCCCGTTGTTCCTGTAGTCATGGGCGAGAGACCGGTCCCCGTTGTTCCTGTAGTTATGGGGGAGAGACCGGTCTCGGTGGTTCCTATAGGTATGGGGGAGAGACCGGTCCCCGTGGTTCCTGTAGGTATGGGGGGGAGACCAGACCCCGTCATTCCTGTAGGTATGGAGGGGAGAGACCGGTCCCGTTGGTTCCTGTAGGTATGGGGAGAAGACCAGTCCCCGTGGTTCCTATAGGTATGTTGGAGAAATCGGTCCCCGTGGTTCCCGTAGGTATGGGGGGGAGTCCGGTCCCCGTGGTTCCCGTAGGTATTGGGGGAGAGACCGGTCCCCGTGGTTCCTGTAGTTATGGGGGAGAGACCAGTCCCTGTGGTTCCTGTAGGTATGGGGGAGAGACCGGTCCCCGTGGTCCTGTAGGGATCGGGGGGAGTCGGTCCCCGTGGTTCTTGTAGGTATGGGGGGGCGACCGGTCCCCATGGTTCCTGCAGGTATGGGGGGGTTGACGGTCCCCGTGGTTCCTGTAGGAATGCGGGAGAAACTGGTCCCCGTGGTTCCTGTAGGTATGTAGGGGAAACGGGTCCCCGTGGTTCCCGTAGGTATGGGTAAGAGACCGGTGCCGGTGGTTCCTGTAGTTATGCGGGAGAGACAGGTCCCCATGGTTCCTGTAGGTATGGGGGGAGAGACCTGTCCCCGTGGTTCCCTTAGGTATGTGGGAGAAACCAGTCCCCGTGGTTCCTGTAGGTATGCGGGAGAAACCGCCTCCCGTGGTTCCCGTAGGTATGGGGTAGACAACGGTCCCCATGATTCCTGTAGGTATGGGGGAGAGAACGGTCTCCGTGGTTCCTGTAGGTATGGGGGAGAGACCCGTCCCCGTGGTTCCTGTAGGTATGGGGGAGAAACCGGTTCCCGTGGTTCTTGTAGGTATGGGGGAGAGACCGGTCCCCGTGGTTCCTGTAGGTATGTGGGAGAAACCGGTCCCCGTAGTTCCTGTAGGTATGGGCGAGAGACCGGTCCCTGTGGTTCCTGTAGGTATGGGGGAGAGACCGGTCCCCATGGTTCCTGCAGGTATGGGGGGGTTGACGGTCCCCGTGGTTCCTGTAGGAATGCGGGAGAAACTGGTCCCCGTGGTTCCTGTAGGTATGTAGGGGAAACGGGTCCCCGTGGTTCCCGTAGGTATGGGTAAGAGACCGGTGCCGGTGGTTCCTGTAGTTATGCGGGAGAGACAGGTCCCCATGGTTCCTGTAGGTATGGGGGGAGAGACCTGTCCCCGTGGTTCCCTTAGGTATGTGGGAGAAACCAGTCCCCGTGGTTCCTGTAGGTATGCGGGAGAAACCGCCTCCCGTGGTTCCCGTAGGTATGGGGTAGACAACGGTCCCCATGATTCCTGTAGGTATGGGGGAGAGAACGGTCTCCGTGGTTCCTGTAGGTATGGGGGAGAGACCCGTCCCCGTGGTTCCTGTAGGTATGGGGGAGAAACCGGTTCCCGTGGTTCTTGTAGGTATGGGGGAGAGACCGGTCCCCGTGGTTCCTGTAGGTATGTGGGAGAAACCGGTCCCCGTAGTTCCTGTAGGTATGGGCGAGAGACCGGTCCCCGTTGTTCCTGTAGTTATGGGGGAGAGACCGGTCTTGGTGGTTCCTGTAGGTATGGGGGAGAGACCGGTCCCCGTGGTTAATGTAGGTGTGGGGAAGAAACCGGTCCCCGTGGTTCCTGTAGGTATAGGGGAGAGACCGGTCTCGGTGGTTCCTGTAGGTATTGGGGAGAGACCGGTCCCCGTGGTTCCTGTAGGTATTGGGAAGAAACCGGTTCCCGTGGTTCCTGTAGGTATAGGGGAGAGACCGTTCTCGTGGTTCCTGTAGGTATGGGGAGGGAGACCGGTCCCCATGGTTTGTGTAGGTGTGGGGCGGAGACCGGTCCCCGTGGTTCCTGTAGGTATGCAGGAGACACCGGTCCATGTGGTTCCTGTAGGTATGTGGCAGAAACCGGTCCCCATGGTTCCTGTAGGTATGTGGGGGGGAAGTCCAGTCCCCGTGGTTCCTGTAGGTATGCGTAAGTGACCGGTCCCCGTGGTTCCTGTAAGTATGTGGGAGAAACGCGTCCCCATGTTTCCTGTAGGTATGGGGGGGAGACCGGCCCGTGGTTCCTCTAGGTATGGGGGGGAAACAGGTCCCTGTGGTTCCTGTAGGTATGGGGGCGAGACCGGTCACCGTGGTTCCTGTAGGTATGGGTGGAGACCGGTCCCCGTGGTTCCTGTAGGTATGCGGGAGAGACCGGTCTCCGTGGTTCCTGTAGGTATGGGGGAGAGACCGGTCCCCGTGTTTCCTGTAGGTATGGGGTGGGAAGTCCAGTCCCCGTGGTCCTGTAGGTATGCGTAAGTGACCGGTGTCCATGGTTCCTCTTGGTATCGGAGGTGAGACCAGTCCCCGTGGTTCCTGTAGGTATGTGGGAGAGACGGGTCCCCGTGGTTCCTGTAGGTATGAGGGAGAGACCGGTCCCCGTTTTTCCCTTAGGTATACTGGAGAGACCAGTCCCCAAGGTTCCTGTAGGTATGGGGAGCAGACTGGTCCCCGTGGTTCCCTTAGGTATACTGGAGAGACCAGTCCCCAAGGTTCCTGTAGGTATGGGGAGCAGACTGGTCCCCGTGGTTCCTGTAGGTATGGGGGGGGAGTCCCTTCCCCGTAATTCCAGTTGGTATGGGGGAGAAACCGGTCCTCGTGGTTCCTGTAGGTATTGGGGGAGAGACCGGTCCCTGTGGTTCCTGTAGGTATGGGGGGGAGACCACACCCTGTCGTTCCTGTAGGTATGGACGGGGGAGACCGGTCCCATTCGTTCCTGTAGGTATGGGGATAAGACCGGTCCCCGTGGTTCCTATAGGTATGTTGGAGAAATCGGTCCCCATGGTTCCCGTAGGTATGGGGGGGAGACCGGTCCCCGTGGTTCCTGTAGTTATGGGGGAGAGACCAGTCCCTGTGGTTCCTGTAGGTATGGGGGAGAGACCGGTCCCCGTGGTCCTGTAAGGATCGGGGGGAGTTGCTCCCCGTGGTTCTTGTAGGTATGGGGGGGCGACCGGTCCCCATGGTTCCCGCAGGTATGGGGGGGTTGACGGTCCCCGTGGTTCCTGTAGGTATGCGGGAGAAACTGGTCCCCGTGGTTCCCGTAGGTATGGGTAGACCGGTCCCCGTGGTTCCTGTAGTTATGCGGGAGAGACAGGTCCCCATGGTTCCTGTAGGTATGGGGGGAGAGACCTGTCCCCGTGGTTCCCTTAGGTATGTGGGAGAAAACAGTCCCCATGGTTCCTGTAGGTATGCGGGAGAAACCGCCTCCCGTGGTTCCCTTAGGTATGGGGTAGACAACGGTCCCCATGATTCCTGTAGGTATGGGGGAGAGAACGGTCTCCGTGGTTCCTGTAGGTATGGGGGAGAGACCCGTCCCCGTGGATCCTGTAGGTATGGGGGAGAAACCGGTTCCCGTGGTTCTTGTAGGTATGGGGGAGAGACCGGCCCCCTGGTTCCTGTAGGTATGGGGGGGAGACCGGTCCCCATGGTTCCTGTAGGTGTGGGGCGGAGACTGGTACCCGTGGTTCCTGTAGGTATGGGGGAGAGACCGGTCCCCGTGGTTCCTGTGGTTATGGGGGATCGGTCCCTGTGGTTCCTGTAGTTATGGGCGAGAGACCGGTCCGCGTGGTTCCTGTAGTTATCGGGGAGAGACCGGTCTCGGTGGTTCCTCTAGGTATGGGGGAGAGACCGGTCCCCGTGGTTCCTGTAGGTATGGGGAAGAAACCGGTCCCCGTGGTTCCTGTAGGTATAGGGGAGAGACCGGTCTCGGTGGTTCCTGTAGGTATTGGGGAGAGACCGGTCCCCGTGGTTCCTGTAGGTATGGGGAAGAAACCGGTTCCCGTGGTTCCTGTAGGTATAGGGGAGAGACCGTTCTCGTGGTTCCTGTAGGTATGGGGAGGGAGACCTGTCCCCATGGTTTGTGTAGGTGTGGGGCGGAGACCGGTCCCCGTGGTTCCTGTAGGTATGCAGGAGACACCGGTCCATGTGGTTCCTGTAGGTACGTGGCAGAAACTGGTCCCCATGGTTCCTATAGGTATGGGGGGGGGGAAGTCCAGTCCCCGTGGTTCCTGTAGGTATGCGTAAGTGACCGGTCCCCGTGGTTCCTGTAAGTATGTGGGAGAGACGCGTCCCCATGTTTCCTGTAGGTATGGGGAGGGAGACCGGCCCGTGGTTCCTCTAGGTATGGGGGGGAAACAGGTCCCTGTGGTTCCTGTAGGTATGGGGGAGAGACCGGTCCCCGTGGTTCGTGTAGGTATGGGGGGAGACCGGTCCCCGTGGTTCCCTTAGGTATGCGGGAGAGACCCGTCCCTATGGTTCCTGTAGATATGCAGGAGAGTCCAAGCCCCATGGTTCCCGTAGGTATGCGGGGGAGACCGGTCCCCGTGGTTCCTGTAGGTATGCGGGAGAAACCAGTCCCCGTGGTTCCTGTAGGTATGTGGGAGAAACCGGTCCCCGTGATTCTTCCAGGTATGGGGGAGAGACCAGTCCCCGTGATTCCTGTAGGCATGGGGGGAGACCGGTCCACGTGGTATCTGTAGGTATGGGGGGAGACCGGTCCCCGTAGTTCGTGTAGGTTGGTGGAGAGACCGGTCCCCATGGTTCCTTTATCTATGGGGGAGAGACTAGTCCCCATGGTACCTGTAGATATGCGGGAGAGCCAGTCCCCGTGGTTCCCGTAGGTATGCGGGGGAGACTGGTCCCCGTTGTTCCTGTAGGTATGGGGGGGAGACCGGTCCCCGTGGTTCCTGTAAGTATGTGGGAGAGACGCGTCCCCATGTTTCCTGTAGGTATGGGGAGGGAGACCGGCCCGTGGTTCCTCTAGGTATGGGGGGGAAACAGGTCCCTGTGGTTCCTGTAGGTATGGGGGAGAGACCGGTCCCCGTGGTTCGTGTAGGTATGGGGGGAGACCGGTCCCCGTGGTTCCCTTAGGTATGCGGGAGAGACCCGTCCCTATGGTTCCTGTAGATATGCAGGAGAGTCCAAGCCCCATGGTTCCCGTAGGTATGCGGGGGAGACCGGTCCCCGTGGTTCCTGTAGGTATGCGGGAGAAACCAGTCCCCGTGGTTCCTGTAGGTATGTGGGAGAAACCGGTCCCCGTGATTCTTCCAGGTATGGGGGAGAGACCAGTCCCCGTGATTCCTGTAGGCATGGGGGGAGACCGGTCCACGTGGTATCTGTAGGTATGGGGGGAGACCGGTCCCCGTAGTTCGTGTAGGTTGGTGGAGAGACCAGTCCCCATGGTTCCTTTATCTATGGGGGAGAGACTAGTCCCCATGGTACCTGTAGATATGCGGGAGAGCCAGTCCCCGTGGTTCCCGTAGGTATGCGGGGGAGACTGGTCCCCGTTGTTCCTGTAGGTATGGGGGGGAGACCGGTCCCCGTGGTTCCTGTAGGTATGCGGGAGAAAACCGTCCCCGTGGTTCCTGCAGGTATAGGGGGAAACCGGTCCCCGTGGTTCCTGTAGGTATTGGGGGGAGACCGGTCCCCGTGGTTCCTGTAGGTATGGGGGAGAGACCGGTCCCCGTGTTTCCCTTAGGTATGGGGGAGATACCGGTCCCCGTGGTTCCTGTAGATATGCGGGAGAGACCGTTCCCCGTGGTTCCTGTAGGTATGGGGGGGGGAGACGGGTCCCCATGGTTTCTGTAGTTGTGGGTCGGACACTGGTACCCGTGGTTCCTGTAGGTATCCGGAAAAACCGGTCCCCGTGGTTCCTGTAGGTATGGGGAGAAACCGGTCCCCGTGGTTCCTGTAGGTATGCGGGAGAGTCCGGTCCCCGTGGTTCCTATAGGTATGATGGAGAGGCCGGTCCCCCAGTTTCCCTTAGGTATGCAGGAGAGACGGACCCCTTGGTTCCTGTAGGTATGCGGGAGAGACCAGTCCCCATGGTTCCTGTAGGTATGGGGGAGAGACTGGTCCCCGTGGTTCCTATAGGTATGGTGGAGAGGCCTGTCCCCCTGTTTCCCTTAGGTATGCAGGATAGACGGGTCCCCGTGGTTCCTGTAGGTATGCGGGAGAGACCAGTCCCCGTGGATCCTGTAGGTATTGGGGAGAGACCGGTCCCCGTGGTTCCTGTAGGTATGGGGGGGAGCCCAGTCCCCGAGGTTCCTGTAGGTATGCGGGAGACACCAGTCCCCGTGGTTCCTGTAGGTATGGTGGGGAAACCAGTCCCCTTGGTTCCTGTAGGTATGGGGGGGAGACCGGTCCCCGTGGTTTCTGTAGGTATTGGGGGGAGAGACCGGTCCCCGTGGTTCGTGTAGGTATGGGGGGAGAGTCCGGTCCCCGTGGTTCCTGTAGGTATGGGGGAGAGACCAGTTCCCTGTGTTTCCTATAGGTATGGTGGAGAGGCGGTCCTTCTGTTTCCCTTAGGTATGCAGGAGAGACGGGTCCCCGTGGATCCTGTAGGTATGCGGGAGAGACCAGTACCCGTGGATCCCGTAAATATGGGGGAAGTCCGGTCCCCGAGGTTCTTGTAGGTATGTGGGAGAGACCGGTCCCCGTGGTTCCTGTAGGTATGCGGAGGAGTCGGTCCCCATGGTTCCTGTAGGTATGTGGGAGAGACCGTTTCCTCTCGTTCCTGTAGGTATGGGGGAGAGACTGGTCCCCGTGGTTCCTATAGGTATGGTGGAGAGGCCTGTCCCCCTGTTTCCCTTAGGTATGCAGGATAGACGGGTCCCCGTGGTTCCTGTAGGTATGCGGGAGAGACCAGTCCCCGTGGATCCTGTAGGTATTGGGGAGAGACCGGTCCCCGTGGTTCCTGTAGGTATGGGGGGGAGCCCAGTCCCCGAGGTTCCTGTAGGTATGCGGGAGACACCAGTCCCCGTGGTTCCTGTAGGTATGGTGGGGAAACCAGTCCCCTTGGTTCCTGTAGGTATGGGGGGGAGACCGGTCCCCGTGGTTTCTGTAGGTATGGGGGAACACTGGTCCCCGTGGTTCGTGTAGGTATGGGGGGAGAGACCGGTCCCCGTGGTTCGTGTAGGTATGGGGGGAGAGTCCGGTCCCCGTGGTTCCTGTAAGTATTGGGGGAGAGATCGGTCCCCGTGGTTCCTGTAGGTATGGGGGAGAGACCAGTTCCCTGTGTTTCCTATAGGTATGGTGGAGAGGCGGTCCTTCTGTTTCCCTTAGGTATGCAGGAGAGACGGGTCCCCGTGGATCCTGTAGGTATGCGGGAGAGACCAGTACCCGTGGATCCCGTAAATATGGGGGAAGTCCGGTCCCCGAGGTTCTTGTAGGTATGGGGGAGAGCCGAGTCCCCGTGGTTCCTGTAGGTATGGGGGAAGACCGGTCCCCGAGGTTCTTGTAGGTATGGGGGGAGAGACCGGTCCCTGTGGTTCCTGTAGGTATGCGGGAGAGATCGGTCCCCGTGGTTCCTGTAGCTGTGGGGGAGAGACCAGTCCCCGTGGTTCCTGTAGGTATGCGGAAGAGACCGGTCCCGTAGCTCCTATAAGTATGGGAAGAGACTGGTCCCCGTGGTTCCTGTAGGTATGCGGGAGAGACCGGTCCCCGTGGTTCCTGTAGTTATGCGGGAGAAACCGGTCCCCGTGGTTCATGTAGGTATGGGGGGAGACCGGTCCTCGAGGTTCCTGTAGGTATGCGGGAGAGACCGCACCCGTGGTTCCTGTAGGTATGGAGGTGAGACCGGTCCCCGAGGTTCCTGTAGGTATGTTGGAGAGAACCGTCCCCGTGGTTCCTGTAGGTATTGGGGGGAGACCAGTCCCCGAGGTTCCTGTAGGTATGCGGGAGAGACCAGTCCCCGTGTTTCCTGTAGGCATGTGGCGGGGAAGACCAGTCCCTGTGGTTCCTGTAGGTATGTGGGAGAAACCGGTCCAAATGGTTCCTGTAGGTATGGGGGAGAGACCGGTCCCCGTGGTTCGTGTAGGTATGGGGGGAGAGTTCGTTCCCCGTGGTTCCTCTAGGTATGTGGAGGGAGACCTGTCCCGGTGGTTCATGTAAGTTTGGGGCGGAAACCGGTCCCCGTGGTTCCTGTAATTTTTGGGCGGAAACCGGTCCCCGTATTTCCTGTAGGTATGCGGGATAGACCTATCCCTGTGGTTCCTATAGGTATGGTGGAGAGGCGGTCCCCCTGTTTCCCTTAGGTATGCAGGAGAGACGGGTCCCCGTGGGTCCTGTAGGTATGCAGGAGAGACCAGTCCCCGTGGATCCCGTAGGTATGGGGGAAGACCGGTCCCCAAGGTTCTTGTAGGTATGGGGGAGAGACCGGTCTCCGTGGTTCCTGTAGGTATGGGGGAGAGCCCAGTCCCCATGGTTCCTTAGGTATGGGGGAGAGACCGGTCCCCGTGATTCCTGTTGGTATGGGGGAGGGACCGGTCCCCGTGGTTCCTGTAGGTATAGGTTGAGACTGGTCCCCGTGCTTCCTGTAGGTATGCGGGAGAGACCGGTCCCTGTGGTTCCTATATGTATGGTGGAGAGGCGGTCGCCCTGTTTCCCTTAGGTATGCAGGAGAAACGGGTCCCCGTGGATCCTGTAGGTATGCGGGAGAGACCAGTCCCCATGGATCCCATAGGTATGGGGGAAGACCGGTCCCCGATTTCTTGTAGGTATGGGAGAGAGACCGGTCTCCATGGATCCTGTAGGTATGGGAGAGAGCCCAGTCCCCGTGGTTCCTGTAGGTATGGGGGAGAAACCGGTCCGCGTGCTTCCTGTAGGTATGCGGGAGGGACCGGTCCCGTGGTTCCTGTAGGTATGGGGAGGAGACCGGTCCCCGAGGTTCCTGTAGGTACGGGGGAGAGAACGGTCCCCGTGGTTCCTATATGTATGGGTGCAGACCGGTCCCCGTGGTCCTGTAGGTATGCGTAAGTGACCGGTGTCCATGGTTCCTGTTGGTATCGGAGGGGAGACCGGTCCCCGTGGTTCCTGTAGGTATGTGGGAGAGACGGGTCCCCGTGGTTCCTGTAGGTATGAGAGAGACTGGTGCCCGTGTTTCCCTTAGGTATACTGGAGAGACCAGTCCCCAAGGTTCCTGTAGGTATGGGGAGCAGACTGGTCCCCGTGGTTCCTGTAGGTATGGGGGGGGAGTCCCTTCCCCGTAATTCCTGTTGGTATGGGGGAGAAACCGGTCCTCGTGGTTCCTGTAGGTATTGGGGGAGAGACCGGTCCCTGTGGTTCCTGTGGTATGGGTGGGGAGACCAGACCCTGTCGTTCCTGTAGGTATGGAGGGGGGAGACCGGTCCCATTGGTTCCTGTAGGTATGGGGAGAAGACCGGTCCCCGTGGTTCCTATAGGTATGTTGGAGAAATCGGTCCCCGTGGTTCCCGTAGGTATGGGGGGGAGACCGGTCCCCGTTGTTCCTGTGGGTATGGGGGGGCATACCGGTCTCTGTGGTTCATGTACATATGCGGGAGAGACCGGTCCCCATGGTTCCTGTAGATATGGGGGGGGAGTCCAGTCCCCGTGGTCCTCTAGGTATGCGTATGTGACCGGTCCCCGTGGTTCCTGTAGGTATGTGGGAGAGACGGGTCCCCATGTTTCCTGTAGGTATGGGGCGGAATCCGGTCCCCGTGGTTCCTCTAGGTATGGGGGAGAAACTGGTCCCCGTGGTTCCTGTAGGTATGGGGGAGAGACCGGTCCCCGTGGTTCCTGTAGGTATGGAGGGAGACCGGTCCCCCTGGTTGCTGTAGGTATGTGGGAGAGACCGGTCCCCGTGGTTCCCTTAGGTATGCGGGAGAGCCAGTCCCCGTGGTTCCCTTAGGTATGCGTGAGTGCCAGTCCCCATGGTTCCTGTAGGTTTGCGGGTGAGCCCATTCCCCTTGGTTCCTGTAGATATGCGGGAGAGACCGGACCTGTGGTTTCTGTATTAATGGGGGGGAGACCGGTCCCCATGGTTCCTGTAGGTATGCGGGAGAAACCGGTCCTCGTGGTTCTTGTAGGTATGAGGGAGAGACCTGTCCCCGTGGTTCCCTTGGGTATGCGGGAGAGACCAGTCCCCATGATTTGTAGGTATGCGGGAGAGACCGGTCCACGTGGTTCCTGTATATATGGGTGGGAGACCGGTGCCTGTGGTTCCTGTAGCTATGGTGGAAGAGACCGGTCCCCGTGGTTCCTGTAGGTGTGGGGCAGAGACAGGTCCCCGTGGTTCCTGTAGGTATGGGGGGGAGACCGGTCCCCATTGTTCCTGTAGGTGTGGGACGAAGACTGGTGCCCGTGGTTCCTGTAGGTATGGGGAGAAACCGGTCCCTGTGATCCCTGTAGGTTAGGGGGGGAGTCCAGTCCCCGTGGTTCCTGTAGGTATGCGGGAGAGACCGGTCTCCGTGGTTCCTGTAGGTATGGGGGAGAGACCGGTCCCGTGGTTCCTGTAGGAGTGTGGCGGAGGCAGTTCCCCATGGTTCCTGTAGGTATGGGGTGTGAAGTCCAGTCCCCGTGGTCCTCTAGGTATGCATAAGTGACTGGTGTCCATGGTTCCTATAGGTATGGGAGGGGAGACCGGTCCCCGTGGTTCCTGTAGGTATGTGGGAGAGACGGGTCCCCGTGGTTCCTGTAGGTATGTGGGAGAGACGGGTCCCCGTGGTTCCTGTAGGTATGGGGGAGAGTCCGGTCCCCGTGGTTCCTGTAGGTATGCGGGAGAGACCGGTCCCCGTGGTTCCTGCAGGTATGCGGGAGAGACCGGTCCCCGTGGTTCCTGCAGGTATGCGGGAGAGACCGGTCCCCGTGGTTCCTGCAGGTATGCGGGAGAGACCGGTCCCCGTGGTTCCTGTAGGTATGTTGGAGAAATCGGTCCCCGTGGTTCCTGTAGGTATGGGGTGGGAAGTCCAGTCCCCGTGGTCCTGTAGGTATGCGTAAGTGACCGGTGTCCATGGTTCCTTTTGGTATCGGAGAGGAGACCAGTCCCCATGGTTCCTGTAGGTATGTGGGAGAGACGGGTCCCCGTGGTTCCTGTAGGTATGAGGGAGAGACCGGTCCCCGTGTTTCCCTTAGGTATACTGGAGAGACCAGTCCCCAAGGTTCCTGTAGGTATGGGGAGCAGACTGGTCCCCGTGGTTCCTGTAGGTATGGGGGGGGAGTCCCTTCCCCGTAATTCCTGTTGGTATGGGGGAGAAACCGGTCCTCGTGGTTCCTGTAGGTATTGGGGGAGAGACCGGTCCCCGTGGTTCCTGTAGTTATGGGGGAGAGACCAGTCCCTGTGGTTCCTGTAGGTATGGGGGAGAGACCGGTCCCCGTGGTCCTGTAGGGATCGGGGGGAGTCGGTCCCCGTGGTTCTTGTAGGTATGGGGGGGGAGACCGGTCCCCATGGTTCCTGCAGATATGGGGGGGTTGACGGTCACCGTGGTTCCTGTAGGTATGCGGGAGAAACCGGTCCCCGTGGTTCCTGTAGGTATGTAGGAGAAACGGGTCCCCGTGGTTCCCATAGGTATGGGGAGAGCAGTCCCCGTTGTTCCTGTAGTTATGCGGGAGAGACAGGTCCCCATGGTTCCTGAAGGTATGGGGGGGAGACCGGTCCCCGCGGTTCCTATACGTATGCGGGAGAGACTGGTCCCCGTGGTTCCTGTAGGTTTGTGGGAGAGACTGGTCCCCTTGGTTCCTGTAGGTTCGGGAGGGGTGGATACCGTTCCCTGTTGTTCCTGTGGGTATGGGGGGGCATACCGGTCCCTGTGGTTCCTGTACATATGCGGGAGAGACCGGTCCCCGTGGTTCCTGTAGATATGGGGGGGGGGAGTCCAGTCCCCGTGGTCCTGTAGGTATGCGTATGTGACCGGTCCCCATGGTTCCTGTAGGTATGTGGGAGAGACGGGTCCCCATGTTTCCTGTAGGTATGGGGCGGAATCCGGTCCCCGTGGTTCCTCTAGGTATTGGGGGGAAACCGGTCCCCATGGTTCCTGTAGGTATGGGGGGGAAACCGGTCCCCGTGGTTCCTGTAGGTTTGGGGGAGAGACCGGTCCCCATGGTTCCTGTAGGTATGGGGGGAGACCGGTCCCCGTGGTTCCTGTAGGTATGTGGGAGAGACCGGTCCCCGGGGTTCCCTTCGGTATGCGGGAGAGCCAGTCCCCGAGGTTCCCTTAGGTATGTGTGAGTGCCAGTCCCCATGGTTCCTGTAGGTATGCGGGAGAGACCATTCCCCGTGGTTCCTGTAGATATGCGGGAGAGACCGGACCTGTGGTTTCTGTATTAATGGGGGGGAGACCGGTCCTCATGCTTCCTGTAGGTATGCGGGAGAAACCGGTCCCCGTGTTTCCTGTAGGTATACGCGAGAAACCGGTCCCCGAGGTTCCTGTAGGTATGAGGGGAGACCGGTCCCCGTGGTTCCTGTAGGTATGGGGGGAGACCGGTCCTCGTGGTTCTTGTAGGTATGAGGGAGAGACCTGTCCCCGTGGTTCCCTTGGGTATGCGAGAGACCAGTCCCCATGATTCCTGTAGGTATGCGGGAGAGACCGGTCCACGTGGTTCCTGTAGGTATGGGGGGAGACCGGTCCCCGTGGTTCCTGTAGCTATGGTGGAAGAGACCGGTCCCCGTGGTTCCTGTAGGTTTGGGGCAGAGACAGGTCCCCGTGGTTCCTGTAGGTATGGGAGGTGGGAGACCGGTCCCCATTGTTCCTGTAGGTGTGGGACGGAGACTGGTACCTGTGGTTAATGTAGGTATTGGGAGAAACCGGTCCCTGTGATACCTGTAGGTATGGGGGAGAGTCCAGTCCCCATGGTTCCTGTAGATATATGGGAGAGACGGGTCCCCATGTTTCCTGTAGGTATGGTGGGGGAGACCCGTCCCTGTGGTTCCTGTAGGTATGCAGGAGTGACCGGTCTCCGTGGTTTCTGTAGGTATGGGGAAGAGACCGGTCCCGTGGTTCCTGTAGGTATGGGTGGAGACTGGTCCCCGTGGTTCCTGTAGGTATGCGGGAGAGACCGGTCTCCGTGGTTCTTGTAGGTATGGGGGAGAGACCGGTCCCTTGGTTCCTGTAGGAGTGTGGCGGAGGCAGTTCCCCGTCGTTCCTGTAGGTATGGGGTGTGAAGTCCAGTCCCCGTGGTCCTCTAGGTATGCGTAAGTGACCGGTGTCCATGGTTCCTGTAGGTATGGGAGGGGAGACCGGTCCCCGTGGTTCCTGTAGGTATGGGGGAGAGACCGGTCCCCGTGTTTCCCTTAGGTATACTGGAGAGACCAGTCTCCAAGGTTCCTGTAGGTATGGGGAGCAGACCAGTCCCCGTGGTTCCTGTAGGTATGTGGGGGAGTCCCTTCCCAGTAATTCCTGAGGGTATGGGGGAGACACCGGTCCTCGTGATTTCTGTAGGTATTGGGGGAGAGACCGGTCCCGTGGTTCCTGTAGGTATGGGGGGGGAGACCAGACCCCGTCGTTCCTGTAGGTATGGAGGGGGGAGACCGGTCCCGTTGGTTCCTGTAGGTATGGGGGAGAAACCCGTCCCCGTGGTTCCTCTAGGTATGGGGGGTAAACCGGTCCCCGTGGTTCCTGTAGGTGTGGGGGAGAGACCGGTCCGCGTGGTTCCTGTAGGTATGGGGGGAGACCGGTCCCCGTGGTTCCTGTAGGTATGTGGGAGAGACCGGTCCCCGTGCTTCCCTTAGGTATGCGGGAGAGCCAGTCCCCGTGGTTCCCTTAGGTATGCTTGAGTGCCAGTCCCCATGGTTCCTGTAGGTATGCGGGAGAGACCATTCCCCGTGGTTCCTGTAGATATGCGGGAGAGACGGGACCTGTGGTTTCTGTATTAATGGGGGGGAGACCAGTCCCCATGGTTCCTGTAGGTATGCGGGAGAAACCGGTCCCCGTGTTTCCTGTAGGTATGCGCGAGAAACCGGTCCCCGAGGTTCCTGTAGGTATGAGGGAGAGACCGGTCCCCGTGGTTCCTGTAGGTATGGGGGGAGACCGGTCCTCTTGGTTCTTGTAGGTATGAGGGAGAGACCTGTCCCCGTGGTTCCCTTGGGTATGCGGGAGAGACCAGTCCCCATGATTCCTGTAGGTATGCGGGAGAGACCGGTCCACGTGGTTCCTGTAGATATGGGTGGGAGACCGGTGCCCATGGTTTCTGTAGCTATGGTGGAAGAGACCGGTCCCCGTGGTTCCTGTAGGTGTGGGGCAGAGACAGGTCCCCGTGGTTCCTGAGGTATGGGGGGGAGACGGGTCCCCATTGTTCCTGTAGGTGTGGGACGGAGACTGGTACCCGTGGTTCCTGTAGGTATGGGGAGAAACCGGTCCCTGTGATCCCTGTAGGTATGGGGGGGAGTCCAGTCCCCATGGTTCCTGTAGATATCTGGGAGAGACGGGTCCCCATGTTTCCTGTAGGTATGGTGGGGGAAACCGGTCCCCGTGTTTCCTGTAGGTATGCGGGAGCAACCGGTCCCCGTGGTTCCCGTAGGTATGGGTGGAGACCCGTCCCCGTGGTTCCTGTAGGTATGGGGGAGAGACCAGTCCCCGTGGTTCCCATAGGTATGGGGGGGAGACCGGTCCCCGTGGTTCCTGTAGTTATGAGGGCGAGACCGGTCCCCGTGGTTCCTGTAGGTATGGGGGAGAGACCGGTCCCCGTGGTTCCTGTAGGTATGGGGGGGAGTCCAGTCCCCGTGGTCCTGTAGGTATGCGTATGTGACTTGTCCCCGTGGTTCCTGTAGGTATGCGGGAGAAAACAGTCCCCGTGGTTCCTGTAGGTATAGGGGGGAGACGGGTCCCCGTGGTTCCTGTAGGTATGTGGGAGAAACAGGTCCCTGTAGTTCCTGTAGGTATGCGGGAGTAACCGGTCCCCGTGGTTCCTGTAGGTATGGGGGGGATTCCAGTCCCCGTGGTTCCTGTAGATATGTAGGAGAGACGGGTCCCCATGTTTCCTGTAGGTATGAGGGGGGAGACCGGTCCCCGTGGTTCCTGAAGCTATGGGGGAGAGACCAGTCCCCTTGGTTCCCGTAGGTATGTGGGGGAGACCGGTCCCCGTGGTTCCTGTAGGTATGGGGGGGAGACCGGTCCCCGTGCTTCCTGTAGTTATGGGGGCGAGACCGGTCCCCGTGTTTCCCTTAGGTATGGGGGGAGATACCGGTCCCCGTGGTTCCTGTAGGTATGCGGGAGAGACCGGTCCCCGTGATTCCTGTAGGTATGGGGGGAGACCGGTCCCCATGGTTCCTGTAGATATGCGAGAGAAACCGGTCCCCGTTGTTCCTGTAGG
The DNA here is from genome assembly GCF_033115175.1 of Lepus europaeus. NCBI lineage: Eukaryota > Metazoa > Chordata > Mammalia > Lagomorpha > Leporidae > Lepus > Lepus europaeus. The sequence goes on from NC_084831.1 coordinate 156,527,509, forward strand.
TATGGGGGGAGATACCGGTCTCCGTGGTTCCTCTAGGTATGGGGAGGAAACCGGTCCCCGTGGTTCCTGTATGTATGCTGGAGAGACCGGTCCCCGTGATTCCTATATGTATGGGTGCAGACCGGTCCCCGTGGTTCCTGTAGGTTTGGGGGGGGTTCCAGTCTCCGTGGTTCCTGTAGGTATGCGTAAGTGATGGGTCCCCGTGGTTCCTGTAGGTATGTGGGAGAGACGAGTCGCCATGTTTCCTGCAGGTATGGGGATGATGACCTGTTCCCGTGGTTCCTGTAGGTATGCGGGGGAGACCGGTCCCCCTGGTTCCTGTAGGTATGGGGAGAAAAGAGTTCCTCGTGGTTCCTGTAGGTATGCGGGAGAGACCAGTCCCTGTGGTTCCTGTAGGTATGTGGGAGAAACCGGTCCCCGTGGTTCCTGTAGGTATGGGTGGAGACCGGTCCCTGTGGTTCCTGTAGGTATGCGGGAGAGACTGGTCTCCGTGGTTCCTGTAGGTATGGGGGAGAGACCGGTCCCCGTGGTTCCTGTAGGTATGGGGGAGAAACAGGTCCCCGTGGTTCCTGTAGGTATGGGGTGGGAAGTCCAGTCCCCGCGGTCCTGTAGGTATGCGTAAGTGACCGGTGTCCATGGTTCCTGTTGGTATCGGAGGGGAGACTGGTCCCCGTGGTTCCTGTAGGTATGTGGGAGAGACGGGTCCCCGTGGTTCCTGTAGGTATGAGGGAGCGACCGGTCCCCGTGTTTCCCTTAGGTATTCTGGAGAGACCAGTCCCCAAGGTTCCTGTAGGTATTGGGAGCAGACTGGTCCCCGTGGTTCCTGTAGGTATGGGGGGGGAGTCCCTTCCCCGTAATTCCTGTTGGTATTGGGGAGAAACCGGTCCTCGTGGTTCCTGCAGGTATTGGGGGAGAGACCGGTCCCTGTGGTTCCTGTAGGTATGGGGGGGGGAGGCCAGACACCGTTGTTCCTGTAGGTATGGAGGGGGGAGACCGGTCCCATTGGTTCCTGTAGGTATGGGGAGAAGACCGGTCCCCGTGGTTCCTATAGGTATGTTGGAGAAATTGGTCCCCGTGGTTCCCGTAGGTATGGGGGGGAGTCCGGTCCCTGTGGTTCCCATAGGTATTGGGGGAGAGACTGGTCCCTGTGGTTCCTGTAGTTATGGGGGAGAGACCAGTCCCTGTGGTTCCTGTAGGTATGGGGGATAGACCGGTCCCCGTGGTCCTGTAGGGATCGGGGGGAGTCGATCCCCGTGGTTCTTGTAGGTATGGGGGGGGAGACAAGTCCCCATGGTTCCTGCAGATATGGGGGTTTGACGGTCCCCGTGGTTCCTGTAGGTATGCGGGAGAAACCGGTCCCCGTAGTTTCTGTAGGTATGTAGGAGAAACGGGTCCCCGTGGTTCCCGTAGGTATGGGTAGGCCGGTCCCCGTGGTTCCTGTAGTTATGCGGGAGACAGGTCCCCATGGTTCCTGAAGGTATGGGGGTGATACCGGTCCCCGTGGTTCCTGTAGGTATGGGGTAGAAACCGTTCCCCGTTGTTCCTGTGGGTATGGGGGGGCATACTGGTCCCTGTGGTTCCTGTACATATGCGGGAGAGACCGGTCCCCGTGGTTCCTGTAGATATGGGGGGGGGGAGTCCAGTCCACGTGGTCCTGTAGGTATGCGTATGTGACCAGTCCCCGTGGTTCCTGTAGGTATGTGGGAGACACGGGTCCCCATGTTTCCTGTAGGTATGGGGCAGAATCCGGTCCCCGTGGTTTCTGTAGGTATGTGGGAGAGACCGGTCCCTGTGGTTCCCTTAGGTATGCGTGAGTGCCAGTCCCCATGGTTCCTGTAGGTATGCGGGAGAGACCATTCCCCGTGGTTCCTGTAGATATGCGGGAGAGACCGTACCTGTGGTTTCTGTATTAATGGGGGGGAGACCGGTCCCCATGGTTCCTGTAGGTATGTGGGAGAAACCGTTCCCTGTGATTCCTGTAGGTATGCGCGAGAAACCGGTCCCCGAAGTTCTGTAGGTATGAGGGAGAGACCGGTCCCCGTGGTTCCTGTAGGTATGTTGGGAGACCGGTCCTCGTGGTTCTTGTAGGTATGAGGGAGAGACCTGTCCCCGTGGTTCCCTTGGGTATGCGGGAGAGACCAGTCCCCATGATTCCTGTAGGTATGCGGGAGAGACCGGTCCACGTGGTTCCTGTAGCTATGGTGGAAGAGACCGGTCCCCGAGGTTCCTGTAGGTGTGGGGCAGAGACAGGTCCCCGTGGTTCCTGAGGTATGGGGGAGAGACCGGTCCCCATTGTTCCTGTAGGTGTGGGACGGAGACTGGTACCCGTGGTTCCTGTAGGTAAGGGGAGAAACCGGTCCCTGTGATCCCTGTAGGTATGGGGGAGAGTCCAGTCCCCGTGGTTCATGTAGATATGTGGGATAGACGGGTCCCCATGTTTCCTGTAGGTATGAGGGGGGAGACCGGTCCCCGTGGTTCCTGTAGGTAAGGGGGAGAGACCAGTCCCCGTGGTTCCCCTGGGTATGGGGGAGAGACCGGTCCCCATGGTTCCTGTAGGTATGCGGGAGAGACCGGTCCCCGTGATTCCTGTAGATATGGGGGGGAGACCGATCCCCATGGTTCCTGTAGATATGCAGGAGAAACCGGTTCCCGTTGTTCCTGTAGGAATGGGGGGAGATACCGGTCCCCGTGGTTCCTCTAGGTATGGGGAGGAAACCGGTCCCCGTGGTTCCTGTATGTATGCTGGAGAGACCGGTCCCCGTGGTTCCTATATGTATGGGTGCAGACCAGTCCCCATGGTTCCTGTAGGTTTGGGGGGGGTTCCAGTCTCCGTGGTTCCTGTAGGTATGCGTAAGTGACGGGTCCTTGTGGTTCCTGTAGGTATGCGGGAGAGACGAGTCGCCATGTTTCCTGCAGGTATGGGGATGATGACATATTCCCGTGGTTCCTGTAGGTATGGGGGAGAGACCAGTCCCCGTGGTTCCTGTAGGTATGGGGGAGAAACCGGTCCCCGTGGTTCCTGTAGGTATGGGGTGGGAAGTCCAGTCCCCGTGGTCCTGTAGGTGTGCATAAGTGACCGGTGTCATTGTTTCCTGTTAGTATCGGAGGGGAGACCGGTCCCCGTGGTTCCTGTAGGTATGTGGGATTGACGGGTCACCGTGGTTCCTATAGGTATGAGAGAGACTGGTGCCCGTGTTTCCCTTAGGTATACTGGAGAGACCAGTCCCCAAGGTTCCTGTAGGTATGGGGAGCAGACTGGTCCCCGTGGTTCCTGTAGATTTGGGGGAGACCGGTCCTCGTGGTTCTTGTAGGTATGAGGGAGAGACCTGTCCCCGTCTTTCCCTTGGGTATGCAGGAGAGACCAGTCCCCATGATTCCTGTAGGTATGCGGAAGAGACCGGTGCACGTGGTTCCTGTAGATATGGGTGGGAGACCGGTGCCCGTGGTTCCTGTAGCTATGGTGAAAGAGACCGATCCCCATGGTTCCTGTAGGTGTGGGGCAGAGACAGGTCCCCGTGGTTCCTGTAGGTATGGGGGGGAGACCGGTCCCCATTGTTCCTGTAGGTGTGGGACGGAGACTGGTACCCGTGGTTCCTGTAGGTATGGGGAGAAACCGGTCCCTGTGATCCCTGTAGGTTAGGGGGGGAGTCCAGTCCCCGTGGTTCCTGTAGATATGTGGGATAGACGGGTCCCCATGTTTCCTGTAGGTATGGCGGGGCAGACCGGTCCCCGTGGTTCCTGTAGGTATGCGGGGGAGACCGGAACCCCTGGTTCCTGTAGGTATGGGGAGAAAACAGTTCCTCGTGGTTCCTGTAGGTATGCAGGAGAGACCGGTCCCCGTGTTTCCTTTAGGTATGCAGGAGCAACCGGTCCCCGTGGTTCCGTAGGTATGGGTGGAGACCCGTCCCTGTGGTTCCTGTAGGTATGCAGGAGAGACCGGTCTCCTTGGTTTCTGTAGGTATGGGGAAGAGACCGGTCCCGTGGTTCCTGTAGGTATGGGGGAGAGACCGGTCCCCGTGTTTCCCTTAGGTATACTGGAGAGACCAGTCCCCAAGGTTCCTGTTGGTATGGGGAGCAGACTGGTCCCCGTGGTTCCTGTAGGTATGGGGGGGGGGAGTCCCTTCACCGTAATTCCTGTTGGTATGGAGGAGAAAATGGTCCTCGTGGTTCCTGTAGGTATTGGGGGAGAGACCGGTCCCTGTGGTTCCGGTAGGTATGTGGGGGGAGACCAGACACCATCGTTCCTGTAGGTATGGAGGGGGGAGACCGGTCCCATTGGTTCCTGTAGGTATGGGGAGAAGACGGGTCCCCGTGGTTCCCGTAGGTATGGGGGGGGAGACAGGTCCCCGTGGTTCCCATAGGTATTGGGGGAGAGACCGGTCCCCGTGGTTCCTGTAGTTATGGGGGAGAGACCAGTCCCTGTGGTTCCTGTAGGTATGGGGGAGAGACCGGTCCCCGTGGTCCTGTAGGGATCGGGGGGAGTCGTTCCCCGTGGTTCTTTTAGGTATGGGGGGGGGACCGGTCCCCATGGTTCCTGCAGATATGGGGGGGTTGACGGTCCCCGTGGTTCCTGTAGGTATGCGGGAGAAACCGGTCCCCGTGGTTCCTGTAGGTATGTAGGAGAAACGGGTCCCTGTGGTTCCCGTAGGTATGGGGAGAGCAGTCCCCGTGGTTCCTGTAGCTATGCGGGAGAGACAGGTCCCCATGGTTCCTGAAGGTATGGGGGGGAGACCGGTCCCCGCGGTTCCTATAGGTATGCGGGAGAGACGGGTCCCCATGGTTCCTGTAGGTATGGGTAGACCGGTCACCGTGGTTCCTGTAGTTACGCGGGAGAGACAGGTCCCCATGGTTCCTGAAGGTATTGGGGGGAGACTGGTCCCTGTGGTTCCTGTAGGTATGCGGGAGAGACCGGTCTCCGTGGTTCCTGTAGGTTTGTGGGAGAGACCGGTCCCCTTGGTTCTTGTAGGTTCGGGAGGGGTGGATACCTGTCCCCGTGGTTCCTGTAGGTATGGGGTAGAAACCGTTCCCCGTTGTTCCTGTGGTTATGGGGGGGCATACCGGTCCCTGTGGTTCCTATACATATGCGGGAGAGACCGGTCCCCGTGGTTCCTGTAGATATGGGGGGGAGTCCAGTCCACGTGGTCCTGTAGGTATGCGTATGTGACCGGTCCCCGTGGTTCCTGTAGGTATGTGGGAGAGACGGGTCCCCATGTTTCCTGTAGGTATGGGGCAGAATCCGGTCCCCGTGGTTCCTCTAGGTATGGGGGAGAAACCGGTCCCCGTGGTTCCTGTAGGTATTGGGGGGAAACCGGTCCCCGTGGTTCCTGTAGGTGTGGGGGAGAGACCCGTCCCCGTGGTTCCTGTAGGTATGTGGGAGAGACCGGTCCCCGAGGTTCCCTTCAGTGTGCGGGAGAGCCAGTCCCCGTGGTTCCCTTAGGTATGTGTGAGTGCCAGTCCCCATGGTTCCTGTAGGTATGCGGGAGAGACCATTCCCCGTGGTTCCTGTAGATATGCGGGAGAGACCGGACCTGTGGTTTCTGTATTAATGGGGGGGAGACCGGTCCCCATGGTTCCTGTAGGTATGCGGGAGAAACCGGTCCCCGTGTTTCCTGTAGGTATGCGCGAGAAACCAGTCCCCGAGGTTCCTGTAGGTATGAGGGAGAGACCGGTCCCCGTGGTTCCTGTAGGTATGGGGGGAGACCGGTCCTCGTGGTTCTTGTAGGTATGAGGGAGAGACCTGTCCCCGTGGTTCCCTTGGGTATGCGGGAGAGACCAGTCCCCATGATTCCTGTAGGTATGCGGAAGAGACCGGTGCACGTGGTTCCTGTAGATATGGGTGGGAGACCGGTGCCCGTGGTTCCTGTAGCTATGGTGAAAGAGACCGATCCCCATGGTTCCTGTAGGTGTGGGGCAGAGACAGGTCCCCGTGGTTCCTGTAGGTATGGGGGGGGAGACCGGTCCCCATTGTTCCTGTAGGTGTGGGACAGAGACTGGTACCCGTGGTTCCTGTAGGTATGGGGAGAAACCTGTCCCTGTGATCCCTGTAGGTTAGGGGGGGAGTCCAGTCCCCGTGGTTCCTGTAGATATGTGGGATAGACGGGTCCCCATGTTTCCTGTAGGTATGGCGGGGGAGACCGGTCCCCGTGGTTCCTGTAGGTATGCGGGGGAGACCGGAACCCCTGGTTCCTGTAGGTATGGGGAGAAAACAGTTCCTCGTGGTTCCTGTAGGTATGCAGGAGAGACCGGTCCCCATGTTTCCTTTAGGTATGCAGGAGCAACCGGTCCCCGTGGTTCCCGTAGGTATGGGTGGAGACCCGTCCCTGTGGTTCCTGTAGGTATGCAGGAGAGACCGGTCTCCTTGGTTTCTGTAGGTATGGGGAAGAGACCGGTCCCGTGGTTCCTGTAGGTATGGGTGGAGACTGGTCACCGTGGTTCCTGTAGGTATGCGGGAGAGACCGGTCTCCGTGGTTCCTGTAGGTATGGGGGAGAGACCGGTCCCGTGGTTCCTGTAGGAGTGTGGCGGAGGCAGTTCCCCGTGGTTCCTGTAGGTATGGGGTGTGAAGTCCAGTCCCCGTGGTCCTCTAGGTATGCGTAAGTGACCGGTGTCCATGGTTCCTTTAGGTATAGGGGAGAGACCAGTCCCCGTGGTTCCCTTAGGTATCCGGGAGAGCCAGTCCCCGTGGTTCCCTTAGGTATGTGTGAGTGCCAGTCCCCATGGTTCCTGTAGGTATGCGGGAGAGACCGGTCCCCGTGGTTCCTGTAGGTATGTGGGAGAAACCGGTCCCCGTAGTTCCTGTAGGTATGGGGGAGAGACCCGTCCCGTGGTTCCTGTAGGAGTGTGGCGGAGGCCGTTCCCCGTGGTTCCTGTAGGTATGGGGTGTGAAGTCCAGTCCCCGCGGTCCTGTAGGTATGCGTAAGTGACCAGTGTCCATGGTTCCTGTAGGTATGGGGGGGAGACCGGTCCCCATTGTTCCTGTAGGTGTGGGACGGAGACTGGTACCCGTGGTTCCTGTAGGTATGGGGAGAAACCGGTCCCTGTGATCCCTGTAGGTTAGGGGGGGAGTCCAGTCCCCGTGGTTCCTGTAGATATGTGGGATAGACGGGTCCCCATGTTTCCTGTAGGTATGAGGGGGGAGACCGGTCCCCGTGGTTCCTGTAGTTATGGGGGAGAGACCGGTCCCCATGGTTCCTGTAGGTATGCGGGAGAGACCGGTCCCCGTGATTCCTGTAGATATGGGGGGGAGACCGATCCCCGTGGTTCCTGTAGATATGCAGGAGAAACCGGTCCCCGTTGTTCCTGTAGGTATGGGGGGAGATACCGGTCCCCATGGTTCCTCTAGGTATGGGGAGGAAACCGGTCCCCGTGGTACCTGTATGTATGCTGGAGAGACCGGTCCCCGTGGTTCCTATATGTATGGGTGCAGACCAGTCCCCATGGTTCCTGTAGGTTTGGGGGGGGGTTCCAGTCTCCGTGGTTCCTGTAGGTATGCGTAAGGGACGGGTCCTTGTGGTTCCTGTAGGTATGCGGGAGAGACGAGTCGCCATGTTTCCTGCAGGTATGGGGATGATGACCTATTCCCGTGGTTCCTGTAGGTATGCGGGGGAGACCAGTCCCCCTGGTTCCTGTAGGTATGGGGAGAAAAGAGTTCCTCGTGGTTCCTGTAGGTATGGGGGAGAGACCAGTCCCCGTGGTTCCTGTAGGTATGGGGGAGAAACCGGTCCCCGTGGTTCCTGTAGGTATGGGGTGGGAAGTCCAGTCCCCGTGGTCCTGTAGGTGTGCATAAGTGACCGGTGTCCATGTTTCCTGTTGGTATCGGAGGGGAGACCGGTCCCCGTGGTTCCTGTAGGTATGTGGGAGAGACGGGTCCCCGTGGTTCCTGTAGGTATGAGAGAGACTGGTGCCAGTGTTTCCCTTAGGTATACTGGAGAGACCAGTCCCCAAGGTTCCTGTAGGTATGGGGAGCAGACTGGTCCCCGTGGTTCCTGTAGGTATGGGGGGGGAGTCCCTTCCCCGTAATTCCTGTTGGTATGGGGGAGAATCTGGTCCTCGTGGTTCCTGTAGGTATTGGGGGAGAGACCGGTCCCTGTGGTTCCGGTAGGTATGTGGGGGGAGACCAGACCCTGTCGTTCCTGTAGGTATGGAGGGGGGAGACCGGTCCCATTGGTTCCTGTAGGTATGGGGAGAAGACGGGTCCCCGTGGTTCCCGTAGGTATGGGGGGGAGACAGGTCCCCGTGGTTCCCATAGGTATTGGGGGAGAGACCGGTCCCCGTGGTTCCTGTAGGTGTGGGGGAGAGACCCGTCCCCGTGGTTCCTGTAGGTATGTGGGAGAGACCGGTCCCCGAGGTTCCCTTCAGTGTGCGGGAGAGCCAGTCCCCGTGGTTCCCTTAGGTATGCGTGAGTGCCAGTCCCCATGGTTCCTGTAGGTATGCGGGAGAGACCATTCCCCGTGGTTCCTGTAGATATGCGGGAGAGACGGGACCTGTGGTTTCTGTATTAATGGGGGGGAGACCGGTCCCCATGGTTCCTGTAGGTATGCGGGAGAAACCGGTCCCCGTGTTTCCTGTAGGTATGCGCGAGAAACCGGTCCCCGAGGTTCCTGTAGGTATGAGGGAGAGACCGGTCCCCGTGGTTCCTGTAGATTTGGGGGAGACCGGTCCTCGTGGTTCTTGTAGGTATGAGGGAGAGACCTGTCCCCGTGGTTCCCTTGGGTATGCAGGAGAGACCAGTCCCCATGATTCCTGTAGGTATGCGGAAGAGACCGGTGCACGTGGTTCCTGTAGATATGGGTGGGAGACCGGTGCCCGTGGTTCCTGTAGCTATGGTGAAAGAGACCGATCCCCATGGTTCCTGTAGGTGTGGGGCAGAGACAGGTCCCCGTGGTTCCTGTAGGTATGGGGGGGAGACCGGTCCCCATTGTTCCTGTAGGTGTGGGACGGAGACTGGTACCCGTGGTTCCTGTAGGTATGGGGAGAAACCGGTCCCTGTGATCCCTGTAGGTTAGGGGGGGAGTCCAGTCCCCGTGGTTCCTGTAGATATGTGGGATAGACAGGTCCCCATGTTTCCTGTAGGTATGGCGGGGCAGACCGGTCCCCGTGGTTCCTGTAGGTATGCGGGGGAGACCGGAACCCCTGGTTCCTGTAGGTATGGGGAGAAAACAGTTCCTCGTGGTTCCTGTAGGTATGCAGGAGAGACCGGTCCCCGTGTTTCCTTTAGGTATGCAGGAGCAACCGGTCCCCGTGGTTCCGTAGGTATGGGTGGAGACCCATCCCTGTGGTTCCTGTAGGTATGCAGGAGAGACCGGTCTCCTTGGTTTCTGTAGGTATGGGGAAGAGACCGGTCCCGTGGTTCCTGTAGGTATGGGGGAGAGACCGGTCCCCGTGTTTCCCTTAGGTATACTGGAGAGACCAGTCCCCAAGGTTCCTGTAGGTATGGGGAGCAGACTGGTCCCCGTGGTTCCTGTAGGTATGGGGGGGGGAGTCCCTTCACCGTAATTCCTGTTGGTATGGAGGAGAAAATGGTCCTCGTGGTTCCTGTAGGTATTGGGGGAGAGACCGGTCCCTGTGGTTCCGGTAGGTATGTGGGGGGAGACCAGACACCATCGTTCCTGTAGGTATGGAGGGGGGAGACCGGTCCCATTGGTTCCTGTAGGTATGGGGAGAAGACGGGTCCCCGTGGTTCCCGTAGGTATGGGGGGGGAGACAGGTCCCCGTGGTTCCCATAGGTATTGGGGGAGAGACCGGTCCCCGTGGTTCCTGTAGTTATGGGGGAGAGACCAGTCCCTGTGGTTCCTGTAGGTATGGGGGAGAGACCGGTCCCCGTGGTCCTGTAGGGATCGGGGGGAGTCGTTCCCCGTGGTTCTTTTAGGTATGGGGGGGGGACCGGTCCCCATGGTTCCTGCAGATATGGGGGGGGTTGACGGTCCCCGTGGTTCCTGTAGGTATGCGGGAGAAACCGGTCCCCGTGGTTCCTGTAGGTATGTAGGAGAAACGGGTCCCTGTGGTTCCCGTAGGTATGGGGAGAGCAGTCCCCGTGGTTCCTGTAGCTATGCGGGAGAGACAGGTCCCCATGGTTCCTGAAGGTATGGGGGGGAGACCGGTCCCCGCGGTTCCTATAGGTATGCGGGAGAGACGGGTCCCCATGGTTCCTGTAGGTATGGGTAGACCGGTCACCGTGGTTCCTGTAGTTACGCGGGAGAGACAGGTCCCCATGGTTCCTGAAGGTATGGGGGGGAGACTGGTCCCCGTGGTTCCTGTAGGTATGCGGGAGAGACCGGTCTCCGTGGTTCCTGTAGGTTTGTGGGAGAGACCGGTCCCCTTGGTTCTTGTAGGTTCGGGAGGGGTGGATACCTGTCCCCGTGGTTCCTGTAGGTATGGGGTAGAAACCGTTCCCCGTTGTTCCTGTGGTTATGGGGGGGCATACCGGTCCCTGTGGTTCCTATACATATGCGGGAGAGACCGGTCCCCGTGGTTCCTGTAGATATGGGGGGGAGTCCAGTCCACGTGGTCCTGTAGGTATGCGTATGTGACCGGTCCCCGTGGTTCCTGTAGGTATGTGGGAGAGACGGGTCCCCATGTTTCCTGTAGGTATGGGGCAGAATCCGGTCCCCGTGGTTCCTCTAGGTATGGGGGAGAAACCGGTCCCCGTGGTTCCTGTAGGTATTGGGGGGAAAACGGTCCCCGTGGTTCCTGTAGGTGTGGGGGAGAGACCCGTCCCCGTGGTTCCTGTAGGTATGTGGGAGAGACCGGTCCCTGTGATCCCTGTAGGTTAGGGGGGGAGTCCAGTCCCCGTGGTTCCTGTAGATATGTGGGATAGACAGGTCCCCATGTTTCCTGTAGGTATGGCGGGGCAGACCGGTCCCCGTGGTTCCTGTAGGTATGCGGGGGAGACCGGAACCCCTGGTTCCTGTAGGTATGGGGAGAAAACAGTTCCTCGTGGTTCCTGTAGGTATGCAGGAGAGACCGGTCCCCGTGTTTCCTTTAGGTATGCAGGAGCAACCGGTCCCCGTGGTTCCGTAGGTATGGGTGGAGACCCGTCCCTGTGGTTCCTGTAGGTATGCAGGAGAGACCGGTCTCCTTGGTTTCTGTAGGTATGGGGAAGAGACCGGTCCCGTGGTTCCTGTAGGTATGGGGGAGAGACCGGTCCCCGTGTTTCCCTTAGGTATACTGGAGAGACCAGTCCCCAAGGTTCCTGTAGGTATGGGGAGCAGACTGGTCCCCGTGGTTCCTGTAGGTATGGGGGGGGGGAGTCCCTTCACCGTAATTCCTGTTGGTATGGAGGAGAAAATGGTCCTCGTGGTTCCTGTAGGTATTGGGGGAGAGACCGGTCCCTGTGGTTCCGGTAGGTATGTGGGGGGAGACCAGACACCATCGTTCCTGTAGGTATGGAGGGGGGAGACCGGTCCCATTGGTTCCTGTAGGTATGGGGAGAAGACGGGTCCCCGTGGTTCCCGTAGGTATGGGGGGGGAGACAGGTCCCCGTGGTTCCCATAGGTATTGGGGGAGAGACTGGTCCCCGTGGTTCCTGTAGTTATGGGGGAGAGACCAGTCCCTGTGGTTCCTGTAGGTATGGGGGAGAGACCGGTCCCCGTGGTCCTGTAGGGATCGGGGGGAGTCGTTCCCCGTGGTTCTTTTAGGTATGGGGGGGGGACCGGTCCCCATGGTTCCTGCAGATATGGGGGGGTTGACGGTCCCCGTGGTTCCTGTAGGTATGGGGAGAAGACGGGTCCCCGTGGTTCCTGTAGGTATGTAGGAGAAACGGGTCCCTGTGGTTCCCGTAGGTATGGGGAGAGCAGTCCCCGTGGTTCCTGTAGCTATGCGGGAGAGACAGGTCCCCATGGTTCCTGAAGGTATGGGGGGGAGACCGGTCCCCGCGGTTCCTATAGGTATGCGGGAGAGACGGGTCCCCATGGTTCCTGTAGGTATGGGTAGACCGGTCACCGTGGTTCCTGTAGTTATGCGGGAGAGACAGGTCCCCATGGTTCCTGAAGGTATGGGGGGGAGACTGGTCCCCGTGGTTCCTGTAGGTATGCGGGAGAGACCGGTCTCCGTGGTTCCTGTAGGTTTGTGGGAGAGACCGGTCCCCTTGGTTCTTGTAGGTTCGGGAGGGGTGGATACCTGTCCCCGTGGTTCCTGTAGGTATGGGGTAGAAACCGTTCCCCGTTGTTCCTGTGGTTATGGGGGGGCATACCGGTCCCTGTGGTTCCTATACATATGCGGGAGAGACCGGTCCCCGTGGTTCCTGTAGATATGGGGGGGAGTCCAGTCCACGTGGTCCTGTAGGTATGCGTATGTGACCGGTCCCCGTGGTTTCTGTAGGTATGTGGGAGAGACGGGTCCCCATGTTTCCTGTAGGTATGGGGCAGAATCCGGTCCCCGTGGTTCCTCTAGGTATGGGGGAGAAACCGGTCCCCGTGGTTCCTGTAGGTATTGGGGGGAAACCGGTCCCCGTGGTTCCTGTAGGTGTGGGGGAGAGACCCGTCCCCGTGGTTCCTGTAGGTATGTGGGAGAGACCGGTCCCCGAGGTTCCCTTCAGTGTGCGGGAGAGCCAGTCCCCGTGGTTCCCTTAGGTATGTGTGAGTGCCAGTCCCCATGGTTCCTGTAGGTATGCGGGAGAGACCATTCCCCGTGGTTCCTGTAGATATGCGGGAGAGACCGGACCTGTGGTTTCTGTATTAATGGGGGGGAGACCGGTCCCCATGGTTCCTGTAGGTATGCGGGAGAAACCGGTCCCCGTGTTTCCTGTAGGTATGCGCGAGAAACCAGTCCCCGAGGTTCCTGTAGGTATGAGGGAGAGACCGGTCCCCGTGGTTCCTGTAGGTATGGGGGGAGACCGGTCCTCGTGGTTCTTGTAGGTATGAGGGAGAGACCTGTCCCCGTGGTTCCCTTGGGTATGCGGGAGAGACCAGTCCCCATGATTCCTGTAGGTATGCGGAAGAGACCGGTGCACGTGGTTCCTGTAGATATGGGTGGGAGACCGGTGCCCGTGGTTCCTGTAGCTATGGTGAAAGAGACCGATCCCCATGGTTCCTGTAGGTGTGGGGCAGAGACAGGTCCCCGTGGTTCCTGTAGGTATGGGGGGGAGACCGGTCCCCATTGTTCCTGTAGGTGTGGGACAGAGACTGGTACCCGTGGTTCCTGTAGGTATGGGGAGAAACCGGTCCCTGTGATCCCTGTAGGTTAGGGGGGGAGTCCAGTCCCCGTGGTTCCTGTAGATATGTGGGATAGACGGGTCCCCATGTTTCCTGTAGGTATGGCGGGGGAGACCGGTCCCCGTGGTTCCTGTAGGTATGCGGGGGAGACCGGACCCCCTGGTTCCTGTAGGTATGGGGAGAAAACAGTTCCTCGTGGTTCCTGTAGGTATGCAGGAGAGACCGGTCCCCATGTTTCCTTTAGGTATGCAGGAGCAACCGGTCCCCGTGGTTCCCGTAGGTATGGGTGGAGACCCGTCCCTGTGGTTCCTGTAGGTATGCAGGAGAGACCGGTCTCCTTGGTTTCTGTAGGTATGGGGAAGAGACCGGTCCCGTGGTTCCTGTAGGTATGGGTGGAGACTGGTCACCGTGGTTCCTGTAGGTATGCGGGAGAGACCGGTCTCCGTGGTTCCTGTAGGTATGGGGGAGAGACCGGTCCCGTGGTTCCTGTAGGAGTGTGGCGGAGGCAGTTCCCCGTGGTTCCTGTAGGTATGGGGTGTGAAGTCCAGTCCCCGTGGTCCTCTAGGTATGCGTAAGTGACCGGTGTCCATGGTTCCTTTAGGTATAGGGGAGAGACCAGTCCCCGTGGTTCCCTTAGGTATCCGGGAGAGCCAGTCCCCGTGGTTCCCTTAGGTATGTGTGAGTGCCAGTCCCCATGGTTCCTGTAGGTATGCGGGAGAGACCGGTCCCCGTGGTTCCTGTAGGTATGTGGGAGAAACCGGTCCCCGTAGTTCCTGTAGGTATGGGGGAGAGACCCGTCCCGTGGTTCCTGTAGGAGTGTGGCGGAGGCCGTTCCCCGTGGTTCCTGTAGGTATGGGGTGTGAAGTCCAGTCCCCGCGGTCCTGTAGGTATGCGTAAGTGACCAGTGTCCATGGTTCCTGTAGGTATGGGGGGGAGACCGGTCCCCATTGTTCCTGTAGGTGTGGGACGGAGACTGGTACCCGTGGTTCCTGTAGGTATGGGGAGAAACCGGTCCCTGTGATCCCTGTAGGTTAGGGGGGGAGTCCAGTCCCCGTGGTTCCTGTAGATATGTGGGATAGACGGGTCCCCATGTTTCCTGTAGGTATGGGGAGCAGACTGGTCCCCGTGGTTCCTGTAGGTATGGGGGGGGGGAGTCCCTTCACCGTAATTCCTGTTGGTATGGAGGAGAAAATGGTCCTCGTGGTTCCTGTAGGTATTGGGGGAGAGACCGGTCCCTGTGGTTCCGGTAGGTATGTGGGGGGAGACCAGACACCATCGTTCCTGTAGGTATGGAGGGGGGAGACCGGTCCCATTGGTTCCTGTAGGTATGGGGAGAAGACGGGTCCCCGTGGTTCCCGTAGGTATGGGGGGGGAGACGGGTCCCCGTGGTTCCCATAGGTATTGGGGGAGAGACCGGTCCCCGTGGTTCCTGTAGTTATGGGGGAGAGACCAGTCCCTGTGGTTCCTGTAGGTATGGGAAAGAGACCGGTCCCCGTGGTCCTGTAGGGATCGGGGGGAGTCGTTCCCCGTGGTTCTTTTAGGTATGGGGGGGGACCGGTCCCCATGGTTCCTGCAGATATGGGGGGGTTGACGGTCCCCGTGGTTCCTGTAGGTATGCGGGAGAAACCGGTCCCCGTGGTACCTGTATGTATGCTGGAGAGACCGGTCCCCGTGGTTCCTATATGTATGGGTGCAGACCAGTCCCCATGGTTCCTGTAGGTTTGGGGGGGGTTCCAGTCTCCGTGGTTCCTGTAGGTATGCGTAAGGGACGGGTCCTTGTGGTTCCTGTAGGTATGTGGGAGAGACGAGTCGCCATGTTTCCTGCAGGTATGGGGATGATGACCTATTCCCGTGGTTCCTGTAGGTATGCGGGGGAGACCAGTCCCCCTGGTTCCTGTAGGTATGGGGAGAAAAGAGTTCCTCGTGGTTCCTGTAGGTATGGGGGAGAGACCAGTCCCCGTGGTTCCTGTAGGTATGGGGGAGAAACCGGTCCCCGTGGTTCCTGTAGGTATGGGGTGGGAAGTCCAGTCCCCGTGGTCCTGTAGGTGTGCATAAGTGACCGGTGTCCATGTTTCCTGTTGGTATCGGAGGGGAGACCGGTCCCCGTGGTTCCTGTAGGTATGTGGGAGAGACGGGTCCCCGTGGTTCCTGTAGGTATGAGAGAGACTGGTGCCAGTGTTTCCCTTAGGTATACTGGAGAGACCAGTCCCCAAGGTTCCTGTAGGTATGGGGAGCAGACTGGTCCCCGTGGTTCCTGTAGGTATGGGGGGGGAGTCACTTCCCCGTAATTCCTGTTGGTATGGGGGAGAATCTGGTCCTCGTGGTTCCTGTAGGTATTGGGGGAGAGACCGGTCCCTGTGGTTCCGGTAGGTATGTGGGGGGAGACCAGACCCTGTCGTTCCTGTAGGTATGGAGGGGGGAGACCGGTCCCATTGGTTCCTGTAGGTATGGGGAGAAGACGGGTCCCCGTGGTTCCCGTAGGTATGGGGGGGAGACAGGTCCCCGTGGTTCCCATAGGTATTGGGGGAGAGACCGGTCCCCGTGGTTCCTGTAGGTGTGGGGGAGAGACCCGTCCCCGTGGTTCCTGTAGGTATGTGGGAGAGACCGGTCCCCGAGGTTCCCTTCAGTGTGCGGGAGAGCCAGTCCCCGTGGTTCCCTTAGGTATGCGTGAGTGCCAGTCCCCATGGTTCCTGTAGGTATGCGGGAGAGACCATTCCCCGTGGTTCCTGTAGATATGCGGGAGAGACGGGACCTGTGGTTTCTGTATTAATGGGGGGGGAGACCGGTCCCCATGGTTCCTGTAGGTATGCGGGAGAAACCGGTCCCCGTGTTTCCTGTAGGTATGCGCGAGAAACCGGTCCCCGAGGTTCCTGTAGGTATGAGGGAGAGACCGGTCCCCGTGGTTCCTGTAGATTTGGGGGAGACCGGTCCTCGTGGTTCTTGTAGGTATGAGGGAGAGACCTGTCCCCGTGGTTCCCTTGGGTATGCAGGAGAGACCAGTCCCCATGATTCCTGTAGGTATGCGGAAGAGACCGGTGCACGTGGTTCCTGTAGATATGGGTGGGAGACCGGTGCCCGTGGTTCCTGTAGCTATGGTGAAAGAGACCGATCCCTATGGTTCCTTTAGGTGTGGGGCAGAGACAGGTCCCCGTGGTTCCTGTAGGTATGGGGGGGAGACCGGTCCCCATTGTTCCTGTAGGTGTGGGACGGAGACTGGTACCCGTGGTTCCTGTAGGTATGGGGAGAAACCGGTCCCTGTGATCCCTGTAGGTTAGGGGGGGAGTCCAGTCCCCGTGGTTCCTGTAGATATGTGGGATAGACGGGTCCCCATGTTTCCTGTAGGTATGGCGGGGCAGACCGGTCCCCGTGGTTCCTGTAGGTATGCGGGGGAGACCGGAACCCCTGGTTCCTGTAGGTATGGGGAGAAAACAGTTCCTCGTGGTTCCTGTAGGTATGCAGGAGAGACCGGTCCCCGTGTTTCCTTTAGGTATGCAGGAGCAACCGGTCCCCGTGGTTCCGTAGGTATGGGTGGAGACCCGTCCCTGTGGTTCCTGTAGGTATGCAGGAGAGACCGGTCTCCTTGGTTTCTGTAGGTATGGGGAAGAGACCGGTCCCGTGGTTCCTGTAGGTATGGGTGGAGACTGGTCCCCGTGGTTCCTGTAGGTATGCGGGAGAGACCGGTCTCCGTGGTTCCTGTAGGTATGGGGGAGAGACCGGTCCCGTGGTTCCTGTAGGAGTGTGGCGGAGGCAGTTCCCCGTGGTTCCTGTAGGTATGGGGTGTGAAGTCCAGTCCCCGTGGTCCTCTAGGTATGCGTAAGTGACCGGTGTCCATAGTTCCTTTAGGTATAGGGGAGAGACCGGTCCCCGTGGTTCCCTTAGGTATCTGGGAGAGCCAGTCCCCGTGGTTCCCTTAGGTATGTGTGAGTGCCAGTCCCCATGGTTCCTGTAGGTATGCGGGAGAGACCGGTCCCCGTGGTTCCTCTAGGTATGTGGGAGAAACCGGTCCCCGTAGTTCCTGTAGGTATGGGGGAGAGACCCGTCCCGTGGTTCCTGTAGGAGTGTGGCGGAGGCCGTTCCCCGTGGTTCCTGTAGGTATGGGGTGTGAAGTCCAGTCCCCGCGGTCCTGTAGGTATGCATAAGTGACCAGTGTCCATGGTTCCTGTAGGTATGGGAGGGGAGACCAGTCCCCGTGGTTCCTGTAGGTATGTGGGAGAGACGGGTCCCCGTGGTTCCTGTAGGTATGGGGGAGAGACCGGTCCCCATGTTTCCCTTAGGTATACTGGAGAGACCAGTCCCCAAGGTTCCTGTAGGTATGGGGAGCAGACCAGTCCCCGTGGTTCCTGTAGGTATGCGGGGGAGTCCCTTCCCTGTAATTCCTGTTGGTATGGGGGAGAAACCGGTCCTCGTGGTTCCTGTAGGTATTGGGGGAGACCGGTCCCGTGGTGCCTGTATGTATGGGGGGGAGACCAGACCCCGTCGTTCCTGTAGGTATGGAGATGGGAGACCGGTCCCGTTGGTTCCTGTAGGTATGGGGGAGAAACCGGTCCCCGTGGTTCCTCTAGGTATGGGGAGGAAATTCGGTCCCCGTGGTTCCCTTAGGTATGCGGGAGAGCCAGTCCCCGTGGTTCCCTTAGGTATGCGTGAGTGCCAGTCCCCATGGTTCCTGTAGGTATGCGGGAGAGACCATTCCCTGTGGTTCCTGTAGATATGTGGGAGAGACGGGACCTGTGGTTTCTGTATTAATGGGGGGGAGACCGGTCCCCATGGTTCCTGTAGGTATGCGGGAGAAACCGGTCCCCGTGTTTCCTGTAGGTATGCGCGAGAAACCAGTAACCGAGGTTCCTGTAGGTATGAGGGAGAGACCGGTCCCCGTGGTTCCTGTAGGTATGTGGGGAGACCGGTCCTCATGGTTCTTGTAGGTATGAGGGAGAGACCTGTCCCCGTGGTTCCCTTGGGTATGCGGGAGAGACCAGTCCCCATGATTCCTGTAGGTATGCGGGAGAGACCGGTCCACGTGGTTCCTGTAGATATGGGTGGGAGACCGGTGCCTGTGGTTCCTGTAGCTATGGTGGAAGAGACCGGTCCCCGTGGTTCCTGTAGGTGTGGGGCAGAGACAGGTCCCCGTGGTTCCTGTAGGTATGGGGGGGAGACCGGTCCCCATTGTTCCTGTAGGTGTGGGACGGAGACTGGTATCCGTGGTTCCTGTAGGTATGGGGAGAAACCGGTCCCTGTGATCCCTGTAGGTATGGGTGGGAGTCCAGGCCCCATGGTTCCTGTAGATATCTGGGAGAGACGGGTCCCCATGTTTCCTGTAGGTATGGTGGGGGAAACCAGTCCCCGTGTTTCCTGTAGGTATGCGGGAGCAACCGGTCCCCGTGGTTCCCGTAGGTATGGGTGGAGACCAGTCCCCGTGGTTCCTGTAGGTATGGGAGAGAGACCAGTCCCCGTGGTTCCCATAGGTATGGGAGGGAGACCGGTCCCCGTGGTTCCTGTAGTTATGAGGGCGAGACTGGTCCCCGTGGTTCCTGTAGGTATGGGGGAGAGACCGGTCCCCGTGGTTCCTGTAGGTATGGGGGGGAGTCCAGTCCCCGTGGTCCTGTAGGTATGCGTATGTGACTTGTCCCCGTGGTTCCTGTAGGTATGCGGGAGAAAACAGTCCCCGTGGTTCCTGTAGGTATAGGGGGGAGACGGGTCCCCATGGTTCCTGTAGGTATGTGGGAGAAACAGGTCCCTGTAGTTCCTGTAGGTGCGGGAGTAACCGGACCCCGTCGTTCCCGTAGGTATGGGGGAGAGACCGGTCCCCGTGATTCCTGTAGGTATGGGGGAGTGACCGGTCTCTGTGGTTCCTGTAGGTATTGGGGAGAGACCGGTCCCCGTGGTTCCTTTAGGTATAGGGGAGAGACCGGTCCCCGTGTTTCCCTTAGGTATGCGGGAGAGACCAGTCCCCGTGGTTCCTGTAGATATGCGGGAGAGACCGGACCTGTGGTTTCTGTAGTAATGGGGGGGAGACCGGTCCCCATGGTTCCTGTAGGTATGCGGGAGAAACCGGTCCCTGTGGTTTCTGTAGGTATGCGGGAGAAACCGGTCCCCGAGGTTCCTGTAGGTATGGGGGAGAGACCGGTCCCCGTAGTTCCTGTAGGTATGGGGGGGAGACCAGACCCCATCGTTCCTGTAGGTATGGATGGGGGAGACCGGTCCCGTTGGTTCCTGTAGGTATATGGAGAAGACCATTCCCCGTGGTTCCTATACGTATGTTGGAGTAATTGATCCCCGTGGTTCAGGTAGGTATGGGGTGAGACCGGTCCCTGTGGTTCCCATAGGTATTGGGGGAGAGACCGGTCCCCGTGGTTCCTGTAGTTATGGGGGCAAGACCGGTCCCTGTGGTTCCTGTAGGTATGGGGGAGAGACGGGTCGCCGTGGTCCTGTAGGGATCGGGGGGAGTGGTCCCCGTGGTTCTTGTAGGTTTGGGGGGGGAGACCGGTCCCCATGGTTCCTGCAGATATGGGGGGGTTGACGGTCCCCTGATTCCTGTAGGTATGCGGGAGAAACCAGTCCGCGTGGTTCTTGTAGGTATGTAGAAGAAACGGGTCCCCGTGGTTCCCGTAGGTATGGGGGAGAGACCGGTGCCCGTGGTTCCTATAGGTATGCGGGAGAGACCGGTCCCCGTGGTTCCTGTAGGTTTGTGGGAGAGACCGGTCCCCGTGGTTCCTGTAGGTTTGTGGAGGGGGGATACCGGTCCCCGTGGTTCCTGTAGGTATGTGGTAGAAACCGTTCCCCGTTGTTCCTGTGGGTATTGGGGGGCATACCGGTCCCTGTGGTTCCTGTAGATATGGGGCGGTGTCCAGTCCCCGTGGTCCTGTAGGTATGCGTCTGTGACCGAACCCCGTGGTTCCTGTAGGTATGTGGGAGAGACGGGTCCACATGTTTCCTGTAGGTATGAGGGGGGAGACCGGTCCCCGTGGTTCCTCTAGGTATTGGGGGGAAACCGGTCCCCGTGGTTCCTGTAGGTATGAGGGGGAAACCGGTCCCTGTGGTTCCTGTAGGTATAGGGGAGAGACTGGTCCCCGTGGTTCCTGTAGGTATGGGGGAGAGACCTGTTCCTGTCGTTCCTGTAGGTATGGGGGAGAGAACGGTCCCCATAGTTCCTGTAGGTATGGGGGAGAGACCTGTCCCTGTGGTTCCTGTAGGTATGGGGAGAAACCAGTCCCCGTGGTTCCTGCAGGTATGGGGGAGAGACCGGTCTCTGTGGATCGTGTAGGTATGCGGGGGAAGACCGGTCCCCATGGTTGCTGTAGGTGTGGGGCAGAGACTGGTACCCGTGGTTCCTGTAGGTATGGGTAGAGACCGGTCCCCGTGGTTCCTGTAGGTATGGGGAGAGACCAGTCCCCTTGGTTCCTGTGGGTATGGGGGAGAGAACGGTCCCCATAGTTCCTGTAGGTATGGGGGAGAGACCTGTCCCTGTGTTCCTGTAGGTATGGGGAGAAACCAGTCCCCGTGGTTCCTGCAGGTATGGGGGAGAGACCGGTCTCTGTGGATCCTGTAGGTATGCGGGGGAAGACCGGTCCCCATGGTTGCTGTAGGTGTGGGGCGGAGACTGGTACCCGTGGTTCCTGTAGGTATGGGTAGAGACCGGTCCCCGTGGTTCCTGTAGGTATGGGGAGAGACCAGTCCCCGTGGTTCCTGTGGGTATGGGGGGGGACTCCAGTCACCGTGGTTCCTGTAGGTACTCGGAAGTGACCAGTCCCCGTTGTTCCTGTAGGTATGGGGGAGAGACGGGTCCCCGTGGTTCCTGTAGGTATGGGGGGGGAGACCGGTCCCCGTGGTTCCTGTAGGTATGGGGGAGAGACCGGTCCCCATGGTTCCTGTAAGTATGGTGGAGAGACTGGTCCCCGTGGTTCCTGTAGGTATGGGGGAGCGACCGGTCCCCATGGTTCCTGTAAGTATGGGGGAGAGACCGGTCCCCGTGGTTCCTTAGGTATGGGGGAGAGACCGGTCCCCGTGATTCCTGTTGGTATGGGGGAGGGACCGGTCCCCGTGGTTCCTGTAGGTATAGGTTGAGACTGGTCCCCGTGCTTCCTGTAGGTATGCGGGAGAGACCGGTCCCTGTGGTTCCTATATGTATGGTGGAGAGGCGGTCCCCCTGTTTCCCTTAGGTATGCAGGAGAAACGGGTCCCCGTGGATCCTGTAGGTATGCGGGAGAGACCAGTCCCCATGGATCCCATAGGTATGGGGGAAGACCGGTCCCCGAGTTCTTATAGGTATGTCGGAGAGACCGGTCTCCGTGGTTCCTGTAGGTATGGGAGAGAGCCCAGTCCCCGTGGTTCCTGTAGGTATTGGGGAGAAACCGGTCCGCGTGCTTCCTGTAGGTATGCGGGAGAGACCGGTCCCGTGGTTCCTGTAGGTATGGGGAGGAGACCGGTCCCCGAGGTTCCTGTAGGTATGGGGGAGAGAACGGTCCCCGTGGTTCCTGTAGGTATGCGGGATAAACCGGTCCCCGTGGTTCCTGTAGGTATGTGGGAGAAACCGGTCCCCATGGTTCCTGTAGGTATGGGGGAGAGTCCGGTCCCCGTAGTTCCTGTAGGTATGGGGCAGGGGAGATCGGTCCCAGTGGTTCCTGTAGGTATGGGGAGAAGTCCGGTTCCCGTGGTTCCTGTAGGTATGGGGGGAGAGACCGTTCCCCGTGGTTCCTTTAGGTATGGGATGGAGACCAGTCCCCATGGTTTCTCTAGTTGTGGGGTGGACACTGGTACCCATGGTTCCTGTAGGTATCTGGAAAAACCGGACCCCGTGGTTCCTGTAGGTATGCGGGAGAGTCCGGTCCCCATGGTTCCTATAGGTATGATGGAGAGGCCGGTCCCCCAGTTTCCCTTAGGTATGCAGGAGAGACGGACCCCTTGGTTCCTGTAGGTATGCGGGAGAGACCAGTCCCCATGGTTCCTGTAGGTATGGGGGAGAGACTGGTCCCCGTGGTTCCTATAGGTATGGTGGAGAGGCCTGTCCCCCTGTTTCCCTTAGGTATGCAGGATAGACGGGTCCCCGTGGTTCCTGTAGGTATGCGGGAGAGACCAGTCCCTGTGGATCCTGTAGGTATTGGGGAGAGACCATTCCCCGAGGTTCCTGTAGGTATGCGGGGCAGACCAGTCCCCGTGTTTCCTGTAGGCATGTGGGGGGGAAGTCCAGTCCCTGTGGTTCCTGTAGGTATGTGGGAGAAACCGGTCCAAATGGTTCCTGTAGGTATGGGGGAGAGACCGGTCCCCGTGGTTCGTGTAGGTATGGGGGGAGAGTTCGTTCCCCGTGGTTCCTCTAGGTATGTGGAGGGAGACCGGTCCCCGTGGTTCGTGTAAGTTTGGGGCGGAATCCGGTCCCCGTGGTTCCTGTAATTTTCGGGCGGAAACCGGTCCCCGTATTTCCTGTAGGTATGCGGGATAGACCTATCCCTGTGGTTCCTATAGGTATGGTGGAGAGGCGGTCCCCCTGTTTCCCTTAGGTATGCAGGAGAGACGGGTCCCCGTGGATCCTGTAGGCATGCAGGAGAGACCAGTCCCCGTGGATCCCGTAGGTATGGGGGAAGACCGGTCCCCAAGGTTCTTGTAGGTATGGGGGAGAGACCGGTCTCCGTGGTTCCTGTAGGTATGGGGGAGGGCCCAGTCCCCATGGTTCCTTAGGTATGGGGGAAAGACCGGTCCCCGTGATTCCTGCAGGAATGGGGGAGGGACCGGTCCCCGTGGTTCCTGTAGGTATAGGTTGAGACTGGTCCCCGTGCTTCCTGTAGGTATGCGGGAGAGACCGGTCCCTGTGGTTCCTATATGTATGGTGGAGAGGCGGTCCCCCTGTTTCCCTAAGGTATGCAGGAGAAACGGGTCCCCGTGGATCCTGTAGGTATGCGGGAGAGACCAGTCCCCATGGATCCCATAGGTATGGCGGAAGACCGGTCCCCGAGTTCTTGTAGGTATGGGGGAGAGACCGGTCTCCGTGGTTCCTGTAGGTATGGGAGAGAGCACAGTCCCCGTGGTTCCTGTAGGTATGGGGGAGAAACCGGTCCGCGTGCTTCCTGTAGGTATGCGGGAGAGACCGGTCCCGTGGTTCCTGTAGGTATGGGGAGGAGACCGGTCCCCGTGGTTCCTGTAGGTATGCGGGATAAACCGGTCCCCGTGGTTCCTGTAGGTATGTGGGAGAAAACGGTCCCCATGGTTCCTGTAGGTATGGGGGAGAGTCCGGTCCCCGTGGTTCCTGTAGGTATGGGGAGAAGTCCGGTTCCCGTGGTTCCTGTAGGTATGTGGGAGAGACTGGTCCCCGTGGTTCCTGTAGGTATGGGGGGGAGACCGGTCCCCATGGTTCCTGTAGGTATGGGTTGAGACCGGTTTCCGTGGTTCCTGTAGGTATGGGGGGAGAGATAGGTCCCCTTGGTTTCTGTAAGTTTGGGGCAGAAACTGGTCCCCATGTTTCCTGTAGGTATTGGGGGAGAGACGCGTCCCAGTGCTTCCTATAGTTATGGGGGGAAACTGGTCCTCATGGTTCACGTAGGTTTGCAGGAGAGAGCAGTCCCACGTGGTTCCAGTAGGTATGGGCGAGAGACCGGTCCCCGTTTTTCCTGTAGTCATGGGCGAGAGACCGGTCCCCGTTGTTCCTGTAGTTATGGGGGAGAGACCGGTCTCGGTGGTTCCTATAGGTATGGGGGAGAGACCGGTCCCCGTGGTTCCTGTAGGTATGGGGGGGAGACCAGACCCCGTCATTCCTGTAGGTATGGAGGGGAGAGACCGGTCCCGTTGGTTCCTGTAGGTTTGGGGAGAAGACCAGTCCCCGTGGTTCCTATAGGTATGTTGGAGAAATCGGTCCCCGTGGTTCCCGTAGGTATGGGGGGGAGTCCGGTCCCCGTGGTTCCCGTAGGTATTGGGGGAGAGACCGGTCCCCGTGGTTCCTGTAGTTATTGGGGAGAGACCAGTCCCTGTGGTTCCTGTAGGTATGGGGGAGAGACCGGTCCCCGTGGTCCTGTAGGGATCGGGGGGAGTCGGTCCCCGTGGTTCTTGTAGGTATGGGGGGGCGACCGGTCCCCATGGTTCCTGCAGGTATGGGGGGGTTGACGGTCCCCGTGGTTCCTGTAGGAATGCGGGAGAAACTGGTCCCCGTGGTTCCTGTAGGTATGTAGGGGAAACGGGTCCCCGTGGTTCCCGTAGGTATGGGTAAGAGACCGGTGCCGGTGGTTCCTGTAGTTATGCGGGAGAGACAGGTCCCCATGGTTCCTGTAGGTATGGGGGGAGAGACCTGTCCCCGTGGTTCCCTTAGGTATGTGGGAGAAACCAGTCCCCGTGGTTCCTGTAGGTATGCGGGAGAAACCGCCTCCCGTGGTTCCCGTAGGTATGGGGTAGACAACGGTCCCCATGATTCCTGTAGGTATGGGGGAGAGAACGGTCTCCGTGGTTCCTGTAGGTATGGGGGAGAGACCCGTCCCCGTGGTTCCTGTAGGTATGGGGGAGAAACCGGTTCCCGTGGTTCTTGTAGGTATGGGGGAGAGACCGGTCCCCGTGGTTCCTGTAGGTATGTGGGAGAAACCGGTCCCCGTAGTTCCTGTAGGTATGGGCGAGAGACCGGTCCCCGTTGTTCCTGTAGTTATGGGGGAGAGACCGGTCTTGGTGGTTCCTGTAGGTATGGGGGAGAGACCGGTCCCCGTGGTTAATGTAGGTGTGGGGAAGAAACCGGTCCCCGTGGTTCCTGTAGGTATAGGGGAGAGACCGGTCTCGGTGGTTCCTGTAGGTATTGGGGAGAGACCGGTCCCCGTGGTTCCTGTAGGTATTGGGAAGAAACCGGATCCCGTGGTTCCTGTAGGTATAGGGGAGAGACCGTTCTCGTGGTTCCTGTAGGTATGGGGAGGGAGACCGGTCCCCATGGTTTGTGTAGGTGTGGGGCGGAGACCGGTCCCCGTGGTTCCTGTAGGTATGCAGGAGACACCGGTCCATGTGGTTCCTGTAGGTATGTGGCAGAAACCGGTCCCCATGGTTCCTGTAGGTATGTGGGAGAGAACCGTCCCCGTGTTTCCTGTAGGTATGCGGGAGAAACCGGTCCCCGTGGTTCCTGTAGGTATGCGGGAGAGACCAGTCCCCGAGGTTCCTGTAGGTATGCGGGAGAGACCGGTCCCCGTGGTTCCTGTAGGTATGCGGGGAGGAAGTCCAGTCCCCGTGGTTCCTGTAGGTATGTGGGAGAAACCGGTCCCCATGGTTCCTGTAGGTATGGGGGAGAGACCGGTCCCCGTGGTTCGTGTAGGTATGGGGGGAGAGTCTGGTCCCCGTGGTTCCTCTAGGTATTTGGAGGGAGACCGGTCCCCGTGGTTCGTGTAAGTTTGGGGCGGAAACCGGTCCCCGTGGTTCCTGTAATTTTCAGGCAGAAACCGGTCCCCGTGGTTCCTGTAGGTATGCGGGATATACCGGTCCCTGTGGTACCTATAGGTATGGTGGAGAGGCGGTCCCCCTGTTTCCCTTAGGTATGCAGGAGAGACGGGTCCCCGTGGATCCTGTAGGTATGCGGGAGAGCCCAGTCCCCGTGGATCCCGTAGGTATGGGGGAAGACCGGTCCCCGAGGTTCTTGTAGGTATGGGGGAGAGACCGGTCCCCGTGGTTCCTGTAGGAATGGGGGGGAGACCGGTCCCCATGGTTCCTGTAGGTATGTGGGAGAAACCGGATCCCATGGTTCCTGTAGGTATGCCAGAGAAACCGGTCCCCGTGGTTCCCGTAGGTATGGGGGAGAGACCGCTCACCGTGGTTCCTGTAGGTATGGGGGAGAAACTGGTCCCCGTGGTTCCTGTAGGTATGGGGGGAGAGACCGTTCCCCGTGGTTCCTGTAGGAATGGGGGGGGGGGGAGACCGGTCCCCATGGTTTCTGTAGTTGTGGGTCGGACACTGGTACCCGTGGTTCCTGTAGGTATCTGGAAAAACCGGTCCCCGTGGTTCCTGTAGGTATGGGGAGAAACCGGTCCCCGTGGTTCCTGTAGGTATGCGGGAGAGTCCGGTCCCCGTGGTTCCTATAGGTATTGGGAAGAAACCGGATCCCGTGGTTCCTGTAGGTATAGGGGAGAGACCGTTCTCGTGGTTCCTGTAGGTATGGGGAGGGAGACCGGTCCCCATGGTTTGTGTAGGTGTGGGGCGGAGACCGGTCCCCGTGGTTCCTGTAGGTATGCAGGAGACACCGGTCCATGTGGTTCCTGTAGGTATGTGGCAGAAACCGGTCCCCATGGTTCCTGTAGGTATGTGGGAGAGAACCGTCCCCGTGTTTCCTGTAGGTATGCGGGAGAAACCAGTCCCCGTGGTTCCTGTAGGTATGCGGGAGAGACCAGTCCCCGAGGTTCCTGTAGGTATGCGGGAGAGACCGGTCCCCGTGGTTCCTGTAGGTATGCGGGGAGGAAGTCCAGTCCCCGTGGTTCCTGTAGGTATGTGGGAGAAACCGGTCCCCATGGTTCCTGTAGGTATGGGGGAGAGACCGGTCCCCGTGGTTCGTGTAGGTATGGGGGGAGAGTCTGGTCCCCGTGGTTCCTCTAGGTATTTGGAGGGAGACCGGTCCCCGTGGTTCGTGTAAGTTTGGGGCGGAAACCGGTCCCCGTGGTTCCTGTAATTTTCAGGCAGAAACCGGTCCCCGTGGTTCCTGTAGGTATGCGGGATATACCGGTCCCTGTGGTACCTATAGGTATGGTGGAGAGGCGGTCCCCCTGTTTCCCTTAGGTATGCAGGAGAGACGGGTCCCCGTGGATCCTGTAGGTATGCGGGAGAGCCCAGTCCCCGTGGATCCCGTAGGTATGGGGGAAGACCGGTCCCCGAGGTTCTTGTAGGTATGGGGGAGAGACCGGTCCCCGTGGTTCCTGTAGGAATGGGGGGGAGACCGGTCCCCATGGTTCCTGTAGGTATGTGGGAGAAACCGGATCCCATGGTTCCTGTAGGTATGCCAGAGAAACCGGTCCCCGTGGTTCCCATAGGTATGGGGGAGAGACCGCTCACCGTGGTTCCTGTAGGTATGGGGGAGAAACTGGTCCCCGTGGTTCCTGTAGGTATGGGGGGAGAGACCGTTCCCCGTGGTTCCTGTAGGAATGGGGGTTGAGACCGGTCCCCATGGTTTCTGTAGTTGTGGGTCGGACACTGGTACCCGTGGTTCCTGTAGGTATCTGGAAAAACCGGTCCCCGTGGTTCCTGTAGGTATGGGGAGAAACCGGTCCCCGTGGTTCCTGTAGGTATGCGGGAGAGTCCGGTCCCCGTGGTTCCTATAGGTATGATGGAGAGGCCGGTCCCCCAGTTTCCCTTAGGTATGCAGGAGAGACGGACCCCTTGGTTCCTGTAGGTATGCGGGAGAGACCAGTCCCCATGGTTCCTGTAGGTATGGGGGAGAGACTGGTCCCCGTGGTTCCTATAGGTATGGTGGAGAGGCCTGTCCCCCTGTTTCCCTTAGGTATGCAGGATAGACGGGTCCCCGTGGTTCCTGTAGGTATGCGGGAGAGACCAGTCCCCGTGGATCCTGTAGGTATTGGGGAGAGACCGGTCCCCGTGGTTCCTGTAGGTATGGGGGGGAGCCCAGTCCCCGAGGTTCCTGTAGGTATGCGGGAGACACCAGTCCCCGTGGTTCCTGTAGGTATGGTGGGGAAACCAGTCCCCTTGGTTCCTGTAGGTATGGGGGGGAGACCGGTCCCCGTGGTTTCTGTAGGTATGGGGGAACACTGGTCCCCGTGGTTCGTGTAGGTATGGGGGGAGAGACCGGTCCCCGTGGTTCGTGTAGGTATGGGGGGAGAGTCCGGTCCCCGTGGTTCCTGTAAGTATTGGGGGAGAGATCGGTCCCCGTGGTTCCTGTAGGTATGGGGGAGAGACCAGTTCCCTGTGTTTCCTATAGGTATGGTGGAGAGGCGGTCCTTCTGTTTCCCTTAGGTATGCAGGAGAGACGGGTCCCCGTGGATCCTGTAGGTATGCGGGAGAGACCAGTACCCGTGGATCCCGTAAATATGGGGGAAGTCCGGTCCCCGAGGTTCTTGTAGGTATGGGGGAGAGCCGAGTCCCCGTGGTTCCTGTAGGTATGGGGAAGACCGGTCCCCGAGGTTCTTGTAGGTATGGGGGGAGAGACCGGTCCCTGTGGTTCCTGTAGGTATGCGGGAGAGATCGGTCCCCGTGGTTCCTGTAGCTGTGGGGGAGAGACCAGTCCCCGTGGTTCCTGTAGGTATGCGGAAGAGACCGGTCCCGTAGCTCCTATAAGTATGGGAAGAGACTGGTCCCCGTGGTTCCTGTAGGTATGCGGGAGAGACCGGTCCCCGTGGTTCCTGTAGTTATGCGGGAGAAACCGGTCCCCGTGGTTCATGTAGGTATGGGGGGAGACCGGTCCTCGAGGTTCCTGTAGGTATGCGGGAGAGACCGCACCCGTGGTTCCTGTAGGTATGGGGGTGAGACCGGTCCCCGAGGTTCCTGTAGGTATGTGGGAGAGAACCGTCCCCGTGGTTCCTGTAGGTATTGGGGGGAGACCAGCCCCCGAGGTTCCTGTAGGTATGCGGGAGAGACCAGTCCCCGTGTTTCCTGTAGGCATGTGGCGGGGAAGACCAGTCCCTGTGGTTCCTGTAGGTATGTGGGAGAAACCGGTCCAAATGGTTCCTGTAGGTATGGGGGAGAGACCGGTCCCCGTGGTTCGTGTAGGTATGGGGGGAGAGTTCGTTCCCCGTGGTTCCTCTAGGTATGTGGAGGGAGACCGGTCCCCGTGGTTCATGTAAGTTTGGGGCGGAAACCGGTCCCCGTGGTTCCTGTAATTTTCGGGCGGAAACCGGTCCCCGTATTTCCTGTAGGTATGCGGGATAGACCTATCCCTGTGGTTCCTATAGGTATGGTGGAGAGGCGGTCCCCCTGTTTCCCTTAGGTATGCAGGAGAGACGGGTCCCCGTGGGTCCTGTAGGTATGCAGGAGAGACCAGTCCCCGTGGATCCCGTAGGTATGGGGGAAGACCGGTCCCCAAGGTTCTTGTAGGTATGGGGGAGAGACCGGTCTCCGTGGTTCCTGTAGGTATGGGGGAGAGCCCAGTCCCCATGGTTCCTTAGGTATGGGGGAGAGACCGGTCCCCGTGATTCCTGTTGGTATGGGGGAGGGACCGGTCCCCGTGGTTCCTGTAGGTATAGGTTGAGACTGGTCCCCGTGCTTCCTGTAGGTATGCGGGAGAGACCGGTCCCTGTGGTTCCTATATGTATGGTGGAGAGGCGGTCGCCCTGTTTCCCTTAGGTATGCAGGAGAAACGGGTCCCCGTGGATCCTGTAGGTATGCGGGAGAGACCAGTCCCCATGGATCCCATAGGTATGGGGGAAGACCGGTCCCCGAGTTCTTGTAGGTATGGGAGAGAGACCGGTCTCCATGGATCCTGTAGGTATGGGAGAGAGCCCAGTCCCCGTGGTTCCTGTAGGTATGGGGGAGAAACCGGTCCGCGTGCTTCCTGTAGGTATGCGGGAGGGACCGGTCCCGTGGTTCCTGTAGGTATGGGGAGGAGACCGGTCCCCGAGGTTCCTGTAGGTACGGGGGAGAGAACGGTCCCCGTGGTTCCTATAGGTATGCGGGATAAACCGGTCCCCGTGGTTCCTGTAGGTATGTGGGAGAAACCGGTCCCCATGGTTCCTGTAGGTATGGGGGAGAGTCCGGTCCCCGTGGTTCGTGTAGGTATGGGGGGAGAGTCCGGTCCCCGTGGTTCCTGTAGGTATGGGGCAGGGGAGATCGGTCCCCGTGGTTCCTGTAGGTATGGGGAGAAGTCCGGTTCCCGTGGTTCCTGTAGGTATGTGGGAGAGACTGGTCCCCGTGGTTCCTGTAGGTATGGGGGGGAGACCGGTCCCCGTGGTTCCTGTAGGTATGGGGGAAGACCGGTCCCCGTGAATCCTGTAGGTATGGGGGAAGACCTGTCCCCGAGGTTCCCGTAGGTATGGGGGAAGACCGGTCCCCGAGGTTCCCGTAGGTATGGGGGAAGACCAGTCCCCGTGGTTCCTGTAGGTATGCGGGAGAGACCGGTCCCCGTGGTTCCTGTAGGTATGGGGGAAGTCCGGTCCCCGAGGTTCCCGTAGGTATGCGGGAGAGACCGGTCCCCGTGATTCCTGTAGGTATGGGGGAGAAACCGGTCCCCGTGGTTCCTGTAGGTATGGGGCAGGGGAGATCGGTCCCCGTGGTTCCTGTGGGTATGGGGAGAAGTCCGGTTCCCGTGGTTCCTGTAGGTATGTGGGAGAGACTGGTCCCCGTGGTTCCTGTAGGTATGGGGGGAAGACCGGTCCCCGTGGTTCCTGTAATTTTCAGGCAGAAACCGGTCCCCGTGGTTCCTGTAGGTATGCGGGATATACCGGTCCCTGTGGTACCTATAGGTATGGTGGAGAGGCGGTCCCCCTGTTTCCCTTAGGTATGCAGGAGAGACGGGTCCCCGTGGATCCTGTAGGTATGCCAGAGAGACCAGTACCCGTGGATCCCGTAAATATGGGGGAAGTCCGGTCCCCGAGGTTCTTGTAGGTATGGGGGAGAGACCGGTCTCCGTGGTTCCTGTAGGTATGGGGGAGAGCCCATTCCCCGTGGTTCCTGTAGGTATGGGGGAAGACTGGTCCCCGAGGTTCTTGTAGGTATGGGGGAGAGACCGGTCCCTGTGGTTCCTGTAGGTATGCGGGAGAGATCGGTCCCCGTGGTTCCTGTAGCTGTGGGGGAGAGACCAGTCCCCGTGGATCCTGTAGGTATGCGGAAGAGACCAGTCCCCGTAGCTCCTATAAGTATGGGAAGAGACCAGTCCCCGTGGTTCCTGTAGGTATGCGGGAGAAACCGGTCCCCGTGGTTCATGTAGGTATGGGAAGAGACCGGTCCCCGTGGTTCCTGTAGGTATGCGGGAGAGACCGCACCCGTGGTTCCTGTAGGTATGGGGGTGAGACCGGTCCCCGAGGTTCCTGTAGGTATGTGGGAGAGAACCGTCCCCGTGGTTCCTGTAGGTATTGGGGGGAGACTAGTCCCCGAGGTTCCTGTAGGTATGCGGGAGAGACCAGTCCCCGTGTTTCCTGTAGGCATGCGGGGGGGAAGTCCAGTCCCTGTGGTTCCTGTAGGTATGTGGTAGAAACCGGTCCAAATGGTTCCTGTAGGTATGGGGGAGAGACCGGTCCCCGTGGTTCGTGTAGGTATGGGGGGAGAGTTCGTTCCCCGTGGTTCCTCTAGGTATGTGGAGGGAGACCGGTCCCCGTGGTTCGTTTAAGTTTGGGGCAGAAACCGGTCCCCGTGGTTCCTGTAATTTTCGGGCGGAAACCGGTCCCCGTATTTCCTGTAGGTATGCGGGATAGACCTATCCCTGTGGTTCCTATAGGTATGGTGGAGAGGCAGTCCCCCTGTTTCCCTTAGGTATGCAGGAGAGACGGGTCCCCGTGGATCCTGTAGGTATGCAGGAGAGACCAGTCCCCGTGGATCCCGTAGGTATGGGGGAAGACCGGTCCCCAAGGTTCTTGTAGGTATGGGGAAGAGACCGGTCTCCGTGGTTCCTGTAGGTATGAGGGAGAGCCCAGTCCCCGTGGTTCCTTAGGTATGGGGGAGAGACCGGTCCCCGTGATTCCTGTTGGTATGGGGGAGGGACCGGTCCCCGTGGTTCCTGTAGGTATAGGTTGAGACTGGTCCCCGTGCTTCCTGTAGGTATGCGGGAGAGACCGGTCCCTGTGGTTCCTATATGTATGGTGGAGAGGCGGTCCCCTGTTTCCCTTAGGTATGCAGGAGAAACGGGTCCCCGTGGATCCTGTAGGTATGCGGGAGACCAGTCCCCATGGATCCCATAAGTATGGGGGAAGACCGGTCCCCGAGTTCTTGTAGGTATGGGGGAGAGACCGGTCTCCCTGGTTCCTGTAGGTATGGGAGAGAGCCCAGTCCCCGTGGTTCCTGTAGGTATGGGGGAGAAACCGGTCCGCGTGCTTCCTGTAGGTATGCGGGAGAGACCGGTCCCGTGGTTCCTGTAGGTATGGGGAGGAGACCGGTCCCCGAGGTTCCTGTAGGTATGGGGGAGAGAACGGTCCCCGTGGTTCCTGTAGGTATGCGGGATAAACCGGTCCCCGTGGTTCCTGTAGGTATGTGGGAGAAACCGGTCCGCGTGCTTCCTGTAGGTATGCGGGAGAGACCGGTCCCGTGGTTCCTGTAGGTATGGGGAGGAGACCGGTCCCCGAGGTTCCTGTAGGTATGGGGGAGAGAACGGTCCCCGTGGTCCTGTAGGTATGCGGGATAAACCGGTCCCCGTGGTTCCTGTAGGTATGTGGGAGAAACCGGTCCCCATGGTTCCTGTAGGTATGGGGGAGAGTCCGGTCCCCGTGGTTCCTGTAGGTATGGGGCAGGGGAGATCGGTCCCCATGGTTCCTGTAGGTATGTGGGAGAGACTGGTCCCCGTGGTTCCTGTAGGTATGGGGGTGAGACCGGTCCCCGTGGTTCCTGTAGGTATTGGGGAAGACCGGTCCCCGTGAATCCTGTAGGTATGTGGGAAGACCTGTCCCCGAGGTTCCCATAGGTATGGGGGAAGACCGGTCCCCGAGGTTCCCGTAGGTATGGGGGAAGACCAGTCCCCGTGGTTCCTGTAGGTATGCGGGAGAGACCGGTCCCCGTGGTTCCTGTAGGTATGGGGGAAGTCCGGTCCCCGAGGTTCCCGTAGGTATTCGGGAGAGACCGGCCCCCTGGTTCCTGTAGGTATGGGGGGGGAGACCGGTCCCCATGGTTTTTGTAGTTGTGGGTCGGACACTGGTACCCGTGGTTCCTGTAGGTATCCGGAAAAACCGGTCCCCGTGGTTCCTGTAGGTATGGGGAGAAACCGGTCCCCGTGGTTCTTGTAGGTATGCGGGAGAGTTCGGTCCCCGTGGTTCCTATAGGTATGGTGGAGAGGCCTGTCCCCCTGTTTCCCTTAGGTATGCAGGATAGACGGGTCCCCGTGGTTCCTGTAGGTATGCGGGAGAGACCAGACCCCGTGGATCCTGTAGGTATTGGGGAGAGACCGGTCCCCTTGGTTCCTGTAGGTATGCGGGAGAGACCGGTCCCCGTGGATCATGTAGGTATGGGGGGGAGCCCAGTCCCCGAGGTTCCTGTAGGTATGTGGGAGACACCAGTCCCCGTGGTTTCTGTAGGTATTGGGGGGAGAGACCGGTCCCCGTGGTTCGTGTAGGTATTTGGGAGAAACCGGTCCCCGTGGTTCCTGTAGGTATGTGGGAGAGACCGGTCTCCGTGGTTCCTGTAGGTATGGGGGAGAGACCAGTTCCCTGTGTTTCCTATAGGTATGGTGGAGAGGCGGTCCCCCTGTTTCCCTTAGGTATGCAGGAGAGAAGGGTCTCCGTGGATCCTGTAGGTATGCGGGAGAGACCAGTACCCGTGGATCCCGTAAATATGGGGGAAATCCGGTCCCCGAGGTTCTTGTAGGTATGGGGGAGAGACCGGTCTCCGTGGTTCCTGTAGGTATGGGGGAGAGCCCAGTCCCCGTGGTTCCTGTAGGTATGGGGGAAGACCGGTCCCCGAGGTTCTTGTAGGTATGGGGGAGAGACCGGTCCCTGTGGTTCCTGTAGGTATGCGGGAGAGACCGGTCCCCGTGGTTCCTGTAGCTGTGGGGGAGAGACCGGTCCCCGTGGTTCCTGTAGGTATGCGGAAGAGACCGGTCCCCATAGCTCCTATAAGTATGGGAAGAGACCGGTCCCCGTGGTTCCTGTAGGTACGCGGGAGAGACCGGTCCCCGTGGTTCCTGTAGGTATGCGGGAGAAACCGGTCCCCGTGGTTCATGTAGGTATGGGGGAAGACCAGTCCTCGAGGTTCCTATAGGTATGCGGGAGAGACCGGACCCGTGGTTCCTGTAGGTATTGGGGGGAGACCAGTCCCCGAGGTTCCTGTAGGTATGCGGGAGAGACCAGTCCCCGTGTTTCCTGTAGGCATGTGGCGGGGAAGACCAGTCCCTGTGGTTCCTGTAGGTATGTGGGAGAAACCGATCCAAATGGTTCCTGTAGGTATGGGGGAGAGACCGGTCCCCGTGGTTCGTGTAGGTATGGGGGGAGAGTTCGTTCCCCGTGGTTCCTCTAGGTATGTGGAGGGAGACCGGTCCCCGTGGTTCATGTAAGTTTGGGGCGGAAACCGGTCCCCGTGGTTCCTGTAATTTTCGGGCGGAAACCGGTCCCCGTATTTCCTGTAGGTATGCGGGATAGACCTATCCCTGTGGTTCCTATAGGTATGGTGGAGAGGCGGTCCCCCTGTTTCCCTTAGGTATGCAGGAGAGACGGGTCCCCGTGGGTCCTGTAGGTATGCAGGAGAGACCAGTCCCCGTGGATCCCGTAGGTATGGGGGAAGACCGGTCCCCAAGGTTCTTGTAGGTATGGGGGAGAGACCGGTCTCCGTGGTTCCTGTAGGTATGGGGGAGAGCCCAGTCCCCATGGTTCCTTAGGTATGGGGGAGAGACCGGTCCCCGTGATTCCTGTTGGTATGGGGGAGGGACCGGTCCCCGTGGTTCCTGTAGGTATAGGTTGAGACTGGTCCCCGTGCTTCCTGTAGGTATGCGGGAGAGACCGGTCCCTGTGGTTCCTATATGTATGGTGGAGAGGCGGTCGCCCTGTTTCCCTTAGGTATGCAGGAGAAACGGGTCCCCGTGGATCCTGTAGGTATGCGGGAGAGACCAGTCCCCATGGATCCCATAGGTATGGGGGAAGACCGGTCCCCGAGTTCTTGTAGGTATGGGAGAGAGACCGGTCTCCATGGATCCTGTAGGTATGGGAGAGAGCCCAGTCCCCGTGGTTCCTGTAGGTATGGGGGAGAAACCGGTCCGCGTGCTTCCTGTAGGTATGCGGGAGGGACTGGTCCCGTGGTTCCTGTAGGTATGGGGAGGAGACCGGTCCCCGAGGTTCCTGTAGGTACGGGGGAGAGAACGGTCCCCGTGGTTCCTATAGGTATGCGGGATAAACCGGTCCCCGTGGTTCCTGTAGGTATGTGGGAGAAACCGGTCCCCATGGTTCCTGTAGGTATGGGGGAGAGTCCGGTCCCCGTGGTTCGTGTAGGTATGGGGGGAGAGTCCGGTCCCCGTGGTTCCTGTAGGTATGGGGCAGGGGAGATCGGTCCCCGTGGTTCCTGTAGGTATGGGGAGAAGTCCGGTTCCCGTGGTTCCTGTAGGTATGTGGGAGAGACTGGTCCCCGTGGTTCCTGTAGGTATGGGGGGGAGACCGGTCCCCGTGGTTCCTGTAGGTATGGGGGAAGACCGGTCCCCGTGAATCCTGTAGGTATGGGGGAAGACCTGTCCCCGAGGTTCCCGTAGGTATGGGGGAAGACCGGTCCCCGAGGTTCCCGTAGGTATGGGGGAAGACCAGTCCCCGTGGTTCCTGTAGGTATGCGGGAGAGACCGGTCCCCGTGGTTCCTGTAGGTATGGGGGAAGTCCGGTCCCCGAGGTTCCCGTAGGTATGCGGGAGAGTCCGGTCCCCGTGATTCCTGTAGGTATGGGGGAGAAACCGGTCCCCGTGGTTCCTGTAGGTATGGGGCAGGGGAGATCGGTCCCCGTGGTTCCTGTAGGTATGGGGAGAAGTCCGGTTCCCGTGGTTCCTGTAGGTATGTGGGAGAGACTGTTCCCCGTGAATCCTGTAGGTATGGGGTAGAGACCGGTTCCCGTGGTTCCTGTAGGTATGGGGGGGAGACCGGTCCCCGTGGTTCCTGTAATTTTCAGGCAGAAACCGGTCCCCGTGGTTCCTGTAGGTATGCGGGATATACCGGTCCCTGTGGTACCTATAGGTATGGTGGAGAGGCGGTCCCCCTGTTTCCCTTAGGTATGCAGGAGAGACGGGTCCCCGTGGATCCTGTAGGTATGCGGGAGAGACCAGTACCCGTGGATCCCGTAAATATGGGGGAAATCCGGTCCCCGAGGTTCTTGTAGGTATGGGGGAGAGACAGGTCTCCGTGGTTCCTGTAGGTATGGGGGAGAGCCCATTCCCCGTGGTTCCTGTAGGTATGGGGGAAGACTGGTCCCCGAGGTTCTTGTAGGTATGGGGGAGAGACCGTTACCTGTGGTTCCTGTAGGTATGCGGGAAAGATCGGTCCCCGTGGTTCCTGTAGCTGTGGGAGAGAGACCAGTCCCCGTGGTTCCTGTAGGTATGCGGAAGAGACCAGTCCCCGTAGCTCCTATAAGTATGGGAAGAGTCCAGTCCCCGTGGTTCCTGTAGGTATGCGGGAGAAACCGGTCCCCGTGGTTCATGTAGGTATGGGAAGAGACCGGTCCCCGTGGTTCCTGTAGGTATGCGGGAGAGACCGCACCCGTGGTTCCTGTAGGTATGGGGGTGAGACCGGTCCCCGTGGTTCGTGTAAGTTTGGGGTGGAAACCGGTCCCCGTGGTTCCTGTAATTTTCGGGCGGAAACCGGTCCCCGTATTTCCTGTAGGTATGCGGGATAGACCTATCCCTGTGGTTCCTATAGGTATGGTGGAGAGGCAGTCCCCCTGTTTCCCTTAGGTATGCAGGAGAGACGGGTCCCCGTGGATCCTGTAGGTATGCAGGAGAGACCAGTCCCCGTGGATCCCGTAGGTATGGGGGAAGACCGGTCCCCAAGGTTCTTGTAGGTATGGGGAAGAGACCGGTCTCCGTGGTTCCTGTAGGTATGAGGGAGAGCCCAGTCCCCGTGGTTCCTTAGGTATGGGGGAGAGACCGGTCCCCGTGATTCCTGTTGGTATGGGGGAGGGACCGGTCCCCGTGGTTCCTGTAGGTATAGGTTGAGACTGGTCCCCGTGCTTCCTGTAGGTATGCGGGAGAGACCAGTCCCTGTGGTTCCTATATGTATGGTGGAGAGGCGGTCCCCTGTTTCCCTTAGGTATGCAGGAGAAACGGGTCCCCGTGGATCCTGTAGGTATGCGGGAGAGACCAGTCCCCATGGATCCCATAAGTATGGGGGAAGACCGGTCCCCGAGTTCTTGTAGGTATGGGGGAGAGACCGGTCTCCGTGGTTCCTGTAGGTATGGGAGAGAGCCCAGTCCCCGTGGTTCCTGTAGGTATTGGGGGGACACCAGTCCCCGAGGTTCCTGTAGGAATGCGGGAGAGACCAGTCCCCGTGTTTCCTGTAGGCATGCGGGGGGGAAGTCCAGTCCCTGTGGTTCCTGTAGGTATGTGGGAGAAACCGGTCCAAATGGTTCCTGTAGGTATTGGGGAGAGACCGGTCCCCATGGTTCCTGTAGGTATTGAGGGGAGACCGATCCCTGTGGTTCCTGCAGGTTCTGGGAGAGACCGGTCCCCGTGGTTCCTGTAGGTATGTGGGAGAGACCGGTTCCTGTTTTTCCTGTAGGTATGGGGGAGTGACGGGTCCCTGTGGTTCCTGCAGCTATAAGGGAGAGACCGGTACCCGTGGTTCCCGTAGGTATGGGTGAGAGACCCGTCCCCGTGGTTCCTGTAGGTATTGGGGGAGACCGGTCCCCGTGATTCCTGTAGGTATGTGGGAGAGACCGGTCTCCGTGGTTTCTGTAGGTATGGGGGAGAGCCCGGTCCCCGTGGTTGCTGTAGTTATGCTGGGAGAGACCGGTCTCCGTGGTTCCAGTAGGTATGCAGGAGAAACCGGTCCCCGTGGTTCCTGTAGGTATGGGGGAGAGACTGGTCCCCGTGGTTCCTGTAGGTATTTGGGAGAAACCGGTCCCCGTGGTTGCTGTAGGTATGTGGGAGAGACCGGTCTCCGTGGTTCCTGTAGGTATGGGGGAGAGCCCAGTCCCTGTGGTTGCTGTAGTTATGCTGGGAGTGACCGGTCTCCGTGGTTCCAGTAGGTATGCGGGAGAAACCGGTCCCCGTGGTTCCTGTAGGTATGGTGGAGAGACTGGTCCCCGTGGTTCCTGTAGGTATTTGGGAGAAACCGGTCCCCGTGGTTCCCGTAGGTATGGGGGAGAGACCTGTCCCCGTGGTTCCTGTAGGTATTGGGGAGAGACTGGTCCCTGTGGTTCCTGTAGTTATGCGGGAAAAACCGGTCCCCATGGTTCCCGTAGGTATGGGGTGGTGACCGGTCCCCGTGGTTCTTGTAGGTATGGGGGAGAGACCGGTGTCCATGGTTCCTGTAGGTATGGGGAGAGACCGGTCGCTGTGATTCCTGTAGGTATGGGGTGGGAGACCGGTCCCCGTGGTTCCTTTAGATTTTGGGGAGAGACCGGTCCCCGTGGCTCCTCTAGGTATCGGGAGAAACGGGTCCCCGTGGTTCCCTTAGGTATGCAGTAGAGACCAGTCCCCATGGTTCCCGTAGGTATGCGGGGGAGACCGGACCCAATGGTTCCAGTATGTATGGTGGGGAGATCAGGCCCTTGGTTCCTGTAGGTATGCGGGAGAAACTGGTCCCCGTGGTTCCCGTAGGTATGGGGTGGAGACCGGTCCCCGTGGTTCGTGTAGGTATGGGGGGGGGAGACCGGTCCCCGTGGTTCGTGTAGGTATGGGGGAGAGACCGGTCCCCATGGTTCCTGTAGGTATGGGGGAGAGACCGGTCCCCGTGGTTCCTGTAGGTATGGGGGAGAGACCGGTCCTCGTGGTTCCTGTAGGTATGCAGGAGGGACCGGTCCCCATGGTTCCTGTAGGTTTGCAGGAGAGAGCAGTCCCACGTGGTTCCTGTAGGTATGGGGGAGAGACCCGTTCCCGTGGTTCCTGTAGGTATGCGGCGGACAGTGGCCCGGTGGTTCCTGTAGGGTTGCGGAGCAGACCCGTCCCCAGGGTTCCTGTAGGTGTGGGGCGGAGACTGGTACCCGTGGTTCCTGTAGGTATGGGTAGAGACCGGTCCCCATGGTTCCTGTAGGTATGGGGAGAAACCAGTCCCCATGGTTCCTGTAGGTATGGGGAGAAACCAGTCCCCGTGGTTCCTGTAGGTATGGGGGGAGGTCCAGTCCCCGTGGTTCCTGTAGGTATGGATGGGGAGTGCAGTCCCCGGGGTTCCTGTAAGTACGCGGTAGTGACCTCTCCCTGTGGTTCCTGTAGGTTTGGGGGATAGAGGGTTCCCCATTTTTCCGGTAGGTATGGGGGGGATACCGATCCCTGTGGTTCCTGTAGGTATGTGGGAGAGACCGGTCCCCGTGGTTCCTATAGGTATGTGGGAGAGACCGGTTCCTGTGGTTCCTGTAGATATAGGTGGAGACTGGTCCCTGTGGTTCCTGCAGGTATGGGGGAGAGACCGGTCTCCGTGGTTCCTGTAGGTATGCGGGAGAAACCGGTGTCCGTGGATCCTGTAGGAATGGGGGGGAGACCGTTCCCGTGGTTTCTGTAGGTATGGGGTGGAGACCGGTCCCCATGGTTCCTGTAGGTATGGGGTGGACACCGGTTCCCGTGGTTCCTGTAGCTATGGGGGAGAGACTGGTCCCTGTGGTACCCGTAGGTATGGGAGAGAGACCAGTCCCCGTGGTTCCTGTACGTATGGGTGGACATCGGTCCCCATGGTTCCTGTAGGTATGGGGAGAAACCAGTCCCCATGGTTCCTGTAGGTATGGGGAGAAACCAGTCCCCATGGTTCCTGTAGGTATGGGGAGAAACCGATCCCCGTGGTTCCCGTAGGTATGGGGGAGAGACCCGTCCCCGTGGTTCCTATAGGTATGGGGCAGACAGCGGCGCGGTGGTTCCTGTAGGGATGCGGAGCAGACTGGTCCCCATGGTTCCTGTAGGTGTGGGGCAGAGACTGGTACCCGTGGTTCCTGTAGGTATGGGTAGAGACCGGTCCCTGTGGTTCCTGTAGGTATGGGGAGAAACCAGTCCCGTGGTTCCTGTAGGTATGGGGGGGTGTCCAGTCCCCGTGGTTCCTGTAGGTATGGGGGGGGAGTCCAGTCCCCATGGTTTCTATAGGTACGCGTTAGTGACCACTCCCTGTGGTTCCAGTAGGTATGTGGGAAAGAC
The DNA here is from genome assembly GCF_033115175.1 of Lepus europaeus. Lineage (NCBI taxonomy): Eukaryota > Metazoa > Chordata > Mammalia > Lagomorpha > Leporidae > Lepus > Lepus europaeus. Next base: position 156,567,469 of record NC_084831.1, read on the forward strand.
GGGTCCCCATATTTCCTGTATGTATCGGGGGGGGGGGCGACCGGTCCCCGTGGTTCCTGTAGGTATGGAAGAGAGACCAGTCCCCATGCTTCCTGAAGCTATGGGGGAGAAACCGGTCCCCGCGGTTCCTCTAGGTATGGGGCTAGAAACCCGTCCCAGTGGTTCCTCTAGGTATGGGTGGGAAACCGGTCCCCGTGGTTCCTGTAGGTGTGGGGGAGAGATCGGTCCCTGTGGTTCCTGTAGGTATTGATGGAGACCGGTCTCCGTGCTTCCTGTAGGTATGGGGGGAGACCGGTCCCCGTGGCTCCTCTAGGTATCGGGAGAGACGGGTCCCCGTGGTTCCCATAGGTATGCAGTAGAGACCAGTCCCCATGGTTCCCGTAGGTATGCGGGGGAGACCGGTCCCCATGGTTCCAGTATGTATGGTGGGGAGACCGGGCCCTTGGTTCCTGTAGGTATGCGGGAGAAACTGGTCCCCGTGGTTCCCGTAGGTATGGGGAGGAGTCCGGTCCCCGTGGTTAGTGTAGGTATGGGGGGAGAGACCGGTCCCCGTGGTTCCTGTACATTTGGGGCGGAAACCGGTCCCCGTGGTTCCTGTAGGTACGCATTAGTGACCACTCCCTGTGGTTCCTGTAGGTATGTGGGAAAGACAGGTCCCCATGTTTCCAGTAGGTATGGAGGGGAGACCGATCCCTCTGGTTCCTGTAGGTATTGGTAGAGACCGGTTCCCGTGTTCCCTGTATGTATGTGGGAGAGACCGGTTCCTGTTGTTCCTGTAGGTATGGGGGAGAGACCGGTCCCTGTGGTTCCTGCAGCTATAAGGGAGAGACCGGTACCCGTGGTTCCCGTAGGTATGGGTGAGAGACCCGTCCCCGTGGTTCCTGTAGGTATTGGGGGAGACTGGTCCCCGTGATTCCTGTAGGTATGTGGGAGAGACCGGTCTCCGTGGTTCCTGTAGGCATGCGGGAGAAACCGGTCCCCGTGGTTCCTGTAGGTATGGGGGAGAGACTGGTCCCCGTGGTTCCTGTAGGTATTTGGGAGAAACCATTCCCCGTGGTTCCCGTAGGTATGGGGGAGAGACCGGTCCCCGTGGTTCTTGTTGGTATGGGGGAGAGACCGGTGTCCATGGTTCCTGTAGTTATGGGGAGAGACCGGTCTCCAAAGTTCCTGTAGTATGGGGAGAGACCGGTCTCCGTGATTCCTGTAGGTATGGGGGGGGAGACCGGTCCCCGTGGTTCCTGTAGGTATTGGGGAGACACTGGTCCCCGTGGTTCCTGTAGGTATGCGGGAGAAACCGGTTCCCGTGGTTGCTGTAGGTATGGGGGAGAGACTGGTCCCTGTGATTCCTGTAGGTATGCGGGAGAAACCGGTCCCCGTGGTTCCCGTAGGTATTGGGGAGAGACCGGTCCCCGTGGTTCCCGTAGGTATTGGGGAGAGACCGGTCCCCGTGGTTCTTGTAGGTATGGGGAAGAGACCGGTCCCCGTGGTTCCTGTAGGTATGGAAAGAAACCGGTCCCCGTGGTTCCTCTAGGTATGGGGGCGAAACCGTTCTCCGTGATTCCAGTAGGTATGCGGGAGAAACCGGTCCCCGTGGTTCCTGTAGGTATGGGGGAGAGACCGGTCCCCGTGGTTCCTGTAGGTATGCGGGAGAAACCGTTCCCCGTGATTCCTGTAGGTATGCGGGAGAGACCAGTCCACATTGTTCCTGTAGGTATGGGGAGAGACCGGTCCCCGTGTTTCCAGTAGGTATTGGGGAGAGACTGGTCCCCGTGGTTCCTGTAGGTATTTGGGAGAAACCGTTCCCCGTGGTTCCCATATGTATGGGGGAGAGACCGGTCCCCGTGGTTCTTGTAGGTATGGGGGAGAGACCGGTGTCCATGGTTCCTGTAGGTATGGGGAGAGACCGGTCTCCAAAGTTCCTGTAGGTATGGGGAGAGACCGGTCGCTGTGATTCCTGTAGGTAGGGGGGGGGGAGGCCGGTCCCCGTGGTTCCTGTAGGTATTGGGGGAGACCGGTCTCCGTGCTTCCTGTAGGAATGGGGCGAGACCGGTCCCCGTGGCTCCTCTAGGTATCTGGAGAAACGGGTCCCCGTGGTTCCCTTAGGTATGCAGTAGAGACCAGTCCCCATGGTTCCCGTAGGTATGCGGGGGAGACCGGTCCCAATGGTTCCAGTATGTATGGTGGGGATATCAGGCCCTTGGTTCCTGTAGGTATGCGGGAGAAACTGGTCCCCGTGGTTCCCGTAGGTATGGGGGGGAGACCGGTCCCCGTGGTTCATGTAGGTATGGGGGGGGGAGACCGGTCCCCGTGGTTCCTGTAGGTATGCAGGAGGGACCGGTCCCCATGGTTCCTGTAGGTTTGCAGGAGAGAGCAGTCCCACGTGGTTCCTGTAGGTATGGGGGAGAGACCCGTTCCCGTGGTTCCTGTAGGTATGCGGCGGACAGTGGCCTGGTGGTTCCTGTAGGGATGCGGAGCAGACCCGTCCCCAGGGTTCCTGTAGGTGTGGGGCAGAGACTGGTACCCGTGGTTCCTGTAGGTATGGGTAGAGACCGGTCCCCATGGTTCCTGTAGGTATGGGGAGAAACCAGTCCCCATGGTTCCTGTAGGTATGGGGAGAAACCAGTCCCCGTGGTTCCTGTAGGTATGGGGGGAGGTCCAGTCCCCGTGGTTCCTGTAGGTATGGAGGGGGAGTGCAGTCCCCGGGGTTCCTGTAGGTACGCTGTAGTGACCTCTCCCTGTGGTTCCTGTAGGTTTGGGGGATAGACGGTTCCCCATTTTTCCGGTAGGTATGGGGGGGAGACCGATCCCTGTGGTTCCTGTAGGTATGTGGGAGAGAACGGTCCCCGTTGTTCCTGTAGGTATGTGGGAGAGACCGGTTCCTGTGGTTCCTGTAGATATAGGTGGAGACTGGTCCCTGTGGTTCCTGCAGGTATGGGGGAGAGACCGGTCTCCGTGGTTCCTGTAGGTATTTTGGAGAAACCGGTGTCCGTGGATCCTGTAGGAATGGGGGGGAGACAGTTCCCGTGGTATCTGTAGGTATGGGGGGGAGACCGGTCCCCATGGTTCCTGTAGGTATGGGGAGGAAACCGGTCCCCGTGGTTCCTGTAGCTATGGGGGAGAGACTGATCCCTGTGGTACCCGTAGGTATGGGAGAGAGACCGGTCCCCGTGGTTCCTGTACGTATGGGTGGACACCGGTCCCCATGGTTCCTGTAGGTATGGGGAGAAACCAGTCCCCATGGTTCCTGTAGGTATGGGGAGAAACCGATCCCCGTGGTTCCCGTAGGTATGGGGGAGAGACCAGTCCCCGTGATTCCTGTAGGTATGGGGGAGAGACCAGTCGCCGTGGTTCCTGTAGGTATGGGTGGAGAGACCGGTCCCCTTGTTTCCTGTAAGTTTGGGGCGTAAACCGGTCCAAAGGTTCCTGTAGGTTTTGGGGGAGAGACCGGTCCCGGTGCTTCCTGTAGGTATGGGGGGAAACTGGTCCCCATGGTTCCCGTAGGTATGTGGCAGAGAGCAGTCCCACGTGGTTCCCGTAGGTATGCCGGGAAAACCGGTCCCTGTGGTTCCTGTAGGTATGGGGGAGAGACCCGTCCCCGTGATTCCTGTAGGTATGGGGCGGACAGCGGCGTGGTGGTTCCTGTAGGGATGCGGAGCAGACTGGTCCCCATGGTTCCTGTAGGTGTGGGGCAGAGACTGGTACCCGTGGTTCCTGTAGGTATGGGTAGAGACCGGTCCCTGTGGTTCCTGTAGGTATGGGGAGAAACCAGTCCCGTGGTTCCTGTAGGTATGGGGGGGGTGTCCAGTCCCTGTGGTTCCTGTAGGTATGGGGGGGGAGTCCAGTCCCCATGGTTTCTATAGGTACGCGTTAGTGACCACTCCCTGTGGTTCCAGTAGGTATGTGGGAAAGACGGGTCCCCATATTTCCTGTATGTATCGGGGGGGGGGGGCGACCGGTCCCCGTGGTTCCTGTAGGTATGGAAGAGAGACCAGTCCCCATGCTTCCTGAAGCTATGGGGGAGAAACCGGTCCCCGCGGTTCCTCTAGGTATGGGGCTAGAAACCGGTCCCAGTGGTTCCTCTAGGTATGGGTGGGAAACCGGTCCCCGTGGTTCCTGTAGGTGTGGGGGAGAGATCAGTCCCTGTGGTTCCTGTAGGTATTGGTGGAGACCGGTCTCCTTGCTTCCTGTAGGTATGGGGGGAGACCGGTCCCCGTGGCTCCTCTAGGTATCGGGAGAGACGGGTCCCCGTGGTTCCCATAGGTATGCAGTAGAGACCAGTCCCCATGGTTCCCGTAGGTATGCGGGGGAGACTGGTCCCCATGGTTCCAGTATGTATGGTGGGGAGACCGGGCCCTTGGTTCCTGTAGATATGTGGGAGAGACTGGTCTCCGTGGTTCCCGTAGGTATGGGGAGGAGTCCGGTCCCCTTGGTTAGTGTAGGTATGGGTGGAGAGACCGGTCCCCGTGGTTCCTGTACATTTGTGGCGGAAACCGGTCCCCGTGGTTCCTGTAGGTACGCGTTAGTGACCACTCCCTGTGGTTCCTGTAGGTATGTGGGAAAGACAGGTCCCCATGTTTCCAGTAGGTATGGAAGGGAGACCGATCCCTGTGGTTCCTGAAGGTATGTTGGAGAGACCGGTCCCCGTGGTTCCTGTAGGTATGTGGGAGAGACCGGTTCCTGTTGTTCCTGTAGGTATAGGGGAGAGACCGGTCCCTGTGGTTCCTGCAGCTATAAGGGAGAGACCGGTACCCGTGGTTCCCGTAGGTATGGGTGAGAGACCCGTCCCCGTGTTTCTGTAGGTATTGGGGGAGACCGGTCCCCGTGATTCCTGTAGGTATGTGGGAGAGACCGGTCTCCGTGGTTCCTGTAGGTATGGGGGAGAGCCCAGTCCCCGTGGATGCTGTAGTTATGCTGGGAGAGACCGGTCTCCGTGGTTCCAGTAGGTATGCGGGAGAAACCGGTCCCCATGGTTCCTGTAGGTATGGGGGAGAGACTGGTCCCCGTGGTTCCTGTAGGTATTTGGGAGAAACCGTTCCCCGTGGTTCCCGTAGGTATGGGGGAGAGACCGGTCCCCGTGGTTCTTGTAGGTATGGGGGAGAGACCGGTGTCCATGGTTCCTGTAGTTATGGGGAGAGACCGGTCTCCAAAGTTCCTGTAATATGGGGAGAGACCAGTCTCCGTGATTCCTGTAGGTATGGGGGGGAGACCGGTCCCCATGGTTCCTGTAGGTATTGGGGAGAGACTGGTCCCCGTGGTTCCTGTAGGTATGCGGGAGAATCCGGTTCCCGTGGTTGCTGTAGGTATGGGGGAGAGACTGGTCCCCGTGATTCCTGTAGGTATGCGGGAGAAACCGGTCCCCGTGGTTCCCGTAGGTATGGGGGAGAGACCGGTCCCTGTGGTTCCAGTACGTATGGGGGAGAGACGGGTCCCCGTGGTTCTTGTAGGTATGGGGAAGAGACCGGTCCCCGTGGTTCCTGTAGGTATGGAAAGAAACCGGTCCCCGTGATTCCTCTAGGTATGGGGGCGAAACCGTTCTCCGTGATTCCAGTAGGTATGCGGGAGAAACCGGTCCCCGTGGTTCCTGTAGGTATGGGGGAGAGCCCAGTCCCCGTGGTTGCTGTAGGTATGGATGAGAGACCGGTCCCCGTGGTTCCTGTAGGTATGGGGGGAGACCGGTCCCCGTGGTTCCTGTAGGTATGGGGGAGAGAACGGTCCCCGTGGTTCCAGTAGGTATGGGGGAGAGACTGGTCCCCGTGGTTCCTGTAGGTATTTGGGAGAAACCGGTCCCCGTGGTACCCATTTGTATGGGGGAGAGACCGGTCCCCGTGGTTCTTGTAGGTATGTGGGAGCGACCGGTGTCCATGGTTCCTGTAGGTATGGGTTGAGACCGGTATCCAAAGTTCCTGTAGGTATGGGGAGAAACGGGTCCCCATGGTTCCTGTAGGTATGGGGGAGATCCCAGTCCCCGTGGTTGCTGTAGGTATGGATGAGAGGCTGGTCCCCGTGGTTCCAGTAGGTATGGGGGAGAGACTGGTCCCCGTGGTTCCTGTAGGTATTTGGGAGAAACCGGTCCCCGTGGTTCCCGTTTGTATGGGGGAGAGACCGGTCCCCGTGGTTCTTGTAGGTATGGGGGAGAGACCGGTGTCCATGGTTCCTGTAGGTATGGGAAGAGACCGGTCTCCATAGTTGCTGTAGGTATGGGGAGAGACCGGTCCCCTTGTTTCCAGTAGGTATTGGGGAGAGACTGGTCCCCGTGGTTCCTGTAGGTATTTGGGAGAAACCGGTCCCCGTGGTTCCCGTATGTATGGGGGAGAGACGGTCCTCGTGGTTCTTGTAGGTATGGGGGAGAGAACGGTGTCCATGGTTCCTGTAGGTATGGGGGGAGACCGGTCTCTGTGCTTCCTGTAGGAATGGGGGGAGACCGGTCCCATGGCTCCTCTAGGTATCGGGAGAAACGGGTCCCCGTGGTTCCCTTAGGTATGCAGTAGAGACCAGTCCCCATGGTTCCTGTATGTATGCGGGGGAGACCGGTCCCAATGGTTCCAGTATGTATGGTGGGGAGACCAGGCCCTTGGTTCCTGTAGGTATGCGGGAGAAACTGGTCCCCGTGGTTCCCGTAGGTATGGGGGGGAGACCGGTCCCCGTGGTTCGTGTAGGTATGGGGGGAGAGACCGGTCCCCGTGGTTCCTGTACGTTTGGGGCAGAAACCGGTCCCCGTGGTTCCTGTAGGTATTGGGGGAGAGACTGGTCCCCGTTGTTCCCGTAGGTAAGCGGGAGAGACCCGTCCCCGTGGTTCCTGTAGGTATGGGGAGAAACCAGTCCCCATGGTTCCTGTAGGTATGGGGGGGACTCCAGTCCCCGTGGTTCCTGTAGGTACGTGTTAGTGACCACTCCCTGTGGTTCCTGTAGGTATGTGGGAGAGACCGGTTCCTGTCGTTCCTGTAGGTATGGGGGAGAGAATGGTCCCCATAGTTCCTGCAGGTATGGGGGAGAGACCGGTCCCTGTGGTTCCTGCAGCTATGAGGGAGAGACCCGTCCCCATGGTTCCCGTAGGTATAGGGGGGAGACCGGTCCCTGTGATTCCTGTAGGTATGTGGGAGAGACTGGTCTCCGTGGTTCCTGTAGGTATGGGGGAGAGCCCAGTCCCCGTGGTTGCTGTAGTTATGCTGGGAGAGACAGGTCTCCGTGGTTCAAGTAGGTATGCGGGAGAAATCGGTCCCCGTGGTTCCTGTAGGTATGGGGGAGAGACTGGTCCCCGTGGTTCCTGTAGGTATGCGGGAGAAACCGGTCTCCGTGGTTCCTGTACGTATGGGGGAGAGACCGGTCCCCGTGGTTCCTGTAGGTATGGGGGAGAGACTGGTCCCTGTGGTTCCTGTAGGTATTTGGGAGAAACCGGTCCCCGTGGTTCCCGTAGGTATGGGGGAGAGACCGGTCCCCGTGGCTCTTGTAGGTATGGGGGAGAGACCAGTGTCCATGGTTCCTTAGGTATGGGGAGAGACCGGTCTCCAAAGTTCCAGTAGGTATGGGGGAGAGACCGGTCCCCGTGGTTGTTGTAAGTATGGGGAAGAGACCGGTCCCTGTGGTTCCTGTAGGTATGGAAAGAATCCAGTCCCCGTGGTTCCTCTAGGTATGGGGGAGAGACCGGTCCCCGTGGTTCCTGTAGGTATGCGGGAGAAACCGGTCCCCGTGGTTCCTGTAGGTATGGGGGAGAGACCGGTCCCCGTGGTTCCTGTAGGTATGCGGGAGAAACCGGTCTCCATGTTTCCTGTATGTATGGGGGAGATCCCAGTCCCCGTGGTTGCTGTAGGTATGGATGAGAGACAGGTCCCCGTGGTTCCTGTAGGTATGGGGGAGAGACCGGTCTCCGTGGTTCCTGTACGTATGGGGGAGAGACCGGTCCCCGTGGTTCCAGTAGGTATGGGGGAGAGACTGGTCCCTGTGGTTCCTGTAGGTATTTGGGAGAAACCGGTCCCCGTGGTTCCCGTAGGTATGGGGGAGAGGCCGGTCCCCGTGGCTCTTGTAGGTATGGGGGAGAGACCAGTGTCCATGGTTCCTGTAGGTATGGGGAGAGACCGTTCTCCAAACTTCCAGTAGGTATGGGGAGAGACCGGTCGCTGTGATTCCCGTAGGTATGGGGGGGGTGACCGTTCCCCGTGGTTCCTGTAGGTATTGGGGAGAGACTGGTCCCTGTGGTTCCTGTAGTTATGCGGGAAAAACCGGTCCCCATGGTTCCCGTAGGTATGGGGGGGTGACCGGTCCCCATGGTTCTTGTAGGTATGGGGGAGAGACCGGTGTCCATGGTTCCTGTAGGTATGGGAAGAGACCGGTCTCCAAAGTTGCTGTAGGTATGGGGAGAGACCGGTCCCCTTGTTTCCAGTAGGTATTGGGGAGAGACTGGTCCCCGTGGTTCCTGTAGGTATTTGGGAGAAACCGGTCCCCGTGGTTCCCGTATGTATGGGGGAGAGACGGTCCTCGTGGTTCTTGTAGGTATGGGAGAGAGAACGGTGTCCATGGTTCCTGTAGGTATGGGGGGAGACCGGTCTCTGTGCTTCCTGTAGGAATGGGGGGAGACCGGTCCCCGTGGCTCCTCTAGGTATCGGGAGAAACGGGTCCCCGTGGTTCCCTTAGGTATGCAGTAGAGACCAGTCCCCATGGTTCCCGTATGTATGCGGGGGAGACCGGTCCCAATGGTTCCAGTATGTATGGTGGGGAGACCAGGCCCTTGGTTCCTGTAGGTATGCGGGAGAAACTGGTCCCCGTGGTTCCCGTAGGTATGGGGGGGAGACCGGTCCCCGTGGTTCGTGTAGGTATGGGGGGAGAGACCGGTCCCCGTGGTTCCTGTACGTTTGGGGCAGAAACCGGTCCCCGTGGTTCCTGTAGGTATTGGGGGAGAGACTGGTCCCCGTTGTTCCCGTAGGTAAGCGGGAGAGACCCGTCCCCGTGGTTCCTGTAGGTATGGGGAGAAACCAGTCCCCATGGTTCCTGTAGGTATGGGGGGGACTCCAGTCCCCATGGTTCCTGTAGGTACGTGTTAGTGACCACTCCCTGTGGTTCCTGTAGGTATGTGGGAGAGACCGGTTCCTGTCGTTCCTGTAGGTATGGGGGAGAGAATGGTCCCCATAGTTCCTGCAGGTATGGGGGAGAGACCGGTCCCTGTGGTTCCTGCAGCTATGAGGGAGAGACCCGTCCCCATGGTTCCCGTAGGTATAGGGGGGAGACCGGTCCCTGTGATTCCTGTAGGTATGTGGGAGAGACTGGTCTCCGTGGTTCCTGTAGGTATGGGGGAGAGCCCAGTCCCCGTGGTTGCTGTAGTTATGCTGGGAGAGACAGGTCTCCGTGGTTCAAGTAGGTATGCGGGAGAAATCGGTCCCCGTGGTTCCTGTAGGTATGGGGGAGAGACTGGTCCCCGTGGTTCCTGTAGGTATGCGGGAGAAACCGGTCTCCGTGGTTCCTGTACGTATGGGGGAGAGACCGGTCCCCGTGGTTCCTGTAGGTATGGGGGAGAGACTGGTCCCTGTGGTTCCTGTAGGTATTTGGGAGAAACCGGTCCCCGTGGTTCCCGTAGGTATGGGGGAGAGACCGGTCCCCGTGGCTCTTGTAGGTATGGGGGAGAGACCAGTGTCCATGGTTCCTTAGGTATGGGGAGAGACCGGTCTCCAAAGTTCCAGTAGGTATGGGGGAGAGACCGGTCCCCGTGGTTGTTGTAAGTATGGGGAAGAGACCGGTCCCCGTGGTTCCTGTAGGTATGGAAAGAATCCAGTCCCCGTGGTTCCTCTAGGTATGGGGGAGAGACCGGTCCCCGTGGTTCCTGTAGGTATGCGGGAGAAACCGGTCCCCGTGGTTCCTGTAGGTATGGGGGAGAGACCGGTCCCCGTGGTTCCTGTAGGTATGCGGGAGAAACCGGTCTCCATGTTTCCTGTATGTATGGGGGAGATCCCAGTCCCCGTGGTTGCTGTAGGTATGGATGAGAGACAGGTCCCCGTGGTTCCTGTAGGTATGGGGGAGAGACCGGTCTCCGTGGTTCCTGTACGTATGGGGGAGAGACCGGTCCCCGTGGTTCCTGTAGGTATGGGGAGAGACCGGTCTCCAAACTTCCAGTAGGTATGGGGAGAGACCGGTCGCTGTGATTCCCATAGGTATGGGGGGGGTGACCGGTCCCCGTGGTTCCTGTAGGTATTGGGGAGAGACTGGTCCCTGTGGTTCCTGTAGTTATGCGGGAAAAACCGGTCCCCATGGTTCCCGTAGGTATGGGGGGGTGACCGGTCCCCGTGGTTCTTGTAGGTATGGGGGAGAGACCGGTGTCCATGGTTCCTGTAGGTATGGGGAGAGACCGGTCCCCAAAGTTCCTGTAGGTATGGGGAGAGACCGGTCGCTGTGATTCCTGTAGGTATGGGGTGGGAGACCGGTCCCCGTGGTTCCTTTAGATTTTGGGGAGAGACCGGTCCCCGTGGTTCCTGTAGGTATGCGGGAGTGACCGGTCCCCATGGTTGCTGTAGGTGTGGGGCGGAGACTGGTACCCGTGGTTCCCGTAGGTGTGGGTGAGAGACCCGTCCCCGTGGTTCCTGTAGGTATTGGGGGAGACCGGTCCCCGTGATTCCTGTAGGTATGTGGGAGAGACCGGTCTCCTTGGTTCCTGTAGGTATGGGGGAGTGCCCAGTCCCCGTGGTTGCTGTAGTTATGCTGGGAGAGACCGGTCTCCGTGGTTCCAGTAGGTATGCGGGAGAAACCGGTCCCCGTGGTTCCTGTAGGTATGGAGGAGAGACTGGTCCCCGTGGTTCCTGTAGGTATTTGGGAGAAACCGTTCCCCGTGGTTCCCGTAGGTATGGGGGAGAGACCGGTCCCCGTGGTTCTTGTAGGTATGGGGGAGAGACCGGTGTCCATGGTTCCTGTAGTTATGGGGAGAGACTGGTCTCCGTGATTCCTGTAGGTATGGGGGGGAGACCGGTCCCCCTGGTTCCTGTAGGTATGCGGGAGAAACCGGTTCCCGTGGTTCCTGTAGGTATGCGGGAGAAACCGGTTCCCGTGGTTCCTGTAGGTATGGGTGGAGACCAGTCCCCGTGGTTCCTGCAGGTATGCGGGACAGACTATTCCCCATGGTTACTGTAGGTATGAGGGAGAGACCAGTCCCCGTGGTTCCCATAGGTATGCGGGGGAGACTGGACCCGTGGTTCCTGTAGGTATGGGGGGGAGACCGCTCCCCTTGGTTCCTGTAGTTATGGGGGAGACTCCGGTTCCCGTGGTTCCTTTAGGTATGCGGGAGAAACCATCCAGTGGTTCCTGTAGGTATGGGGGGAGACCGGTCCCTGTGGTTCCTGTAGGTATGGGCGAGAGACCGGTCCCCGTTGTTCCTGTAGTTATGGAGGAGAGACCGGTCTCAGTGGTTCCTGTATGTATGGGGGAGAGACCGGTCCCCATGGTTCCTGTGTAGCTATGGGGGAGAGACTGGTCCCTGTGGTACCCGTATGTATGGGGGAGACACCGGTCCCCATGGTTCCTGTACGTATGGGGAGGAAACCGGTCCCCATGGTTCCTGTAGCTATCGGGGAGAGACTGGTCCCTGTGGTACCTGTAGGTATGGGGGAGAGACCAGTCCCCGTGGTTCCTGTACGTATGGGTGGACACCGGTCCCCATGGTTCCAGTAGGTATGGGGGAGAGACCGGTCCCCGTGGTTCCTCTAGGTATGCGGGAAAACCGGGCCCCGTGGTTCCTGTAGGAATGGCGGGGACACCGGTCCCGTGGTTCCTGTAGCTATGGGGGGGAGACCGGTCCCCGTGGCTGCTGTAGGTCTGTGGGAGAAACCGTTCCCCGTAGTTCCCGTAGGTATGAAGGAGAAAATGGTCCCCGTGGTTCCCGTAGGTATGGGGGAGAGAACGGTTCCTGTGATTCCTGTAGGAATGGGGGAGAGACCGGTCTCCATGGTTCCTGTAGTTATGGGGGAGAAACTAGTCCCCATGGTTCCTGTAGGTATAGGGGGAGAGACCGGTCCCCGTGGTTCCTGTAGGTATGTGGGAGAAACCGATCCCCATGGTTCCCATAGGTATGCGAGAGACCGGTCTCCGTGGTTCCTGTAGGTATGGGTGGAGAGACCGGTCCCCTTGGTTCCTGTTAGTTTGGGGCGTAAACCGGTCCAAAGGTTCCTGTAGGTTTTGGGGGAGAGACCGGTCCCGGTGCTTCCTGTAGGTATGGGGGGAAACTGGTCCCCATGGTTCCCATAGGTATGTGGGAGAGAGCAGTCCCACGTGGTTCCCAAAGGTATGCCGGGAAAACCGGTCCCCGTGGTTCCTGTAGGTATGGAGGAGAGACCCGTCCCCGTGGTTCCTGTAGGTATGGGGCGGACAGGGGCCCGGTGGTTCCTGTAGGGATGCGGAGCAGACCGGTCCCCATGGTTCCCGTAGGTGTGGGGCGGAGACTGGTCCCCGTGGTTCCTGTAGGTATGGGTACAGACCGGTCCCTGTGGTTCCTGTAGGTATGGGGAGAAACCAGTCCCCGTGGTTCCTGTAGGTATGGGAGGGGGAGTCCAGTCCCCGTGGTTCCTGTAGGTATGGGGGGTAGTCCAGTCCCCGTGGTACATGTAGGTACGCATTAGTGGCCACTCCCTGTGGTTCCTGTAGGTATGTGGGAAAGACAGGTCCCCATGTTTCCTGTATGTATCGGGGGGGGGGGAGAGCGGTCCCCATGGTTCCTGTAGGTATGCTGGAGAAACCGGTCCCCATGGTTCCCGTAGGTATGGGGGAGAGACCGGTCCCCATGGTTCGTGTAGGTATGGGGGGAGAGACCGTTCCTCGTGGTTCCTGTAAGTTTGGGGCGGAAACCGGTCCCCGTGGTTCCTGTAGGTATTGGGGGAGAGACCGGTCCCCGTGGTTCCTGTAGGTATGGGGGGAAACTGGTCCCCATGGTTCCCGTAGGTATGCGGGAGAAGCAGTCCCACGTGGTTCCCGTAGGTATTCCGGGGATACCGTTCCCCGTGGTTCCTGTAGGTATGGGGCAGACACCGGCCCCGTGGTTCCTGTAGGGATGGGGAGCAGACCGGTCCCCATGATTCCTGGAAGTGTGGGGCGGATACTGGTACCCGTGGTTCCTGTAGGTATCAGGAGAAACCGGTCGCCGTGGTTCCTGTAGGTATAGGCGGGGGAGTCCAGTCCCCGTGGTTCATGTAGGTATGTGTAAGTGACTGATCCCCGTGGTTCCTGTAGGTATGGGGGAGAGACCGGTCCCCATGTTTCCTGTATGTATGGGGGGGGAGACCCTCCCCGTGGTTCCTGTAGGTATGGGGGAGAGACCTGTCCCCGTGCTTCCTGAAGGTATGGGGGAGAAACCGGTCCCCGCGGTTCCTCTAGGTATGGGGCTAGAAACCGGTCCCAGTGGTTCCTCTAGGTATGGGTGGGAAACCGGTCCCCGTGGTTCCTGTAGGTGTGGGGGAGAGATCGGTCCCTGTGGTTCCTGTAGGTATTGGGGGAGACCGGTCTCCGTGCTTCCTGTAGGTATGGGGGGAGACCGGTCCCCGTGGCTCCTCTAGGTATCGGGAGAGACGGGTCCCCGTGGTTCTCTTAGGTATGCAGTAGAGACCAGTCCCCATGGTTCCCGTAGGTATGTGGGGAAGACCGGTCCCCATGGTTCCAGTATGTATGATGGGGAGACCGTGCCCTTGGTTCCTGTAGGTATGCGGGAGAAACTGGTCACCGTGGTTCCCGTAGGTATGGGGGGGAGACCGGTCCCCGTGGTTCATGTAGGTATGGGGGGAGAGACTGGTCCCCGTGGTTCCTGTACGTTTGGGGCGGAAACCGGTCCCTGTGGTTCCTGTAGGTATGCGGAAGAGACCGGTCCCCATGGTTGCTGTAGGTGTGGGACGGAGACTGGTACCGTGGGTCATGTAGGTTTGTTAGAGACTGGTCCCTGTGGTTCCTGTAGGTATGGGGAGAAACCAGTCCCCGTGGTTCCTGTGGGTATGGGGGGGGACCCCAGTCCCCGTGCTTCCTGTAGGTATGCGTTAGTGACCACTCCCTGTGGTTCCTGTAGGTATGTGGGAAAGACAGGTCCCCATGTTTCCAGTAGGTATGGAGGGGAGACCGATCCCAGTGGTTCGTGTAGGTATGGGTGGAGAGTCCGGTCCCCGTGGTTCCTGTAGGTATGGTGGGGAAACCAGACCCCTTGGTTCCTGTAGGTATGGGGGAGAGACCGGTCCCCGTGGTTCGTGTAGGTATGGGGGGAGAGTCCGGTCCCCGTGGTTCCTGTAGGTATGTGGGAGAGACCGGTCCCCGTGGTTCCTGTAGGTATGCGGAGGAGTCGGTCCCCAAGGTTCCTGTAGGTATGTGGGAGAGACCGTTTCCTCTCGTTCCTGTAGGTATGGGGGAGAGAACGGTCCCCATAGTTCCTGTAGGTATGGGGGAGGGATTGGTTCCATTGGTTCCAGCAGCTATGAGGGAGAGACAGGTACCCGTGGTTTCCATAGTTATGGGGAGAGAGCCGTCCCCGTGGTTCCTGTAGGTATAGGTGGAGACCAGTCCCGTGGTTCCTGTAGCTATGGGGGGGGGGAGACCGGTCCCCGTGGCTCCTGTAGGTCTGTGGGAGAAACCGGTCCCCGTGGTTCCCGTAGGTATGCGGGAGAAACCGGTCCCCGTGGTTCCTGTAGGTATGGGTTGAGACCGGTTTCCGTGGTTCCTGTAGGTATGGGGGGAGAGATAGGTCCCCTTGGTTTCTGTAAGTTTGGGGCGGAAACCGGTCCCCGTGTTTCCTGTAGGTATTGGGTGAGTGACGGGTCCCAGTGCTTCCTATAGTTATGGGGGGAAACTGGTCCTCATGGTTCATGTAGGTTTGCAGGAGAGAGCAGTCCCACGTGGTTCCAGTAGGTATGGGCGAGAGACCGGTCCCCGTTGTTCCTGTAGTTATGGGCGAGAGACCGGTCCCCGTTGTTCCTGTAGTTATGGGGGAGAGACCGTTCTCGGTGGTTCCTGTAGGTATGGGGGAGAGACCGGTCCCCGTGGTTCCTGTAGGTATGGGGGGGAGACCAGACCCCGTCATTCCTGTAGGTATGGAGGGGAGAGACCGGTCCCGTTGGTTCCTGTAGGTATGGGGAGAAGACCAGTCCCCGTGGTTCCTATAGGTATGTTGGAGAAATCGGTCCCCGTGGTTCCCGTAGGTATGGGGGGGAGTCCGGTCCCCGTGGTTCCCGTAGGTATTGGGGGAGAGACCGGTCCCCGTGGTTCCTGTAGTTATGGGGGAGAGACCAGTCCCTGTGGTTCCTGTAGGTATGGGGGAGAGACCGGTCCCCGTGGTCCTGTAGGGATCGGGGGGAGTCGGTCCCCGTGGTTCTTGTAGGTATGGGGGGGCGACCGGTCCCCATGGTTCCTGCAGGTATGGGGGGGTTGACGGTCCCCGTGGTTCCTGTAGGTATGCGGGAGAAACTGGTCCCCGTGGTTCCTGTAGGTATGTAGGGGAAACGGGTCCCCGTGGTTCCCGTAGGTATGGGTAAGAGACCGGTGCCGGTGGTTCCTGTAGTTATGCGGGAGAGACAGGTCCCCATGGTTCCTGTAGGTATGGGGGGAGAGACCTGTCCCCGTGGTTCCCTTAGGTATGTGGGAGAAACCGGTCCCAGTGGTTCCTGTAGGTATGCGGGAGAAACCGCCTCCCGTGGTTCCCGTAGGTATGGGGTAGACAACGGTCCCCATGATTCCTGTAGGTATGGGGGAGAGAACGGTCTCCGTGGTTCCTGTAGGTATGGGCGAGAGACCCGTCCCCGTGGTTCCTGTAGGTATGGGGGAGAGACCGGTCCCCGTGGTTCCTGTAGGTATGTGGGAGAAACTGGTCCCCGTAGTTCCTGTAGGTATGGGCGAGAGACCGGTCCCCGTTGTTCCTGTAGTTATGGGGGAGAGACCGGTCTTGGTGGTTCCTGTAGGTATGGGGGAGAGACCGGTCCCCGTGGTTAATGTAGGTGTGGGGAAGAAACCGGTCCCCGTGGTTCCTGTAGGTATAGGGGAGAGACCGGTCTCGGTGGTTCCTGTAGGTATTGGGGAGAGACCGGTCCCCGTGGTTCCTGTAGGTATTGGGAAGAAACCGGTTCCCGTGGTTCCTGTAGGTATAGGGGAGAGACCGTTCTCGTGGTTCCTGTAGGTATGGGGAGGGAGACCGGTCCCCATGGTTTGTGTAGGTGTGGGGCGGAGACCGGTCCCCGTGGTTCCTGTAGGTATGCAGGAGACACCGGTCCATGTGGTTCCGGTAGGTATGTGGCAGAAACCGGTCCCCATGGTTCCTGTAGGTATGTGGGGGGGAAGTCCAGTCCCCGTGGTTCCTGTAGGTATGCGTAAGTGACCGGTCCCCGTGGTTCCTGTAAGTATGTGGGAGAGACGCGTCCCCATGTTTCCTGTAGGTATGGGGGGGGAGACCGGCCCGTGGTTCCTCTAGGTATGGGGGGAAAACAGGTCCCTGTGGTTCCTGTAGGTATGGGGGCGATACCGGTCACCGTGGTTCCTGTAGGTATGGGTGGAGACCGGTCCCCGTGGTTCCTGTAGGTATGCGGGAGAGACCGGTCTCCGTGGTTCCTGTAGGTATGGGGGAGAGACCGGTCCCCGTGTTTCCTGTAGGTATGGGGTGGGAAGTCCAGTCCCCGTGGTCCTGTAGGTATGCGTAAGTGACCGGTGTCCATGGTTCCTGTTGGTATCGGAGGGGAGACCAGTCCCCGTGGTTCCTGTAGGTATGTGGGAGAGACGGGTCCCCGTGGTTCCTGTAGGTATGAGGGAGAGACCGGTCCCCGTTTTTCCCTTAGGTATACTGGAGAGACCAGTCCCCAAGGTTCCTGTAGGTATGGGGAGCAGACTAGTCACCGTGGTTCCCTTAGGTATGGGGGGGGAGTCCCTTCCCCGTAATTCCAGTTGGTATGGGGGAGAAACCGGTCCTCGTGGTTCAAGTAGGTATTGAGGGAGAGACCGGTCCCTGTGGTTCCTGTAGGTATGGGGGGGGAGACCACACCCTGTCGTTCCTGTAGGTATGGAGGGGGGAGACCGGTCACATTCGTTCCTGTAGGTATGGGGATAAGACCGGTCCCCGTGGTTCCTATAGGTATGTTGGAGAAATCGGTCCCCATGGTTCCCGTAGGTATGGGGGGGAAACCGATCCCCGTGGTTCCTGTAGTTATGGGGGAGACCAGTCCCTGTGGTTCCTGTAGGTAATGGGGAGAGACCGGTCCCCGTGGTCCTGTAAGGATCGGGGGGAGTTGCTCCCCGTGGTTCTTGTAGGTATGGGGGGGGCGACCGGTCCCCATGGTTCCCGCAGGTATGGGGGGGTTGACGGTCCCCGTGTTTCCTGTAGGTATGCGGGAGAAACTGGTCCCCGTGGTTCCCATAGGTATGGGTAGACCGGTCCCCGTGGTTCCTGTAGGTATGGGGGAGAGACCTGTCCCCGTGGTTCCCTTAGGTATGTGGGAGAAACTAGTCCCCGTGGTTCCTGTAGGTATGCGGGAGAAACCGCCTCCCGTGGTTCCCTTAGGTATGGGGTAGACAACGGTCCCCATGATTCCTGTAGGTATGGGGGAGAGAACGGTCTCCGTGGTTCCTGTAGGTATGGGGGAGAGACCCGTCCCCGTGGATCCTGTAGGTATGGGGGAGAAACCGGTTCCCGTGGTTCTTGTAGGTATGGGGGAGAGACCGGCCCCCTGGTTCCTGTAGGTATGGGGGGGAGACCGGTCCCCATGGTTCCTGTAGGTGTGGGGCGGAGACTGGTACCCGTGGTTCCTGTAGGTATGGGGGAGAGAACGGTCCCCGTGGTTCCTGTAGTTATGGGGGATCGGTCCCTGTGGTTCCTGTAGTTATGGGCGAGAGACCGGTCCGCGTGTTTCCTGTAGTTATCGGGGAGAGACCGGACTCGGTGGTTCCTGTAGGTATGGGGGAGAGACCGGTCCCCGTGGTTCCTGTAGGTATGGGGAAGAAACCGGTCCCCGTGGTTCCTGTAGGTATAGGGGAGAGACCGGTCTCGGTGGTTACTGTAGGTATTGGGGAGAGACCGGTCCCCGTGGTTCCTGTAGGTATGGGGAAGAAACCGGTTCCCGTGGTTCCTGTAGGTATAGGGGAGAGACCATTCTCGTGGTTCCTGTAGGTAAGGGGAGGGAGACCTGTCCCCATGGTTTGTGTAGGTGTGGGGCGGAGACCCGTCCCCGTGGTTCCTGTAGGTATGCAGGAGACACCGGTCCATGTGGTTCCTGTAGGTATGTGGCAGAAACTGGTCCCCATAGTTCCTGTAGGTATGGGGGGGGGAAGTCCAGTCCCCGTGGTTCCTGTAGGTATGCGTAAGTGACCGGTCCCCGTGGTTCCTGTAAGTATGTGGGAGAGACGCGTCCCCATGTTTCCTGTAGGTATGGGGAGGGAGACCGGCCCGTGGTTCCTCTAGGTATGGGGGGGAAACAGGTCCCTGTGGTTCCTGTAGGTATGGGGGAGAGACCGGTCCCCGTGGTTCGTGTAGGTATGGGGGGAGACCGGTCCCCGTGGTTCCCTTAGGTATGCGGGAGAGACCCGTCCCTATGGTTCCTGTAGATATGCAGGAGTGTCCAAGCCCCATGGTTCCCGTAGGTATGCGGGGGAGACCGGTCCCCGTGGTTCCTGTAGGTATGCGGGAGAAACTAGTCCCCGTGGATCCTGTAGGTATGTGGGAGAAACCGGTCCCCGTGATTCTTCCAGGTATGGGGGAGAGACCAGTCCCCGTGATTCCTGTAGGCATGGGGGGAGACCGGTCCACGTGGTACCTGTAGGTATGGGGGGAGACCGGTCCCCGTAGTTCGTGTAGGTTGGTGGATAGACCGGTCCCCATGGTTCCTTTATCTATGGGGGAGAGACTAGTCCCCATGGTACCTGTAGATATGCGGGAGAGCCAGTCCCCGTGGATCCCGTAGGTATGCGGGGGAGACTGGTCCCCGTTGTTCCTGTAGGTATGGGGGGGAGACCGGTCCCCGTGGTTCCTGTATTTACGGGGGAGAGTCCGGTCCCCGTGTTTCCTGTAGGTATGCGGGAGAAAACCGTCCCCGTGGTTCCTGCAGGTATAGGGGGAAACCAGTCCCCGTGGTTCCTGTAGGTATGGGGGGGAGACGGTCCCCGTGGTTCCTGTAGGTATGGGGGAGAGACCGGTCCCCGTGTTTCCCTTAGGTATGGGGGAGATACCGGTCCCCGTGGTTCCTGTAGATATGCGGGAGAGACCGGTCCCCGTTGTTCCTGTAAGTATGGGGGGAGATACCGGTCCCCGTGGTTCCTCTAGGTATGGGGAGGAAACCGGTCCCCGTGGTTCCTGTATGTATGCTGGAGAGACCGGTCCCCGTGGTTCCTATATGTATGGGTGCAGACCGGTCCCCGTGGTTCCTGTAGGTTTGGGGGGGTTCCAGTCTCCGTGGTTCCTGTAGGTATGCGTAAGTGACGGGTCCCCGTGGTTCCTGTAGGTATGTGGGAGAGACGGGTTGCCATGTTTCCTGCAGGTATGGGGATGATGACCTGTTCCCGTGGTTCCTGTAGGTATGCGGGGGAGACCGGTCCCCCTGGTTCCTGTAGGTATGGGGAAAAAGAGTTCCTCGTGGTTCCTGTAGGTATGCGGGAGAGACCAGTCCCTGTGGTTCCTGTAGGTATGTGGGAGAAACCGGTCCCCGTGGTTCCTGTAGGTATGGGTGGAGACCGGTCCCCGTGGTTCCTGTAGGTATGCGGGAGAGACCGGTCGCCGTGGTTCCTGTAGGTATGGGGGAGAGACCGGTCCCCGTGGTTCCTGTAGGTACGGGGGAGAGAACGGTCCCCGTGGTTCCTGTAGGTATGGGGTGGGAATTCCAGTCCCCGTGGTCCTGTAGGTATGCGTAAGTGACCGGTGTCCATGGTTCCTGTTGGTATCGGAGGGGAGACCGGTCCCCGTGGTTCCTGTAGGTATGTGGGAGAGACGGGTCCCCGTGGTTCCTGTAGGTATGAGAGAGACTGGTGCCCGTGTTTCCCTTAGGTATACTGGAGAGACCAGTCCCCAAGGTTCCTGTAGGTATGGGGAGCAGACTGGTCCCCGTGGTTCCTGTAGGTATGGGGGGGGAGTCCCTTCCCCGTAATTCCTGTTGGTATTGGGGAGAAACCGGTCCTCGTGGTTCCTGTAGGTATTGGGGGAGAGACCGGTCCCTGTGGTTCCTGTAGGTATGGGTGGGGAGACCAGACCCTGTCGTTCCTGTAGGTATGGAGGGGGGAGACCGGTCCCATTGGTTCCTGTAGGTATGGGGAGAAGACCGGTCCCCGTGGTTCCTATAGGTATGTTGGAGAAATCGGTCCCCGTGGTTCCCGTAGGTATGGGGGGGAGACCGGTCCCCGTTGTTCCTGTGGGTATGGGTGGGCATACCGGTCTCTGTGGTTCATGTACATATGCGGGAGAGACCGGTCCCCATGGTTCCTGTAGATATGGGGGGGGGAGTCCAGTCCCCGTGGTCCTCTAGGTATGCGTATGTGACCGGTCCCCGTGGTTCCTGTGGTATGTGGGAGATGGGTCCCCATGTTTCCTGTAGGTATGGGGCGGAATCCGGTCCCCGTGGTTCCTCTAGGTATGGGGGAGAAACTGGTCCCCGTGGTTCCTGTAGGTATGGGGGAGAAACCGGTCACCGTGGTTCCTGTAGCTATGGGGGAGAGACCGGTCCCCGTGGTTCCTGTAGGTATGGGGGGAGACCGGTCCCCCTGGTTGCTGTAGGTATGTGGGAGAGACCGGTCCCCATGGTTCCCTTAGGTATGCGGGAGAGCCAGTCCCCGTGGTTCCCTTAGGTAAGCGTGAGTGCTAGTCCCCATGGTTCCTGTAGGTTTGCGGGAGAGCCCATTCCCCTTGGTTCCTGTAGATATGCGGGAGCGACCGGACCTGTGGTTTCTGTATTAATGGGGGGGACACCGGTCCCCATGGTTCCTGTAGGTATGCGGGAGAAACCGGTCCCCGTGTTTCCTGTAGGTTTGTGCGAGAAACCGGTCCCCGAGGTTCCTGTAGGTATGAGGGAGAGACCGGTCCCCGTGGTTCCTGTAGGTATGGGGGGAAACCGGTCCTCGTGGTTCTTGTAGGTATGAGGGAGAGACCTGTCCCCGTGGTTCCCTTGGGTATGCGGGAGAGACCAGTCCCCATGATTTGTAGGTATGCGGGAGAGACCGGTCCACGTGGTTCCTGTATATATGGGTGGGAGACCGGTGCCTGTGGTTCCTGTAGCTATGGTGGAAGAGACCGGTCCCCGTGGTTCCTGTAGGTGTGGGGCAGAGACAGGTCCCCGTGGTTCCTGTAGGTATGGGGGGGAGACCGGTCCCCATTGTTCCTGTAGGTGTGGGACGAAGACTGGTACCCGTGGTTCCTGTAGGTATGGGGAGAAACCGGTCCCTGTGATCCCTGTAGGTATGGGGGGGAGTCCAGTCCCCGTGGTTCCTGTAGGTATGCGGGAGAGACCGGTCTCCGTGGTTCCTGTAGGTATGGGGGAGAGACCGGTCCCGTGGTTCCTGTAGGAGTGTGGCAGAGGCAGTTCCCCATGGTTCCTGTAGGTATGGGGTGTGAAGTCCAGTCCCCGTGGTCCTCTAGGTATGCATAAGTGACCGGTGTCCATGGTTCCTATAGGTATGGGAGGGGAGACCGGTCCCCGTGGTTCCTGTAGGTATGTGGGAGAGACGGGTCCCCATGGTTCCTGTAGGTATGTGGGAGAGACGGGTCCCCGTGGTTCCTGTAGGTATGGGGGAGAGACCGGTCCCCGTGGTTCCTGTAGGTATGCGGGAGAGACCGGTCCCCGTGGTTCCGGCAGGTATGCGGGAGAGACCGGTCCCCGTGGTTCCTGCAGGTATGCGGGAGAGACCGGTCCCCGTGGTTCCTGTAGGTATGTTGGAGAAATCGGTCCCCGTGGTTCCTGTAGGTATGGGGTGGGAAGTCCAGTCCCCGTGGTCCTGTAGGTATGCGTAAGTGACCGGTGTCCATGGTTCCTGTTGGTATCGGAGGGGAGACCAGTCCCCATGGTTCCTGTAGGTATGTGGGAGAGACGGGTCCCCGTGGTTCCTGTAGGTATGAGGGAGAGACCGGTCCCCGTTTTTCCCTTAGGTATACTGGAGAGACCAGTCCCCAAGGTTCCTGTAGGTATGGGGAGCAGACTGGTCACCGTGGTTCCTGTAGGTATGGGGGGGAAGTCCCTTCCCCGTAATTCCTGTTGGTATGGGGGAGAAACCGGTCCTCGTGGTTCCTGTAGGTATTGGGGGAGAGACCGGTCCCCGTGGTTCCTGTAGTTATGGGGGAGAGACTAGTCCCTGTGGTTCCTGTAGGTATGGGGGAGAGACCGGTCCCCGTGGTCCTGTAGGGATCGGGGGGAGTCGGTCCCCGTGGTTTTTGTAGGTATGGGGGGGGAGACCGGTCCCCATGGTTCCTGCAGATATGGGGGGGTTGACGGTCACCGTGGTTCCTGTAGGTATGCGGGAGAAACCGGTCCCCGTGGTTCCTGTAGGTATGTAGGAGAAACGGGTCCCCGTGGTTCCCATAGTTATGGGGAGAGCAGTCCCCGTGGTTCCTGTAGTTATGCGGGAGAGACAGGTCCCCATGGTTCCTGAAGGTATGGGGGGGAGACCGGTCCCCGCGGTTCCTATACGTATGCGGGAGAGACTGGTCCCCGTGGTTCCTGTAGGTTTGTGGGAGAGACTGGTCCCCTTGGTTCCTGTAGGTTCGGGAGGGGTGGATACCGTTCCCTGTTGTTCCTGTGGGTATGGGGGGGCATACCGGTCCCTGTGGTTCCTGTACATATGCGGGAGAGACCGGTCCCCGTGGTTCCTGTAGATATGGGGGGGGGAGTCCAGTCCCCGTGGTCCTGTAGGTATGCGTATGTGACCGGTCCCCGTGGTTCCTGTAGGTATGTGGGAGAGACGGGTCCCCATGTTTCCTGTAGGTATGGGGTGGAATCCGGTCCCCGTGGTTCCTCTAGGTATGGGGGGGAAACCGGTCCCCGTGGTTCCTGTAGGTATGGGGGGGAAACCGGTCCCCGTGGTTCCTGTAGGTTTGGGGGAGAGACCGGTCCCCATGGTTCCTGTAGGTATGGGGGGAGACCAGTCCCCGTGGTTCCTGTAGGTATGTGTGAGAGACCGGTCCCCGAGGTTCCCTTCGGTATGCGGGAGAGCCAGTCCCCGAGGTTCCCTTAGGTATGCGTGAGTGCCAGTCCCCATGGTTCCTGTAGGTATGCGGGAGAGACCATTCCCCGTGGTTCCTGTAGATATGCGGGAGAGACCGGACCTGTGGTGTCTGTATTAATGGGGGGGAGACCGGTCCTCATGCTTCCTGTAGGTATGCGGGAGAAACCGGTCCCCGTGTTTCCTGTAGGTATACGCGAGAAACCGGTCCCCGAGGTTCCTGTAGGTATGAGGGGAGACCGGTCCCCGTGGTTCCTGTAGGTATGGGGGGAGACCGGTCCTCGTGGTTCTTGTAGGTATGAGGGAGAGACCTGTCCCCGTGGTTCCCTTGGGTATGCGAGAGACCAGTCCCCATGATTCCTGTAGGTATGCGGGAGAGACCGGTCCACGTGGTTCCTGTAGGTATGGGGGGAGACCGGTCCCCGTGGTTCCTGTAGCTATGGTGGAAGAGACCGGTCCCCGTGGTTCCTGTAGGTGTGGGGCAGAGACAGGTCCCCGTGGTTCCTGTAGGTATGGGGGGTGGGAGACCGGTCCCCATTGTTCCTGTAGGTGTGGGACAGAGACTGGTACCTGTGGTTAATGTAGGTATTGGGAGAAACCGGTCCCTGTGATACCTGTAGGTATGGGGGAGAGTCCAGTCCCCATGGTTCCTGTAGATATATGGAAGAGACGGGTCCCCATGTTTCCTGTAGGTATGGTGGGGGAGACCCGTCCCTGTGGTTACTGTAGGTATGCAGGAGTGACCGGTCTCCGTGGTTTCTGTAGGTATGGGGAAGAGACCGGTCTCCGTGGTTCTTGTAGGTATGTGGGAGAGACCGGTCCCTTGGTTCCTGTAGGAGTGTGGCGGAGGCCGTTCCCCGTGGTTCCTGTAGGTATGGGGTGTGAAGTCCAGTCCCCGTGGTCCTCTAGGTATGCGTAAGTGACCGGTGTCCATGGTTCCTGTAGGTATGGGAGGGGAGACCGGAACCCGTGGTTCCTGTAGGTATGGGGGAGAGACCGGTCCCCGTGTTTCCCTTAGGTATACTGGAGAGACCAGTCCCCAAGGTTCCTGTAGGTATGGGGAGCAGACTGGTCCCCGTGGTTCCTGTAGGTATGTGGGGGAGTCCCTTCCCAGTAATTCCTGAGGGTATGGGGGAGACACCGGTCCTCGTGATTTCTGTAGGTATTGGGGGAGAGACCGGTCCCGTGGTTCCTGTAGGTATGGGGGGGGAGACCAGACCCCGTCGTTCCTGTAGGTATGGAGGGGGGAGACCGGTCCCCGTGGTTCCTCTAGGTATGGGGGGGAAACCGGTCCCCGTGGTTCCTGTAGGTGTGGGGGAGAGACCGGTCCCCGTGGTTCCTGTAGGTATGGGGGGAGACCGGTCCCCGTGGTTCCTGTAGGTATGTGGGAGAGACCGGTCCCCGTGGTTCCCTTAGGTATGCGGGAGAGCCAGTCCCCGAGGTTCCCTTAGGTATGCTTGAGTGCCAGTCCCCATGGTTCCTGTAGGTATGCAGGAGAGACCATTCCCCGTGGTTCCTGTCGATATGCGGGAGAGACCGGACCTGTGGTTTCTGTATTAATGGGGGGGAGGCCAGTCCCCATGGTTCCTGTAGGTATGCGGGAGAAACCGGTCCCCGTGTTTCCTGTAGGTATGCGCGAGAAACCGGTCCCCGAGGTTCCTGTAGGTATGAGGGAGAGACCGGTCCCCGTGGTTCCTGTAGGTATGGGGGGAGACCGGTCCTCTTGGTTCTTGTAGGTATGAGGGAGAGACCTGTCCCCGTGGTTCCCTTGGGTATGCGGGAGAGACCAGTCCCCATGATTCCTGTAGGTATGCGGGAGAGACCGGTCCACGTGGTTCCTGTAGATATGGGTGGGAGACCGGTGCCCATGGTTTCTGTAGCTATGGTGGAAGAGACCGGTCCCCGTGGTTCCTGTAGGTGTGGGGCAGAGACAGGTCCCCGTGGTTCCTGAGGTATGGGGGGGAGACGGGTCCCCATTGTTCCTGTAGGTGTGGGACGGAGACTGGTACCCGTGGTTCCTGTAGGTATGGGGAGAAACCGGTCCCTGTGATCCCTGTAGGTATGGGGGGGATTCCAGTCCCCGTGGTTCCTGTAGATATGTAGGAGAGACGGGTCCCCATGTTTCCTGTAGGTATGAGGGGGGAGACCGGTCCCCGTGGTTCCTGAAGGTATGGGGGAGAGACCAGTCCCCTTGGTTCCCGTAGGTATGTGGGGGAGACCGGTCCCCGTGGTTCCCGTAGGTATGGGGGGGAGACCGGTCCCCGTGGTTCCTGTAGTTATGGGGGCGAGACCGGTCCCCGTGTTTCCCTTAGGTATGGGGGGAGATACCGGTCCCCGTGGTTCCTGTAGGTATGCGGGAGAGACCGGTCCCCGTGATTCCTGTAGGTATGGGGGGAGACCGGTCCCCGTGGTTCCTGTAGATATGCGAGAGAAACCGGTCCCCGTTGTTCCTGTAGGTATGGGGGGAGATACCGGTCTCCGTGGTTCCTCTAGGTATGGGGAGGAAACCGGTCCCCGTGGTTCCTGTATGTATGCTGGAGAGACCGGTCCCCGTGATTCCTATATGTATGGGTGCTGACCGGTCCCCGTGGTTCCTGTAGGTTTGGGGGGGGTTCCAGTCTCCGTGGTTCCTGTAGGTATGCGTAAGTGACGGGTCCTCGTGGTTCCTGTACGTATGTGGGAGAGACGGGTCCCCATGGTTCCTGTAGGTATGGGTGGAGACCAGTCCCTGTGGTTCCTGTAGGTATGCGGGAGAGACTGGTCTCCGTGGTTCCTGTAGGTATGGGGGAGAGACCGGTCCCCGTTGTTCCTGTAGGTATGGGGAAGAAACCGGTCCCCGTGTTTCCTGTAGGTATGGGGTGGGAAGTCCAGTCCCCGTGGTCCTGTAGGTATGCGTAAGTGACCGGTGTCCATGGTTCCTGTTGGTATCAGAGGGGAGACTGGTCCCCATGGTTCCTGTAGGTATGTGAGAGAGACGGGTCCCCGTGGTTCCTGTAGGAATGAGGGAGAGACCGGTCCCCGTGTTTCCCTTAGGTATACTGGAGAGACCAGTCCCCAAGGTTCCTGTAGGTATTGGGAGCAGACTGGTCCCCGTGGTTCCTGTAGGTATGGGGGGGGAGTCCCTTCCCCATAATTCCTGTTGGTATTGGGGAGAAACCGGTCCTCGTGGTTCCTGTAGGTATTGGGGGAGAGACCGGTCCCTGTGGTTCCTGTAGGTATGGGGGGGGGAGACCAGACACCGTTGTTCCTGTAGGTATGGAGGGGGGAGACCGGTCCCATTGTTTCCTGTAGGTATGGGGAGAAGAACGGTCCCCGTGGTTCCTATAGGTATGGGGGGGAGACAGGTCCCCGTGGTTCCCATAGGTATTGGGGGAGAGACTGGTCCCCGTGGTTCCTGTAGTTATGGGGGAGAGACCAGTCCCTGTGGTTCCTGTAGGTATGGGGGATAGACCGGTCCCCGTGGTCCTGTAGGGATCGGGGGGAGTCGGTCCCCGTGGTTCTTGTAGGTAAGGGGGGGGGGAGACAAGTCCCCATGGTTCCTGCAGATATGGGGGTTTGACGGTCCCCGTGGTTCCTGTAGGTATGCGGGAGAAACCGGTCCCCGTAGTTTCTGTAGGTATGTAGGAGAAACGGGTCCCCGTGGTTCCCGTAGGTATGGGTAGACCGGTCCCCGTGGTTCCTGTAGTTATGCGGGAGACAGGTCCCCATGGTTCCTGAAGGTATGGGGGTGATACCGGTCCCCGTGGTTCCTGTAGGTATGGGGTAGAAACCGTTCCCCATTGTTCCTGTGGGTATTGGGGGGCATACTGGTCCCTGTGGTTCCTGTACATATGCGGGAGAGACCGGTCCCCGTGGTTCCTGTAGATATGGGGGGGGAGTCCAGTCCACGTGGTGCTGTAGGTATGCGTATGTGACCGGTCCCCGTGGTTCCTGTAGGTATGTGGGAGAGACGGGTCCCCATGTTTCCTGTAGGTATGGGGCGGAATCCGGTCCCCGTGGTTTCTGTAGGTATGTGGGAGAGACCGGTCCCCGTGGTTCCCTTCGGTATGCGGGAGAGCCAGTCTCCGTGGTTCCCTTAGGTATGCGTGAGTGCCAGTCCCCATGGTTCCTGTAGGTATGCGGGAGAGACCAGTCCCCGTGGTTACTGTAGATATGCGGGAGAGACCGTACCTGTGGTTTCTGTATTAATGGGGGGGAGACCGGTCCCCATGGTTCCTGTAGGTATGTGGGAGAAACCGTTCCCCGTGATTCCTGTAGGTATGCGCGAGAAACCGGTCCCCGAGGTTCTGTAGGTATGAGGGAGAGACTGGTCCCCATGGTTCCTGTAGGTATGTTGGGAGACCGGTCCTCGGGGTTCTTGTAGATATGAGGGAGAGACCTGTCCCCGTGGTTCCCTTGGGTATGCGGGAGAGACCAGTCCCCATGATTCCTGTAGGTATGCGGGAGAGACCGGTCCACGTGGTTCCTGTAGCTATGGTGGAAGAGACCGGTCCCCGTGGTTCCTGTAGGTGTGGGGCAGAGACAGATCCCCGTGGTTCCTGAGGTATGGGGGAGAGACCGGTCCCCATTGTTCCTGTAGGTGTGGGACGGAGACTGGTACCCGTGGTTCCTGTAGGTAAGGGGAGAAACCGGTCCCTGTGATCCCTGTGGGTATGGGGGAGAGTCCAGTCCCCGTGGTTCCTGTAGATATGTGGGATAGACGGGTCCCCATGTTTCCTGTAGGTATGAGGGGGGAGACCGGTCCCCGTGGTTCCTGTAGGTAAGGGGGAGAGACCAGTCCCCGTGGTTCCCGTAGGTATGGGGGGGAGACCGGTCCCCGTGGTTCCCGTAGGTATTGGGGGAGAGACCGGTCCCCGTGGTTCCTGTAGTTATGGGGGAGAGACCGGTCCCCATGGTTCCTGTAGGTATGCGGGAGAGACCGGTCCCCGTGATTCCTGTAGATATGGGGGGGGGAGACCGATCCCCGTGGTTCCTGTAGATATGCAGGAGAAACCGGTCCCCGTTGTTCCTGTAGGTATGGGGGGAGATACCGGTCCCCGTGGTTCCTCTAGGTATGGGGAGGAAACCGGTCCCCGTGGTTCCTGTATGTATGCTGGAGAGACCGGTCCCCGTGGTTCCTATATGTATGGGTGCAGACCAGTCCCCATGGTTCCTGTAGGTTTGGGGGGGGTTCCAGTCTCCGTGGTTCCTGTAGGTATGCGTAAGTGACGGGTCCTTGTGGTTCCTGTAGGTATGCGGGAGAGACGAGTCGCTATGTTTCCTGCAGGTATGGGGATGATGACCTATTCCCGTGGTTCCTGTAGGTATGCGGGAGAGACCAGTCCCCGTGGTTCCTGTAGGTATGGGGGAGAAACCGGTCCCCGTGGTTCCTGTAGGTATGGGGTGGGAAGTCCAGTCCCCGTGGTCCTGTAGGTGTGCATAAGTGACCGGTGTCCATGGTTCCTGTTGGTATCGGAGGGGAGACCGGTCCCCGTGGTTCCTGTAGGTATGTGGGAGAGACGGGTCCCCGTGGTTCCTGTAGGTATGAGAGAGACTGGTGCCCGTGTTTCCCTTAGGTATACTGGAGAGACCAGTCCCCAAGGTTCCTGTAGGTATGGGGAGCAGACTGGTCCCCGTGGTTCCTGTAGGTATGGGGGGGGAGTCCCTTCCCCGTAATTCCTGTTGGTATTGGGGAGAAACTGGTCCTCGTGGTTCCTGTAGGTATTGGGGGAGAGACCGGTCCCTGTGGTTCCTGTAGGTATGTGGGGGGAGACCAGACACCATCGTTCCTGTAGGTATGGAGGGGGGAGACCGGTTCCATTGGTTCCTGTAGGTATGGGGAGAACGGTCCCCGTGGTTCCCGTAGGTATGGGGGGGGGGAGACAGGTCCCCGTGGTTCCCATAGGTATTGGGGGAGAGACCGGTCCCCGTGGTTCCTGTAGTTATGGGGGAGAGACCAGTCCCTGTGGTTCCTGTAGGTATGGGGGAGAGACCGGTCCCCGTGGTCCTGTAGGGATCGGGGGGAGTCGTTCCCCGTGGTTCTTTTAGGTATGGGGGGGAGACCGGTCCCCATGGTTCCTGCAGATATGGGGGGTTGACGGTCCCCGTGGTTCCTGTAGGTATGCGGGAGAAACCGGTCCCCGTGGTTCCTGTAGGTATGTAGGAGAAACGGGTCCCCGTGGTTCCCGTAGGTATGGGGAGAGCAGTCCCCGTGGTTCCTGTAGTTATGCGGGAGAGACAGGTCCCCATGGTTCCTGAAGGTATGGGGGGGAGACCGGTCCCCGCGGTTCCTATAGGTATGCGGGAGAGACGGGTCCCCGTGGTTCCTGTAGGTATGGGTAACCGGTCACCGTGGTTCCTGTAGTTATGCGGGAGAGACAGGTCCCCATGGTTCCTGAAGGTATGGGGGGGAGACTGGTCCCCGTGGTTCCTGTAGGTATGTGGGAGAGACCGGTCCCCGTGGTTCCTGTAGGTATGGGGGAGAGACTGGTCCCCGTGGTTCCTGTAGGTATGTGGAAGAGACCGGTCCCCGTGGTTCCTGTAGGTATGCGGGAGAGACCGGTCTCCGTGGTTCCTGTAGGTTTGTGGGAGAGACCGGTCCCCTTGGTTCTTGTAGGTTCGGGAGGGGTGGATACCTGTCCCCGTGGTTCCTGTAGGTATGGGGTAGAAACCGTTCCCCGTTGTTCCTGTGGTTATGGGGGGGCATACCGGTCCCTGTGGTTCCTATACGTATGCGGGAGAGACCGGTCCCCGTGGTTCCTGTAGATATGGGGGGGGAGTCCAGTCCACGTGGTCCTGTAGGTATGCGTATGTGACCGGTCCCCGTGGTTCCTGTAGGTATGCGGGAGAGACGGGTCCCCATGTTTCCTGTAGGTATGGGGTGGAATCCGGTCCCCGTGGTTCCTCTAGGTATGGGGGAGAAACCAGTCCCCATGGTTCCTGTAGGTATTGGGGGGAAACCGGTCCCCGTGGTTCCTGTAGGTGTGGGGGAGAGACCCGTCCCCGTGGTTCCTGTAGGTATGTGGGAGAGACCGGTCCCCGAGGTTCCCTTCAGTGTGCGGGAGAGCCAGTCCCCGTGGTTCCCTTAGGTATGCGTGAGTGCCAGTCCCCATGGTTCCTGTAGGTATGCGGGAGAGACCATTCCCCGTGGTTCCTGTAGATATGCGGGAGAGACCGGACCTGTGGTTTCTGTATTAATGGGGGGGAGACCGGTCCCCATGGTTCCTGTAGGTATGCGGGAGAAACCGGTCCCCGTGTTTCCTGTAGGTATGCGCGAGAAACCGGTCCCCGAGGTTCCTGTAGGTATGAGGGAGAGACCGGTCCCCGTGGTTCCTGTAGGTATGGGGGGAGACCGGTCCTCGTGGTTCTTGTAGGTATGAGGGAGAGACCTGTCCCCGTGGTTCCCTTGGGTATGCGGGAGAGACCAGTCCCCATGATTCCTGTAGGTATGCGGAAGAGACCGGTGCACGTGGTTCCTGTAGATATGGGTGGGAGACCGGTGCCCGTGGTTCCTGTAGCTATGGTGAAAGAGACCGATCCCCAAGGTTCCTGTAGGTGTGGGGCAGAGACAGGTCCCCGTGGTTCCTGTAGGTATGGGGGGGAGACCGGTCCCCATTGTTCCTGTAGGTGTGGGACGGAGACTCGTACCCGTGGTTCCTGTAGGTATGGGGAGAAACCGGTCCCTGTGATCCCTGTAGGTTAGGGGGGGAGTCCAGTCCCCGTGGTTCCTGTAGATATGTGGGATAGAAGGGTCCCCATGTTTCCTGTAGGTATGAGGGGGGAGACCGGTCCCCGTGGTTCCTGTAGGTATGGGGGAGAGACCAGTCCCCGTGGTTCCCGTAGGTATGGGGGGGAGACCGGTCCCCGTGGTTCCTTTAGGTATTGGGGGAGAGACCGGTCCCCGTGGTTCCTGTAGTTATGGGGGAGAGACCGGTCCCCATGGTTCCTGTAGGTATGGCGGGGCAGACCGGTCCCCGTGGTTCCTGTAGATATGCGGGGGAGACCGGAACCCCTGGTTCCTGTAGGTATGGGGAGAAAACAGTTCCTCGTGGTTCTTGTAGGTATGCAGGAGAGACCGGTCCCCGTGTTTCCTTTAGGTATGCAGGAGCAACCGGTCCCCGTGGTTCCCGTAGGTATGGGTGGAGACCCGTCCCTGTGGTTCCTGTAGGTATGCAGGAGAGACCGGTCTCCTTGGTTTTTGTAGGTATGGGGAAGAGACCGGTCCCGTGGTTCCTGTAGGTATGGGTGGAGACTGGTCCCCGTGGTTCCTGTAGGTATGCGGGAGAGACCGGTCTCCGTGGTTCCTGTAGGTATGGGGGAGAGACCGGTCCCGTGGTTCCTGTAGGAGTGTGGCGGAGGCAGTTCCCCGTGGTTCCTGTAGGTATGGGGTGTGAAGTCCAGTCCCCGTGGTCCTCTAGGTATGCATAAGTGACCGGTGTCCATGGTTCCTTTAGGTATAGGGGAGAGACCGGTCCCCGTGGTTCCCTTAGGTATCCGGGAGAGCCAGTCCCCGTGGTTCCCTTAGGTATGTGTGAGTGCCAGTCCCCATGGTTCCTGTAGGTATGCGGGAGAGACCGGTCCCCGTGGTTCCTTTAGGTATGTGGGAGAAACCGGTCCCCGTAGTTCCTGTAGGTATGGGGGAGAGACCCGTCCCGTGGTTCCTGTAGGAGTGTGGCGGAGGCCGTTCCCCGTGGTTCCTGTAGGTATGGGGTGTGAAGTCCAGTCCCCGCGGTCCTCTAGGTATGCGTAAGTGACCAGTGTCCATGGTTCCCCTAGGTATGGGGGGGGAGACCGGTCCCCATTGTTCCTGTAGGTGTGGGACGGAGACTGGTACCCATGGTTCCTGTAGGTATGGGGAGAAACCGGTCCCTGTGATCCCTGTAGGTTAGGGGGGGAGTCCAGTCCCCGTGGTTCCTGTAGATATGTGGGATAGACGGGTCCCCATGTTCCTGTAGATATGGGTGGGAGACCGGTGCCCGTGGTTCCTGTAGCTATGGTGAAAGAGACCGATCCCCAAGGTTCCTGTAGGTGTGGGGCAGAGACAGGTCCCCGTGGTTCCTGTAGGTATGGGGGAGAGACCGGTCCCGTGGTTCCTGTAGGAGTGTGTGCGGAGGCAGTTCCCCGTGGTTCCTGTAGGTATGGGGTGTGAAGTCCAGTCCCCGTGGTCCTCTAGGTATGCGTAAGTGACCGGTGTCCATAGTTCCTTTAGGTATAGGGGAGAGACCGGTCCCCGTGGTTCCCTTAGGTATCCGGGAGACCCAGTCCCCGTGGTTCCCTTAGGTATGTGTGAGTGCCAGTCCCCATGGTTCCTGTAGGTATGCGGGAGAGACCGGTCCCCGTGGTTCCTGTAGGTATGTGGTAGAAACCGGTCCCCATAGTTCCTGTAGGTATGGGGGAGAGACCCGTCCCGTGGTTCCTGTAGGAGTGTGGCGGAGGCCGTTCCCCGTGGTTCCTGTAGGTATGGGGTGTGAAGTCCAGTCCCCGCGGTCCTGTAGGTATGCGTAAGTGACCAGTGTCCATGGTTCCTGTAGGTATGGGAGGGGAGACCAGTCCCCGTGGTTCCTGTAGGTATGTGGGAGAGACGGGTCCCCGTGGTTCCTGTAGGTATGGGGGAGAGACCGGTCCCCATGTTTCCCTTAGGTATACTGGAGAGACCAGTCCCCAAGGTTCCTGTAGGTATGGGGAGCAGACCATTCCCCGTGGTTCCTGTAGGTATGCGGAGGAGTCCCTTCCCTGTAATTCCTGTTGGTATGGGGGAGAAACCGGTCCTCGTGGTTCCTGTAGGTATTGGGGGAGACCGGTCCCGTGGTGCCTGTATGTATGTGGGGGAGACCAGACCCCGTCGTTCCTGTAGGTATGGAGATGGGAGACCGGTCCCGTTGGTTCCTGTAGGTATGGGGGAGAAACCGGTCCCCGTGGTTCCTCTAGGTATGGGGGGGAAACCGGTCCCCGTGGTTCCTGTAGGTGTGGGGGAGAGACCAGTCCCCGTGGTTCCTGTAGGTATGGGGGGAGACCAGTCCCCGTGGTTCCTGTAGGTATGTGGGAGAGACCGGTCCCCGTGGTTCCCTTAGGTATGCGGGAGAGCCAGTCCCCGTGGTTCCCTTAGGTATGCGTGAGTGCCAGTCCCCATGGTTCCTGTAGGTATGCGGGAGAGACCATTCCCTGTGGTTCCTGTAGGTATGAGGGAGAGACCGGTCCCCGTGGTTCCTGTAGGTATGGGGGGGAGACCGGTCCTCATGGTTCTTGTAGGTATGAGGGAGAGACCTGTCCCCGTGGTTCCCTTGGGTATGCGGGAGAGACCAGTCCCCATGATTCCTGTAGGTATGCGGGAGAGACCGGTGCACGTGGTTCCTGTAGATATGGGTGGGAGACCGGTGCCTCTGGTTCCTGTAGCTATGGTGGAAGAGACCGGTCCCCGTGGTTCCTGTAGTTGTGGGGCAGAGACAGGTCCCCGTGGTTCCTGTAGGTATGGGGGGGAGACCGGTCCGCATTGTTCCTGTAGGTGTGGGACGGAGACTGGTATCCGTGGTTCCTGTAGGTATGGGGAGAAACCGGTCCCTGTGATCCCTGTAGGTATGGGGGGGAGTCCAGTCCCCATGGTTCCTGTAGATATCTGGGAGAGACGGGTCCCCATGTTTCCTGTAGGTATGGTGGGGGAAACCGGTCCCCGTGTTTCCTGTAGGTATGCGGGAGCAACCGGTCCCCGTGGTTCCCGTAGGTATGGGTGGAGACCCGTCCCTGTGGTTCCTGTAGGTATGGGGGAGAGACCAGTCCCCGTGGTTCCCATAGGTATGGGGGGGAGACCGGTCCCCGTGGTTCCTGTAGTTATGAGGGCGAGACCGGTCCCCGTGGTTCCTGTAGGTATGAGGGAGAGACCGGTCCCCGTGGTTCCTGTAGGTATGTGGGGGAGTCCAATCCCCGTGGTCCTGTAGGTATGCGTATGTGACTTGTCCCCATGGTTCCTGTAGGTATGCGGGAGAAAACAGTCCCCGTGGTTCCTGTAGGTATAGGGGGGAGACGGGTCCCCGTGGTTCCTGTAGGTATGTGGGAGAAACAGGTCCCTGTAGTTCCTGTAGGTATGCGGGAGTAACCGGTCCCCGTCGTTCCCGTAGGTATGGGGGAGAGACCGGTCCCCGTGATTCCTGTAGGTATGGGGGAGTGACCGGTCTCTGTGGTTCCTGTAGGTATTGGGGAGAGACCGGTCCCCGTGGTTCCTTTAGGTATAGGGGAGAGACCGGTCCCCGTGTTTCCCTTAGGTATGCGGGAGAGACCAGTCCCCGTGGTTCCTGTAGATATGCGGGAGAGACCGGACCTGTGGTTTCTGTAGTAATGTGGGGGAGACCGGTCCCCATGGTTCCTGTAGGTATGCGGGAGAAACCGGTCCCTGTGGTTCCTGTAGGTATGCGGGAGAAACCGGTCCCCGAGGTTCCTGTAGGTATGGGGGAGAGACCGGTCCCCGTAGTTCCTGTAGGTATGGGGGGAGACCGGTCCCCGTGGTTCTTGTAGGTATGGGGGAGAGACCTGTCCCCGTGGTTCCCTTGGGTATGCGGGAGAGACCAGTCCACGTGGTTCCTGTAGATATGTGTGGGAGACCGGTGCCCGTGGTTCCTGTAGGTATGGTGGAAGAGACCGGTCCCCATTGTTCCTGTAGGTGTGGGACGGAGACTGGTACCCGTGGTTCCTGTAGGTATGGGGAGAAACTGGTCCCTGTGCTTCCTGTAGGTATGGGGGTATTCCAGTCCCCATGGTTCATGTAGATATGTGGGAGAGACGGGTCCCCATGTTTCCTGTAGGTATGGCGGGGGAGACCGGCCCGTGGTTCCTCTAGGTATTGGGGGGAAACTGGTCCCTGTGGTTCCCTTAGGTATGCGGGAGAGACCAGTCCCCATGGTTCCTGTAGATATGCAGGAGAGTCCAAGCCCCATGGTTCCCGGAGGTATGGGGGAGAGACCGGTCCCCGTGGTTCCTGGAGGTATGGGGGGAGACCGGTCCCCGTGGTTCCCTTAGGTATGCGGGAGAGACCAGTCCCCATGGTTCCTGTAGATATGCAGGAGAGTCCAAGCCCCATGGTTCCCGTAGGTATGGGGGAGAGACCGGTCCCCGTGGTTCGTGTAGGTATGGGGGGAGACCGGTCCCCGTGGTTCCCTTAGGTATGCGGGAGAGACCAGTCCCCATGGTTCCTGTAGATATGCAGGAGAGTCCAAGCCCCATGGTTCCCGGAGGTATGGGGGAGAGACCGGTCCCCGTGGTTCCTGGAGGTATGCGGGAGAAACCGGTCCCCGTGATTCTTGTAGGTATGTGGGGAGAGACCAGTCCCCGTGATTCCTGTAGGAAAGCTAGAGATCGGTCCCCGTGGTTCCTGTAGGTATGCGGGAGAAACCGGTCCCCATGATTCCTGTAGGTATGGGGGAGAGTTCGGTTTCCGTGGTTCCTGTAGTTATACGGGAGAAACTGGTCACCGTGATTCCTGTAGGTATGGGGGAGAGACCGGTCCCCGTGGTTCCTCTAGGTATGGGGAGAAAACCGGTCCCCGTGGTTCCTTATGTATGCTGGAGAGACCGGTCCCCGTGGTTCCTATATGTATGGGTGCAGACCGGTCCCCGTGGTTCCTGTAGGTTTGGGGGGGGTTCCAGTCTCCGTGGTTCCTGTAGGTATGCGTAAGTGACGGGTCCTCGTGGTTCCTGTAGGTATGTGGGAGAGACGGGTCGCCATGTTACCTGCAGGTATGGGGATGATGACCTGTTCCCGTGGTTCCTGTAGGTATGAGGGGGAGACCGGTCCCCCTGGTTCCTGTAGGTATGGGGAGAAAAGAGTTCCTCGTGGTTCCTGTAGTTATGCGGGAGAGACCAGTCCCCGTGGTTCCTGTAGGTATGCGGGAGAGACCGGTCCCCGTGGTTCCTGTAGATATGGGGGGGAGACAAGTTCCCGTGGTGCTGTAGGTATGCGTATGTGACCGGTCTCCGTGGTTCCTGTAGGTATGTGGGAGAGACGGGTCCCCATGGTTCCTGTAGGTATGGGTGGAGACCGGTCCCCGTGGTTCCTGTAGGTATGCGGGAGAGACTGGTCTCTGTGGTTCCTGTAGGTATGGGGGAGAGACCGGTCCCCGTGTTTCCCTTAGGTATACTGGAGAGACCAGTCCCCAAGGTTCCTGTAGGTATGGGGAGCAGACTGGTCCCCGTGGTTTCTGTAGGTATGGGGGGGAGTCCCTTCCCCGTAATTCCTGTTGGTATGGGGGAGAAACCGGTCTTCGTGGTTCCTGTAGGTATTGGGGGAGAGACCGGTCCCCGTGGTTCCTGTAGGTATGGGGGGGAGACTAGACACCGTCGTTCCTGTAGGTATGGAGGGGGGAGACCGGTCCCATTGGTTCCTGTAGGTATGGGGAGAAGACCGGTCCCCGTGGTTCCTATAGGTATGTTGGAGAAATCGGTCCCCATGTTTCCCATAGGTATGGAGGGGAGACCGGTCCCCGTGGTTCCCATAGGTATTGGGGGAGGGACCGGTCCCCGTGGTTCCTGTAGTTATGGGGGAGAGACCAGTCCCTGTTGTTCCTGTAGGTATGGGGGAGAGACCGGTCCCCGTGGTCCTGTAAGGATCGGGGGAGTCGGTCCCCGTGGTTCTTGTAGGTATGGGGGGGGGGGAGACCGGTCCCCATGGTTCCTGCAGATATGGGGGGGTTGACGGTCCCTGTGGCTCCTGTAGATATGCGGGAGAAACCGGTCCCCGTGGTTCCTGTAGGTATGTAGGAGAAACGGGTCCCCGTGGTTCCCGTAGGTATGGGTAGACCGGTCCCCGTGGTTCCTGTAGTTATGCGGGAGAGACAGGTCCCCATGGTTCCTGAAGGTATGGGGGGGAGACCGGTCCCCACGGTTCCTATAGGTATGCGGGAGAGACCGGTCCCCGTGGTTCCTGTAGGTTTGTGGGAGAGACCGGTCCCCTTGGTTCCTGTAGGTTCGGGAGGGGTGGATACCTGTCACCGTGGTTCCTGTAGGTATGGGGTAGAAACCTTTCCCCGTTGTTCCTGTGGATATGGGGGGGGCATACCGGTCCCTGTGGTTCCTGTACATATGCGGGAGAGACCGGTCCCCGTGGTTCCTGTAGATATGGGGGGGAGACAAGTTCCCGTGGTGCTGTAGGTATGCGTATGTGACCGGTCCCCGTGGTTCCTGTAGGTATGTGGGAGAGACGGGTCCCCATGTTTCCTGTAGGTATGGGGCGGAAACCGGTCCCCGTGGTTCCTCTAGGTATGGGGGAGAAACCGGTCCCCGTGGTTCCTGTAGGTATGGGGTAGAAACCGGTCCCCGTGGTTCCTGTAGGTATGCGGGGGATACCGGACCCCCTGGTTCCTGTAGGTATGGGGAGAAAAGAGTTCCTCGTGGTTCCTGTAGGTATGCAGGAGAGACCAGTCCCCGTGTTTCCTGTAGGTATGCGGGAGCAACCGGTCCCCGTGGTTCCCGTAGGTATGGGTGGAGACCCGTCCCTGTGGTTCCTGTAGGTATGCAGGAGAGACCGGTCTCCATGGTTTCTGTAGGTATGGGGAAGAGACCGGTCCCGTGGTTCCTGTAGGTATGGGTGGAGACTGGTCCCCGTGGTTTCTGTAGGTATGCGGGAGAGACCGGTCTCCGTGGTTCCTGTAGGTATGGGGGAGAGACCCGTCCCGTAGTTCCTGTAGGAGTGTGGCGGAGGCCGTTCCCCGTGGTTCCTGTAGGTATGGGGTGTGAAGTCCAGTCCCCGCGGTCCTGTAGGTATGCGTAAGTGACCGGTGTCCATGGTTCCTGTAGGTATGGGAGGGGAGACCAGTCCCCGTGGTTCCTGTAGGTATGTGGGAGAGACGGGTCCCCGTGGTTCCTGTAGGTATCGGGGAGAGACCGGTCCCCATGTTTCCCTTAGGTATACTGGAGAGACCAGTCCCCAAGGTTCCTGTAGGTATGGGGAGCAGACCAGTCCCCGTGGTTCCTGTAGGTATGCGGGGGAGTCCCTTCCCCGTAATTCCTGTTGGTATGGGGGAGAAACCGGTCCTCGTGGTTCCTGTAGGTATTGGGGGAGAGACCGGCCCCGTGGTGCCTGTATGTATGGGGGGGAGACCAGACCCCGTCGTTCCTGTAGGTATGGAGATGGGAGACCGGTCCCGTTGGTTCCTGTAGGTATGGGGGAGAAACCGGTCCCCGTGGTTCCTCTAGGTATGGGGGGGAAACCGGTCCCCGTGGTTCCTGTAGGTGTGGGGGAGAGACCAGTCCCCGTGGTTCCTGTAGGTATGGGGGGAGACCGGTCCCCGTGGTTCCTGTAGGTATGTGGGAGAGACCGGTCCCCGTGGTTCCCTTAGGTATGCGGGAGAGCCAGTCCCCGTGGTTCCCTTAGGTATGCGTGAGTGCCAGTCCCCATGGTTCCTGTAGGTATGCGGGAGAGACCATTCCCTGTGGTTCCTGTAGATATGTGGGAGAGACGGGACCTGTGGTTTCTGTATTAATGGGGGGGAGACCGGTCCCCATGGTTCCTGTAGGTATGCGGGAGAAACCGGTCCCCGTGTTTCCTGTAGGTATGCGCGAGAAACCGGTAACCGAGGTTCCTGTAGGTATGAGGGAGAGACCTGTCCCCGTGGTTCCTGTAGGTATGGGGGGAGACCGGTCCTCATGGTTCTTGTAGGTATGAGGGAGAGACCTGTCCCCGTGGTTCCCTTGGGTATGCGGGAGAGACCAGTCCCCATGATTCCTGTATTATGCGGGAGAGACCGGTCCACGTGGTTCCTGTAGATATGGGTGGGAGACCGGTGCCTGTGGTTCCTGTAGCTATGGTGGAAGAGACCGGTCCCCGTGGTTCCTGTAGGTGTGGGGCAGAGACAGGTCCCCGTGGTTCCTGTAGGTATGGGGGGGAGACCGGTCCACATTGTTCCTGTAGGTGTGGGACGGAGACTGGTATCCGTGGTTCCTGTAGGTATGGGGAGAAACCAGTCCCTGTGATCCCTGTAGGTATGGGGGGGAGTCCAGGCCCCATGGTTCCTGTAGATATCTGGGAGAGACGGGTCCCCATGGTTCCTGTAGGTATGGTGGGGGAAACCAGTCCCCGTGTTTCCTGTAGGTATGCGGGAGCAACCGGTCCCCGTGGTTCCCGTAGGTATGGGTGGAGACCCGTCCCTGTGGTTCCTGTAGGTATGGGGGAGAGACCAGTCCCCGTGGTTCCCATAGGTATGGGGGGGAGACCAGTCCCCGTGGTTCCTGTAGTTATGAGGGCGAGACCGGTCCCCGTGGTTCCTGTAGGTATGGGGGAGAGACCGGTCCCCGTGGTTCCTGTAGGTATGTGGGGGAGTCCAATCCCCGTGGTCCTTTAGGTATGCGTATGTGACTTGTCCCCATGGTTCCTGTAGGTATGCGGGAGAAAACAGTCCCCGTGGTTCCTGTAGGTATAGGGGGGAGACGGGTCCCCGTGGTTCCTGTAGGTACGCGGAAGTGACCATTCCCCGTTGTTCCTGTAGGTATGGGGGAGAGACGGGTCCCCATGTTTCCTGTAGGTATGGGGGGGGAGACCGGTCCCCGTGATACCTGTAGGTATGTAGGAGAGACCGGTCACCGTGGTTCCTGTAGGTATGGGGGGGGAGTCCAGTCCCCGTGGTCCTGTAGGTATGCGTATGTGACTGGTCCCCATGGTTCCTGTAGGTATGTGGGAGAGACTTGTCCCCGTGGTTCCTGTAGGTATGGGGAGAAACCGGTCCCTGTGATCCCTGTAGGTATGGGGGGGAGTCCAGTCCCCATGGTTCCTGTAGATATCTGGGAGAGACGGGTCCCCATGTATCCTGTAGGTATGGTGGGGGAAACCGGTCCCCGTGTTTCCTGTAGGTATGCGGGAGCAACCGGTCCCCGTCGTTCCCGTAGGTATGGGTGGAGACCCGTCCCCGTGGTTCCTGTAGGTATGGGGGAGAGACCAGTCCCCGTGGTTCCCATAGGTATGGGGGGGAGACCTGTCCCCGTGGTTCCTGTAGGTATGGGGGGGAGTCCAGTCCCCGTGGTCCTTTAGGTATGCGTATGTGACTTGTCCCCGTGGTTCCTGTAGGTATGCGGGAGAAAACAGTCCCCGTGGTTCCTGTAGGTATAGGGGGGAGACGGGTCCCCGTGGTTCCTGTAGGTATGTGGGAGAAACAGGTCCCTGTAGTTCCTGTAGGTATGCGGGAGTAACCGGTCCCCGTCGTTCCCGTAGGTATGGGGGAGAGACCGGTCCCCGTGATTCCTGTAGGTATGGGGGAGTGACCGGTCTCTGTGGTTCCTGTAGGTATTGGGGAGAGACCGGTCCCCGTGGTTCCTTTAGGTATAGGGGAGAGACCGGTCCCCGTGTTTCCCTTAGGTATGCGGGAGAGACCAGTCCCCGTGGTTCCTGTAGATATGCGGGAGAGACCGGACCTGTGGTTTCTGTAGTAATGTGGGGGAGACCGGTCCCCATGGTTCCTGTAGGTATGCGGGAGAAACCGGTCCCTGTGGTTCCTGTAGGTATGCGGGAGAAACCGGTCCCCGAGGTTCCTGTAGGTATGGGGGAGAGACCGGTCCCCGTAGTTCCTGTAGGTATGGGGGGAGACCGGTCCCCGTGGTTCTTGTAGGTATGGGGGAGAGACCTGTCCCCGTGGTTCCCTTGGGTATGCGGGAGAGACCAGTCCACGTGGTTCCTGTAGATATGTGTGGGAGACCGGTGCCCGTGGTTCCTGTAGGTATGGTGGAAGAGACCGGTCCCCATTGTTCCTGTAGGTGTGGGACGGAGACTGGTACCCGTGGTTCCTGTAGGTATGGGGAGAAACTGGTCCCTGTGCTTCCTGTAGGTATGGGGGGGATTCCAGTCCCCATGGTTCATGTAGATATGTGGGAGAGACGGGTCCCCATGTTTCCTGTAGGTATGGCGGGGGAGACCGGCCCGTGGTTCCTCTAGGTATTGGGGGGAAACTGGTCCCTGTGGTTCCTGCAGGTATGGGGGAGAGACCGGTCCCCGTGGTTCGTGTAGGTATGGGGGGAGACCGGTCCCCGTGGTTCCCTTAGGTATGCGGGAGAGACCAGTCCCCATGGTTCCTGTAGATATGCAGGAGAGTCCAAGCCCCATGGTTCCCGTAGGTATGGGGGAGAGACCGGTCCCCGTGGTTCGTGTAGGTATGGGGGGAGACCGGTCCCCGTGGTTCCCTTAGGTATGCGGGAGAGACCAGTCCCCATGGTTCCTGTAGATATGCAGGAGAGTCCAAGCCCCATGGTTCCCGGAGGTATGGGGGAGAGACCGGTCCCCGTGGTTCCTGGAGGTATGCGGGAGAAACCGGTCCCCGTGATTCTTGTAGGTATGTGGGGAGAGACCAGTCCCCGTGATTCCTGTAGGAAAGCTAGAGATCGGTCCCCGTGGTTCCTGTAGGTATGCGGGAGAAACCGGTCCCCATGATTCCTGTAGGTATGGGGGAGAGTTCGGTTTCCGTGGTTCCTGTAGTTATACGGGAGAAACTGGTCACCGTGATTCCTGTAGGTATGGGGGAGAGACCGGTCCCCGTGGTTCCTCTAGGTATGGGGAGAAAACCGGTCCCCGTGGTTCCTTATGTATGCTGGAGAGACCGGTCCCCGTGGTTCCTATATGTATGGGTGCAGACCGGTCCCCGTGGTTCCTGTAGGTTTGGGGGGGGTTCCAGTCTCCGTGGTTCCTGTAGGTATGCGTAAGTGACGGGTCCTCGTGGTTCCTGTAGGTATGTGGGAGAGACGGGTCGCCATGTTACCTGCAGGTATGGGGATGATGAACTGTTCCCGTGGTTCCTGTAGGTATGCGGGGGAGACCGGTCCCCCTGGTTCCTGTAGGTATGGGGAGAAAAGAGTTCCTCGTGGTT
Organism: Lepus europaeus; assembly: GCF_033115175.1. Lineage (NCBI taxonomy): Eukaryota > Metazoa > Chordata > Mammalia > Lagomorpha > Leporidae > Lepus > Lepus europaeus. The sequence continues at coordinate 156,609,383 of NC_084831.1, forward strand.
CCTGTAGTTATGCGGGAGAGACCAGTCCCCGTGGTTCCTGTAGGTATGCGGGAGAGACCGGTCCCCGTGGTTCCTGTAGATATGGGGGGGAGACAAGTTCCCGTGGTGCTGTAGGTATGCGTATGTGACCGGTCTCCGTGGTTCCTGTAGGTATGTGGGAGAGACGGGTCCCCATGGTTCCTGTAGGTATGAGTGGAGACCGGTCCCCGTGGTTCCTGTACGTATGCGGGAGAGACCGGTCTCTGTGGTTCCTGTAGGTATGGGGGAGAGACCGGTCCCCGTGTTTCCCTTAGCTATACTGGAGAGACCAGTCCCCAAGGTTCCTGTAGGTATGGGGAGCAGACTGGTCCCCGTGGTTTCTGTAGGTATGGGGGGGAGTCCCTTCCCTGTAATTCCTGTTGGTATGGGGGAGAAACCGGTCTTCGTGGTTCCTGTAGGTATTGGGGGAGAGACCGGTCCCCGTGGTTCCTGTAGGTATGGGGGGGAGACCAGACACCATCGTTCCTGTAGGTATGGAGGGGGGAGACCGGTCCCATTGGTTCCTGTAGGTATGTAGGAGAAACGGGTCCCCGTGGTTCCCGTAGGTATGGGTAGACCGGTCCCCGTGGTTCCTGTAGTTATGCGGGAGAGACAGGTCCCCATGGTTCCTGAAGGTATGGGGGGGAGACCGGTCCCCACGGTTCCTATAGGTATGCGGGAGAGACCGGTCCCCGTGGTTCCTGTAGGTTTGTGGGAGAGACCGGTCCCCTTGGTTCCTGTAGGTTCGGGAGGGGTGGATACCTGTCACCGTGGTTCCTGTAGGTATGGGGTAGAAACCGTTCCCCGTTGTTCCTGTGGATATGGGGGGGCATACCGGTCCCTGTGGTTCCTGTACATATGCGGGAGAGACCGGTCCCCGTGGTTCCTGTAGATATGGGGGGGAGACAAGTTCCCGTGGTGCTGTAGGTATGCGTATGTGACCGGTCCCCGTGGTTCCTGTAGGTATGTGGGAGAGACGGGTCCCCATGTTTCCTGTAGGTATGGGGCGGAAACCGGTCCCCGTGGTTCCTCTAGGTATGGGGGAGAAACCGGTCCCCGTGGTTCCTGTAGGTATGGGGTAGAAACCGGTCCCCGTGGTTCCTGTAGGTATGCGGGGGAGACCGGACCCCCTGGTTCCTGTAGGTATGGGGAGAAAAGAGTTCCTCGTGGTTCCTGTAGGTATGCAGGAGAGACCAGTCCCCGTGTTTCCTGTAGGTATGCGGGAGCAACCGGTCCCCGTGGTTCCCGTAGGTATGGGTGGAGACCCGTCCCCGTGGTTCCTGTAGGTATGCAGGAGAGACCGGTCTCCATGGTTTCTGTAGGTATGGGGAAGAGACCGGTCCCGTGGTTCCTGTAGGTATGGGTGGAGACTGGTCCCCGTGGTTTCTGTAGGTATGCGGGAGAGACCGGTCTCCGTGGTTCCTGTAGGTATGGGGGAGAGACCCGTCCCGTAGTTCCTGTAGGAGTGTGGCGGAGGCCGTTCCCCGTGGTTCCTGTAGGTATGGGGTGTGAAGTCCAGTCCCCGCGGTCCTGTAGGTATGCATAAGTGACCGGTGTCCATGGTTCCTGTAGGTATGGGAGGGGAGACCAGTCCCCGTGGTTCCTGTAGGTATGTGGGAGAGACGGGTCCCCGTGGTTCCTGTAGGTATGGGGGAGAGACCGGTCCCCATGTTTCCCTTAGGTATACTGGAGAGACCAGTCCCCAAGGTTCCTGTAGGTATGGGGAGCAGACCAGTCCCCGTGGTTCCTGTAGGTATGCGGGGGAGTCCCTTCCCCGTAATTCCTGTTGGTATGGGGGAGAAACCGGTCCTCGTGGTTCCTGTAGGTATTGGGGGAGAGACCGGCCCCGTGGTGCCTGTATGTATGGGGGGGAGACCAGACCCCGTCGTTCCTGTAGGTATGGAGATGGGAGACCGGTCCCGTTGGTTCCTGTAGGTATGGGGGAGAAACCGGTCCCCGTGGTTCCTGTAGGTGTGGGGGAGAGACCAGTCCCCGTGGTTCCTGTAGGTATGCAGGAGCAACCGGTCCCCGTGGTTCCCATAGGTATGGGTGGAGACCCGTCCCCGTGGTTCCTGTAGGTATGGGGGAGAGACCAGTCCCCGTGGTTCCCGTAGGTATGGGGGGGGAGACCGGTCCCCGTGGTTCCCGTAGGTATTGGTGGAGAGACCGGTCCCCGTGGTTCCTGTGGTTATGGGTCGAGACCGGTCCCCGTGATTCCTGTAGGTATGGGGGAGAGACCGGTCCCCGTGGTTCCTGTAGGTATGGAGGGGAGTCCAGTCCCCATGGTCCTGTAGGTATGCGTATGTGACTTGTCCCCGTGGTTCCTGTAGGTATGCGGGAGAAAACACTCCCCGTGGTTCCTGTAGGTATAGGGGGGAGACGGGTCCCCGTGGTTCCTGTAGGTATGTGGGAGAAACAGGTCCCTGTAGTTCCTGTAGGTATGGGGGAGAGACCGGTCTCCGTCGTTCCTGTAGGTATGGGGGAGAGACCGGTCCCCGTGGTTCCTTTAGGTATAGGGGAGAGACCGGTCCCCGTGTTTCCCTTAGGTATGCGGGAGAGACCAGTCCCCGTGGTTCCTGTAGATATGCGGGAGAGACTGGACCTGTGGTTTCTGTAGTAATGGGGGGGAGACCGGTCCCCATGGTTCCTGTAGGTATGCGGGAGAAACCGGTCCCTGTGGTTCCTGTAGGTATGCGGGAGAAACCGGTCCCCGAGGTTCCTGTAGGTATGGGGGAGAGACCGGTCCCCGTAGTTCCTGTAGGTTTGGGGGGAGACCGGTCCCCATGGTTCTTGTAGGTATGGGGGAGAGACCTGTCCCCGTGGTTCCCTTGGGTATGCGGGAGAGACCAGTCCACGTGGTTCCTGTAGATATGTGTGGGAGACCGGTGCCCGTGGTTCCTGTAGGTATGGTGGAAGAGACCGGTCCCCATTGTTCCTGTAGGTGTGGGACGGAGACTGGTACCCATGGTTCCTGTAGGTATGGGGAGAAACTGGTCCCTGTGCTTCCTGTAGGTATGGGGGGGATTCCAGTCCCCATGGTTCATGTAGATATGTGGGAGAGACGGGTCCCCATGTTTCCTGTAGGTATGGCGGGGGAGACCGGTCCCCGTGGTTCCTGTAGGTATGCGGGGGAGACCGGTATCCCTGGTTCATGTAGGTATGGGGATAAAACAGTTCCTCGTGGTTCCTGTAGGTATGCAGGAGAGACCGGTCCCCGTGTTTCCTGTAGGTATGCGGGAGCAACCGGTCCCCGTGGTTCCTGTAGCTATGTGGGAGAGACCGGTCTCCGTGGTTTCTGTAGGTATGGGGAAGAGACCGGTCCAGTGGTTCCTGTAGGTATGGGTGGAGACCGGTCCCCTTGGTTCCTGTAGGTATGCGGGACAGACTGGTCTCCATGGTTCCTGTAGGTATGTGGAGAGACCGGTCCCGTAGTTCCTGTAGGAGTGGGGCGGAGGCAGTTCCCCGTGGTTCCTGTAGGTATGGGGTGGGAAGTCCAGTCCCCATGGTCCTGTAGGTATGCGTAAGTGACCGGTGTCCATGGTTCCTGTAGGTATGGGAGGGGAGACCGGTCCCCGTTGTTCCTGTAGATATGTGGGAGAGACGGGTCCCCATGGTTCCTTTAGGTATGGGGGAGAGTCCGGTCCCCGTGTTTCACTTAGGTATACTGGAGAGACCAGTCCCCAAGGTTCCTGTAGGTATGGGGAGCAGACCGGTCCTCGTGGTTCCTGTAGGTATTGGGGGGGAGACCGGTCCCGTGGTTCCTGTAGGTATGGGGGGGAGACCAGACCCCATCGTTCCTGTAGGTATGGATGGGGGAGACCGGTCCCGTTGGTTCCTGTAGGTATGGGGAGAAGACCATTCCCCGTGGTTCCTATACGTATGTTGGAGTAATCGATCCCCGTGGTTCCCGTAGGTATGGGGTGAGACCGGTCCCTGTGGTTCCCATAGGTATTGGGGGAGAGACCGGTCCCCGTGGTTCCTGTAGTTATGGGGGCAAGACCGGTCCCTGTGGTTCCTGTAGGTATGTGGGAGAGACGGGTCGCCGTGGTCCTGTAGGGATCGGGGGGAGTGGTCCCCGTGGTTCTTGTAGGTTTGGGGGGGGAGACCGGTCCCCATGGTTCCTGCAGATATGGGGGGGTTGACGGTCCCCGTGATTCCTGTAGGTATGCGGGAGAAACCAGTCCGCGTGGTTCTTGTAGGTATGTAGAAGAAACGGGTCCCCGTGGTTCCCGTAGGTATGGGGGAGAGACCGGTGCCCGTGGTTCCTATAGGTATGCGGGAGAGACCGGTCCCCGTGGTTCCTGTAGGTTTGTGGGAGAGACCGGTCCCCGTGGTTCCTGTAGGTTTGTGGAGGGGGGATACCGGTCCCCGTGGTTCCTGTAGGTATGGGGTAGAAACCGTTCCCCGTTGTTCCTGTGGGTATTGGGGGGCATACCGGTCCCTGTGGTTCCTGTAGATATGGGGTGGTGTCCAGTCCCCGTGGTCCTGTAGGTATGCGTCTGTGACCGAACCCCGTGGTTCCTGTAGGTATGTGGGAGAGACGGGTCCACATGTTTCCTGTAGGTATGAGGGGGGAGACCGGTCCCCGTGGTTCCTCTAGGTATTGGGGGGAAACCGGTCCCCGTGGTTCCTGTAGGTATGAGGGGGAAACCGGTCCCTGTGGTTCCTGTAGGTATAGGGGAGAGACTGGTCCCCGTGGTTCCTGTAGGTATGGGGGAGAGACCTGTTCCTGTCGTTCCTGTAGGTATGGGGGAGAGAACGGTCCCCATAGTTCCTGTAGGTATGGGGGAGAGACCTGTCCCTGTGGTTCCTGTAGGTATGGGGAGAAACCAGTCCCCGTGGTTCCTGCAGGTATGGGGGAGAGACCGGTCTCTGTGGATCGTGTAGGTATGCGGGGGAAGACCGGTCCCCATGGTTGCTGTAGGTGTGGGGCAGAGACTGGTACCCGTGGTTCCTGTAGGTATGGGTAGAGACCGGTCCCCGTGGTTCCTGTAGGTATGGGGAGAGACCAGTCCCCTTGGTTCCTGTGGGTATGGGGGAGAGAACGGTCCCCATAGTTCCTGTAGGTATGGGGGAGAGACCTGTCCCTGTGGTTCCTGTAGGTATGGGGAGAAACCAGTCCCCGTGGTTCCTGCAGGTATGGGGGAGAGACCGGTCTCTGTGGATCCTGTAGGTATGCAGGGGAAGACCGGTCCCCATGGTTGCTGTAGGTGTGGGGCGGAGACTGGTACCCGTGGTTCCTGTAGGTATGGGTAGAGACCGGTCCCCGTGGTTCCTGTAGGTATGGGGAGAGACCAGTCCCCGTGGTTCCTGTGGGTATGGGGGGGGACTCCAGTCACCGTGGTTCCTGTAGGTATGCGGAAGTGACCAGTCCCCGTTGTTCCTGTAGGTATGGGGGAGAGACGGGTCCCCATGTTTCCTGTAGGTATGGGGGGGGAGACCGGTCCCCGTGATACCTGTAGGTATGTGGGAGAGACCGGTCCCCGTGGTTCCTGTAGGTATGGGGGGGAGACCGGTCACCGTGGTTCCTGTAGGTATGGGGGGGGGAGTCCAGTCCCCGTGGTCCTGTAGGTATGCGTATGTGACTGGTCCCCATGGTTCCTGTAGGTATGTGGGAGAGACCGGTCCCCGTGGTTCCTGTAGGTATGGGGGAGAGATCGGTCCCCGTGGTTCCCGTAGGTTTTGGGGAGAGACCGGACCCTGTGGTTCCCATAGGTACGGAGGGGAGACCGGTCCCCATGGTTCCCATAGGTATGGGGGAGAGACTGGCCCCCGTGGTTCCTGTAGGTATGGGGGGAGAGACCGGTCCCCGTGGTTCCTGTAGGTATGGGGAGAAACCGGTCCCCATGGTTCCTGTAGGTTTGGGGGGAGACCGGTCCCCGTGGTTCCTGTAGGTATGCGGGAGAGACTGGTCCCCGTGGTTCCTGTAGTTATGGGGAGAGTCCGGTCCCCGTGGTTCCTGTAGGTATGGGGGGAGAGACCGGTCCTCGTGGTTCCTGTAGGTATGGCGGGGAGACCGGTCCCCGTGGTTCCTGTAGGTATGGGGGGGAGACCGGTCCTCGTGGTTCCTGTAGGTATGGGGGGAAACCGATCCCCGTGGTTCCTGTAGGTATGCGGGAGAGACCGGTCCCCGTGATTCCTGTAGGTATGGGGGAGAAGCCGGTCCCACGTGGTTCCTGTAGGTATGGGGGGGAGAAACCGGTCCCCATGGTTCCTGTAGGTATGGGTGAGAAACTGGTCCCCGCGGTTCCTGTAGGTATGGGTAGAGACCGGTGCCCGTGGTTCCTGTAGGTATGTGGGGGAGACCGGTCCCCGTGGTTCCTGTAGGTATGCGGGAGAGACCGGTCCCCTTGGTTGGAAACGGGGTGGGGAGGATGGAAGGAGAGAGGGAGGAGGGAACCTCAGACTACTTGTCATTCCGTTTGAGGATGATACCTATGTCCTTGAGTAAAGGATGTTTTGGTTAATGGTGCGAAACTCTGGCCAGCTGTTGCGGTAATCCGATTTGTATCGAGGCCAGATTTTTGGCAAGCATGTGTCATTTTGCCAGCCAGGAGGTCCTTAAATGCCAGAGTCCTCAGATTCAGGCAGGCCAAGTGTGATTCTTTGGGAATTGAAGTTTCAGACCCATGGTATGAGGCAAAGAGAGACAGGACTCCTGCCTCCAGGCCAAGTTGTCACTCACCACCGAGGCTGGAGGAATGGGAGATGGAGATGGCAGTGAAGTCGGTGTCCCCTGGTGCATTGTGGGTCAGGCTGAAGCCAGAGCCAGCAGGCAGAGTGCAGGCAGCAGTGAACTTGGGCTTGGAGTCTAAAGGCAGCAGGTCCTGGACCTGAGGCCACACCCTAGGGTGCCTCTAGAACATGTCCAGATGGAGTAGTCTGACCTTACACACAGGGGCCGGTGTCTGCATGTGATCTGGTCTGATGGCAAGAAGTCCCTGCCTGGAGTTGGCTCAGCAGGAAAGGGAGAGGATACAGAAGTCAGGGGCAGGGCCACACGGACTGCGGTGAGCTGGTGAGCTCCGCAGGCAGCAGTGCTCCTGAATGCCCCCCCACCCCCCCGCCGCCGCCGCCCCCCATGGGCTGGCAAGAGAAGGGGCAGAGCTCAGGGCCACGGCAGCGCTCGGCTCCCCACGCCTGCTCAGAAATGTAAGGGAGATGACTCTAGGGTGCCCGCTTGGTGGTCGGCATCTGGTTTTCACCTGGGAAAGTTCCAGCCTGCCGCAGAGTTGCCCTGGCCAGAGGCTGTCAGTCACCCACCAGGCTGTTCCCAATCCCACCCATCCACGGTCTTAGAGGAAAACAGCGGTGACAGGAAAGAGCAAGAAGAAGAGAAGTGCAGAGGGAGGGAGGGGGTTAAGGCACAAAAAGAACGGTTCCTGGGTGGCCACCAGGTGTTAGGGGTGGAATAGCTCCGGGTCCTGGCCTTTCACACCCCAGAAAGGAGAGACAAATAGAGGAGACCGACCCCAACAGACGGGTTGCTTTATTGGAAGCAGAGGTGATCGGGTGCCTTCAGATCTTGGGTTTTTATCCGGTGAAGGAGGGAATTTGCACACAACCCCTTCCCCCCACCCAGGCTGGTAGAAGGCTCTTTGAGGACTTAGGGATCTTTCCTCTTATCTGTGTCATAGCTGCTCTGTGCCGCTTATCCACACTGCAAGGAGTTGAGAAGGGTCAAGTTAGGAGCCAAGGGTCTCTATCACAGGGGGAAGTGGGATGGGGCCAGGGAGGAGAAGGAAAGGGAGGATGGGGAAGGTGCAACAAGGCTTTTGGGAGCTGCTCAAGGGGACAGAGAAACGGGGCTGGCCTGTGTGTTGTCTTTGCTCCATCAATCCTGACTCAGTACAGGTCGGGAGAAGGGGCGCTGGTTTCCTCCTGGCTACTTCCTGCTGACATGGGGGTTGTTGTGGGGCAGGGTATCCGTGCTCTGGGTCAGACGGATTGGAGGAGTCGTCTTGTCCTGTTCTGTGTGACAGCTCGGGATATAGCAGTTATCAGTTCCTGTAGAAACTTCTGAAATATGTTAAATAGATGTGGTGGGAAAAAAAGCACCTGACCGTGAGGAGAAAAGGAGACAGTAGAGACATCAACCAAGGTGGGGAAGATGGCCACGGCCAAAGTGACGAGCCAGAGCTGTTTTGGAAATGGATTTCATTAGCCCTCTTTTTCATGTGTTCGATCCCTTCTCTTAGCACGCCCGACTTGTTGGTGTAAAAGCAGCACTCTTCACCGAGAAAGTCCTGCTTTTTCTGCAGGGAGGTTTTGAAGGACTGCTGCCGCCAAGGAGTCTACCAGTCTTGGAGAGGAGATAGTGCTGTGCTGGGTCATCCAGGTTTTCCTTGAGTGAGCGAGACTGGTCTTCAATCGTGTTTGCCTTGGTTAGCGGGACAGGGAATATAAAGTCTGGTCAGATGTAGGATGGGGGAACTAAGAACAGAAGAGTACAGGTTCCTGTCCCGTTGGTGGGAAGACAGGTACATGCCTGGTTGCCACAGAGAAAGATCGCTCCTGTTTCTGGTCCCAGGCGTGCTACAAGATGGAAGCAGATGGGTTCTGTGTTTATTAGTGTTTGTGTATTTCTTGGGTACATGCCTTTGAATCCAGTTTTGCCAGCCTCAATCTGTGGCTGAGGGTGAAGCTAGTTTGGGTTGCGGGAGTGACAGTCTGGTTACAGCCTGAGTGAGGCCATGATGGGGAGTTGAGAGAAGGGTGTCTGAGGCACAAGGGGCGTGACCAGCCAGCAAGGCTATCATAAACAGCAGGGGAGTTTATAGGCGGGTCTGTCAGTTCTCCAGGGGGGGGGAATTTATAGGTGGGTCTGTCAGTTCTCCAGGGGGGGGGGTTTATAGGTGGGTCTGTAAGTTCCCCGGGGGGGGAGTTTACAGGTGGGTCTGTCAGTTCCCCAGGGGGGGTTTACAGGTAGGTCTGTCAGTTCCCTAGGGGGCAGTTTACAGTTAGGTCTGTCAGTCACCAGGGGGAGTATACAGGTGGCTCTGTCAGTTCCCCAGCGGGGGGAGTTTATAGGTGGGTCTGTCAGTTCCCCAGGGGGGGGGAGATTATAGGTGGGTCTGTCAGGTCTCCAGGAGGAGTTTATAGGTGGGTCTGTCAGTTCCCCAGGGGGGGTTTATAGGTGGGTCTGTCAGTTCTCCAGGGGGGAGTTTATAGGTGGGTCTGTCAGTTCTCCAGGGGCGGGTTTACAGGTGGGTCTGTCAGTTCCCCAGGGGGGAGTTTACAGGTGGGTCTGTCAGTTCCCCAGGGGGGAGTTTATAGGTGGGTCTGTCAGTTCCCCAGGGGGAGTTTATAGGAGGGTTGGTCAGTTCCCCAGGAGAGAGTTTACAGGTGGGTCTCTCACATCCACAGAGGTGGAGTTTACAGGTGGGTCTGTAAGTTCTCCAGGGGTGGGGAGTTTATAGGAGGGTCTGTCAGTTCCCCAGGGGGGAGTTTATAGGTGTGTCTGTCAGTTCTCCAGGAGGGAGTTTACAGGTGGGTCTGTCAGTTCCCCAAGGGGGAGGTTACAGGTGGGTCTGTCAGTTCCCCAGGGTGGGGAGATTATAGGTGGGTCTGTCAGGTCTCCAGGGGGACTTTATAGGTGGGTCTGTCAGTTCCCCAGTGGGGAGTTTACAGGTGGGTCTGTCAGTTCCCCAGGGGGAGTTTAGAGGTGGGTCTGTCAGTTACCCAGGGGGGAGTTTACAGGTGCCTCTGTCAGTTCCCCGGGGGGGGGGGGTTATAGGTGGGTCTGTCAGTTCTCCAGGGGGGAGGTTTATAGGTGGGTCTGTCAGTTCCCCAGGGGGGAGTTTACAGGTGGGTCTGTCAGTTCCCCAGGGGGAGTTTATAGGTGGATCTGTCAGTTCACCAGGGGGGAGTTTACAGGTGTGTCTGTCAGTTCCCCAGGGGGGGTTTATGGCTGGGTCTTTCAGTTCCCCAGGGGGGAGTTTATAGGTCCATCTGTAAGTACTCCAGGGGGAGAGTTTATAGGAGGGTCTGTCAGTTCTCCAGGGGGCAGTTTACAGGTGGGTCTGTCAGTTCCCCAAGGGGGAGTTTACAGGTGGTTCTGTCAGCTCCCCATGGGGCATATTACAGATGGGTCTGTCTGTTCCCCAGGTGGAGTTTACAGGTGGATCTGTCAGTTCCCAAGGGGGGAGTTTATAGTTGGGACAGTCAGTTCCCCAGGGGGGGCAGTTTATAGGAGGGTCTGTCAGTTCTCCAGGGGGGGGGTTTATAGGTGGGTCTGTCAGTTCCCCAGGGGGGGAATTTATAGGTGGGTCTGTCAGTTCTCTAGGGGGAGTTTATAGGTGGGTCTGTCAGTTCCCCAGGGGGGGTTTATAGGCGGGTCTGTCAGTTACCCAGGGGGGATTTTATAGGTGGGTCTGTTAGTTCCCCAGGAGAGAGTTTACAGGTGGGTCTGTCGGTTCCCCAGGACGGAGTTTACAGGTGGGTCTGTCAGCTCCCCAGTGGGGGAGTTTACAGGTGGGTCTGTCAGTGCTCCAGGATGGAGTTATAGGAGGGTCTGTCATTTCCCCAGGGGGGGTTTATAGGCGGGTCTGTCAGTTCCCCAGGGGGGGAGTTTACAGGAGGGTCTGTCAGTTCCCCAGGGGGAGTTTACAGGTGGGTCTGTCAGTTCCTCAGGGGGGTGGTTTATAGGCGGGACTGTCAGATCTCCAGGGGGGAGTTTACAGGTGGGTCTGTCAGTTCCCCAGGGGGGAGTTTATAGGAAGGTTTGTCAGTTCCCCAGGGGGGGTTTATAGGTGAGTCTGTCAGTTCCCCAGGGTGGGGTTTATAGATGGGTCTGTCGGTTCCCCAGGGGGGGAGTTTATTGAGGTCTGTCAGTTCCCCAGGGGGAAGTTTAAAGGTGGGTCTGTCACATCCACAGAGGCGGAGTTTACAGGTGGGTCTCTCAGTTCTCCAGGGGTGGGGAGTTTATAGGAGGGTCTGTCAGTTCCCCAGGGGGGAGTTTATAGGTGGGTCTGTCCGTTCCCCAAGGGGGAGGTTACAGGTGCGTCTGTCAGTTCCCCCGGGGGGGTTATAGGTGGGTCTGTCAGTTCTCCCGGGGGGGGTTTATAGGTGGGTCTGTCAGTTCTCCAGGGGGGATTTTATAGGTGGGTCTGTCAGTTCCCCAGGGCGAAGTTTATAGGTGGGTCTGTCAGTTCCCCAGGGGGAGTTTATAGGGGGGTCTGTCAGTTCCCCAGGGGGATTTTATAGGTGGGTCTGTCAGTTCCCCAGGGGGGAGTTTATAGGTGGGTCTGTAAGTGCTCCAGGGGGGGAGTTTATAGGAGGGTCCGTCAGTTCCCCAGGGGGGGCAGTTTATAGGCGGGTCTGTCAGTTCCCCAGTGGGGAGTTTACAGATGGGTCTGTCAGTACCCCAGGGGGGAGTAGAGGTTGGTCTATCAGTTCCCCCGGGGGGAGTTTACAGGTGGGTCTGTCAGTTCCCCAGGGGGGGTTTATAGGTGGGTCTGTCAGAGCTCCAGGGGGGAGTTTACAGGTGGGTCTGTCAGTTCCCCAGGGGGGAGTTTTTAGGTGGGTCTGTCAGTTCCCCAGGGGGGAGTTTACAAGTGGGTCTGTCAGTTCCCCAGGGGGGGGTTTATGGGTGGATCCGTCGGTTCCCCAGGGGGCAGTTTACAGGTGGGTCTTTCAGTTCTCCAGGGGGGAGTTCATAGGTTGGTGTGTCATTTCTGCAGCTGGGGGATTTATAGGGGAGTCTGTCAGTTCCACAGAGTGGAGTTTATTGGTGGGTCTGTCAGTTCCCAAGGGGGGAGTATACAGGTGGGTCTGTCAGCTCCCCAAGTGGGAGTTTATAGGTGGGTCTGTCAGTTCTCCAGGGGGGGTTTATAGGCGGGTCTGTCAGTTCCCCAGGGGGGGGAGTTTACAGGTGGGTCTGTCAGTTCTCCATGGGGGGTTTATAGGTGGTTCTGTCAATTCTCCAGCGGGGTTTTATAGGCGGCTCTGTCGATTCCCCAGGGTGGGGAGTTTATAGGTGAGTCTGTCAGTTCCCAAGGGGGGAGTATACAGGTGGGTCTGTCAGTTCCCCAGGGGGAGTTTATAGGTAGGTCTGTCAGTTCTCCAGGGGGAAGTTTATAGGTGGGTCTGTCAGTTCCCCAGGGGGAGTTTATCGGTGGGTCCGTGGGTTCCCCAGGGGGGAGTTTATAGGTGGGTCTGTCAGCTCCCCAGGGGGGGTTTATAGGTGGGTCTGTCAGTTCCCCAGGGGGAGTTTATAGGCGGGTCTGTCAGTTCTCCAGGGGGGGAGTTTATAGGTGGGTCTTTAATTTCCCCAGGGGGGAGTTTAAGACGGGTCTGTCAGTTCCCCGGGGGGGGGGGGAATTTACAGGTGGGTCTGTCAGTTCTCCACGGGGAGTTTACAGGTGGGTCTGTCAGTTCTCCAGGGGGGGTTTATAGGCGGGTCTGTCAGTTCCCCAGGGGGGGCAGTTTACTGGTGGGTCTGTCAGTTCACCACGGGGAGTTTACAGGTGGGTCTGTCAGTTCCCATGGGGGAGTATACAGGTGGGACTGTCAATTCCCCAGGGGGAGTTTATAGGTGGGTCTGTAAGTGCTACAGTGGCGGAGTTTATAGGTGGGTCTGTCAGTTCCCCAGGGGGGTTTATAGGTGCATCTGTCAGTTCCCCAGGGGTGAGTTAATAGGTGGGTCTGTAAGTGCTACAGTGGCGGAGTTTATAGGAGGGTCTGTCAGTTCTCCAGGGGGTAGTTTACAGGTGGATCTGTCAGTTTCCCAGGGGTAGATTATAGGTGGCTATGTCAGTTCTATATAGGGAGTTTACAGGTGGTTCTGTCAGCTCCCCTTGGGGCAGTTTACAGGTGGGTCTGTCTGTTCCCCAGGTGGAGTTTATAGGTGGGTCTGTCTGTTCCCCAGGTGGAGTTTACAGGTGCGTCTGTCAGTTCCCCGGGGGGGGTTTATAGGTGGGTCTGTCAGTTCTCCAGGGGGGGTTTATAGGTGGGTCTGTCAGTTCTCCAGGGTGGGGAGTTCATAGGTGGGTCTGTCAGTTCTCCAGGGGGGGGAGTTTATAGGTGGGTTTGTCAGATCTCCAGGCGGAGTTTACAGGTGGGTCTGTCAGCTCCCTTGTGGGGGAGTTTACAGGTGAGTCTGTCAGTGCTCCAGGTGGGAGTTATAGGTGGGTCTGACATTTCCCCAGGGCGGGGTTTATAGGCTGGTCTGTGGATTCCCCAGGGGGGAGTTTATAGGTAGGTCTGTCAGTTCTCCAGGGGGGAGTTTATAGGAGGGTTTGTCAGTTCCCCAGGGGGGGTTATAGGTGGGTCTGTCAGTTCCCCAGGGGGGGTTTATAGATGGGTCTGTAGGTTCCCCAGGGGGGGAGTCTATTGGAGGGTCTGTCAGTTCCCCAGGGGGAAGTTTATAGGTGGGTTTGTCAGTTCCCCAGGGGGAGTTTATAGGTGGATCTGTCAGTTCCCCAGGGGGGATTTTATAGGTGGTTATGTCAGTTCTACTTTGGGAGGTTACAGGTGGGTCTGTCAGCTCCCCAGGGGGGGAGTTTACAGGTGGGTCTGTCAGTTCCCCAGGTGGGGGAGTTTATAGGTAGGTCTGTCAGTTCTCCATGGGGGAGTTTACAGGTGGGTCTGTCAGTTCCCCAGGGGGGAGTTTATATGTGGGTCTGCAGATTCCCCAGGGGGGAGTTTATAGGTGGGTCTGTCATTTCCCCAGGGGGGAGTTTATATGTGGCTATGTCAGTTCCATATTCGGAGTTTACACGTGGGTCTGTCAGTTCCCCAGGGGTAGTTTATAGTTGGGTCTGTCAGTTCCCCAGGGGTAGTTTATAGTTGGGTATGTCAGTTCTCCAGTGGGAGTTTATAGGTGGTTCTGTCAGTTCCCCAGGGGGGAGTTTACAGGTGGGTCTGTCAGTTCCCCAGGGGTAGTTTATAGTTGGGTCTGTCAGTTCCCCAGGGGTAGTTTATAGTTGGGTATGTCAGTTCTCCAGGGGGAGTTTATAGGTGGTTCTGTCAGTTCCCCAGGGGGGAGTTTAGAGGTGGGTCTGTCAGTTCTCCAGGGGGGGGTTTATAGGTGGGTCTGTCAGTTCTCCAGGGGGGATTTTATAGGTGGGTCTGTCAGTTCTCCAGGGGGGATTTTATAGGTGGGTCTGTCAGTTCCCCAGGGCGAAGTTTATAGTTGGGTCTGTCAGTTCCCCAGGGGGAGTTTATAGGGGGGTCTGTCAGTTCTCCAGGGGGGATTTTATAGGTGGGTCTGTCAGTTCCCCAGGGGGGAGTTTATAGGTGGGTCTGTAAGTGCTCCAGGGGGGGAGTTTATAGGAGGGTCCGTCAGTTCCCCAGGGGGGGCAGTTTATAGGCCGGTCTGTCAGTTCCCCAGGGGGGGAATTTATAGGTGGGTCTGTCAGTTCCCCAGGGGCTTTATAGGAGGGTCTGCAAGTTCTCCAGGGGGGAGTTTACAGGTGGATCTGTCAGTTCCCCAGGGGTGAGTTAATAGGTGGGTCTGTAAGTGCTATAGGGTGGAGTTTATGGGAGGGTCTGTCAGTTCCCCAGGGGGGGGAGTTTACAGGTGGGTCTGTCAGTTCCCCATGGGGCAGTTTACAAGTGGGTCTGTCTGTTCCCCAGGTTGAGTTTATAGGTGGGTCTGTCAGTTCCCCAGGGGGGAGTTTATAGGTGGGTCTGTCAGTTCCCCAGGGGGGAGTTTACAGGGGGGTCTGTCAGTTGCCCAGGGGAGAGCTTACAGGTGGGTCTGTCGATTCCCCAGGGGGGGAGTTTACAGGAGGGTCTGTCAGTTCCCCAGGGGGAGTTTACAGGTGGGTCTGTCAGTTCCCCAGGGGGGAGTTTACAGGTGGGTCTGTCAGTTCCCCAGGGGAGAGCTTACAGTTGGGTCTGTCAGTTCCCCAGTGGGGAGTTTACAGGTGGGTCTGTCAGTTCCCCAGGGGGAGTTTAGAGGTGGGTCTGTCAGTTCCCCAGGGGGGAGTTTACAGTTGGGTCCGTCAGTTCCCCAGGGGGGGGCAGTTTATAGGCGGGTCTGTCAGTTCCCCAGTGGGGAGTTTACAGATGGGTCTGTCAGTTCCCCAGGGGGAGTAGAGGTGGGTCTGTCAGTTCCCCCGGGGGAGTTTACAGGTGCGTCTGTCAGTTCCCCAGGGGGGGGTTTATAGGTGGGTCTGTCAGATCTCCAGGGGGGAGTTTACAGGTGGGTCTGGCAGTTCCTCATGTGGGACTTTACAGGTGTTTCTGTTAGCTCCCCATGGGGCAGTTTACAAGTGGGTCTGTCTGTTCCCCAGGTTGAGTTTATAGGTGGGTCTGTCAGTTCCCCAGGGGGGAGTTTATAGGTGGGTCTGTCAGTTCCCCAGGGGGGAGTTTACAGGGGGGTCTGTCAGTTGCCCAGGGGAGAGCTTACAGGTGGGTCAGTTGGTTCCCCATGGGGGAGTTTACAGGTGGTTCTGTCAGTTCCCCAGAGGGGGAATTTATAGGTGGGTCTGTCAGTTCTACAGGGGGAGTTTATAGGTGGATCTGTCAGTTCCCCAAGGGGGATTTAGAGGCGGGTGTGTCGGTTCCCCAGGGGGGGAGTTTATAGGAGGGTCTGTCAGTTCCCCAGGCGGTATTTTATAGGTGGGTCTGTTAGTTCCCCATGGGGGAGTTTACAGGTGGGTCTGTCAGTTCCCCAGGCGGGATTTTATAGGTGGGTCTGTTAGTTCCCCAGGGGGGAGTTTACAGGTGGGTCTGTCAGTTCTCCGGGGTGGGGGGGGAGAGTTCATGGTTGGGTCTGTCAGTTCTCCGGGGGGGGGGGAGTTTATAGGTGGGTCTGTCAGTTCTCCAGGGGGCAGTTTATAGGTGGGTCTGTCAGATCTCCAGGCGGAGTTTACAGGTGGGTCTGTCAGCTCACCAGTGGGGGAGTTTACAGGTGGGTCTGTCAGTGCTCCAGGTGGGAATTATAGGAGGGTCTGTCATTTCCCCAGGGGGCGGTTTATAGGTGGGCCTGTCGATTCCCCAGGGGGGAGTTTACAGGAGGGTCTTTCAGTTCCCCAGGGGGATTTTACAGGTAGATCTGTCAGTTGCCCAGGGGGGAGTTTACAGGTGGGTCAGTTGGTTCCCCCAGGAGGAGTTTACAGGTAGATCTGTCAGTTCCCCAGGGAGAGTTTATAGGGGGGTCTGTCAGTTCCCCAGGGGGGAGTTTATAGGCGGGTCTGTCAGTTCCCCAGGGGGGAGTTTATCAGTGGGTCCGTGGTTTCCCCAGGGGGGAGTTTACAGGTGGGTCTGTCAGTTCTCCAGGGGGAGTTTATAGGCGGGTCTGTCAGTTCCCCAGGGGCTTTATAGGAGGGTCTGCAAGTTCTCCAGGGGGGAGTTTACAGGTGGATCTGTCAGTTCCCCAGGGGTGAGTTAATAGGTGGGTCTGTAAGTGCTATAGGGTGGAGTTTATGGGAGGGTCTGTCAGTTCCCCAGGGGGGGGAGTTTACAGGTGGTTCTATTAGTTCCCCAGGGGCTTTATAGGAGGGTCTGCATGTTCTCCAGGGGGGAGTTTACAGGTGGATCTGTCAGTTCCCCAGGGATGAGTTAATAGGTGGGTCTGTAAGTGCTATAGGGTGGAGTTTATGGGAGGGTCTGTCAGTTCCCGGGGGGGGGGGAGTTTACAGGTGGGTCTGTCAGTTCCCCAGGGGGGAGTTTATAGGTGGGTCTGTCAGTTCCCAAGGGGGGAGTTTACAGGTGCGTCTGTCTGTTCCCCAGGGGTGGTTTATAGGTGGGTCTGTCAGTTCTCCGGGGGGAGGGGGGAGTTTATAGGTGGGTCTGTCTGTTCCCCAGGGGAGTTTATAGGCGGGTCTGTCAGTTCCCCAGGGGCTTTTTAGGAGGGTCTGCAAGTTCTCCAGGGGGGAGTTTACAGGTGGGTCTGTCAGTTCCCCAGGGGTGAGTTAATAGGTGAGTCTGTAAGTGCTATAGGGTGGAGTTTATGGGAGGGTCTGTCAGTTCCCCAGGGGGAGTTTACAGGTGGGTCTGTCCGTTCTCAGGGGGGGTGGGGAGTTCATAGGTGGGTATGTCAGTTCCCCAGGTGGAGTTTACAGGTGGGTCTGTCAGTTCCCCAAGGGGGAGTTTTTAGGTGGGTCTGTCAGTTCCCCAGGGGGGAGTTTACAAGTGTGTCTGTCAGTTCCCCAGGGGGGGGTTTATGGGTGGATCTGTCGGTTCCCCAGAGGGCAGTTTACAGGTGGGTCTTTCAGTTCTCCAGGGGGGAGTTCATAGGTTGGTGTGTCATTTCTGCAGCTGGGGGATTTATAGGGGAGTCTGTCAGTTCCCCAGGTGGGAGTATACAGGTGGGTCTGTTCCCCAAGGGAGTTTATAGGCGGGTCTGTCAGTTCCCCAGGGGGGGAATTTATAGGTGGGTCTGTCAGTTCCCCAGGGGCTTTATAGGAGGGTCTGCAAGTTCTCCAGGGGGGAGTTTACAGGTGGATCTGTCAGTTCCCCAGGGGTGAGTTAATAGGTGGGTCTGTAAGTGCTATAGGGTGGAGTTTATGGGAGGGTCTGTCAGTTCCCCAGGGGGGGGAGTTTACAGGTGGGTCTGTCAGTTCCCCAGGGGGGAGTTTACAGGTGGGTCTGTCGGTTCCCCAGGGGGGAGTTTATAGGTGGGTCTGTCAGTTCCCAAGGGGGGAGTATACAGGTGAGTCTGTCAGTGCTCCAGGTGGGAGTTATAGGAGGGTCTGTCATTTCCCCAGGGGCGGGGTTTATATGCTGGTCTGTCGATTCCCCAGGGTGGAGTTTACAGGAGGGTCTGTCAGTTCCCCAGGGGGAGTTTACAGGTGGGTCTGTCAGTTCCACAGGGGGGAATTTACAGGTGGGTATGTCAGTACCCCAGGGGGGGAATTTATAGGTGGATCTGTCAGTTCCCCAGGGGGATTTTATAGGTGGGTCTGTCAGTTCCCCAGGGGGAGTTTATAGGAGGGTATGTCAGCTCCCCAGGGGGGAGTTTATAGGAGGGTTTGTCAGTTCCTCAGGGGAGTTTATAGGTGGGTCTGTCAGTTCCCCAGGGGGGGGTTTATAGATGGGTCTGAAGGTTCCCCAGGGGTGGAGTCTATTGGAGGGTCTGTCAGTTCCCCAGGGTGAAGTGTGTAGGTGGTTTGTCAGTTCTCCAGGGGGGAGTTTACAGGTTGGTCTGTCAGTTCCCTAGGGGGGAGTTTACAGGTTGGTCTGTGATTTCCCCAGGGGTGGAAGTTTATAGGTGGGTCTGTAAGTTTTCCAAGGGGGGGAGTTTATAAGTAGGTCTGTCAGTTCCCCAGGGGGTGTTTATGTGTGGGTCAGTCGGTTCCCCAGGGGGGGCTTATTGGTGGGTCTCTCAGTTCCCCAGGGGGATTTTATAGGTGGGTCTGTCAGTTCCCCAGGGGGAAGTTTACAGGTGGGTCTGTCTGTTCCACACGGGGGAATTTACAGGTGGGTCTGTCAGTTCCCACGGGGGAGTATACAGGTGGGACTGTCAGTTCTCCATGGGGTAGTTTATAGGTTGGTCTGTGATTTCTGCAGCTGGGGGTTTCTAAGCGGGTCTGTCAGTTCCACAGGGTGGAGTTTATTGGTGGGTCTGTCGGTTCCCAAGGGGGGAGTTTATAGGTGGCTCTGTCAGCTCCCCAAGTGGGAGTTTATAGGTGGGTCTGTCAGTTCTCCAGGGGGGGTTTATAGGCGGGTCTGTCAGTTCCCCAGGGGGGGGAGTTTACAGGTGGGTCTGTCAGTTCTCCATGGGGGGTTTATAGGTGGGTCTGTCAATTCTCCAGCGGGGTTTTATAGGCGGCTCTGTTGATTCCCCGGGGGGGGGGAGTTTTTAGGTGAGTCTGTCAGTTCCCAAGGGGGGAGTATACAGGTGGGTCTGTCAGTTCCCCAGGGGGAGTTTATAGGTAGGTCTGTCAGTTCTCCAGGGGGGAGATTATAGGTGGGTCTGTCAGTTCCCCAGGGGGAGTTTATCGGTGGGTCCGTGGGTTCCCCAAGGGGGAGTTTATAGGTGGGTCTGTCAGCTCCCCAGGGGGGGTTTATAGGTGGGTCTGTCAGTTCCCCAGGGGGAGTTTATAGGCGGGTCTGTCAGTTCTCCAGGGGGTGGAGTTTATAGGTGGGTCTGTCAGTTCCCCAGGGGGGGGAGTTTACAGGTGGGTCTGTCAGTTCTCCTCGGGGAGTTTACAGGTGGGTCTGTCAGTTCTCCAGGGGGGGTTTATAGGCGGGTCTGTGAGTTCCCCAGGGGGAGGAGTTTACCGGTGGGTCTGTCAGTTCTCCACGGGGAGTTTACAGGTGGGTCTGTCAGTTCCCACGGGGGAGTATACAGGTGGGACTGTCAATTCCCCAGGGGGAGTTTATAGGTGGGTCTGTCAGTTCCCCAGGGGGGGAGTTTATAGGTGGGTCTGTCAGTTCCCCAGGGGGGGTTTATAGGTGCGTCTTTCAGTTCCCCAGGGGTGAGTTAATAGCTGGGTCTGTAAGTGCTACAGTGGCGGAGTTTATAGGAGGGTCTGTCAGTTCTCCAGGGGGTAGTTTACAGGTGGATCTGTCAGTTTCCCAGGGGTAGATTATAGGTGGCTATGTCAGTTCTATATAGGGAGTTTACAGGTGGTTCTGTCAGCTCCCCTTGGGGCAGTTTACAGGTGGGTCTGTCTGTTCCCCAGGTGGAGTTTATAGTTGGGTCTGTCTGTTCCCCAGGTGGAGTTTACAGGTGCGTCTGTCAGTTCCCCGGGGGGGGTTTATAGGTGGGTCTGTCAGTTCTCCAGGGGGGGTTTATAGGTGGGTCTGTCAGTTCTCCAGGGTGGGGAGTTCATAGGTGGGTCTGTCAGTTCTCCGGGGGGGGAGTTTATAGGTGGGTTTGTCAGATCTCCAGGCGGAGTTTACAGGTGGGTCTGTCAGCTCCCTTGTGGGGGAGTTTACAGGTGAGTCTGTCAGTGCTCCAGGTGGGAGTTATAGGTGCGTCTGACATTTCCCCAGGGCGGGGTTTATAGGCTGGTCTGTGGATTCCCCAGGGGGGAGTTTATAGGTAGGTCTGTCAATTCTCCAGGGGGGAGTTTATAGGAGGATTTGTCAGTTCCCCAGGGGGGGTTATAGGTGGGTCTGTCAGTTCCCCAGGGGGGGTTTATAGATGGGTCTGTAGGTTCCCCAGGGGGGGAGTCTATTGGAGGGTCTGTCAGTTCCCCAGGGGGAAGTTTATAGGTGGGTTTGTCAGTTCCCCAGGGGGAGTTTATAGGTGGATCTGTCAGTTCCCCAGGGGGGATTTTATAGGTGGTTATGTCAGTTCTACTTTGGGAGGTTACAGGTGGGTCTGTCAGCTCCCCAGGGGGGGGAGTTTACAGGTGGGTCTGTCAGTTCCCCAGGTGGGGGAGTTTATAGGTAGGTCTGTCAGTTCTCCATGGGGGAGTTTACAGGTGGGTCTGTCAGTTCCCCAGGGGGGAGTTTATATGTGGGTCTGCAGATTCCCCAGGGGGGAGTTTATAGGTGGGTCTGTCATTTCCCCAGGGGGGAGTTTATATGTGGCTATGTCAGTTCTCTATGGGGAGTTTACACGTGGGTCTGTCAGTTCCCCAGGGGTAGTTTATAGTTGGGTCTGTCAGTTCCCCAGGGGTAGTTTATAGTTGGGTATGTCAGTTCTCCAGTGGGAGTTTATAGGTGGTTCTGTCAGTTCCCCAGGGGGGAGTTTACAGGTGGGTCTGTCAGTTCCCCAGGGGTAGTTTATAGTTGGGTCTGTCAGTTCCCCAGGGGTAGTTTATAGTTGGGTATGTCAGTTCTCCAGGGGGAGTTTATAGGTGGTTCTGTCATTTCCCCAGTGGGGAGTTTACAGGTGGGTCTGTCAGTTCTCCAGGGGGGGGTTTATAGGTGGGTCTGTCAGTTCTCCAGGGGGGATTTTATAGGTGGGTCTGTCAGTTCTCCAGGGGGGATTTTATAGGTGGGTCTGTCAGTTCCCCAGGGCGAAGTTTATAGGTGGGTCTGTGAGTTCCCCAGGGGAAGTTTATAGGGGGGTCTGTCAGTTCCCCAGGGGGGATTTTATAGGTGGGTCTGTCAGTTCCCCGGGGGGGAGTTTATAGGTGGGTCTGTAAGTGCTCCAGGGGGGGAGTTTATAGGAGGGTCCGTCAGTTCCCCAGGGGGGGCAGTTTATAGGCGGGTCTGTCAGTTCCCCAGTGGGGAGTTTACAGATGGGTCTGTCAGTTCCCCAGGGGGAGTGGAGGTGGGTCTGTCAGTTCCCCAGGGGGGAGTTTACAGGTGTGTCTGTCAGTTCCCCAGGGGGGGGTTTATAGGTGGGTCTGTCAGATCTCCAGGGGGGAGTTTACAGGTGGGTCTGTCAGTTCCTCATGTGGGACTTTACAGGTGTTTCTGTTAGCTCCCCATGGGGCAGTTTACAAGTGGGTCTGTCTGTTCCCAAGGTTGAGTTTATAGGTGGGTCTGTCAGTTCCCCAGGGGGGAGTTTATAGGTGGGTCTGTCAGTTCCCCAGGGGGGAGTTTACAGGGGGGTCTGTCAGTTGCCCAGGGGAGAGCTTAGAGGTGGGTCTGTCAGTTCCCCAGTGGGGAGTTTACAGGTGGGTCTGTCAGTTCTACAGGGGGAGTTTAGAGGTGGGTCAGTCAGTTCCCCAGAGGGGAGTTTACAGGTGGGTCTGTCAGTTCCCCAGGGGGGAGTTTATAGGTGGGTCTGTCAGTTCTCTGGGGGGGGTTTATAGGTGGGTCTGTCAGTTCTCCAGGGTGGATTTTATAGGTGGGTCTGTCAGTTCCCCAGGGCGAAGTTTATAGGTGGGTCTGTAAGTTCCCCAGGGGGAGTTTATAGGGGGGTCTGTCAGTTCCCCAGGGGGGATTTTATAGGTGGGTCTCAGTTCCCCAGGGGGGAGTTTATAGGTGGGTCTGTAAGTGCTCCAGGGGGGGAGTTTATAGGAGGGTCCGTCAGTTCCCCAGGGGGGGGCAGTTTATAGGCGGGTCTGTCAGTTCCCCAGTGGGGAGTTTACAGATGGGTCTGTCAGTTCCCCAGGGGGAGTAGAGGTGGGTCTGTCAGTTCCCCCGGGGGGAGTTTACAGGTGCGACTGTCAGTTCCCCAGGGCGGGGTTTATAGGTGGGTCTGTCAGATCTCCAGGGGGGAGTTTACAGGTGGGTCTGTCAGTTCCTCATGTGGGACTTTACAGGTGTTTCTGTTAGCTCCCCATGGGGCAGTTTACAAGTGGGTCTGTCTGTTCCCCAGGTTGAGTTTATAGGTGGGTCTGTCAGTTCCCCAGGGGGGAGTTTATAGGTGGGTCTGTCAGTTCCCCAGGGGGGAGTTTACAGGGGGGTCTGTCAGTTGCCCAGGGGAGAGCTTACAGGTGGGTCAGTTGGTTCCCCATGGGGGAGTTTACAGGTGGGTCTGTCAGTTCCCCAGAGGGGGAATTTATAGGTGGGTCTGTCAGTTCTACAGGGGGAGTTTATAGGTGGATCTGTCAGTTCCCCAAGGGGGGTTTAGAGGCGGGTGTGTCGGTTCCCCAGGGGGGGAGTTTACAGGTGGGTCTGTCAGTTCCCCAGGCGGGATTTTATAGGTGGGTCTGTTAGTTCCCCAGGGGGGAGTTTACAGGTGGGTCTGTCAGTTCTCCGGGGTGGGGGAGAGTTCATGGTTGGGTCTGTCAGTTCTCCGGGGGGGGGGGGAGTTTATAGGTGGGTCTGTCAGTTCTCCAGGGGGCAGTTTATAGGTGGGTCTGTCAGATCTCCAGGCGGAGTTTACAGGTGGGTCTGTCAGCTCACCAGTGGGGGAGTTTACAGGTGGGTCTGTCAGTGCTCCAGGTGGGAATTATAGGAGGGTCTGTCATTTCCCCAGGGGGCGGTTTATAGGTGGGCCTGTCGATTCCCCAGGGGGGAGTTTACAGGAGGGTCTTTCAGTTCCCCAGGGGGAGTTTACAGGTAGATCTGTCAGTTGCCCAGGGGGGAGTTTACAGGTGGGTCAGTTGGTTCCCCCAGGGGGAGTTTACAGGTAGATCTGTCAGTTCCCCAGGGAGAGTTTATAGGGGGGTCTGTCAGTTCCCCAGGGGGGAGTTTATAGGCGGGTCTGTCAGTTCCCCAGGGGCTTTATAGGAGGGTCTGCAAGTTCTCCAGGGGGGAGTTTACAGGTGGGTCTGTCAGTTCTCCAGGGGGAGTTTATAGGCGGGTCAGTCAGTTCCCCAGGGGCTTTATAGGAGGGTCTGCAAGTTCTCCAGGGGGGAGTTTACAGGTCGATCTGTCAGTTCCCCAGGGGTGAGTTAATAGGTGGGTCTGTAAGTGCTATAGGGTGGAGTTTATGGGAGGGTCTGTCAGTTCCCAAGGGGGGAGTTTACAGGTGGGTCTATCAGTTCCCCAGGGGCTTTATAGGAGGGTCTGCAAGTTCTCCAGGGTGGAGTTTATAGGTGGATCTGTCAGTTCCCCAGGGGTGAGTTAATAGGTGGGTCTGTAAGTGCTATAGGGTGGAGTTTATGGGAGGGTCTGTCAGTTCCCCAGGGGGGGGGGGAGTTTACAGGTGGGTCTGTCAGTTCCCCAGGGGGGAGTTTATAGGTGGGTCTGTCAGTTCCCAAGGGGGGAGTTTACAGGTGCGTCTGTCTGTTCCCCAGGGGGGGTTTATAGGTGGGTCTGTCAGTTCTCCGGGGGGAGGGGGGAGTTTATAGGTGGGTCTGTCTGTTCCCCAGGGGAGTTTATAGGCGGGTCTGTCAGTTCCCCAGGGGCTTTTTAGGAGGGTCTGCAAGTACTCCAGGGGGGAGTTTACAGGTGGGTCTGTCAGTTCCCCAGGGGTGAGTTAATAGGTGGGTCTGTAAGTGCTATAGGGTGGAGTTTATGGGAGGGTCTGTCTGTTCCCCAGGGGGAGTTTACAGGTGGGTCTGTCAGTTCTCCGGGGGGGTGGGGAGTTCATAGGTGGGTATGTCAGTTCCCCAGGTGGAGTTTACAGGTGGGTCTGTCAGTTCCCCAGGGGGGAGTTTTTAGGTGGGTCTGTCAAATCCCCAGGGGGGAGCTTACAAGTGGGTCTGTCAGTTCCCCAGGGGGGGGGTTTATGGGTGGATCTGTCGGTTCCCCAGGGGGCAGTTTACAGGTGGGTCTTTCAGTTCTCCAGGGGGGAGTTCATAGGTTGGTGTGTCATTTCTGCAGCTGGGGGATTTATAGGGGAGTCTGTCAGTTCCCCAGGGGGGAGTTTATAGGTGGGTCTGTCAGTTCCCAAGGGGGGAGTATACAGGTGGGTCTGTCTGTTCCCCAAGGGAGTTTATAGGCGGGTCTGTCAGTTCCCCAGGGGGGGAATTTATAGGTGGGTCTGTCAGTTCCCCAGGGGCTTTATAGGAGGGTCTGCAAGTTCTCCAGGGGGGAGTTTACAGGTGGATCTGTCAGTTCCCCAGGGGTGAGTTAATAGGTGGGTCTGTAAGTGCTATAGGGTGGAGTTTATGGGAGGGTCTGTCAGTTCCCCAGGGGGGGGAGTTTACAGGTGGGTCTGTCAGTTCCCCAGGGGGGAGTTTACAGGTGGGTCTGTCGGTTCCCCAGGGGGGAGTTTATAGGTGGGTCTGTCAGTTCCCAAGGGGGGAGTATACAGGTGAGTCTGTCAGTGCTCCAGGTGGGAGTTATAGGAGGGTCTGTCATTTCCCCAGGGGCGGGGTTTATAGGCTGGTCTGTCGATTCCCCAGGGGGGGAGTTTACAGGAGGGTCTGTCAGTTCCCCAGGGGGAGTTTACAGGTGGGTCTGTCAGTTCCACAGGGGGAGTTTACAGGTGGGTCTGTAGGTTCCACAGGGGGGAATTTACAGGTGGGTATGTCAGTACCCCAGGTGGGGAGTTTATAGGTGGGTCTGTCAGTTCCCCAGGGGGGATTTTATAGGTGGGTCTGTCAGTTCCCCAGGGGGGAGTTTATAGATGGGTCTGTAAGTGCTCCAGGGGGGGGAGTTTATAGGAGGGTCCGTCAGTTCCCCAGGGGGGGGCAGTTTATAGGCGGGTCTGTCAGTTCCCCAGTGGGGAGTTTACAGATGGGTCTGTCAGTTCCCCAGGGGGAGTAGAGGTGGGTCTGTCAGTTCCCCCGGGGGGAGTTTACAGGTGCGACTGTCAGTTCCCCAGGGCGGGGTTTATAGGTGGGTCTGTCAGATCTCCAGGGGGGAGTTTACAGGTGGGTCTGTCAGTTCCTCATGTGGGACTTTACAGGTGTTTCTGTTAGCTCCCCATGGGGCAGTTTACAAGTGGGTCTGTCTGTTCCCCAGGTTGAGTTTATAGGTGGGTCTGTCAGTTCCCCAGGGGGGAGTTTACAGGTGGGTCTGTCAGTTCCCCAGGGGGGAGTTTTTAGGTGGGTCTGTCAGTTCCCCAGGGGGGAGTTTACAAGTGGGTCTGTCAGTTCCCCAGGGGGGGGGGTTTATGGGTGGATCTGTCGGTTCCCCAGGGGGCAGTTTACAGGTGGGTCTTTCAGTTCTCCAGGGGGGAGTTCATAGGTTGGTGTGTCATTTCTGCAGCTGGGGGATTTATAGGGGAGTCTGTCAGTTCCCCAGGGGGGAGTTTATAGGTGGGTCTGTCAGTTCCCAAGGGGGGAGTATACAGGTGGGTCTGTCTGTTCCCCAAGGGAGTTTATAGGCGGGTCTGTCAGTTCCCCAGGGGGGGAATTTATAGGTGGGTCTGTCAGTTCCCCAGGGGCTTTATAGGAGGGTCTGCAAGTTCTCCAGGGGGGAGTTTACAGGTGGATCTGTCAGTTCCCCAGGGGTGAGTTAATAGGTGGGTCTGTAAGTGCTATAGGGTGGAGTTTATGGGAGGGTCTGTCAGTTCCCCAGGGGGGGGAGTTTACAGGTGGGTCTGTCAGTTCCCCAGGGGGGAGTTTACAGGTGGGTCTGTCGGTTCCCCAGGGGGGAGTTTATAGGTGGGTCTGTCAGTTCCCAAGGGGGGAGTATACAGGTGAGTCTGTCAGTGCTCCAGGTGGGAGTTATAGGAGGGTCTGTCATTTCCCCAGGGGCGGGGTTTATAGGCTGGTCTGTCGATTCCCCAGGGGGGGAGTTTACAGGAGGGTCTGTCAGTTCCCCAGGGGGAGTTTACAGGTGGGTCTGTCAGTTCCCCAGGGGGAGTTTACAGGTGGGTCTGTCGGTTCCACAGGGGGGAATTTACAGGTGGGTATGTCAGTACCCCAGGTGGGGAGTTTATAGGGGGGTCTGTCAGTTCCCCAGGGGGGATTTTATAGGTGGGTCTGTCAGTTCCCCAGGGGGGAGTTTATAGGTGGGTCTGTAAGTGCTCCAGGGGGGGAGTTTATAGGAGGGTCCGTCAGTTCCCCAGGGGGGGCAGTTTATAGGCGGGTCTGTCAGTTCCCAGTGGGAGTTTACAGATGGGTCTGTCAGTTCCCCAGGGGGAGTAGAGGTGGGTCTGTCAGTTCCCCGGGGGGAGTTTACAGGTGCGTCTGTCAGTTCCCCAGGGGGGGGTTTATAGGTGGGTCTGTCAGATCTCCAGGGGGGAGTTTACAGGTGGGTCTGGCAGTTCCTCATGTGGGACTTTACAGGTGTTTCTGTTAGCTCCCATGGGGCAGTTTACAAGTGGGTCTGTCTGTTCCCCAGGTTGAGTTTATAGGTGGGTCTGTCAGTTCCCCAGGGGGGAGTTTATAGGTGGGTCTGTCAGTTCCCCAGGGGGGAGTTTACAGGGGGGTCTGTCAGTTGCCCAGGGGAGAGCTTACAGGTGGGTCAGTTGGTTCCCCATGGGGGAGTTTACAGGTGGGTCTGTCAGTTCCCCAGAGGGGGAATTTATAGGTGGGTCTGTCAGTTCTACAGGGGGAGTTTATAGGTGGATCTGTCAGTTCCCCAAGGGGGGTTTAGAGGCGGGTGTGTCGGTTCCCCAGGGGGGGAGTTTATAGGAGGGTCTGTCAGTTCCCCAGGCGGTATTTTATAGGTGGGTCTGTTAGTTCCCCATGGGGGAGTTTACAGGTGGGTCTGTCAGTTCCCAGGTGGGATTTTATAGGTGGGTCTGTTAGTTCCCCAGGAGCGAGTTTACAGGTGGGTCTGTCAGTTCTCCGGGGGGGGGGGGGGGGAGTTCATGGTTCGGTCTGTCAGTTCTCTGGGGGGGGGGGGAGTTTATAGGTGGGTCTGTCAGTTCTCCAGGGGGCAGTTTATAGGTGGGTCTGTCAGATCTCCAGGCGGAGTTTTACAGGTGGGTCTGTCAGCTCACCAGTGGGGGAGTTTACAGGTGGGTCTGTCAGTGCTCCAGGTGGGAATTATAGGAGGGTCTGTCATTTCCCCAGGGGGCGGTTTATAGGTGGGCCTGTCGATTCCCCAGGGGGGAGTTTACAGGAGGGTCTTTCAGTTCCCCAGGGGGAGTTTACAGGTAGATCTGTCAGTTGCCCAGGGGGGAGTTTACAGGTGGGTCAGTTGGTTCCCCCAGGGGGAGTTTACAGGTAGATCTGTCAGTTCCCCAGGGAGAGTTTATAGGGGGGGTCTGTCAGTTCCCCAGGGGGGAGTTTATAGGCGGGTCTGTCAGTTCCCCAGGGACTTTATAGGAGGGTCTGCAAGTTCTCCAGGGGGGAGTTTACAGGTGGATCTGTCAGTTCCCCAGGGGTGAGTTAATAGGTGGGTCTGTAAGTGCTATAGGGTGGAGTTTATGGGAGGGTCTGTCAGTTCCCCAGGGGGGGGGGGAGTTTACAGGTGGGTCTGTCAGTTCCCCAGGGGGGAGTTTACAGGTGGGTCTGTCAGTTCCCCAGGGGGAGTTTACAGGTGGGTCTGTCGGTTCCACAGGGGGGAATTTACAGGTGGGTATGTCAGTACCCCAGGTGGGGAGTTTATAGGTGGGTCTGTCAGTTCCCCAGGGGGGATTTTATAGGTGGGTCTGTCAGTTCCCCAGGGGGGAGTTTATAGGTGGTCTGTAAGTGCTCCAGGGGGGGGAGTTTATAGGAGGTCCGTCAGTTCCCAGGGGGGGTCAGTTTATAGGCGGGTCTGTCAGTTCCCCAGTGGGGAGTTTACAGATGGGTCTGTCAGTTCCCCAGGGGGAGTAGAGGTGGGTCTGTCAGTTCCCCCGGGGGAGTTTACAGGTGCGACTGTCAGTTCCCCAGGGCGGGGTTTATAGGTGGGTCTGTCAGATCTCCAGGGGGAGTTTACAGGTGGGTCTGTCAGTTCCTCATGTGGGACTTTACAGGTGTGTTTCTCTTAGCTCCCCATGGGGCAGTTTACAAGTGGGTCTGTCTGTTCCCCAGGTTGAGTTTATAGGTGGGTCTGTCAGTTCCCCAGGGGGGAGTTTACAGGTGGGTCTGTCAGTTCCCCAGGGGGGAGTTTTTAGGTGGGTCTGTCAGTTCCCCAGGGGGGAGTTTACAAGTGGGTCTGTCAGTTCCCCAGGGGGGGGGGGGTTTATGGGTGGATCTGTCGGTTCCCCAGGGGGCAGTTTACAGGTGGGTCTTTCAGTTCTCCAGGGGGGAGTTCATAGGTTGGTGTGTCATTTCTGCAGCTGGGGGATTTATAGGGGAGTCTGTCAGTTCCCCAGGGGGGAGTTTATAGGTGGGTCTGTCAGTTCCCAAGGGGGGAGTATACAGGTGGGTCTGTCTGTTCCCCAAGGGAGTTTATAGGCGGGTCTGTCAGTTCCCCAGGGGGGGAATTTATAGGTGGGTCTGTCAGTTCCCCAGGGCTTTATAGGAGGGTCTGCAAGTTCTCCAGGGGGGAGTTTACAGGTGGATCTGTCAGTTCCCCAGGGGTGAGTTAATAGGTGGGTCTGTAAGTGCTATAGGGTGGAGTTTATGGGAGGGTCTGTCAGTTCCCCAGGGGGGGGAGTTTACAGGTGGGTCTGTCAGTTCCCCAGGGGGGAGTTTACAGGTGGGTCTGTCGGTTCCCCAGGGGGGAGTTTATAGGTGGGTCTGTCAGTTCCCAAGGGGGGAGTATACAGGTGAGTCTGTCAGTGCTCCAGGTGGGAGTTATAGGAGGGTCTGTCATTTCCCCAGGGGCGGGGTTTATAGGCTGGTCTGTCGATTCCCCAGGGGGGGAGTTTACAGGAGGGTCTGTCAGTTCCCCTGGGGGAGTTTACAGGTGGGTCTGTCAGTTCCCCAGGGGGAGTTTACAGGTGGGTCTGTAGGTTCCACAGGGGGGAATTTACAGGTGGGTATGTCAGTACCCCAGGTGGGGAGTTTATAGGTGGGTCTGTCAGTTCCCCAGGGGGGATTTTATAGGTGGGTCTGTCAGTTCCCCAGGGGGGAGTTTATAGGTGGGTCTGTAAGTGCTCCAGGGGGGGAGTTTATAGGAGGGTCCGTCAGTTCCCCAGGGGGGGCAGTTTATAGGCGGGTCTGTCAGTTCCCCAGTGGGGAGTTTACAGATGGGTCTGTCAGTTCCCCAGGGGGAGTAGAGGTGGGTCTGTCAGTTCCCCCGGGGGGAGTTTACAGGTGCGTCTGTCAGTTCCCCAGGGGGGGGGTTTATAGGTGGGTCTGTCAGATCTCCAGGGGGGAGTTTACAGGTGGGTCTGGCAGTTCCTCATGTGGGACTTTACAGGTGTTTCTGTTAGCTCCCCATGGGGCAGTTTACAAGTGGGTCTGTCTGTTCCCCAGGTTGAGTTTATAGGTGGGTCTGTCAGTTCCCCAGGGGGGAGTTTATAGGTGGGTCTGTCAGTTCCCCAAGGGGGAGTTTACAGGGGGGTCTGTCAGTTGCCCAGGGGAGAGCTTACAGGTGGGTCAGTTGGTTCCCCATGGGGGAGTTTACAGGTGGGTCTGTCAGTTCCCCAGAGGGGGAATTTATAGGTGGGTCTGTCAGTTCTACAGGGGGAGTTTATAGGTGGATCTGTCAGTTCCCCAAGGGGGGTTTAGAGGCGGGTGTGTCGGTTCCCCAGGGGGGGAGTTTATAGGAGGGTCTGTCAGTTCCCCAGGCGGTATTTTATAGGTGGGTCTGTTAGTTCCCCATGGGGGAGTTTACAGGTGGGTCTGTCAGTTCCCCAGGTGGGATTTTATAGGTGGGTCTGTTAGTTCCCCAGGAGCGAGTTTACAGGTGGGTCTGTCAGTTCTCCGGGGGGGGGGGGGGGGGAGTTCATGGTTCGGTCTGTCAGTTCTCTGGGGGGGGGGGAGTTTATAGGTGGGTCTGTCAGTTCTCCAGGGGGCAGTTTATAGGTGGGTCTGTCAGATCTCCAGGCGGAGTTTACAGGTGGGTCTGTCAGCTCACCAGTGGGGGAGTTTACAGGTGGGTCTGTCAGTGCTCCAGGTGGGAATTATAGGAGGGTCTGTCATTTCCCCAGGGGGCGGTTTATAGGTGGGCCTGTCGATTCCCCAGGGGGGAGTTTACAGGAGGGTCTTTCAGTTCCCCAGGGGGAGTTTACAGGTAGATCTGTCAGTTGCCCAGGGGGGAGTTTACAGGTGGGTCAGTTGGTTCCCCCAGGGGGAGTTTACAGGTAGATCTGTCAGTTCCCCAGGGAGAGTTTATAGGGGGGGTCTGTCAGTTCCCCAGGGGGGAGTTTATAGGCGGGTCTGTCAGTTCCCCAGGGACTTTATAGGAGGGTCTGCAAGTTCTCCAGGGGGGAGTTTACAGGTGGATCTGTCAGTTCCCCAGGGGTGAGTTAATAGGTGGGTCTGTAAGTGCTATAGGGTGGAGTTTATGGGAGGGTCTGTCAGTTCCCCAGGGGGGGGGGAGTTTACAGGTGGGTCTGTCAGTTCCCCAGGGGGGAGTTTACAGGTGGGTCTGTCAGTTCCCCAGGGGGAGTTTACAGGTGGGTCTGTCGGTTCCACAGGGGGGAATTTACAGGTGGGTATGTCAGTACCCCAGGTGGGGAGTTTATAGGTGGGTCTGTCAGTTCCCCAGGGGGGATTTTATAGGTGGGTCTGTCAGTTCCCCAGGGGGGAGTTTATAGGTGGGTCTGTAAGTGCTCCAGGGGGGGGAGTTTATAGGAGGGTCCGTCAGTTCCCCAGGGGGGGCAGTTTATAGGCGGGTCTGTCAGTTCCCCAGTGGGGAGTTTACAGATGGGTCTGTCAGTTCCCCAGGGGGAGTAGAGGTGGGTCTGTCAGTTCCCCCGGGGGGAGTTTACAGGTGCGTCTGTCAGTTCCCCAGGGGGGGGGTTTATAGGTGGGTCTGTCAGATCTCCAGGGGGGAGTTTACAGGTGGGTCTGGCAGTTCCTCATGTGGGACTTTACAGGTGTTTCTGTTAGCTCCCCATGGGGCAGTTTACAAGTGGGTCTGTCTGTTCCCCAGGTTGAGTTTATAGGTGGGTCTGTCAGTTCCCCAGGGGGGAGTTTATAGGTGGGTCTGTCAGTTCCCCAGGGGGGAGTTTACAGGGGGGTCTGTCAGTTGCCCAGGGGAGAGCTTACAGGTGGGTCAGTTGGTTCCCCATGGGGGAGTTTACAGGTGGGTCTGTCAGTTCCCCAGAGGGGGAATTTATAGGTGGGTCTGTCAGTTCTACAGGGGGAGTTTATAGGTGGATCTGTCAGTTCCCCAAGGGGGGTTTAGAGGCGGGTGTGTCGGTTCCCCAGGGGGGGAGTTTATAGGAGGGTCTGTCAGTTCCCCAGGCGGTATTTTATAGGTGGGTCTGTTAGTTCCCCATGGGGGAGTTTACAGGTGGGTCTGTCAGTTCCCCAGGTGGGATTTTATAGGTGGGTCTGTTAGTTCCCCAGGAGCGAGTTTACAGGTGGGTCTGTCAGTTCTCCGGGGGGGGGGGGGAGTTCATGGTTCGGTCTGTCAGTTCTCTGGGGGGGGGGGAGTTTATAGGTGGGTCTGTCAGTTCTCCAGGGGGCAGTTTATAGGTGGGTCTGTCAGATCTCCAGGCGGAGTTTACAGGTGGGTCTGTCAGCTCACCAGTGGGGGAGTTTACAGGTGGGTCTGTCAGTGCTCCAGGTGGGAATTATAGGAGGGTCTGTCATTTCCCCAGGGGGCGGTTTATAGGTGGGCCTGTCGATTCCCCAGGGGGGAGTTTACAGGAGGGTCTTTCAGTTCCCCAGGGGGAGTTTACAGGTAGATCTGTCAGTTGCCCAGGGGGGAGTTTACAGGTGGGTCAGTTGGTTCCCCCAGGGGGAGTTTACAGGTAGATCTGTCAGTTCCCCAGGGAGAGTTTATAGGGGGGGTCTGTCAGTTCCCCAGGGGGGAGTTTATAGGCGGGTCTGTCAGTTCCCCAGGGACTTTATAGGAGGGTCTGCAAGTTCTCCAGGGGGGAGTTTACAGGTGGATCTGTCAGTTCCCCAGGGGTGAGTTAATAGGTGGGTCTGTAAGTGCTATAGGGTGGAGTTTATGGGAGGGTCTGTCAGTTCCCCAGGGGGGGGGGGGGAGTTTACAGGTGGGTCTGTCAGTTCCACAGGGGGGAGTTTACAGGTGGGTCTGTCAGTTCCCCAGGGGGAGTTTACAGGTGGGTCTGTCGGTTCCACAGGGGGGAATTTACAGGTGGGTATGTCAGTACCCCAGGTGGGGAGTTTATAGGTGGGTCTGTCAGTTCCCCAGGGGGGATTTTATAGGTGGGTCTGTCAGTTCCCCAGGGGGGAGTTTATAGGTGGGTCTGTAAGTGCTCCAGGGGGGGGAGTTTATAGGAGGGTCCGTCAGTTCCCAGGGGGGGCAGTTTATAGGCGGGTCTGTCAGTTCCCCAGTGGGGAGTTTACAGATGGGTCTGTCAGTTCCCCAGGGGGAGTAGAGGTGGGTCTGTCAGTTCCCCCGGGGGGAGTTTACAGGTGCGACTGTCAGTTCCCCAGGGCGGGGTTTATAGGTGGGTCTGTCAGATCTCCAGGGGGGAGTTTACAGGTGGGTCTGTCAGTTCCTCATGTGGGACTTTACAGGTGTTTCTGTTAGCTCCCCATGGGGCAGTTTACAAGTGGGTCTGTCTGTTCCCCAGGTTGAGTTTATAGGTGGGTCTGTCAGTTCCCCAGGGGGGAGTTTACAGGTGGGTCTGTCAGTTCCCCAGGGGGGAGTTTTTAGGTGGGTCTGTCAGTTCCCCAGGGGGGAGTTTACAAGTGGGTCTGTCAGTTCCCCAGGGGGGGGGGTTTATGGGTGGATCTGTCGGTTCCCCAGGGGGCAGTTTACAGGTGGGTCTTTCAGTTCTCCAGGGGGGAGTTCATAGGTTGGTGTGTCATTTCTGCAGCTGGGGGATTTATAGGGGAGTCTGTCAGTTCCCCAGGGGGGAGTTTATAGGTGGGTCTGTCAGTTCCCAAGGGGGGAGTATACAGGTGGGTCTGTCTGTTCCCCAAGGGAGTTTATAGGCGGGTCTGTCAGTTCCCCAGGGGGGGAATTTATAGGTGGGTCTGTCAGTTCCCCAGGGGCTTTATAGGAGGGTCTGCAAGTTCTCCAGGGGGGAGTTTACAGGTGGATCTGTCAGTTCCCCAGGGGTGAGTTAATAGGTGGGTCTGTAAGCGCTATAGGGTGGAGTTTATGGGAGGGTCTGTCAGTTCCCCAGGGGGGGGAGTTTACAGGTGGGTCTGTCAGTTCCCCAGGGGGGAGTTTACAGGTGGGTCTGTCGGTTCCCCAGGGGGGAGTTTATAGGTGGGTCTGTCAGTTCCCAAGGGGGGAGTATACAGGTGAGTCTGTCAGTGCTCCAGGTGGGAGTTATAGGAGGGTCTGTCATTTCCCCAGGGGCGGGGTTTATAGGCTGGTCTGTCGATTCCCCAGGGGGGGAGTTTACAGGAGGGTCTGTCAGTTCCCCAGGGGGAGTTTACAGGTGGGTCTGTCAGTTCCCCAGGGGGAGTTTACAGGTGGGTCTGTAGGTTCCACAGGGGGGAATTTACAGGTGGGTATGTCAGTACCCCAGGTGGGGAGTTTATAGGTGGGTCTGTCAGTTCCCCAGGGGGGATTTTATAGGTGGGTCTGTCAGTTCCCCAGGGGGGATTTTATAGGTGGGTCTGTAAGTGCTCCAGGGGGGGAGTTTATAGGAGGGTCCTTCAGTTCCCCAGGGGGGGCAGTTTATAGGCGGGTCTGTCAGTTCCCCAGTGGGGAGTTTACAGATGGGTCTGTCAGTTCCCCAGGGGGAGTAGAGGTGGGTCTGTCAGTTCCCCCGGGGGGAGTTTACAGGTGCGTCTGTCAGTTCCCCAGGGGGGGGTTTATAGGTGGGTCTGTCAGATCTCCAGGGGGGAGTTTACAGGTGGGTCTGGCAGTTCCTCATGTGGGACTTTACAGGTGTTTCTGTTAGCTCCCCATGGGGCAGTTTACAAGTGGGTCTGTCTGTTCCCCAGGTTGAGTTTATAGGTGGGTCTGTCAGTTCCCCAGGGGGGAGTTTATAGGTGGGTCTGTCAGTTCCCCAGGGGGGAGTTTACAGGGGGGTCTGTCAGTTGCCCAGGGGAGAGCTTACAGGTGGGTCAGTTGGTTCCCCATGGGGGAGTTTACAGGTGGGTCTGTCAGTTCCCCAGAGGGGGAATTTATAGGTGGGTCTGTCAGTTCTACAGGGGGAGTTTATAGGTGGATCTGTCAGTTCCCCAAGGGGGGTTTAGAGGCGGGTGTGTCGGTTCCCCAGGGGGGGAGTTTATAGGAGGGTCTGTCAGTTCCCCAGGCGGTATTTTATAGGTGGGTCTGTTAGTTCCCCATGGGGGAGTTTACAGGTGGGTCTGTCAGTTCCCCAGGTGGGATTTTATAGGTGGGTCTGTTAGTTCCCCAGGAGCGAGTTTACAGGTGGGTCTGTCAGTTCTCCGGGGGGGGGGGGGGAGTTCATGGTTCGGTCTGTCAGTTCTCCGGGGGGGGGGAGTTTATAGGTGGGTCTGTCAGTTCTCCAGGGGGCAGTTTATAGGTGGGTCTGTCAGATCTCCAGGCGGAGTTTACAGGTGGGTCTGTCAGCTCACCAGTGGGGGAGTTTACAGGTGGGTCTGTCAGTGCTCCAGGTGGGAATTATAAGAGGGTCTGTCATTTCCCCAGGGGGCGGTTTATAGGTGGGCCTGTCGATTCCCCAGGGGGGAGTTTACAGGAGGGTCTTTCAGTTCCCCAGGGGGAGTTTACAGGTAGATCTGTCAGTTGCCCATGGGGGAGTTTACAGTTGGGTCAGTTGGTTCCTCCAGGGGGAGTTTACAGGTAGATCTGTCAGTTCCCCAGGGAGAGTTTATAGGGGGGGTCTGTCAGTTCCCCAGGGGGGAGTTTATAGGCGGGTCTGTCAGTTCCCCAGGGGCTTTATAGGAGGGTCTGCAAGTTCTCCAGGGGGGAGTTTACAGGTGGATCTGTCAGTTCCCCAGGGGTGAGTTAATAGGTGGGTCTGTAAGTGCTATAGGGTGGAGTTTATGGGAGGGTCTGTCAGTTCCCCAGGGGGGGGGGAGTTTACAGGTGGGTCTGTCAGTTCCCCAGGGGGGAGTTTACAGGTGGGTCTGTCAGTTCCCCAGGGGGAGTTTACAGGTGGGTCTGTCGGTTCCACAGGGGGGAATTTACAGGTGGGTATGTCAGTACCCCAGGTGGGGAGTTTATAGGTGGGTCTGTCAGTTCCCCAGGGGGGATTTTATAGGTGGGTCTGTCAGTTCCCCAGGGGGGAGTTTATAGGTGGGTCTGTAAGTGCTCCAGGGGGGGAGTTTATAGGAGGGTCCGTCAGTTTCCCAGGGGGGGCAGTTTATAGGCGGGTCTGTCAGTTCCCCAGTGGGGAGTTTACAGATGGGTCTGTCAGTTCCCCAGGGGGAGTAGAGGTGGGTCTGTCAGTTCCCCCGGGGGGAGTTTACAGGTGCGTCTGTCAGTTCCCCAGGGCGGGGTTTATAGGTGGGTCTGTCAGATCTCCAAGGGGGAGTTTACAGGTGGGTCTGTCAGTTCCTCATGTGGGACTTTACAGGTGTTTCTCTTAGCTCCCCATGGGGCAGTTTACAAGTGGGTCTGTCTGTTCCCCAGGTTGAGTTTATAGGTGGGTCTGTCAGTTCCCCAGGGGGGAGTTTACAGGTGGGTCTGTCAGTTCCCCAGGGGGGAGTTTTTAGGTGGGTCTGTCAGTTCCCCAGGGGGGAGTTTACAAGTGGGTCTGTCAGTTCCCCAGGGGGGGGGGTTTATGGGTGGATCTGTCGGTTCCCCAGGGGGCAGTTTACAGGTGGGTCTTTCAGTTCTCCAGGGGGGAGTTCATAGGTTGGTGTGTCATTTCTGCAGCTGGGGGATTTATAGGGGAGTCTGTCAGTTCCCCAGGGGGGAGTTTATAGGTGGGTCTGTCAGTTCCCAAGGGGGGAGTATACAGGTGGGTCTGTCTGTTCCCCAAGGGAGTTTATAGGCGGGTCTGTCAGTTCCCCAGGGGGGGAATTTATAGGTGGGTCTGTCAGTTCCCCAGGGGCTTTATAGGAGGGTCTGCAAGTTCTCCAGGGGGGAGTTTACAGGTGGATCTGTCAGTTCCCCAGGGGTGAGTTAATAGGTGGGTCTGTAAGTGCTATAGGGTGGAGTTTATGGGAGGGTCTGTCAGTTCCCCAGGGGGGGGAGTTTACAGGTGGGTCTGTCAGTTCCCCAGGGGGGAGTTTACAGGTGGGTCTGTCGGTTCCCCAGGGGGGAGTTTATAGGTGGGTCTGTCAGTTCCCAAGGGGGGAGTATACAGGTGAGTCTGTCAGTGCTCCAGGTGGGAGTTATAGGAGGGTCTGTCATTTCCCCAGGGGCGGGGTTTATAGGCTGGTCTGTCGATTCCCCAGGGGGGGAGTTTACAGGAGGGTCTGTCAGTTCCCCAGGGGGAGTTTACAGGTGGGTCTGTCAGTTCCCCAGGGGGAGTTTACAGGTGGGTCTGTAGGTTCCACAGGGGGGAATTTACAGGTGGGTATGTCAGTACCCCAGGTGGGGAGTTTATAGGTGGGTCTGTCAGTTCCCCAGGGGGGATTTTATAGGTGGGTCTGTCAGTTCCCCAGGGGGGAGTTTATAGGTGGGTCTGTAAGTGCTCCAGGGGGGGAGTTTATAGGAGGGTCCGTCAGTTCCCCAGGGGGGGCAGTTTATAGGCGGGTCTGTCAGTTCCCCAGTGGGGAGTTTACAGATGGGTCTGTCAGTTCCCCAGGGGGAGTAGAGGTGGGTCTGTCAGTTCCCCCGGGGGGAGTTTACAGGTGCGTCTGTCAGTTCCCCAGGGGGGGGTTTATAGGTGGGTCTGTCAGATCTCCAGGGGGGAGTTTACAGGTGGGTCTGGCAGTTCCTCATGTGGGACTTTACAGGTGTTTCTGTTAGCTCCCCATGGGGCAGTTTACAAGTGGGTCTGTCTGTTCCCCAGGTTGAGTTTATAGGTGGGTCTGTCAGTTCCCCAGGGGGGAGTTTATAGGTGGGTCTGTCAGTTCCCCAGGGGGGAGTTTACAGGGGGGTCTGTCAGTTGCCCAGGGGAGAGCTTACAGGTGGGTCAGTTGGTTCCCCATGGGGGAGTTTACAGGTGGGTCTGTCAGTTCCCCAGAGGGGGAATTTATAGGTGGGTCTGTCAGTTCTACAGGGGGAGTTTATAGGTGGATCTGTCAGTTCCCCAAGGGGGGTTTAGAGGCGGGTGTGTCGGTTCCCCAGGGGGGGAGTTTATAGGAGGGTCTGTCAGTTCCCCAGGCGGTATTTTATAGGTGGGTCTGTTAGTTCCCCATGGGGGAGTTTACAGGTGGGTCTGTCAGTTCCCCAGGTGGGATTTTATAGGTGGGTCTGTTAGTTCCCCAGGAGCGAGTTTACAGGTGGGTCTGTCAGTTCTCCGGGGGGGGGGGGGGAGTTCATGGTTCGGTCTGTCAGTTCTCCGGGGGGGGGGGGAGTTTATAGGTGGGTCTGTCAGTTCTCCAGGGGGCAGTTTATAGGTGGGTCTGTCAGATCTCCAGGCGGAGTTTACAGGTGGGTCTGTCAGCTCACCAGTGGGGGAGTTTACAGGTGGGTCTGTCAGTGCTCCAGGTGGGAATTATAAGAGGGTCTGTCATTTCCCCAGGGGGCGGTTTATAGGTGGGCCTGTCGATTCCCCAGGGGGGAGTTTACAGGAGGGTCTTTCAGTTCCCCAGGGGGAGTTTACAGGTAGATCTGTCAGTTGCCCATGGGGGAGTTTACAGGTGGGTCAGTTGGTTCCTCCAGGGGGAGTTTACAGGTAGATCTGTCAGTTCCCCAGGGAGAGTTTATAGGGGGGGGTCTGTCAGTTCCCCAGGGGGGAGTTTATAGGTGGGTCTGTCAGTTCCCCAGGGGCTTTATAGGAGGGTCTGCAAGTTCTCCAGGGGGGAGTTTACAGGTGGATCTGTCAGTTCCCCAGGGGTGAGTTAATAGGTGGGTCTGTAAGTGCTATAGGGTGGAGTTTATGGGAGGGTCTGTCAGTTCCCCAGGGGGGGGGGGAGTTTACAGGTGGGTCTGTCAGTTCCCCAGGGGGGAGTTTACAGGTGGGTCTGTCAGTTCCCCAGGGGGAGTTTACAGGTGGGTCTGTCGGTTCCACAGGGGGGAATTTACAGGTGGGTATGTCAGTACCCCAGGTGGGGAGTTTATAGGTGGGTCTGTCAGTTCCCCAGGGGGGATTTTATAGGTGGGTCTGTCAGTTCCCCAGGGGGGAGTTTATAGGTGGGTCTGTAAGTGCTCCAGGGGGGGAGTTTATAGGAGGGTCCGTCATTTTCCCAGGGGGGGCAGTTTATAGGCGGGTCTGTCAGTTCCCCAGTGGGGAGTTTACAGATGGGTCTGTCAGTTCCCCCGGGGGGAGATTACAGGTGCGTCTGTCAGTTCCCCAGGGGGGGGTTTATAGGTGGGTCTGTCAGATCTCCAGGGGGGAGTTTACAGGTGGGTCTGTCAGTTCCTCATGTGGGACTTTACAGGTGTTTCTGTTAGCTCCCCATGGGGCAGTTTACAAGTGGGTCTGTCTGTTCCCCAGGTTGAGTTTATAGGTGGGTCTGTCAGTTCCCCAGGGGGGAGTTTACAGGTGGTTCTGTCAGTTCCCCAGGGGGGAGTTTTTAGGTGGGTCTGTCAGTTCCCCAGGGGGGAGTTTACAAGTGGGTCTGTCAGTTCCCCAGGGGGGGGGGGTTTATGGGTGGATCTGTCGGTTCCCCAGGGGGCAGTTTACAGGTGGGTCTTTCAGTTCTCCAGGGGGGAGTTCATAGGTTGGTGTGTCATTTCTGCAGCTGGGGGATTTATAGGGGAGTCTGTCAGTTCCCCAGGGGGGAGTTTATAGGTAGGTCTGTCAGTTCCCAAGGGGGGAGTATACAGGTGGGTCTGTCTGTTCCCCAAGGGAGTTTATAGGCGGGTCTGTCAGTTCCCCAGGGGGGGAATTTATAGGTGGGTCTGTCAGTTCCCCAGGGGCTTTATAGGAGGGTCTGCAAGTTCTCCAGGGGGGAGTTTACAGGTGGATCTGTCAGTTCCCCAGGGGTGAGTTAATAGGTGGGTCTGTAAGTGCTATAGGGTGGAGTTTATGGGAGGGTCTGTCAGTTCCCCAGGGGGGGGAGTTTACAGGTGGGTCTGTCAGTTCCCCAGGGGGGAGTTTACAGGTGGGTCTGTCGGTTCCCCAGGGGGGAGTTTATAGGTGGGTCTGTCAGTTCCCAAGGGGGGAGTATACAGGTGAGTCTGTCAGTGCTCCAGGTGGGAGTTATAGGAGGGTCTGTCATTTCCCCAGGGGCGGGGTTTATAGGCTGGTCTGTCGATTCCCCAGGGGGGGAGTTTACAGGAGGGTCTGTCAGTTCCCCAGGGGGAGTTTACAGGTGGGTCTGTCAGTTCCCCAGGGGGAGTTTACAGGTGGGTCTGTCGGTTCCACAGGGGGGAATTTACAGGTGGGTATGTCAGTACCCCAGGTGGGGAGTTTATAGGTGGGTCTGTCAGTTCCCCAGGGGGGATTTTATAGGTGGGTCTGTCAGTTCCCCAGGGGGGAGTTTATAGGTGGGTCTGTAAGTGCTCCAGGGGGGGAGTTTATAGGAGGGTCCGTCAGTTCCCCAGGGGGGGCAGTTTATAGGCGGGTCTGTCAGTTCCCCAGTGGGGAGTTTACAGATGGGTCTGTCAGTTCCCCCGGGGGGAGTTTACAGGTGCGTCTGTCAGTTCCCCAGGGGGGGGTTTATAGGTGGGTCTGTCAGATCTCCAGGGGGGAGTTTACAGGTGGGTCTGGCAGTTCCTCATGTGGGACTTTACAGGTGTTTCTGTTAGCTCCCCATGGGGCAGTTTACAAGTGGGTCTGTCTGTTCCCCAGGTTGAGTTTATAGGTGGGTCTGTCAGTTCCCCAGGGGGGAGTTTATAGGTGGGTCTGTCAGTTCCCCAGGGGGGAGTTTACAGGGGGGTCTGTCAGTTG
This sequence comes from Lepus europaeus, assembly GCF_033115175.1. Lineage (NCBI taxonomy): Eukaryota > Metazoa > Chordata > Mammalia > Lagomorpha > Leporidae > Lepus > Lepus europaeus. Next base: position 156,649,290 of record NC_084831.1, read on the forward strand.
CCCAGGGGAGAGCTTACAGGTGGGTCAGTTGGTTCCCCATGGGGGAGTTTACAGGTGGGTCTGTCAGTTCCCCAGAGGGGGAATTTATAGGTGGGTCTGTCAGTTCTACAGGGGGAGTTTATAGGTGGATCTGTCAGTTCCCCAAGGGGGGTTTAGAGGCGGGTGTGTCGGTTCCCCAGGGGGGGAGTTTATAGGAGGGTCTGTCAGTTCCCCAGGCGGTATTTTATAGGTGGGTCTGTTAGTTCCCCATGGGGGAGTTTACAGGTGGGTCTGTCAGTTCCCCAGGTGGGATTTTATAGGTGGGTCTGTTAGTTCCCCAGGAGCGAGTTTACAGGTGGGTCTGTCAGTTCTCCGGGGGGGGGGGGAGTTCATGGTTCGGTCTGTCAGTTCTCCGGGGGGGGGGGGGAGTTTATAGGTGGGTCTGTCAGTTCTCCAGGGGGCAGTTTATAGGTGGGTCTGTCAGATCTCCAGGCGGAGTTTACAGGTGGGTCTGTCAGCTCACCAGTGGGGGAGTTTACAGGTGGGTCTGTCAGTGCTCCAGGTGGGAATTATAGGAAGGTCTGTCATTTCCCCAGGGGGCGGTTTATAGGTGGGCCTGTCGATTCCCCAGGGGGGAGTTTACAGGAGGGTCTTTCAGTTCCCCAGGGGGAGTTTACAGGTAGATCTGTCAGTTGCCCAGGGGGGAGTTTACAGGTGGGTCAGTTGGTTCCCCCAGGGGGAGTTTACAGGTAGATCTGTCAGTTCCCCAGGGAGAGTTTATAGGGGGGGGGTCTGTCAGTTCCCCAGGGGGGAGTTTATAGGCGGGTCTGTCAGTTCCCCAGGGGCTTTATAGGAGGGTCTGCAAGTTCTCCAGGGGGGAGTTTACAGGTGGATCTGTCAGTTCCCCAGGGGTGAGTTAATAGGTGGGTCTGTAAGTGCTATAGGGTGGAGTTTATGGGAGGGTCTGTCAGTTCCCCGGGGGGGGAGTTTACAGGTGGGTCTGTCAGTTCCCCAGGGGGGAGTTTACAGGTGGGTCTGTCGGTTCCCCAGGGGGGAGTTTATAGGTGGGTCTGTCAGTTCCCAAGGGGGGGTTTATAGGTGGGTCTGTCAGTTCTCCGGGGGGAGGGGGGAGTTTATAGGTGGGTCTGTCTGTTCCCCAGGGGAGTTTATAGGCGGGTCTGTCAGTTCCCCAGGGGCTTTTTAGGAGGGTCTGCAAGTTCTCCAGGGGGGAGTTTACAGGTGGGTCTGTCAGTTCCCCAGGGGTGAGTTAATAGGTGGGTCTGTAAGTGCTATAGGGTGGAGTTTATGGGAGGGTCTGTCTGTTCCCCAGGGGGAGTTTACAGGTGGGTCTGTCAGTTCTCCGGGGGGGTGGGGAGTTCATAGGTGGGTATGTCAGTTCCCCAGGTGGAGTTTACAGGTGGGTCTGTCAGTTCCCCAGGGGGGAGTTTTTAGGTGGGTCTGTCAGTTCCCCAGGGGGGAGCTTACAAGTGGGTCTGTCAGTTCCCCAGGGGGGGGGGGTTATGGGTGGATCTGTCGGTTCCCCAGGGGGCAGTTTACAGGTGGGTCTTTCAGTTCTCCAGGGGGGAGTTCATAGGTTGGTGTGTCATTTCTGCAGCTGGGGGATTTATAGGGGAGTCTGTCAATTCCCCAGGGGGGAGTTTATCGGTGGGTCTGTCAGTTCCCAAGGGGGGAGTATACAGGTGGGTCTGTCTGTTCCCCAAGGGAGTTTATAGGCGGGTCTGTCAGTTCCCAAGGGGGGGAATTTATAGGTGGGTCTGTCAGTTCCCCAGGGGCTTTATAGGAGGGTCTGCAAGTTCTCCAGGGGGGAGTTTACAGGTGGATCTGTCAGTTCCCCAGGGGTGAGTTAATAGGTGGGTCTGTAAGTGCTATAGGGTGGAGTTTATGGGAGGGTCTGTCAGTTCCCCAGGGGGGGGGGAGTTTACAGGTGGGTCTGTCAGGTCCCCAGGGGGGAGTTTACAGGTGGGTCTGTCGGTTCCCCAGGGGGGAGTTTATAGGTGGGTCTGTCAGTTCCCAAGGGGGGAGTATACAGGTGAGTCTGTCAGTGCTCCAGGTGGGAGTTATAGGAGGGTCTGTCATTTCCCCAGGGGCGGGGTTTATAGGCTGGTCTGTCGATTCCCCAGGGGGGGAGTTTACAGGAGGGTCTGTCAGTTCCCCAGGGGGAGTTTACAGGTGGGTCTGTCAGTTCCCCAGGGGGAGTTTACAGCTGGGTCTGTCGGTTCCACAGGGGGGAATTTACAGGTGGGTATGTCAGTACCCCAGGTGGGGAGTTTATAGGGGGGTCTGTCAGTTCCCCAGGGGGGGAGTTTATAGGTGGGTCTGTAAGTGCTCCAGGGGGGGAGTTTATAGGAGGGTCCGTCAGTTCCCCAGGGGGGGCAGTTTATAGGCGGATCTGTCAGTTCCCCAGTGGGGAGTTTACAGATGGGTCTGTCAGTTCCCCCGGGGGGAGTTTACAGGTGCGTCTGTCAGTTCCCCAGGGGGGGGTTTATAGGTGGGTCTGTCAGATCTCCAGGGGGGAGTTTACAGGTGGGTCTGGCAGTTCCTCATGTGGGACTTTACAGGTGTTTCTGTTAGCTCCCCATGGGGCAGTTTACAAGTGGGTCTGTCTGTTCCCCAGGTTGAGTTTATAGGTGGGTCTGTCAGTTCCCCAGGGGGGAGTTTATAGGTGGGTCTGGCAGTTCCCCAGGGGGGAATTTACAGGGGGGTCTGTCAGTTGCCCAGGGGAGAGCTTACAGGTGGGTCAGTTGGTTCCCCATGGGGGAGTTTACAGGTGGGTCTGTCAGTTCCCCAGAGGGGGAATTTATAGGTGGGTCTGTCAGTTCTACAGGGGGAGTTTATAGGTGGATCTGTCAGTTCCCCAAGGGGGGTTTAGAGGCGGGTGTGTCGGTTCCCCAGGGGGGGAGTTTATAGGAGGGTCTGTCAGTTCCCCAGGCGGTATTTTATAGGTGGGTCTGTTAGTTCCCCATGGGGGAGTTTACAGGTGGGTCTGTCAGTTCCCCAGGCGGGATTTTATAGGTGGGTCTGTTAGTTCCCCAGGAGCGAGTTTACAGGTGGGTCTGTCAGTTCTCCGGGGGGGGGGGGAGTTCATGGTTCGGTCTGTCAGTTCTCCGGGGGGGGGGGGGAGTTTATAGGTGGGTCTGTCAGTTCTCCAGGGGGCAGTTTATAGGTGGGTCTGTCAGATCTCCAGGCGGAGTTTACAGGTGGGTCTGTCAGCTCACCAGTGGGGGAGTTTACAGGTGGGTCTGTCAGTGCTCAAGGTGGGAATTATAGGAGGGTCTGTCATTTCCCCAGGGGGCGGTTTATAGGTGGGCCTGTCGATTCTCCAGGGGGGAGTTTACAGGAGGGTCTTTCAGTTCCCCAGGGGGAGTTTACAGGTAGATCTGTCAGTTGCCCAGGGGGGAGTTTACAGGTGGGTCAGTTGGTTCCCCCAGGGGGAGTTTACAGGTAGATCTGTCAGTTCCCCAGGGAGAGTTTATAGGGGGGGGTCTGTCAGTTCCCCAGGGGGGAGTTTATAGGTGGGTCTGTCAGTTCCCCAGGGGCTTTATAGGAGGGTCTGCAAGTTCTCCAGGGGGGAGTTTACAGGTGGATCTGTCAGTTCCCCAGGGGTGAGTTAATAGGTGGGTCTGTAAGTGCTATAGGGTGGAGTTTATGGGAGGGTCTGTCAGTTCCCCAGGGGGGGGGGAGTTTATAGGTGGGTCTGTCAGTTCCCCAGGGGGGAGTTTACAGGTGGGTCTGTCAGTTCCCCAGGGGGAGTTTACAGGTGGGTCTGTCGGTTCCACAGGGGGGAATTTACAGGTGGGTATGTCAGTACCCCAGGTGGGGAGTTTATAGGTGGGTCTGTCAGTTCCCCAGGGGGGATTTTATAGGTGGGTCTGTCAGTTCCCCAGGGGGGAGTTTATAGGTGGGTCTGTAAGTGCTCCAGGGGGGGAGTTTATAGGAGGGTCCGTCATTTTCCCAGGGGGGGCAGTTTATAGGCGGGTCTGTCAGTTCCCCAGTGGGGAGTTTACAGATGGGTCTGTCAGTTCCCCCGGGGGGAGATTACAGGTGCGTCTGTCAGTTCCCCAGGGGGGGGTTTATAGGTGGGTCTGTCAGATCTCCAGGGGGGAGTTTACAGGTGGGTCTGTCAGTTCCTCATGTGGGACTTTACAGGTGTTTCTGTTAGCTCCCCATGGGGCAGTTTACAAGTGGGTCTGTCTGTTCCCCAGGTTGAGTTTATAGGTGGGTCTGTCAGTTCCCCAGGGGGGAGTTTACAGGTGGTTCTGTCAGTTCCCCAGGGGGGAGTTTTTAGGTGGGTCTGTCAGTTCCCCAGGGGGGAGTTTACAAGTGGGTCTGTCAGTTCCCCAGGGGGGGGGGGTTTATGGGTGGATCTGTCGGTTCCCCAGGGGGCAGTTTACAGGTGGGTCTTTCAGTTCTCCAGGGGGGAGTTCATAGGTTGGTGTGTCATTTCTGCAGCTGGGGGATTTATAGGGGAGTCTGTCAGTTCCCCAGGGGGGAGTTTATAGGTAGGTCTGTCAGTTCCCAAGGGGGGAGTATACAGGTGGGTCTGTCTGTTCCCCAAGGGAGTTTATAGGTGGGTCTGTCAGTTCCCCAGGGGGGGAATTTATAGGTGGGTCTGTCAGTTCCCCAGGGGCTTTATAGGAGGGTCTGCAAGTTCTCCAGGGGGGAGTTTACAGGTGGATCTGTCAGTTCCCCAGGGGTGAGTTAATAGGTGGGTCTGTAAGTGCTATAGGGTGGAGTTTATGGGAGGGTCTGTCAGTTCCCCAGGGGGGGGAGTTTACAGGTGGGTCTGTCAGTTCCCCAGGTGGGAGTTTACAGGTGGGTCTGTCGGTTCCCCAGGGGGGAGTTTATAGGTGGGTCTGTCAGTTCCCAAGGGGGGAGTATACAGGTGAGTCTGTCAGTGCTCCAGGTGGGAGTTATAGGAGGGTCTGTCATTTCCCCAGGGGCGGGGTTTATAGGCTGGTCTGTCGATTCCCCAGGGGGGGAGTTTACAGGAGGGTCTGTCAGTTCCCCAGGGGGAGTTTACAGGTGGGTCTGTCAGTTCCCCAGGGGGAGTTTACAGGTGGGTCTGTCGGTTCCACAGGGGGGAATTTACAGGTGGGTATGTCAGTACCCCAGGTGGGGAGTTTATAGGTGGGTCTGTCAGTTCCCCAGGGGGGATTTTATAGGTGGGTCTGTCAGTTCCCCAGGGGGGAGTTTATAGGTGGGTCTGTAAGTGCTCCAGGGGGGGAGTTTATAGGAGGGTCCGTCAGTTCCCCAGGGGGGGCAGTTTATAGGCGGGTCTGTCAGTTCCCCAGTGGGGAGTTTACAGATGGGTCTGTCAGTTCCCCCGGGGGGAGTTTACAGGTGCGTCTGTCAGTTCCCCAGGGGGGGGTTTATAGGTGGGTCTGTCAGATCTCCAGGGGGGAGTTTACAGGTGGGTCTGGCAGTTCCTCATGTGGGACTTTACAGGTGTTTCTGTTAGCTCCCCATGGGGCAGTTTACAAGTGGGTCTGTCTGTTCCCCAGGTTGAGTTTATAGGTGGGTCTGTCAGTTCCCCAGGGGGGAGTTTATAGGTGGGTCTGTCAGTTCCCCAGGGGGGAGTTTACAGGGGGGTCTGTCAGTTGCCCAGGGGAGAGCTTACAGGTGGGTCAGTTGGTTCCCCATGGGGGAGTTTACAGGTGGGTCTGTCAGTTCCCCAGAGGGGGAATTTATAGGTGGGTCTGTCAGTTCTACAGGGGGAGTTTATAGGTGGATCTGTCAGTTCCCCAAGGGGGGTTTAGAGGCGGGTGTGTCGGTTCCCCAGGGGGGGAGTTTATAGGAGGGTCTGTCAGTTCCCCAGGCGGTATTTTATAGGTGGGTCTGTTAGTTCCCCATGGGGGAGTTTACAGGTGGGTCTGTCAGTTCCCCAGGTGGGATTTTATAGGTGGGTCTGTTAGTTCCCCAGGAGCGAGTTTACAGGTGGGTCTGTCAGTTCTCCGGGGGGGGGGGGGAGTTCATGGTTCGGTCTGTCAGTTCTCCGGGGGGGGGGGGGAGTTTATAGGTGGGTCTGTCAGTTCTCCAGGGGGCAGTTTATAGGTGGGTCTGTCAGATCTCCAGGCGGAGTTTACAGGTGGGTCTGTCAGCTCACCAGTGGGGGAGTTTACAGGTGGGTCTGTCAGTGCTCCAGGTGGGAATTATAGGAAGGTCTGTCATTTCCCCAGGGGGCGGTTTATAGGTGGGCCTGTCGATTCCCCAGGGGGGAGTTTACAGGAGGGTCTTTCAGTTCCCCAGGGGGAGTTTACAGGTAGATCTGTCAGTTGCCCAGGGGGGAGTTTACAGGTGGGTCAGTTGGTTCCCCCAGGGGGAGTTTACAGGTAGATCTGTCAGTTCCCCAGGGAGAGTTTATAGGGGGGGGGTCTGTCAGTTCCCCAGGGGGGAGTTTATAGGCGGGTCTGTCAGTTCCCCAGGGGCTTTATAGGAGGGTCTGCAAGTTCTCCAGGGGGGAGTTTACAGGTGGATCTGTCAGTTCCCCAGGGGTGAGTTAATAGGTGGGTCTGTAAGTGCTATAGGGTGGAGTTTATGGGAGGGTCTGTCAGTTCCCCGGGGGGGGAGTTTACAGGTGGGTCTGTCAGTTCCCCAGGGGGGAGTTTACAGGTGGGTCTGTCGGTTCCCCAGGGGGGAGTTTATAGGTGGGTCTGTCAGTTCCCAAGGGGGGGTTTATAGGTGGGTCTGTCAGTTCTCCGGGGGGAGGGGGGAGTTTATAGGTGGGTCTGTCTGTTCCCCAGGGGAGTTTATAGGCGGGTCTGTCAGTTCCCCAGGGGCTTTTTAGGAGGGTCTGCAAGTTCTCCAGGGGGGAGTTTACAGGTGGGTCTGTCAGTTCCCCAGGGGTGAGTTAATAGGTGGGTCTGTAAGTGCTATAGGGTGGAGTTTATGGGAGGGTCTGTCTGTTCCCCAGGGGGAGTTTACAGGTGGGTCTGTCAGTTCTCCGGGGGGGTGGGGAGTTCATAGGTGGGTATGTCAGTTCCCCAGGTGGAGTTTACAGGTGGGTCTGTCAGTTCCCCAGGGGGGAGTTTTTAGGTGGGTCTGTCAGTTCCCCAGGGGGGAGCTTACAAGTGGGTCTGTCAGTTCCCCAGGGGGGGGGGTTATGGGTGGATCTGTCGGTTCCCCAGGGGGCAGTTTACAGGTGGGTCTTTCAGTTCTCCAGGGGGGAGTTCATAGGTTGGTGTGTCATTTCTGCAGCTGGGGGATTTATAGGGGAGTCTGTCAATTCCCCAGGGGGGAGTTTATCGGTGGGTCTGTCAGTTCCCAAGGGGGGAGTATACAGGTGGGTCTGTCTGTTCCCCAAGGGAGTTTATAGGCGGGTCTGTCAGTTCCCAAGGGGGGGAATTTATAGGTGGGTCTGTCAGTTCCCCAGGGGCTTTATAGGAGGGTCTGCAAGTTCTCCAGGGGGGAGTTTACAGGTGGATCTGTCAGTTCCCCAGGGGTGAGTTAATAGGTGGGTCTGTAAGTGCTATAGGGTGGAGTTTATGGGAGGGTCTGTCAGTTCCCCAGGGGGGGGGGAGTTTACAGGTGGGTCTGTCAGGTCCCCAGGGGGGAGTTTACAGGTGGGTCTGTCGGTTCCCCAGGGGGGAGTTTATAGGTGGGTCTGTCAGTTCCCAAGGGGGGAGTATACAGGTGAGTCTGTCAGTGCTCCAGGTGGGAGTTATAGGAGGGTCTGTCATTTCCCCAGGGGCGGGGTTTATAGGCTGGTCTGTCGATTCCCCAGGGGGGGAGTTTACAGGAGGGTCTGTCAGTTCCCCAGGGGGAGTTTACAGGTGGGTCTGTCAGTTCCCCAGGGGGAGTTTACAGCTGGGTCTGTCGGTTCCACAGGGGGGAATTTACAGGTGGGTATGTCAGTACCCCAGGTGGGGAGTTTATAGGGGGGTCTGTCAGTTCCCCAGGGGGGGAGTTTATAGGTGGGTCTGTAAGTGCTCCAGGGGGGGAGTTTATAGGAGGGTCCGTCAGTTCCCCAGGGGGGGCAGTTTATAGGCGGGTCTGTCAGTTCCCCAGTGGGGAGTTTACAGATGGGTCTGTCAGTTCCCCCGGGGGGAGTTTACAGGTGCGTCTGTCAGTTCCCCAGGGGGGGGTTTATAGGTGGGTCTGTCAGATCTCCAGGGGGGAGTTTACAGGTGGGTCTGGCAGTTCCTCATGTGGGACTTTACAGGTGTTTCTGTTAGCTCCCCATGGGGCAGTTTACAAGTGGGTCTGTCTGTTCCCCAGGTTGAGTTTATAGGTGGGTCTGTCAGTTCCCCAGGGGGGAGTTTATAGGTGGGTCTGGCAGTTCCCCAGGGGGGAGTTTACAGGGGGGTCTGTCAGTTGCCCAGGGGAGAGCTTACAGGTGGGTCAGTTGGTTCCCCATGGGGGAGTTTACAGGTGGGTCTGTCAGTTCCCCAGAGGGGGAATTTATAGGTGGGTCTGTCAGTTCTACAGGGGGAGTTTATAGGTGGATCTGTCAGTTCCCCAAGGGGGGTTTAGAGGCGGGTGTGTCGGTTCCCCAGGGGGGGAGTTTATAGGAGGGTCTGTCAGTTCCCCAGGCGGTATTTTATAGGTGGGTCTGTTAGTTCCCCATGGGGGAGTTTACAGGTGGGTCTGTCAGTTCCCCAGGCGGGATTTTATAGGTGGGTCTGTTAGTTCCCCAGGAGCGAGTTTACAGGTGGGTCTGTCAGTTCTCCGGGGGGGGGGGGGAGTTCATGGTTCGGTCTGTCAGTTCTCCGGGGGGGGGGGGAGTTTATAGGTGGGTCTGTCAGTTCTCCAGGGGGCAGTTTATAGGTGGGTCTGTCAGATCTCCAGGCGGAGTTTACAGGTGGGTCTGTCAGCTCACCAGTGGGGGAGTTTACAGGTGGGTCTGTCAGTGCTCAAGGTGGGAATTATAGGAGGGTCTGTCATTTCCCCAGGGGGCGGTTTATAGGTGGGCCTGTCGATTCTCCAGGGGGGAGTTTACAGGAGGGTCTTTCAGTTCCCCAGGGGGAGTTTACAGGTAGATCTGTCAGTTGCCCAGGGGGGAGTTTACAGGTGGGTCAGTTGGTTCCCCCAGGGGGAGTTTACAGGTAGATCTGTCAGTTCCCCAGGGAGAGTTTATAGGGGGGTCTGTCAGTTCCCCAGGGGGGAGTTTATAGGCGGGTCTGTCAGTTCCCCAGGGGCTTTATAGGAGGGTCTGCAAGTTCTCCAGGGGGGAGTTTACAGGTGGATCTGTCAGTTCCCCAGGGGTGAGTTTATAGGTGGGTCTGTAAGTGCTATAGGGTGGAGTTTATGGGAGGGTCTGTCAGTTCCCCAGGGGGGGGAGTTTACAGGTGGGTCTGTCAGTTCCCCAGGGGGGAGTTTACAGGTGGGTCTGTCGGTTCCCCAGGGGGGAGTTTATAGGTGGGTCTGTCAGTTCCCAAGGGGGGAGTTTACAGGTGCGTCTGTCTGTTCCCCAGGGGGGGTTTATAGGTGGGTCTGTCAGTTTTCCGGGGGGAGGGGGGAGTTTATAGGTGGGTCTGTCTGTTCCCCAGGGGAGTTTATAGGCGGGTCTGTCAGTTCCCCAGGGGCTTTTTAGGAGGGTCTGCAAGTTCTCCAGGGGGGAGTTTACAGGTGGGTCTGTCAGTTCCCCAGGGGTGAGTTAATAGGTGGGTCTGTAAGTGCTATAGGGTGGAGTTTATGGGAGGGTCTGTCTGTTCCCCAGGGGGAGTTTACAGGTGGGTCTGTCAGTTCTCATGGGGGGGTAGGGAGTTCATAGGTGGGTATGTCAGTTCCCCAGGTGGAGTTTACAGGTGGGTCTATCAGTTCCCCAGGGGGGAGTTTTTAGGTGGGTCTGTCAGTTCCCCAGGGGGGAGTTTACAAGTGGGTCTGTCAGTTCCCCGGGGGGGGGGGGGGTTTATGGGTGGATCTGTCGGTTCCCCAGGGGGCAGTTTACAGGTGGGTCTTTCAGTTCTCCAGGGGGGAGTTCATAGGTTGGTGTGTCATTTCTGCAGCTGGGGGATTTATAGGGGAGTCTGTCAGTTCCCCAGGGGGGAGTTTATAGGTGGGTCTGTCAGTTCCCAAGGGGGGAGTATACAGGTGGGTCTGTCTGTTCCCCAAGGGAGTTTATAGGCGGGTCTGTCAGTTCCCCAGGGGGGGAATTTATAGGTGGGTCTGTCAGTTCCCCAGGGGCTTTATAGGAGGGTCTGCAAGTTCTCCAGGGGGGAGTTTACAGGTGGATCTGTCAGTTCCCCAGGGGTGAGTTAATAGGTGGGTCTGTAAGTGCTATAGGGTGGAGTTTATGGGAGGGTCTGTCAGTTCCCCAGGGGTGGGGGAGTTTACAGGTGGGTCTGTCAGTTCCCCAGGGGGGAGTTTACAGGTGGGTCTGTCGGTTCCCCAGGGGGGAGTTTATAGGTGGGTCTGTCGGTTCCCCAGGGGGGAGTTTATAGGTGGGTCTGTCAGTTCCCAAGGGGGGAGTATACAGGTGAGTCTGTCAGTGCTCCAGGTGGGAGTTTACAGGTGCGTCTGTCTGTTCCCCAGAGGGGGTTTATAGGTGGGTCTGTCAGTTCCCCGAGGGGGGGAATTTATAGGTGGGTCTGTCAGCTCCCCAGGGGGGGAGGTTACAGGTGCGTCTGTCTGTTCCCCAGGGGGGGTTTATAGGTGGGTCTGTCAGTTCTCTGGGGGGGGAAGTTTATAGGTGGGTCTGTCAGTTCTCCAAGGGGGGGGAGTTTATAGGTGGGTTTGTCAGATCTCCAGGCGGAGTTTACAGGTGGGTCTGTCAGCTCCCTAGTGGGGGAGTTTACAGGTGGGTTTGTCAGTGCTCCAGGTGGGAGTTATAGGAGGGTCTGCCATTGCCCCGGGTGGGGGGGGTTATAAGCTGGTCTGTGGATTCCCCAGGGGGGTAGTTCACAGCAGGGTCTGTCAGTTCCCCAGGGGGAGTTTGTAGGTGGATCTGTCAGTTCCCCAGGGGGTAGTTTACAAGTGGTTCTGTCAGTTCCCCAGTGGGGGAGTTTATAGAAGGGTTTGTCAGTTCCCGAGGGGGGTTGATAGGTGGGTCTGTCAATTCCCCAGAGCGGGGTTTATAGGTGGGTCTGTCGGTTCCCCAGGGGGGGAGTCTATTGGAGGGTCTGTCAGTTCACCAGGGTGAAGTTTATAGGTGGGTTTGTCAGTTCCCCAGGGGGAGTTTATAGGAGGGTTGGTCAGTTCCCCAGGGGGGAGTTTATAGGTGGGTATCTCAGTTACCCAGCGGAGAGTTTGCAGGTGGGTCTGTCAGTTCTCCAGGGGTGGGGAGTTTATAGGTGGGTCTGTCAGTTCCCCATGGGGGAGTTTATAGGTGGGTCTGTCAGTTCCCCAGGGGGGAGTTTACAGGTGGGTCTGTCACATCCCCAGTGGCAGAGTTTACAGCTGGGTCTGTCAGTTCTCCAGAGGGGGGAGTTTACAGGAAGGTCTGTCAGGTCTCCGGTGGGGGGAGTTTACAGGTGTGTCTGTCAGTTCCCTAGGGTGAGTTAACAGGTGGGTCTGTGAGTTCCCCAGGGGGGGGGAATTTATAGGCGGGTCTGTAAGTTCTCCAGGGGGGGGAGTTTATAATTGGGTCTGTCAGATCCCCAGGTGGAGTTTATAGGTGGGTCAGTCGGTTCCCCAGGGTGGTTTATAGGTGGGTCTGTCAGTTCCCCAGGGGGGTTTATAGGTGGGTCTGTCAGTTCCCCAGGGGGGTTTATAGGTGGGTCTGTCAGTTCCCCAGGGGGAGTTTATAGGAGGGTCTGTCAGTTCCCCAGCGATAAGTTGATAGGGGGGTCTGTCAGTTCCCCAGTGGGGAGTTTACAGGTGGGTCTGTCAGTTCTCCAGTGAGGAGTTTACAATTGGGTCTGTCTATTCCCCAGGGGGGCAGTTTATAGGTGAGTCTGTCAGTTCCCCAGGGGGGAGTTTACAGGTGGGTCTGTCAGTTCCCCAGGGGGGAGTTTACAGGTGGGTCTGTCAGTTCCCCAGGGGGGAGTTTACAGGTGGGTCTCTCAGTTCCCCAGGGTGGAGTTTATAGGTGGGTCTGTCAGCTCCCCATGGGGCAGTTTACAAGTGGGTCTGTCTGTTCCCCAGGTAGAGTTTACAGGTGGGTCTGTCAGTTCCCCAGGGGGGAGTTTATATGTGGGTCAGTCGGCACCCCAGGTGGAGTTTACAGGTGGGTCTGTCAGTTCCCCAGGGGGGAGTTTATAGGTCAGTGGTCGATTCCCCAGGGGGAGAGTTAACAGTTGGGTCTGTCAGTCCCCAGGGGGAGTTTATAGGAGGGTTGGTCAGTTCCCCAGGAGGGAGTTTAAGGTGGGTCGTCAGTTCCCAAGGGGAGAGTTTAAAGGTGGGTCTGTCAGTTCTCAAGGGAGGGGGGGGGGAGTTTATAGTTGGGTCTGTCAGTTCTCCAGGTTGAGGTTATAGGTGGGTCTGTCAGTTCTCCAGGGGGGGTTTATAGGTGGGTCTGTCAGCTCCCCAAGGGGGAGTTTATAGGTGGGTCTGTGAGTTCTCCAGGGGGAGTTTAAGGTGGGTCTGTCAGTTCCCCAGGGGGGTTTTATAGGTGGGTCTGTGAGTTTTCCAGGGGGAGTTTAAAGGTGGGTCTGTCAGTTCTCCAGGGGGGTTTTATAGGCAGGTCTGTCAGTTCCCCAGGGGGGGAGTATAGAGGTGGGTCTGTCAGTTCCCCAGGGGGAGTTTATAGGTGGGTCTGTCAGTTCTCCAGGGAGGGTTTATAGGTGGGTCTGTCAGTTCGCTAGGGGGGGAGTTTATAGGTGGGTCTGTCAGTTTCCCAGGGAGGGTTTATAGGTGGGTCTGTCAGATCCGCAGGGGGGAGTTTATAGGTGGGTCTGTAAGTGCTCCAGGGGGGGAGTTTATAGGTGGGTCTGTAAGTGCTCCGGGGGGGGAGTTTATAGGAGGGTATGTCAGTTCCCCAGGGGAGGCAGTTTATAGGTGGTTCTGCAAGTTCTCCAGGGGGGAGTTTACAGGTGGATCTGTCAGTTCCCCAGGGGGGAGTTTGCAGGTGGGTCCGTCTGTTCCCCAGGTGGAGTTTATAGGTGGGTCTGTCTGTTCCCCAGGTGGAGTTTACAGGTGGGTCTGTCTGTTACCCAGGTGGAGTTTACAGGTGGGTCTGTCAGTTCCCCAGGGGGGAGTTTGCAGGTGGTTCTGTCAGCTCCCCATGGGGCAGTTTACAGGTGGGTCTGACTGTTCCCCAGGTGGAGTTTATAGGTAGGTCTGTCAGTTCCCCAGGGGGGAGTTTATAGGTGTGTATGTCAGTTCCCCAGGGGGGAGATTATAGGTGGGTCAGTCGGTTTCCCAGGGGGGAGTTTATAGGTGGATCTGTCAGTTCCCCAGGGGGGAGTTTATAGGTGGGTCAGTCGGTTCCCCAGGGGGAGTTTATAGGAGGGTCTGTCAGTTCCCCGGGTGGGAGTTTACAGGTGGGTCTGTCAGTTTTCCAGGGGGGGTTTATAGGTGGGTCTTTCAGTTCTCCAGGGGGGAGTTTATAGGAGGGTCTGTCAGTTCCCCAGGGGGGAGTTTACAGGTGGGTCTGTCAGTTTTCCAGGGGGGGTTTATAGGTGGGTCTGTCAGTTCTCCAGGGTGGGGAGTTCATACGTGGGTCAGTCAGTTCTCCAGGGGGGGGAGTTTATAGTGGGTTTGTCAGATCTCCAGGCGGAGTTTACAGGTGGGTCTGTCAGCTCCCTTGTGGGGGAGTTTACAGGTGAGTCTGTCAGTGCTCCAGGTGGGAGTTATAGGTGGGTCTGACATTTCCCCAGGGCGGGGTTTATAGGCTGGTCTGTGGATTCCCCAGGGGGGAGTTTATAGGTAGGTCTGTCAGTTCTCCAGGGGGGAGTTTATAGGAGGGTTTGTCAGTTCCCCAGGGGGGTTTATAGGTGGGTCTGTCAGTTCCCCAGGGGGGGTTTATAGATGGGTCTGTAGGTTCCCCAGCGGGGGAGTCTATTGGAGGGTCTGTCAGTTCCCCAGGGGGAAGTTTATAGGTGGGTCTGTCAGTTCCCCAGGGGGGAGTTTGCAGGTGGGTCTGTCAGTTGCCCAGGGGGGTGTTTACAGGTGGGTCAGATGGTTCCACAGGGGGGAATTTACAGGTGTGTATGTCAGTACCCCAGGGGGGGAATTTATAGGTGGGTCTGTCAGTTCTCCAGGGGGGGTTTTATAGGAGGGTCTGTCAGTTCCCCAGGGGGAGTTTATAGGAGGGTCTGTCAGCTCCCCAGGGGGGATTTTATAGGAGGGTCTGTCAGTTCCCCAGGGGTAGTTTATAGGAGGGTCTGTCAGCTCCCCAGGGGGAGTTTACAGGTGGATCTGTCAGTTCCCCAGGGGGATTTTATAGGAGGGTCTGTCAGTTCCCCAGGGGGAGTTATAGGTGGGTCTGTCAGTTCCCCAGGGGGGAGTTTACAGGTGGGTCTGTCAGTTCCCCAGGTGGGGGAGTTTATAGGTAGGTCTGTCAGTTCTCCATGGGGGAGTTTACAGGTGGGTCTGTCAGTTCCCAAGGTGGTTGTTTATAGGTGGGTCTGTCAGTTCCCCAGGGGGGGCGTTTGTGGGTGGCTCTGTCAGTTCTACAGGGGCGAGTTTATAGGTGGGTCTGTCAGTTCTCCATGGGGGAGTTTACAGGGGGGTCTGTCAGTTCCCCAGGGGGGAGTTTATAGGTGGGTCTGCAGATTCCCCAGGGGGGAGTTTATAGGTGGGTCTGTCAGTTCCCCAGGGGGGAGTTTATAGGTGGCTATGTCAGTTCTCTATGGGGAGTTTACAGGTGGGTCTGTCAGTTCCCCAGGGTTAGTTTATAGTTGGGTATGTCAGTTCTCCAGGGGGAGTTTATAGGTGGTTCTGTCAGTTCCCCAGGGGGGAGTTTACAGGTGGGTCTGTCAGTTCTCCATGGGGGGTTTATAGGTGGGTCTGTCATTTCCCCAGGGGGAGTTTATAGGCGGGTCTGTCAGTTCTCCAGGGGGGGGAGTTTATAGGTGGGTCTGTCATTTCCCCAGGGGTAGTTTAAGGCGGGTCTGTCAGTTCCCCAGGGGGAGTTTATAGTTGGGTCTGTCAGTTCCCCAGGGGGGGGAGTTTATAGGTGGGTCTGTCAGTTCCCCCGGGGGGAGTTTACAGGTGGTTCTGTCAGCTCCCCATGGGGCAGTTTACAGGTGGGTCTTCAGTTCCCCAGGGGGAGTTTACAGGAGGGTCTGTCAGTTCTCCGGGGGGGGGGGGGTTTACAGGTGGGTCTGTCAGATCTCCAGGCGGAGTTTACAGGTGGGTCTGTCTGCTCCCCAGTGGGGGATATTACAGGTGTGTCTGTCAGTGCTCCAGGTGGGAGTTATAGGAGGGTCTGTCATTTCCCCAGGGTGGGGTTTATAGGCGGGTCTGTCCATTCCCTAGGGGGGGAGTTTACAGGTGGGTCTGTCACATCCCCAGAGGCGGAGTTTACAGGTGGGTCTGTCTGTTCTCCCGGGGGGGGGGGAGTTTATAGGAGGGTCTGTCAGTTTCCAAGGGGGGAGTTTATAGGTGTCTGTCAGTTCTCCAGGGGGGAGTTTACAGGTGGGTCTGTCAATTCCCCAGGGGTGGCAGTTTATAGGTGCATCTTTCAGTTCTCCAGGGGGGAGTTTACGGGTGGGTCAGTCAGTTCCCCAGGAGGTAGTTTACAGGTGTTTCTGTCAGCTCCCCATGAAGCAGTTTTCAGGTGGGTCTGTGTATGCCCAAGGTGGAGATTATAGGTGGGTCTGTCTGTTCCCCAGGTGGAGTTTACAGGTGGGTCTGTCAGTTCCCCAGGGGGGAGTTTATAGGTGGGTCAGTCAGTTCCTCAGGGGGAGTATATAGGAGGGTCTGTCGGTTCCCCGGGGGGAGTTATAGATGGGTCTCTCAGTTCCCAAGGGGGGAGTTTACAGGTGGGTCTGTCAGATCCCCAGGGGGAGTTTATAGGTGGGTCTGTGAGTTCTCCACGGGGAGTTTACAGGTGGGTCTGTCAGTTCCCACGGGGGAGTATACAGGTGGGACTGTCAGTTCTCCATGGGGGAGTTTATAGGTTGGTCTGTCATTTCTGCAGCTGAGGGTTTCTAAGCGGGTCTGTCAGTTCCACAGGGTGGAGTTTATTGGTGGGTCTGTCGGTTCCCAAGGGGTGATTTTTTAGGAGGCTCTGTCAGCTCCCCAAGTGGGAGTTTATAGGTGGGTCTGTCAGTTCTCCAGGGGGGTTTATAGGCGGGTCTGTCAGTTCCCCAGGGGGGGGAGTTTACAGGTGGGTCTGTCAGTTCTCCATGGGGGGTTTATAGGTGGTTCAGTCAATTCTCCAGCGGGGTTTTATAGGCGGCTCTGTTGATTCCCCAGGGTGGGGAGTTTATAGGTGAGTCTGTCAGTTCCCAAGGGGGGAGTATACAGGTGGGTCTGTCAGTTCCCCAGGGGGAGTTTATAGGTAGGTCTGTCAGTTCTCCAGGGGGAAGTTTATAGGTGGGTCTGTCAGTTCCCCAGGGGGAGTTTATCGGTGGGTCCGTGGGTTCCCCAGGGGGGAGTTTATAGGTGGGTCTGTCAGCTCCCCAGGGGGGGTTTATAGGTGGGTCTGTCAGTTCCCCAGGGGGAGTTTATAGGCGGGTCTGTCAGTTCTCCAGGGGGGGGAGTTTATAGGTGGGTCTTTCATTTTCCCAGGGGGGAGTTTAAGACGGGTCTGTCAGTTCCCCGGGGGGGGGGGGAGTTTACAGGTGGGTCTGTCAGTTCTCCACGGGGAGTTTACAGGTGGGTCTGTCAGTTCTCCAGGGGGGGTTTATAGGCGGGTCTGTCAGTTCCCCAGGGGGGGCAGTTTACTGGTGGGTCTGTCAGTTCACCACGGGGAGTTTACAGGTGGGTCTGTCAGTTCCCACGGGGGAGTATACAGGTGGGACTGTCAATTCCCCAGGGGGAGTTTATAGGTGGGTCTGTAAGTGCTACAGTGGCGGAGTTTATAGGTGGGTCTGTCAGTTCCCCAGGGGGGGTTTATAGGTGCATCTGTCAGTTCCCCAGGGGTGAGTTAATAGGTGGGTCTGTAAGTGCTACAGTGGCGGAGTTTATAGGAGGGTCTGTCAGTTCTCCAGGGGGTAGTTTACAGGTGGATCTGTCAGTTTCCCAGGGGTAGATTATAGGTGGCTATGTCAGTTCTATATAGGGAGTTTACAGGTGGTTCTGTCAGCTCCCCTTGGGGCAGTTTACAGGTGGGTCTGTCAGTTCCCAAGGTGGTTGTTTATAGGTGGGTCTGTCAGTTCCCCAGGGGGGGCGTTTGTGGGTGGCTCTGTCAGTTCTACAGGGGCGAGTTTATAGGTGGGTCTGTCAGTTCTCCATGGGGGAGTTTACAGGGGGGTCTGTCAGTTCCCCAGGGGGGAGTTTATAGGTGGGTCTGCAGATTCCCCAGGGGGGAGTTTATAGGTGGGTCTGTCAGTTCCCCAGGGGGGAGTTTATAGGTGGCTATGTCAGTTCTCTATGGGGAGTTTACAGGTGGGTCTGTCAGTTCCCCAGGGTTAGTTTATAGTTGGGTATGTCAGTTCTCCAGGGGGAGTTTATAGGTGGTTCTGTCAGTTCCCCAGGGGGGAGTTTACAGGTGGGTCTGTCAGTTCTCCATGGGGGGTTTATAGGTGGGTCTGTCATTTCCCCAGGGGGAGTTTATAGGCGGGTCTGTCAGTTCTCCAGGGGGGGGAGTTTATAGGTGGGTCTGTCATTTCCCCAGGGGTAGTTTAAGGCGGGTCTGTCAGTTCCCCAGGGGGAGTTTATAGTTGGGTCTGTCAGTTCCCCAGGGGGGGGAGTTTATAGGTGGGTCTGTCAGTTCCCCCGGGGGGAGTTTACAGGTGGTTCTGTCAGCTCCCCATGGGGCAGTTTACAGGTGGGTCTTCAGTTCCCCAGGGGGAGTTTACAGGAGGGTCTGTCAGTTCTCCGGGGGGGGGGGGGTTTACAGGTGGGTCTGTCAGATCTCCAGGCGGAGTTTACAGGTGGGTCTGTCTGCTCCCCAGTGGGGGATATTACAGGTGTGTCTGTCAGTGCTCCAGGTGGGAGTTATAGGAGGGTCTGTCATTTCCCCAGGGTGGGGTTTATAGGCGGGTCTGTCCATTCCCTAGGGGGGGAGTTTACAGGTGGGTCTGTCACATCCCCAGAGGCGGAGTTTACAGGTGGGTCTGTCTGTTCTCCCGGGGGGGGGGGAGTTTATAGGAGGGTCTGTCAGTTTCCAAGGGGGGAGTTTATAGGTGTCTGTCAGTTCTCCAGGGGGGAGTTTACAGGTGGGTCTGTCAATTCCCCAGGGGTGGCAGTTTATAGGTGCATCTTTCAGTTCTCCAGGGGGGAGTTTACGGGTGGGTCAGTCAGTTCCCCAGGAGGTAGTTTACAGGTGTTTCTGTCAGCTCCCCATGAAGCAGTTTTCAGGTGGGTCTGTGTATGCCCAAGGTGGAGATTATAGGTGGGTCTGTCTGTTCCCCAGGTGGAGTTTACAGGTGGGTCTGTCAGTTCCCCAGGGGGGAGTTTATAGGTGGGTCAGTCAGTTCCTCAGGGGGAGTATATAGGAGGGTCTGTCGGTTCCCCGGGGGGAGTTATAGATGGGTCTCTCAGTTCCCAAGGGGGGAGTTTACAGGTGGGTCTGTCAGATCCCCAGGGGGAGTTTATAGGTGGGTCTGTGAGTTCTCCACGGGGAGTTTACAGGTGGGTCTGTCAGTTCCCACGGGGGAGTATACAGGTGGGACTGTCAGTTCTCCATGGGGGAGTTTATAGGTTGGTCTGTCATTTCTGCAGCTGAGGGTTTCTAAGCGGGTCTGTCAGTTCCACAGGGTGGAGTTTATTGGTGGGTCTGTCGGTTCCCAAGGGGTGATTTTTTAGGAGGCTCTGTCAGCTCCCCAAGTGGGAGTTTATAGGTGGGTCTGTCAGTTCTCCAGGGGGGTTTATAGGCGGGTCTGTCAGTTCCCCAGGGGGGGGAGTTTACAGGTGGGTCTGTCAGTTCTCCATGGGGGGTTTATAGGTGGTTCAGTCAATTCTCCAGCGGGGTTTTATAGGCGGCTCTGTTGATTCCCCAGGGTGGGGAGTTTATAGGTGAGTCTGTCAGTTCCCAAGGGGGGAGTATACAGGTGGGTCTGTCAGTTCCCCAGGGGGAGTTTATAGGTAGGTCTGTCAGTTCTCCAGGGGGAAGTTTATAGGTGGGTCTGTCAGTTCCCCAGGGGGAGTTTATCGGTGGGTCCGTGGGTTCCCCAGGGGGGAGTTTATAGGTGGGTCTGTCAGCTCCCCAGGGGGGGTTTATAGGTGGGTCTGTCAGTTCCCCAGGGGGAGTTTATAGGCGGGTCTGTCAGTTCTCCAGGGGGGGGAGTTTATAGGTGGGTCTTTCATTTTCCCAGGGGGGAGTTTAAGACGGGTCTGTCAGTTCCCCGGGGGGGGGGGGAGTTTACAGGTGGGTCTGTCAGTTCTCCACGGGGAGTTTACAGGTGGGTCTGTCAGTTCTCCAGGGGGGGTTTATAGGCGGGTCTGTCAGTTCCCCAGGGGGGGCAGTTTACTGGTGGGTCTGTCAGTTCACCACGGGGAGTTTACAGGTGGGTCTGTCAGTTCCCACGGGGGAGTATACAGGTGGGACTGTCAATTCCCCAGGGGGAGTTTATAGGTGGGTCTGTAAGTGCTACAGTGGCGGAGTTTATAGGTGGGTCTGTCAGTTCCCCAGGGGGGGTTTATAGGTGCATCTGTCAGTTCCCCAGGGGTGAGTTAATAGGTGGGTCTGTAAGTGCTACAGTGGCGGAGTTTATAGGAGGGTCTGTCAGTTCTCCAGGGGGTAGTTTACAGGTGGATCTGTCAGTTTCCCAGGGGTAGATTATAGGTGGCTATGTCAGTTCTATATAGGGAGTTTACAGGTGGTTCTGTCAGCTCCCCTTGGGGCAGTTTACAGGTGGGTCTGTCTGTTCCCCAGGTGGAGTTTATAGGTGGGTCTGTCTGTTCCCCAGGTGGAGTTTACAGGTGCGTCTGTCAGTTCCCCAGGGGGGGTTTATAGGTGGGTCTGTCAGTTCTCCAGGGGGGGTTTATAGGTGGGTCTGTCAGTTCTCCAGGGTGGGGAGTTCATAGGTGGGTCTGTCAGTTCTCCAGGGGGGGGAGTTTATAGGTGGGTTTGTCAGATCTCCAGGCGGAGTTTACAGGTGGGTCTGTCAGCTCCCTTGTGGGGGAGTTTACAGGTGAGTCTGTCAGTGCTCCAGGTGGGAGTTATAGGTGGGTCTGACATTTCCCCAGGGCGGGGTTTATAGGCTGGTCTGTGGATTCCCCAGGGGGGAGTTTATAGGTAGGTCTGTCAGTTCTCCAGGGGGGAGTTTATAGGAGGGTTTGTCAGTTCCCCAGGGGGGGTTATAGGTGGGTCTGTCAGTTCCCCAGGGGGGGTTTATAGATGGGTCTGTAGGTTCCCCAGGGGGGGAGTCTATTGGAGGGTCTGTCAGTTCCCCAGGGGGAAGTTTATAGGTGGGTTTGTCAGTTCCCCAGGGGGAGTTTATAGGTGGATCTGTCAGTTCCCCAGGGGGGATTTTATAGGTGGTTATGTCAGTTCTACTTTGGGAGGTTACAGGTGGGTCTGTCAGCTCCCCAGGGGGGTAGTTTACAGGTGGGTCTGTCAGTTCCCCAGGTGGGGGAGTTTATAGGTAGGTCTGTCAGTTCTCCATGGGGGAGTTTACAGGTGGGTCTGTCAGTTCCCCAGGGGGGAGTTTATATGTGGGTCTGCAGATTCCCCAGGGGGGAGTTTATAGGTGGGTCTGTCATTTCCCCAGGGGGGAGTTTATATGTGGCTATGTCAGTTCTCTATGGGGAGTTTACACGTGGGTCTGTCAGTTCCCCAGGGGTAGTTTATAGTTGGGTCTGTCAGTTCCCCAGGGGTAGTTTATAGTTGGGTATGTCAGTTCTCCAGTGGGAGTTTATAGGTGGTTCTGTCAGTTCCCCAGGGGGGAGTTTACAGGTGGGTCTGTCAGTTCTCCAGGGTGGGGAGTTCATAGGTGGGTCTGTCAGTTCTCCAGGGGGGGGAGTTTATAGGTGGGTTTGTCAGATCTCCAGGCGGAGTTTACAGGTGGGTCTGTCAGCTCCCTTGTGGGGGAGTTTACAGGTGAGTCTGTCAGTGCTCCAGGTGGGAGTTATAGGTGGGTCTGACATTTCCCCAGGGCGGGGTTTATAGGCTGGTCTGTGGATTCCCCAGGGGGGAGTTTATAGGTAGGTCTGTCAGTTCTCCAGGGGGGAGTTTATAGGAGGGTTTGTCAGTTCCCCAGGGGGGGTTATAGGTGGGTCTGTCAGTTCCCCAGGGGGGGTTTATAGATGGGTCAGTAGGTTCCCCAGGGGGAGTTTATAGGTGGATCTGTCAGTTCCCCAGCGGGGATTTTATAGGTGGTTATGTCAGTTCTACTTTGGGAGGTTACAGGTGGGTCTGTCAGCTCCCCAGGGGGGGAGTTTACAGGTGGGTCTGTCAGTTCCCCAGGGGGGAGTTTACAGGTGAGTCTGTCAGTGCTCCAGGTGGGAGTTATAGGAGGGTCTGTCATTTCCCCAGGGGGGGGGTTTATAGGCGGGTCTGTCGATTCCCCAGGGGGGGAGTTTACAGGTGGGTCCTTCAGTTCCCCAGGGGGAGTTTATAGGAGGGTTTGTCAGTTCCCCAGGGAGGTTTATAGGTGGGTCTGTCAGTTCCCCAGGGGGGGGGGTTATAGATGGGTCTGTAGGTTCCCCAGGGGGGGAGTCTATTGGAGGGTTTGTCAGTTCCCCAGGGTGAAGTGTATAGGTGGGTTTGTCAGTTCTCCAGGGGGGAGTTTAAAGGTTGGTCTGTCAGTTCCCTAGGGGGGAGTTTATAATTGGGTCTGTCAGTTCCGCAGGGGGGAGTTTATAGGTGGGTCAGTCGGTTCCCCAGGGGGGGCTTATAGGTGGGTCTCTCAGTTCCCCAGGGGGAGTTTATAGGAGGGTCTGTCAGTTCCCCAGGGATAAGTTTACAGGTGTGTCTTTCAGTTCTCCAGGGGGGGGTTTATAGGTGGGTCTGTCAGTTGCCCAGGGGGGTGTTTACAGGTGGGTCAGTCAGTTCCACAGGGGGGAATTTACAGGTGGGTATGTCAGTACCCCAGGGGGGGAATTTATAGGTGGGTATGTCAGTTCTCCAGGGGGAGTTTATAGGTGGTCTGTCAGTTCTCCAGGGGGGAGTTTATAGGTGGGTCTGTCAGTTCCCCAAGGGGTAGTTTATAGGTGGGTCTGTCAGTTCCCCAGGGGGAGTTTATAGGTGGGTCTGTCATTACCCCAGGGGGGAGTTTATAGGTGCCTCTGTCAGTTCCCCAGGGGAGACTTTACAGGTGGGTCTGTCGGTTCCCAAGGGGGGAGTTTATAGGTGGGTCTGTCAGTTCTCCAGGGGGAGTTTATAGGTGGTCTGTCAGTTCTCCAGGGGGGAGTTTATATGTGGGTCTGTCAGTTCCCCAAGGGGTAGTTTATAGGTGGGTCTGTCAGTTCCCCAGGGGGAGTTTATAGGTGGGTCTGTCATTACCCCAGGGGGGAGTTTATAGGTGCCTCTGTCATTTCCCCATGGGAGACTTTACAGGTGGGTCCTTCGGTTCCCAAGCGGGGAGTTTATAGGTGGGTCTGTCAGTTCTCCAGGGGGAGTTTATAGGTGGTCTGTCAGTTCTCCAGGGGGGAGTTTATATGTGGGTCTGTCAGTTCCCCAAGGGGTAGTTTATAGGTTGGTCTGTCAGTTCCCCAGGGGGAGTTTATAGGTTGGTCTGTCAGTTCCCCAGGGGGAGTTTATAGGTGGGTCTGTCAGTTCCCCAGGGGGGAGTTTATAGGTGGGTCAGTCGGTTCCCCAGGGCGGGCTTATAGGTGCGTCTGTCGGTTCCCCAGGGGGAGTTATAGGTGGGTCTCTCAGTTCCCCAGGGGGGAGTTTACAGGTGGGTCTGTCAGATCCCCAGGGGGAGTTTATAGGTGGGTCTGTGAGTTCTCCAGGGGGAGTTTACAGGTGGGTCCATCAGTTTCCCAGGGGAGTTTTATAGGCGGGTCTTTCAGTTCCCCAGAGGGGTTTTATAGGCGGGTCTCTCAGATCTCCAGGGGGAGTTTATAGGTGGGTCTGTGAGTTCTCCATGGGGAGTTTACAGGTGCGTCTGTCAGTTCCCACGGGGGAGTATACAGGTGGGACTGTCAGTTCTCCATGGGGGAGTTTATAGGTTGGTCTGTCATTTCTGCAGCTGGGGGTTTCTAAGCGGGTCTGTCAGTTCCACAGGGTGGAGTTTATTGGTGGGTCTGTCGGTTCCCAAGGGGGGAGTTTTTAGGTGGCTCTGTCAGCTCCCCAAGTGGGAGTTTATAGGTGGGTCTGTCAGTTCTCCAAGGGGGGTTTATAGGCGGGTCTGTCAGTTCCCCGGGGGGGGGGGGAGTTTACAGGTGGGTCTGTCAGTTCTCCATGGGGGGTTTATAGGTGGGTCTGTCAATTCTCCAGCGGGGTTTTATAGGCGGCTCTGTCGATTCCCCAGGGTGGGGAGTTTATAGGTGAGTCTGTCAGTTCCCAAGGGGGGAGTATACAGGTGGGTCTGTCAGTTCCCCAGGGGGAGTTTATAGGTAGGTCTGTCAGTTCTCCAGGGGGGAGTTTATAGGTGGGTCTGTCAGCTCGCCAGGGGGGGTTTATAGGTGGTTCTGTCAGTTCCCCAGGGGGGGCAGTTTACAGGTGGGTCTGTGAGTTCTCTAAGGGGAGTTTACAGGTGGGTCTGTCAGTCCTCCAGGGGGGGTTTATAGGCGGGTCTGTCAGTTCCCCAGGGGGGGGAGTTTACCGGTGGGTCTGTCAGTTCTCCACGGGGAGTTTACAGGTGGGTCTGTCAGTGCTCCAGGTGGGAATTATAGGAGGGTCTGTCATTTCCCCAGGGGGGGGAGTTTACAGGTGGGTCTGTCAGTTCTCCATGGGGGGTTTATAGGTGGGTCTGTCAATTCTCCAGCGGGGTTTTATAGGCGGCTCTGTCGATTCCCCAGGGCGGGGGAGTTTATAGGTGAGTCTGTCAGTTCCCAAGGGGGGAGTTTATAGGTGAGTCTGTCAGTTCCCAAGGGGGGAGTATACAGGTGGGTCTGTCAGTTCCCCAGGGGGAGTTTATAGGTAGGTCTGTCAGTTCTCCAGGGGGGAGTTTATAGGTGGGTCTGTCGGTTCCCCAGGGGGAGTTTATCAGTGGGTCTGTGGGTTCCCCAGGGGGGAGTTTATAGGTGGGTCTGTCAGCTCCCCAGGGGGGGTTTATAGGTGGGTCTGTCAGTTCCCCAGGGGGAGTTTATAGGCGGGTCTGTCAGTTCTCCAGGGGGGGGGAGTTTATAGGTGGGTCCGTCAGTTCCCCAGGGGGGGGAGTTTACAGGTGGGTCTGTCAGTTCTCTACGGGGAGTTTACAGGTGGGTCTGTCAGTCCTCCAGGGGGGGTTTATAGGCGGGTCTGTCAGTTCTCCAGGGGGCGGAGTTTACTGGTGGGTCTGTCAGTTCTCCACGGGGAGTTTACAGGTGGGTCTGTCAGTTCCCACGGGGGAGTATACAGGTGGGACTGTCAATTCCCCAGGGGAAGTTTATAGGCGGGTCTGTCAGTTCCCCAGGGGGGGAGTTTATAGGTGGGTCTGTCAGTTCCCCAGGGGGGGTTTATAGGTGCGTCTGTCAGTTCCCCAGGGGTGAGTTAATAGGTGGGTCTGTAAGTGCTACAGTGGCGGAGTTTTTAGGAGGGTCTGTCAGTTCTCCAGGGGGTAGTTTACAGGTGGATCTGTCAGTTTCCCAGGGGTAGATTATAGGTGGCTATGTCAGTTCTATATAGGGAGTTTACAGGTGGTTCTGTCAGCTCCCCTTGGGGCAGTTTACAGGTGGGTCTGTCTGTTCCCCAGGTGGAGTTTATAGGTGGGTCTGTCTGTTCCCCAGGTGGAGTTTACAGGTGCGTCTGTCAGTTCCCCAGGGGGAGTTTATAGGTGCGTCTGTCAGTTCCCCAGGGGGGGTTTATAGGTGGGTCTGTCAGTTCTCCAGGGGGGGTTTATAGGTGGGTCTGTCAGTTCTCCAGGGTGGGGAGTTCATAGGTGGGTCTGTCAGTTCTCCAGGGGGGGGAGTTTATAGGTGGGTTTGTCAGATCTCCAGGCGGAGTTTACAGGTGGGTCTGTCAGCTCCCTTGTGGGGGAGTTTACAGGTGAGTCTGTCAGTGCTCCAGGTGGGAGTTATAGGTGGGTCTGACATTTCCCCAGGGCGGGGTTTATAGGCTGGTCTGTGGATTCCCCAGGGGGGAGTTTATAGGTAGGTCTGTCAGTTCTCCAGGGGGGAGTTTATAGGAGGGTTTGTCAGTTCCCCAGGGGGGGTTATAGGTGGGTCTGTCAGTTCCCCAGGGGGGGTTTATAGATGGGTCTGTAGGTTCCCCAGGGGGGGAGTCTATTGGAGGGTCTGTCAGTTCCCCAGGGGGAAGTTTATAGGTGGGTTTGTCAGTTCCCCAGGGGAGTTTATAGGTGGATCTGTCAGTTCCCCAGGGGGGATTTTATAGGTGGTTATGTCAGTTCTACTTTGGGAGGTTACAGGTGAATCTGTCAGTTCCCCAGGTGGGGGAGTTTATAGGTAGGTCTGTCAGTTCTCCATGGGGGAGTTTACAGGTGGGTCTGTCAGTTCCCCAGGGGGGAGTTTATATGTGGGTCTGCAGATTCCCCAGGGGGAGTTTATAGGTGGGTCTGTCATTTCCCCAGGGGGGAGTTTATAGGTGGCTATGTCAGTTCTCTATGGGGAGTTTACACGTGGGTCTGTCAGTTCCCCAGGGGTAGTTTATAGTTGGGTATGTCAGTTCTCCAGGGGGAGTTTATAGGTGGGTCTGTCAGTTCTCCAGGGGGGAGTTTATAGGTGGGCCTGTCAGTTCCTCAGGGGGGGAGTTAATACGTGCGTCTGTCAGTTCCCCAGGGGGGGGAGTTTACAGGTGGGTCTGTCAGTTCCCCAGGGAGAGTTTATAGGGGGGGTCTGTCAGTTCCCCAGGGGGGAGTTTATAGGCGGGTCTGTCAGTTCCCCAGGGGCTTTATAGGAGGGTCTGCAAGTTCTCCAGGGGGGAGTTTACAGGTGGATCTGTCAGTTCCCCAGGGGTGAGTTAATAGGTGGGTCTGTAAGTGCTATAGGGTGGAGTTTATGGGAGGGTCTGTCAGTTTCCCAGGGGTGGGGTAGTTTACAGGTGGGTCTGTCAGTTCCCCAGGGGGGAGTTTACAGGTGGGTCTGTCAGTTCCCCAGGGGGAGTTTACAGGTGGGTCTGTCGGTTCCACAGGGGGGAATTTACAGGTGGGTATGTCAGTACCCCAGGTGGGGAGTTTATAGGTGGGTCTGTCAGTTCCCCAGGGGGGATTTTATAGGTGGGTCTGTCAGTTCCCCAGGGGGGAGTTTATAGGTGGGTCTGTAAGTGCTCCAGGGGGGGAGTTTATAGGAGGGTCCGTCAGTTCCCCAGGGGGGGCAGTTTATAGGCGGGTTTGTCAGTTCCCCAGTGGGGAGTTTACAGATGGGTCTGTCAGTTCCCCAGGGGGAGTAGAGGTGGTCTGTCAGTTCCCCCGGGGGGAGTTTACAGGTGCGTCTGTCAGTTCCCCAGGGGGGGGTTTATAGGTGGGTCTGTCAGATCTCCAGGGGGGAGTTTACAGGTGGGTCTGTCAGTTCCTCATGTGGGACTTTACAAGTGTTTCTGTTAGCTCCCCATGGGGCAGTTTACAAGTGGGTCTGTCTGTTCCCCAGGTTGAGTTTATAGGTGGGTCTGTCAGTTCCCCAGGGGGGAGTTTACAGGTGGTTCTGTCAGTTCCCCAGGGGGGAGTTTTTAGGTGGGTCTGTCAGTTCCCCAGGGGGGAGTTTATAAGTGGGTCTGTCAGTTCCCCGGGGGGGGGGGGTTTATGGGTGGATCTGTCAGTTCCCACGGGGGAGTATACAGGTGGGACTGTCAGTTCTCCATGGGGGAGTTTATAGGTTGGTCTGTCATTTCTGCAGCTGAGGGTTTCTAAGCGGGTCTGTCAGTTCCACAGGGTGGAGTTTATTGGTGGGTCTGTCGGTTCCCAAGGGGTGATTTTTTAGGAGGCTCTGTCAGCTCCCCAAGTGGGAGTTTATAGGTGGGTCTGTCAGTTCTCCAGGGGGGTTTATAGGCGGGTCTGTCAGTTCCCCAGGGGGGGGAGTTTACAGGTGGGTCTGTCAGTTCTCCATGGGGGGTTTATAGGTGGTTCAGTCAATTCTCCAGCGGGGTTTTATAGGCGGCTCTGTTGATTCCCCAGGGTGGGGAGTTTATAGGTGAGTCTGTCAGTTCCCAAGGGGGGAGTATACAGGTGGGTCTGTCAGTTCCCCAGGGGGAGTTTATAGGTAGGTCTGTCAGTTCTCCAGGGGGAAGTTTATAGGTGGGTCTGTCAGTTCCCCAGGGGGAGTTTATCGGTGGGTCCGTGGGTTCCCCAGGGGGGAGTTTATAGGTGGGTCTGTCAGCTCCCCAGGGGGGGTTTATAGGTGGGTCTGTCAGTTCCCCAGGGGGAGTTTATAGGCGGGTCTGTCAGTTCTCCAGGGGGGGGAGTTTATAGGTGGGTCTTTCATTTTCCCAGGGGGGAGTTTAAGACGGGTCTGTCAGTTCCCCGGGGGGGGGGGGGGAGTTTACAGGTGGGTCTGTCAGTTCTCCAGGGGGGGTTTATAGGCGGGTCTGTCAGTTCCCCAGGGGGGGCAGTTTACTGGTGGGTCTGTCAGTTCACCACGGGGAGTTTACAGGTGGGTCTGTCAGTTCCCACGGGGGAGTATACAGGTGGGACTGTCAATTCCCCAGGGGGAGTTTATAGGTGGGTCTGTAAGTGCTACAGTGGCGGAGTTTATAGGTGGGTCTGTCAGTTCCCCAGGGGGGGTTTATAGGTGCATCTGTCAGTTCCCCAGGGGTGAGTTAATAGGTGGGTCTGTAAGTGCTACAGTGGCGGAGTTTATAGGAGGGTCTGTCAGTTCTCCAGGGGGTAGTTTACAGGTGGATCTGTCAGTTTCCCAGGGGTAGATTATAGGTGGCTATGTCAGTTCTATATAGGGAGTTTACAGGTGGTTCTGTCAGCTCCCCTTGGGGCAGTTTACAGGTGGGTCTGTCTGTTCCCCAGGTGGAGTTTATAGGTGGGTCTGTCTGTTCCCCAGGTGGAGTTTACAGGTGCGTCTGTCAGTTCCCCAGGGGGGGTTTATAGGTGGGTCTGTCAGTTCTCCAGGGGGGGTTTATAGGTGGGTCTGTCAGTTCTCCAGGGTGGGGAGTTCATAGGTGGGTCTGTCAGTTCTCCAGGGGGGGGAGTTTATAGGTGGGTTTGTCAGATCTCCAGGCGGAGTTTACAGGTGGGTCTGTCAGCTCCCTTGTGGGGGAGTTTACAGGTGAGTCTGTCAGTGCTCCAGGTGGGAGTTATAGGTGGGTCTGACATTTCCCCAGGGCGGGGTTTATAGGCTGGTCTGTGGATTCCCCAGGGGGGAGTTTATAGGTAGGTCTGTCAGTTCTCCAGGGGGGAGTTTATAGGAGGGTTTGTCAGTTCCCCAGGGGGGGTTATAGGTGGGTCTGTCAGTTCCCCAGGGGGGGTTTATAGATGGGTCTGTAGGTTCCCCAGGGGGGGAGTCTATTGGAGGGTCTGTCAGTTCCCCAGGGGGAAGTTTATAGGTGGGTTTGTCAGTTCCCCAGGGGGAGTTTATAGGTGGATCTGTCAGTTCCCCAGGGGGGATTTTATAGGTGGTTATGTCAGTTCTACTTTGGGAGGTTACAGGTGGGTCTGTCAGCTCCCCAGGGGGGTAGTTTACAGGTGGGTCTGTCAGTTCCCCAGGTGGGGGAGTTTATAGGTAGGTCTGTCAGTTCTCCATGGGGGAGTTTACAGGTGGGTCTGTCAGTTCCCCAGGGGGGAGTTTATATGTGGGTCTGCAGATTCCCCAGGGGGGAGTTTATAGGTGGGTCTGTCATTTCCCCAGGGGGGAGTTTATATGTGGCTATGTCAGTTCTCTATGGGGAGTTTACACGTGGGTCTGTCAGTTCCCCAGGGGTAGTTTATAGTTGGGTCTGTCAGTTCCCCAGGGGTAGTTTATAGTTGGGTATGTCAGTTCTCCAGTGGGAGTTTATAGGTGGTTCTGTCAGTTCCCCAGGGGGGACTTTACAGGTGGGTCTGTCAGTTCTCCAGGGTGGGGAGTTCATAGGTGGGTCTGTCAGTTCTCCAGGGGGGGGGAGTTTATAGGTGGGTTTGTCAGATCTCCAGGCGGAGTTTACAGGTGGGTCTGTCAGCTCCCTTGTGGGGGAGTTTACAGGTGAGTCTGTCAGTGCTCCAGGTGGGAGTTATAGGTGGGTCTGACATTTCCCCAGGGCGGGGTTTATAGGCTGGTCTGTGGATTCCCCAGGGGGGAGTTTATAGGTAGGTCTGTCAGTTCTCCAGGGGGGAGTTTATAGGAGGGTTTGTCAGTTCCCAGGGGGGGTTATAGGTGGGTCTGTCAGTTCCCCAGGGGGGGGTTTATAGATGGGTCAGTAGGTTCCCCAGGGGGAGTTTATAGGTGGATCTGTCAGTTCCCCAGCGGGGATTTTATAGGTGGTTATGTCAGTTCTACTTTGGGAGGTTACAGGTGGGGTCTGTCAGCTCCCCAGGGGGGGAGTTTACAGGTGGGTCTGTCAGTTCCCCAGGGGGAGTTTACAGGTGAGTCTGTCAGTGCTCCAGGTGGGAGTTATAGGAGGGTCTGTCATTTCCCCAGGGGGGGGGTTTATAGGCGGGTCTGTCGATTCCCCAGGGGGGGAGTTTACAGGTGGGTCCTTCAGTTCCCCAGGGGGAGTTTATAGGAGGGTTTGTCAGTTCCCCAGGGAGGTTTATAGGTGGGTCTGTCAGTTCCCCAGGGGGGGGGGGTTATAGATGGGTCTGTAGGTTCCCCAGGGGGGGAGTCTATTGGAGGGTTTGTCAGTTCCCCAGGGTGAAGTGTATAGGTGGGTTTGTCAGTTCTCCAGGGGGGAGTTTAAAGGTTGGTCTGTCAGTTCCCTAGGGGGGAGTTTATAATTGGGTCTGTCAGTTCCCCAGGGGGGAGTTTATAGGTGGGTCAGTCGGTTCCCCAGGGGGGGCTTATAGGTGGGTCTCTCAGTTCCCCAGGGGGAGTTTATAGGAGGGTCTGTCAGTTCCCCAGGGATAAGTTTACAGGTGTGTCTTTCAGTTCTCCAGGGGGGGGTTTATAGGTGGGTCTGTCAGTTGCCCAGGGGGGTGTTTACAGGTGGGTCAGTCAGTTCCACAGGGGGGAATTTACAGGTGGGTATGTCAGTACCCCAGGGGGGGAATTTATAGGTGGGTATGTCAGTTCTCCAGGGGGAGTTTATAGGTGGTCTGTCAGTTCTCCAGGGGGGAGTTTATAGGTGGGTCTGTCAGTTCCCCAAGGGGTAGTTTATAGGTGGGTCTGTCAGTTCCCCAGGGGGAGTTTATAGGTGGGTCTGTCATTACCCCAGGGGGGAGTTTATAGGTGCCTCTGTCAGTTCCCCAGGGGAGACTTTACAGGTGGGTCTGTCGGTTCCCAAGGGGGGAGTTTATAGGTGGGTCTGTCAGTTCTCCAGGGGGAGTTTATAGGTGGTCTGTCAGTTCTCCAGGGGGGAGTTTATATGTGGGTCTGTCAGTTCCCCAAGGGGTAGTTTATAGGTGGGTCTGTCAGTTCCCCAGGGGGAGTTTATAGGTGGGTCTGTCATTACCCCAGGGGGGAGTTTATAGGTGCCTCTGTCATTTCCCCATGGGAGACTTTACAGGTGGGTCCTTCGGTTCCCAAGCGGGGAGTTTATAGGTGGGTCTGTCAGTTCTCCAGGGGGAGTTTATAGGTGGTCTGTCAGTTCTCCAGGGGGGAGTTTATATGTGGGTCTGTCAGTTCCCCAAGGGGTAGTTTATAGGTTGGTCTGTCAGTTCCCCAGGGGGAGTTTATAGGTTGGTCTGTCAGTTCCCCAGGGGGAGTTTATAGGTGGGTCTGTCAGTTCCCCAGGGGGGAGTTTATAGGTGGGTCTCTCAGTTCCCCAGGGGGGAGTTTACAGGTGGGTCTGTCAGATCCCCAGGGGGAGTTTATAGGTGGGTCTGTGAGTTCTCCAGGGGGAGTTTACAGGTGGGTCCATCAGTTTCCCAGGGGAGTTTTATAGGCGGGTCTTTCAGTTCCCCAGAGGGGTTTTATAGGCGGGTCTCTCAGATCTCCAGGGGGAGTTTATAGGTGGGTCTGTGAGTTCTCCATGGGGAGTTTACAGGTGCGTCTGTCAGTTCCCACGGGGGAGTATACAGGTGGGACTGTCAGTTCTCCATGGGGGAGTTTATAGGTTGGTCTGTCATTTCTGCAGCTGGGGGTTTCTAAGCGGGTCTGTCAGTTCCACAGGGTGGAGTTTATTGGTGGGTCTGTCGGTTCCCAAGGGGGGAGTTTTTAGGTGGCTCTGTCAGCTCCCCAAGTGGGAGTTTATAGGTGGGTCTGTCAGTTCTCCAAGGGGGGTTTATAGGCGGGTCTGTCAGTTCCCCGGGGGGGGGGGGAGTTTACAGGTGGGTCTGTCAGTTCTCCATGGGGGGTTTATAGGTGGGTCTGTCAATTCTCCAGCGGGGTTTTATAGGCGGCTCTGTCGATTCCCCAGGGTGGGGAGTTTATAGGTGAGTCTGTCAGTTCCCAAGGGGGGAGTATACAGGTGGGTCTGTCAGTTCCCCAGGGGGAGTTTATAGGTAGGTCTGTCAGTTCTCCAGGGGGGAGTTTATAGGTGGGTCTGTCAGCTCGCCAGGGGGGGTTTATAGGTGGTTCTGTCAGTTCCCCAGGGGGGGCAGTTTACAGGTGGGTCTGTGAGTTCTCTAAGGGGAGTTTACAGGTGGGTCTGTCAGTCCTCCAGGGGGGGTTTATAGGCGGGTCTGTCAGTTCCCCAGGGGGGGGAGTTTACCGGTGGGTCTGTCAGTTCTCCACGGGGAGTTTACAGGTGGGTCTGTCAGTGCTCCAGGTGGGAATTATAGGAGGGTCTGTCATTTCCCCAGGGGGGGGAGTTTACAGGTGGGTCTGTCAGTTCTCCATGGGGGGTTTATAGGTGGGTCTGTCAATTCTCCAGCGGGGTTTTATAGGCGGCTCTGTCGATTCCCCAGGGCGGGGGAGTTTATAGGTGAGTCTGTCAGTTCCCAAGGGGGGAGTTTATAGGTGAGTCTGTCAGTTCCCAAGGGGGGAGTATACAGGTGGGTCTGTCAGTTCCCCAGGGGGAGTTTATAGGTAGGTCTGTCAGTTCTCCAGGGGGGAGTTTATAGGTGGGTCTGTCGGTTCCCCAGGGGGAGTTTATCAGTGGGTCTGTGGGTTCCCCAGGGGGGAGTTTATAGGTGGGTCTGTCAGCTCCCCAGGGGGGGTTTATAGGTGGGTCTGTCAGTTCCCCAGGGGGAGTTTATAGGCGGGTCTGTCAGTTCTCCAGGGGGGGGGAGTTTATAGGTGGGTCCGTCAGTTCCCCAGGGGGGGGAGTTTACAGGTGGGTCTGTCAGTTCTCTACGGGGAGTTTACAGGTGGGTCTGTCAGTCCTCCAGGGGGGGTTTATAGGCGGGTCTGTCAGTTCTCCAGGGGGCGGAGTTTACTGGTGGGTCTGTCAGTTCTCCACGGGGAGTTTACAGGTGGGTCTGTCAGTTCCCACGGGGGAGTATACAGGTGGGACTGTCAATTCCCCAGGGGAAGTTTATAGGCGGGTCTGTCAGTTCCCCAGGGGGGGAGTTTATAGGTGGGTCTGTCAGTTCCCCAGGGGGGGTTTATAGGTGCGTCTGTCAGTTCCCCAGGGGTGAGTTAATAGGTGGGTCTGTAAGTGCTACAGTGGCGGAGTTTTTAGGAGGGTCTGTCAGTTCTCCAGGGGGTAGTTTACAGGTGGATCTGTCAGTTTCCCAGGGGTAGATTATAGGTGGCTATGTCAGTTCTATATAGGGAGTTTACAGGTGGTTCTGTCAGCTCCCCTTGGGGCAGTTTACAGGTGGGTCTGTCTGTTCCCCAGGTGGAGTTTATAGGTGGGTCTGTCTGTTCCCCAGGTGGAGTTTACAGGTGCGTCTGTCAGTTCCCCAGGGGGAGTTTATAGGTGCGTCTGTCAGTTCCCCAGGGGGGGTTTATAGGTGGGTCTGTCAGTTCTCCAGGGGGGGTTTATAGGTGGGTCTGTCAGTTCTCCAGGGTGGGGAGTTCATAGGTGGGTCTGTCAGTTCTCCAGGGGGGGGAGTTTATAGGTGGGTTTGTCAGATCTCCAGGCGGAGTTTACAGGTGGGTCTGTCAGCTCCCTTGTGGGGGAGTTTACAGGTGAGTCTGTCAGTGCTCCAGGTGGGAGTTATAGGTGGGTCTGACATTTCCCCAGGGCGGGGTTTATAGGCTGGTCTGTGGATTCCCCAGGGGGGAGTTTATAGGTAGGTCTGTCAGTTCTCCAGGGGGGAGTTTATAGGAGGGTTTGTCAGTTCCCCAGGGGGGGTTATAGGTGGGTCTGTCAGTTCCCCAGGGGGGGTTTATAGATGGGTCTGTAGGTTCCCCAGGGGGGGAGTCTATTGGAGGGTCTGTCAGTTCCCCAGGGGGAAGTTTATAGGTGGGTTTGTCAGTTCCCCAGGGGAGTTTATAGGTGGATCTGTCAGTTCCCCAGGGGGGATTTTATAGGTGGTTATGTCAGTTCTACTTTGGGAGGTTACAGGTGGGTCTGTCAGCTCCTCAGGGGGGGAGTTTACAGGTGGGTCTGTCAGTTCCCCAGGTGGGGGAGTTTATAGGTAGGTCTGTCAGTTCTCCATGGGGGAGTTTACAGGTGGGTCTGTCAGTTCCCCAGGGGGGAGTTTATATGTGGGTCTGCAGATTCCCCAGGGGGAGTTTATAGGTGGGTCTGTCATTTCCCCAGGGCGGAGTTTATAGGTGGCTATGTCAGTTCTCTATGGGGAGTTTACACGTGGGTCTGTCAGTTCCCCAGGGGTAGTTTATAGTTGGGTATGTCAGTTCTCCAGGGGGGAGTTAATAGGTGGGTCTGTCAGTTCCTCAGGGGGGGGAGTTAATACGTGCGTCTGTCAGTTCCCCAGGGGGGAGTTTACAGGTGGGTCTGTCAGTTCCCCAGGGGGGCAGTTTATATGTGGGTCTGTCAGTTCCCCAGGGGGGAGTTTACAGGTGATTCTGTCAGTTCTCCATGGGGGAGTTTATAGGTAGGTCTGTCAGTTCTCCAGGGGGGAGTTTATAGGAGGGTTTGTCAGTTCCCCAGGGGGGGTTATAGGTGGGTCTGTCAGTTCCCCAGGGGGGGTTTATAGATGGGTCTGTAGGTTCCCCAGGGGGGGAGTCTATTGGAGGGTCTGTCAGTTCCCCAGGGGGAAGTTTATAGGTGGGTTTGTCAGTTCCCCAGGGGAGTTTATAGGTGGATCTGTCAGTTCCCCAGGGGGGATTTTATAGGTGGTTATGTCAGTTCTACTTTGGGAGGTTACAGGTGAATCTGTCAGTTCCCCAGGTGGGGGAGTTTATAGGTAGGTCTGTCAGTTCTCCATGGGGGAGTTTACAGGTGGGTCTGTCAGTTCCCCAGGGGGGAGTTTATATGTGGGTCTGCAGATTCCCCAGGGGGAGTTTATAGGTGGGTCTGTCATTTCCCCAGGGGGGAGTTTATAGGTGGCTATGTCAGTTCTCTATGGGGAGTTTACACGTGGGTCTGTCAGTTCCCCAGGGGTAGTTTATAGTTGGGTATGTCAGTTCTCCAGGGGGAGTTTATAGGTGGGTCTGTCAGTTCTCCAGGGGGGAGTTTATAGGTGGGCCTGTCAGTTCCTCAGGGGGGGAGTTAATACGTGCGTCTGTCAGTTCCCCAGGGGGGGGAGTTTACAGGTGGGTCTGTCAGTTCCCCAGGGAGAGTTTATAGGGGGGGTCTGTCAGTTCCCCAGGGGGGAGTTTATAGGCGGGTCTGTCAGTTCCCCAGGGGCTTTATAGGAGGGTCTGCAAGTTCTCCAGGGGGGAGTTTACAGGTGGATCTGTCAGTTCCCCAGGGGTGAGTTAATAGGTGGGTCTGTAAGTGCTATAGGGTGGAGTTTATGGGAGGGTCTGTCAGTTTCCCAGGGGTGGGGTAGTTTACAGGTGGGTCTGTCAGTTCCCCAGGGGGGAGTTTACAGGTGGGTCTGTCAGTTCCCCAGGGGGAGTTTACAGGTGGGTCTGTCGGTTCCACAGGGGGGAATTTACAGGTGGGTATGTCAGTACCCCAGGTGGGGAGTTTATAGGTGGGTCTGTCAGTTCCCCAGGGGGGATTTTATAGGTGGGTCTGTCAGTTCCCCAGGGGGGAGTTTATAGGTGGGTCTGTAAGTGCTCCAGGGGGGGAGTTTATAGGAGGGTCCGTCAGTTCCCCAGGGGGGGCAGTTTATAGGCGGGTTTGTCAGTTCCCCAGTGGGGAGTTTACAGATGGGTCTGTCAGTTCCCCAGGGGGAGTAGAGGTGGTCTGTCAGTTCCCCCGGGGGGAGTTTACAGGTGCGTCTGTCAGTTCCCCAGGGGGGGGTTTATAGGTGGGTCTGTCAGATCTCCAGGGGGGAGTTTACAGGTGGGTCTGTCAGTTCCTCATGTGGGACTTTACAAGTGTTTCTGTTAGCTCCCCATGGGGCAGTTTACAAGTGGGTCTGTCTGTTCCCCAGGTTGAGTTTATAGGTGGGTCTGTCAGTTCCCCAGGGGGGAGTTTACAGGTGGTTCTGTCAGTTCCCCAGGGGGGAGTTTTTAGGTGGGTCTGTCAGTTCCCCAGGGGGGAGTTTATAAGTGGGTCTGTCAGTTCCCCGGGGGGGGGGGGTTTATGGGTGGATCTGTCAGTTCCCACGGGGGAGTATACAGGTGGGACTGTCAGTTCTCCATGGGGGAGTTTATAGGTTGGTCTGTCATTTCTGCAGCTGAGGGTTTCTAAGCGGGTCTGTCAGTTCCACAGGGTGGAGTTTATTGGTGGGTCTGTCGGTTCCCAAGGGGTGATTTTTTAGGAGGCTCTGTCAGCTCCCCAAGTGGGAGTTTATAGGTGGGTCTGTCAGTTCTCCAGGGGGGTTTATAGGCGGGTCTGTCAGTTCCCCAGGGGGGGGAGTTTACAGGTGGGTCTGTCAGTTCTCCATGGGGGGTTTATAGGTGGTTCAGTCAATTCTCCAGCGGGGTTTTATAGGCGGCTCTGTTGATTCCCCAGGGTGGGGAGTTTATAGGTGAGTCTGTCAGTTCCCAAGGGGGGAGTATACAGGTGGGTCTGTCAGTTCCCCAGGGGGAGTTTATAGGTAGGTCTGTCAGTTCTCCAGGGGGAAGTTTATAGGTGGGTCTGTCAGTTCCCCAGGGGGAGTTTATCGGTGGGTCCGTGGGTTCCCCAGGGGGGAGTTTATAGGTGGGTCTGTCAGCTCCCCAGGGGGGGTTTATAGGTGGGTCTGTCAGTTCCCCAGGGGGAGTTTATAGGCGGGTCTGTCAGTTCTCCAGGGGGGGGAGTTTATAGGTGGGTCTTTCATTTTCCCAGGGGGGAGTTTAAGACGGGTCTGTCAGTTCCCCGGGGGGGGGGGGGGAGTTTACAGGTGGGTCTGTCAGTTCTCCAGGGGGGGTTTATAGGCGGGTCTGTCAGTTCCCCAGGGGGGGCAGTTTACTGGTGGGTCTGTCAGTTCACCACGGGGAGTTTACAGGTGGGTCTGTCAGTTCCCACGGGGGAGTATACAGGTGGGACTGTCAATTCCCCAGGGGGAGTTTATAGGTGGGTCTGTAAGTGCTACAGTGGCGGAGTTTATAGGTGGGTCTGTCAGTTCCCCAGGGGGGGTTTATAGGTGCATCTGTCAGTTCCCCAGGGGTGAGTTAATAGGTGGGTCTGTAAGTGCTACAGTGGCGGAGTTTATAGGAGGGTCTGTCAGTTCTCCAGGGGGTAGTTTACAGGTGGATCTGTCAGTTTCCCAGGGGTAGATTATAGGTGGCTATGTCAGTTCTATATAGGGAGTTTACAGGTGGTTCTGTCAGCTCCCCTTGGGGCAGTTTACAGGTGGGTCTGTCTGTTCCCCAGGTGGAGTTTATAGGTGGGTCTGTCTGTTCCCCAGGTGGAGTTTACAGGTGCGTCTGTCAGTTCCCCAGGGGGGGTTTATAGGTGGGTCTGTCAGTTCTCCAGGGGGGGTTTATAGGTGGGTCTGTCAGTTCTCCAGGGTGGGGAGTTCATAGGTGGGTCTGTCAGTTCTCCAGGGGGGGGAGTTTATAGGTGGGTTTGTCAGATCTCCAGGCGGAGTTTACAGGTGGGTCTGTCAGCTCCCTTGTGGGGGAGTTTACAGGTGAGTCTGTCAGTGCTCCAGGTGGGAGTTATAGGTGGGTCTGACATTTCCCCAGGGCGGGGTTTATAGGCTGGTCTGTGGATTCCCCAGGGGGGAGTTTATAGGTAGGTCTGTCAGTTCTCCAGGGGGGAGTTTATAGGAGGGTTTGTCAGTTCCCCAGGGGGGGTTATAGGTGGGTCTGTCAGTTCCCCAGGGGGGGTTTATAGATGGGTCTGTAGGTTCCCCAGGGGGGGAGTCTATTGGAGGGTCTGTCAGTTCCCCAGGGGGAAGTTTATAGGTGGGTTTGTCAGTTCCCCAGGGGGAGTTTATAGGTGGATCTGTCAGTTCCCCAGGGGGGATTTTATAGGTGGTTATGTCAGTTCTACTTTGGGAGGTTACAGGTGGGTCTGTCAGCTCCCCAGGGGGGTAGTTTACAGGTGGGTCTGTCAGTTCCCCAGGTGGGGGAGTTTATAGGTAGGTCTGTCAGTTCTCCATGGGGGAGTTTACAGGTGGGTCTGTCAGTTCCCCAGGGGGGAGTTTATATGTGGGTCTGCAGATTCCCCAGGGGGGAGTTTATAGGTGGGTCTGTCATTTCCCCAGGGGGGAGTTTATATGTGGCTATGTCAGTTCTCTATGGGGAGTTTACACGTGGGTCTGTCAGTTCCCCAGGGGTAGTTTATAGTTGGGTCTGTCAGTTCCCCAGGGGTAGTTTATAGTTGGGTATGTCAGTTCTCCAGTGGGAGTTTATAGGTGGTTCTGTCAGTTCCCCAGGGGGGACTTTACAGGTGGGTCTGTCAGTTCTCCAGGGTGGGGAGTTCATAGGTGGGTCTGTCAGTTCTCCAGGGGGGGGAGTTTATAGGTGGGTTTGTCAGATCTCCAGGCGGAGTTTACAGGTGGGTCTGTCAGCTCCCTTGTGGGGGAGTTTACAGGTGAGTCTGTCAGTGCTCCAGGTGGGAGTTATAGGTGGGTCTGACATTTCCCCAGGGCGGGGTTTATAGGCTGGTCTGTGGATTCCCCAGGGGGGAGTTTATAGGTAGGTCTGTCAGTTCTCCAGGGGGGAGTTTATAGGAGGGTTTGTCAGTTCCCCAGGGGGGGTTATAGGTGGGTCTGTCAGTTCCCCAGGGGGGGTTTATAGATGGGTCAGTAGGTTCCCCAGGGGGAGTTTATAGGTGGATCTGTCAGTTCCCCAGCGGGGATTTTATAGGTGGTTATGTCAGTTCTACTTTGGGAGGTTACAGGTGGGTCTGTCAGCTCCCCAGGGGGGGAGTTTACAGGTGGGTCTGTCAGTTCCCCAGGGGGGAGTTTACAGGTGAGTCTGTCAGTGCTCCAGGTGGGAGTTATAGGAGGGTCTGTCATTTCCCCAGGGGGGGGGTTTATAGGCGGGTCTGTCGATTCCCCAGGGGGGGAGTTTACAGGTGGGTCCTTCAGTTCCCCAGGGGGAG
This sequence comes from Lepus europaeus, assembly GCF_033115175.1. Taxonomy (NCBI): domain Eukaryota; kingdom Metazoa; phylum Chordata; class Mammalia; order Lagomorpha; family Leporidae; genus Lepus; species Lepus europaeus. The sequence continues at coordinate 156,687,727 of NC_084831.1, forward strand.
TTTATAGGAGGGTTTGTCAGTTCCCCAGGGAGGTTTATAGGTGGGTCTGTCAGTTCCCCAGGGGGGGGGGGGTTATAGATGGGTCTGTAGGTTCCCCAGGGGGGGAGTCTATTGGAGGGTTTGTCAGTTCCCCAGGGTGAAGTGTATAGGTGGGTTTGTCAGTTCTCCAGGGGGGAGTTTAAAGGTTGGTCTGTCAGTTCCCTAGGGGGGAGTTTATAATTGGGTCTGTCAGTTCCCCAGGGGGGAGTTTATAGGTGGGTCAGTCGGTTCCCCAGGGGGGGCTTATAGGTGGGTCTCTCAGTTCCCCAGGGGGAGTTTATAGGAGGGTCTGTCAGTTCCCCAGGGATAAGTTTACAGGTGTGTCTTTCAGTTCTCCAGGGGGGGGTTTATAGGTGGGTCTGTCAGTTGCCCAGGGGGGTGTTTACAGGTGGGTCAGTCAGTTCCACAGGGGGGAATTTACAGGTGGGTATGTCAGTACCCCAGGGGGGGAATTTATAGGTGGGTATGTCAGTTCTCCAGGGGGAGTTTATAGGTGGTCTGTCAGTTCTCCAGGGGGGAGTTTATAGGTGGGTCTGTCAGTTCCCCAAGGGGTAGTTTATAGGTGGGTCTGTCAGTTCCCCAGGGGGAGTTTATAGGTGGGTCTGTCATTACCCCAGGGGGGAGTTTATAGGTGCCTCTGTCAGTTCCCCAGGGGAGACTTTACAGGTGGGTCTGTCGGTTCCCAAGGGGGGAGTTTATAGGTGGGTCTGTCAGTTCTCCAGGGGGAGTTTATAGGTGGTCTGTCAGTTCTCCAGGGGGGAGTTTATATGTGGGTCTGTCAGTTCCCCAAGGGGTAGTTTATAGGTGGGTCTGTCAGTTCCCCAGGGGGAGTTTATAGGTGGGTCTGTCATTACCCCAGGGGGGAGTTTATAGGTGCCTCTGTCATTTCCCCATGGGAGACTTTACAGGTGGGTCCTTCGGTTCCCAAGCGGGGAGTTTATAGGTGGGTCTGTCAGTTCTCCAGGGGGAGTTTATAGGTGGTCTGTCAGTTCTCCAGGGGGGAGTTTATATGTGGGTCTGTCAGTTCCCCAAGGGGTAGTTTATAGGTTGGTCTGTCAGTTCCCCAGGGGGAGTTTATAGGTTGGTCTGTCAGTTCCCCAGGGGGAGTTTATAGGTGGGTCTGTCAGTTCCCCAGGGGGGAGTTTATAGGTGGGTCAGTCGGTTCCCCAGGGCGGGCTTATAGGTGCGTCTGTCGGTTCCCCAGGGGGAGTTATAGGTGGGTCTCTCAGTTCCCCAGGGGGGAGTTTACAGGTGGGTCTGTCAGATCCCCAGGGGGAGTTTATAGGTGGGTCTGTGAGTTCTCCAGGGGGAGTTTACAGGTGGGTCCATCAGTTTCCCAGGGGAGTTTTATAGGCGGGTCTTTCAGTTCCCCAGAGGGGTTTTATAGGCGGGTCTCTCAGATCTCCAGGGGGAGTTTATAGGTGGGTCTGTGAGTTCTCCATGGGGAGTTTACAGGTGCGTCTGTCAGTTCCCACGGGGGAGTATACAGGTGGGACTGTCAGTTCTCCATGGGGGATTTTATAGGTTGGTCTGTCATTTCTGCAGCTGGGGGTTTCTAAGCGGGTCTGTCAGTTCCACAGGGTGGAGTTTATTGGTGGGTCTGTCGGTTCCCAAGGGGGGAGTTTTTAGGTGGCTCTGTCAGCTCCCCAAGTGGGAGTTTATAGGTGGGTCTGTCAGTTCTCCAAGGGGGGTTTATAGGCGGGTCTGTCAGTTCCCCGGGGGGGGGGGGGGAGTTTACAGGTGGGTCTGTCAGTTCTCCATGGGGGGTTTATAGGTGGGTCTGTCAATTCTCCAGCGGGGTTTTATAGGCGGCTCTGTCGATTCCCCAGGGTGGGGAGTTTATAGGTGAGTCTGTCAGTTCCCAAGGGGGGAGTATACAGGTGGGTCTGTCAGTTCCCCAGGGGGAGTTTATAGGTAGGTCTGTCAGTTCTCCAGGGGGGAGTTTATAGGTGGGTCTGTCAGCTCGCCAGGGGGGGTTTATAGGTGGTTCTGTCAGTTCCCCAGGGGGGGCAGTTTACAGGTGGGTCTGTGAGTTCTCTACGGGGAGTTTACAGGTGGGTCTGTCAGTCCTCCAGGGGGGGTTTATAGGCGGGTCTGTCAGTTCCCCAGGGGGGGGAGTTTACCGGTGGGTCTGTCAGTTCTCCACGGGGAGTTTACAGGTGGGTCTGTCAGTGCTCCAGGTGGGAATTATAGGAGGGTCTGTCATTTCCCCAGGGGGGGGAGTTTACAGGTGGGTCTGTCAGTTCTCCATGGGGGGTTTATAGGTGGGTCTGTCAATTCTCCAGCGGGGTTTTATAGGCGGCTCTGTCGATTCCCCAGGGCGGGGGAGTTTATAGGTGAGTCTGTCAGTTCCCAAGGGGGGAGTTTATAGGTGAGTCTGTCAGTTCCCAAGGGGGGAGTATACAGGTGGGTCTGTCAGTTCCCCAGGGGGAGTTTATAGGTAGGTCTGTCAGTTCTCCAGGGGGGAGTTTATAGGTGGGTCTGTCGGTTCCCCAGGGGGAGTTTATCGGTGGGTCTGTGGGTTCCCCAGGGGGGAGTTTATAGGTGGGTCTGTCAGCTCCCCAGGGGGGGTTTATAGGTGGGTCTGTCAGTTCCCCAGGGGGAGTTTATAGGCGGGTCTGTCAGTTCTCCAGGGGGGGGGAGTTTATAGGTGGGTCCGTCAGTTCCCCAGGGGGGGGAGTTTACAGGTGGGTCTGTCAGTTCTCTACGGGGAGTTTACAGGTGGGTCTGTCAGTCCTCCAGGGGGGGTTTATAGGCGGGTCTGTCAGTTCTCCAGGGGGCGGAGTTTACTGGTGGGTCTGTCAGTTCTCCACGGGGAGTTTACAGGTGGGTCTGTCAGTTCCCACGGGGGAGTATACAGGTGGGACTGTCAATTCCCCAGGGGAAGTTTATAGGCGGGTCTGTCAGTTCCCCAGGGGGGGAGTTTATAGGTGGGTCTGTCAGTTCCCCAGGGGGGGTTTATAGGTGCGTCTGTCAGTTCCCCAGGGGTGAGTTAATAGGTGGGTCTGTAAGTGCTACAGTGGCGGAGTTTTTAGGAGGGTCTGTCAGTTCTCCAGGGGGTAGTTTACAGGTGGATCTGTCAGTTTCCCAGGGGTAGATTATAGGTGGCTATGTCAGTTCTATATAGGGAGTTTACAGGTGGTTCTGTCAGCTCCCCTTGGGGCAGTTTACAGGTGGGTCTGTCTGTTCCCCAGGTGGAGTTTATAGGTGGGTCTGTCTGTTCCCCAGGTGGAGTTTACAGGTGCGTCTGTCAGTTCCCCAGGGGGAGTTTATAGGTGGGTCTGTCAGTTCTCCAGGGGGGGTTTATAGGTGGGTCTGTCAGTTCTCCAGGGTGGGGAGTTCATAGGTGGGTCTGTCAGTTCTCCAGGGGGGGGAGTTTATAGGTGGGTTTGTCAGATCTCCAGGCGGAGTTTACAGGTGGGTCTGTCAGCTCCCTTGTGGGGGAGTTTACAGGTGAGTCTGTCAGTGCTCCAGGTGGGAGTTATAGGTGGGTCTGACATTTCCCCAGGGCGGGGTTTATAGGCTGGTCTGTGGATTCCCCAGGGGGGAGTTTATAGGTAGGTCTGTCAGTTCTCCAGGGGGGAGTTTATAGGAGGGTTTGTCAGTTCCCCAGGGGGGGTTATAGGTGGGTCTGTCAGTTCCCCAGGGGGGGTTTATAGATGGGTCTGTAGGTTCCCCAGGGGGGGAGTCTATTGGAGGGTCTGTCAGTTCCCCAGGGGGAAGTTTATAGGTGGGTTTGTCAGTTCCCCAGGGGAGTTTATAGGTGGATCTGTCAGTTCCCCAGGGGGGATTTTATAGGTGGTTATGTCAGTTCTACTTTGGGAGGTTACAGGTGGGTCTGTCATCTCCTCAGGGGGGGAGTTTACAGGTGGGTCTGTCAGTTCCCCAGGTGGGGGAGTTTATAGGTAGGTCTGTCAGTTCTCCATGGGGGAGTTTACAGGTGGGTCTGTCAGTTCCCCAGGGGGGAGTTTATATGTGGGTCTGCAGATTCCCCAGGGGGAGTTTATAGGTGGGTCTGTCATTTCCCCAGGGCGGAGTTTATAGGTGGCTATGTCAGTTCTCTATGGGGAGTTTACACGTGGGTCTGTCAGTTCCCCAGGGGTAGTTTATAGTTGGGTATGTCAGTTCTCCAGGGGGGAGTTAATAGGTGGGTCTGTCAGTTCCTCAGGGGGGGGAGTTAATACGTGCGTCTGTTAGTTCCCCAGGGGGGAGTTTACAGGTGGGTCTGTCAGTTCCCCAGGGGGGCAGTTTATATGTGGGTCTGTCAGTTCCCCAGGGGGGAGTTTACAGGTGATTCTGTCAGTTCTCCATGGGGGAGTTTATAGGTAGGTCTGTCAGTTCTCCAGGGGGGAGTTTATAGGAGGGTTTGTCAGTTCCCCAGGGGGGGTTATAGGTGGGTCTGTCAGTTCCCCAGGGGGGGTTTATAGATGGGTCTGTAGGTTCCCCAGGGGGGGAGTCTATTGGAGGGTCTGTCAGTTCCCCAGGGGGAAGTTTATAGGTGGGTTTGTCAGTTCCCCAGGGGAGTTTATAGGTGGATCTGTCAGTTCCCCAGGGGGGATTTTATAGGTGGTTATGTCAGTTCTACTTTGGGAGGTTACAGGTGGGTCTGTCAGTTCCCCAGGTGGGGGAGTTTATAGGTAGGTCTGTCAGTTCTCCATGGGGGAGTTTACAGGTGGGTCTGTCAGTTCCCCAGGGGGGAGTTTATATGTGGGTCTGCAGATTCCCCAGGGGGAGTTTATAGGTGGGTCTGTCATTTCCCCAGGGGGGAGTTTATAGGTGGCTATGTCAGTTCTCTATGGGGAGTTTACACGTGGGTCTGTCAGTTCCCCAGGGGTAGTTTATAGTTGGGTATGTCAGTTCTCCAGGGGGAGTTTATAGGTGGGTCTGTCAGTTCTCCAGGGGGGAGTTTATAGGTGGGCCTGTCAGTTCCTCAGGGGGGGAGTTAATACGTGCGTCTGTCAGTTCCCCAGGGGGGGGAGTTTACAGGTGGGTCTGTCAGTTCCCCAGGGAGAGTTTATAGGGGGGGTCTGTCAGTTCCCCAGGGGGGAGTTTATAGGCGGGTCTGTCAGTTCCCCAGGGGCTTTATAGGAGGGTCTGCAAGTTCTCCAGGGGGGAGTTTACAGGTGGATCTGTCAGTTCCCCAGGGGTGAGTTAATAGGTGGGTCTGTAAGTGCTATAGGGTGGAGTTTATGGGAGGGTCTGTCAGTTCCCCAGGGGTGGGGTAGTTTACAGGTGGGTCTGTCAGTTCCCCAGGGGGGAGTTTACAGGTGGGTCTGTCAGTTCCCCAGGGGGAGTTTACAGGTGGGTCTGTCGGTTCCACAGGGGGGAATTTACAGGTGGGTATGTCAGTACCCCAGGTGGGGAGTTTATAGGTGGGTCTGTCAGTTCCCCAGGGGGGATTTTATAGGTGGGTCTGTCAGTTCCCCAGGGGGGAGTTTATAGGTGGGTCTGTAAGTGCTCCAGGGGGGGAGTTTATAGGAGGGTCCGTCAGTTCCCCAGGGGGGGCAGTTTATAGGCAGGTTTGTCAGTTCCCCAGTGGGGAGTTTACAGATGGGTCTGTCAGTTCCCCAGGGGGAGTAGAGGTGGTCTGTCAGTTCCCCCGGGGGGAGTTTACAGGTGCGTCTGTCAGTTCCCCAGGGGGGGGTTTATAGGTGGGTCTGTCAGATCTCCAGGGGGGAGTTTACAGGTGGGTCTGTCAGTTCCTCATGTGGGACTTTACAGGTGTTTCTGTTAGCTCCCCATGGGGCAGTTTACAAGTGGGTCTGTCTGTTCCCCAGGTTGAGTTTATAGGTGGGTCTGTCAGTTCCCCAGGGGGGAGTTTACAGGTGGTTCTGCCAGTTCCCCAGGGGGGAGTTTTTAGCTGGGTCCGTCAGTTCCCCAGGGGGGGCAGTTTATAGGCCGGTCTGTCAGTTCCCCAGGGGGGGAATTTATAGGTGGGTCTGTCAGTTCCCCAGGGGCTTTATAGGAGGGTCTGCAAGTTCTCCAGGGGGGAGTTTACAGGTGGATCTGTCAGTTCCCCAGGGGTGAGTTAATAGGTGGGTCTGTAAGTGCTATAGGGTGGAGTTTATGGGAGGGTCTGTCAGTTCCCCAGGGGGGGGAGTTTACAGGTGGGTCTGTCAGTTCCCCAGGGGGGAGTTTACAGGTGGGTCTGTCGGTTCCCCAGGGGGGAGTTTATAGGTGGGTCTGTCAGTTCCCAAGGGGGGAGTATACAGGTGAGTCTGTCAGTGCTCCAGGTGGGAGTTATAGGAGGGTCTGTCATTTCCCCAGGGGCGGGGTTTATAGGCTGGTCTGTCGATTCCCCAGGGGGGGAGTTTACAGGAGGGTCTGTCAGTTCCCCAGGGGGAGTTTACAGGTGGGTCTGTCAGTTCCCCAGGGGGAGTTTACAGGTGGGTCTGTCGGTTCCACAGGGGGGAATTTACAGGTGGGTATGTCAGTACCCCAGGTGGGGAGTTTATAGGTGGGTCTGTCAGTTCCCCAGGGGGGATTTTATAGGTGGGTCTGTCAGTTCCTCAGGGGGGAGTTTATAGGTGGGTCTGTAAGTGCTCCAGGGGGGGAGTTTATAGGAGGGTCCGTCAGTTCCCCAGGGGGGGCAGTTTATAGTCGGGTCTGTCAGTTCCCCAGTGGGGAGTTTACAGATGGGTCTGTCAGTTCCCCAGGGGGAGTAGAGGTGGGTCTGTCAGTTCCCCCGGGGGGAGTTTACAGGTGCGTCTGTCAGTTCCCCAGGGGGGGGTTTATAGGTGGGTCTGTCAGATCTCCAGGGGGGAGTTTACAGGTGGGTCTGTCAGTTCCTCATGTGGGACTTTACAGGTGTTTCTGTTAGCTCCCCATGGGGCAGTTTACAAGTGGGTCTGTGTGTTCCCCAGGTTGAGTTTATAGGTGGGTCTGTCAGTTCCCCAGGGGGGAGTTTATAGGTGGGTCTGTCAGTTCCCCAGGGGGGAGTTTACAGGGGGGTCTGTCAGTTGCCCAGGGGAGAGCTTACAGGTGGGTCAGTTGGTTCCCCATGGGGGAGTTTACAGGTGGGTCTGTCAGTTCCCCAGAGGGGGAATTTATAGGTGGGTCTGTCAGTTCTACAGGGGGAGTTTATAGGTGGATCTGTCAGTTCCCCAAGGGGGGTTTAGAGGCGGGTGTGTCGGTTCCCCAGGGGGGGAGTTTATAGGAGGGTCTGTCAGTTCCCCAGGCGGTATTTTATAGGTGGGTCTGTTAGTTCCCCATGGGGGAGTTTACAGGTGGGTCTGTCAGTTCCCCAGGTGGGATTTTATAGGTGGGTCTGTTAGTTCCCCAGGAGCGAGTTTACAGGTGGGTCTGTCAGTTCTCCGGGGGGGGGGGGGAGTTCATGGTTCGGTCTGTCAGTTCTCCGGGGGGGGGGGGAGTTTATAGGTGGGTCTGTCATTTCTCCAGGGGGCAGTTTATAGGTGGGTCTGTCAGATCTCCAGGCGGAGTTTACAGGTGGGTCTGTCAGCTCACCAGTGGGGGAGTTTACAGGTGGGTCTGTCAGTGCTCCAGGTGGGAATTATAGGAGGGTCTGTCATTTCCCTAGGGGGCGGTTTATAGGTGGGCCTGTCGATTCCCCAGGGGGGAGTTTACAGGAGGGTCTTTCAGTTCCCCAGGGGGAGTTTACAGGTAGATCTGTCAGTTGCCCAGGGGGGAGTTTACAGGTGGGTCAGTTGGTTCCCCCAGGGGGAGTTTACAGGTAGATCTGTCAGTTCCCCAGGGAGAGTTTATAGGGGGGGGTCTGTCAGTTCCCCAGGGGGGAGTTTATAGGCGGGTCTGTCAGTTCCCCAGGGGCTTTATAGGAGGGTCTGCAAGTTCTCCAGGGGGGAGTTTACAGGTGGATCTGTCAGTTCCCCAGGGGTGAGTTAATAGGTGGGTCTGTAAGTGCTATAGGGTGGAGTTTATGGGAGGGTCTGTCAGTTCCCCGGGGGGGGGGAGTTTACAGGTGGGTCTGTCAGTTCCCCAGGGGGGAGTTTACAGGTGGGTCTGTCGGTTCCCCAGGGGGGAGTTTATAGGTGGGTCTGTCAGTTCCCAAGGGGGGAGTTTACAGGTGCGTCTGTCTGTTCCCCAGGGGGGGTTTATAGGTGGGTCTGTCAGTTCTCCGGGGGGAGGGGGGAGTTTATAGGTGGGTCTGTCTGTTCCCCAGGGGAGTTTATAGGCGGGTCTGTCAGTTCCCCAGGGGCTTTTTAGGAGGGTCTGCAAGTTCTCCAGGGGGGAGTTTACAGGTGGGTCTGTCAGTTCCCCAGGGGTGAGTTAATAGGTGGGTCTGTAAGTGCTATAGGGTGGAGTTTATGGGAGGGTCTGTCTGTTCCCCAGGGGGAGTTTACAGGTGGGTCTGTCAGTTCTCCGGGGGGGTGGGGAGTTCATAGGTGGGTATGTCAGTTCCCCAGGTGGAGTTTACAGGTGGGTCTGTCAGTTCCCCAGGGGGGAGTTTTTAGGTGGGTCTGTCAGTTCCCCAGGGGGGAGCTTACAAGTGGGTCTGTCAGTTCCCCAGGGGGGGGTTTATGGGTGGATCTGTCGGTTCCCCAGGGGGCAGTTTACAGGTGGGTCTTTCAGTTCTCCAGGGGGGAGTTCATAGGTTGGTGTGTCATTTCTGCAGCTGGGGGATTTATAGGGGAGTCTGTCAATTCCCCAGGGGGGAGTTTATCGGTGGGTCTGTCAGTTCCCAAGGGGGGAGTATACAGGTGGGTCTGTCTGTTCCCCAAGGGAGTTTATAGGCGGGTCTGTCAGTTCCCCAGGGGGGGAATTTATAGGTGGGTCTGTCAGTTCCCCAGGGGCTTTATAGGAGGGTCTGCAAGTTCTCCAGGGGGGAGTTTACAGGTGGATCTGTCAGTTCCCCAGGGGTGAGTTAATAGGTGGGTCTGTAAGTGCTATAGGGTGGAGTTTATGGGAGGGTCTGTCAGTTCCCCAGGGGGGGGGGAGTTTACAGGTGGGTCTGTCAGTTCCCCAGGGGGGAGTTCACAGGTGGGTCTGTCGGTTCCCCAGGGGGGAGTTTATAGGTGGGTCTGTCAGTTCCCAAGGGGGGAGTATACAGGTGAGTCTGTCAGTGCTCCAGGTGGGAGTTATAGGAGGGTCTGTCATTTCCCCAGGGGCGGGGTTTATAGGCTGGTCTGTCGATTCCCCAGGGGGGGAGTTTACAGGAGGGTCTGTCAGTTCCCCAGGGGGAGTTTACAGGTGGGTCTGTCAGTTCCCCAGGGGGAGTTTACAGCTGGGTCTGTCGGTTCCACAGGGGGGAATTTACAGGTGGGTATGTCAGTACCCCAGGTGGGGAGTTTATAGGGGGGTCTGTCAGTTCCCCAGGGGGGAGTTTATAGGTGGGTCTGTAAGTGCTCCAGGGGGGGAGTTTATAGGAGGGTCCGTCAGTTCCCCAGGGGGGGCAGTTTATAGGCGGGTCTGTCAGTTCCCCAGTGGGGAGTTTACAGATGGGTCTGTCAGTTCCCCCGGGGGGAGTTTACAGGTGCGTCTGTCAGTTCCCCAGGGGGGGGTTTATAGGTGGGTCTGTCAGATCTCCAGGGGGGAGTTTACAGGTGGGTCTGGCAGTTCCTCATGTGGGACTTTACAGGTGTTTCTCTTAGCTCCCCATGGGGCAGTTTACAAGTGGGTCTGTCTGTTCCCCAGGTTGAGTTTATAGGTGGGTCTGTCAGTTCCCCAGGGGGGAGTTTATAGGTGGGTCTGTCAGTTCCCCAGGGGGGAGTTTACAGGGGGGTCTGTCAGTTGCCCAGGGGAGAGCTTACAGGTGGGTCAGTTGGTTCCCCATGGGGGAGTTTACAGGTGGGTCTGTCAGTTCCCCAGAGGGGGAATTTATAGGTGGGTCTGTCAGTTCTACAGGGGGAGTTTATAGGTGGATCTGTCAGTTCCCCAAGGGGGGTTTAGAGGCGGGTGTGTCGGTTCCCCAGGGGGGGAGTTTATAGGAGGGTCTGTCAGTTCCCCAGGCGGTATTTTATAGGTGGGTCTGTTAGTTCCCCATGGGGGAGTTTACAGGTGGGTCTGTCAGTTCCCCAGGTGGGATTTTATAGGTGGGTCTGTTAGTTCCCCAGGAGCGAGTTTACAGGTGGGTCTGTCAGTTCTCCGGGGGGGGGGGAGTTCATGGTTCGGTCTGTCAGTTCTCCGGGCGGGGGGAGTTTATAGGTGGGTCTGTCAGTTCTCCAGGGGGCAGTTTATAGGTGGGTCTGTCAGATCTCTAGGCGGAGTTTACAGGTGGGTCTGTCAGCTCACCAGTGGGGGAGTTTACAGGTGGGTCTGTCAGTGCTCAAGGTGGGAATTATAGGAGGGTCTGTCATTTCCCCAGGGGGCGGTTTATAGGTGGGCCTGTCGATTCCCCAGGGGGGAGTTTACAGGAGGGTCTTTCAGTTCCCCAGGGGGAGTTTACAGGTAGATCTGTCAGTTGCCCAGGGGGGAGTTTACAGGTGGGTCAGTTGGTTCCCCCAGGGGGAGTTTACAGGTAGATCTGTCAGTTCCCCAGGGAGAGTTTATAGGGGGGTCTGTCAGTTCCCCAGGGGGGAGTTTATAGGCGGGTCTGTCAGTTCCCCAGGGGCTTTATAGGAGGGTCTGCAAGTTCTCCAGGGGGGAGTTTACAGGTGGATCTGTCAGTTCCCCAGGGGGGAGTTTACAGGTGGGTCTGTCGGTTCCCCAGGGGGGAGTTTATAGGTGGGTCTGTCAGTTCCCAAGGGGGGAGTTTACAGGTGCGTCTGTCTGTTCCCCAGGGGGGGTTTATAGGTGGGTCTGTCAGTTTTCCGGGGGGAGGGGGGAGTTTATAGGTGGGTCTGTCTGTTCCCCAGGGGTGTTTATAGGCGGGTCTGTCAGTTCCCCAGGGGCTTTTTAGGAGGGTCTGCAAGTTCTCCAGGGGGGAGTTTACAGGTGGGTCTGTCAGTTCCCCAGGGGTGAGTTAATAGGTGGGTCTGTAAGTGCTATAGGGTGGAGTTTATGGGAGGGTCTGTCTGTTCCCCAGGGGGAGTTTACAGGTGGGTCTGTCAGTTCTCCGGGGGGGTAGGGAGTTCATAGGTGGGTATGTCAGTTCCCCAGGTGGAGTTTACAGGTGGGTCTATCAGTTCCCCAGGGGGGAGTTTTTAGGTGGGTCTGTCAGTTCCCCAGGGGGGAGTTTACAAGTGGGTCTGTCAGTTCCCCGGGGGGGGGGGGGTTTATGGGTGGATCTGTCGGTTCCCCAGGGGGCAGTTTACAGGTGGGTCTTTCAGTTCTCCAGGGGGGAGTTCATAGGTTGGTGTGTCATTTCTGCAGCTGGGGGATTTATAGGGGAGTCTGTCAGTTCCCCAGGGGGGAGTTTATAGGTGGGTCTGTCAGTTCCCAAGGGGGGAGTATACAGGTGGGTCTGTCTGTTCCCCAAGGGAGTTTATAGGCGGGTCTGTCAGTTCCCCAGGGGGGGAATTTATAGGTGGGTCTGTCAGTTCCCCAGGGGCTTTATAGGAGGGTCTGCAAGTTCTCCAGGGGGGAGTTTACAGGTGGATCTGTCAGTTCCCCAGGGGTGAGTTAATAGGTGGGTCTGTAAGTGCTATAGGGTGGAGTTTATGGGAGGGTCTGTCAGTTCCCCAGGGGTGGGGGAGTTTACAGGTGGGTCTGTCAGTTCCCCAGGGGGGAGTTTACAGGTGGGTCTGTCGGTTCCCCAGGGGGGAGTTTATAGGTGGGTCTGTCGGTTCCCCAGGGGGGAGTTTATAGGTGGGTCTGTCAGTTCCCAAGGGGGGAGTATACAGGTGAGTCTGTCAGTGCTCCAGGTGGGAGTTTACAGGTGCGTCTGTCTGTTCCCCAGAGGGGGTTTATAGTTGGGTCTGTCAGTTCCCCGAGGGGGGGGAGTTTATAGGTGGGTCTGTCAGCTCCCCAGGGGGGGAGTTTACAGGTGTGTCTGTCTGTTCCCCAGGGGGGGTTTATAGGTGGGTCTGTCAGTTCTCTGGGGGGGGAAGTTTATAGGTGGGTCTGTCAGTTCTCCAAGGGGGGGGAGTTTATAGGTGGGTTTGTCAGATCTCCAGGCGGAGTTTACAGGTGGGTCTGTCAGCTCCCTAGTGGGGGAGTTTACAGGTGGGTTTGTCAGTGCTCCAGGTGGGAGTTATAGGAGGGTCTGTCATTGCCCCGGGTGGGGGGGGTTATAAGCTGGTCTGTGGATTCCCCAGGGGGGTAGTTCACAGCAGGGTCTGTCAGTTCCCCAGGGGGAGTTTGTAGGTGGATCTGTCAGTTCCCCAGGGGGTAGTTTACAAGTGGTTCTGTCAGTTCCCCAGTGGGGGAGTTTATAGAAGGGTTTGTCAGTTCCCGAGGGGGGTTGATAGGTGGGTCTGTCAATTCCCCAGAGCGGGGTTTATAGGTGGGTCTGTCGGTTCCCCAGGGGGGGAGTCTATTGGAGGGTCTGTCAGTTCACCAGGGTGAAGTTTATAGGTGGGTTTGTCAGTTCCCCAGGGGGAGTTTATAGGAGGGTTGGTCAGTTCCCCAGGGGGGAGTTTATAGGTGGGTATCTCAGTTACCCAGCGGAGAGTTTGCAGGTGGGTCTGTCAGTTCTCCAGGGGTGGGGAGTTTATAGGTGGGTCTGTCAGTTCCCCATGGGGGAGTTTATAGGTGGGTCTGTCAGTTCCCCAGGGGGGAGTTTACAGGTGGGTCTGTCACATCCCCAGTGGCAGAGTTTACAGCTGGGTCTGTCAGTTCTCCAGAGGGGGGAGTTTACAGGAAGGTCTGTCAGGTCTCCGGTGGGGGGAGTTTACAGGTGTGTCTGTCAGTTCCCTAGGGTGAGTTTACAGGTGGGTCTGTGAGTTCCCCAGGGGGGGGGGGAATTTATAGGCGGGTCTGTAAGTTCTCCAGGGGGGGGAGTTTATAATTGGGTCTGTGAGATCCCCAGGTGGAGTTTATAGGTGGGTCAGTCGGTTCCCCAGGGTGGTTTATAGGTGGGTCTGTCAGTTCCCCAGGGGGGTTTATAGGTGGGTCTGTCAGTTCCCCAGGGGGGTTTATAGGTGGGTCTGTCAGTTCCCCAGGGGGAGTTTATAGGAGGGTCTGTCAGTTCCCCAGCGATAAGTTGATAGGGGGGTCTGTCAGTTCCCCAGTGGGGAGTTTACAGGTGGGTCTGTCAGTTCTCCAGTGAGGAGTTTACAATTGGGTCTGTCTATTCCCCAGGGGGGCAGTTTATAGGTGGGTCTGTCAGTTCCCCAGGGGGGAGTTTACAGGTGGGTCTGTCAGTTCCCCAGGGGGGAGTTTACAGGTGGGTCTGTCAGTTCCCCAGGGGGGAGTTTACAGGTGGGTCTCTCAGTTCCCCAGGGTGGAGTTTATAGGTGGGTCTGTCAGCTCCCCATGGGGCAGTTTACAAGTGGGTCTGTCTGTTCCCCAGGTAGAGTTTACAGGTGGGTCTGTCAGTTCCCCAGGGGGGAGTTTATATGTGGGTCAGTCGGCTCCCCAGGTGGAGTTTACAGGTGGGTCTGTCAGTTCCCCAGGGGGGAGTTTATAGGTCAGTGGTCGATTCCCCAGGGGGAGAGTTAACAGTTGGGTCTGTCAGTCCCCAGGGGGAGTTTATAGGAGGGTTGGTCAGTTCCCCAGGAGGGAGTTTAAGGTGGGTCGTCAGTTCCCAAGGGGAGAGTTTAAAGGTGGGTCTGTCAGTTCTCAAGGGAGGGGGGGGAGTTTATAGTTGGGTCTGTCAGTTCCCCAGGGGGGAGTTTACAGTTGGGTCTGTCAGTTCCCCAGAGGGGAGTTTACAGGTGGGTCTGTCAGTTCTCCAGGTTGAGGTTATACGTGGGTCTGTCAGTTCTCCAGGGGGGGTTTATAGGTGGGTCTGTCAGCTCCCCAAGGGGGAGTTTATAGGTGGGTCTGTGAGTTCTCCAGGGGGAGTTTAAGGTGGGTCTGTCAGTTACCCAGGGGGGTTTTATAGGTGGGTCTGTGAGTTTTCCAGGGGGAGTTTAAAGGTGGGTCTGTCAGTTCTCCAGGGGGGTTTTATAGGCAGGTCTGTCAGTTCCCCAGGGGGGGAGTATAGAGGTGGGTCTGTCAGTTCCCCAGGGGGAGTTTATAGGTGGGTCTGTCAGTTCTCCAGGGAGGGTTTATAGGTGGGTCTGTCAGTTCCCTAGGGGGGGAGTTTATAGGTGGGTCTGTCAGTTTCCCAGGGAGGGTTTATAGGTGGGTCTGTCAGATCCGCAGGGGGGAGTTTATAGGTGGGTCTGTAAGTGCTCCAGGGGGGGAGTTTATAGGTGGGTCTGTAAGTGCTCCGGGGGGGGAGTTTATAGGAGGGTATGTCAGTTCCCCAGGGGAGGCAGTTTATAGGTGGTTCTGCAAGTTCTCCAGGGGGGAGTTTGCAGGTGGGTCCGTCTGTTCCCCAGGTGGAGTTTATAGGTGGGTCTGTCTGTTCCCCAGGTGGAGTTTACAGGTGGGTCTGTCTGTTCCCCAGGTGGAGTTTACAGGTGGGTCTGTCTGTTCCCCAGGGGGGAGTTTGCAGGTGGTTCTGTCAGCTCCCCATGGGGCAGTTTACAGGTGGGTCTGACTGTTCCCCAGGTGGAGTTTATAGGTAGGTCTGTCAGTTCCCCAGGGGGGAGTTTATAGGTGTGTATGTCAGTTCCCCAGGGGGGAGATTATAGGTGGGTCAGTCGGTTTCCCAGGGGGGAGTTTATAGGTGGATCTGTCAGTTCCCCAGGGGGGAGTTTATAGGTGGGTCAGTCGGTTCCCCAGGGGGAGTTTATAGGAGGGTCTGTCAGTTCCCCGGGGGGGAGTTTACAGGTGGGTCTGTCAGTTTTCCAGGGGGGGTTTATAGGTGGGTCTTTCAGTTCTCCAGGGGGGAGTTTATAGGAGGGTCTGTCAGTTCCCCAGGGGGGAGTTTACAGGTGGGTCTGTCAGTTTTCCAGGGGGGGTTTATAGGTGGGTCTGTCAGTTCTCCAGGGTGGGGAGTTCATACGTGGGTCAGTCAGTTCTCCAGGGGGGGGAGTTTATAGTGGGTTTGTCAGATCTCCAGGCGGAGTTTACAGGTGGGTCTGTCAGCTCCCTTGTGGGGGAGTTTACAGGTGAGTCTGTCAGTGCTCCAGGTGGGAGTTATAGGTGGGTCTGACATTTCCCCAGGGCGGGGTTTATAGGCTGGTCTGTGGATTCCCCAGGGGGGAGTTTATAGGTAGGTCTGTCAGTTCTCCAGGGGGGAGTTTATAGGAGGGTTTGTCAGTTCCCCAGGGGGGTTTATAGGTGGGTCTGTCAGTTCCCCAGGGGGGGTTTATAGATGGGTCTGTAGGTTCCCCAGCGGGGGAGTCTATTGGAGGGTCTGTCAGTTCCCCAGGGGGAAGTTTATAGGTGGGTCTGTCAGTTCCCCAGGGGGGAGTTTACAGGTGGGTCTGTCAGTTGCCCAGGGGGGTGTTTACAGGTGGGTCAGATGGTTCCACAGGGGGGAATTTACAGGTGTGTATGTCAGTACCCCAGGGGGGGAATTTATAGGTGGGTCTGTCAGTTCTCCAGGGGGGGTTTTATAGGAGGGTCTGTCAGTTCCCCAGGGGGAGTTTATAGGAGGGTCTGTCAGCTCCCCAGGGGGGATTTTATAGGAGGGTCTGTCAGTTCCCCAGGGGTAGTTTATAGGAGGGTCTGTCAGTTCCCCAGGGGGAGTTATAGGTGGGTCTGTCAGTTCCCCAGGGGGAGTTTATAGGAGGGTCTGTCAGCTCCCCAGGGGGGATTTTATAGGAGGGTCTGTCAGTTCCCCAGGGGGAGTTTATAGGAGGGTCTGTCAGCTCCCCAGGGGGAGTTTACAGGTGGATCTGTCAGTTCCCCAGGGGGATTTTATAGGAGGGTCTGTCAGTTCCCCAGGGGGAGTTATAGGTGGGTCTGTCAGTTCCCCAGGGGGGAGTTTACAGGTGGGTCTGTCAGTTCCCCAGGTGGGGGAGTTTATAGGTAGGTCTGTCAGTTCTCCAGCGGGGTTTTATAGGCGGCTCTGTCGATTCCCCAGGGGGGAGTTTACAGGTGGGTCTGTCAGTTCCCAAGGTGGTTGTTTATAGGTGTGTCTGTCAATTCTCCAGTGGGGTTTTATAGGCGGCTCTGTCGATTCCCCAGGGTGGGGAGTTTATAGGTGAGTCTGTCAGTTCCCAAGGGGGGAGTTTACAGGGGGGTCTGTCAGTTCCCCAGGGGGGAGTTTATAGGTGGGTCTGCAGATTCCCCAGGGGGGAGTTTATAGGTGGGTCTGTCAGTTCCCCAGGGGGGAGTTTATAGGTGGCTATGTCAGTTCTCTATGGGGAGTTTACAGGTGGGTCTGTCAGTTCCCCAGGGTTAGTTTATAGTTGGGTATGTCAGTTCTCCAGGGGGAGTTTATAGGTGGTTCTGTCAGTTCCCCAGGGGGGAGTTTACAGGTGGGTCTGTCAGTTCTCCATGGGGGGTTTATAGGTGTGTCTGTCAATTCTCCAGCGGGGTTTTATAGGCGTCTCTGTCGATTCCCCAGGGTGGGGAGTTTATAGGTGAGTCTGTCAGTTCCCAAGGGGGGAGTATACAGGTGGGTCTGTCAGTTCCCCAAGGGGAATTTATAGGTAGGTCTGTCAGTTCTCCAGGGGGGGGGTTTATAGGTGGGTCTGTCAGTTCCCCAGGGGGAGTTTATAGGCGGGTCTGTCAGTTCTCCAGGGGGGGGAGTTTATAGGTGGGTCTGTCATTTCCCCAGGGGGGAGTTTAAGGCGGGTCTGTCAGTTCCCCAGGGGGAGTTTATAGTTGGGTCTGTCAGTTCCCCAGGGGGGGGAGTTTATAGGTGGGTCTGTCAGTTCCCCCGGGGGGAGTTTACAGGTGGTTCTGTCAGCTCCCCATGGGGCAGTTTACAGGTGGGTCTTCAGTTCCCCAGGGGGAGTTTACAGGAGGGTCTGTCAGTTCTCCGGGGGGGGGGGGGGGGGTTTACAGTTGGGTCTGTCAGATCTCCAGGCGGAGTTTACAGGTGGGTCTGTCTGCTCCCCAGTGGGGGATATTACAGGTGTGTCTGTCAGTGCTCCAGGTGGGAGTTATAGGAGGGTCTGTCATTTCCCCAGGGTGGGGTTTATAGGCGGGTCTGTCCATTCCCTAGGGGGGGAGTTTACAGGTGGGTCTGTCACATCCCCAGAGGCGGAGTTTACAGGTGGGTCTGTCTGTTCTCCCGGGGGGGGGGGAGTTTATAGGAGGGTCTGTCAGTTTCCAAGGGGGGAGTTTATAGGTGTCTGTCAGTTCTCCAGGGGGGAGTTTACAGGTGGGTCTGTCAATTCCCCAGGGGTGGCAGTTTATAGGTGCATCTTTCAGTTCTCCAGGGGGGAGTTTACGGGTGGGTCAGTCAGTTCCCCAGGAGGTAGTTTACAGGTGTTTCTGTCAGCTCCCCATGAAGCAGTTTTCAGGTGGGTCTGTGTATGCCCAAGGTGGAGATTATAGGTGGGTCTGTCTGTTCCCCAGGTGGAGTTTACAGGTGGGTCTGTCAGTTCCCCAGGGGGGAGTTTATAGGTGGGTCAGTCAGTTCCTCAGGGGGAGTATATAGGAGGGTCTGTCGGTTCCCCGGGGGGAGTTATAGATGGGTCTCTCAGTTCCCAAGGGGGGAGTTTACAGGTGGGTCTGTCAGATCCCCAGGGGGAGTTTATAGGTGGGTCTGTGAGTTCTCCACGGGGAGTTTACAGGTGGGTCTGTCAGTTCCCACGGGGGAGTATACAGGTGGGACTGTCAGTTCTCCATGGGGGAGTTTATAGGTTGGTCTGTCATTTCTGCAGCTGAGGGTTTCTAAGCGGGTCTGTCAGTTCCACAGGGTGGAGTTTATTGGTGGGTCTGTCGGTTCCCAAGGGGTGATTTTTTAGGAGGCTCTGTCAGCTCCCCAAGTGGGAGTTTATAGGTGGGTCTGTCAGTTCTCCAGGGGGGTTTATAGGCGGGTCTGTCAGTTCCCCAGGGGGGGGAGTTTACAGGTGGGTCTGTCAGTTCTCCATGGGGGGTTTATAGGTGGTTCTGTCAATTCTCCAGCGGGGTTTTATAGGCGGCTCTGTTGATTCCCCAGGGTGGGGAGTTTATAGGTGAGTCTGTCAGTTCCCAAGGGGGGAGTATACAGGTGGGTCTGTCAGTTCCCCAGGGGGAGTTTATAGGTAGGTCTGTCAGTTCTCCAGGGGGAAGTTTATAGGTGGGTCTGTCAGTTCCCCAGGGGGAGTTTATCGGTGGGTCCGTGGGTTCCCCAGGGGGGAGTTTATAGGTGGGTCTGTCAGCTCTCCAGGGGGGGTTTATAGGTGGGTCTGTCAGTTCCCCAGGGGGAGTTTATAGGCGGGTCTGTCAGTTCTCCAGGGGGGGGAGTTTATAGGTGGGTCTTTCATTTTCCCAGGGGGGAGTTTAAGACGGGTCTGTCAGTTCCCCGGGGGGGGGGGAGTTTACAGGTGGGTCTGTCAGTTCTCCACGGGGAGTTTACAGGTGGGTCTGTCAGTTCTCCAGGGGGGGTTTATAGGCGGGTCTGTCAGTTCCCCAGGGGGGGCAGTTTACTGGTGGGTCTGTCAGTTCACCACGGGGAGTTTACAGGTGGGTCTGTCAGTTCCCACGGGGGAGTATACAGGTGGGACTGTCAATTCCCCAGGGGGAGTTTATAGGTGGGTCTGTAAGTGCTACAGTGGCGGAGTTTATAGGTGGGTCTGTCAGTTCCCCAGGGGGGGTTTATAGGTGCATCTGTCAGTTCCCCAGGGGTGAGTTAATAGGTGGGTCTGTAAGTGCTACAGTGGCGGAGTTTATAGGAGGGTCTGTCAGTTCTCCAGGGGGTAGTTTACAGGTGGATCTGTCAGTTTCCCAGGGGTAGATTATAGGTGGCTATGTCAGTTCTATATAGGGAGTTTACAGGTGGTTCTGTCAGCTCCCCTTGGGGCAGTTTACAGGTGGGTCTGTCTGTTCCCCAGGTGGAGTTTATAGGTGGGTCTGTCTGTTCCCCAGGTGGAGTTTACAGGTGCGTCTGTCAGTTCCCCAGGGGGGGTTTATAGGTGGGTCTGTCAGTTCTCCAGGGGGGGTTTATAGGTGGGTCTGTCAGTTCTCCAGGGTGGGGAGTTCATAGGTGGGTCTGTCAGTTCTCCAGGGGGGGGAGTTTATAGGTGGGTTTGTCAGATCTCCAGGCGGAGTTTACAGGTGGGTCTGTCAGCTCCCTTGTGGGGGAGTTTACAGGTGAGTCTGTCAGTGCTCCAGGTGGGAGTTATAGGTGGGTCTGACATTTCCCCAGGGCGGGGTTTATAGGCTGGTCTGTGGATTCCCCAGGGGGGAGTTTATAGGTAGGTCTGTCAGTTCTCCAGGGGGGAGTTTATAGGAGGGTTTGTCAGTTCCCCAGGGGGGGTTATAGGTGGGTCTGTCAGTTCCCCAGGGGGGGTTTATAGATGGGTCTGTAGGTTCCCCAGGGGGGGAGTCTATTGGAGGGTCTGTCAGTTCCCCAGGGGGAAGTTTATAGGTGGGTTTGTCAGTTCCCCAGGGGGAGTTTATAGGTGGATCTGTCAGTTCCCCAGGGGGGATTTTATAGGTGGTTATGTCAGTTCTACTTTGGGAGGTTACAGGTGGGTCTGTCAGCTCCCCAGGGGGGTAGTTTACAGGTGGGTCTGTCAGTTCCCCAGGTGGGGGAGTTTATAGGTAGGTCTGTCAGTTCTCCATGGGGGAGTTTACAGGTGGGTCTGTCAGTTCCCCAGGGGGGAGTTTATATGTGGGTCTGCAGATTCCCCAGGGGGGAGTTTATAGGTGGGTCTGTCATTTCCCCAGGGGGGAGTTTATATGTGGCTATGTCAGTTCTCTATGGGGAGTTTACACGTGGGTCTGTCAGTTCCCCAGGGGTAGTTTATAGTTGGGTCTGTCAGTTCCCCAGGGGTAGTTTATAGTTGGGTATGTCAGTTCTCCAGTGGGAGTTTATAGGTGGTTCTGTCAGTTCCCCAGGGGGGAGTTTACAGGTGGGTCTGTCAGTTCTCCAGGGTGGGGAGTTCATAGGTGGGTCTGTCAGTTCTCCAGGGGGGGGAGTTTATAGGTGGGTTTGTCAGATCTCCAGGCGGAGTTTACAGGTGGGTCTGTCAGCTCCCTTGTGGGGGAGTTTACAGGTGAGTCTGTCAGTGCTCCAGGTGGGAGTTATAGGTGGGTCTGACATTTCCCCAGGGCGGGGTTTATAGGCTGGTCTGTGGATTCCCCAGGGGGGAGTTTATAGGTAGGTCTGTCAGTTCTCCAGGGGGGAGTTTATAGGAGGGTTTGTCAGTTCCCCAGGGGGGGTTATAGGTGGGTCTGTCAGTTCCCCAGGGGGGGTTTATAGATGGGTCTGTAGGTTCCCCAGGGGGGGAGTCTATTGGAGGGTCTGTCAGTTCCCCAGGGGGAAGTTTATAGGTGGGTTTGTCAGTTCCCCAGGGGAGTTTATAGGTGGATCTGTCAGTTCCCCAGGGGGGATTTTATAGGTGGTTATGTCAGTTCTACTTTGGGAGGTTACAGGTGGGTCTGTCATCTCCTCAGGGGGGGAGTTTATAGGTGGGTCCGTCAGTTCCCCAGGGGGGGGAGTTTACAGGTGGGTCTGTCAGTTCTCTACGGGGAGTTTACAGGTGGGTCTGTCAGTCCTCCAGGGGGGGTTTATAGGCGGGTCTGTCAGTTCTCCAGGGGGCGGAGTTTACTGGTGGGTCTGTCAGTTCTCCACGGGGAGTTTACAGGTGGGTCTGTCAGTTCCCACGGGGGAGTATACAGGTGGGACTGTCAATTCCCCAGGGGAAGTTTATAGGCGGGTCTGTCAGTTCCCCAGGGGGGGAGTTTATAGGTGGGTCTGTCAGTTCCCCAGGGGGGGTTTATAGGTGCGTCTGTCAGTTCCCCAGGGGTGAGTTAATAGGTGGGTCTGTAAGTGCTACAGTGGCGGAGTTTTTAGGAGGGTCTGTCAGTTCTCCAGGGGGTAGTTTACAGGTGGATCTGTCAGTTTCCCAGGGGTAGATTATAGGTGGCTATGTCAGTTCTATATAGGGAGTTTACAGGTGGTTCTGTCAGCTCCCCTTGGGGCAGTTTACAGGTGGGTCTGTCTGTTCCCCAGGTGGAGTTTATAGGTGGGTCTGTCTGTTCCCCAGGTGGAGTTTACAGGTGCGTCTGTCAGTTCCCCAGGGGGAGTTTATAGGTGGGTCTGTCAGTTCTCCAGGGGGGGTTTATAGGTGGGTCTGTCAGTTCTCCAGGGTGGGGAGTTCATAGGTGGGTCTGTCAGTTCTCCAGGGGGGGGAGTTTATAGGTGGGTTTGTCAGATCTCCAGGCGGAGTTTACAGGTGGGTCTGTCAGCTCCCTTGTGGGGGAGTTTACAGGTGAGTCTGTCAGTGCTCCAGGTGGGAGTTATAGGTGGGTCTGACATTTCCCCAGGGCGGGGTTTATAGGCTGGTCTGTGGATTCCCCAGGGGGGAGTTTATAGGTAGGTCTGTCAGTTCTCCAGGGGGGAGTTTATAGGAGGGTTTGTCAGTTCCCCAGGGGGGGTTATAGGTGGGTCTGTCAGTTCCCCAGGGGGGGTTTATAGATGGGTCTGTAGGTTCCCCAGGGGGGGAGTCTATTGGAGGGTCTGTCAGTTCCCCAGGGGGAAGTTTATAGGTGGGTTTGTCAGTTCCCCAGGGGAGTTTATAGGTGGATCTGTCAGTTCCCCAGGGGGGATTTTATAGGTGGTTATGTCAGTTCTACTTTGGGAGGTTACAGGTGGGTCTGTCAGCTCCTCAGGGGGGGAGTTTACAGGTGGGTCTGTCAGTTCCCCAGGGGGGGGAGTTTATAGGTAGGTCTGTCAGTTCTCCATGGGGGAGTTTACAGGTGGGTCTGTCAGTTCCCCAGGGGGGAGTTTATATGTGGGTCTGCAGATTCCCCAGGGGGAGTTTATAGGTGGGTCTGTCATTTCCCCAGGGCGGAGTTTATAGGTGGCTATGTCAGTTCTCTATGGGGAGTTTACACGTGGGTCTGTCAGTTCCCCAGGGGTAGTTTATAGTTGGGTATGTCAGTTCTCCAGGGGGAGTTTATAGGTGGGTCTGTCAGTTCTCCAGGGGGGAGTTTATAGGTGGGTCTGTCAGTTCCTCAGGGGGGGGAGTTAATACGTGCGTCTGTCAGTTCCCCAGGGGGGAGTTTACAGGTGGGTCTGTCAGTTCCCCAGGGGGGCAGTTTATATGTGGGTCTGTCAGTTCCCCAGGGGGGAGTTTACAGGTGATTCTGTCAGTTCTCCATGGGGGAGTTTATAGGTAGGTCTGTCAGTTCTCCAGGGGGGAGTTTATAGGAGGGTTTGTCAGTTCCCCAGGGGGGGTTATAGGTGGGTCTGTCAGTTCCCCTGGGGGGGTTTATAGATGGGTCTGTAGGTTCCCCAGGGGGGGAGTCTATTGGAGGGTCTGTCAGTTCCCCAGGGGGAAGTTTATAGGTGTGTTTGTCAGTTCCCCAGGGGAGTTTATAGGTGGATCTGTCAGTTCCCCAGGGGGGATTTTATAGGTGGTTATGTCAGTTCTACTTTGGGAGGTTACAGGTGGGTCTGTCAGCTCCTCAGGGGGGGAGTTTACAGGTGGGTCTGTCAGTTCCCCAGGTGGGGGAGTTTATAGGTAGGTCTGTCAGTTCTCCATGGGGGAGTTTACAGGTGGGTCTGTCAGTTCCCCAGGGGGGAGTTTATATGTGGGTCTGCAGATTCCCCAGGGGGAGTTTATAGGTGGGTCTGTCATTTCCCCAGGGGGGAGTTTATAGGTGGCTATGTCAGTTCTCTATGGGGAGTTTACACGTGGGTCTGTCAGTTCCCCAGGGGTAGTTTATAGTTGGGTATGTCAGTTCTCCAGGGGGAGTTTATAGGTGGGTCTGTCAGTTCTCCAGGGGGGAGTTTATAGGTGGGCCTGTCAGTTCCTCAGGGGGGGAGTTAATACGTGCGTCTGTCAGTTCCCCAGGGGGGAGTTTACAGGTGGGTCTGTCAGTTCCCCAGGGGGGCAGTTTATAGGTGGGTCTGTCAGTTCCCCAGGGGGGAGTTTACAGGTGATTCTGTCAGTTCTCCATGGGGGAGTTTATAGGTTGGTCTGTCATTTCTGCAGCTGGGGGTTTCTAAGCGGGTCTGTCAGTTCCACAGGGTGGAGTTTATTGGTGGGTCTGTCAGTTCCCCAGGGGGGAGTTTACAGGTGGGTCTGTCAGTTCTCCAGGGGGGGGTTTATAGGTGGGTCTGTCAGTTCCCCAGGGAGATTTTACAGGTGGGTCTGTCAGTTCTCCAGGGGGAGTTTATAGGTGGGTCTGTCAGTTCCCCAGGGGGGAGTTGATTGTTGGGTCTGTCAGTTCCTCAGGGGCAAGTTTACAGGTGGGTCTGTCTGTTCTCCAGGGGGGTGTTTACAGGTGGGTCTGTCGGTTCTCCAGGGGGGGTTTATATGTTGGTCTGTCAGTTCCCCGGGGTGGGGGGTTATAGGTGGGTGTGTCAGTTCCCCAGGGGGGAGTTTATAGGTGGGTCTGTCGGTTCTCCAGGGGGAGTTTATAGGTGGGTCTGTCGGTTCCCCAGGGGGAGTTTATAGGTGGGTCAGTTCTCCAGCCTTCCCTGGACACACATCCGATATCCACTACTGCTGGGGCTGTGCTCCAGAACTGATTGGTACCGGGGAGGGCTTGCTGACCTTTAGGGGAGGCGTGTGTACAGATCCAACAAGAAACATTGGGATTGAAGATGAGAGGAGGCATTGATGAGATATGTGTGAGGTGGATGAGTGGGAATCTAATTAACAGGTAGCCAGGTGGAAGCCAGGAGCGTCTTCCAGGTCTCCCATGTGGGTGCATGGGCTGGAGCACTTGGTCCATCCTCTACTGCTTTCCCAGGTGCATTAGCAGGGAGCTGGATCAGAAGTGGAGCAGCCAGGACTCAAACTGGCACCCACATGGGATGCCTGTGCTGCAGGTCACAGCTTAGCCACTGTGTCACAGCACTGGCCCCAGGGTCAGCGGCTGAGTGACTCTGATTATGGCTGGCATTACCAAGTACTTTCCAGTTTTAACCTTTTCATTTCATTTCACTGCCGCATGTATGTCCCTATTTCTCCACAGCCTCAATACTCCACACAGTGTGTCAAAGTACTGGGGTTTTCAGTGAACGGTAAGAAACGATGTGTTTTGTGTTTCAGTATTACTCTTCTGAACAAGAGGACTGTCCTTCCATTTCTTTGTCCATGAACTTCTGTTCCCTGGTACAGTCTTCTCACAGTGCATTGTTTTTGGTTATGGTGGCGGTTTTCTTACCACATAAACACTTATTGTATGTAGTTAAAACTGATCACCATTTAATACTACTCCCGAACTTAAGTCACAGTATAGCCACCTCCCCCCTTAAGTTATAATGGAGATCCATCCCTTTCTGTCCCTGTGTGCTTTTACATCGAGATCTTTACGTATCCATAT
Source organism: Lepus europaeus (assembly GCF_033115175.1). NCBI lineage: Eukaryota > Metazoa > Chordata > Mammalia > Lagomorpha > Leporidae > Lepus > Lepus europaeus. The sequence continues at coordinate 156,712,000 of NC_084831.1, forward strand.
GGCTATTTATAGGTATCAATGTCATTAAAAACCCTTCTTTCCTCAAGTGTTTTGAAACGCTGCCAAAGCTTCTGTATCCTAAGTGCCCACTGTTTTCCACTGGTCTGGTTTTCCTGTGCCAACGTCAATAAGCCATTTCTGCATATTTACTCTAAATCCCACCACTTCTACAGCTCCTATTCATGTTAGATTTTTCCTCTTTGTGTCTAATTGCATCTTCAACACTACACTGGCTAATACATCCAGGACAATACAGTAATGCAGATCACAGGCACTTGGCCCTGGCTCCTTACTTTTGGGGTAAATAAAACAATCCTCCCCTAAAACTCTGGCTTCTCTGACATACTCCCAGACAAACAGATAGTAAAACTATTCTGTTACATAAAAATCTACCTTTATTGAACACAGGAATAGATGGAATTTTGCTAGAACTATACAGAGATGCTTGTGTTTTCTTGTTTATGAACAAATCTATATTCATACACAAATATATCTGAACCCAGATGGGAACATTTGTGACAGGTCTGTTAGTACATGGCAGTAATGTACAACAAATGCACTGAAGATGGAGGCAGGGATCAGCCACTGGACAGCAACTCTGAAGCACAGCAAGCGGCTTCTATGCAGAAATTCAGGTTTTACTCTTGGGCATTTTCTTACACTGATGGGAGCTGATGTCAGTAAAGACAAGCAAATCTGTGCTCTACCTCATGACAACAACACAATGTAGCATTCTCCTTAGGCTTTTTATAACCCTTCCTGAACCCGAAAGACCACAGAACGGAATGAAACCATCTTCAGAGGAAGCGTTTAATAAGCACGTTTTATTTAAATAAATCCTCCAGCAGGAAACGGAGAATTCATTGCCTTTCCTTAAAGGGTATGTGAGTATTATCTGTCAAGTGACATATGCAGCTCAGCAACACTCCCTCGTTGGAAAGGTCAGCACGTGCGCAGCACAGTTCCAACAGCGCTCCGGTCTCAAAACTCCGTGTCTCCTTTGGCCTGCTTCTCTCTCGACTCCACCCAGGCTTTATTGATAGTTCGCTTCATGTCGTCGTCTCCATCTTCATAAATCTTCTTCAGCACGTTCATCAGGCCTTCACTAGGGTCTGCTTCTGTGTCGTAGGAGGGCTTTCTATTAGGAGAGAAGAGGAACGGAGACATCAGAGCGCGAGAAGGCACAGCGAGGTTGTGAGAATCGGTAGGAAGTAGGGGAGGAGAGGGTAAGCTATCCAAATTAACAGACCCACCAGAGAGGCTCACACTTAATTCGTGAAGCAGCAGTCATCAAAATAAGGTCTTGAGACGTGGGATTTCAGGTGATAAAATAAGCATTTACCTGTTTTAATTTTTAAAAGCTAGTTCCTCACAATTTGGGAAAAACACAAACATACTAGACAGAGGTGCATAATGAAGTTCACACTTTCCAATTGGAGAAGCTGTCTTTCAGGGCTGGGTATCAGGCCTAATGGTTAACATGCTGCTTGGACAGCTGCAGCCCACATCAGACTGCCTGGGCTGACGTGCCAAGTCTGCCCCAATGGTGCTGGGCCCAGGGACCTAGAGTAAGGTCCCAGCTTTGGCCTGGCCATTGTAGGCACTGGTGGAATGAACCAGTGGATAGGAGCCTTCGTAAGCCTGAATCCATGGTTTTGGGCATGGTGACCAGAATGGTCTTAATGTATGTAGTAGTACTTTTAAATGTTCAAACTAGGCCAATTAACCTTTTATTACATTAAAAATTTATTAGAAAGCCCATCTACTGGTTCATGAGCTGGGAACTGAATCTGAGGCTCCCACATGAATTCATCTTATTAGTGCCAGAGTCTGCACTGGGCACCGCAGACAGTAGGACAACAGCTAGCCACAGTAGGATTCCAGCTAGCCACATCCCAAATGCATGCTGGCTTACATAAGCAGGACTGACTCCAGGAATTATAGGGTACTCAAGAGGTACAACTGGGCTAGGATGTTTGGAAGTCAGAGTGACAAATCTTCCATATACTGGTTTACTCTCCAGGTGACTACAATGACCAGGCGCTTCTTCCAGGTCTCCAATGTGGGTGGCAGGGGTCCAACCACTTAAGCCATCTTCTTTTCTCAGGCCTTTGAGTGGAACAACTGGGACATGAACCAGGGCCCATATGGGATGCCAGCATTGCAGGTGGCAATTTTACCTATGTCACACTGTTGTAAAGCTGTCTTTAGCCTAGTGAGCTGCGGTGCCGGCCTAATCCTCCTCCTGTGGTGCTGGCACCCTGGGTTCTAGTCTCGGTCGGGGCGCCAGTTTCCGTCCCAGTTGCCCCTCTTTCAGTCCAGCTCTGTGCTGTGGCCCGGGAAGGTAGGATGGCCCAGTGCTTGGGCCCTGCACCCGTGTGGGATTCCAGGAGGAAGCTCCTGGCTCCTGGCTTTGGATTGGTACAGTGCGCCAGCCGTAGTGGCCACTGGGGGGGTGAACCAACGGAAAGGAAGACCTTTCTCTCTGTCTACTCCGCCTGTCAAAAAAAAAAAAAAAAAAAAAAAGCTGTCTTTATTAGGAAAGGTAATATTCCTGCCACCCACTTGGGAGAGCCCCACGAAGCTCCTGGCTTTAGCTGCTGTGGCCATTCTGGGAGTGAACCAGTGGATGGAAGCGCTCCAACTGTACCTTTCAAATAATAAAGAAACATGCTGCCTACTTGACACATGCGCTCTTTAAGGACAGAGTGTAGGTCGTGGCCTTATCACTGACTACCTAGCTCTCCTCTGTAAGAACGCTGTCCATGTGAACTCACTCTTTTTCTTTGCATTCTTTTTCAACCTGAGTCAGGTAGTCCCATCGGGTGTTCTCTGCTTTTTTTCTACATAAGATAAGAACTGTGTCCGTCTTGACCTGGAAGAAAAGCAGGTACAGCTCAGAACACGTGCAGACAGGCATGAACATCAGCAGACAGTCACTCAATCTCCCTGGGTTTGCACGAGTGCTAGCAGTGCCTTTTCAGTTAGTGAAGTAAAACCTGAGTTCCTCCCAACAATAACAAGTGCTAGGAAGACAGAGGAATCCAAGATCCGTGGGAAGGGCGTTCTGGGCGGGTGGAGCAGCCTAGCAGAACGGCTCGTTGAAGGGAAGAGCACGATAGGAAAAGGGGTGAGGCACAGGCAGGTAACAGGTGACGGGAGGAGGTGAGAAAGAGAAGAGAGCAACAAATCTTTCCACAATCATCAATTTAAGTCCTAGGAGCCGTCTGAGTACCCCTTCAAACGTGGAGTTAGCGGACGGAGAAGGCTGCAGGGAGACACACACACGACTTTTAACCTGCTGCATAACGATGCAGAGAATGCCGTGTCTCACCACCCACAGTAAGCCTCATTTATTCAAGTCAGAAGAGAGGTACGGTCTGAATGAGTGCAAAGCATGCACAGTCCTTAGAAAGGCAGCTTCGTTATTTTAACAGATTCTAGCAGCTCCAATTAGGCTAAGCACTTAGTACTGCCTTTTATATAAAAATCTTATCCACAGTGTGCCTATTAATAGCTACTGTTAACGTAAGCACTTTCATGTCAGTGTGTGTCATTCGACCTTTGTGAAATTGTTACCAATGTGCAAAAGGGAAAACTGAGGCACAGAGAAAGTAAACTGCCAACGCTTGAACAACGTGTAAATAATAAAGTGGTATAAAACTCAAGTCTCATCCTTAAGCACTTCCTGGCTGCAATATTCTTACAATCAGTTGACAAACAATTTTCTGTAATATTTAAGGTTTCATAGGCTACAACTACTCAGTACAACTCATAACCAAGTAAGCAGGGCTATGTCATTGCTGGTCCCTGTTAAAGCAAAGTTAACCCTAGTTCATTTCAATTGTAAAGCATCCAGATTACATAATACTATGACCAAAAAAGGAGAGAAGAAACTCACTTTTTTTGAACTGCCTTCCACAGAGATAGGTTTCAACAGATTGTTCACAATCATGGAGTAATTCTTGCCATTTAAGTTCTTTACCAAAAGATCAAATGACCTGTAACACAATCACGAATACATCATCTTTCTGGTTTCTTGTGAAAACACCTACCAGCTTTAATTTCAGGGTCCACAATTCTAAGTCCCTCCTGATGACCCCCATCTTCCCACCACAATGACTCACCGCTCTGTGAAATGCACCTGCACGTTCTCCGTGGGAACGTGATGAACTCCAGTTAGAGTAATGTAGATTTTCACAAACTTATCTGACTGATCCCATCCTAAGGAAAGAAGGGACACAGTCAGACCTCCTCTATTATAACAGCAGATGCACACCACTCATCAGAAAACTCAGGGTTTTTTTTGTTTTGTTTTTTTTTTTTTTTTTTTTTTTTTTTTGACAGAGTGGACAGAGAGACAGACACAGAGAAAGGTCTTCCTTTTTGCCATTGGTTCACCCTCCAATGGCCGCTGCGGCCGGTGCATCTCGCTGATCTGAAGCCAGGAGCCAGGTGCTTCTCCTGGTCTCCCATGCGGGTGCAGGGCCCAAGGACCTGGGCCATAGCAGAGAGCTGGCCTGGAAGAGGGGCAACCGGGATAGAATCCGGCGCTCCAACCGGGACCTGAACCCAGTGTGCCGGTGCCGCAGGCAGAGGATTAGCCTGTTAAGCCACGGCGCTGGCCAAAACTCAGTTTTTATGTTTGTTACTGGCTTCTCATTTTTATTTCACTAAGAAAATTTTCTAGCTATAGAAACTGAACTCAAAGCAGTGAAGTACTCTCCCCAAAGTTAGGTATCTACTAAGTGGTAAAACTTAGCCTTCGTGTTCATTAACCTGAATTTGAATCTATGTTCTTTTTATTCTTTGGAATACACGGTCTTTAAGATGAGCTTATTTACCTTTTTTATGGAGCTACTTTTGTCCTACACCTATATATTAATTCTTCACTAAGCTAGGAGGCTGCTGCTGCTGACCAATCAATTCTACTTCCCAGCACAAGGTAGAATATAAATTTAACAACACTTCTGTTCTGCAGTCAGGCTTCTTAATTTGACTAACACAGTAAATGCCATTGCAGTAGACGCTATCAAACTCTAAGTCTCTGTCACAATAAATATTTACCAACTTCATTTAAGAAGCATACTCCATGAAGAATACATACGTACAAGTATCTCCATATCCCTGTTGCCCAGTCCTCCAGGATAATCAGAAAAGATGCCTGATAGAGTTCTGCACAACTCCATCTAACTTCTCACCACTGATTCAGTCCAACGTCTACACTGACAACAGTTTCTCCCATACATGCCATAATCCTAGGGGTTGGCGTCGGGGCTACGTGGGCAAAGCCGCTGCCTGTGATGCTGGCATCCCATGTGGTGCCAGTTTGTGTCCCAAATGCTCCACTTCCAATCCAAAGCAGCAGCAAATGACCCAAGTGTCTGGGCCCCTGCCATCCATGTGGGAGATCTGGATGAAGCGCCTGAACCAGCTGTTGCAGTCTCTGGGGAATAAACCAGCGATGGAAGGCTTCTCTACAACTGTTTCAAATAAATAAAACCCCGATCCTCCTAGCTCCTCCAGACAGGTCCCTAGAGCCATGAGTGTGCTGTGTGTCTCACAGCACCATGCTGCGCCTCCTGAGCGTGACACACACACTGCCTTCGCTGTGCCTTTCAAGTTGCTGCTCACGTCTCTGCTCACACTGTTCCCCTCCTTGGCCACTTGCTAAAACAGCCTGAAACGTCAATGTCTCCTCCAATTCTATTTATCTCCAGAATTATTTCTTCAGCTACATTCCCATAATATATTAAAATCTCTACTGAAGGGCTGGTGTTGGTGGCGCAACAATTAAAGCTGCCACCTGCAGTGCTGGCAACCCATATGGGCACTGGTTCGAGTCCCAGCTGCTCCACTTCTGATCCAGCTCCCTGCTGTGGCCTGAGAGACCAGTGAAGGACAGCCCAAGTCCTTGGGCCCCTGCGCCTGTGTGGGAGACCTGGAAGAAGCTCCTGGCTCCGGACTGGCTCAGCTCTGGCTTTTGCAGCCATCCGAGGAGTGAACTGGCAGATGGAAGACCTCTCTCTCTGCTTCTATATCTCAAATAACAAAATCTTTAAAAAAATCTCTACTGAACTTGGTTAAGCAAATACCATGAAGCAGCTACTATGTGATGGGTCTATGGCTGCCCCTTACAAGAAAGTTCATGGCTCAGATGCAAGCTGCACAACTTCCAAACACAAAATTCACATTCCATCAAGAAAAAAGTGTGCCTACGTTATTACAGTGTTAGTTGTACACTTACGTCCTAATCACACACTAAGCAGGAACTGGCTTTTAGTCACTATTGTGTATCCATATATTTAAGCACAATAATGGCTCAAAAATATTTCTTTTCCTTTTCTCAGTTAATTTGATGAAATGTACAAAATGACTTAAAATAGCCGTGTTCCACACATAGTGTATTTCAGAATAGTCTGTTGTTCTTGCTAGTCATCATCGTTGTGTTAAATCACCTTATTCTCTTTAGTAATCTAGAGTGTATCCTTTCCTTTTTATCTAATAAAAATACAAAGCACCTTATTCAAGAGAAACTGATGAGTGTTCTAAGATACCAAAACATTCAAAATATTTTAAAAAATAAGTTTGTCGGGGCCGGCGCTGTGGCACAGCAGATTAACGCCTTGGCCTGAAGCACCGGCATCCCATATGGGTGCCGGTTCTAGTCCTGGCTGCCCCTCTTCCGATCCAGCTCTCTGCTGTGGCCTGGGATAGCATTAAAGATGGCCCAGGTCCTTGGGCCCCTGCACCCGCGTGGGAGACCTGGAAGAAGCTCCTGGCTTCAGATCGGCGCAGCTCTGGCCGTTGCGGCCATTTGGGGAGTGAACCAGTGGATGGAAGACTTCTCTCTCTCTCTGTGCAACTCTGACTTTCATAATAAATAAATAAAAATAAATAGAAATAAATAAATAAAATAAAAAAATAAAAATCTTTAAAGAAATCAGTTTGTCAATGGATCACTACTGAGGCATAAATTGCTTACAGACAGAAATCACCAAAGGCACGGGACAAGTCATACCGTAATTGCTGATCTTCACTGTATAGCCCGTTGTGATGGGAGCAACCACAGCAGCCGGCTTCTCACTGTCGAGCTCTGCTTTGCTCTGTGACTTCTGCTGCACCTTGTTCCTCATCTCTGTCTCAATCTTGGACTTCTCTGCTGTAAGGGCATCACGGACTCTTTTCCTGGTAGCCTTTTCTAGCAACGCCTTTACCTCTTCTAGATCCTTCTGTAGCTGTATTAAAATAAAAGGTGAGCCAGTGATGATAAATAAGGCATATCATTTCAAATTACTAGAATAATAGCTAAAAATTCAGAGATTCACCTAAATTTTCTGGGATTGAGCTACAACTTTACCTGCTCTACTGTAAGTAACTCAAGCTGCTGTTTTTTAAACATTTAGTGTCCTTTCAAGATGGTTTTATTCATTAATTTGTCTTTAAGGCAGAGTGACAGAGAGATTCTTCCACCTGCTGGTTCACTCCCCAAAAGGTGGCAACATCTTTCATCCATCCACTGTCCTAGCCCCGGTGACTGCAACAGCCATGGCTGGACCAGGCCCAGGAAGCTGGAATGGAAGCAGAGGAGCTGGGACTCAAACCAGGCATTTTCATATGGCATTCAGGTCCCCAAGTTAGGCTGCTGCACAACACCCACTCTGGAGATTTTAATAAAAGTAATTCAGAGGCTGGTGCTGGGCATAGCGAGTAAAAGCTGCTGCCGCCTGCAGTGCCGGCATCCTACATGGATGCCAGTTTGAGTCCAAGCTGAACCACTTCCGATCCAGCTCTCCGCTATGGCCTGGGAAAGCAGTAGAAGATGGCCCAAGTCCTTGGGCCCCTGCACCAGCATGGGAGACCCAAAGAAGCTCCTGGCTCCGAGCTTCAGATATCAGCTCAGCTCTGGCTGTCGCAGCCATTCTGGGAGTGAACCAGCAAGATGGAAGACCGACCTCTCTCTCTGCCTCTCTGTAACTCCTTTACAAATAAATCAATCTTCAAAAAAAAATGTAATTCAGGAGCTGGTGCTATGGTATAGCAGTTAAAGCTGCTACATGCAATGCCAGCATCCCATATGGGCGCCAGTTCCAGTCCTGGCTGCTCCTCTTCTGATCTAGCTCCCTGCTATGGCCTGGGAAAGCAGTGAAAGATGGCCCAAGTCCCTGGGCCCCTGCACCCACGTGGGAGACCTGGAGGAAGCTCCTGGCTTTGGGGGAGTGAACCAGCAGATAGAAGACACCCCCACCCCATCCCCCACCCCCACCTCTGTGTAACTCTTTCAAGTATATAAATAAAATCTTTTTTTAAAAAAAGTAATTCAGGGGCGCTGTGGTGTAGCAGGTAAAGCTGCTGCCTGCAGTGCCCGCATCCCATATGGGCGCAGGCTGCTCCACTTCCACTTCTCTGCCGTGGCCTGGGAAAGCAGTAGAAGATGGCACAAGTCCTTGGGCCCCTGCACACACGTGGGAGACCTAGAGGAAGTTCCTGGCTTCAGATCCACACAGCTCAGGCTGGGAACTGAACCAGCGGAACAACACCCCCCCCCCCCCCCCCCGCCGCCTCTAACTCTGCCTTCAAATAAATCTTAAAGAAACAACAACAACAACAACAATGTAATTCAGACATTTCCCTATAACATCAGTTTTAGAGTCATCAGATGTTAGAATTTCTTAAGAGATGATAGAATCCACACTGACATAACCCCACCATGGTCAATGATCAGTCTTCACTGATCCTCCTACCCCAAATAAAAAGCTGGTATTTTAAAGACAAAAATAATTAAAAACAAACAACAAAAAACCCTCTGGGCAGGCACCATTGTTACAGGGAGTTACGCTGCTGCTTTTGAGGACGGCATTGCCTATCAGAGTTCAAGTCCTGGCCGCTCTGCTTCCAATCCAGCTTCCTGCTAATGCATCCTGGGAGGTAGCAGGTGACGGCCCAGTACCTCTGTGGGAGAGCTGGCTAGAGCTCCAGGCTCCTGGCTTGGGTCTAGCCCAGCCATGGCTGCTCCAGCCATTTGAGTAGTGAAACAGTAGGGGGAAGATCCCTCCTTCTGCTTTCAAGTAAATAAAAATAAATACTTAAAGTCAACACATCACCTACTGAAATAACTGTACTCTCTATAGAGATTCTGCAAAGATTTTATGAAGTTGCTTAGTTGAAGACACTGTTAGAAAATTAATGAACTGGGGCCAGTTCAAGTCCTGGCTGCTCCACTTCCAATCCAGCTCCCTGCTAATGTGCCTGGGAAAGCAGTGGAGGATGGTCCTGGTGCCTGGGCCCCTGGGCCATCTGGGGAATGAACCAACGGATGGAAGATCCTACCCTCCACCCCTGTCTCTCCCCATCTCTCTGTAATTCTGGCATAAATAAATAAACCTTTAATGAACCTGAGGGCGAGTGTTTGGCCTACAGGATAAGATGCCCCCACGATTCTTCAGAGTGACTGGGTTGGATGCATGGCTCCAGGTTTTGACTCTGGCTTCCTGATAGTACAGAACCTGGGAGCCAGCAGTGATGACGTGACTGGGGTCCTGTCATTCATGCAGAAGATCTGGGCTACTGCAGTTCCAGAGAGGAAACTCTTGTGGTTATTTGGAGAATGAACCAGCATATGGGAGATCTCTTTACCTCTCAAATATGTGAAAGGCAGAATTACAAAGAGAAGGAGAGAGAAGGAGAGGCAGAGAGAGAGAGAGAGAGAAATCCCATCCGCTGGCTCACCCCAGAGTTGGCTGCAACGGCCAGAGCTGTGCTGATCCAAGAGCCTGGAGCTTCTTCCCGGTCTCCCATGTAGGTACAGTGGCCCAAGGACTTGGGCCATTTTCCTCTACTTTCCCAGGCCACAGCAGAGAGCTGGATCTGAAGAGGAGCTGCTGGGTCTCGAACTGGCGCCCTTATGGGATGCCGGTGCTTCAGGTCAGGGCTTTAACCCGCTGCGCCACAGCGCTGGCCCTTAAACCACTCCTCTTAAAATGACTTTATATTCTGGCTTAATACCTGCAACCTAACCAGGGAAATCTTAATTTTTTTGTTTGAAATTATACAAAAAGCTGAATATAATTCAGCATACAGTCCTACAGACTTACTTTTAAGGGTACAGGTTAAAAACTTCTCATGGGACTCCAATGCCATTAAAATTGGTGGTAAAAATGCCATCTTAATTGTTAAAGTGGCCCTATTAAGTGTTAACGTGAACATCTGGATAGGATTAAGTGTTAAAGAGATCATATAAATAACATCAAGTACCTGGTAATAATAATAGAATTAAAAAGGAGGAAATGTCCAACATGGGAAGCAGTCCACACAGCAGACTGTAACACTCTGACCTGAGAATCAACCCTTAAGGCTTCCTGGTCTGGCTGAACGGCCTATGAAAGTGTTTCAGACGTGGAAAGCCAAGACACCGTGGCACAAAATATCCTACATAAAGGATCTCTGTGAGTGAGACCCCAGTGGAAAGAAGGGGCTATCAAAGAAAGATGTACTTTTCTCTAAAGGGAGGAGAACTTCCACTTTGATTTTGGCCTTGTCTAAATACTGACAGAGTTTGTGGTCACAAAAGGCTTCCATAGCCTTGGCAGCTCATGGCAAGAGCCTCGAATGATCACTGATGGCATAAATAAGAGTGTCAGTTGTTAAATGAACAACAGACATCACTGTGCACCTGCTCCCCATGTAAGACCTCTGTCCTTAATGAGTTGTACTATGAGAATCAACTGCAAAACTTATCCTCAAACTGTACTTTATATGTTGTACATGTGTGGATGCAAACTGTTGAAATCAGTGCTTAACATAGAGTTGGTCCTCTTTATATAAACTAAAAATGAACCATAATGAAGAATGGGATGGGAGAAGGAATAGGAGATGGGATGGGAGTGGGAGTGGGAGGGTGGGTATGGGGTAAAGAACCACTATATTCCTAAAGTTGTACCTATGAAATATGCATTCATTAAATAAAAGCTTTAAAAAAGTCTTATATTGTCAGATAACTCAGCATATTATCCAAAGTACAACAGAACTTGCAAGCCTTTGTTTCTTAAGTCTTATAAAGTGCAGTAACCTAACTAGTCCTTCTACCCCAAGTCTTTTATCACCTCATTAACTCAGAATGAGTTAATGTTTTGCCTAATCTGTTCAACAGGTGTGCATACCCTGCCCGCCCGCCCCAAAAAACCTCATATACTAAAACTAAAATAAATTACATCTTTTGAATGGAGATTGAAGACGTTTTAGTTCAAAACAGTTTGTTCATATAATGGTTTCAAAAATTCACATTGATTCTAGTATCAACATAATGAAATATGCTGAAGTGTAAAATGAGCAATTTTTCCAAGTAGGAATTTAGTTATCAAAAATAGAGGAAACAGATCAAATCTAAACAGCAAATTGTTCTGAAAGGGGTAGGAATCCTTTTCATAGTAGACTCAGAAAGGAACTCAGAATTAATGCAGCAAGTACTTCCCAGCTTCTGTCTTCTCAGGCCCCATTTTTTGCCAGTTTTGGCTCTAAAATTCATTTGCAAAAAATAAGCACCACAGCAACTTGCAGCAGGCCTGTTCCGGGGTGTTTTCTCAGTGCTGTTGCTCTCAGCCTGACAACTAGCGACAGTGGTTTCCTGGGTGCTTTTTCTGCACACACTTTAGATGTCCTGATTTACCTTATGTTTCCTGGCTCTACTGGCATGCTTGTTTTCTCACTGCAGAAACTGTACTTCATCTTTATCCTGTACCATAAACACACTTCAGCTTTATTTCCCAATTGATTTCCTACACCTTCACTAGCATACATTAAAACCAAACTACCTAAAAAATGGGCAAAGGACTTAAGTAGACATCTCTCCAAAGAACACAAGCGGCCACCAAGCACTTGAAAAGATGGTGAACACCTTTAGTCATCAGGGAAATGTCTATTGAACTTATGCCGTATCACTTCATTCTCACTGGGGTGGTATCATAAAAACAAACAAAACCCCAGAAACTAACAAATGGTGATGAGGACATGGGAGAAACTAGAACCTTCTTCCTTTTCTGTGGAAATATAAGAAGGTGCAGCCAGTTCAGAAACAGACCTCAGAGTTAGGATCTGACCTCGTGATTCCACTCCTGGGTATGTAACATCTGAAAACGTGTGCACACAAAAACCTGCACACAAGTATTCCATGACCGCATGATTCCTAAGTCGATGCTGAGGTCTGGATACAGCTGGAATCCATCTGCCAAGGTTTCATGTGTTACATACATACTTAGTCCCCAATGTGGTATTATCAAGATGGAACTTTTAAAAGATAGAGCTTAGAGGGACAGCATTGTGGTACAGCAGGTTAAGCAGCCATCTGCAGCGCCACCATCCCATACGGGTGCCAGTTTGAGTCCCGGCTGCTCCACTTCTAATCCAGCTCCCTGCTAATGCGCCTGGAAGCAGAAGACGGCCCAAGTGCTTGGGGCCCTGCACCCCGAGTGGGAGACCCACAAGAAGCTCCAGGCTTCAGCCTCGAACAACCCCAGCCGCTGCAGCCATTTGGGGAGTGAACCAACAGATGGAAGCTCACTCTCTCTACAACTCCCACCCTCCCTCTGTAACTCTGCCCTTCAAATAAATAAAAACCTTAAAAGCTTAGTGAGAGGTGTTAAGTAATGGGGGGTGGGGTGCTGCCTTGAGAAGAGAGTATGGTAGTTCCGTGGCACCCCGGTGGGCTCCTGTGACAATGCATTGTTAGCAAAGCGTGAGCCTGCCCCTCTCCTGCCACGTGAGCGCTCACTCAGGCATATCCACCACGTGGTGGTGCAGCCAGGAGGGGCCTCCCCAGCCTTCACAACTGGGATCTAAGCAGACCTGTTATTTATTAAGTACCAGCCGCGGGTACGTTGTTCCTGCGGGGGGGAAAAAAGGACTGAGACACTCAACACATGGGAACAATTTCAACGTCCAACAGCTGGTGACCGAATGAACAGAACGCGCAGTATCTACACAATGGAGTAGTATTCAACCATAAAAAGGAATGGCTGACTGACACACGGCACCCCATGGACGAACCTGAGCACACGAAGGGAGCCAAAAACCAAAGGGCACATGTAATACCCTACTTCTACAATGCGCAGTACAGGCAAACCCACGGAGACGGAAAGTGGACGCGTGAGGCGGCCAGGGAGCGGCGAGGGGCTGGGGGGCCATGTTGCGAGGGGCGAGGGAACCGTCTGCAGCCAGGCAGCGGCCGGCGATGGCTGCACGACCCGTGACAAGTCGCCGAAGGTGCACTTGAACACGGTTTAAAAGCTGTGCTCCACCTCCACAATGAAGCGCTCGTTGTTTACACGTGCGTTTCTCGGTGTCCGACACGGGGACAGCCCCCAACTCGGAGGGGTCAACGCGAGCTCGCACAGGCGGGACCGCAGCTCCCCCGCGACGCGGACCGCCCTCAGGGCACAGGACACTCAGCTCAATGTGGACACCCGCGGCAGGGCGGCCGGGCTAACACGGCGCTCGGCCCAGGACCTCCCACAGCATCTGTCTACACAGCGCTAGGCCCAGGAGACTTCTCTCTCACAGCATGTCTACACAGCGCTCGGCCCAGGATCCCCCACATCTGTCTACACGGCACTCGGCCCAGGATCTCCCACAGCATCTGTCTACACAGCGCTCGGCCCAGGATCTCCCACAGCATCTGTCTACACGGCGCTCGGCCCAGGAGACTTCTCTCTCACAGCATGTCTACACAGCGCTCGGCCCAGGAGACTTCTCTCTCACAGCATGTCTACACGGCGCTCGGCCCAGGATCCCCCACATCTGTCTACACGGCGCCCGGCCCAGGATCCCCCACATCTGTCTACACGGCACTTGGCCCAGGATCTCCCACAGCATCTGTCTACACGGCGCTCGGCCCAGGATCTCCCACAGCATCTGTCTACACGGCGCTCGGCCCAGGAGACTTCTCTCTCACAGCATGTCTACACAGCGCTCGGCCCAGGATCCCCCACATCTGTCTACACGGCGCTCGGCCCAGGATCCCCCACATCTGTCTACATGGCACTCGGCCCAGGATCTCCCACAGCATCTGTCTACACAGCGCTAGGCCCAGGAGACTTCTCTCTCACAGCATGTCTACACAGCGCTCGGCCCAGGATCCCCCACATCTGTCTACACAGCACACATATCACGATTTCCCACAGCATCTGTCTACACAGCGCTCGGCCCAGGATCCCCCACATCTGTCTACATGGCGCTCGGCCCAGGACCTCCCACAGCATCTGTCTACACAGCACACATATCACGATTTCTCACAGCATGTCTACACGGCGCTCGGCCCAGGATCTCCCACATCTGTCTACACAGCGCTCGGCCCAGATCCCCCACATCTGTCTACACAGAACACATATCATGATTTCCCACATCGGTCTACACAGCGCTCGGCCCAGGATCCCCACACCGGTCTACACGGCGCTCGGCCCAGGATCCCCCACATCTGTCTACACAGCACACATATCACGATTTCTCACAGCATGTCTACACGGCGCTCGGCCCAGGATCTCCCACAGCATCCGTCTACACAGCACACATATCACGATTTCCCACATCTGTCTACACGGCACTCGGCCCAGGATACCCCACATCTGTCTACACAGCGCTCGGCCCAGGACCTCCCACAGCATCTGTCTACACAGCACACACATCACGATTTCCCACATCCGTCTACACGACGCTCCGCCCAGGATCCCCACACCGGTCTACACGGCGCTCGGCCCAGGATCCCCCGCATCTGTCTACACGGCACTCGGCCCAGGATCCCCCACATCTGTCTACACAGCGCTCGGCCCAGAACCTCCCACAACATCTGTCTACACAGCACACATATCACGATTTCCCACAGCATGTCTACACGGCGCTCGGCCCAGGATCCCCCACATCCGTCTACACAGCACACATATCACGATTTCCCACATCGGTCTACACGGCGCTCGGCCCAGGACCCCCCACATCGGTCTACACGGCGCTCGGCCCAGATCCCCCACATCGGTCTACACAGCACACATATCACGATTTCCCACATCGGTCTACACGGCGCTCGGCCCAGCTCCCCCTCAGCAGCTTCCTGACGCAGACGCGGGGAGGGTGGGGAGCCCGAAAGGCGGGAGCGGCGTTGTCTCCACAGCCACACCGACACGGCCGACAGCCGGGACCAGGGGAAGGCCCGGCCGAGCCACCCGGGCCTGGGGCCGCGGGGCGCCAGCATCCGCACCTGCCGGGCCTCGCCGCGCACGCCCGCCGCAGGGCGTCGGGGCCTCGGAACTCGGGCCGCCGCCTGTCCAGTCAGCGCCCAGCGCCGCCCACGGCCCACGGGGCCCGCCCGCCGCCGCCGCCGCGCGCCGCCCGGCCCCGACCCACGCGGACCCCGGGGCGCCCGGCAGGCGGAGGCCGACGAGGCCGGCTCCCTCACCTCTTCCAAAGCCGACGCCATGGTCTGAGCTGCAGCAGCGCGAGCGACGGGAACAGGAAACGCCGCCCCGAGCGCGCTCCGCTCGCGCACCGGCCCGCGACCCGCGCGTGCACCCGACCGTGCGCGGCCCGCCTCCCGCACGCGGAGCCTCTGGAACCTTCGCGAGCCCGCCCGCCGCGGAACGCTCAGATCTCGCGAGCGAACCTGTCAGCCGAGGAGAGCCACGCCCCTTCCCCCCGCCCGGGGAACTGATGCTGTAACCGCGTTGGCCACGGCTGCGCAGTCGCAGATCGGACCAGCTGCCTTAACGCAGCCCCGGAAATAACGCAGAGAGCTTCCGGCACGGAGCGGAAGTCGGCTAGAGAGTCGACTGCGTGCGTCCGCTCTAGGACGCCGGGCTAGTGAGGCGGCCATATTAGCTTAGGCTTGGTTGAGCCTCCGGGAGGAGAGAGAGGCGAAGGCGCAGAAGAAACGTGATAATCATGGAGCATGACCGAAGGGAGGGGTTTGATGTTCAGCGGGTTTGGCGCCGGGAGACGTCACGGCGATCTGGCGTCTAGGCGCTGTGACGTCATCGCGGGGTCCAGGCTGGAGGCGGAGCCGTGTGGACCCCGCGGTGGGCGCGGACCGGCGGGGTTCAGGGATGCTGACAGAGTGCTGTGCTGTGGGCGTCAGGGCCGATGAGGTCGAGCTCCAGAGGAGCCCAGGTTCTGATGTTTATTTATTTATTTATTTATTTTTGACAGGCAGAGTGGATAGTGAGAGAGAGAGAGAGAGAAAGGTCTTCCTTTGCCGTTGGTTCATCCCCCAGTGGCCGCTGCGGCCGGCGCACCGCGCTGATCTGATGGCAGGAGCCAGGTGCTTCTCCTGGTCTCCCATGGGGTGCAGGGCCCAAGCACTTGGGCCATCCTCCACTGCACTCCCGGGCCACAGCAGAGAGCTGGACTGGAAGAGGAGCAACCGGGATAGAATCCAGAGCCCCAACCGGGACTAGAACCTGGTGTGCCGGCGCCGCAAGGCAGAGGATTAGCCTAGTGAGCCGCGGCGCCTGCACGTTTTGATGTTCATGACGTCTGCGGCTCCGCTGAGGACCACCCAACCCCCTGCGAGGTCCGCTAGCCCGCGCCGAGCTCTGGGGGTCCGGGGTCTCGGTGAGGACTCGGACGTGCAGTGCCGTGGGAACACACGCGAGTGCGACACACACTGACACCTGCAGGGAGATGACCTGGAAGGAGGCAGCCTGCGGGGTTGGCGTCGCTGGGCTCCGTGGGGATGACGCCCGGGCCTGCTTAGTCTGTGACAGAGGGGCCGCCGGGGCCTCTTCCGGCAGAGCGGTATTCGGTTTCTGGCTTTGCATGTGGCTGGAGATGTTTGCACTTTGTGGAAACCCCACACACTGTCAACTGTGTAGGTGACGCTGCTTTGCAGGCTGTCCTTCGGGCCAGGCTAGTTTTCCAAGGCGGTAGATGTCGGAGTTCACGGGGCGGGCCAGGAGCCCTACGTTAGATTAGCTGCACCTGTTTTTACAGTGTCTGATAGCCTAGCATTCTCAAGTGCTTAACAAGAGGGAACAAACAGCCGTCACGGTGAATCGTGAGCTAGTGTCGTGGCCACCTCGTTCTAACTGCCCAGACCGTGGCGTCAGGCCTACGTCTTCAGTCTCAGGCCTGCAGCCGGTCTGGTGCTGAGTCTTCAAACTACGTAGACACTCAGACCACTTCCCACGCCTTCACTGCTGCCAGCGGGTGGGGCCGACATCCCAAAATATGGCAGTTGGGCCAACTGAGAGAGTTTGCAGGGCTGTCTCTGACTTTCCCCCTCACTCCCCCCGGAAGCGGTCTAAAACCCTCCCTGGAGAGGTGCCCTTACCACGCCTGGAGGAGAGGAACACCCTTATCTCCAAACCGCAGGGACACAGCAACGGGAACAAACCTTGCTAAGTCCCCCCCGGGTTACTACCCTTAGAGCACACTGTGTTTTCTACAACTCCCCATTCTTCATCAAACCTACTATTAAAAGAAATAGCGCTGGGTCCAGTGGCACACCTGGTTAAGCCATGACCTGCAGCGCCGGGTTCCTGTCCAGTTGCTCCACTTCCAATCCAGCTCCCTGCTATGGCCTGAGAAGCACCAGAGGGTGGCCCAAGTGCTTGGGCCCCTGTACCCACATAGGAGTCCTGGCTCCTGTCATGGGACTAGCCCCAGGCTGATGGGGCTATTTGGGGAATGAACCAGCAGATGGAAAATTGATCTGCGTCTCCCCCTCTCTGTAACTCTGCCTTTCAAATAAAAATCTAAACAATAACCACCATCACCAAGTTTTAACTATTTCTTCAGGTCTTTGTTTCCTTATGAAGGATCTTGTGTAAAACTTACACAAATTTATATGTTTTTCTTGCGTTAATCTGTCTTGTTAGAGGTGCCCCAGACAATGGACCTGAGATGGGCAGACAGAAAAATACATTTTCCTGTCCTACATACTTAAGACCAATCTGTCACTCATGATTTTGTCTGGATTTTTACCTTTTATTGTTTTTTCTCCCTCCCCATTAAGCCTTTACAGTTCATTTTTCCCAGAGTGGAATCATCCTTTGGAACCATCCTATCCCTTTGCTCAGAAGGCCCTGACAACTCTTCTGTTAGGCTTAGAGGAGAGCTTGCCACAGAACACACTTGAAGCTCCTGGCCTCGCTCTAGGATGCTCGGCACGGGCTTCCCTTGTGAGCCTCCTGTCTTCTTTCACAGAACCCCTTGCTCATCGCTCTCTTCTCCTCTCCCAGCTTTCAACACTGCCATTTTTTAGGTTCCTCGAACAGACTGGATTTGCTCTCTGTAACGCTGTTCCCACTGCCTGAAATACTCTCCCCAGATCAACACAGAGCTCATTTCTCAAGTAACACCAGGGAGGCTCCTCCAGACTGCTCCAGTCAGAGCAGCAGTCAGTGGGAGATAGGTGCGATCATCAGCCATCCCCCGTCCACACGCAGAGAGGTTCTGCTTTGGTCAGCTGAGAGTCTGCATGTTTGTTCTTAACGGAGAGGCAGTGCCCATCTGCTGGTTCACTCCCCAAATGCCTGAATCAGCCCTAGGTTGGGCGAGGGCCAGAGCTGGGAGGCAGGAACTCAACCCAGATCGCCTATGTGAGTGGCTGGAACCCAAGTACTTGCACCACCACCCCAGTAGGAAGCTGGAATCAGGAAGTGCAGGTGACCGTTGGACACAGGCCCTCCATTATGGGACACGGGCATATTCAACACCGTCAACTGCTAGGCCAAAGACCCTCTGTCAACTTACGTAGGTGGCGCTGCTTTTGTAGGCTGTCCTTCGGGCCCAGGATAGTTTTCCAAGGCGATAGATGTCAGAGTTCACGGGGCAGGCCAGGAGCCCCGTGAATCCAGTCTGAGAGAGTCCATTACTTGTAACCAAGGAGTCTCCATAGAAAGGGAAGAGGGCAGTGTTGCTGCACAGGGCACCACGCTGCAGGTGTAGTCTGTGTGTTTCCTTTCTCAGTTGCCTGGAATTTAGTGCCAGGTGAGAAGTGTTACAGAAACACTGGGTTCAAGTGATTCAGAGTGAAGTCAACCAGAAAAAAAATCAGGAGGACATGTATGGACTTCGGAACAAATGTTTATTACTATTTCTTGGGGCCCACAGGGCGACACAAGGCCTCGAGAACACCACTGACTCACAAACACAGTCACCTTGTTACTTTCTGGGTTGCATTTGTTTATTTCACAAGGCTTCATTCACACATGAAAATAAGGTACTAATCCAATTCAAGTTCATTACAATTATAAAAGTAAACATTTGTTGGGACAATGTTCAATAAATTGCACTTTTCTTGACAAGCATTACATTTGCATTTACAGAGTGTACTCTACATATACATGGCGTTATGGAAACATCTAACTGGTCAGTGTTCACTGAGGAAGAGGCTGTTCACTGTCTGCTTCTCTTGTGGTCAGCACGGTTCGGACTAGTCAACTCTTTCATCCTCTAGAACTTTCCATTAGAGATGTCGGCAAAATCATAGAGTTCATAAAAACCGGCAGGATAGAATTTCTTCTACCTCCTCAGCAAGGGAAAAGTAGGAGTTGGAGAGGAAGTAAACGGGAGCTGAGAAACGTTCCCTCGTCTGAGCTAGTCCCCACGCATCACACAAAGTGCCCACGGCAGAGGAACTAACCCAAGGCTGTTGGGACACCTCAGATGCCGGGACAGTCTCCAGCTTTGTTCTTGTGCTTTGAGGACACCAGGGCCTTGATGCATTTATGGTCTCACAAACCAGTCTCCTATACTTTATATTTGATAGTTACTAAATGTTACACTTTACTGGAAAAGATTTTACCTGTTAACTAATTGCCAACAAAAAAGCAGAGTGACTTAGAATGTTCATTTTTGACTCAATGAGTCTTTTTTTCTTACTTTTCAGGACGATAAGGCCAGGGTGCAGGCAGGGAGAACGGGACACACTCATGAAGTGTACCAGGAGCATAGTAGGTGTTGGCAGCAGGTAGCAAATTCATGTGGCGCTCGTAAGGCTGACATGTGTGCCTTCCTTTAGATGGGAACTGAGGAGGGAGCACCAGCCAGCTGACCACGAACGCCCAGGAACATCCACTTTACTCACTGCAACCAAGATCAGCATGTCCCGCTGAGGTGCGGTCCCCACTGAAGCCCTCACTGGGGGAGCTTTTACAAGACAGTTGCTAAGGTAGAGTCTTACCTGCACCAGAGGGAGCTGCTAGGAGAGAGGAAACAGGTTTAGTGAGAACATCAGTATGGCGACTAGGCAGAGTGTGTGTCTGGTAGTGGGAAGCACAGGCCATTCAGCTGTTGTCTGGTCTTCCAGCTTTTGATCACTGTGACTGAAATCTCAGTGTACACTTGGGTGCAGGGGTACCTTTAAAATTCCTCGCTCGCTCACTCATTCACTCACACACACACACACACACACACACACCTCGCCCCTCAACGTTGGTCAAACAAAACAGACTTTGCTCATTCTTTCATTTACCTATACTAGAAGCAAGAGAATGAGAGGTATTTTAGAGTTTTTAAGGGTAGATTACAAAATAAGATCATCTTGCTAAATAATTAAGAAAAGATAAAGCAAACAAGATATATTATTTAGAAGTTCATTTTTTGCCCTAATGGGGTCCTAAAACCAGACCACCGCCTTTGGTTTGATGCACAGAATTGATGGGACAGTTAGTAGATCAATTTCAGCTAAAGAAAAGCTCAGTCCCACATGATGGTTACATATGTGACTCTCACGCTAGGTGACTGACTCCCACATCATGGTTACATATGTGACTCACACTAGGTGACTGACTCCCACATCATGGTTACATATGTGACTCTCACGCTAGGTGACTGACTCCCACATCATGGTTACATATGTGACTCACGCTAGGTGACTGACTCCCACATCATGGTTACATATGTGACTCTCATGCTAGGTGACTGACTCCCACATCATGGTTACATATGTGACTCACGCTAGGTGACTCCCACATCATGGTTACATATGTGACTCTCACGCTAGGTGACTGACTCCCACATGATGGTTACATATGTGACTCTCACGCTAGGTGACTGACTCCCACATCATGGTTACATATGTGACTCACACTAGGTGACTGACTCCCACATGATGGTTACATATGTGACTCTCACGCTAGGTGACTGACTCCCACATCATGGTTACATATGTGACTCACACTAGGTGACTGACTCCCACATGATGGTTACATATGTGACTCACGCTAGGTGACTGACTCCCACATCATGGTTACATATGTGACTCTCACGCTAGGTGACTGACTCCCATATGATGGTTACATATGTGACTCTCACGCTAGGTGACTGACTCCCACATGATGGTTACATATGTGACTCTCACGCTAGGTGACTGACTCCCACATCATGGTTACATATGTGACTCTCACGCTAGGTGACTGACTCCCACATCATGGTTACATATGTGACTCTCATGCTAGGTGACTGACTCCCACATCATGGTTACATATGTGACTCACGCTAGGTGACTCCCACATCATGGTTACATATGTGACTCTCACGCTAGGTGACTGACTCCCACATCATGGTTACATATGTGACTCTCACGCTAGGTGACTGACTCCCACATCATGGTTACATATGTGACTCTCACGCTAGGTGACTGACTCCCACATCATGGTTACATATGTGACTCTCATGCTAGGTGACTGACTCCCACATGATGGTTACATATGTGACTCTCATGCTAGGTGACTGACTCCTGCAAGATTCTAGTTCTGTTATCTCCTGTGCTTTCATTTCTGAATTTTCTTAGTTTTCTCACTTAAGTTGGAAAATGTTTGAAGAAAGTGGAGCAGGGGGTAAAGTAAAATCAATATACAGAGAAATATTGTTTAATGAAGCAAGATGAATACTATTAAATATCCCAACCTAGGTATAAAAGTTGCTTTTCTACTTTCCCAGGGAAATTTCAGCCAATAAAGAAGAAATTATTTAATAGCTGGAAGAGGTGAAGAGAGATACTGGTTATATGGAAAGGTAGGTTTTAGGCCTATATGGCATTCCTATTAGTGTTTCTGATTAGCACTCATAATACAGGACAGAAGGTAAGTGGGAATTTCTTTGCATTAAATTACATGTAACTAAATATAACCAAATTGTGACACAGCCCAGGATGTGGGAAGCTAGCAAACATATGCACTGCAAAACTCAGCTTGGTTTCTTTCAGCTTCAAAGAATGTGTTAAACAAGATTCTCAAGATATAAAAACTACTGAACTGGATTATTGACTTGAATTTCATTCACCTAGTTTATTCTATAGAATTTAATGAAAAGAGAAATGGTAATTCTTAGATGTTGCAAATACTGTATTTTGGGAAGATTGTTTTACATACTGTGTACATACTAGGAAAAGATGGAAAAACACCAAGATGTTTGAAAATTCCCAGAATATGTGGCTGGTCAATTTCTTTATAAAAGAAATTTACGAGAACAGTTGCAATTCTCACCAATATCCCAAAATAAGTGAAATTAAAACTAGTAGTTACCTCACGCTGAGAGGCTTGAGTTTTCAAACAACAGAGAATGAAGGCCCTGTGGTCTGGAACATTACTATCACAGCACTGTGTGCAGGACCACATCACATCCCAGATTCTCCACTTTCTTCCCAGCCTTACTTTGGCTACTAACTAAAAGATACTGCAGTAAGGGACATGTAGACTATGGTATCTCTAAACATACTCAAGTATAGAAAGCGGCTGGAGAAAGGGGAAAAATCCGTATATTTCATAATCACTTCAAAGAGTAAAAGAGAACTCAGCAGACAGACCTCATTCTTTTGGAATGGATGAACCTACTGATTTTGCTTAAAGGAAAAAAGTACAGGGACTCTGCAGCTGCACCTCGGGACTGGACCTAGAGCCACTCTGTCTTCTTCCTCGTAGGGAGAATCATGCACCGGAGGCCTGCTGTGGAGTGTGCTGCGCTCGGTGTGGACTGTGAAGGTCACAGCACAAGGGGACGTTTTACATTTAGCTGGCTATCGGATAAGGCGACTTGCACAGGGCTTCTTGGAATCAAAGCACACAGCACCACTAAAGCTAACAGACCATACTAAGTGATTTACAAAAACAACTGAACAGACCATACTAAGTGATTTACAAAAACAACTGCCAAGATATAACTTTCTAGCCATTTTATTTTACAAGAAAAAATATATTAGCTTATCTAAATCGCCAAGTAGGGAATGTAGAGTCCATGGAGACACTTGGAATGCTGGGTCACTTTCTGGGTTGGCAAAAAGAAATGAGTTTTCTGATGCAAGATGAGAGAAGAAGAAGGAAAGGAGAGATTTCTGTAAGAACAGAGCTATCTGATGGACGGTGAAGCAGCTAACAGATAACCCGGCCACTTTTACGAGCTGTGCATGGTATGGGCCAGATGAAGGGGATTTCACTTTGGAAACAGCACATGAGAGGAGAGGGTCTGGCCTGAGCAGGCTGCAGGACCTCCCCCGGGGTTGAGAGGGCCCCTATCGGGTGCATTCCTTACAACGGCAACATATGGCACACGGGAGAAGCACTCTGGCACTAGGTTGGTAAGATCTTTTGCAAACAATTACGTTCAACAGTGAAGCCAAGAATGAGCATCAATACGTGTTACTGTACACAGCTGACAGTTGTCTGATTGGTGTGAAAGGACCAGAGGCCTCCAAAGCAGCTCAGAAAAATGGGAACTTCAGTTTTGTCCTTACCAAAGACCTTCCTGCAAGCAGGAGTCGTACAGGATGTTAAATATAACTGAAAAAAAATATTTCTAACCATTTTTAAGCAACAGCTTCATCTTTCCATGAGGTAAGTATTTCTATAAACATCTTCAATCAAAAATGTCACAAATGCATTTGAATCTTCATCTCCATGGACCTGGAGCACGTTTTTAGGGAGCCACAGAAGTCAGGAAGAGTTGCCTAACGTTACAGTAGGATGACGCGAAGCTGACCTCACCTTCCCATCTTAAAACTACGTCCTTGAACAAAGTCCCAGTACGTGAGTGCCCTTAGCTCAAGTGCAGCCAGCACTCTGTCGCTCTGTCAGTGGCCCCCTAAGCACAGCTGGAGCTCACCCTCTGGTCTCCCCCTAAGCACAGCTGGAGCCCACCCTCTGGTCCCCCCCCCGAGCACAGCTGGAGCTCGGCCTCTGGTCCCCCTGAGCACAGCTGGAGCTCACCCTCTGGTCCCCCTGAGCACAGCTGGAGCTCACCCTCTGGTCCCCCTAAGCACAGCTGGAGCTCACCCTCTGGTCCCCCTGAGCACAGCTCACCCTCTGATCCCCCTGAGCACAGCTGGAGCTCAGCCTCTGGTCCCCCTGAGCACAGCTGGAGCTCACCCTCTGGTCTCCCCCTGAGCACAGCTGGAGCTCACCCTCTGGTCCCCCTGAGCACAGCTGGAGCTCACCCTCTGGTCCCCCTGAGCACAGCTGGAGCTCACCCTCTGGTCTCCCCCTGAGCACAGCTGGAGCTCACCCTCTGGTCCCCCCCTGAGCACAGCTGGAGCTCACCCTCTGGTCTCCCCCTGAGCACAGCTGGAGCTCACCCTCTGTCCCCCTGAGCACAGCTGGAGCTCACCCTCTGGTCCCCCCTGAGCACAGCTGGAGCTCACCCTCTGGTCTCCCCCGAGCACAGCTGGAGCTCACCCTCTGGTCCCCCCCTGAGCACAGCTGGAGCTCACCCTCTGGTCCCCCCTGAGCACAGCGGGAGCTCACCCTCTGGTCCCCCTGAGCACAGCTGGAGCTCACCCTCTGGTCCCCCCGAGCACAGCTGGAGCTCACCCTCTGGTCCCCCCTGAGCACAGCGGGAGCTCACCCTCTGGTCCCCCCCTAAGCACAGCTGGAGCTCACCTTCTGGTCCCCCCCTGAGCACAGCTGGAGCTCACCCTCTGGTCCCCCCTAAGCACAGCGGGAGCTCACCCTCTGGTCCCCCTGAGCACAGCTGGAGCTCACCCTCTGGTCCCCCTGAGCACAGCTGGAGCTCACCCTCTGGTCCCCCTGAGCACAGCTGGAGCTCACCCTCTGGTCCCCCTGAGCACAGCTGGAGCTCACCCTCTGGTCTCCCCCTGAGCACAGCTGGAGCTCACCCTCTGGTCCCCCTGAGCACAGCTGGAGCTCACCCTCTGGTCCCCCTGAGCACAGCTGGAGCTCACCCTCTGGTCCCCCCTGAGCACAGCTGGAGCTCACCCTCTGGTCCCCCCCTGAGCACAGCTGGAGCTCACCCTCTGGTCCCCCTGAGCACAGCTGGAGCTCACCCTCTGGTCCCCCTGAGCACAGCTGGAGCTCACCCTCTGGTCCCCCCCTGAGCACAGCTGGAGCTCACCCTCTGGTCCCCCCCTGAGCACAGCTGGAGCTCACCCTCTGGTCCCCCTGAGCACAGCTGGAGCTCACCCTCTGGTCCCCCTGAGCACAGCTGGAGCTCACCCTCTGGTCCCCCCCTGAGCACAGCTGGAGCTCACCCTCTGGTCCCCCTGAGCACAGCTGGAGCTCACCCTCTGGTCCCCCTGAGCACAGCTGGAGCTCACCCTCTGGTCCCCCTGAGCACAGCTGGAGCTCACCCTCTGGTTCCCCCCCCCCCTGAGCACAGCGGGAGCTCACCCTCTGGTCCCCCTAAGCACAGCTGGAGCTCACCCTCTGGTCCCCCTGAGCACAGCTGGAGCTCACCCTATGGTCCCCCCCTGAGCACAGCGGGAGCTCACCCTCTGGTCCCCCCCTGAGCACAGCTGGAGCTCACCCTCTGGTCCCCCCCTGAGCACAGCGGGAGCTCACCCTCTGGTCCCCCTGAGCACAGCTGGAGCCCACCCTCTGGTCCCCCTGAGCACAGCGGGAGCTCACCCTCTGGTCCCCCCTGAGCACAGCGGGAGCCCACCCTCTGGTCCCCCTGAGCACAGCGGGAGCTCACCCTCTGGTCCCCCCTGAGCACAGCTCACCCTCTGGTCCCCCTGAGCACAGCTGGAGCTCACCCTCTGGTCCCCCCCTGAGCACAGCTGGAGCTCACCCTCTGGTCCCCCCCTGAGCACAGCTGGAGCTCACCCTCTGGTTCCCCTGAGCACAGCTGGAGCTCGGCCTCTGGTCCCCCTAAGCACACTGGAGCTCACCCTCTGGTCTCCCCCTGAGCACAGCGGGAGCTCGGCCTCTGGTCCCCCTAAGCACAGCTGGAGCCCACCCTCTGGTCTCCCCCTGAGCACAGCGGGAGCTCGCCCTCTGCAGGCCTCTCTGGGGAAAGCCCTGTAAGTCTGCAACTCAGCAATGGCCACCTTGGCCTTCACATTGGCTGCAGACACAGCTGTTCAGTACTCAGGAAGCTGCAAGCCCAGGTGGGTTCTTCAAAGGAGCCGTTGGAACACCAGAGCCAAGAACATCCACCATCACCAGAACCTCAGCCCCTTTCCCTGCTCGTGTGTTCCAACAGCCGGCGTGCTACAATAGCCGGTCCCTTCCACAGTTCTTGGCACTTCACTCCCAGATGTACCCACAGAAAGCAAAGATAACCCCAGTATCTCTGGGGACGCTTCAATCTCCGGTCTGTTCTTTCCTTTGGACAGATCACCATCACCCTGGGAATCACTCTCGGGAGGAAACCTGAGGTCACGGCTGGCCCCACAGTGTGCTTTAGCTGACTGATTCTGAAAGGGTAAGAGCTGCAGGTTTCAACTTTTGCGGGTTTGTTTGTTTTGTTTTTTTGCTGTGGCAAAGATCTTCCTACCACTTCAACCTTGGAATAACAGATGTCTCCATTCTTAAGATAAAAATAATTATGAATAATTAGTTGTAAATACAAAGCATTTAGTTCTGAATTACTTATTTCCCACTAAACGTCAGGCATACAAAATAACGTGGAATACTATGACCCATCTGAACACAGCCTTCCACTAAGAAGCTGGAAAACAGGTATTCAGCATTCTGAAGCGGGCTGGTTCTAGCATCCCTTTGAAAAGTGTCGTGTAAGAAAGAGCGAGCGCTACTCGGAGATTCTGGCTTGCTTTCCGGCCTCCTTGACTCCCCTTCCGAGGGACCAGGCAGAGCCCTCCTGGGTGTCCGCTGCTTTGATCCTTGTGCTCTTGGGCTGGGGGGAGGTGGGAACTATGTGCTCTCCTTGGCTGGCTGGCTGGCCTGTGGCGGCTGCAGAGGCTGCGTGCCTGTGGCCGTTTTGATGGAGTTCAGGGTTTTGCTAAACCAAGAGTTTTTTGCAGCTTGGATTTCATTCATAAGGGCTCCTCTCTGATGTTCAAGTTCCTAATTAAAGAAAGAAAATCATTTAAGTTACATAAATGTTTTCTCTACCAGCAGGGGGTAAAAATAAAAGAGGAGCACAGTGTTGTGGACTCCCCAGGTCTACGCAGCCGCAGGTTTCCTCCCACAAAACCCAGGAGAGATTTAATTGGCTTCGTAATGCAAGGAAAAAGCTGGCGCTGAAGGAGTTACCACTAACACCTGAGCCCGAGCTTTCTCGGAACAGTAAAATAAAACCTCATTTTATTCCTTTTTTTCCCCCCTCTGCAATGTAGGCTGCAAGTTGAGATATTATGTTTAAAGCCACAAAAATAAAGTTACGGCCAGATCGAATTGTTACTGTTGGAGAAAGCATGAATGGTTCCAGCTCCACAGGCGAACGCCTTCGCCCTTTAGAACATACGAGGTCTGCAGCCACACATGGCTGGGCCCGCCAGCTCAGCGAAGCCTGGTACCGGCTGCTCGAGGCGGTGGGTCAGAACCTCTGGTATGCAGGAAATGGGCACAGTACATAAGAAGCCGGGCGGTTTTTCTAGTTATGGTATCCTCCAATGTGAGGAGAGAGACTGAAGCAAAGGATCTGGCAAAACCTGCGAAGATTAAAAAAAAAAATCTCGGGGCAAACTAAAAAAGCACATGCTTAAGGTCTCGCGAGGTGTAACTGTCATTACTAGAACTGCATTTAAACTGATGCGTTTGTTTCTATACGAGTGCTCGCCGTAAGGTGCACACGAGTGGACAGCCACGTGTACTCATTTATCCCAGCAGCTCTGGTTCTGACCCACACAGATGTATTCCAAGGTTCTACAGCTCCGGGCCAGTACCGTTCCCTCTCCGTCTTCCGAGCCACCGACCTGGATCTTACACTTGGCCTCCACCAGCTGCAGCTTGGTTTGCGCCAGCTCCAGCTCCATCTCCCTCAGCTGCTTCTTGAGCGCGTCCTTCTCCTCGTCGGGCTCCGCCCCCTGGGCCTCTCTGCTCGGGGCTGCTACTCGCAAGGCGTCCTCCTTGCTGAAAACCTCACTGCAGTGCTGGCACGCCATCATTCTGCCCTGAGAGCCGAGAGAGACAACATCAACGACGCTGTGGGCTAGCTCCCCGCTCACACGGGATGATCTGATCTTTCAGACATTGTTATTGTCCTCAAAGGCAGGTGGCTGTGTGTGTGTGCGTGTGTGTGTGTGTGTGAGAGAGAGAGAGAGAGAGACAGAGAGTACAGTCAACACAAGGCCCAACTATGCAATACAGGGGCTCTTTTTTCTTGAAGTACTTCTACAAAGTCCTTAGCGGTAGAAAATATGCTTTATGGGGCCAGTGCTGTGGCACAGTGAGCTAAATCCCTGGCCTGCAGTGCCGGCACCCCATATGGGCGCTGGTTCGAGTCCCAGCTGCTTCACTTCCGCTCCAGCTCTCTGCTGTGGCCTGGGAAAGCAGTAGAGGACAGCCCAAGTCCTTGGGCCCGTGCACGTGTGTGGGAGACCTGGAGGAGGCTCCTGGTTCCTGGCTTCGGATCAGCGCAGCTCTGGCCACTGCAGCCATCTGGGGAGTGAACCAGCAGATGGAAGACTTCTCTCTCTCTTTCTCTGGCTCTACCTCTCTCTGTAACTCTTTCAAATAAATAAAAAATAAATCTTAAAAAAAAAGAAAATACACTTTATTTATCTGAAACCTGTCCTAGAAATTTTGTGCTACCCCCTGCTCTCACTAGATGCCAAGTCCCACCCCATATGCTCTACCTGTAGTATTTCACTTCATCCTAAAGCAACCATAAAGAGCGGGCACTGTTATCCCCATTTTATGATGTAGAAACTCGAGCATTTAAGTAACCGACTGTAATACATGAAGGAAGGTCATCCTGACTCACTTCAACCGCAGCTTGCGAGAAGGCACAGGTTCTGCTGTCTACGGGAGTAACAGAACTGCCTCCGCCTGGGCTGCCAATCAGACACATGGCAATGGGCTCTCCTTCAGGGGGCAGTGCTATGGTTTTCCCACGGTATCTTTAAATAGAATTTAGAGACAAAGTCCACACTCTCTATATTCTGTGACCTCCTGTTACAACAAGTTACATGCGTGCATTCCCATACCCACGCTCCTTGCACATGTGGCAAAACTCCATCCACTTCTACACCACCGGGCACATGTGACATCACCAGGCAGCCCTGAGGACTCCACCATCATCAACATCTTCCTCTGATGTGTCCAAGCCCTGTGCGCCTCAGGCCTCGATCCCTGTCACTATCCCAGTCTCCACTGCCTTCTCTTCCCACCCATAATGCCGTGTTCATTCCCCTACCTGGTTAATAGTCAACAGACTCATTAAAAAACACTTATCACTCTCTTAAAAACATTCCAGAATATTAACCCAGTACTGGCACAAAAGAGCTATCTGAAAACATGTTGACTACATAACGTTGTGTCTTTTTATTAAATGTTCACCAAGCCTGGTACACAATCTTATTAGGCTGAGCCGTATGTAGCAATGCACCAATCTCGCCAGAGGTGTGATGACCTTTAAGCCAACAGAAACCCATGCGCAGAGACAGCACTTCAGAGGGCGTCAAGGAATTGGAAATGGCTCCAGTAGACAGGGAGCGACACCAGAGTGAGAGAGAAGTGGGCCCAGCGCTCTCCGAGGCCAGGCTGCGAGGCTCATTAAATACCGTGCCACCAGATCCTGACCCTGTCTTAGAGACGATGTGCTCATTCACTTCACCAAGCCCTAAGCTCCATGGAGGCGCAGGGGGCAGCTGTGCTTCGTGTGGGGGTGCTGCCGATCCCCACCCAGCATCCCACTGCGCCTTCTGCCTCAGTAGCAGGCCCCTGGCTCTATGGGAGCTGGCGACGTGCCCAGACCAAGGGTGACATTTTGCAGATTCCCTTGAAGCAGAGTGTGGTCATAAAACTGAGTTCTGAGATAGAAACAGAGTGTGAGGAGGGACTTCTAAGAAGGTTGCTAAGCACAAACTCACTGAGCTGGAACGAAGCCCTTGTATCTTTGCATCTCTTCGTGGCCTGGCATTCTGCTGTGGAGTGTGGGTGGGATGCTGGAAGCCTAGCTGACGGGTCTGGCTGTGAGCTGACCTTGAGGATGGAAGCCCGCTGACGGGTCTGACTGTGAGCTGACCTTGAGGATGGAAGCCCGCTGACGGGTCTGGCTGTAAGCTGACCTTGAGGATGGAAGCCCGCTGACGGGTCTGACTGTGAGCTGACCTTGAGGATGGAAGCCCGCTGACGGGTCTGACTGTGAGCTGACCTTGAGGATGGAAGCCCACTGACAGGTCTGACTGTGAGCTGACCTTGAGGATGGAAGCCCGCTGACGGGTCTGACTGTGAGCTGACCTTGAGGATGGAAGCCCGCTGACGGGTCTGGCTGTGAGCTGACCTTGAGGATGGAAGCCCGCTGATGGGTCTGGCTGTGAGCTGACCTTGAGGATGGAAGCCAACTGACGGGTCTGACTGTGAGGTGACCTTGAGGATGGAAGCCCACTGATGGGTCTGACTGTGAGCTGACCTTGAGGATGGAAGCCCACTGCTGGGTCTGGCTGTGAGGTGACCTTGAGGATGGAAGCCTAGCTGACGGGTCTGGCTGTGAGGTGACCTTGAGGATGGAAGCCCGCTGATGGGTCTGACTGTGAGCTGACCTTGAGGATGGAGGCCCACTGACAGGTCTGGCTGTGAGGTGACCTTGAGGATGGAAGCCTAGCTGACGGGTCTGGCTGTGAGGTGACCTTGAGGATGGAAGCCCGCTGATGGGTCTGACTGTGAGCTGACCTTGAGGATGGAGGCCCACTGACAGGTCTGGCTGTGAGGTGACCTTGACAATGGAAGCCCACTGATGGGTCTGACTGTGAGCTGACCTTGAGGATGGAAGCCCGCTGACGGGTCTGACTGTGAGCTGACCTTGAGGCTGGAAGCCTGCTGATGGGTCTGACTGTGAGGTGACCTTGAGGATCGAAGCCCACTGATGGGTCTGACTGTGAGCTGACCTTGAGGATGGAAGCCCACTGATGGGACTGTGAGGTGACCTTGAGGATGGAAGCCCACTGACGGGTCTGACTGTGAGGTGACCTTGAGGATCGAAGCCCACTGACGGGTCTGACTGTGAGCTGACCTTGAGGATGGAAGTCCACTGATGGGACTGTGAGCTGACCTTGAGGATAGAAGCCCGTGCTGAAGATGTGTGGTCTCAACTGGGAAGTGGGGGCCACTGGTGATGCCGGAGTTGTACCTTTCAGTCCTAGATTGCTTCTCCATGGGATAATTTACACCTCTGAGGTTTCAGCCAGTGCTATCTGGGGCTTCGCATATGTGGCTGTTCTAATCTAAACTGATACGTGGAGGTACACAGTCCAATTCAGACTGGCGGAGGCTGGCAGCAGCGAAGGTGCCATTTGGGATGCCCGTACCAGAGTGCCTCGGCTCCTCTGTTTCCAGTCTAGCTTCCTGCTGACGCACACCCCGGAAGGCAGCAGGTCATGGCTCAAGTGCTTGGGTCCCTGCTGCCCATGTGGGAGACCTGGATGGAGCTCCACGCTCCTGGCTTCTGCCTGGCCCAGCCCTGGCTGCTATGGGCATCTGGGGGAGTGAACCAGTGGATGGAAGGTCTCTGTCTCTCTCTTGCTGTCTCTTTGCCTTGCAAATAAAATTAAAATGAATTTTTAAAAAAGTATTATTTGAGGATGTTCATTCTGATCGTGGTAAAGAGGATGAATGGAGGTGAGTTGATGAAGAACTGGGAAAGCCCGAAGCTTCCACAGCTAACGCGAGGAGGAGAGCACAGCACTGGAGAAAGGGGACGTAGGGAAATCACTACAGCTATGGACTTTAGAGTCTGACTCCCTGGGTTCAAATCCTGGGTCTACCAACTACCAGCAGCGTGGCCTCAGCTAAAGGAATCGCCTGTTTGGGGTCTTATGATCAATACAAGACGACAGAATGATGTCCATGTGCTACGGCAGTTACAAGGTTAAATAGGTAACACATGCAACGTGTTAAAACCGTACACGGGGAGTGTTTAGTAAGCGTTAGCTGCTCTTTATTCTAGCAAAAACAAATCCACGCCCTTTCTCGGATGGCCGGCCCTTCATCACACAGTCTGACCTATCACCCAGTATTCCCTCTAGTTCCTCAGCACGTATTCCGGCCACACCAGTCTCCTTCACCAGACTCTGAAATGCCTCTTTCTTTCTTTCTTCCTTTCTCCCTTTCTTCCTTTCTTTCTTTCTTTCAGATTTATTTAAAATGTAGAGAGAGAGAGAGAGAGAGAGAGAGAGAGAGAATCTTCCATCTGCTGGTTCACTCCCCACCCGCAATAGTGGGAGTTGCACTGATCCGAAGCCAGGAGCTTCCTCTGGGTCTCCTGCCCGGGTGCAGGGGCCCAAGGACTTGGACCATCTTCTAGTGCTTTCCCAGGCCACAGCAGAGAGCTGGATTGGAAGTGGAGCAGCCGGGACTCAAACCAGCGCCCATATGGGATGCTGGCACTGCAGACGGGGGCTTTACCCGCTGCGCCGCAGCGCAGGCCCCTGAAACGCCCATTC
This sequence comes from Lepus europaeus, assembly GCF_033115175.1. Lineage (NCBI taxonomy): Eukaryota > Metazoa > Chordata > Mammalia > Lagomorpha > Leporidae > Lepus > Lepus europaeus. The sequence continues at coordinate 156,744,779 of NC_084831.1, forward strand.
TACGTCTGTGTCTTCATCAGCACCACCTCCTCCCCCATGGCCTTTCTAGCCTTTCCGTCCGAGTGGACGCTCCTCGCCCTGCTTCAGGCCAGCCCTCCGCAGCCTTCCTCACTCTGCGGTTCTCCTGACACACCCACTCTACAAGGGCTCGTCCATGCTCTGCACTGGGGAACTCATTCCTAAACGCGTCCAGGACATTTGTAACTTCTGTCACAGGAAAATTCGGAGCCTGTGGTTTTTGTTACAGAACGGCAGCCTCACAGCTGAGCCTCAACAGAGCAGGGTCGGTGTAAATCCCATTTCATTCTTATTTCCATCAACATTTCAGTTCTGGATAGCTAATCCTCTCATGACGAGAAAGTTCACCAGTGGCCCCACTACGTACAAACGCGCTCGACGCTAAGGAGGAAGAAGTGCACATGTTGACCAGAAAGAGAAGAACGATGTCGAAACTGCAGCCGGTTCAGAGCGGGAGATACCAGCTCCACGCTCACCAAAGATCTCGGACTGCGGTCCTGGAACACGAATCAAGAAAGATCCCCCACATTTTGAACAGAGGGTCAGAGCAAAGTTCACGTGTTCAGGTTATAACACAGAAGTGTGTATCTGTTGGAAGTCTAAGCCCTTTCGTACACCATCTTGTTTAGCCTACAAACAGGTTCTGAGCCGGGCAACGTCTTCTCTGTTCCAGAAGGCAAAGCAAAGCTGAGAACGGCTCCGACAACTTCTCCAAGTTGTTGAATTCACCCAGGTAGCTCAACTGCCCAGAACACATTTATTTACTAGTATGAAGCCGGGACACATGCAAACAGGACGACGGCAGGCTTCTGTGACACTGCTCCCAAGAGCTGTGCCAACAGGTGCTCCTGAAGAATACCAGCCTATTTGGCTTGGGGTTGTTTCTACAGCGTTAAGCAATCTTTTCCTCAACTAGCAAATCTGACTCAAAGCGGCAACATAGTGAGTTCCACCACCAGGGGGCAGCATATAAACAAATGCTGTAGGGTTTTTTTCTTTTCCCCCCACAAACCAACCTCTAAAAAAATGTGGTGGAAGAATCGGTCAGCTACCCAACTTGGATTTTTCCAGGCAAGTTCTACATTGCCTACGGAGTTGACTCTCCAGGAGCGTGACAGGACAGTCCTGCCCAGTCACATCAATGCAGGCACAGACGTGGGCAGCTGAGGAGCTGCACGCTGGCCCTCACGGGAGGGATGCACAACCTCTGAGCTGGTAGGGAAGGTGGCCATACCCCCTGCAGGAGACAGGTAAGCCATTCGCTGTAACTTCTAAGTCCTTTCATTCAAAATGGGGCAGGAGGGTCCTTTCAGGTACGTATAAAACTGTACGTCACAGGGCTGGCTCAGTCCTTACCTTTACCACTTCCAGCTCCTCCTTGCTGGCTGCTTGCTGTTTCTCGAGCCTGGTGCTTAACTGGGAACAGATCTAAGGAAAAGAAAAGAGGTGATTTATCACAAAGAGGAATGACCTGGTACATGTGCACCGAACTGTTGATCAAGTCACATATTACTCCAGCATTTGGATCCTAGAAGAGGTTTTCAAATGATAGCCCTGCAAATGCCAGTCATTTTTTTTTTTTTAAAAAAGATTTAGTTATTTATTGAAAGGCAGAGTTACAGAGAGGCAGTGGCAGAGAGAGAGAAGGAATGGAGGGAGGAAGGGAGGGAGAGGGAGAGGGAGCAGAGCAGTCCTCCATCCACTGGTTCACTCCCCAAATACCTGCAGTGGCCAGAGCTGGGCTGATCCAAAGCTGGGAACCAGGATATTCTCCCAGGTCTCCCACATGGGTGCAGGGGCCCAAGCACTTGGGCCTGGGCCCTCTTCCACTGCTTTCCCAGGCCATCGCAGTCAGATGGATTGGAAGAGGAGCAGCTAGGACATGAACTGGTACCCATATGGGATGCTGGCACTGCAGGGGGAGGCTTAGCCTACTACATCACAGCACAGGCACCAATAAATAATCTTAAAGATAAAAGTAGCCGAATGAATAAAACAAAATAACCAGAAAGCAATATGCACTAAAACTGTCATCCAGGGGTTTGTCGACACAGTGTAGAAATTAAAAGGTTGGGAGTGGCACTGTGGTGTAGTGGGTTAAGCCGTAATCTGCTAGGGGCACTGGTTCGAGTACTGGCTGTTCTATTTCTGACCCAGCTCTCTGCTAATGAGCCTGGGAAAGCAGCAAAAAATGACCCAAGTGCTTGGGCCTCTGCGCCCAAATGGTAGACCCGGATGAAGCTCCTGGCTTTGGCTTGGCTCAGCCCTGGCCATTTGGGAAGTGAACCATCAGTTGGAAGATCTCTTTCTCTGTAATTCTTTCAAAGAAATAAATCTTTAAAAAAACGAAAAGAAAATTAAAAACTTGGGTGCTGGAGTCAAATGTGAGTTTTAATGTGGCTCCAGCCCTACTACTTTATAGCTCTGTGACTTGGGGCAAATTCACTAATCTTTCTGTTTCTGCATGACTGAAAAGTGCTGTACAGTGATAACCAAGTGGAAAAATAAATGTAAAGAGTTTAGACAGCACTGGCCAAGTGCTCAATAAATATGATCTATTAGCAGTAGTAGACTTGACCCTGAGATATGGTAAAAAGAAGCACTAGGATCTAGTGGAAATAAGTGTCTTCAAAGGACAAAAACTCTGTTTAAAAATACTGGATATTCAAACCCACTGGAATAAAACAAAAATCTTTTATTTTAGAAAAAGCGATGAAAGCCAGGTGATGTCAAGTTTAAGCACGGTTTGGGCTGGAAACACATACGGTCTCTGCTGTTATCAAAACAGACATGAAAATAGCTTGAGGCCAGAGCTTGCTTGTTGAGATCAGTTTCCAATTTCTCCTGATCCAAACCTGAGGAACAATCAGTAGGAGTATATGGACTGATACCAAAAACAAAGGATTGGGGCTGGCGCTGTGGTGCACCAGGTTAAGGACCTGACCTGAAATGCCAGCATTCCATATGGGCACCAGTCCCGGCTGCTTCACTTCTGATCCAGCTCTCTGCTGTGGCCTGGGAAAGCAGTAGAAGATGGCCCAAGTCCTTGGGCCCCTGCACCCATGTGGGAGACCTGGAAGAGGCTCCTGGCTCTTGGCTTCGGATCGGCACAGCTCCAGTCCAGCCATTGTGGCCAACTGGGGAGTGAACCAGTGGACCAGTGGATGGAAGACCTCTCTCTCTCTCTGTCTCTCTCTCTCTCTCTGTGTAACTCTGACTTTCAAACAAATAAATAAATCGTTAAAAGAAAATTAAAAAAAGACAAAGGATCACCCTGATAATTTCTGAAAGTCAGGTAACCTTTAAAATAAACCAGAACGTTCTGAAATAGAGCCAATGACAGCCACTTCCAACGCAGCAACTACAGAATGCATCTAGGTTACGTTTTCTATCCCAAGTGTCTTCAACCAGATGGCTCTGTTGCCTTTCCATACTGTTTGCCAGGTAATAGTCAAGAATAGCCCTAAGGATTGCTATGTGAAGAGTTATATGCACATGGTGGCCACACATGGCATGACACGGCAATGAAGAACATGTACCTGCAGGGGTGGCTAGTGTTGTAGCACTAGCCTTTTCTTCCTTTTTAAACTTTTCACATTTTTTAAAAATTTACTTGACAGGTAGAGTTATAGACAGTGAGAGAGAAAGACAGAAAGGTCTTCCTTCCGTTGGTTCATTCCCCAAATGGCCACCATGGCCGGCACTGCGCCGATCCAAAGCCAGTAGCCAGGTGCCTCCTCCTGGTCTCCCATGCGGGTGCAGGGGCCCAAGCACTTGGGCCATCCTCCACTGCCTTCCTGGGCCACAGCAGAGAGATGGACTGGAAGAGGAGCAACCGGGACAGAATTCGGTGCCCTGACCAGGACTAGAACCCCGGTGTGCCGGTGCCGCAGGTGGAGGATTAGCCTATTGAACCGTGGCGCCGGCCCCCTCAAATTTTTTAAAAATTTATTTGAAAGGTAGAGGGACAGATAACAGAGAGAGAGAGAGAGAGAGAGAGAGAGAGAGAGAGAGACATGTAAAAGGGAGATCTGCCATCTACTAGTTCACTCCCCAAAGGCACACAACAGCTGGGCTGGGTTGCTGCAAAGTCAGGAAGCTGGAACTGTACCCAGATCTCCCATGTGGGTGGCAGAGACCCAAGTACTTGCCCCATCACCTGCTGCCCCCAGGGCGCACAGTCCTGGGAAGCTGGAATTGGATGTGGCTTGAAGCCACCCACCCTAATAGGGGATGCAGGCATCCCAAGAGGCGAGTGAGCTGCTGTGCCAAAGGCCCCGCCCAGCACATGGTCTTCAATGTTCCTTGTATTAGTTAATGTCCAACCATCCCTGCTCCTAGTCGCCCACATTTAAAGTCTCTAGATCACCGGCAGTGTGCTCCTTTGTCTACCAAAAGCGTACTGCCTCTTGTGTGTCTGTGTTCTCCCTTTCATAGTTTTCTCACTTGGACTCCGGTATTATTTCCTCGCTGCTCTGTGTTCTTGATCTCTTCAGTTGGTTCCACTTTCCTCACGGGGACAGATCAGCACCAACATTTTGTCCCTGCCCAAAATTCCTACTGTGAACAAAATAAAATCCAAGCAACTCAGTTTAGACGCCAAGACTCTCCTTGACCTGGGCCCCAAAGTTCCTTTGCGTCTTCTCTGAGCTTAAACCTCTTCCACATGCAGTTTCTGCTCGACCTCCATGTCTGTGCGTGCTGCTCCCGCCTCTCTCCAGTCCTCTGCTCTCCCTCTCCGTGTCTCCACGCAGCCAAGTCTCACCCAGCCCCAGGAGTGCATCTTAGATGAGCCCATCTCCGCGAAGGGCTTCCTCAGCTCCCACATGTAGCAGTTCCCTTTTTGCTTATTAATGCATACGTGTTATCTCCCTACTAAAGAGGAGCTTTCAGAGGACAGAAATTGAATTAATTCATCTTTCTCTCCCCTGAAGAATTAATCCTCCTGTGTAGTAGGCATATGTTGATTATCATAAAAGGGAGTACGATAGCTTGGAAATCTTATTTTAAGAAATTTTCCATGAATATGAGAAATCCTTATGAAGAGATGTTCATAATGTATGAAGTGAACTAGAGCTAGTTCTAAAAATAATAGGAAGAATGGTATAATGCTTCCTATTTCTATAATTATAAATTTATTTATGCAACACTTACTTACACAGCAACAATGCCTATTCCGTGTATTTCAGAGATTATCCTTAGCTGGCAAGATTAAGGGAGATCTCTCATCTTTGTGCCTTCCCCACATTTTCCTAATTTTCCATAGGTTATAAATTTTATTTATAAGCAGCAAAACACAATGGAGAGAAAACAAACAAAAGAACAGTCAGCACCGGTCTTCAGAGGAGTGACTGGGTCAGAAAGTGAATGAATGAAGGAATGAATGAATGACGGAAACCAGGAAGCTGAGCAGTCCACTCAGGGCCTCTTGGCAAGGAAGGGGTCCTTGCCCTGTCCAGCCTTGCACAGGTCAGCAAACCTCCTCCAAGACACAACACCGGAGGACAGCGCCCTGCCGACATTGGCGTCAGGGTGGGGCCACCTCGCCACGTAGGAAGAGTGCCCATCTTCCGTACTGACAGCGAAGGACACCCTGAGCCCGTGGCCGCTGTCCACCAGAGCTATCAGCAAATTTCCCAGAGGCCAGCATTCCCAGCCAGATCTCCTGGGAATCAGCTTCTGAGTTAGGCAGAGACTGGGTCCGAGAGGTAATAAATAATACGCGTCCCATCTCTCTGAATCTCCCAAGCCCTGTGAACAAGATTGCTTTAGGTCAGTTAGTTAGACCCCGGAGGTACCCGCAGCGGGGAGAGTGAGTCACTGAATTCAATAAACCTGAAACCTGTTCTGGAAACTCCAGAAACAGGTCTTTCTTCCCCAAGGAAAAACAAACCAACACAAATCACTTTTATGGCAACAGAAGCCACGATGGCCATTACCTGTTTATACTCAGCAATGATGGCCGTGGTCTTCTTGATTTCATACTCTGCCTTCTCTAGCTGTTTCCTGAAGACTTCTTTCAGCTAAAAAGGAATGCAAATGAGAAACATTGGGGTCCAGCCACAATCTCAATACCTTTCCACAAACACCGTAGTTAGTCCCGTGTGCCGGATTCACTGTCAATGACAAAGGTAACGACTCCAGCAACAGGAATTTGCCTCACTGAAGTTGCATTTAAAAACATTTTGTTACAATTTATTTATCTGAGAGATGGAGACAGAGAGCTGTGTCCACTGGTTGGCTCCCCAAACGCCTACAGCGGCTGGGGATGGGCTGAGGCTGAAGCCAAGGTGGACTCAACCCAGGTCTCCCATTTGAGTGGCAGGGGCCCAGTGACCTGAGCTATTGCCTACTGGGAAACCAGCATGAGGAACTGGGGCCAGGAATCAAACCCCGGTGCCCCGAAGTGGGACCCAGGCCCCCTAACGCATGTCTTACCCGCGAGGCTGACACCCAGCCTGCATCTCGGCACTGGCAAGCCCTATCCTACCCAGAGATGTGGAATTCCTACAAAGCGTAACGAGCAGCCCTATTCTAAAACTGCCTGTGCTCACTGCTTCATAAAAACACTGCTACATAAGTGACGCTCAGAAGCTCTCTTGCCCGTATGAGTCTAAGAAACAACCAGGCCACAGTGCAGGCTAAATCCGTTACTCTCAATAACATAAATTATTGAAAATATATTTTAGGACTTCCTATTCCTAGTGCCCGTCAGCCACTCCTGTTACCTCTGAAAGCAGGAACAAGAGGCTTGAAATCTGAGAAAGGTGGATGAACCTAAGAGTTCTTGAGAAAGACAGGTGATGGAGGGACTGAAACGGTGACTCCACAGGACCAGAGTGCCCCACATGCAGGTGCTTTGAGCAAGCGGCACTGAGTTCCACCAGCCAGTCTCCTCATCTAACAATGAGGACAAGACAGCCCCTATCTCGTAGGTGGACCATAGTGCATACAATGGGTTACAAACATGCACATGGGTTCAGTTCCCCTGGTCTAGGATTCACCCGTGGAAGCAGGGGCAGGCGGCCATGGGTTCAGTTCCCCCTCTCTAGGTCACACCCGTGGAAGCAGGGGCAGGCGGCCATGGGTTCAGTTCCCCCTCTAGGACACACCCGTGGAAGCAGGGGCAGGCGGCCATGGGTTCAGTTCCCCCTGGTCTAGGATTCACCCGTGGAAGCAGGGGCAGGCGGCCATGGGTTCAGTTCCCCTGGTCTAGGATTCACCCGTGGAAGCAGGACAGGCGGCCATGGGTTCAGTTCCCCTGGTCTAGGACACACCCGTGGAAGCAGGGACAGGCGGCCATGGGTTCAGTTCCCCCTCTCTAGGACACACCCGTGGAAGCAGGGGCAGGCGGCCATGGGTTCAGTTCCCCTGGTCTAGGATTCACCCGTGGAAGCAGGACAGGCGGCCATGGGTTCAGTTCCCCCTCTCTAGGACACACCCGTGGAAGCAGGGGCAGGCGGCCATGGGTTCAGTTTCCCTGGTCTAGGATTCACCCGTGGAAGCAGGGGCAGGCGGCCATGGGTTCAGTTTCCCTGGTCTAGGATTCACCTGTGGAAGCAGGGGCAGGCGGCCATGGGTTCAGTTCCCTGGTCTAGGATTCACCTGTGGAAGCAGGGGCAGGCGGCCATGGGTTCAGTTCCCCCTGGTCTAGGATTCACCTGTGGAAGCAGGGGCAGGCGGCCATGGGTTCAGTTTCCCTGGTCTAGGACACACCCGTGGAAGCAGGGGCAGGCGGCCATGGGTTCAGTTCCCCTGGTCTAGGACACACCCGTGGAAGCAGGGGCAGGCGGCCATGGGTTCAGTTCCCCCTGGTCTAGGATTCACCCGTGGAAGCAGGGGCAGGCGGCCATGGGTTCAGTTCCCCTGGTCTAGGATTCACCTGTGGAAGCAGGGGCAGGCGGCCATGGGTTCAGTTTCCCTGGTCTAGGATTCACCTGTGGAAGCAGGGGCAGGCGGCCATGGGTTCAGTTCCCCTGGTCTAGGATTCACCCGTGGAAGCAGGGGCAGGCGGCCATGGGTTCAGTTCCCCTGGTCTAGGATTCACCTGTGGAAGCAGGGGCAGGCGGCCATGGGTTCAGTTCCCTGGTCTAGGACACACCCGTGGAAGCAGGGGCAGGCGGCCATGGGTTCAGTTTCCCTGGTCTAGGACACACCCGTGGAAGCAGGGGCAGGCGGCCATGGGTTCAGTTCCCCTGGTCTAGGATTCACCCGTGGAAGCAGGGGCAGGCGGCCATGGGTTCAGTTCCCCCTCTCTAGGACACACCCGTGGAAGCAGGGGCAGGCGGCCATGGGTTCAGTTCCCCTGGTCTAGGATTCACCTGTGGAAGCAGGGGCAGGTGGCCATGGGTTCAGTTCCCTGGCCAACAGTTCACTCTTGACTGTAAGCGCTGAAGCTGTCCGAACAGGGGCAGAGGTAAAGCGAAGCACAACCTCCACGAGAGGTCTGGATCACTCCAGCAGTGCCCGGGCTGGAGTCTACGTAGTCAACCCAGGAAAAATTTCGGATGGGTTAAAAAAAATCTTGGACCATGGTACGTGCCCAACACTCATTTTTATCATAGTCTAATGGCAGAAAAAACCTCACAGAACACTTTCTCTAAGGTGCCAAGTGGGTAACCTCACGGGCACCTTTTCCATGGCTCAGAGGAGGTCTTTGCAACGCTTTATGTTCTGCTTTGTACTTAGTGCGACTGACGTCCCAGAGTGAAACACCCAAACAAGCCGCTCACCATCTAAGACATCGCCTCGCTTCCTAAGCCATTCTGTCGGTCAAGTTCAGACAAGGTCCGGGCAGTGGTCAACCTGGCCTGCACGCCAGTCTGTGAGCAGCCTGTGCTTCCCACGGGAGGCACAGGACACACGGCCCCGCCATCCCTTTCCTGTCCCGGCTGCAGGGGCGCCGTCTTCACAGACCCGCGTGAAGAGTACGGGGCGCGCTCCAAGGCTAATTCCCACAGGGGCTCCTTATGTGCCCCGGGGAACAGGTCTGCGCGCTCTGCCAGGGACACCGAGCTCCCTCCTCCGGGGCCTGACTCAGGCATGCTGGAGGCGGGGCTGCGGCAGGCTTCCACGCAGCCGTGCTCACAAACTGCCGTAGAGAAGGCAGTGATCATGGAGCTACCACACGCAATCTGCAGAGCTCTCGGATCCCAATTCCGAGTTACTAAACTGAGAAAAGTCAACACCCTTGCTAGACGTCTCCGCAAAGGCAAATGCCTCAAGCTGTTCAAGGGCAGAAATGCTGCTTCCTCCTCCTCCTCCTTCGAGAGAAATGTCACGGCTCGGCTCCTTCCACGGACTGCTCCGGCATCGCCTTGCCTTGGAATAGCGGCTCATTGCCCTCTTCCGCGCGGAACCAAGCCTCTCCCTGCCAGGCCCGTGCAGGGCGAAGGCCCGGCTGCCTCTTACCTGGGCGGTCTCTTCCTCTTGCTTCCTCTTCTCCTCTTCGGTCTCCACCAGCCTCTGTTTGGTCAGCAGGAGCTCCTTATTCAACACGTCGGCCTTGTCCTCTGCCTGCGGATCAGGGCACGCCACAGTCACGACAAAGGGGAAGAGAGCACGCGCTTCCCTTCTCCAGGCCCAACCTGCAGGGCCTGTGCCAAAATGCTGCAGGCCCTTCTTCCCGGCCCCTGGCTCACCCAGGGGTGGCTCTGCTCACGGCACGCCAACTGTGTGCCGGGCACTTGGCACCCGTTATTTCTAACCCTCACAATAACAACACTTCTTACGAGTAATGGTAACGTGGTTTGGAGACGTAACTATCTGGAATCACACATCCATCAGAGTTGTGAGCTGAGTTTAGATTTGAATGACATCAAAGTTCGTGTTCTTTCTAAATGCTTCGTACCCATTGTCAGATGTCACACACTCTGCATGGAGGAGTCTGATAAAGCGACAGTCTTACACAGAAGCTTCCAGCTGGCCGTGCAATGGGCTGGAATCAGACAGGATGTGTGGACGGGCCGATCTGCGAACAAGTTAGGCCCACTCAAAGGCCAGCAGATGTAAATTGGCCCACACAGGCACCCGGGCAGGTGAACAAGTACAGTAAGGAGACCAGAAATTCCTAACAGGGAGCCCTGGGGAAAACTGAGGGTTGGGCCAAGGATCCGGGCAGCACGGACTGTATTTCCAGAATGGCCAGGAAAAGCTGGAGACAGTGCTCTAGTTCTTCCTTGGACACCGGGCCAAAATGAGCCTCGAAAGCACCGTGTATGTTACTTGGCTGACAGTACCCGTTTCCTATTCCAGGGCCGTGTGCTCATCTTTCAGGTCTCCGCTTCGAGCTCACAGCGCAGTGAGGCGTGACCCGAGTTCTGCCTCACTAGTCCCATCGAAATCAGCTCCCCTGTGTTCACTCTCACGCCTTCCTGATGCCATCCTAATGACGGATGACAGGTGTGGTCTGTCTTGCCCACGGCACTGTGGGTCCCGGGAGGCAAAAACCTTACCTCTTCCGCTCATCACTGTATCCCTAGCACCAAGCCTGTGTCATGCCCAGAGTAGGCACTCCCTAAGCACCTGGTGGGTGGATGCACGTGGCTCTCTGAACTGCTGTGGGAGCAGGCTGTATGGACCAGAGCGGCAGAGGGCCGCGGGATGAGTGCCCAGCATTGAAAACGCGGATCCAGAGGAGAGGCAGCTATGTGAAGACATCCCTGTTCACAGCATCCAGCCTCATCCACGTGATCCTGCAAACTGGCCGGCGGGCTCTGTGTTTCACCATGCCTCCCACACGGTCAGGTGGCCCGGCCAGCACAGGCTGCTGGACACTGGCAGAGAACTGCAGTCCGCGTCTCTGTTCTCGCTGTGTTTTATCCCCTGATGCCCCCGAGCTCAGCGGCCGGACCTCTGCTTTCAGGTCATTTGGGACTGCGAGGTAGTTAAGTGGGAAAAGTCCCTCAAAACTCACGAAAACTCTAAACCTGCTCCAATGCCTTAGATTGAAGGGGGGGAGATCTACATGGCAAACGAACAGACTAACAAGGAGAGGCGGATTTCAAAAAATGCAGTAAGAATGTCGCAAGTGTTGATAAGTGTAAGATAGCTGGTGCAGACTGTAGAAGCTCAAATACTGGAGCCCCGGTCCCCACCCCGGCTCTTGACAGGTGGACGTGGAGCGAGGGCCCTATCGTGGCAGCCGTGCTGCGGGTCACTTGGATGTTCTTAACGATCTAACCAAACCTGTCTCCCCGTGACTCAGCCTGCTGGATCAGGTTCTACCTGGAATGTCAGAGCTTCCCGAGTGAAGACGGCCACGACAGACCCCCTCCCGTAGAGAATTCTTTTATGGCCTACATCCTGGCACTCTGAGATGAGGCTTTTCTAGGTGTGGTCTCCTGCAGAGGATTCCTCAAAACTGTGCATTGTGTGAGCCCTGAGCAGCCAATGCCGTATGGATAGCATTAGTCGCACAGCTTATCCTACCAGTTCAGTTTTGGAAACCTCTGGGGTTTATTTATTTCTTTATTTTTTTGGTAAAGAACAGCTCCCCGAGGAATTAAAAAAAAATCACTATGTTGAGTAGGTTGAGAGGTTCTAATTCTTTCTTTTTTTTAAAGATTTATTTACTTTATTTGAAAGGCAGAGTTACAGAGAGAGAAAGACAGCTAGGGGGTCTTCCCTCTGCTGGTTCACTCCCCAGATGGCCTCAATGGCCAGGGCTGGGCCAGGCTAAAGCCAGGAGCTTCTTCCAGGTCTCCCAGGTGGACTTGGGCCACCTCTGCTGCTTTCCCAAGTGCATTAGCAGGTAGCTGGATTGGGAGTGGAGCAGCTGAGACAACCTGGCACCCATAAGGGATGCTGGAGCCACAGGCCCGTTGTGCCACGGCGCCGGCCCCTGCAGGACTGTCATTTACCCATTTTCTGTTGAACGGTCTTCCTTAGGGCAGGATATTCTGGGTCAGATACTGGTTCAGGCGCTCCCTAAAGGTCCCTGTGGAAGTGGCCTGGTTGGTGCTCAGGGGGTGCCATTTGGAGGTGGGGCCTAACGGCAGTGCCCTTAAAAAGAATTCCTTTAAGAGGGCCCGGCCTCTCCCTCTGCTCCCTGGTGACCGCTGCCTCCCAGAGGCCAAACCACTGGGGAGCCCTGATCCTGGACTTGAACCTCCACAGCCGAGTGTCAATCGGCTCCTTTACTCCATCACGTTGCCTGCCTCGGGCATTTCATTACAGCGAGGAGGCTGCCTGACGCACTGGACGCGTGAACATCTGTAGCCGCGGCCCTGGCTCCAACGTGGGAGGGGTCTCAGGGTCTCAGGTCTCTACAACGAATGGTGAAGCGAGAACAAGCCCTGACCTCATCCCAAGAGGCCTGGTCAGCAACACCTTCTCTGTGCAGCCCACAGCGATGCCTCACGCAAGGAAAAAACATCTTTGGCGTTCACAAACACAATATTAAAGAGATGGATACTCCAATTCTATCTTTGGATGCAAACTGCACCAGGATTTGACGTGAGGGCTGAGTAGACACTGTTAAGTCTCCTAACAGTTTCCCGTCTTACAATGTCTGATTGAAAGGTCTCAGCACGATCTACGGCTTCGGTGACAACTGAGGGGACTTCGCAAAGCCAGGGGAAAATGGAGTTAAAAGGTAAGTTTATTTTGGTACACATTTGAAAAAATAATTATGTATTTGTTTTTGTCTGCTTTTCGAGAGGAAATCTCGAGAGAGAGAAAAATGTCTACCATTCTGGTACACTACCCAAATGCCCACAACAGCCAGGGCTGGCCAGGTCAAACCCAGGAGCCTGAACTCCACCCAGGTCTCGCACATGCGTGGCAGGAGCCACGGGCCGTCACCCACTGCCTTTCAGTGTTAGTAGGAAGTTAGATTGGAAGCTGAGCATCCAGGACTCAAATCAGCACTGATACAGGATACAGCATCACACGCAGCAGCCTTAGCCTTTCACAGCTGCTCCGGAATAACCACCACCGCCCCCGATTGTTTACTTTTAGGGTTTTAGAAGATGTATTTACTTATTTGAAAGGCAGAGTGACAGAGAGACAGAAAGGAAGATTTTCCACTTGTTGGTTCACTCCCCGATGGCTACGACAGCCAGAGCAGGGCCAGGCTGAAGCCGAAGCCAGGAACTCCAGTGGGGTCTCCCGTGCTGGTGGCAGGGACCCCAGTCCTTCAGTCATCATCCGCTGCTTCCCAGGACACTGGCAGGAAGCAGAGCAGCTGGGCCTCAAAGTATCACCCAGTACAGGATGTGGGCATCCAAGCGGCAGCATAACCTACTGTACCACAATGCAGGCCTCCAACCCCCACTCCCCATCCCCAATTCTTGAAATCCATGAATAGCTTTTGACAGTATACATTTCCTGTGAACTTTCTGAAAATCCCTCATGTGCATGGATTTCAAGGCTTTTTTACACTCAAACTTATCTTTCAGTTTCATTTTCCCACAGACTTTTTGAGGTTCCCGCATGCATGCGTGAGCAAGAAGCAGGCACCGTAACAAGTGCCTTACTCCCTACAACGGTAACCTGGTCCAAAGGCTTCGCGCTTTCCAGAGATGGAAAGCCAGGCGCTCTAACTTGGAACAAAACAACAGGTTCTGCCGTCTGTGACACACAGCTCCCGGTCTAACGCATCACTTGGGGCTGCAGTGAGAGGTGCCGAGGTGCCGTGTGTCCAGTGGCCAAGAACTCGCTGTGATCCCCGAGAACAGAGAAGGCCAGATGCACCTGAAAGCAGGCAGCCACCGGAACCCAAGTGGAGAGGGGCTCCCCAGTTCACCGCCAGGCCCCAGACGTGCTCACTCAAGGCTGAGAGCGCAAGTCCGCACAGGAGCAGGCTTCCAGAGAGCAGCTCTCGAGAGCCCCGCAGGCCCTGGGAGCCAGCGCCACCACAAGGGTAAGGAATGACTTATTCTTGAAAAGGTCCTCACTACCGTCTACTTTACAGCATCGTCTCCAGGATGCTCTCACCTTTGCCCACGTTTTCCGAAGTTCTGCTATTTTAATCAAGAGAGATTATTTGATAAGTGGGAATGGAAAATTACTGGGAAAGCTGGGCGAAGGCCACAGAGCAGGTGCTGTCAGTCTCAGGATCATGCCCTTCCTTGAAGACCCAAAGGGCGGCACACCAAGCCGAGGGACAGCCGGCTCGTGACAGGCAGGCAAACCCCACTGCCGAGCAAGTCAGGAGAAAGGCTTCCTTCTGTCACCGTAGACAATAAGCCCAGAAGGCAGGTCCGTGTCTTATTTACTTCTTTGTAAGAGAGGAAAAGTTACGCAGGAAGGAAGGGAGAGAAGAAATGAAGGAATGGTGGGTTCCTTTCTTTATTTTTTTTAAAAGATTTTATTTATTTATTTGAAAGTCAGAGTCACAGAGAGAGGAGAGGCAGAGAGAGAGAGAGAGAGGTCTTCCCTCCACTGGTTCACTCCCCAGAAGGCTGCACTGGTTGGAGCTGCGCCGATCTGAAGCCAGGAACCAGGAGCTTCCTCTGGGTCTCCCATGTGGGTGCAGGGCCCAAGGACTTGGGCCATCTTCTACTGCCCTCCCAGGCCATAGCAGAGAGCTGGATCGGAAGTGGAGCAGCCAGGACTCGAACCGGTGCCCATATGGGATGCCGGCACTGCATGCAGCAGCTTTACCTGCTACGCCACAGCGCCGGCCCCAGATTCTTTAAGAATCTACCTGAAGCTGGCGCCGCAGCTCACTAGGCTAATCCTCCACCTGCGGCGCCGGCACCCTGGGTTCTAGTCCCGGTTGGGGCGCCAGATTCTGTCCCAGTTGCTCTTCTTCCAGTCCAGCTCTCTGCTGTGGCCCAGGAGTGCAGTGGAGGATGGCCAGTCCTTGGGTCCTGCACCCGCATGGGAGACCAGGAGAAGCACCTGGCTCCTGGCTTTGGATCGGTGCAGCGTCGACCGTAGTGGCCGCTTGGGGGGTGAACCAACAGAAAAAGGAAGACCTTTCTCTCTGTCTCTAACTCAGCTTGTCCAAAAAAAAAAAGAGAGAGAGAGAATCCATGTGGTACATGGTACATGCATGAGGTACTTAGGTACTTAATAACCAATTATTCTACACAGAACCACAAAAAGGATTCTTTTTTGGTGGTGAAACAATTTTTAAAATAATATTTTTTTCTGATTATAAAACTTATGCAGGGCCAGTTATTGTGTTGTAGCACATAAAGTCACCGTCAGTGATGCTGGCATCCCAAGTGGGTGCTGGTTCACGTCCCGGACACTCCACTTCTGATCCAGCTCTCATAGCCTGGGAAAAGCAGTGGAAGATGGCCCAAATACTTGGGCCCCTGCACCAGGTGGAGACTTGCAGGAAGCTCCTGGCTTCAGCCGGGCTCAGCCTTGGCCGTTGCAGCCACTTGGGGAGTAAACCAGCAAATGAAGACCTGTTTCTCTCTCTTTCTCTAATTCTGCTTTTCAACTAGACAAATGTTTTAAAAACCTAAAAAATAAAAATAAAGGTATGTGTATTATTATATTCTCATATAAAACATATGCATGCAATAATGTACACTAAAGATATAATGTTCATCATTTAGTAACCAAGGGTGGTGAAATAATTTAAGGTTCTTCTAGGACTTATAAGTTGAAAATAAAAGTAAAAGGTGAATTAAAAAAATCAGACTTGATCTTCTCCTCCTGGTAGTAACATTCTGCTGTATTTTCTTGGGGCTCTTTTCCTACCTAGGTATATTCTGGCTCCTTTCTCTATAGTATGATCCAAAACCAGCTAACAGTCTTTGTAATTCAGATGCAAATATTACAAATGTTTACTGTCTTGCCAGCAAATGCAGTGCTGATAAAAGTACTTTGATATCATTATCTTCCCTGGCCGGCGCCGCGGCTCACTAGGCTAATCCTCTGGCCTTGTGGCGCCGGCACACCGGGTTCTAGTCCCGGTCGGGGCGCCGGATTCTATCCCGGTTGCTCTTCTTCCGGTCCAGCTCTCTGCTGTGGCCCGGGAGTGCAGTGGAGGATGGCCCAGGTCCTTGGGCCCTGCACCTGCATGGGAGACCAGGAGAAGCACCTGGCTCCTGGCTTCGGATCAGCGCGGTGCGCCGGCCGCAACGGCCATTGGAGGGTGAACCAATGGCAAAAGGAAGACCTTTCTCTCTGTCTCTCTCTCTCACTGTCCACTCTGCCTGTCAAAAAAAAAATTATCTTCCCTGATGTCTTAGAGAATTATTACTAAAAGACATTTCATAAATAAACTATCATTCTCTGCTATTGTGGTTCATATACATTCTTTCTTTTATTCTTGTAAGTAATACTGCAGTAAACAACCCAGAGTATATTTTTTTTGACCATTTCGATCTCTCCTTTTTCAAGGTGGCTTTTCAAGTCTCTCTCTGTGTATGTAAAGATATTTGCTTTCTAGTGGAAGATGGGCCCCTGCACCAGCGAGGGAGACCCAGAAGAAGCTCCTGGCTTTGGATCGGCACAGCTCCATCGTGGCCATTTAGGGAGTGAACCAGCGGATGGAAGATCTTTCTCTCTCTGTAACTCTACCTCTCAAATGAATGAATAAAATCTTTAAAAAAATATTTATTTTCTCATTGTAAAATGAGGGGTTTAAATAATACCTGCTTCATGGAGTCATTAAAAAGATTAATGAGATAATACTTATAAATTGCTATATACAGAACTTGGGACACAGTAGGTACTCAGCAAAAATGTTACTTGCTAAAATCTTCCAATGACTTACTATATACTTCCAATACATTTCCTAAACAACTTCCAACCTCTAACTCATTTCAGCTGTATCCTGAGTAATTTTTATAATTTTTTAATTAGTTATTCATCTTAAGAAAAAAATTAATGGATGAAATTTTTACATGGCCAAATCAATTGAGTCAAGACCATTTGGAAAGCCAATCTGAAACAGGGTTTGTGATTAAAAGGTCTGATTTTTTTTTTTTTTTTTGTAAGATTGATTTGTTTGAAGGGCAGAGGTTCAGAGAGAAGGACAGAGAGAGGTCTTCCATCTGCTGGTTCACTCCCCAAATGACAGCAACGGCCAGAGCTGGGCCGATCTGAAGCCAGGAGCCAGGAGCTTCTGGGTCTCCCATGGAGGTGCAGGCACTCGAGCACTGGGCCATCCTCCGCTGTTTTCCCAGGCACAGTAGCAGGGAGCTAGATCAGAAGTGGAACAGCTGAGACTTGACCGGTGTCCATATGGGATACCAGCATGGCAGATGGTGGCTTAGTCCATTACGCCACACCGCTGGCCCTGGGGGCCAAGTGTTTTTGTAAGAATCATTTTCTGGACTGCTCTCTCTGCCTTCCGCATGCCGTGTTTCTGTTCCAAACTCAGTTAGCGCCAATGCCCTCGGCTTCCTCTCCCCCAGTTCGCACTGTTTTCCTTAGTGGTGCTCTTTCTGCCATTCTACCGTACTTCTCGGCTACAAGATCAGCTGTCCGTAAGGGAAAAAGAAGCTGTGGCAGGGGAATTTTTAGCTGTCTTTCGATTTTACACGTTTAAGCCAATTTATGCTGTTAATGGATCTGCAGTTAGTTAAGCACAAGTAACGACTCTTCGTTACAGACTCACGCAGTCTCGGTCTCCATTTTTCTGACCCTGTTCCTGCACCATCTGTTGGGAGTATTTACATTTTAGAAGTCAGGAAATAGAGTGATAATTTTAAGTCTGCACAAGACTGTTTCCATATTGCCAATCCTTTCTGGAAGCACCAGCAACAGAACACAGGAGTCCTAAGGCTGTCCGCACTGTCGGAAGTTACACAGTTTCAGGTCTGCCTAGCACCAGCGGACACTGACTGAACACATTCTATTGATGTGCTTTACCTATTCCATTTTTTAAAAAAAGATTTATTCATTTATTTAAAAGGCAGAGTTGCAGAGAGAGAAGCGCGTGCACACACACACGAGAGAGAGAGAGAGTGTGTGTGTGTGTATGTGTGTGTGTGAGTCTTCTACCCACTGATTCACTCCCCAAATGGCCACAACAGCTGGGGCTGGGCCAGGGAAAGTCAGGAGCTTCATCTGAGTCTCCACGTGGGTGCAGGGGCCCAAGCATTTGGGTCATCTTCCACTGCCTTCCCAGGCACATTGGCGGGGAGCTGGATAGAAAGTGGAGCAGTTGGGACTTGAGCCATGCCCAAATGGGATGCAGGTGTCGCAGGCAGTGGGTTTGCCCTCAGCCACGACAGCATGAGGCTGGCTCCACCTATCTCCTTCTTCTCTCACCTCTATGAAGCAGATACTTCTATACCGACAGACAGGTTAAGAACTGCCCTGGGGAACATGGTTGCCAGGAATCACATCTGGGCAAAGACATTTGACAATCCAACTTGTGTTTTTGTTTTGAGATTTATTTATTAATTTGAAAGGGCAGAGTTACAGAGAGAGAGAGAGAGAGAAAGAAAGATCTTTCATCTGCTGGTTTATTCCCCAAATGGCCACAATGACCAAGGCAGGACCAGACTGAAACCAAGAGCCAGGAGCTTCTTAGCGGCTCCCATGTGGGCACCAGGGGCCCGTGCACTTGGGCCATCTTCCATCGCTTTTCCCAGGCTATCAGCAGGGAGCTGGATTGAAAGTGGAGCAGCTGGGAGATGACCCAGCACCCACATGGGATGCCGGCACTGCAGGAGGCAGCTTTGCCTGCTATGACACAACGGTGGCCCTGGCGATTCCACTCTTAATGTGCATGTTTCACATAAAACGTCACACTTCTTACAGGTGAGGCTTCTTACTGGAACAGAAAGCAAGCTGCCTGCCAGTGTCACAGGGGCATTAGTACGCACTCGGTGCCTAGCGTGCTCAGCCTGTTTTATTTAAACATGTGCGAGGGAAGAAGGCAGAGAGAGGGGGAGAGAGCAAGAAAGCACTCCTATCTCTGGCTCACCCCCGAATGCCCGCAATGGCTGGGGCCGAGGCCAACAGCAGAAGCCGGGAATGGACTCCAGGCCTCCCACGTGGGTGCCAGGAATGCAGTCACTTGTGTCACCACCACAACTCCCAGGGAGGAAGCTGGACATGAAACCCAGGTGCACCGTCAACCGCTAGCTAGGCTCGACACTTGCCTCTGCGGTCCGTTCTGATGCTCAGTGCATTCTAGCTCTAACATGCACGTTCCGTGGGCAGCCCCTGTCAGCTTATAACAAACAGAAAAGACCCCAGGGACGTGCAGGGGTATAACAAGTCAGTCACGGGCTGTTTGGAAATGACTCAACCCTTTCTCTAGGGCTTGCACCGCCAGCTCCTGCCCCCGCCCACCCACT
This sequence comes from Lepus europaeus, assembly GCF_033115175.1. Lineage (NCBI taxonomy): Eukaryota > Metazoa > Chordata > Mammalia > Lagomorpha > Leporidae > Lepus > Lepus europaeus. The sequence continues at coordinate 156,764,020 of NC_084831.1, forward strand.
CACCAGTCCCACGGCTCACGGGCCCTTCGGTGACAGCCACGTGGAGGTAGTCGGCACGGCTCACCTCTACCTAGCCAACAAGCTTACCTGATCCAGGTCGTTCCGCAGGGCGATCTTGCTGGTGACTAGCTCGTGGGCGAGGTCGTCATTCTCCTGTTCCAGCCTCATGCTGGCTTCTTGCAATCGCCGGTTCTCCCTCTGCAGAAAAGGGCGACAGCGGGAAGCAGGCGTTAGAGCCGGGCATGCGGGCAGACACACGTGCACGTGGCCAGGAAGAACAAGCAACAGCGACAACGGGAACTTTTTGCAGGTGTAAGAAGAAGGCGCAAGTGGTACAGGAAGGCAGTGCTGCTGTCCGGGGAACAGCAGTGAGGAGCCAGCGTGGTGGAGGCAGCTGTCTGCCGGTGACACAACTGTCCCTGAAGCCCTCCCGGGGGAGCTGCGTGATGCACAACACGCCACACACAGCAACATCTCCACACACAGTGCCAGCTCCTGTGAGGTTCTCATCTATACCTGGAACGCAGACACAAGCGGTTCTTTGAAGCACGCACAGCAGAGCCACCCTTGACCCCACGGTAGGGACGGAAGGCGGGAACACCACTAGATGCTTTGTCAAGAGCACGGTCGCAAATCACTGAGTATGGGCAGGCGCTCCAGAGGCAAGAATGAGTACCCATGGGCCCGGGACTTGCTGCCACCTGACATTCCTTGAGTTAAAATAGAAACCTTCCTGATCACCTGTTTTTGTGTTAGTGAGAGAAATGTTTGCTTTTTTAAAAAACATTTCAGATTGAAATTTTCTGGATAAAGTAAATTACTGAACTTTTTTCTCCCTCCCACCACCCCCTACTCCCCTGCCCCACACCCGCCCCTCCAACTCCCAGGGAAAATCAGAAGCAGAGTTATATGATGAAAGAATCAGGCCATGAATCTGTATGGAGCCATTACGGACTTGTATATTCACAACTGTTTCCAGAATAGCAATTGAAGTGTTTCCCATCCCACAGTACGGAAAATGCTGTCTCTGCTAATGCTAGCAGTTACTATGAGATTCAAAGGCGAGCTGACAGGAAAGACTTCAATGTGCTGCGACCTTCCTGTTTTTCAGATCACACTCCTCACTGCGTTCTGCAAGGGTGGCAAAAACTCAGACACAGCAGAAGACAAATGCGTGTTTTGGAAGACAGCGCATCACCACACACGGGGTGGGGTGGAGTTCCTTTATCTTCTGTGGAACAACCCGCCATTTGTTATACAGAAAGAAGAAAACCTAATCTCTTTGTTGTTTGTTTGTTTATATATTTATTTAAAAAGAGCTAAAAAATAGATGGTCAGGGCAAAGCCTGAGACTTCCGGGGAGGCAGAGAGAGGGTCCATGAACAGGGAAGGCCAGCTGAGAAATTTAAGGATGCCCCGCACTTCGGCCGTAAGCAGCTATTGTGCCCGTCTGAAATAGCAGACTGAGACAGACGGGGGGAAGGTCCAAACAGCCTTCCAAAGACGATGCACTACAAAATGTGAAAACCAGCCCAAATCACTTACATTTTCCGTTTTTCATTTGACAGGCCGACAGATGGAGATAGAGCTCCCACCTGTTGGGTCACTCCCCAAATGCCCGCAACAGCCAGGCTGAAGCCGGGAGCTAGGAACTCAATCCAGGTCTCCCAGATGCGTGGCAGTGACCCAAACCCTCTGAGCCACCAGCTGCAGCCCCGAGGGTCTGGAATCAGCAGCTGGGGTCAGAATTGAGCCCTGGCACTTGCAACATGGGACATGAATGTCTTAACTGCTAGGTCAACATTTATGCTCACTTAAATACATTTTGAAATAAATACTTGAAATCAACTCATGACAGAGCTTCAGACAGCATTAAGATATCGGAGTAAAATAATAATAGAGGAAATGCTTATTTTACCTTCTAGAAAAAAAGATGAAAAACTGAAAAATCCCATTTTTATAACAATATAAGCAACAGATATTATCTAGGGGTAGCAGATTCTTTTTATTGCTGTCTTTGTGCTTTGAACAGGTTCCCAAGTTTTGTGCAACTGAACACAGAATAAATTTGTAACAGTGTTGCTTAAATAGTCTGCACATTTATCATGCTTGTAGAGATGGCGGGAACAGGCAGAGTTTGCTGAGTACAAGTTGTGACTACAAATAGCTCCACTTTCTTCTCAGGAATACCTGGGCAAGGGGTCCTGGAAGACAGCAGTGTTGAGGGGTTACACTGTCCTGTATCCTGGATTCAGTATGGTGTTGAGTGGAATATGAACTTCTAACAGAAGTGAACTTATAATCCTTTTTCTCATTTTGGCATTATATCACTTCCAGTGGAAATGAAATTCTTTTAGCAAACTTGGTAACAAAACTATTACATTTAGTCATTTACAAAACTTGGAAATATTTTTAAAAGACAACAATAAATAGATAGCAACACTGTGTATCATCTATCTATGTGTCTCTCTATCATCTCTCTATCTGCCAGGGCTTCTGCAGCTGAACCTTTCCATCTTTGCCAAAGGAACCCAATCTCTATAGGAGCTAGAAAGTTAGTCTATTCCCGACAGATCTATTACTTCTTTCTTGTAGAAACAACTTATATACTTGTAGAAAACTTAGATTTAAAAGCAAAAATGGTTTCAAAAACTTCTTCAGCGAGTTTCCTCCTTCTCAGGAAAGAGCAGCCCCTCCCAGCAGTTTTAACACAACATGTTTCACAACGCAGACTGCTCGGGACAAGAGATTTTTCTCATTTCTCGACAGATCTCAAGATAAGACGGCTTCAACATCCATTCCCGAGCTAAGTGTCCAATGCCAGCTGAAAGCCCCCCTGTAGAACTCCGAGGGACAAGGGCTCCTTCAGCCATCATTTATATCACATTCATTGGGCACAAGCGAGAACGTTGCAGCTCCCGGTTTTTCAGGTTACAGGCAGCACGGGCTGAGAACCGTGTCGAAACAACTTGCAGGTAAAGTCACACGCCTCTCACGGAAAAGTACTTTCGTTAAGTATTTGTATAAGTTCCAGGTAGCTACTTCACTGCTTCTCAGAGCCAAACAGCTGGTGGATTACAACATAATACAAGAAAGAAATGGAAGCCCAGCTGAGATTCTGAACGCTAACCTCTCATCACAGCGACCGCTGCAATCCACCCCTCCTTAAGACACAGGGCTAAAGGGGTAGAGACAAGATGGGGGAAAGACTGGATGGGCAATCTTGTGTCTAAGGGGCCTTACAAAGCAGCATCGCCTGGCGGGGAGGGGGGTTGGGGTTGGGGGCGGGGGCACCTGCTGGCTCTCCCTCGAGCAAGAAGCTAAAGTTCAGTGTCTGCAAAGCAAGCAGCACAGTGGAGCGACTCCTGCTCTGCACTCACAGACGGGGAGCAAGCCATCGGCCAGAAATGCAGTATCCTCCGCAGCCCGAGTTGAGGGGCAGGAGGCAGCCCCTGGGAGGCCTCCGGCGCCAGGGAGCGCTGCCGGGAGACACTGCTGCTGAGATGGTCCTGCCCACACTCAGCAAGGGTGACACAGTCGAAGCCACGTGGCTGTTCTCTCTGACCCTTCCCAAGGAGCCAGACCTGTTCTCAGAACTGACCAGTGCAAGAAGTTTGCTTTTCTACTAAAACGGAGAAGCAAAGCTGGTTGTGGTGGGCTTGGGAAAGGTGCTCTATCCTTGCCTGGGTCATCTGGAGACGCTGGCAGAGTCAGCCCCGCTGGCCTGAGACACTCGCATGTGGTGAAGTTTGCACGGGCAGATGTGCTGAGTGCTCAGAGCCTGTAAAAGAAACAGGCAAACTGCTTCCCAGGCCTTCAGAAAGAAGACACGAGACGCTGCCCCCCACCCTCCTGAAGCTCCCATCGCGGGGCCTGCAAGGGACTCCACCTCACACCTGGACAGCGTCTGAACAAAAAGCAGACAGCCACTTTCTCTGTCAGCTCCCTCTCTCCTCTGGCATGGCCGGTGCACAGCTGAGAAAGTTTGGTTAGTAACTTTTGGGAGGAGGATACTGCATTTTTCAAAGAGACAGACACTGACGTTACAGACATACACAGATTTAAAAAAAAAAAAAAACAACTTACCTCCTCAAAAGTCAAAGACCAACTACCGTTTTCAATCATAGGTACAAAGACAATTGAAAAAAAAAAAAAGGAATATCCAATGAAATTGCACACCTACTGATGTACTGAGGAGATGGCAATGACAAACACAGGTATCTGTGAATGCTATTTGGTTTTCCTTAGAGTGTCCTATACTCTAAGTTCCCTCTGGGACTGCGAACTTTGAGCGGAACAAAGTGTACTTGAGCAGCCAGTGGGCAAGTCTCAACTCAGGAAGACTCGCGACACTCAAACTCCGCCCCCCACACCGCTATTCGCAGCGTGCATGACGTTGAAATACTGCACGCAGGACTGGAAGCAACTCCAGTGTGAGTTGTTGACACGGTGGTTATTAAAGGTGGGTGGAAGGCACTTCCTCATATGACAAGTTCGAAACTTGCCAAACAGTTCGTCTTCAGGCAAAGGAATGAAATCGCTGGGCAGAGAAATGCAAAAGAAAAACTGATCCCTGGTCTCACTGGATTCTGGGAGTTGAAGCCGGGGTGAAGCAGTCCAAGGGTTGGTGGGTGGATGTCATTAATTCCAAGACGAGAAACCAGAGAAATGTGAACTGGCAGTGGAGAGAAAATACATGCAGCTCTAAAGGAAAAAGTGACGGGATAGGAGGTGGCTTTATAAACCCTGGCTCAGTGTTTTGGGTGTGTTTTCTGCTGCTAGGATGAATTCTTGGCACATGTTTTTAAAGACGTTTAAGAGTCAGGAAAAAATATTTTTCCTAAAAGAGACAGTGCAATTTTGCTAGCAACAACACACTCAACGCTCCCTTATTTTCTTTGAGATACCTCTTTTAAAAGAGTTAATAATCATCGTTTTTAAATTTTCAGCAGTTTTTTTTTTTTTGACATACAAAGACAAATGCCTACTGGTGAAATGTTCAAATGTGTATTTCCTCTTTAAATGAAGATTTGAGAAACAAACCTGGGTATCTGAAACTATCTTATGCTCTACTCCTTCACCCATTATATCCAATTTTATCTTTCTGGTAGAAACTTTAAACTTTTTAAATGTCAAACTAGAAACAAAATCTTGCAAGTAATAACTGACAGCTGGCAAACCAGACCGCATTCCTTTTAGCATTTAAGAAAACAACCTGAGATCACGCTCTAAGCACAGGGCCAGCAAACCTGAAATGCAAACAGGCTGACAGTGAACATTTTACGCTTTGCAGGTCACACAGCTCATGAAGAAATGACTCCACTGGGCCGCCACCGTGCAGAAGCAGCCACAGACACTTCGTACACAGAGAGGTGCAGCTGCGGTTCACGACAATCTCCTTTACAGAACCCGGCAGTGCCCCACCACTGCAGACTCTGGCTCTACTTTCACACACAAATACAATGTGCAGCCAGCAAAATGGTGATCGATGCTCTAGAAACCTGTTTGGATCGTGTATCATTTTCTCAGTAATACTTTAACAGGAAATGAAGCTTTGCAAACACGTTAACTGTTCTTGAGAATTCTGAAGATCATGAAATAAACGCACCTAGTGATGCACACTGTGCTCTACACTGACAGCTTCAAATTTCTTCACTTGTCAGGTTAAAAATTAATTATTGTATTGATTATTGTTCTAAATCATTTCAGTAGGTATATACGGTTGGCACAATACAAGTACAATGAAGCTTCACTTCTGATATTGTTTGTATTATTTACCAAACATAATTAAGTAGCTTCATTTTAAACTTTATATAAGAACAACCGCTCTAATAAAATTTCTATGCACAAGAAAAAGTGTATACTTAGAGAAATCATTTTTTTCTATTTACATTCCATTCTTCTAAAAAAAAAAATCACAGTCACCAATCTCACAAAAGAAGTTAAACATCCTAAACGTAATTATACTGAACATGGATAAGTTACTTCAATCAGGACTTATGTATTTATAATACCATCTATGTTCCAAATCCGAGAGTTTAAGTATTTCCAAGTCTTCCTAGGATTCTCCGTCCAGACAGGTAACCTTACGCTTTGGGAGATTCACTGCATTTAATTATAATTAGTTGGCTGTGTTTTTTTAAGGCTTAACCTACATTTTGAAATCAGTTCTTTAATTAAGAGAAAGGTGTGCTACTCTCCAAAGGTAGGTGAAGGCTGCCGTTCTCTAAAAAAGTCCCATCGAGGGCTGCATCACTAGAGAACCTGCCCACGATGAGAGCAATCCACCTCCTTGGGATGGAAAACAACGCTACCGGCTCACCAGGGACTTGCTTCCCACTTTTTAAACTGTACTAACACGGCTCCACGTACCCGGTACAGTGGAACCTCTAGGGACTTGCACGAAGATGTACTTCATGTAATTCTGCAGTCAAATCTTCACCCGCCCAGTTCAGCTCATCTGGAATCCGTGAATAAATTAACAAACCAAATATCAGAGTTGACAAAGGGTATTAAACAAATCTGGCTAGGTCCAAGTTAAGAAAGATGGTCGAAGAGATTTAGAAGAAATGTTCCACCTTCTTCTTACAATAAAGTTTGCTTTCTGGTTCTTCGGATGTAATCAGGAAGATAAAGGAGCACCCCAGAGGCTACCGGAGGTAGGTGGGGAACCTTTTCCCAGTCAAAGGCCCTCTGCAGGCCACACAGATTATCCACTTCAAAATTAGCCTGCTACAGGCGCACTGAACTTCAAGTTCTGTCTGCTGCTGCCGTGGCAGGGCCACACCAGATGATTTCGTGGCCCTTTGTACAGGCTGGACATTCCTCATCCTTCAGCAGTCATTATGGGGTTCGCCGAGTTTCAAACGCAAACAAATGCCAATACCAGTAACATGGGCAGTGTGCATCGATGTATTACCTAGTTACATCCATACATGGGTGTGCATGCGTGTGAGTGTGTGCATCATGCGTATGTCCAACATGTATTCTATCTGGACATCAAGAGGCATCACTAAGACTGAGCATACTAGGGCTGGCCTTTGGGTACGGACAGGATCAGCTGTCAATCATTAGCTCCATGGGGCAGGCGGTCCCTGTCCTTCAAGCACGGCTTCCACACAGGTATCTCTGGTTTGGCTGGGAGTTCACGAAAGGGAGATGATTAGCCAGATGCCAGTCCTCCTGGGACATTCCGCTTGTGTTTGTTTTTATTTCATTTTGTTTCTGTGGGGTGGGGGAGGGGGTACGATGGATATACTATGGAAATCCACGCTTCTGAAATGCACACGTCAGTGGTTTTGGTATATATACAACGCTGTGCAGCGATCACTACCACTTGACTCCAGGAACACTGTCAGCATGCTTAGGGTTTAAACATATACATGCATACCAACAGCACTGCATCTCTTTCTTGAAATTCGTTGAAATTTAAGAATTGGGAGAAAGTAAGGACAGTGCTAGGAGTGCATCCGGAGAACACAGATACATGCCATAAAGGCAGACACACACAGGTTCAGGTGGGTACACAAGAAGCCTGAGTGCTGAGAGCCAGCTGGGTCTTCAGTGTCACCTCTGGTTTTCGAATGCCACTATGCTCAAAGAGAGAGAATCACGCTGAAAGCTCTCCTAGAGCCTCTTACTGTATGGTGTTTCTGGGCTTTTGCTTTGTTAATTCTCACAACCTTTTTAAGTGTCTTGCCATTTGGACAGCTACAATGTAGACTTGACATTTTAAGATTTTTTTACTTGAGGCCGGCACCGTGGCTCAACAGGCTAATCCTCCACCTAGCGGCGCTGGCACACCGGGTTCTAGTCCCGGTTGGAGCGCCGGATTCTGTTCCGGTTGCCCCTCTTCCAGTCCAGCTCTCTGCTATGGCCCGGGAGTGCAGTGGAGGATGGCCCAAGTGCTTGGGCCCTGCACCCATGGGAGACCAGGAGAAGCACCTGGCTCCTGGCTTCGGATCAGCACGGTGCACCGGCCACGGCGGCCATTGGAGGGTGAACCAACGGCAAAAAGGAAGACCTTTCTCTGTCTCTCTCTCTCACTGTCCACTCTGCCTGTCAAAAATAAAAAATAAAAAATAAAAGATTTTTTTACTTGAAAGGCAGAGTTACAGAGGGGGAGGGGGAGGGGAGAGGGAGGAGACAAGCAAGGTAGAAGGGGAGAGGAAGAGGGAGAGAGAGAATCCTCCATCCATTGGTTCATTCCCCAAATGGCCAAGCTGAAGCCAGGAGCTTCATTCGGGTCTCCCACATGGGTGCAGGAGCCCAGGCACCTGGGTCATCCTCCACTGCTTCCCCAGGCACAGCAGCAGGGAGCTGGGTCAGAAGTGGAGCAGCTGGGACATGAACCAAACTGGCACCCATATGGTTGCTGGCGTTGCAGGCGATGGCTTCACCCACTGTGCCGCAGTGCCGGCCCCTAGAATCGGCATTTTAAACAGTGTGGATTCTAAAGGCTGAGGAGGGGTTTTTACTGAAATGGTGCAAGTTTTCATGGAATGCCCTCAGATATCTTCCTGAGTGACTCACAAGAGTCTATGTGAACTGGGCTCCCAAGTCAAGATCTATGAATTGTAACATGCTCACTCCCAGCAGACATCTTATTCTTGACAGGATTAAAGTTAGAAACTGTTACAAGGTATTTTCTGAGGCACTTTGCTACATTAATTAAGCTAACTACAGTTAGCCTCTTAAACTAGATATTGATCTCATCTGAAAGATCAAATGTGTGGATGGCTGGAAACTATGTTGTCAATAGCCACTTTGAAAATGTAATTCTAATTAGAGGACAATCATTTTGCCAAGACTATCACCGGGACAAATGCCTAGACAGTATTTCCAGAGAATATAAACACTAGTTAGACATTGTAGGAACAAGCTATGATAATCATCCCAAAGAAACAGAAATAAAGGGCGTCTGGTTTGTACGTGCAGGAGGGAACAGCCTCAAAAGTAGCATCTGTTTTCAAAGGAAAGCCCAAAATAGCTTTATTTCTACTTTGCTCCCTCAGTAAAATTATGCACACTAATAACCGTACATGTTGGAAGTGCGCTGAGAATCACACACACATTACCATTTATATATTACCATCTACACTTACCTGCTTTGACAAGGGGTCTGAGCACAGCAGCGAGCGCAGCGGCACCTGACTTTAACCGCACAAGTTTGACCTCTCAGTTCCCTCTTTCTAACGGGAAGCCATTCTTCACAGATTTTACTCACGGCGGCGGCGGCAGCAGGAAAAAAATCAGAACGATAAAGCGGGAGGAGGGCCTCACCTTGGCTCCGTGATAACCTTTATGACGGCTGCCCCTCATGTCTGCAGCAGCGCACTACATGACTTACATTACAACTGGTCCCACTGAGGCACAGTGCTGGTGGGAGTGAGCCTCACCCGTATCAGTGAGCACACTTTCTGTTGCAGGTGTGATTACCCACCACAGTAGTGCGGGAATTCTGGCGCCGGCTCTTCAGCCAGTTCTCTGCATCCGGGGACAAACATAATGATGGTGGATTACTGAGCTGCCGTACCCGGGAGACGTAGGAGGAGGACCAGTGCAGGCCGCAGGGGCAGAGCCACAGACACTGAAACGAGTCCGGCCATTCTTGGGGAATTCTTAATGGTGTGCGCATGAGACCAGTCACACCTGTGTAATGAACACCAGCTATGGGCCGAGTCTTCGCATCCAACAACCCTCACCCTCGCGGGACCCCATCAAGGAACTGCGCATACCACGTGCTGTGAAGAGGAGTAAGCGGCTCCATAACTAGACCGAGACGCTGACAGTGGCAAAGGTGTTCCGAATCCCGGGCTCTTTCCTATAGAGAGCCCACATTTGAACTCAGGTGTGTCTGATGGCAAAAACCCATACACTCCTCCCACCATGCTCCTCTGTATGCAACCCAGGCCATTCGATCCAGCAGCAAGGATGTACAGCGTGACTGTGCCACCCACATCCGGCTTTCTGACCTCGTAAAGATGGCTGCAGTTACAGGAGTGCAGTCAGCCCCCGAGGGGGACTTCATGAACAACGCCACCACTGCACTTTCTCAGTCAGCACTCTGGCCCTGGTTCCTAGTGCTGAAACACAGTGTCCTCTTGTCTTAGGGTGCTGGCTGCAGACAGGGAACCGCCGCGCACCTGCTGAGTCTGAGGAGTTAAAACAGGCTGCAGAGAGCATAACATCACACTTGGGAAAAAGAAGTTGGGAATCAGTGTTTCCTGGCACCGAATCCTGGGCACGGTGCTGCTCCTTAGCACTCCAGAGATCTATCTCCATGAATGGCCCCATCAAAAAAAAAATGCCACAATTAAATAAGACATTACACTGAAATCACACTGATTCTGAAACCACATCCTATAGCCAAATGCTGCTGTCATTCATGAATTTGTGGAAATACGAGCTGCAATAAACACCATTACTGTGCTTGATATACCTTGGTGATTTTTATTTTTACTTCCAAGTACGTAAGCTTGTATTAACAGTTGCAACAGACATAGGTAAGTGTGAAACATCCTTGTGCCAGTCTTGCAATAGTTCACCTTCTAAAAGTCTCTGTGGATGGGATCATGCACAGCTAAAACAGTACTTTGCCATTTTTCTCTTTTTCTTATTTTTGAAAGTAGAAAGCCACTTTCTTTGCTTTTCCCTCTCCTTCTCTCAGCTTCTTATGAAGATTCTCAGTACAAATGCAACAGCTGGAGTTACCTACAAATATACAAACTGAAAGAAAAGAAATATTACGGTTGGCTACTTGGGAGGATCCTAAGATGAAAGCACACCTGGACAGTTAGCGTAACCTGAGCCAATCAGGAGCAGAGGCAACGGGGCTCGCCAGAGCCGCTGCTTCAGGGTGCAAACAAAGGAGCGCTCGGGCCGGTGCGCGGCGTCTCCCATACCTTGTATCTGTCCATCGGGTCTTCCTGCTGCAGCTGGCTCTCTCGCATGGTCTGATACTCCTTCTCATATTTCTTCAGCTTCTTGGTTGGGACCTGCAGAGACAAGAGGGAAAGCGTATGAGATAAGAACATCATGTAGGCAGACACTTTCTAGTGTATTTCCCAGTGAAGTTTCTGGCATTCTAGGAGAGATGAGCCCCCTAATCTAGAACAGGGGCGGGCAACTTCCTGTACAGGTGTGGACGGTCTACACCTGGGTTTTGTGGGTGACACAGTCTAGGAAGCAACCTTTCAGTCCTGTTATTCGGCACAGAAGTCGTCGCGGTGCTAAGCACGTCGGTGCAGCTGCGCTCCAACAAGGACTTATCCATAAGCGCAGGCTACAGTTTGTCCATCTCTGTTCTGTGATGCGGCTGATACTGTAACTTTTTTCAGGTTAACAATTTAACGCTGCTAGCAATTTTAACTACCTGTGCTTCACAATAAATCATAGTTTTCCACATTGAAAATGAAAGTTATTATTTTATAGAAATAAAACCGTGCAACAAGAAAATTTTAAAAATGCAATTAAGGTACCAAAAATAAAAACCTAAAATTTGACACCAAAAAAAAATACAAGTTCATTCTGCAACATGGGATAATAAAAGAAAAAAAATCACCTGAACAACTCATCTATTCTTGCTAAAACTATCATCCTCAAAAGACAATAGTTAACCTTTTTTGAAAGTAGACTAGCATATTGGAAATTCAGAGATTTCTGAACGTAACTGAGGGCAGCATGGCGTAATGGGCAGAGAACTTGGCACTAGGCAGACCGCGGTCTGAACACCCAGCACTTGTTTTTTAATCATGTAATCCCTCAGCGAACAGGGACTCTTCTTAGTGTCGGTTTCTTTCTTTGTAAAATAGCAGGTAAATAAATGTTTACCTCATAATGGCTGTCAGTAGAATTACAGGTTTAACGTGGGCGAAGGATCTAATTCCCTCAGGGCTGGCCGTGTGGTGTACTGGTGTAACTGCCTACCCTACAGTCATCTCGTGTTGGAACACCAGTTTGAATCCCAGCTGCTCTGCTTCTGATCCAGCTCCCTGCTAATAAGCAGCAGGGGATGGTCCAAGCGCTTGGGCCCCTGTCGCCCACATGGGAGACCTGGATGGAGTTCCTGGCTCCTGGCTGCAGCCTGGCCCAGCCCTGACCTTTGTGGCCATCTGGAGAGTGAACCAGCAGATGGAAGGTCTCTCTCCCTCTGTCTCTCTCCCTCTCTGTCATTCTGCCTTTCAAATAAATAAATAATTAAAAAAAAATACAATGCCTGATTCTTGGAAGTTTTTTTAAATTGTATTTTTAAGTATTCAACTGAAATTGATTTTTTTTTTTTTTTTTTTTTTGGACAGGCAGAGTTAGTGAGAGAGAGACAGAGAGAAAGGTCTTCCTCCCGTTGGTTCACCCCCCAAATGGCTGCTACGGCAGGCACTGTGCCGATCTGAAGCCAGGAGCCAGGTGCTTCTCCTGGTCTCCAACGCGGGTGCAGGGCCCAAGCACTTGGGCCATCCTCCACTGCCTTCCCAGGACATAGCAGAGAGCTGGACTGGAGGAGAAGCAACCGGGACTAGAACCAGCACCCATATGGGATGCCGGCACCGCAGGTGGAAGATTAGCCTCCTGCGCCACGGCACCGGCCGGTTTGAATATTTTTTTATAGACTGATTTTATTTCTTCGAAAGGCATAGTGACAGAGAGGGAAACACAGAGAGAGAAAGAGTTTTCCATGCACTGGTTCCCTCCCTGAATGGCTGCAACAGGCAGGACAAAGGCAAGAACCTGAAACTCCTTCCAGGTCTCCCCCATGGATGGCAGGGGCTCAAAACCAGGGTCGTCCTCAGCTGTTTACGGAGGTGCATTAGCAGGGAGCCAGATCAGAAGCGGAGCAACGGGAACTTAAACCAAGGCCCCGATATGGGTTGTCAGTGCCGTAGGCAGAGGCTTAACTGGCTGCGTGACAATGCCAGCCCCAGACTGTTTCTTCTTGAGCTAAAAATATGGTATTTAGAAAAGATGTATATGTGTGTTAGAGACAGCAAGACAGACGGATAGCACCCAGTGTGAATATAAAATTGTCGTACAGTGTTCTGCAATTAGAATAATTTCAAATCTCTAACCAGTTTGTTAAATGAAAAAAAATAAATAAATAAAGACACCAGGTGTCATTCTCTAGTTTATTCTCATTACTCTGCTGTTACCATCCAAGATCACTCTGAAGTACTGTAATTATCTACTTCTAACCACAAATGGGAAGCTTCATGAATTCAGTATACAAACCACTGGACGAGCACATTAGGAGAATATTCATTTGGCTGAAGGGGAAATGTCTCCCCAGTTAAACAAACAGTGAGGACATTTTCCAGGGTGGAACTGAATTGCAAAATACTGCTGAATATTGCCATGAGAGATGCTACTCCTCACCACCGGATCCCCAGAGACCTTCCAGAGTACACAGAGAAAGGGAAGCACCACCCACCTACAGAGAGAAAGGGAAGCACCACCCACCTACAGATCAGCAAATGAGGGAAGCGCACATGATCACGTGGTAACAAAACAACAATGTAATTTTTCTTGATTGTGATAGCACCCTTAACTTCCTACAGCTTTCTTTTCTCTATATGCAGTAATCATATACCCAGAAAAGCAAAAATAGATTCTCAAGATGAATGGTGAATCACTAGCACTGAAATAGCCCTGGATGTAGCAGGGTTTTAAGCCGTGATGAGGTGTTTCAAATGTCTCCTTAGGAGCAGGACGGGGCAGCTAAAGGTACTGTGAATCCAGAGTCTACTCTAGTGCCTTTAGCGCAGATTGTTGAGTTTTTACATATTTTTTTTTCAACTGGAATACCACACCACTAGGTACCAGGCTGAAAACAGCCCAGTGTTGAAGTATTTTCAACATGGTTCTAAAACGGATCGGGTCATCAATGATGGAATTACATATTGCAAGCTTGAGAGAGAGAGAGAATTCTTCTAAAACCATATTTTTAAATTCAAACTATGTTACTAAGACTTTTTTTTTTGCATGTAAAAGAATGCCCCTTTAAAAGTCAATGTTGCTACTTAAGAAGTTCATTTCAAAGTGAGATTCTTATAAAAAAAAAAAAAAACGAATTCAACACTCTCAATAAGCTAATCCTTTCCCATCTGGCTGGGATTCCAGGATGTTCGGCTTCATCTTGTTGAGGCAAACAGAGCAGGTTCCCAGAACAATACGTTGCTAGGAAACCTTCCAAGCTTATTTATCTTGTGCTTGTGCTGTGGGGTGATCCTGAGCATCCACCTGTGATTGGCACAACGAGAACGCAGGGGGAAGAGGGTGGAGGAGGAACAGACAGGAGAGTTGAAACGAAACTCTTACAAAATAAAGGAAACGGACTTTCAGCTTTTAACATTATTTCAGGACAGAATTCATTTTATTTTATTTTAGGACTGGAATACTGAAACTTAAAATTTTCTTATTGGAGAAAGGAATAAAAATATCTCTTGACCATGTAGTTTTAATTAAAAGAATGAAAGTCACTAAGAATTATTAGAATTGAAATAATCTATACCTCTGGAGACATGTAGGAATTTCTCCCTTTAAGTCAAATTGATTTAATTTAAGGGTAGATGTGAAGATGTGTTAAGAATCACCGATACCTGTAAATGTCTAGGTAATTTTGGGGTCCTGTTCTACCAACTGCCCGCCTTCCACCTTCCCAGCACTTCCTAATTTCTTAAGTTCAGGAAATGTCCTTAAAGAATCCAAAATTGTTTGATAAGTGCAGCTGATGAGCCCTCACTTTGAAATGCCGATTATCACAATCAAACAAACAGAAAGCAGGACAGCCAGCCCTGGCAGGACACCCCCTCATGAGAATGACAGCAATCCTCGACATTCCGGAGCATTCTAAGACAGAACCAGTGCTGCCACCTTTTGAACCATTCCCTGTGTTCAGAGTTCTTTCAGGTCCTGCCTGGTCCTAACACTTGCCTTCATAATGTGAACATCCATTTGCACAGAACTAGCAAACCAGAGGGACCTCGGGAGGCTTTCTTCAGGATGAGGGAACGGAACCAGCATGGCAGCGCCTTGGCTGGCGCCCGCGGGCTGAGGGCTGCAGCAGAGCAACCTGGAGTCTGCAGTACGCCGCCACCAGGACAGGGCCGCCTCTCGGGGGCCGTGCTCTCCAAACTGAACTCATCTGAAGGCTGTTTCCATGATTTTGCCACATCCCTACTCTGTATAGTTAGGATTTTTCCTTGAAATAAACTATGTTTTATCAGAAAACAATCAATTTGGAAACAGCAGTTAAACCAGACACCTGCAGGCGTGACAGCAGCCTTCCAGCGCCGTCGGCGTTCTGTGAATATTTTACCTAACATGGCAGAGTGCATTTGGCAGGTGTAACTGAGGATAAGGATCTTAAAATGGGAAGATCATTTTCGATGACCTGAGTGGGCCCAGAAGAACGACCTGACTCACTTGGAGAAAACGGGGGTGGGTGTTGTGGACACCACACTAAGCATCAGGGTACCAGAGGAAGTCCTAGCTACCCTGTGTCTGATGCAGCTTCTTGCTAACGCACATGAAGGCCCAAATCCTTGGATCCTGGCTACACATGTGGGAAACCCAGACGGAGCTCCAGCTTCCTGGCGCCAGCCTGGCCCAGCCCCTGCTGTTGCAGGCATGTGGGGAGTGAACCAACACGTATCTCTCTGTCACTCTGTGTTTCAAATAAACAAAGCAATAAACAAACAAATAAATAAATAAACCTTTAAAAAGAAAAAATAGAGAGGAGAGCCTTTGTGTGGATTCAGAGGGAGATGTGACTAATGCAGAAACATCGAAGAAATTCAGTGTTGGTGGCTTGGACGCTGGGGACGAGGCCCCTGAGAGGAGGTGGGCAGCCTCTAGAAACTGGGGAAGGCCAGGAAATGGATTCTCTCCAGGGACCTGCAGGAGGGCACACAGCCCTGCCACACCACCGTCCCGGCCCACCTGCAGGAGGGAACCCAGCCCTGCCACACCACCGTCCAGCCCACCTGCAGGAGGGCACACAGCCCTGCCACACCACCGTCCAGCCCACCTGCAGGAGGGTACACAGCCCTGCCACACCACCGTCCAGCCCACCTGCAGGAGGGCACACAGCCCTGCCACACCACCGTCCAGCCCACCTGCAGGAGGGACACAGCCCTGCCACACCACCGTCCAGCCCACCTGCAGGAGGGCACACAGCCCTGCCACACCACCGTCCAGCCCACCTGCAGGAGGGTACACAGCCCTGCCACACCACCGTCCCGGCCCACCTGCAGGAGGGCACACAGCCCTGCCACACCACCATCCAGCCCACCTGCAGGAGGGCACACAGCCCTGCCACACCACCGTCCCGGCCCACCTGCAGGAGGGCACACAGCCCTGCCACACCACCATCCAGCCCACCTGCAGGAGGGCACACAGCCCTGCCACACCACCGTCCCGGCCCACCTGCAGGAGGGAACCCAGCCCTGCCACACCACCGTCCAGCCCACCTGCAGGAGGGAACCCAGCCCTGCCACACCACCGTCCAGCCCACCTGCAGGAGGGCACACAGCCCTGCCACACCACCGTCCAGCCCACCTGCAGGAGGGACACAGCCCTGCCACACCACCGTCCAGCCCACCTGCAGGAGGGCACACAGCCCTGCCACACCACCGTCCCGGCCCACCTGCAGGAGGGACACAGCCCTGCCACACCACCGTCCAGTCCACCTGCAGGAGGGCACACGGCCCTGCCACACCACCGTCCTGGGCCCACCTGCAGGAGGGCACACAGCCCTGCCACACCACCGTCCAGCCCACCTGCAGGAGGGCACACAGCCCTGCCACACCACCGTCCAGCCCACCTGCAGGAGGGACACAGCCCTGCCACACCACCGTCCCGGCCCACCTGCAGGAGGGCACACAGCCCTGTCACACCACCGTCCCGGCCCACCTGCAGGAGGGCACACAGCCCTGCCACACCACCGTCCAGTCCACCTGCAGGAGGGCACACAGCCCTGCCACACCACCGTCCAGTCCACCTGCAGGAGGGCACACGGCCCTGCCACACCACCGTCCTGGGCCCACCTGCAGGAGGGCACACAGCCCTGCCACACCACCGTCCAGCCCACCTGCAGGAGGGCACACAGCCCTGCCACACCACCGTCCAGCCCACCTGCAGGAGGGACACAGCCCTGCCACACCACCGTCCCGGCCCACCTGCAGGAGGGCACACAGCCCTGTCACACCACCGTCCCGGCCCACCTGCAGGAGGGCACACAGCCCTGCCACACCACCGTCCAGCCCACCTGCAGGAGGGCACACAGCCCTGCCACACCACCGTCCAGTCCACCTGCAGGAGGGACACAGCCCTGCCACACCACCGTCCAGTCCACCTGCAGGAGGGCACACGGCCCTGCCACACCACCGTCCAGCCCACCTGCAGGAGGGCACACAGCCCTGCCACACCACCGTCCAGTCCACCTGCAGGAGGGACACAGCCCTGCCACACCACCGTCCAGTCCACCTGCAGGAGGGCACACGGCCCTGCCACACCACCGTCCAGCCCACCTGCAGGAGGGCACACAGCCCTGCCACACCACCGTCCCGGCCCACCTGCAGGAGGGCACACAGCCCTGCCACACCACCGTCCAGCCCACCTGCAGGAGGGCACACAGCCCTGCCACACCACCGTCCAGCCCACCTGCAGGAGGGCACGCGGCCCTGCCACACCACCGTCCCGGGCCCACCTGCAGGAGGGCACACAGCCCTGCCACACCACCTTCCCAGCCCAGTCTAACCTCCACAACTGTAAAATCATATAAGTGCGCTAAGCCACTGCGCTACCTGCCATGGTAACTACAGGAAACTAAAAAATAGAAATTATCACTACGGCTGAATACCGAATGTTTACAAATGAAACAATCAGAAGTCATAAACTTCTGCTGAAAGCAAGATAAAAACTCCCTGGCCCTTCAGTTTATAACCAACTGTTAATTACGTCAAGACAAAACGTACTGTAAATCGTTAACCCTTATGTTATTAATAGCAGAATATCAAGCGAGACAGCACCAAGCCAACACTACAAACGGCCATGGCCAATGTGCAGATCCACTTGGTCCCTTCCTGCTTTTTCTCACGGCACTAACGGCAACTGGTTGTAGTGTATGTTAAGCTGGACTCTGATATTTTCATGGTATTTTACTGTATTCCATTTTTTTTTAATTTTTATTTATTTATTTATTTATTTTTTAATTAAACTTTTATTTAATGAATATAAATTTCCAAAGTACAGCTTATGGGTTACAATGGCTTCCCCCTCCCAAAACTTTCCTCCCACCCACAACCCTCCCCCCTCCTGCTCCCTCTCCCCTTCCTATCACATCATGATTCATTTTCAATTCTCTTTGTATACAAAAGATCAGTTTAGTATATATTAGGTAACGATTTCAACAGTTTGCCCCCATATAGCAACACAAAGTGAAAAGAAAAGAAAAAAAAATACTGTTGGAGTACTAGTTATAGCATTAAATAAGGGTGTACAGCACATTAAAGACAGAGATCCTACATAATATATTTTTTTTAAATTAATTAATTTTCTATGCCATTTCCAATTTAACACCAGGTTTTTTTTTTTTTCATTTCCAATTATCTTTATATACAGAAGATCGATTCAGTATGTAATTAGTAAAGATCTCATCAGTTTGTACCCATGCAGAAACACAAAGTGTAAAAATACTGTTTCAGTTCTAGTTATAGCATCACTGCACATTAGACAACACATTAAGGACAGATCCCACATGTGTCCTAAACAACACTCCGGCCTCAGAATCAGCCCTTAAGGCATTTGGATCTGGCTGAAGAGCCCATGAGAGTATTGTAGGCATGGAAAGCCAAGATACCATGGAAAAGAAAAAAAGAAGAAGACCTAAATGAAAGATCTCTGTGAGTGAGATCCCAGTGGAAAGAACGGGGCCATCAAAGAAGGAGGTACCTTTCTCTGAAGGGAGGAGAGAACTTCCACTTTGACTGTGACCCTATCGGAACAAGATCAAAGTCAGCGAACTCTAAAGGCTTCCATAGCCCTGGCAACTCATGACTAGAGCCTAGGGAGATTACTGATGCCATGAACAGGAGTGTCAAATTGTTAAGTCAGCAACAGGAGTCACTGTGTATTCCATTTTTAAAATGCCTCGTCGCCACCTATAGAAGGATTTCATGGCCAGCGGTTTGAAGGGCGCTGCACTACATCCGATGGGCTTTGGCGGGTTCCCCTGATGATGCTACTTGTTGGCTACAATGCTCGATCACTGGGGAGGCTTTGTTAACCCCACTCCTGGTCACCAACACCTCCGCTTGCCATGTACCCACCAGAGTGGGTCCTCTTCTGTTAGCAGGAAACACAAAGAAGAAGAGCTGAGCAAGTGGAAGGCAGAGCCGTGGTGGAGGCAGGGAGAGGGAGTGTTAACCAGTGACCTGCAGTGACAGGCAAGGAGAGACGGTAATCACTCATTTGGCTTTCTCTCCCTCACTCAGAGGGATGGAGGCGGAGACTGCAAAGAAACACACAAACACCCCAACATTCTTCACTGCCCACGTTCTCTCTTCACATTTCCAGTCTGTGCTTCTGCTTTTTATATAGATCCAGTCCAGGAGACTGGATAGACGTTAATGCTGTCATATATCAACTAATTTCAGATGAACCTGCCTCAAGAATCTTTATCCCACTAATCATATCTACCAGGGTTACTGCCCCATTTTGTATTTCTATTTTCAGTATTTTTTTAAAGAATTATTTATGTATTTGAGAGGAAGAGTTACAGAGAGGCAGAGGCCGAGAGAGAGAGGTCTTCCATCCGCTGGTTCACTCCCCATATGGCCACAACGGTAGAAGCTGGGCCAATCCTAAGCCAGGAGCCTGGAGCTTCTTTCAGGTCTACCACATGGGTGCAGGGGCCAAAGGGCTTTGGCCATCTTCCGGTGCTTTCCCAGGCCATAGCAGAGAGCTGGTTCAGAAGTGGAGCAGCTGGGACTTGAACTGGTGCCCATATGGGATACCGGCACTGTAGGCGGCAGTTTTACCCACTCTGCCACAACGCTGGCCCCTATTTTGAGTACTTTTAGTATTTACTATTTGAATTTCACATGTATTAACTGTTTCCTTTGTTGGGAAATTTTCATTTTTTTAAATTTCCATAACTTATTTGAAAGGTAGACAGAGATCTCCCATCTGCTGGGATACTCTCCAAAGGCCTGCAGTATTGGGGTTGGCCAGGCCAGAGGAGTCCTGGTCTCCTACATGGGTGGCAGAGACTGAATGACTTGAGCCATCACCTGCTGCCCCCTCGAGTCTGTATTAGCAAGGAGCTAGAATAAGGGACACAGCTGGGTCTTCAAGGCAGGCACTCTGATATGGGATGTGGGTACCCAAGAGGTGTCTTAACCACTGCCCCAAACACCTGCCCCGAATTCATTACTTCTAATAAAAAATTTAAAATCCAAGCAGAGTTCTTTTAAAATGTGCATTTTTCATGGAAGAGAGAAATGACATATTTCATTTCTCTCTAATGTAGCAGAATACACATGGGGGATTTTTCAAACTGGTATATGCTCCGCAAAGATCAAATGATCTTTGACATCAACTTATTTTTTAAAAACTTTGTATTTTATCTTAGGAGTTGGTGTTCTGGTGCAGTGGTTTAAGCCCCAACCAGTGATGCCAGCATTCTATAAGAGTGCCGATTCAAGTCCCAGCTGCTCCACTTCCAATCCAGCTCCTTGATAATGCACCTGGGCAAGCAGTGAAAGACGGCCCAAAGACGTGGGCCACTGCCACCCATGTGGGAGACCCAGATGGAGGTCCAGGCTCCTGGCTTAGCTTAGCCCAGCGCCAGCCATTGTGGCCGTATGGGGAGTGAACCAGTGGATGGAAGCTCTCTCTCTGTCACCTTTTCTCTCTCTTTGTCTCTGTCTCCCTCTGTGTGTGTAACTCTTTCAAATAAATAACAAAAAAAAACCAAAAAACAAAAAAAAGATCAAAACAATCTGGGGAGGGGGTAGGAGAGGAGGAGTACCTCGCTATACCGATCTGTTTCACCCTTCCTGCCCAGCTAAAGAGTGCAGCGTTTCCCCTGTGCTCAGTTTGAACACTGAGTTAAGAGCCGCCTGTAAGAGCTCTCACTCGGGGCTTGGTGAATCTTTTCTGTTTAACAAATAAAAGATACAAGAAAACTGATGAATGCAAGTGCTAGGGAAGCCAATTACTATCCAACCAGGATGACAACGAAAGGTTGACATGACCCAGGTTAATATTTTCCAAAGTAAGATTCTTGATGGTAACAGTTCACATGCAAAAAAAAAAAAAAAAAAAAGGTACAATAGGCCAAAGGTACTAGCCACTGAACTGTTCTTGGCCACTTCAGGTAATTTCTTGGGATGAATATAAATTATTCCATCAAATATATTAGTCCTTGGGGAGAGAAAAATAAGATAAGAGGTACAGCATTACATTCCCTGGCAACCTGAGCGTTCCCAAGTCAGAGTTACTATCAGTTCTGCAAGGACTTAACAACGTCCAGACAGGGAGCAGATTACTGGGAACCAAAGGTCCAGCCATCAGTTTGCAACCTGGGAAGCAGCAGAAGGGACGGATTCCAGAGACGACATGAAAGGAGAACGCCCGTGTTCTATGCACTCCAGTTATTCCTCCTCAGAGAGGCCTGCAAAGAAATCACTTTGACTCTTCTGAGCTTTTACCACTGAAGGGGGGGGGGGGGGATACAATGCAGTGATATTTTATTCCATGGGGCTAGGAAAAACATTTCCAAGGACATATGAGCCAACACACGATAGTATTTAAGAACGCTGTGGTTTGGGCGTGGTGGGGACAAGGAAAGCCCTCCTCGCGTGTTGCAGTTCTACCCTAACTCCCAAGGCTCACGGACATCACAGTCCCAGCGCTCCCCTGGTTTCATGTGCACACAACCTATGGCGCTCCACCTGCTGTCATTTCATCTGCTCCGTGCAGTGCGCCCAGTCACTCAGGCCATCTGTACACAGGCCAGGGACAGGCTCCCAGCTTCATTCATGAATAACGTTATGAGGGGACCCACTCCTCAAAATGTCCATGAACTCTTCTAAATAATTGATTTCAACTTTCTAAAGACCATGTTCTAATACAGACGGTCCAGTCCCAATATTGTAACACTGTTAGGAGACTCTTGCATTTTGCAGAATCTGCTTATTTTTTCATTTCTAATTCTTCACCCAAGTCCTGCAAACTTACTCCTATGTACCATTTTTGTAGAACTCCTTGGCACGTCTTCTCTGAAATTTGCCTATCAATAGTAATATCTGAAGTAGAGGGAATTCTGTACTATGTGTTGACAACTCCCAAATTTATAGATCCCAGGACATAACTTCCACTGAGCTTAACCTATATATACAACTGCTAACTTTATATTATATTATAATTTGGATGATTCACATTTGAGACATTTTAAACTGGACTCGGGGCCAGCACTATGATGTAGTAGGTTGCGCCTCCATCTGCGGCGTCAGCATCCCATATGGGCACCAGCTGGAGTCCTGCCTGCTCTACTTCCAACCCAGCTCCCTGCTGATGGCCTGGGAAAGCAGTAGATGGCCCAAGCACCTGGGCCCCTGCACTAGTGTGTGAGACCAGGAGGAAGCTCCTGGTTCCAGATTGGGCCAGCTCTGGCCATGGCGGCCATTCAGGGAGTGAATCAGCAGATGAAAGACTTTTCTCTCTCTTTCTCAAACTCTGCATCTCAAGTAAATAAATAAATCTTTAGAAAAAATTAAACTGGACTCAAGCCCCACCCCTGACTGTTCTTTCATAGTTCATCTTCCATCCAGAAGCTCAAGCCATTCACTCAGAAGTCACCTCCAATCTTTCCCTCTACCAATGCTTACACAGCTGATCACTCAACTCTATAGAACATGCTTCCAAAAGACCTATTCTGTCACTTCTTTCGAGCCTTTCTAACAATGCGTGGTTCAAGCCATCATCACCTCTCATCAGGACTACTGAAATAACCTTCAAATAGGTCTATGTTCAGGCTTGCTCTATTCCAAATCTGTTCACCACAAGGCAGTTATAATGTTCTTTTCCAGGGTGTGAGTCTGCTATCATTCCCCTTCCTGAAGTTTTTAGTTGTTTCCACTGCACTTAGAACAAAAAGAGAAGCACCTGCTGTGGCTCTGCTGGTGACAGAGCACCTGGTCTCATCCATCTCACCCCCTCGCCCCGACACGTCCACGGATCTTACCGAAAGCAAAAAGTGAGAACTTCATGTTCTATTTATTTTTACCTCATCTCTTAAAGATATCTATGTTTGTGCCTGCATTATTTTAGCACAGGTACATAATTTATTACAAAAATGAATACACACAAACAATGGAACTTCAAAATATTTTTGATGGAAATTGAAAGATAAAAATTAAAAAACGGTGACTCAACATAAGCCCTATCAGTTTATGGCACTTTTATCAGTGAGCACATTAGCCATTTAGCCCGCCTCTTGAGAAATGAGGACCCTGGGAACTCAACTACATCAACAGAATCTTGTATTATTAATGACCAAAGAAAAAGGAGAGCACTTCAAAGATTCTTTTTGCGCTTAGGAAACAAAAAAGTCAGAAGGGTGCCGGTTCTCATCTTGGCTGCTCCACTTCCAATGCAGTTCCCTGCTAATGGATGGGGAAAAGCAGCCGAAGATGGCCCAAGTGGTTGGGCCCCTGCCGCCCATGTAGGAGACCTGAAAGAAGCTCCTGGATCCTGGCTTCAGCTTGGCCCAACGCTGGTTGTTGTGGCCATCTGGGGAGTGACCAGTGGATGGAAATCTCCTCCCCCACTTCCTACCCCCATCCTTCTGTCACTGTGACTTTCAAATAAATAAATAAATAAATAAATAAATGTTCTGTTGAGGGGCTGCTTGGTGCAGGGGTTAAAACTGCAATGCTGGCATCCCATACTGGAGCACAGGTTTGAGTCCTGACCGCTCTGCTTCCGATACAGCTCCCTGCTAATGTGCCAGGGAACCAACAGAAAATGGCCACTGCCACGCATATGGGAGACCCAGATGAAATTCTGGGCTCCTAGCTTTGGCCTGGCCCAACCCCAGTCATTGCAGCCATTCTGGAAGAACACCAGCAGACTGAAGACCTCTCTTGGTCTCTATATATCCGCCCCTTCTCTCTGTTATATCTTTCAAAAAAATTCTGTTGAGAAGTGACTGTTAGGTGCAGCACTGGGATCACTGCTTAGGATGCTCATGTCCTGTGTTGGTGTGCCTGGTTCTGGTCTGAGTTGGCGGTCAGCTCCTCTGCTTCTGATACAGCTTCCTGCGGGTGAGTACCCTGGGAGGCAGCAGATGACGACTCGAGTGCTTGTGTGCCTGCCACCCACTTGTAGACTCAGGCTGGGCTCCAGGCTCCTGGCTTCAGCCTGGCCCAACCCTGGCTGTGGTGGGCCTTCAGAGAGTGATCCGATGAATCGAAGATCTCTAAGCCAACACAGGGTGCAAATAAATCAATCAAAATCAAAAACAAAAACGTCCATTGGAAGCTCTGCTCTTGTCTTTAGGTAATCTAGGTACAACAGTTTTGAACACTGACCCTAGCGCATATTTCACGTAATTTTTCAGTGAGAACTGTGTAAGCTGAGCTGAGATGTCTACGTTGTTGGTTATTGTTTCTGCTGTTACATATTACTCCCCCTCAATCAGGGTTCTAAACAAGATGGATTTTTTTGCTGCTGTGGGCTTCATCTTCAATTTTGTTCTCCCTTATGCATTTGTAACTCGCTGACTTCTTGGGGCATAAGCTCTTCATAAAGCCCTGGTGGCTCCACTGTTCTGTGCAGCTTCACCAACTCTCTGATGTTGGTTCTTGCTTCCATGTTGCTCTGACAGAGGTTCTTTACAAACGGATGCCTTGTCCTTCTCAGTGCCTCAATCTGGATCGCAGTCAGACATGTTATAACAAGTTCGTCCGAGTCTATTTTGGTGCAAAAAATTTTTGAAATCCATTCATAGTCTTTTCTTCACAAAATGCATTTTGAATGAAACTTTAATTATTATTATTTGAAAGAGTTACAGAAAGAGATGGAGAGACAGAGTGCTCTGGCATCTGCTGGTTCACTCTTGAAACGGATGCAATTGCCTGACTGAGCCAGGCTAAAATCAGCAGCCAGGAGCTTCATCCGGGTCTTCACGAGGGTGGCAGGGGTCCAAACACTTGCACCATTTTCTGCTGCTTTTCCTAGGCTATTAGCAGGGAGCTGGATCAAAAGCAGAGCTGCCCGGACATGAAGCTATGGGATGCCAGCATCGGAGGGTGATGCCTTTACTCATAATGCCACAGCGCCGGCCCCTGCATGAACTTCTTGAAGATCCCTCGTGTCAGAGCTATGGGATCAGATGACTTTGACTAACAGGGATACACAGTCCAGACAGCTTAGAGACAACCGGTCTCCTCTTCAGCCACACTGGGCTGCCTCGCCCCAGGATTCTGCCAGGACGGACCCAGCACATTCAGCCTTGGGTTGAAAAGCTCTAAGGTGTGGTCGGGCACCTGTACTGAGCTTCTCAGGAAATTCTGCTAAACTGTGAATTTGGAAATCATGGCGTTAAGACATTAAGTGCTAGAAAAGGAGGAGTAAGATACAGACTTGAGAGGCTTGTATGAATTGGCTTGAGAATACACAACCACTAGTTTCTCAGGGGCTATCCATTTTGAGTTTCAAACAAACCAATTTCTCAATATACTTTAGGAAAGGGTAAATCTGTAAGATCAGGAAGGACTATTTTTTTTAAAGATCTATTTATTTATTTGAAAGTCAGAGCTACACAGAGAGAGGAGAGGCAGAGAGAGAGAGAGAGAGAGAGAGAGAGAGAGAGAGAGGTCTTCCATCCACTGGTTCACTCCCCAGTTGGCAGCAACGGCCGGAGCTGCACTGATCCAAAGCCAGGAGCCTCTTCCGGGTCTCCCATGTGGGTGCAGGGGCCCAAGGACTTGGCCATCTTCCACTGCTTTCCCAGGCCACAACAGGGAGCTGGTTAGGAAGTGGAGCAGCCAGGTCTTGAATCGGTGCCATATGGGATGCCAGCGCTTCACGCCAGGGTGTTAACCCGCTGTGCCACAGTGCTGGCCCCAGGAAGGACTATTTTTAATGTCCTAAAATATATCTAGAGTTCTGTTATCTAGGTAGCTAGTATTTAAGGACAAAATCAAGTTATTTTTTTAAATTGGTGAAAATTACTTCCTTTTAAAAAATGCTTATTTATTTTAATCTACTTGAAAGGCAGAGAGACAGAGAGGGAGAGGAAGAAAGAAGCTCAGAACTCATCTGGGCCTCCCCTATTGGTAGCAGGGGCCTAGGCACTCAGTCACCACCCACTGCCTCCCAGGATGCTGGAGCAAGAAGCTGGCTCAGAAGTGCAGTAGCTGGGACCTGAACTGGTGCTCCACTGTGGGATGCAGGTATCCCAGGCATCAGCGTAACTCACTGTGCCACAATGTCTGTCCCACAGAATCAAGTTTCAGAGAATGGACTAAGAACAATTATTTGGACTAAGAACAATCCTCTGAGCAACACTGGCTCTTTCTCCCATGCTCTATGAAGGGTGGTTTAGGAGTTAAACAAGCTTGCATTTGAAATCTTGTTCCACTAAACATTAGCTGTAGAATTTATAAGCAATTCATTTATACTTCTTACTCAGAATCTTAATTTTTTTATATATATATTGTAATGAGGTAGCATAAACAACACCTACTATAACCGTCTCCTCCTATTGAGCATATACTGTATGCTACAGCACTGAGCCACAAGTCACAGCATGGAAGCCTCACAAGGCTGAGCTAGGTGTTACTATCCTCGTTTTATAAACTAATAAACTGAGAAAGACTAAATAACGTGAACAGGTACCAATCATAACAATGCCAGACTTAGCAAGCCTGTTTGACAACCCAGGCTGAAGCCTGGACTGCGGCGTGTTACGTGACAACCACCTTTATCACCTGCCATCTAGCTAGCACCACGCCTCAACCCAGGAGCTTCCATAAGCCTGCGGCAACCAACGGAGCGCATCAGTTCCAGGGCAGAGACACTGCAATTTTGACATCTAACTGGAAGATAACGGATCTAACACATCTGTCTGGCTTACAGGCGGACCTTCACCCTGATCTTCCTAAGCAAGCTGGAAAGCAAGGGAAGGTCAGACAGCCCTCGGGGGAGTGGATCAGGACTTAACTCTCAGAGAGGCCTGTGGGATTGCAAAGTCTTCAGGGGGACAGATCACAAGGATACATTTTGTTGTTCTAGTCGATGTGGCCTTCTGAGGAAAAAAAAAAAGGCATGGAGGTGTAACTACCCAGGAGATTTATAGCCTAAAGCAAATCACCTTAGGTACTGGAATCGGCACTCAGGTGGGACATTTTTTGAGACCTCTCTCTTCATACCCATCTTCTCTATTACTCCTCCATGCCTTTATTTCTTGCTGATTTGTTTGATTCTTTGTACTCAAAGAAGAGGAGAAAAATTCAGTCTGTTTTTCTTCTAAGCAGTAATAATTCTTTTCTCATTATATTGGTTATTCTCAATTTGGTGCTAAATTAGGGAAACGCTGAACCTTTTGTTCTTTGCAAAAATTAAGAAGCAACAGATCTTATGTTAGAGCACCTCCCTGGACATTTATCTTCCCCCTGGGGGCAGCGAGGCATGCTAAAAGCTACTGTAATATCTCAATTCTATTTCCTAATGAGATGTGGATTAGAAATGTATCACCTCAAATTTTTAGGATAATATGTGGAGAGTAGTAGAACGGTTATCAAGGGCTAAAATTCAAGAGTGTAATATGTAAGCAATACATTCCATCTGGCTACACATTGAAGATACTGCTCTGTTTCCAGGGAGCAGATTAGCTAGATGTAGTTCCAAAACTGGGCCACAGAAAGCTGGCCCAGCTGCACATTCACAGTGAGCTAATTAAGCTTCTTTATAACCAGACAGTGAGACAAGAGAATGACTGGGGAGCCAAGTTGGACAGGGATCTCCATTGCCATCAAATGCCACGTTCATCACAATGGTGCTTTTCTCCCACTGAACACGAGCAATCGGAAGCAGCCTTCTGTCAGTTGTCACTGGCAATTGATCTAAGGTAAATAGGTGTCTCTTGCTAAAATACAGTGGGCTGAAGGCTGTAGGTATGCATACTAGAAGAAGTTTAATTCAAGACGCATGTACAAGACAACCTGAATCAATTAGAGAGATTCAACTTTACTATGCCAAACTGTGAGAAACAACAGGAAGAAAGAAACGAGGAGACTTCTATGTGCTCATCTGCCATTAAAAGTCACCAGTAGTAGGACTAAAGTGCATGATGACTGTCTTGCCATTTTAATGCATTTTTTAAGATTTATTTTATTATTTGAAAGGTAGAGTTAAAGAGAGGGAGGGAGGGAGGGAGAGAGAGAGAGAGAGAGAGAGAGAGAGAGAGAGATCTTCCATCCCTTCACTTCCCAAATGGCCACAATGGCCAGAGCTGGGCTGATCTGAAGCCAGGAGCCAGGAGCTTCTTCTGGGTCTCCCATGTGGGTGCAGGAGCCCAAGGACTTGGGCCATCTTCTACTGCTTTCCCAGGCCATAGCACAGAGCTGGATCAGAACTGGAGGAGCTGAGGCTTGAACTGGTGCTCTATGGGATACTGGCACTGCAGGCAGTGTAGTGGGCTAAGCCTCCACCTGCAGCATCGTCGTCA
This sequence comes from Lepus europaeus, assembly GCF_033115175.1. Taxonomy (NCBI): domain Eukaryota; kingdom Metazoa; phylum Chordata; class Mammalia; order Lagomorpha; family Leporidae; genus Lepus; species Lepus europaeus. The sequence continues at coordinate 156,792,752 of NC_084831.1, forward strand.
TCCTATTTGGGTGCTCGTGGTTCGAGTCCCGGCTGCTCCTCTTCCGATCCAGCTCTCTGCTATGGCCTGGGAAAGCAGTGGAAGATGGCCCAAGTGCTTGGGCCCCTGTACCTTTGTAGGAGACCAAGAAGCAGCTCTGGCCATTGTGGTCATTTTGGGGAGTGAACCAGCAGATGGAAAGACCATTCTCTCTGTCTCTGTAACTCTGTCTCTCAAACAAATGAATAAATAAAGTCTTAAAAAAAGAAAATAATAGTCTATTTCCTCACTCATTCAACAAGTATTTATTGCCTATTTATTGTGTAGCAGACATAGCCATCTAGGAACAAATACAGTGTGTACCCTCAAGAAATCTGCCATTTGGTGGGGAGAAAGTCTGTTAAAGTTAAATAGACACTGGACTTACAACGTAAGGTAAGCGCGTTAAAGGAGAAGCAAAGCTGGAGGTACAACAGCACATGACTCTAAGACTGATTGATTGCTTCTCTGAGGAGTGACGAAAACAAGCCCTGAAAACGATCAGAATAGGAGAAAAGGGGGAGAAAGTGCGCCAGGCACAGGGCCCAGGGAGCACAGGGGAAGGAGAAGGGAGACAGGCTATCCAACTTGCAGGCTCAGTGCAGAGTGAGCATCGAGGTCCTTGTTCAAAATGTAAGGACGTCACGATGGTGATAGAGCATTAACCAAGCGTGGGGACTTAAGCAACCGCACAAGTTACACAGCCACAGCGCGGCTCCGGGCGAGACGCTGTGTTTGAGGGTGGGGGGCAGGTGCTGGAGCGTACTGAGGGGAGGACTTGCTCGCTGAGGAGGAAGAGGGAAGAGAGGGAACACAGCGCCAGCCCGGGGTGCGGGCCTCCAGGACCAGCCTCACAGCGCCTCCTACTTCCAGTCTCCTTCACCGCCCTCCACGCGTCAGCAAGGAGCCACTGTGCACGCAAGGCTGCTGTGTGATGACTCCACCGAGCGTGGAGAGCAAGACAAAGACGAAAACCTCTGCTCCCGAGGAGCGCGCAAGGAATTCTGCTCTTCAGGGTGGGAAGGGTGGAATGTGCAAGTTCGACAAGGGAGGGAGAAACACCAGTGCCCAGGGATTCATGGCACAAAGGTACCTCGCCTCTGGCTGAAAACTGCCCAATACAGACAGAGCTGCCAGCGACTGAAGCGAGCGTCTCTGACGGGAGCCCTGCCGGGACAGCAAGCTCATCCAACACCTCTGTGGGCCAGACGGAGAGTCCGCCTCTCCTGGGCTCCCTCCTGGAGCCCCCCTGTGAGTGCACGCCATCACCCTCCATTACAGACGAGGAAACAGTGGGGAAGACCGAACAATCTACCCAGAGTCACACAGCAAGCAAGGTGGTGACTCATTCCAGCCAGGCCTCGCTCTGGACTACTAGGCTGGCTCTACCACTGTTTCACTAACATCAGTGCCCTTCTTCCCTCCTTCCCTCCCTCCCTCCCTATCTCTCTCTCTGATAAATCTGCATGCTACAATTGTGCCTCTTTTTTCTCCTGGCCGTCTCTTATCGCTTAAACCTTTTCTCATCTACTCAGTTATATGACCGTCCTAAAGACTCATCCGACTTCATTGTCTAGAGCCTCAGTTGCAGGAAAAGCAGTCTGGAGTGCTTAGGCACGTACTTCTGGAAGAAGACAGCATCGACAGTGCCGCTGATGACGGCTCCCACGTATGCTGAGCTACCAGAGGGCCTGCATCACGGGCAGTTATCACCGACTCCCAGAGATCTGCAAACACGGAATTAACACAGTTCTGGGAACTCACACAGTGGCTGCCAATTTCTCTACTACCCGATACTGGATTGGTTCCTTAAAGCACAAGGAAGCATATGTATGAGCTCGTTAATTCCGCAAGTATCTGTAGTGTGCAAGGATACAAGGATGGCTATGATACAATTGCTGCATCGAGAAATTTACCATAAACTTCGAAACTTTTACTAATGCTGTGACATAAATATAAGCATTGGGCTATTGGAGCTTTTGGGAGAATGATTTTACAAATCCATTAGGAAATTCAGGTCAGATTTTAAGGGAAGAACTAGCATATACGCATTATCCTAGAGGAGGTCTTGCTATTAACCATTCAGAAGTATCAGCGGGGGTTTGTTCAACTCAGTAGCATCCAGGGACTGCCATCCTGCAGGTGTTAGGCTGCCTGGCTTGCCAGAATTTTGCAAGCAATTCATTAAGGGCCAGAGGAGCTCATATAGTATTTCTAGCCAATCAGTTTAAAATTTTCTGACATCCTTTATTTATACTAATTAGGAAATCCTTTGGTGTAGGTATAAATATGTTGGTTACACTTACAGTAGTTATGTCTTGATTAGCGTCTTTTCAGTCCCAGCCGACTCTCCCTATACTGTGTAAGCCCCTCTCACTATGCCTCATATGTTAATAATGTCCAAGGTATAGAATGGCCAACCAACCACACGGGCCATGTAGAAGCATTTTAATATAATTTAAAGATGGCATTATAGTAGAGCAGTGAGAAGGGTGAGACAGTCCATATGAAGAGATCAACCCATTATTGCTTAATTCTTTGTCCATTCGATAAAGCAAACAGGAGAAAATTTCTGAGGGCAAAGGCAAGGAGCTAAACAATACGAGCCTAGTAACCAGGTGAGGAGTTAGTCAGATGTATGGGCGAGGAGCTGGGTGCCTGGGTGAGGAGTTAGATGTCTGGGCAAGGAGTCAGGTGGTCTGGGCGAGGTGTTAGGTGTCTGGGCGAGGAGTTAGGTGTCTGGGCGAGGAGTTAAGTGTCTGGGAGAGGAGTCAGGTGGTCTGGGCGAGGAGTCAGGTGGTCTGGGCAAGGAGTTGGGTGGTCTGGGCGAGGAGTTAGGTGTCTGGGTGAGGAGCTGGGTGTCTGGGTGAGGAGTCAGGTGGTCTGGGTGAGGAGTCAGGTGGTCTGGGCGAGGAGTCAGGTGGTCTGGGCGAGGAGTTGGGTATCTGGGTGAGGAGTTGGGTGGTCTGGCAGGAGCCTGCAGAGAACAATGGACTGAACACACTGGACCAGAGCACAGACATGGTGCCGGACAGCAACAGTCTAGGTTGCTGCCAACTGATGAAGGCCTGACCCCAGTATGGGAGCTGCTAGCTCGGTGACCATACTTTCTGAAATAGCGATCAGACTTTGGTCTTACCAGATGCTTACGCCCACCGCGGACATAAGCAGCACTTTGTGAGATCAAAGAACCTGCTATCGGGGTGCCCTTTACCGGGTCTCCGTCGACACCCAAATGTAAACCCTTGTTGTGTTTCCCCGTTCTTTCCTTGCAGGTTCCCAGTTTCATGCCCTAATGATGGGTCTGATCACATGTTCTTTCCTTGCAGGTTCCCAGTTTCATGCCCTAATGATGGGTCTGATCACGTCTTTCCGTCCCTGCAGAGACCCAGGCAGAGACCTGCCTGTCACACAGCCTGGCCACGCTGGCCCGACTCTCAGCCTCTCCAGTCGACACTGCCTCGCCAGGCATCCCTGCACACCAGCCTTCCCCACCCCAGTTGGGACAGCACCATGTGAGACATTTATTCTGCTTCATACTTGCAAGGGATAATAACAAAGCCATTTTTCTCAAAAGACTGGCTTCACAGAGCATGACTGGGCGACAGGCAGGGAACCTATAACAATTATGAAATATTAATTTGCTTTGGTAGCTTGTAGGGCTTTTGAGGTACAATATTTACTATCCAAAACTCTTTTAAAACATAATCTTTGGGCCAGTGTTGTGGCGCAGCAGGTTAAAGCACCACCTATGATGCTGGCATCCCATATTGAAGTACCAGTTCAAGTATCAGCCACTCTGCTTCTGATCCAGCTCCCTGCTAATATGCATGGGAAAGCAGTGGAAGATGGCCCAGGTGCGTGGGCCCCTGCACCCACATGGGATACAAGGATGGAATTCCTGGCTTCCTGGTTGCTAGGCTGCTAGACATTTAGAGAGTGAACCAGTGGATGGAAGATCTTTCTCTGTGTGTGTGTCTATCTGTCTCTCTCTCAGTCTGCTCCCCAAATAAACAAGCAAATCTTAAGAAAAAAAGACAATATTGTTACATCACTGAGGTTTTAAATGGGGCATGTTAATGTGGGGTCACTGGTGCTGTGGCACAGTGGGTTAAGCTGTCATCTGCAATGCTGACATCCCATATGAGCACCAGTTTGAGTCCCGGCTGCTCTGCTTCCGATCCAGCTCCCTGCTGATACACCTGGGAAAGCAGGGGAGGATGGTTCTCCAAGTCCGTGGGCCCCTGCACTGAGACGGGAGGCCTGGAAGAAGCTCCTGACTTCGGCCCAGCCCAGCCTTAGCCATTGCAGCCACTTGGGGAGTGAACCAGTAGATGGAAGATCTTTTCTCTCCTCTCCCTCTGTAACTCTGACTTTCAAAAAAAAAAATTAAAAAAAAAAATTGTTGGGGCCGGCATTGTGACTCACTTGGTTAATCCTCTGCCTGCAGCGCCGACATCCCATATGGGCACCGGTTCTAGTCCCGGCTGATCTTCTTCCAGTCCAGCTCTCTGCTGTAGCCTGGGAATGCAGTGGAGAATGGCCCAATGGCTTGGGCTCCTGCACCCACATGGGAGACCAGGAGGAAGCACCTGGATCCTGGCTTCGGTGTAGCTCTGGCAGTAGTGGCCATTTGGGGGGTGAACCAACGGAAGAAAGACCTTTCTCTCTGTCTCTCTCTCTCTCTCACTGTCTAACTCTATCGTCAAATAAAAAAAAAAAAAATGTAATCTGTGGGCTGGTGCTGTAAGCCAACACCTGTGTTGCCAGAAACCCATATGGAGGCCAACTGAGTTCCAGCTGCTCTACTTCCAACCCAGCTCCCTGCAGACGCACCTGGCAAAGCAGCAAAAGACGGCCCAAGCCCTTGAGCCCTTGCACCCATGTGGAATTTCTGGAAGAAGCTCCTGGGTCCTGGCTTTGGATCAATCCAGTTTTGGCCATTACAGCCTTTTTGGGAGTGAACCAGCACATGGAAGATTTCTCTGTTTTTCTGTGTGTGTGTGTGTTTACATGCACACACACATGCAACTCTGCCTTTCAAATAATAAATAAATAAATCTTAAGAAAGAAATGTTAATCTGAGGGTAGGCATTTGGCCTATCCATTAAGATGCTGGGTTGGGCCCACATCCCATACATAAATGCCTGGGTTCAAGTCATGGCCCTGCTCCTAATCCCAGCTTTCTGCTCATGTCCATTTAGGGAGGCAGCAAGTGATAGCTCAAGTAATTTGGGTCTCTGTCACCCGCGTGGGAGACATGGACTGGGTTCTAGGCTCCCATGTTTAGTCTAGCCTGGCCCAGGCAGCTGTGGGAATTTGGAGAGTGAACCAGAGGATGGGAGAGTTCTCTCACTACCACTCGAAAAAAGACTGAAATGAACAATTGCTCTCTAGCTAGACTTGAAGTCATTTTTGTAAAAAGAATGTTAGGAGCCAGCGTTGTGGTGCAGTGCTGTGACGTCGGAATCCCATATCAGAGTGCCGGTTAAGAGTATGGCTAATCCGGGTCCCATCCAGTTTCCAGCTACTGCACCTGGGAAGGCAGCAGATGACGACCTAAGCACTTGGATCCCTGCACCCACGTGGGAGACCCAGATGGAGTTCCTGGTTCCTGGCTTTGGCCTGGCCCAGTCTTTGCTGTTGTGACCATTAGAGAAGTGAACCAACAGGTAGAAGATCTCTCTCTCTCTCTCTCTCTCTGTTGCTCTGCCTTTCAAATAAATAAACAAACAAACATTTTTAAAAAGAAAAGGAAAAAAGTAACAACAAAAAGAACATTGAGGACATCATGAAAATAGATCAGGAAAAAGGGTCTTTGTTAAGAAAGTGACAGTAGAAGGGCAAGGAAACCAGTAAGACAGAGGTCTTTCAAGCAAGTCTTCCCAGGTCATTTCAGTTAGGCCAAGTGTCCCTCTCCTTCTTGAAATAATTTATAATTAGTTGATACCATTCATTTAATAATCACATATGGCTATGATGAGTTTTTCCTGGGATAGGAAGTTTTCTAACTGCATTAAGATGCCTTTTTTAATATAGATTTTTATTTATTTGAAAGGCAGAGTTGAGAGAGAGAGAGAGAGAGAGAGAGAGAGAGAGAGAGAATATCCATCTTCCATTTGCTAGTTCGCTCCCTAGATGGCTACAATGGCCAGGACTTGACAAGCCCAAAGCCAGGAGCAGGAATTCCATCCAAGTCTCCCATGTGGGTTGCAAGAGCCCAGAGATTTGTGCCATCTTCCGCTGCTTTCCCAGGTGCATCAGCAGGGAGCTGGACTGGAAGTAGAACAGTTGGGACTGGAACAGACGCCCATATGGGATGCCAGCACTGCAGGTGGTGGCTTAACCTGCTGCCGCCCCCTAAGACGCTTTAAAGTAAAAAAAATTATCCTGCTTAAACATGGTATCTACTTCAACCTAACACAACGCTGATTACTTAGGAGAAGCCTAAAGCAGATTTATTCAGTAAGTATACTGTCAGCGTCTCAGGGTGCAAATGGAATGTGTGATCCGGAGTACTGGGGTAGAGACCGAGGAAGACTGTGCCTGTGTATTCTCCTGGAGCATGGGTACTCAGGAGCTCTGTGATGACAGACAGCTGATAAGTGCAACGACATAGACATCTTTTTGCCATAAGATATTTTTGTTACCTAATTGAGAAAATTGCGATAACCAATTAAAATGGCAGTTTTCCTGATATGTTTGACAGAGCCAACAATTACATGTGTTCTAGGGGTAATTTCTAAAATACTGTGTAAGGATGAAACTATTTGAGGAGCCTTCAGGCTATACAATTGGCGCAGTCCCTATCTTCAATCTCGGAAGGAGCAAACATGAAGAAGAAAGTACGATCTCCATGCTTCTTACACATAAGGACAGACATGCACCTAACACCAACAGCAGTACGCTGAAGAGAATTCTCATTCTGGAAAAAAGGTACTACCCAGTTTTTTCTTGAGAGCAATATGGAATCACTATTAGGTAACTAGGTCAAATGAAAATATATCTGCGCACAGGCAAAGCCAAGGCCACAGGCTGGTTTGGTCTATGTGTCTCTCTCAGGTCCAGAGACTGCAGCTTACATACGCATGATAACTCTCCAAAGTGGGGGTGGGGTGGCATTTATGTTCTCATTTCTATGGAGACTGTGGGAGGCACGAGAAATAGGTGCCTTCACCCCTCACTTCCCTCCATCCACCCAGCCCTCGCATTTCCATGGGAACAGGGCCGATGGACCTCCCTGGAGCTCAAAGTAAAAGCTCACTCACACACTGCAGCTGTTGAATGTCAGCTGAGAGCTGCAAATGACAGTTTATAGCAGCTGCTAAAATGTTTCAATGATGTTTTCCCTAATAAATCCCCCACTGTAATAACTTACAAGCGGGACACTGACTATATAACGAGTGCGAGGAAGAACATCCAGAAGGGATCTTCTGAGGCCTGGGCTGTTGCTGTCTTCCATAATCTCATTATCATCTATCATTTGAAGAAGAAGGACTGCAACAGAAAATGCAGTCAATGAACACACTCATCCAATCACTCTGACGTCACGAACTTCCTGTGAATGGTGGATGTGGAACACTAATTCAACTGAGGGTAGATGGAGAGAGAGAGGGAAGGTGGAGGGACCTTATTTAATATTTAAATACTATTTAATTACATTTATTTTAAGAAGCTGGGTGAAAACGTGGACCACGGAGCACCCAGGACTTTCTGAAGGATCTGGAGTTCAGCTTTTGGAGTGAATTCCATCAACACACACATGCTGCTATTCGCCTGGGTTCCTCTCCTGAGTTTGAGTAGTGCGGTGTGCATAGACTGCCTTAGCTGCTGTAACTGAAGAGAACAGGCCAGAGCTTCCTAAGGATCACCCATGTAGGTGTTCTGAAAGATGCATGCGAAATGATTTGGGGTGGAGAGCTGTCTTACAAGGTTCCAGCTCAAGGGGAGATATCGTCACGGATGACCTGAAATGAATGGCATCCTAGGAAACATGTGAAGGCTGAAACAGAAAAGCAAAAGCCTTCTTTGTGTCACAGGCCACAGCGGGACGGTCTCTGAGGTACCTTTCTGGAGAGGCTGCTGTACCAGATTGCTCACTTCCACTTGGCTTTTGCTCACACGTGCCTCAGGCAAATACCAAACTGGAGCATTTTTTTTTTTTTTTTTTTTTGACAGGCAGAGTGGACAGTGAGAGAGAGAGACAGAGAGAAAGGTCTTCCTTTTTTGCCGTTGGTTCACCCTCCAATGGCTGCCGCGGCCGGCACATCGCGCTGATCCGATGGCAGGAGCCAGGTGCTTCTCCTGGTCTCCCATGGGGTGCAGGGCCCAAGCACTTGAGCCATCCTCCACTGCACTCCCTGGCCACAGCAGAGAGCTGGCCTGGAAGAGGGGCAACCGGGATAGAATCCGGCACCCAACCGGAGCATCTTTTATTACGATTCAAAAGAACAGCGTCTAGAGCGCCAGCCACAAGGACGCAGAGGAAGTATTCTAACAGAACTCTGGGGCCTAAACGGGCTCCTCACTGGAGCCACTCAAGGTGATATTTCCAGGACAAGAATTCAACTTAATCAAGAGTTCAATTTAATCCAAAGTGCTCTCTTCTTTCTAAAAACCAGTCTTTCTTTGGACTTCCTATTTTCATCAATTCTACCAACGTGACTCATGATTGGCTTTCTTTTTGACGGCATTTGCCACCAGAAACAACATTAAATTTAAATGTCGATGCTGCAAAGATAACTGGTCTCATCTGGACTCACGTCTTACTCAGCCTCAGAGTATTATACAGATAGCAGGAACTTCCACAATATTACAAAATGTGACAGTTCCATGGCTCTTAAGGAAATCCCACAAAAACTTTGAAAACAACAAATGACAAACTCATCATTAAACAAATAACGAGGTGAGGACAGTTGGGGCAGAGGGCTGAGCCGCCACATGGGACGCCAGCCTCTGGTAACAGAAGTGCCCATCTGAGTCCCTGCTAATGAGCCTGGGAGGCAGCCGGTGATGGCACGAGTGCTTGGGTTCCTGCCACCCAAGCGGAAGGAGACTCAGATGAAGTTCCTGGTTCCTGACCTCAGCTTGGCCCAGCCTTGACTATTGTGGGCATTTGGGGCGTGAACCAGTGGATGAAAGCTCTCTTTTTCTGTCACTCTGCCTTTCAAATAAATCTTTTTTAAAAAATGATAGTACAAGACACAACACTGGATAAGACAGAAAACCAGGGTCTATGTAGATATAAATGAAATAACTGCTTTTGACTAGGAATGGAATACAAGTAGTTAGTTGTATAATTTCAAAGATCTCCTTGACAAAATTCATCTTAATCATAAAGGGGAAGAGAGCAACTTTATCTGCAGAACGCAGCAGGAACCAAGGACTCGAACGATCAGCGGGAGCATCACCAGTGAAGGAGGAGCCACAATTATGCTCCATCTGATTGCATAGATGCAGGGAGGAAAACACAGCACAGCCTCTATGATATTCTAGCTCAACACCGATACCCTAAATCAACCAGGAGGAACCATCAGACAAGCTCAACCTGCGTGACATTCTACTACTTAAGTAGCTGTGATCTTCAAAAGTACCAACACTAAAGGGAGGGCATTGTGGCTCAACAGATGGAGCCAGCACTGGGACCCCCTCCTCCACACTGGAGTGCCTAGGATTCAGTCCTGCATCGACTTCCGACCCAGTTCCTGCTAATAGGCCTAGAAGGCAGCAGGAGATGGCCATCACTTGGGTTCCTGCCATTAACGTGGGAGACCGGGATGGAGTTCTTGGCTTTGGGTTCCAGCCTGACCCAGCCCTAGTTGTTGTAAAGTGAGCCAGCAGATGAAGATCAATCTCTCCAATTAATAAGTAAATAAATAAAACTTTAAAAAAAAAACAATGAGAGAGACCAGCATTGCAGTGCACTGGGTTAAAGCCCTGGCTTGCGGTACCAGCATCCCATATGGGCACTGGTTCAAATCCCAGCTGCTCTACTTCTGATCCAGCTCCCTGCTAATATGCCTGGGAAAGCAATGGAGGATTTCCCGAGTGCCTGGGCCCCTGCACTAAGGTACTGAGAAGAAGCTCGGCTTCTGGCTTTGGTCTGGCCTAGTCTCAGCTGTTGCAGCCATCTGGGGAGTGAACCAGCAGATGGAAGACCTTTCTCTCTCTCTCTCTCTCTGTTAACTGTCTTTTAAATAAATAAAATCAATTTAAAAAAAAAAAAAAAAGAATGAGAAACTTCCAAACTGAGGGTGGCTAAAAAGAGAACTGAGCACAACACCAGGCTCGGAAAAGTTCTTTTACAAATTCTATTACATACGTGAATGAATACCGCCCTTTGAAAACTTGAAAGACAAGGCCTGGCTTTCTGAGTGGTGTTGGTATAATCAAAGAAAGAAAAGTACCAGCTGATTTCTCTAGGTCCTCCCTAGTTTACCAATTCTACTCAGCTCACTACAGCTGTAACTTCTTCTCTATGAGCTACAGCTACATGGATAGCTCAGAACTTCACTGGACAATCAATCACAATGCCAAAACAACAAGATCAGCCTAAGGAAATCCATTTTATCATATAAATGTTATTTTAATGGTAAGAAGGTTAGTCTCAAAAAAAAAATCTATGGCGAGACATAAAATAGGAGGCAGACAATGTTTTCAACCAGTGAGACCACAATAATCCTTCACGTGGTATTTCTGCATATTGATTGTAGGCTCCACCAGGAAGTAATAAAAAGGCATATATTTAAATGCTTTCTGAAGTTCAATATTGACAAAGGCTTCTGGAATAACTATAGCAGAGGTCTCCATTTTCCCTTCTCACAGCCTAGGAGACTAGCAGCAAATGGTAAACGCACCTCTAAAACACCATCCGTGTATCATATAACTGAACTTGCGATGGTCACAGTTCACCAATTAATCAATTAAAACCTTCAGCCCAATCGCAGAATAAAGCTATCCCTGCCTTCCTTACTCCATAAATACTCCAACTGGCTAAGGTGACTAATCCTGAGTTAGTACAACCTAATAAAACACATGATAATAACTGTCACTTCCCTAATCTCTTTTGTAAGAAGCCTAGAAGTATTGCCAGAGACAAGTAAGCGTTGATTTGGCTCAAGGGTACTGGCTTCTATTATGCTTCACAAAGAAAACGCCTGAAAGAGATCTGTGAACAAAAAACACTGTTAGAAGTTACAAGGATTGACCTCCCTTAGGCAAGCACGCAAAGCTAGGCTTAGAAGCACAGTGTAAGAATATAATCTCACCACTAGCAGCAGGAATTCTGAATCTTAGAATACCATACAAAAGACATTCATTAGCTTTCTCTTTTAAAAGAAATGTGAGGTTTCCATCATGTGCGAGAGACCAAGTTCCGCTGGACACACACCTGTATATCCATTCCCGCTGCCTACAGCCTGGCCTGGGGGACGTACTGAATGTTGTGAGGTACCCTGAGAATAAATCAATCTGTTAAGAGCATCCAGAGTGCCTACTTTGCTAATCTATTTTAAAAGAGGGGACAATGATGATTTTTAAATATTTCTGGTTAAAATCAGAACAGCAACCAAGAAAACTCCACTAAACTTGGAGGTTAAAAAAACAAAACAAAACACAAAAACAAAAACAAGCCAGGATGGGCATTGGTCTGGTGTTAAAAGGCCTGCCTTTCATATCAAAGTGCCCGGGTTTGATACCTGGCTCCAGCATTTCTGCTAATGCAAACCCTGACAGGCATCAGCGACGGCTCAAGGGACTGGGTTCCTGCCACCCACACGGGAGACCTCGATTAAGATCCTGGCTCCCAACCCAACCATTGTAGGCATCTGGAAAGTGAATCAGTGGATGACAACTCTTGTCTGTCTCTCTTTCTGCTTCACCAATAAATAAATTTAATTCAAAAAACCACTATCCCCCACTTGATAAATTGGAACCTAATAAATTCCTTTACTTGGATCATGGTTGCTTCATATTAATTTGAATTTCAAAAATGCACTCAGTTTTAGATTATTAATTGTAGCAGGTATTACATTGATATTATGGTTATAACTTCAAGGTCCTTATCTGTTTATAGACACACACACACACTGAAGTATTTATGAGTAAAATGAGTCTGGAATTTTTACATGTTACTCCTGTAAAAAACGTGCAGGAGAGACGAAACAAGAAAAGCAAGGAACTGAAGGTCACTGAAGCTGGACAACAGGCCCAGGAACATGCGTGCCCCTGTTCTCTCTACTTTCGTGCGTATTTGAAAAAAAAAAAAAATTTTTTAAACACTTCCTTATTTTTCCAAAAGGCAGAGCTACAGAGAGGCAGAGGCAGATAGAGAGAGAGACCTCTACCCACTGGTTCACTCCTCAAATGGCTACAATGGCCAGATCTGGGCTGATCAGGAGCCAGGAGCTTCCCCTGGGTCTCCCACGTGGGTGCAGGGGCCCAAGGACTCGGGCCATCCGCTACTGCTTTCCCAGACCATAGCAGAGAGCTGGATGGGAAGTGGGACACCAACACCCCAGGCAGAGACTCCACTTACCATGCCACAGTGCTGGCACAAGTTGGTGTGGATTTAAATTCTTCCCCTTTAAAACACTAATTTAGAAATGTAACTACTGTTGATGTTCTCAACCACCTAATACTATAATTAGAGGTTCATAATAGTTCCTGTCAGGCCTCAGATATAACATAACTGACTTTCATTCATTCACAGTTAGATATACTGTGGATCAAATTACAGTTGGCAAAAGTTAGACATAAAGTGTATATAGTAAATTGGCCCTAAATCCCAAGTCCATGTTGAGTACAATTCTGTTATAAATTAATTCCATCATATTTCACTTCATGGATCACAGTACATTTTTTCTTATCTGCTTCTGAACATAGAGCTGAAGAAAACAAGTGACAACTAAATCGTGACTCAACAATGACAAAAGCAAATTAACTGAATTTTGCTTTAAAATCCCCAGGGATTGGCATACTTCCTAAATTTCTAATTATTTCAGTGATTTTCGTTTTTGGCAGCAAACAGGCTGGCGAAGTTCAGTGAAGAGAAATAATGAAGAGTGGACCCCTGACAGACCAGGCTGCATCTCAGCAAAGCACCAAGAGCCCGTGGTGGTCACCAGTCTGAGGACAGCACCCTGCTTCACGGAGGGGTGAGGAACGGAGGGCAGTGACACACGAGAGTGGCCCCCCCAACTCCTTCTTCCCAGCAGCTGCCGTCAATTCTAGCTATGCTCCTGTTCAACAAGCACAACTACTACAACTCCAGGAAACCGCAGTCTGCCGGGGGCAGGGCTGGAGAGCGTTCACAGCGGAAGAAGACAAGAGAATCAGGATACAACAAAGCACCGTTGGGGCGAGCATTAATGTTCATGTTCCACATCAACTCCCGGCTCCAGCTCTTAACTTCAGCTTCTTGCTAACGCAGATCATGGGAGACAGCAGTGAAGGCTCAGATAACTGGGTTCTGCCACCCATGTGGGAGACGTGGATTGTGTTCCCAGATCCCAAATTTGGTTCTGGCCCAGCCCCATAGCTGTGGGCATCTGGGGAGTAACTAACCAATGACAGCTGTGTGCGCTGTTTCCGAGAACATGTCTCTTGGCAGTCAGATATCCTCCAGGGAAGGCACAGGCTCCAGTTCCTGGCACTAGCCTTGACCCCATCACAGAGTAGGGAACTCAGCAAATATTCACTGACTGAACGTATGCACGAGTTGAAAACAACTAAAACCCCCCAAAGAAAGGGGGAAAATACGAAAATCTTCAGTATAGTGAGAAAGAAAAAAAAATCACAAATTCACAAAATAGTGCAGGTCAGAGGATCTACTTCAATCAATTACTAAAAACATGTCTGAAGTCCCCAAGGCTGCATCTGGGGCTCAAGGCAGATACTGAAATTAACAGCCACAGGCAGATCTTTATAGCCATTTTGCTTATATTATTATTTTCCTTCTAGAATAACCCCCTTTTATCTCAATCATTGCCTGTCTACTTACTCGTTTGTTTATCCATTTATTCCTTATTTACACACTAAATACTTTCACTGGACTAGGATACAATGATTAATAAAATAGTTACCCCATTTAAAAAAAAAGATTTATTTGTTTATTTGAAAGGCAGGGTTAGAGAGAGCCAGAGGCAGAGAGAGAGAGAGAGGTCTTCCATCTGCTGGTTCACTCCCCAAATGTCCACAATGGCCCTGAGCTGGGCTGATCTGAAGTCAGGAGCCTGGAGCTTCTTCCAGGTACAGGGGACTAAGGGCTTGGGCCATCTTCCACTGCTTTCCCAGGCACATTAGCAGGGAAATGGATCGGAAGTGGGGCAGCTGGGACTTGAACCAGCACTCACATGGGATGCTGGCATTGCAGGCAGTGGCTTTACCTGCGACGCCACAGCACCCACTCCTACTCATTTCTTTGAAGATACTTAGTCTAGTGGAGAAGCTGAATACATAAATCAAGGAAGATTAAAGACTGTCAAAAGATGAACCCAGGTCTGTAGAGAATCTCTGTAGAATGGGTTACAAGAAGTCAAGGGCTGCACTACCTGGGAGTCAGGACATGTACGAGGGCACAACAAGTTCACGTGAAAGTACAATTATGGGCTGGCGCTGTGGCACAGCAGGTAAAGCTGCCACCTGCGATGCAAGCATCCCATCTGGGTGCTGATTCTTGTCCTGGCTGCTCTATTTCTGATCCAGCTCCCTGCTAATGGCCTGGGAAAAGCAGAAGATGGCCTATATGGTTGGACCCCTGCACCCAGGTGGGAGACCTGAGTGAAGCTCCTGGCTTCAGCCTGGCTCAGCTCTGGCCATTGAGGCCACCTGGGGAGTGAACCAGCAAGATGGAAGATCTCTCTTTTCTCTATGTCTCCCTTTTTCTTTGTAACTCTGACTTTTAAATAAATAAATAAATAATATTAAACAAAGTGAAATTAAAAGATAAGTTTATTTTGGTGCAAAACATTGAAATCCATGCCTAATTTTTCACAGTATGCATTTTCCATGAACTTTCTGAAGATCTCTTATATTAGAGGGGAGAATGATAAGAGAACCAGGGAAGAACACAGAGGCGAGGACAAATGGTGATGATGACAGCACTGGGTCTGTAGTCAAAGCCCCTGATGGTCCAATCTCAGAAGCTAAGCAGAACTGGTCCTGGTTAGTAGCCGGATGGAAACAGGACAGCACCTCTTTGCTAAGTAGATGCGGGCCTACACTGCCTAGATCAGCTGCTCACCTCTTGTCAGAGTGGCACCACTCTTTGAAATAGAGAAGGGAGGAGAAAGAGTAAGTTTGGAGGATAAGTTCATTTTTAAAATTTTGGAGTCTGAACCACATACTTCTATTTATTTATTTATCTATTTTTAAAGATTTTATTTATTTATTTGAAAGGTGGAGTCACAGACAATGAGAGGGAAAGACAGAAAGAAAGGTCTTCCTTCTGTTGGTTCACTCTCCACCAGAGCTGAGTCAGGTGCTTCCTCCTGGTCTCCTATGCGGGTGCAGGGCCCAAGCACTTGGGCCATCCTCCACTGCCCTCCCGGGCCACAGCAGAGAGCTAGACAGGAAGAGAAGCAGCTGAGACTAGAACTGGTGCCCATATGGGATGTCGGTGCTGCAGGCGGAGGATTAAGCTACTGAGCCACAGCGCCGGCCACCACATACTTTTATTAATTACATAAAATATCATTTAAGCCCTTTGCGTCAAGATGGCATCAAAGGCAAAGAAAGGGGGCCGGTGCTGTGATGCAGAGAATTAAGCCACCACTTGCAACACCGGGATCCCATATCCGGGTTCAAGTCTTGGCTGCTTTGCTTCCCTTTAGTTCTCTGCTAATATACGTGGAAAGGCAGGGGAAGACTCTTCGGCCCCAGTACCTGGGACCCTGCCACCCATGTGGGAGACCCAGACGGAGTTCCAGGCTCCTGGAGTCAGCCTGGCCCAGACCTGGCTGTTGCAGCCATTTGGGGAGTGAACCAGCAGATAGGAGATTCTCTCTCTCTTTCTGTCACTTTGTTTTCAAGTAAATCAATCGTTAAAAAATTCTTTTCATTCCACTGAAAATTTTTAATTATCTCATAAGATAAAAACTCCCCCATGGAGAGTTTCATCTCTTGGAGCCCTGATGTGGGGAACTCAGGTACCCCGCTTTGAGGAAGTCCAAGTTAAATGAAAAAGTCAGAGCAGGTATTCAAGTCCCCAGTCTCCAGCGAGACACTCACTCTAGTGCCTGACCCAACAGTCGCCAGATGATTCGGGGCCCTCATCTTTCAAGCCACCTCCAGCTGTTCGCGTCTTCTGAACTAAGCCCTCAGACACGACAGAGAAGAACCATGGCATGTCTGATACGCCCTGTCTGAATTCTTGAGTCACAGGATCTCCGAGCATAACTACCATCATTCCACAGCTCTGTTTTGGGTAGTCTTCAGTACAGACTGTAGGATTCCAGATAATAGACAAAGATAAAGAATCACTGGAATGTATGGTTACCAATAATATATAGCATTAAATACATAACACATATAATACAACTGCTCCTTAACATAGGATGGAGTTATGTCCTAATAAACCCATCATAAGTTTGAAAACAGCACAAATCAAAACGTATTTAATATACTTAGGCCGGCGCCGCGGCTCACTAGGCTAATCCTCCGCCTAGCGGCGCCGGCACACCGGGTTCTAGTCCCGGTCAGGGCACCGATCCTGTCCCGGTTGTCCCTCTTCCAGGCCAGCTCTCTGCTGTGGCCAGGGAGTGCAGTGGAGGATGGCCCAAGTCCTTGGGCCATGCACCCCATGGGAGACCAGGAGAAGCACCTGGCTCCTGCCATCGGATCAGCGCGGTGCGCCGGCCGCAGCGTGCCTACTGCGGCGGCCATTGGAGGGTGAACCAACGGCAAAAGGAAGACCTTTCTCTCTGTCTCTCTCACTGTCCACTCTGCCTGTCAAAAATAAAAAATATATATATATATATATATATAATCTCTCAAGCATCACAATTCAAGCCTTCCTTACTTTAAATATGCTCAGAACATTTACATTAGCCTATGCTGGACAGAATCATCCAACACAAATCCCACTTCTTTACAAATAATCAAATAACTCATGAAATTCATTAATAGAATAAAAATTCAGGCCGGCGCTGTGGCTCAACAGGCTAATCCTCCGCCTAGCGGAGCTGGCACACCGGGTTCTAGTCCTGGTTGGGGTGCCGGATTCTATCCCGGTTGCCCCTCTTCCAGGCCAGCTCTCTGCTGTGGCCCGGGAGTGCAGTGGAGGATGGCCCAAGTCCTTGGGCCCTGCACCCCATGGGAGACCAGGAAAAGCACCTGGCTCCTGCCTTCGGATCAGCGCGGTGCGCCGGCCGCGGCGGCCATTGGAGGGTGAACCAACGGCAAAGGAAGATCTTTCTCTCTGTCTCTCTCACTGTCCACTCTGCCTGTCAAAAAAAAAAAAAAAGAATAAAAATTCAGAATTTAAAGTATGATTTCTTCTAAAACCATACCATAACGTTGAAAACTCATTATATCAAACCATGGTAAGTTGGGGAAGACCTGTATATATACATTATGGATAACTACAGCTATAGAGTCACAGAAACAAATGAGACTACGGAAAGCATACAGTCAACCTTACTTAAAAAAATGTGTTTATTTATTTGAAAGTCAGAGTTACATAAAGAGGGGAGGCGCAGAGCAAGAGGTCTTCCATCTGCTGATTCATTCCCCAATTGGCTGCAATGGGTGGAGCTGCGCCGATCCAAAGCCAGGAGCCAGGAGCTTCCTACAGGTCTCCCATGTGGGTGCAGGGGCCCAAGAACTTGGGCCATCTTCCATTGCTTTCCCAGGCCATAGCAGAGTTGGATGGCAAGTGGAGCAGCTGGGACTCAAACCGGTGCCCATAGAGGACAATGGTACTGTAGGCGGTGGTTTTACCCGCTACACTGCAGCGCCAGCCCCAGTCAACCTCATTTTAAAGTCAAAACTGGACCAGCATTGTGGTGTAGGATGTTAAGCTGCTGCCTACAACACCAGCATCCCATATGGAAACCAGTTTGAATCCCAGTTTTCCACCTTTATTGCCGAAAAATATTTTTTAAGAAAGATTTATTTAATGAATACAAATTTCATAGGCAAAGCTTTAGGAATATAGCGGTTCTTCTCCCATACACACCCTCCCACCCCACCTCCTATTCCCTCTCCCATCCCATTCTTCATTAAGATTCCTTTTTAATTAACTTTATATACTGAAGACCAACTCTATGCTAAGTAAAGATTTCCATAATTTGCATCCATACCAACACACAAAGTATAAAGAACTGTTTGAAGACTAGTTTTACTGTTAATTTTCATATACAACTCATTAAGGACAAAGGTCCTACATGGGAAATAAGTGTACAGTGACTCTTGTTGTTGATTTAACAATTGACATTTTTATTTACAACATCAGTGATCACCCAAGGCTCTTGACATGAACTGCCAAGGCTTTTGAGTCCACAAATTCCACCAGTATTTAGAAAGGGCCATTAGCAAACTGGAAGTTCTCTCCTCCTTCAGTGAAAAATACATTCTTCTTTGAGGGCCCCTTCTTTCCACTGGGGTCTCAGAGAGATCCTTCATGTTGGTCATTTTTTTGGCTACAGTGTCTTGGCTTTCCATGCCTGCAATGCTCTCAGGGGCTTTTCAGCCAGACAAGAATGCCTTAAGGGCTGAACATGAGGCCAGAGTGCAGTTTAGGGCAATGTCATTCTATGAGTCTGCAGCATGGACAGCTTCCCATGTTGGAGCATTCTCTCCTTTTTAATTCTATTATTATTACCAGACACTTGGTCTTATTTTTGTGATCCTTTGGACACTTAATCCTATCTATATGATCAATTACATACTTAATATGATCACTTTTGAACACGTAAGATGGCATTAGTACCACCCAGCTTAACGGGATTTGGAGCCCCATGGCAAGTTTTCAGCTTTACCCTTAGGGGTAAGTCAGTCCATGGGAATGTGTGCTGAACTGTACTGCTCCTCCCTCTCTTATTCTCACTCTTATTTTTTACTAGTTGGAGGCACTGCTGAAGAACCCCCAAACTGGGTCTACTTGCCAGACGCACAGAAAGCCAATCCCTGGTACTGAGGTGGTGGGAGAAAGTAGGTATTTTTTGTAAAGTGAGTTAGGAGTTAGGGTTGAAGGTTCCTTCAGATTGGAATTCGGGCTGAGAGGTGCGTGATTGGCTTGTGTCCTAGTTCCTGGTTGGCTGTGGAGCTCATGACCTTCCTTTGATTGCTCAATGATGCTGTGATCTTTAGGGAACTTACATGGCCAGGTGGGCTCCACTTGGTCTGGGGTTACACGAAGGTGGCAGCTACATTCTGTCCAGACCTGGAATTTCCCAAAACAAACCAGCCCAGGACAATACTGGCCATCAAGTTTCCTACCTACTGCAGAAGCAAAGGACACCTGGAGTTTGGTGATTAGAACCTCACAAGGCCAGCTACATCACTTCCTTAAGTCGGTTAATTCCTTTTCTTAAAGGGCAGGAAAAGACACCTTAGGCTAAGGGAGACAGAAGAGAGGCTGGTCCTGCTTTTATATTATGGGGGTTCGGTTTCACTTCCAATCCAGCTCCCTGCTAATATGCCCAGGAAAGCAAAGGAGGATGGCCCAAGTGCCTGGGCCCCTGCAACCCATGTGGGAGACCTGGATGGAGTTCCAGGTTCCTGGCTTCAGCATGGCCCAGCCCTGGCTACTGCAGGCATGTGGAGAGTGAACCAGCAGATGGACTCCCTCTCCCTCTCCCTCTCCGTCACTCTGCCTTTCAAATCAATAAATAAATATTTTAAAAAAGGCCAAAACTGAGGCCAGCCCACTCTTTTCTGGTGAGTGATAGTCTCTTTTGCTTCCAATTTTGGGATCTTTCCAAAACACAATTATCTCATAATACAGTTCTAAATTATAAAGGTCTCTATTATTATTCAAACTGCAATATTTCAGAATAAGACTCTGATTCCTATTCAAAAGCAAACATAATTGTATTTCTGGATACAAGTTACTAGTATTTCTGGCACATGACAGGAACTCAATAAACACTTTTTGAAATGAAGAATTACCAAATCAAGGCAGCTCAAAAAAAATGTAAATGGTGTAGCTTGGATCTGTAGTGATTGCATTTGAAAAAACGGAAACAGAATTTTCAGTTTTGGAATAAAAACTGTAAGTAGTTACACTATTTCTATCACCAATTATCAGGCTCTTGAACTCTCGCAGAGAGGAATATTTGCAATCCCCACAACAGTGCCTTAAACGTAAAGCTCCAGTGCTTTCCTTCTGATGTATATGTAAATATATATTTATCCATGCAGATTTATAAATACAGTCATGTGTTGCTTAATTACAGTTGTGAGAGATGCCTCATTAAGTGATTTTGTCATTATGCAAACCAAAAGTGTACTCATCCAACCAACAAGGCTACAGTCTTACTCATGGTATCTTCCAGGACCATTTCCATATATAAGGCCCATTACTGACTGAAATGTCCCACGGCTATGTAACTGGACATGGTATGATTGGAGGGGTCATCCGCTAATTGCCTCGAAACACGAATTCTTCCTGATACGTCCTGGATGAACGGTCTCCCCTCAACCTGAGGTGCTGAAGGCCTAACCATCACCATGGCGGTATTCAGAGGTGGGCTCACGTCCTTATCAACAAAGAGGAAAACAGGTCAGAACTCTTCCTCTCCTCACGTGAGAACACAGTGGGAAGGCAGTCATTGCAAGCCAGGCCGAGGACCCTCACCAGGAACCCAACCTGCTGGAACCATGATCCTGCACTTCCCAACGTCCACAACGGTGGGGAGAAAAAGTCCATTGCTTAAGCCATCCCAGACTACGTTGTTTTGTTACGGCAGCCTGACTTGAACTTGTTCCTTACCATGCTGAGTGCTAGTTGGGCACATGACCTTCAGCTAAAGATTGTGTATCCAAAGGCTCTTTGTATCTAGAGCGGCCAGTGACAACTTTTCATCAATGGAATGATTGCAACTGACACGAGAAACTCTCTCCAAAGGAACAGGCATGCCCTTTCTTCTCCATTTCTCCCACAATCTGCAAGTGGAATATGGACTTGAAAAAGAGTGGTGGGGGACATAATCTGACCATGAACTTGAGGGCAATACCCTGTAAGAGGAGTCTGAGTTTTTTACCTCAAGGTAGCCACCATGCTACCTTGTTACATTCAAATTGTTACTTGCTACACTCAAATTGTTACTCAATTATGGATGGATCCAAGTGACTGTCCAAATGTCTTGATAAACAGTATTCTAATACAATAATTCTTCATTTTTGTGATATATTTTCCCCCAGTTTTGGCCTTTTTGCTCTCTAGACTGGCATGTTTCCTGTCTTCTATTTATTTATCTGACCTGTTAATATAAAACTTTATTCAGCTCCCACATCATTCTCTTCAGGGATGTTTAACCGGTCTCAGGTCACTTCAGGTCCCAGCACTGACAGGACTATATGAGAAAACATGATGGTTCAGATCTATTACTGTGATAGTCTTGGAAATCTAACCCGGTGAGGACACACATCTAGATGAACGGAGTAGAACTCAGTTCAGAATTAAACCCTTACATTTATGGTCAACTGATTTTTGACAAAGATTCCAAGGAAATCCAATGGTAAAAAAATAGTCTTTTCGACAAATGATACTGGGACAACTGGATATTCCTATGTGCACGCGGGCACACACACACACACACAAAGTAGGTAAACTTTCATGTTATACTTACCAAGACAGAGTGAAGCAAAATGCATCATATACTTAAATGTTAAAAGCAACTATAAAACTTTTAGAGAAAACTTTGAATTAGGCAAAGATTTTCAGATATGATAGCAAAAGGATAGTACACAAAAGAAAAAAAATCATTTTGCTCTTAAAAAGACACCATTAATAACAAGCACAGCTAGAGATGGGGAAAAATTTAGAAAGTCACATATCTGATAAAGTGCTCGATCCAGAACACTGTAAATAAGTAACTCATGTGACTTCATAGCAATACAAATACCTAATTTAAAAATGGGCAAAAGCTTTCAACAGAAATTTTACCAAAGAGACTACTAGCAAGTACATAAACAGATATTTAACATCATTAAAAATATAAGGGAGGCTAGTGATGTCGTGTAGCGGGTAAAATTGCCGCCTGCAGTGCTGGCATCCCATGTGGGTGCTGGTTCGAGTCCCAGCTGCTCCACTTCTGATCCAGCTCTCTGTCATGGCCTGGGAAAGTGGCAGATGGTCCAAGTCCTTGGAACCCTGCACCTGCATGGGAGACTCAGAAGAAGTTCTTGGCTCCTGGCTTGGGGTCAGCCCAGCTCTAGCCATTGCAGGCACTGGGGAGGGAACCAGTGGATGGAAGATTCTCTCTGTCTTTCTCTCTGCCTCTCTGTGGCTCTGCCTTTCAAATAAATAAATATATCTTTAAAAAATATATATATAGGTAAAAACTTTCTATGGGATACTACTATATACCCACTAGAATGACCACAATGAAAAAGACTGAAATCATTAAGTGTTGTTGAGGATATGGAGGAATAAGAATCCTTACAGACTATGATAGGAATAGAAAATGTTATAGAACTTTGGAAAATAGTTTGGCAACTATACAAAGGTACCATACAACTCAGCAATTTTACTCCTTTTACCCAAGAGAAATGAAAACATGTTCACGCAGAAATTTGTGTGGGAAAAGTTTATGCGACCCAAACATCAGAACTAAGTAAGAAGTCTAACAACTGGTAAATGAATAAATAAACTGTGGGATACCCATATGGTAGAATACTATTATCCAATTAAAAGGAACAAACTACTGATAAAACATATGAGGGATGAACCTCAAATTTATCATCTATGTGAAAGAAGCGAAGCGGCACGGCACAGTAAGACACTGCTTATGTGGACGGCGTTCCATATTGGGATTCAGGTGGGATCCCTGCTGCTCCACTTCCCATGCAGCTCCCTGCTGAAGAGCCTGGGAAAGCAGCAGAGGATGGTCCACGTGCGTGGCCATTTGGGAAGTGAACCAGCAGATGAAGATTTCTCTCTCCCCATCTGCTATGCTGCCTTTCAAATAAATTTTTTTTTAAAAAAAGGGTAACTTGAATGATAATACCCCCTAAAAAATAAAATCCAGGTACAAAGACTATGCATTGTATAATTCCATTTATATGAAATTTCCAGAGAAGGCAACTGCATAGATACAGAAAGTAGAGGTGAGTGGGTGGGATGAAGAGGGACTGCCAATGAGCATGAGGGAATTTTTGGGAGAGAGAGAAATGTTCCAAGACTGAATGATGGATGCCCAAATAAACTTACTGAGCATCACTGAAGAGTCCATGCAGGTGAATTTCATGCTATATAAACTGAAAGTTGCTTTAAGAAGTCAGAAAGGAAATCTCGGCAGACCCTTCCCGCAAGCAGCAAGAAGGGAAAGGATGCTACAATACACTCACAGGAGTCCCACCAGTCCTTCCCAGTCCCAGTTAGAATCTGGGCCCACAGATTCATCTCTGAGTGGTCGGGCTGTTACCATGGCGGAGACTACTAAAGCCGTCACCCAGCATCCACTCTCTACTCAGTTAGTAGGACTCCTTCCTGAGTTTCAACTGGGCTCTTGCTTGTACATCTGAAGATGAGCTTTCCCAGCCACCTCCCTAGTGTGGCATGGCCACTGATGCCATACGGCTGTAACAAAGGAGACATGAGCCAGCTGAGACATGGGTCACTAAAAGGGCGGCTGCTGGCAGGGAGATGGCATGAGCTCCAACAGCTCTGTGACCGCTCCAGGAGCAGCTGGGAAGGATAGCACGGTGCCTTCCCAGCCTTGGGCCTCTCCATCTTGGAATATACACGAGAAAAATGATTAGATTCTAGGCTAACACAACTACACTTGAGAAAATGAAGAACAGAGTTCATCTTTTAACATCTGTCAACCTAGACAGCAGGTATCTTTATGAATGTTTGCACACCAACAATAAGAATGGTAACTAATCACAGAAAAAAATACACGACAACTTCTGTTAGTTCTCAATATTTAAGATCTATTGTAGGTAAATGTGCTGGGAAAAATATCCTGGACACTAGCATGTATCCAAAGTGCATGTACTTGAAGAACATTCCAGAAAGCCACCGAAGCTTTACAATTTGGGTGCCAAAAGCTATTTTATAAAACAACAAATTGCCATTCTCTTTCATTTCAAACACTGGCATTAAAACATCACTCTGTAAAAGCTTGTTCCTTTTCTTTTTCCCATGGCTAACTCCAGTGAAACTTTTAAGGTAGTCTCACACATGAAAAAAAAAGTTGGCAGGTAGCTCATTTATCAAATAATCCAAATACTTACGTGCCACCAGACCTAAAGTACAACCAATGGCAATCAATCAAGAAAAGAGCTTAGAAGTCCGAAGGCAGTCAGTCCCCTTTTCCCCACTAAAGAAGAAATAGGGTTAAGCCTCGTCAAGTTCCCACAGTGAGGCTTGCTCTACATATTTACCTTATCAGGAAGATGCTTATCTCAAGACAAAAAAATCTGTAGTTCTGCAGGCAGGACAAGACCAACTGCCTGTCCAGACTCACAGCCGACAGGACAAACTTTCCTCTGAAACCTTTAGGAACACTACGTTTTAGTGCTGCTGCCTTATTCACATACAAGTTAAAACCTCTAGGGGAAACAATCAAGTTCGTTACGGTTGCAATATTCTCTTACATAGCCATTATAAATAAGCGTGTGGAGTGGACTCTAGTAGACACTACTACTTAGACCCAAGGGTACAGTATGTGTCAGATATAATAAAGAGTGATAAGCTTTCACACAGAGCAAGGCAATGATTAAACTCTGAATACTGACGCTGCTTAATGAGGGGCATATCAAATCATCAAGGAAATGAAAGCACTCAGTAGCTGGTGCCATTAAAATGTCATGTATCTATCTCAATTACCTTCAAGATAAAAGAAGAAAGACAAAAGCAAGAACTAGGGGCCAGCAATGTGGCACGGCAGGGTAAGCTGTGCACTAGTTCAGGTCCTGGCTGCTAGACTTCCAATCCAACTTCCTGCTCATGTGCCTGGCAAGGCAGAAGAAGACGGTCCACGAGCTTGGGTCCCTGCCACCCACCTGGGAAACCCAGATGCAGTTCCAGGCTTCGGCCTCACCCAGCCCTGACCATTGAGACCATTTGGGGAGTAAACCAGGACATGGAAGACCCCTCCCTCCTCTCCGTCCCCTCCCTGGTAACTCTGCCTTTCAAATAAATATATTTTTAAAAACACTTTTTTTGTCTTTAAATCACTGTCTCTACAGTCATCTTTACTCTGTACCCTCAAGGTAAGCACAGCCTGAGCTCTCGAAACTACAAGCAGCCCTCACTGCCGAATCCTAGCTCAGCAGCTTAGAAGAATCACTGGGTCAGCAAAGGGAGCTCTGCTTTTTATAAGAATAAATGATGGGGGGAGGTGGGAACAGAGCCGTGGCATAGCGGGTAAAGACACTGCCTGCAATACTGGCATCCGGTATGGGTGCTGGTTCGAGTCCTGGCTGCTCCAATTCCGATCCACCTCTCTGCTATGGCCTGCCAGAAGACGGCCCAAATCCTTGGGCCCCTGCACAATGTTGGGGGCTGGGAGGAAGCTCTTGGCTCCTGGCTTCAGAATGGCCCAGCTCCAGCCACTGTGGCCACCTGGGGAGTGAACCAGTAGATTGAAGATCTCTCTCTGCCTCTGCTTCTCTGTAACTCTGCCTTTCAGACAAATAAATAAATCTTTAAAAAAAAATAAATGATTCAGTTACATAACATGCATTCATATTTGAAAATAAATCCTAGAAAAGTAGAGATTTGTGAAAATTAAAAAGCTTTGTGCTAAAACATTACCAAAAAAGTAAAAAGATATCCTACAGAATAGGAGAAAACAGTGATAAATTTTCCAGCTGGTAAGGATTTGCTATCCAGAATGTACACTATGGGCTGGGTGTTCAGCCTAGCAGTTAAAGATGCTGGTTAAAACATCTGTGTCCCGTGTCACAGAACCTGGGCTCAGGTCCCATCTCCAGCTCCTGACTCTAATGCAGACCCTAGGAGGCAGCAGTGATGCCTCAGGTAATTGGGCTCCTGCCACCACGTGGGAGACACAGGTTGAGTGGCCAGCACCCAACTCCTAACCTCAGGCTCATCCTGTCCCTAACAATTGCAGGCTGGAGAGTGAACTCTCTGCCAAGTAAATAAATAAATAAGTAGTTTTAAAACCTATGACCGAAAGAATAGATAAATAACTCTCACACGCAACAAAAAGACAAATGGCTCAATTAAGAAAGGGCAAAAGATACGAACAATTTCTTTAAGAAAAGATAAATTACTAAGAAGTACATGAAAATATATTCGACATAATTAGTCATTAAGGAAACGCAAATCAGCATCACAATGAGCTACAACTTCACATCCACTTAGGATGGTCAGAATAAAAAACGGAAAGTAACAAGTACTGGTAAAAGAGTAGACAGATTAGAACCTTCATACATTGCTGGTGGGGATGTAAAATGATTCAGTCGCTGTGGAAACAGGGTAGTGTTTCATCAGAAAGCTAAATATAGAATTACTATCTGAGCAAGCAATTCTATGCCTAGGTACATACCCCAAGGAATTGAAAACAGGGACTTAAATAGTTCTTGTTCGCTCACGTTCATTATTCACAACAGCCGAATGCAGAAAATCACCCACGTGACCAACAACAGATGACTGGCTACACAAAACTTGGTCAATGCCTGAAACAGAACGGTGTTCAAGATCACCAAAGAATGAAGTACGGACACATGCTCTGGCACTGATGAACTGTGAAAACATATGAAGCAAAATAAGCCCAACATGCAAGGAAAAAGATCTTCAAACACTTCTATGAAATACCTAGAACAGGCAAATGGACAGAAACAAATTAGATTAGAGGTTTCCAGGGGTTAGGGCACAGCCCGAAAATGCTTGTGGATATAGTGTTTCTGTCTTGAGGGGTATGCACAAAACGGAAACAGTGACATTAGCATAACACCATGAGTATAATTAATGTCACAGAATTGCATACTTAAGGATGGTGTAAAAGGAAAATTTGATTCTCTATATATTTTATCACAGAATAAAAAGCTTTTAAAAAAAAACCCAGAGGCATCACTTGACACTGACAAGGAGGGTGCAAACTGGAACCCTCCTACGCTGCTGGTGGGAACGTAAAATGGCTCAGCCTCTGTGAAAGTGGCGTAGCGTCTAAACGTTTGTGTCCCTCCAGAACGAGCGAGTTGAGATCTAATCCCAAGGTGATGGCAGTAGGAGGCGGGGCCTCTGGGGGGTAGTCGGCTCATGAGGGATTGGTGCCCCTGTGAGAGAGACAGAGAAGGCTGCCCTCCTCTTCCCCCAGATGCAACACAGCAAGAGGCGTGGCCATCTCTGCAGCAGAGTGAGCCTTCACCCGGCAGCAAATCTGCCGGCACAGACCCTGGATCCCCAGCCTCCAGGACACAAGCTACAATCTCTGTTCTTCAGAGGGTACTCGACCTGTGGTGTTATTTGATAGCAGTTTGAATGGGCTAACACAGTGGTTCCTCAAAAAGCTAAACACGGGACTGCCAAATGACCCCGCAAGTCCACTCCTAGGTATACACCTCAAAGAACAGATGAACACTGACAGGCAACTCTCCACGTGTATGTACAGGCACGCCCACAACAACACTATTCACCACAGCCAAAACAGAAGCAGCTCAAGTACCTAGCAACAGAAGAGTGGGAAACCAAAATTTGCTTTATAAATACAATGGAATAGTATTTAGCAATAAAAAGGAATGATGCACTGACTCATGCTACAACATCAAAAACATCAAACACATTCTGCTATGTCAAATAAGCAGAACAGAAGTGGTCACATCCACTACGACTGCGTCTATGTGAAATCCCCAGAAGACAGAAATCCACAGAGGCTGTAGACAGACGGCTGCTGGAACCTAAGGAAGGGGGGATGGGAAGAAACCTCCTGATGGGTGAGGGATTTTGCCTGGGAGTGACAGCAACGTTTTGGAACCAAAACGGAGGCCACAGTGGTACCATACTGTGAATGTGCTAGATATGACTGGATTTTTCATTTTAAAGCTGTGTATTTTATGTTATGTGAATTTCACTTCAACCAAGTATTAGGAAAAGAACATCTCTCAAGGATCTAGTAACTGAACAAACCGGAAACTATACAGAGAACTTAAAAAGAAGGATCAGTAAGCAGAATCCACTGGTATGATGCTCACAATTCCAATTATGTAGAGTTCTGGATTAAAAAAATAATGGCTCGGACAGGTGTTTAGCCCACCAGTAAAGATGGCTTGGGGCCAGCGCCGTGGCTCACTAGGCTAATCCTCCGCCTGCGGTGCCAACACACCGGGTTCTAGTCCCGGTCGGGGTGCCAGATTCTGTCCCGGTTGCCCCTCTTCCAGGCCAGCTCTCTGCTGTGGCCCGGGAGGGCAGTGGAGATGGCATGGGAGACCAGGAGGGACACCTGGCTCCTGGCTTCGGATCAGTGCAGTGCGCTGGCTGCAGCAGCCATTGGAGGGTGAACCAACGGTAAAGGAAGACCTTTCTCTCTGTCTCTCTCTCTCACTGTGCACTCTGCCTGTCAAAAAAAAAAAAAAAAAAAAAAAAAAAAAGATGGCTTGGACAGGTGTTCAGCCCACCAGTTAAGATGGCTTGGACAGGTGTTCAGCCCACCAGTTAAGATGCCCACATCCCTTACTGGGCCACCTGAGCTCAAGGCTCGGTTCTGCGTTGTGACTCCAGCTTCCTGAAATGTGCACCCAGGAGGCAGCAGTGATGGCTCCAGTAATGGGTTCCGGCCACCAACACAGGAGGCCTGGGTTGAATTCCCAGACTGTCTTTGGTCCCCACTTAGCCTTAGTCACCACTATTGCAAGCATCTGGGGAGTGAACCAGCAAATAGGGACATTCTTTCCATCATGCACTCTTCCTTTCAAAGAAATTAATGAAAAATAAAATGCAGGGGCTGGTGTTGTGGCACAGCAGGTTAAGCCACCGCCTGCAGCACCAGCGTCCCATATTGGAGTGCCAGTTCAAGCCCTGGCCACTCTGCTGATCCTGCTTCCTGCTAATAACCTGGGTAGGCAAAGGAAGATGATTCAAGTACTTAGGCCCCTGTCCCTGGTGTGAAACCAGGATGGATCCCTGGCTCCTGGCTTTGGTCTGGCTGTTGCAGACATTTGGGAAGTGAACTAGTGGAAGGAAGATCTCTCTCTCTCTCTCTCTCTCTCTGCCATGATGCCTTTCAAATAAATAAATCTACTTAAAAACAGAGCTGGGAGTCAAACCAGGCACTTCGATATGCGATGTGGGCATCCCAAGTGGGGACTCAACCACTGCTCCAAATGCCTGTCTACTTTTTACACCTTAAAATTTTTCAGTTACCTCTGTGTTTTATTCCTCGTCTTATGGCCCTAAAATTTCCTTTTACTTTGTTGCACAAGTGATAAGATCTGGTGGCTTGTCTACCTAGTTCTTACATACACATCCTGTCATCTGATACGTTTAATTTTTTAATTATTTGAGAAGCGGGGGGGTGGGGGGAGAAGAGGGGTGGGATGGAGGAGAGGGAGAGGCCGAGGGGGAGGGAGAGAGGGGGAGGGGGAGGGGAGGGGAGGGGAGAAGGAGAAGGAGAGGGATAAAACACACCCATCTGCTGGTTTACTCTTCCAAAGTCAACAATTGCCAGGACTGGGCTAGGCCAAAACCAGAAGCCAAGAACTCAATCCAGGTTTCCCACGTGTGTGGCAGGAACCCAACGACTTGAGCCATCGCGTGCTGTCTCCCCGAATGTGCATTAGCAGGAAGACAGAATCAGGAAGCAGAGCATGGGATCTGAACCCAGGCACTCCAATACCGGATGTGGACATCTGAACCACCAGGCAAACACCTGCCCCATGTATGCTTTTAATGCTATCACTTACGTCTGATAATTCCACTTGCTGGAAGTACTCCCTCTCTTCACAAATCACATACTCTTTCGTTGCTGAGGTATTTGTTAATACCTGCCTTGCCTGCTAGGTTGCAAACCCTGTAAAGGCAACAACTATATTCACTTTGCTTTTTCTTTAGTCTTAACACTAACACATTCCTGGGCACAAAGTAAATAATAAACATTGCATGTTTTAAAATCTTAAACTTGTTTACAATTATTAAAAATATCTATTAAAATAGTATTAACATGCTATACTATACAGTCACTCTATGTATGCTTGCTTTATATAAAACAAGGCTCCTTTTCCGTGTACCAAGCCAAACGCAGCATTTTTGGAATTTAGACAAGCATGGTTACTTTACTATCCAAATACCTCAAAGAAAGCATGCAAAAATCTGGTAACACTGCCAATCATTGTTAAAGGCATCATTCACCTTTAAGATTTATGCTTCCAACATTAAGAAAACTCTAATCACAGTTTTGATGTCTAACTTATCACCTTCCTGAGAAACTGTTCAAGCAGCGAGCCTTGGCTGCTCGACTTCTGATCCAGCTCCTTGCTAATGCATACAGGAAAGAAGCAGAGGGGAGAGGCACCAAGATGGCAAAACAGGGAGGGAGCTTAATGCTCCAGTCCAAGGGAAGATAGTTAAAAAAAAAAAAAAAAAGTGGAGAGAGTGTAATCTCAGGGAAGAGTTAGGGAGAAAATGGGAGAAGAAACTCCAGGCAAACAAGCAGGACCCTGTGGATCTATGTGGAGGGTGTGGGTGCACACAACTCAGGACCCCAGCAGCTGAGAGCCTCGGGACCAGCTTTGGAGAGTGACGTGAGATCAGACGGCAGCAGCCCAGGCACTGGCAGGAAGAGCCTGGCATGACTCTGGCTTGGTGCCCTGTTGGGGAGAGAATACCTGACAACCTAGAAGGAAAAAGGGGGCACGTTTCTCCCTCCCCAACCATCCAGCACCAGTGTCCTGTAACTAGCCAAGAATGGGCGGGCGCCGTTTTGGACATTTATAACAGCTGCACTCAGCAACCAGTGGAGAGGAGACATCTGACTCTGGCTAGGAGAACTGGCAGGGGGCTGGGAGCTCGTGACTGTGGGAGCCGTGTATGCTGGGACTGTGTAAACACTGTGCCTGCATGTGAGGGCGCAGGGTGTGGCTGGGTCTTCTAGCAGTCACTGTGGGTGGCTCCACATGCTTAGGGCTACCTGATTCCCAGGTAAGGGTTTTTGCTGTGGGATTTGTGCTCACACTGAGGACTACACAGATCCTTAGTGTGGTTCTTGTGGCAGTGTTGATGAATATTGTACCCACAGGGGCTAGTGCCCAGGCATTGGTCTCCTTGGAGGTGAGGGTGAGACTATGCCAACAGAGCTGAACAAACCTCCCCTCTGATTTAAAAAAAAATAAAAAAAGATTTACCACGCCCAATCTGGGTGTCACCCTGGACACTCCCCTTGGAGCACTGAACAAGCTCCCAGGACACATCCAGCACACCCCTCTGGGTATTCACTGAAAGAGCAGACACTCCACTAAGCCACAGAGGAAAAGATAAAGGCTATCACAGGGAAGAAAAAAAAAAATAAACCAACAAATATCTCCACAAATGCCTAAAAATAAATGCAAGTCAAGAAACGAGAATAAGGAAAATATCATGATGTCCTCAAAGGAATACAACAATACTTCAATATTAGAATGCAAAAATGAAGATTCAAGAAATGCAGAAATTGAACTCAAAAAAATAATTGTAGGATTACTTAGAAGTAATCAGAAGCAAATCCACAAACTAAAGAAGTCCATCCATGACACGAAAGAAAATTTTTTCTCATAAAATTCAGACTTTAAAGAGAAAAAAAAATGAAACATTGGAAATGAAGAATTCAATAGATCAAATAAAAAATGTGGTGGAAAGCCTTAACAACAGAATCAGTTAGGTAGAAGAAAGAAATAATCAAGTTACAGTCAGACCAAAAAAAAGAAGAAGAAATTAGAAAACTAAACAACGGTGTTGGAGATCTATGGGATATTGTCAAACAACCCAACATAGGGGTCTTAGGAATTCCTGAAAGGTGTGGAAAGAGCAAATGGATTAGAAGAACTTTTTAGTGAAATAATTAATTCTCATACCGTGCTTAGGAAGTAGAAATTTCTAATCAGATTTTACTGCAGTTTTTCCATTAGAGGATGTCACTTTCTGTTGACAAAACTGTAGATGTATATACATATAAATTATGTTTATATTTTCTGCTGTTGAGAAACAGTTTATGTATTTGCTATAGCTAACCTAATCATAATGATCACACAAAAGGTCCATGATTATATGTATATGGTAGATTACTGTTCAGCAAATATGCACTGCCCCCCTAGTTCCAATCTCTGTGGTGGGCATACATTTCAGCCCCACTATGTTGAAACTGGCCTTTAATTTGCTTGGTAAACAGGACACAGACAAAAATCAAAGGGTGCTACATCCAGGCCTAGGCATTTAAGAGGCATCAGATGTTTCCAGTGATCCCTCTGGGAACTTCCGAACGCTGCCAGGAGAAGAATCTGCCCCAGGTAGCCCACGGATCATGGAAGAATGCGCACACCTACCAGAATCCATGGCCTGCAGTGAAACTCAACTCAGCTATGCTCAGTAAGCCCAGTCCAGACCGGCCAACCTCTAGTGACTCAAAGGTTCACAAGGGAAAGATAAATGCTTCCTGTTAGACACCACTGAGATTCGTGGTTGTTTGCTGTGCACCAATGTGTAACAAAAAATACGCTACACGTAATCTTTTAAAAATCTTGCTTGATTATGTAATGATTTCCTCCGTTGCCTCCACAGAAATAGGATTCCCTGGGCATGCTTAAACTCCTGTGGCTGCTGGTCTGTTCCCACAACCGAGCTTAAGTTTTCAAAGAGTTGACTGCATTTGTTCTCAAACCTGTTGATGTTCAACATAAAATAATGGAAAGACGGCTGAATTGCTGTTTCTATAAACACTAAACTGAGTGGTTTGGAATGACTGAACAGAGGTGAGGGATTAAATGCAAAACTAGGAGTCACCTTAAATGGTGGTAATGCTACTACTGAAAGTGTAAAAATGAAAAAAGAAAAATCCCAGTAAATTTTGCCTGTAGAGTGCTTTACAAGTTTATTAATTTATTCCCCCTTCTTTATAAAACAGAAAACGCAAAGCACATGGATTTCAGAATTCCTATGCAAAAAAAGGACATAAAGGCCCAGAAAGAAAATTGACAATGAATAATAAAAGTTAAAATAAAAGTTTTTAATTGCTTCTTGGCCTTTTGGCTAAGCTCAAGTATAAAATAAAAGTTTAAGACAGTATACATGATTTTTTATGCTTTTTCTCTTGAACTCTTTTTTTTTTTTTTTTTAATCAACCAACTACAGTTCTGACTATGAGACAAAAGGGCTTCTATGACTTCAGCCTACTAGAAATCCTAGTGGAAGTATTATAATCATAAAGGCTGCAATGTTTGTTGTAGTTGAGAATCCTATTTATAAAAGACCTTAGAGTCCTTGCATTGAGTTTGAATGCTACAGTTTTAGGGCATGGTGAGTTTCAGTGCTGCTCTGAGTATTTGCCGTCAGACTGGCCGAATAATTTAAGCACCATTTTAAACTATTAACCTCACCTCCAGACTAATTCATTAGACTCTTACAGTATAACGGCTTCATCTAAGCAGTACATCGATAACAACTTGGCTTGACCTACAGAGCTCTGCATCGTAACCTGGTCTCCAACTTCGTCCCCAAACTCTCCTGCCAGGCTCCCCTGTCTCGAGGCGCTCAGACTGCACTGACGGCTGTTTTGGGAGGGTCTCGAGCTGCTGGCCACTTCAGAGTCTCTTCTCCAGAGCTTTCCTCGGCCTGAAAGTTCTCTTTCTCCTCAACAGATACCATTTTATGCAATGGATTTGTAAAATCATATTTCTTATCAACTGTTTCTGTAACATCGTTTGTAAAAAGGCATTTGAAATGACTGGTAACTCAATCCTAGCCCTAGCAGAAAAATCATTTCTCAACATCTGAAATAAGCTTAAGTGCAAAAAAAGTTATAATTATTCTAACAGAAGCTGGTTTAATGATTTCATACCTGATAGTACAATGAGCCAAGTCGTTTTTGGATGGTGAGTTAGTTTATACCATCGTGCTCAAAGTTCACCTCCTTTTACATCAAGGTTTTGAAAAGAAAAAAAAATCAGCTGGGAATAATACTAAACATATGCTTATTATGTGCTAGGTGTTTTTGAAATACTTTTTTTTTATATAGTAACTAACTTAATTCTCAAAAAAATCCTATACAGCAGGTGCTTACTAATGTGATTCCAATTTTATAGAGGAGAAAAATGAAGCATGGAGTGGGGGTTAAGTAACCCCTGAAGTCAGCCCTAAGCAGGGGTGCGGTGGGGTGTGGCGGCAGGGTGTGCTCAGGGCTCTGGCTCTATACGATCTCATCTCACCCAATGCTGTTCAGCTAAGGAATCCTGAGTTGTGACTCAGGATGGCAACCTAACTCCACATATGGCAGAACTGGAAATCTGTATGCTGCATGGCAGCAAGATTCCACCATGGAAATAAAGAAGCCAAGAACGTGGGGACAGAGAGATAAATAAAGGAGACGCAAGACAGAAGTTAATTAGATGGCAAGAGAAAGGGAGAACGCCTGCCAGCAGGAGTCCAGCACCAGCTCGGTGCCCAGCTGAACACTGCCCTTGCACTTAAAGGAACACACCCTTAATTATGGTGTCCACATGACAAATTCTTTCATTTGAGATTGCACAGCATTTTATTACCTCCAGCTGTAGGAACCATAACTAATCAGAACTGATAATCCACATGAGGGAAGGTTTGGCTCCTTGGATTAAATTGAAATTGATAAAATAGTGCAAAAATATGCACATGCAAACAGCAATGAGGATTTTTTAAAATGTTCAGGTCGGTTTTTTAATTATGGAAAAATCTTAATTGGTTTATAATGCTTTATTCTGATCAATATGTGAAATGTATATCCAGCAATGATTTATAAATAACTATTGATTTATTGTTTTACCCATTTCTGGCATATGAAATTCTTCTGAATTTTTTGTTTGGCTGGCTTGATGA
Organism: Lepus europaeus; assembly: GCF_033115175.1. NCBI lineage: Eukaryota > Metazoa > Chordata > Mammalia > Lagomorpha > Leporidae > Lepus > Lepus europaeus. Next base: position 156,827,937 of record NC_084831.1, read on the forward strand.
AATCTATGTGCCAACCCGATAAGGAGGAAGTAATTACAGAATGCTTACCCTCATCTCCCATTTATAGAACAGAAAAACTGTAGCTCCCAGAAAGAGTTCCCTCCCTTCGCGGGCATACTGCTATTTTGGTACTTGTCGGTTAAGAACGCCTACCAATCGCCAATACAGAACAGCGCTGTGTGAGTTCAGCTAGGCAGCTTCGCTGAGAGCCAGGGTTCCACCTTCTGAACAATCAATTCTTCTACAGGGATATATTATGGCATGGGATTTCCAGATGAGGAACAGGATAAAGGCAAAAATGGGTCATCCTTCCTCCCCTGTATTCCCGACACCTAACTGTCCCATTCAAGTGGACACAACCATGTTCCCAGTTTTATAAGGCAGGAAGCTTCGGGAATGTTCAACTTAATCATTTACTTGTGTAGACCAGCTGCTGCTTATTAAGTAACATCACCGTCTCTATCCACACTGCAAGGGCCAACCAGTATGTGTAGAGTAACGTCTTTGTCCACGCTGCCACTGCCAAGTGTCTAAGCACAGACGCTTGGCAACCCGTTCTGCCTGCATTGTCCTAATGCCTTTACATTCTTTCCTCTGTGCAGTGTGGCCCGTGCTGGCCTCTCGCTGCCAGTTTCTGCAATTAGCAGTTCCCTCTGCTTAGCAGCTACTCTGGCCTATACACAATCCCTCCAGCCGGTTGGTTCTACATTGCAGTTTCACCTTCCTGAGCTCACACTGAAGATCTTCTGCACCATCTTCAGGGCAGAACGTTTCAAGTTTCCTGTAGGGCTGATTAGGATTCTCTAATCAAGCAAAGTAACTTGCCAGGGTAGCCCAACTAGTCCATTTTCTCCACTGCTCCTTCCTCTTTCTTTGAGTATAATCCCATGGCGCCTTATCTACGCCTCGCACTCCTTCCTCAGACCTTCCGCAAGGGTTGGCACAGCTCTTCCCTTCTCACAAGGGTGAGAACCTGCACCATGCTGAGCACAAGTGTTCTCATTAACCATGGTAATCCATGGAGGCGGGCCTTGCACGTCCTCCATTTTTCAGATGACGAAACTGAGGCTTAAAGAAATTAAGGAATTTAATGGCAGACAGCGGATCTAAAAATTGAACTCAGGACTGTGTATCTTAATTGTTTTTTTTTTTTTTGGCATGTTTATTTACCAACTGTTATTTGAAAGCAGGGAAAAAGAGAGAGATCGATTTTCCATCTGTTGGTTTACTCCCCAAATGCCCACGATAGCCAGGGCTAGGCCAGAATGAAGTCAGGGTTCTGTAACTTAATGGGTGTGGGTGGCAGGGACTCACGTACCTGAGCTCTCTGCTGCCTCCCAGGCACATTACCTGGAAGCTGAATCGGACTGCATGGACAACCAATCCTAGGCACTGCGACATGGAAGGCAGGCATCTCAAGTGCATCTTAACGCCTCTACCAAATGTCACCACCCACCCCCACCCCCGTCCTTTTTTCTTATCTGGGATTTACATAAAGGAATTTGTGATTTTCTTGAATAATTTTTAACATTTTTTTATTTACTTGAGACACGGAGATACAGAAAGACACACACACACACACACACACGAGAGATCTCCAATCTGCTGCATCATTCATTTTTAAGGGATTAATAGTATATAGCTATATATTTTTTAAAGTTTTATTTATTCATTTGAAAGGCAGAGAGAGAGAGAGAGAGAGCAAGCGAGGGAGCTTCCATCTACTGGTTTACTCTCCAAATGCTGCAACAGTTGGGGTTGGGCTAGGTAGAGTTAGAAGTCAGGAACTCCATCCTAGACTCCCACTTGGGTGACAAGAACCCAAGTACTTGGGCCATCACCTGCGGCCTCCAGGCAGTTAGCAGGAAGCTGGACTGGAAGCGATGGCAGGGTTCAATCCCAGGCACTCTGATAAAGGAGAAAGGTATAGCAAGCAGCAGCTTAAACCCACAGCACCATAATGCTTGCCCCAGCCATATTTTTTAAAATGTAGATCAAGAGATTTCTGAAATCAATTTAACGTCTCCTAACTAGCCTTTAAAGAGTTAAGCAGAACACAAATTTCATATACCCATATAGCAACAGTAGTTTTGGGTTAGTCAAATTTTCTTTGTGTATGCAAAGGTTTGCCATGTATTTTTTTTTCCCAAGGGTTTCTATCGGAAACAATAGAAAGCCTCAGGGCTATGTATGAAAAAGACACGATCCTGTTTCTACCCCTGAGAACCACTGTACTTAATAAGATTCTTATTGCTGAAGGAATCTACAATATCTTCCATTATGAAACAAAGTATAATTACAGAAAGATACTTAATTAATTCTGTATAAGAAGACTTCTAGATGCCCTAATAGTCAACCGAAACCCAAAGAGGATTTTATAAGATAGCAACAGTATAATTTGCTTTGCAGTGCAGTAATAAATCAGATTGAGAAGAAATTTATTTTATACTACAGAAAATCTGAGTACGTTTCTCATATGATTTAAAGGGCTCATTTCAGAGCAAACATTCAACATGGAATTCAGTATGGAATCTAAAGCAAGTGATATTATTTAGAACTATTTTAACTTTTCCAGATGAATCAAAAGCAAATATTACTTCCAAAAGACTATTTTAAATTTCAAATCTGATAACCAAAACTGTCTTTTAAAAACTGTGTGACTTAACACCCAACATTTAATTATTTAAAAGTGTAAAACAGAACAATAGTTTGTGTCTCTTTTATAACTCCAAGGTTCTCCCTATTAGTGACCAAATCCAGTACCAAATAAGCTTCAGGTGGAGCTGGGGTTGCATCAAGCCATGTAGGCGTGTGCACACGTGTGTGTGTGCGCACGTGTTTCCTGGGAAGCACAGTAATATTCATTCATTCATTCTTCTCTCTCTCCCCAGTCTCCTACATGTGTGCATGTGCACATACATACCCCCAGGGACACAAAATGTCCTCTATGTATTGAGTGGATGTTGACCACTTCAACCCCCTCTATATCCAGCCACTTCACAGATCTCTGTTTTGTTTCTTCTCTACACTGGTCTGGAAAAAGTTCAGATCCTATAAGGGGACCTTGACAGGGCCACCAAATAGAAATGACACAGAATTTGAAACTCTTTGGGTAAGTTTTCACGATGGAATGTTGTCATGGCGGAATATGGTCAAGCTGAAACTGACACGGTGTCCATAATGTTCACACTTGGTGCATGCACTGTGGGGAACTAGGTGTGGGCTGGCAATAATTCTCACATTATGTTATCAAAAAAACAAAAATTGTGTTGGTGCTGGAGTTGTGGAGAGGGGGTAAAGCTGCCGCCTGCGATGCTGGCATCCCATATGGCTGCTGGTTCGTGTTCCAGCTGCTCCACTTTCCATCCAGCACCCTTCTAATGTGCCTGGAAAAAGCAGTGCAAGATGGCCCAAAAGGCTGGGGCCCTGTGGGAGACCTGGAGAAGTGAAGCTCCTGGCTCCTGGCCTTGGCTTGGCCCAGCACCAGCCATTGCAGCCATCTGGGGAGTGAACTGGAGAATGGAAGATCGCTCTCTCTCTGTCACTTGGACTTTCAAACAAATAAATAAATACATTTTTAAAAAACAGAAACTGTATATATTAAATAAGCAAACAACAGATCCAATGTTTCTGCACTAGGCAACACTCCAGAAGCATATGGTGGCTTTGTATTTATTTCGGTTTGGTTTTGTTTCTCCAGGTGATTCGTTTAAACCGCATCTAGAAAACATCTACAAATGTGGACACGGTATATTGAATTCCTCTGTGCCTACTGCCGCGTTTCAACAATTACCAACACATGTTCGCCTGGTGCCACCCACATCGTCCATCAAATACTGGGTCATTTTGATCTTTGGCAAACACTTCATCTGTAACTACGCAATATGGACCCCTAAACCAACATTTCAAAAAACAATCATGATATCACTGCTGGACAAGAATAATAAGTAATTCTCTGAACATCATTAAATATCTAATCAGTTCTCAAGTTTCCTCCAATTACCTTACAGATTTTTAACATGTTTTAACAGTTTAGCAAATTTGCATCTGGTTGATATAGCCCTCAGGTGTTTTAAAATCAATTTATAGGTGTCCCTTTTTTGTTATTGTTCTAATTTATAATTAAAAAAATTGCCACATTGTGGTTTTAAGTTAGGGTTTCACACTTTCATTCTGTGCCTTCTGACGAGTGCCGTCCAAGTGCAGGTGGGAAAGTTTGCTTACACGGCTTGTCCCCTCACCTCCACAGCTGGTTTAATGATATCCACAGAGCAGGAACAACCCTTGTAAGAAATTCCTTCTTCCATTATGCCAGGGCATATATGCTAACACTTTTAGAAAATGGTAAAAAAATACAAATAAGGTATCTATAATAAAAGCTCTTCTCGGTCATAATTTAAGGCCCTGAAAGTTATTTGATTTTTTAGACAGTTCGATTCTTAATCTCTGCCCACTGAGAGAAATGTTCCACTTCAGACGGAATTGTATGTACACAAATGTTAACAGGGCTCACTCAATAATCATATATATATGTACAGACAAGAAACACACAGTACTAAGAGATATTTGGCCCTATATACTGAACCTCACTACATGTGACAGTAGTAACTCAATATTTAAATGTCCTAGTGATGTGTGACTGTGTTTCAAAATGTAAATAATCACGGAAATTTTGGGAGCCTGTCGCAGCATGTGACCCAAAGCCAACAGCACACTTCACTTTAATTCCCAGGAAGCCATGCCTTAATTGCTACAGGAGTACAGCCACCATGAAAAGAAACGCAAAACAGCTCCGGGGCGGCGTGCGAGGCAGACCTACCATAGACCTGGGCTTGCTGATGGCCACCAGACCAGTGAGGAAGTCTTCATCATGCAGCTGGCTGAAAACATGCGCGTCGTACGCGACCATAATGGACACCTCTTCCATCATCTTGCCAGCTGGCCTGTCCACAGCAGCAGCTGCTGCCCGGGCTCCAGACCAGACTATCCGAGGAAAAAGCCGGCTGCCGTTCGGTGCCAATGCACACACCCACCTGAGTTGGAGGGGGCTGAATGTCAAAAATCCAGAAAGAAAAGACAGACAACGGGAGGGAAAGAAAAAAAGGAGGCAGCTACTATCCCAGGCTTGTCTAGCAACTCACCCCCAGTGGCAAACTAAATGAGGTCTCTTATCTATGCAGGAAGTATACACTATAAACACCTTCTGCATTCTTAACCCAGCAGATGGAAAATTCAGTTTTCATATAGCTTCTTTAAACTTCAAAAAAAAAAAAAACCAGATAAAAGTTTCTTAACTAGAAATTTCCTATTTCAAAACACAAAAACAAATATTGGCTTATGTTCTTGGTTTAAAAAATTAATAGTTCATCTTCTTCAGTTTTATTTACATGAAGATTCTTCTTGGAGAAGTAATTTTCTTAATGCTCTTAGAGTTTATGTTTTCGTGTTCTTAAAAAATAAACAGATGACAACCATTTTAATTTCGCAAAATTTAGAGAATTCTTGGTAGTTAAAAATTGTTTCCTGAAGTTAATAAGGATTCTTTTTCCCCTCTGAGATTTCTGTTAAAAAAAGAAGTACCAAAAGATAAAAATGAAATAATTTTCAAAATCAATAATAATTTCCCCTTTACCCACTAAAAAATAAGTATTTTAAACAGAATTTTGTTTTCTATTATCCAAAAAACACTACAAGGGTCTCAGTTATAAACTGTTTTTCTCCCATAGATGAATATTCTCTTCACCTTTTATTTTTAAGGTTACCAAATCAGCAGATAGCCATGAACTGATGGCATCTTAGCCATCAAAAGTATTTTTTGAAATCCAGCTGGATTTTTTGAAATCCAACCTCCATGTCTCAGGATGAAAAATTTGAAAGCTACCCACGGTGGTCATTGCAAGGCTGCCCCAGGTACCAGGAAACATAAAGTATGCTAACTCCCTGAAAAAACGATTACAAAGAATTAAATAAAACAGGGGGCGAGGGGGCCGGATAACGCTCCTCTAAAAGCTGTTTTCCAATGTTCCTAATTCAACGAGCCATGTCTGCCTTCCAGAGGTGACACTGCCACGGTATGAGGAGCGGTATTTGCTTGAACTAGAAATCAATTTGGCCACGTTCGTCTAAAATCAAAGGAAATACAGCCCCTGGATGGAGTTCTTTCATCTCCATTGCCATAGCAGGATCATGCTGCCTACATTTATTTGCTTTTCAGAAAACAAACACAACTCACAATGACATCTATAGTGTCTATTTCCACATGTTTTCCTAAAGAATCTTCATGTAGATTAACATGATTACTTAATTAGTATCCTGTTCCATCTAAACGTGATTAGGAGTTCTGTAACTGCTATAGCATTCTAAATTAAAAGCTGACGCACGTGGAAGGAGAAAAAACACCTTATTGCTAGGAAACAAGCAAGTCTAATAGGCTTATTCAGGCAAAAATGCAATATTTAAATAAATCCTCAAGATGAAAACCGCTTCAAACTGTTTGACCCTTGTTGGAGCCAGTAAAGCACTTTTACTCATTATTTGTTTTCCACAAGGCAGCTTTGTCTTCTAAGCGTTATTTTCGTTAACTATTTTTTTCCAGCACATTTATCTTAATGCTGACTAGCTGGGCAAAAATTAAAGGGTAATCAGGAGACAAGGCATTATAAAGTGTCCAGGCAGTTCGTACCTTGTAAATTCCTGTTTCCTCTGTATCTTTTCCGAAGGATTTTAAAACCCACTGTGAAAGTCTGCATGCATTCACTGGCACCGGCAGATTTCAGATTTAGCTCGCAGCACCGTTTTCTAGTTGTGAACGCAGCCCCTCTTGCTTTCATATTTTTCTTTGCTACAGTGACTCAGGGCTTCCACGCACTGATATCTGAATAAGGTGCGCGGACAAAGACACCTGTTGTGGAAAGTAAAGAGACGACTTCCCATAATGCCTTACTCCCTGCTGGCAACCGCCCAGGGGCAAACAGGAATTATAACCACATGTGAGAGGCTTCGTATGCACCCTAGGAGAGCACATTCAGTGTTAACAACAGGTGATCATCTTGGTTATGATGTACACTCATAATCCAAGAAAAAGGGAGGAAGCAAACAGTACCAAACAGCCTCGGGAGAGGCAGTGTAGTAAAATGAGAAAACTTTTAAGGCATCGGGCTGCAACAGGGCCAACACATTTTTATAAACATCGGAGGCTGTAAAGTTTTAGTTTTACTTACACGGGAGCTAACAACTTCAAATAACTCGGGCCTTTTAGAATTCTACAGAGGTTCTTACGTAAGCCAATATTTTTTAAAAGTCCTTATTGTCTTCAAAAGATTGCTCTAATTAGCCACTGTGACTAGAATTACCATAACATTTCGTAACAAAATTCAAGAGGTGCATAGATTTTCTTGAGCAGTGACTCTTCTAAGTTTGGTTTACAACCTTCCTTTTTTTTGTCTCCCTAAAATATGCTTTACTTTCAGAGTCCGAAAAGAAAAAAAAATCCAACTGTTGTTTTTTTTTTTTCTGTTTGTTTGTTTCCACAATTAAATGCACAGTTGTGGTTCCAACAAAATTTAAGCTCTTTGAATATTGATCATCTATTAGAAAATTGGCTGAACTGACTTTGCCCCTTTTCCTAAGACATTCTCTTTGGTCTTAGGACTACAGCCACATCAACACCGATCCCCCCACCCTCTCCAAACTTCAGCAGCTCGTGTACACAGTCATGTTTACCTAGGGTCCTTGGCTCCCTTGCAAGACATTCTTGCGCCCCCCCACCCACGCTCTGCCATGGAGACCCAGGGTCTCCCAGGACTGTTTATACCTGAGCTTCGGCAGTAAATTTCCCTCACACCAGACAATTGCATTAAGGGGGAAAAAAGGCAGAGGGGTGGAGAATCACCCGAGATCAAGGGACGCGCTACAGACAACACCATTTGTTGCTAAAGGTTACCTGGAGAGGACTGTGTGTCAAACAGGCAGCAGAAACCAAGGCATTCAAAGGGAACCAGACGGTCCCCGTTCAAACAGGAACCAGCCAGCTGTCCTCGGAGGGCAAGTCAGTTAACTTCCCCTAGGTTTCCATTTCCTCATGGTCATGTAAATGCAGAGGGATGGACTAGATCAGTGGCTTTCACGTGTGTGCAAACGCACGAAACAGGGTTAGCGGGGATTTGAAGGTGGGAATGCCTTTTTAATCTCTCTCAGATAAAATCAAAGGGTAACACTAAACCGAGATACTGGGACAGGGTCCCCAGGGTTGCCACAATAGATCTCAGCAAATGTGTTCTACTGGGTACTAGTTTGGATTTTCTAATGGCAATTCTTTTGCCTAAAAACAAGGATTTAATGATAGTAGCTATACTTTTAGTTAGTTACAATATTTTTTTCTTCTTTCTATTCAGAAGCCAAGCAGGCTATAAAATAACTTTCCAAAGCTTTTCCGGATCTTATTAAGAAAAACCTAACAACTATCTTCACTGACTTCTACATGCTGTTTTAAGTTTGTACACTGAAGGAGCAGCCCACTTCGGTGCCCCGTTTTGTCTCAACGGTCGTCCTACTAGGACTGGACTTTTCAGCAAAAAATATACCTGGATTGTACTGAATGAATGTGAGTCGAATAACCCCTATCCTGGTCTTCAGAGAATGCTCATTCTCAGGTGTCAAATTCAGGGATGCCCAAAGCAAAAATCAAGAACAGCCTCAAGCAGCAAGACAAACAAGCTTCATTCTGGATTTAGTATTTTGTTACCCACCAGTCCAAGCAGCAACTATATTAAAAAACGATCACTCCTCATACAAATCATCTCACCTCACCGCAGTGTATATCAGGATCCTTTCCCCAAGTCTCTGCTTCTCCTTGTTGAACATTCGCATCACAACAGCCATAAAACCAAGATCAGATGGAAAGGAAGACAGAACCACCATGACAGAAGTATGGCTCAGAGGGCCAGGTCGCCTGAGCCTCCTGCTTATGTAACCTGAGCCCTGGAGGAAGCCCACTCCTCCCGCCCAGCGGCCCCTAGTCTGAGCACTCAGGAACCAAAGATGTTCCAAAATACCTCAATATACACATTCATGAAGCACACACAGCTCGAGGTTAACAGATCTCGAAAATCACACAATGTTCCTAGTGCTGACACAGAGATAGGGAAGCCTAAGAAAAACAAAATTCTGCGAGTCCTTTATTACAGAAAACCAATATTCCAAGCAAGTTTCTATCTACCCTGAATAGAGTGTGCACACTATAAAAACCCAAGTGCTCTAAATGGGAGAGCAAAAGATAGAACAAGCTGTGAATGAGAAACCATAGAAGCAGCCATAGAGGAGAGCTTTTCAGAATATTTTGGACTTTGGAATGGTCTGGTAACACCTACTGAATTTTTACAACGGTAAAAGAACAACAAGCAAAAAGATAAGCGAACTCTCAGCTCTCTAAATTATGCAAAGGTAAATAAAGAAAACCATTATTCTTAGGTCGAGTTCTAGCCATTCAGCTCATTATCTTTCCTATCTTTCCTAGCAACTAGTAGGCAAATTCAAAACCGGAGAAAACGCAGATTCTTTAAAAAAAAAAAATCCCCAGAGTTAAACTAAGAAAAAAACCCAAATCAGTGGGGCACAAATACTTGCTTACCAGGTATCCTGGGTATCTGGCTGCCTCATTTGCATCTCTCTACAAAGAATGAGAGTGAGGTAGATTCCAGACTATGAAAGAGTAGCTGCAACTCTAACAATTCAGCTTTTCACCTCATTTCCAACTCCAAAATCCACAATTAGCACATGAACATTAAACCTTGCCTAACCAGAAATAAGTGTTTCAAGTGGCCCCTAAGCCCAGAGTGAAGGTAGTTTTAGGGCTAAAAACCATGGCTAACACTTCACCTTGTCTCACTATGAGCAGAGTATTCAACTGAATTCTAACGACAAATAATTTTCATATCTAAAATACTTAATAATTACGTTTACCAGCTTTACTAACATCCAAATCAAACCATTCCCCTGATGTCTTGTATTCATTTTTTCATAACACCAGAAGCTAGGATTAGGCAGTACAATAGGGTTTCATTTAAGGGCTCCCTGTGTCTCAAATTCTTCCTTCAGCTTGGCTAGCTCCTTTTCCAGGGGAGCCTCAGCTCTCTGCATTAGGTTACACATCGGCAGCTTCTAACAGAGGGCTCTGCTAGAATTCTGCAGTGAAAATTTCATAGATTTCATGACATGTGAACTACGAGTGTATCTTAAAGCATGAGAGGGATTGCGGAATTTGTAATATATAACACATACAAATCTAGTTATAATAATGAATATTTACAACAATTTTATAATGGTAATTAGCAGCTGACATGTAATAAATACGCATCAGGTCTTAGACACAGACTCTTCTTTAGTCTTCACAACAAGTCAATGAGCTAGGAACTACAATTATGCCTGTTTTTAAGATGAGAGAGTAAAAGGATGGAAAACTTGAGTGATTAGACTCACAGCTAGCAGCAGAGTTGACAGGATTGAAAACGAGGTGTGTCTCTTTCCAATACACATGCCCCTCGCCACTAAAGAGGACTGGGTAAGTAAAGCCAACGCAGCAGAATGCTTCCTTCCCACAGACACACAGGCTACCCAGAGCTGACCGTGCCCAGCAGATGACAACACAAGTGATGTAGGTCTGTGAGAGGAGAGGTTGCGGTGCAGGCTGGGAAGCTTGGTCAGGGGCGGGGGTGGGGGTGGGGATAGAAGTGGGCCTGAGTAGAGTGGTGAACTCCTGTTGCACACAGCAGGAGGGAAAGTTTCAAAGGCAAAGGTGAATTGGCCATGGTAGGTTTCAACTGAAAAGCCCCAAAATGTGGCCTATATTTGGCATGCAGAGCAAGGGCAGTCACTGAAGACTACCCAACACCTTCCTAGTCTCCATGTCTGCCCACAGGAGAGTAACACGTGGGCTCCAGGGTGGAGAAGTGCCTGGTGGGACACCTGGCCCTGCTACTCACTGGCTGTGTGACTGCTCTGAATACCAGACTGTGTGACTCACAAGCAACAGAAACGAATCGCTCAGAGTTCTGGAGTCTGGGAAATCCAGCGCGGAAGTTCCGGCAGACTCTGTCTGGTGGGGGCCTCCCTTCCAGTTCAGGCAGCTGGCTTGCCGCGGCCTCAGAGCTGCGAGGGGAGGAGCTCGGGCCTCCTTCCTAAGGGCACTAATCCGCCAGCCTAAGCGTCTTCCCAAAGCAGCTCCATCTTCCTGGTTGCTGTACTGGAGAGCAGCCCGGTAATTTACATGGGTCCTCTGTCAACAATGACTGAGAAGAGAGAGAGGAGGCGAAAGCTTGATTGGGGCTGGGGGTGGGGTGGGGGGTGAGCAATCTCTAATTATTTGCTGCCAGGCTTCGGTTTCCTGACTACAATGCTGACCGAATTGAATCAATTACCTCTTATCAAATTGAGCAACTGTGACAAGAACAAGGAACAAAGAGAGCACTTGCTGCACAATGATATTCATCTGTTGTGACCTGATGAACCAAACATCCTTACTAGGGGCTACCATGTGGAAATAAATAACCCTTTTTTCTAATTGTATTATAACAAGGTTTTCCACTGCTCATTTGTAGCTGAGGGCAGGAGGAATATCCTGTGCAATAGCTTACAGGAGTGATTTATCCTGAAGCTTAGAACTGACCAGAAAACACGGTGACCCACTCCATTGCAAAGGAGCACCTGAGTTTGAATTAGGACTGAAGGAGGAAACAGAACAAAAGAAATCCATATTTGACACCTACCATCCTGGGGTGAGCTTTTTTTTTTTTTTTTTTAGATTTATTTATTTTACTTGAAAGTCAGAGTTACACAGAGAGAGAAGGAGAGGCACACAGAGAGAGTGGTCTTCTATCCACTGACTGACTCCCCCAGTTGGCCGCAATGGCCGGAGCTGCCCCGATCCGAAGCCAGGAGCCAGGAGCTTCTTCTGGGTCCCCCGTGTGGTGCAGGGGCCCAAGGACTTGGGCCATCTTCTACTGCTTTCCCAGGCCAGAGCAGAGAGCTGGATCAGAAGTGGAGCAGCCAGGACTCGAACCGGTACCCATATGGGATGCCAGCACTGCAGGTGATGCCTTTACCCGCTATGAGACAGCACAAGGCCCTGGGGTGAGCTTTAACTGCATTAGCTATCTTATCTCTATTAGATCTTACACAGGCTAAGTGGCCGCTTTTATTACCCTTATTTTACAGAAAAGGATACCTGTCATAAGAGTTTAAGTCGCATCACTGGTAAATCCCAGCTACACCTACGGGGCCAAAGTCGTGGCACAGAGGCAGTAACCTGTGACACGGGCATCCTATACGAGCACTGGGTCGTGTTCCAGCTGCTTCATTTCTGATCCAGCTCCCAGCAACTGCGCCTGGGAAAGCAGCGGAAAGTGAACTGAGTGCTTGGGCCCCTGCCACCCATGTGGGAGACCCCACTGAAGTTCCAGGCTTCTGGCCCAGCCATTGTGGCCATTTGGGGAGTAAACCAGCAGGTGGAAGATTCTCTCTCCCTCCTCCCTCCAGCTGGTGCAGCTATTTGGGGAGTGAATGAGAGGATGGAGGTTCTCTCCTCTCTGTAACTCTGCCATTCAAGTAAATAAATAAATTAAAAACAAAAACAAAAACAAAAAGAGCTATGATTAAATCTGAAATACCTGATTACAAGGCTCAGGGTTTTTCTCCTCATGAGTGCAAGAGGAAAGAAAGGAAATTCAATTTACTTATGAATAGTCCATGTCCTGAAATCACAGTTTTTACATTTCCAAAGCTGGACTCTATTTTTCTGACTTAGTATTTTGTCCTTAATGTTAATCATTGTATACTGAAAACCAAATTGAAAATTTACAGTGTATCTACTATTTAAATTTAAATCATCTGCAAATGCAATAGAACTTCGAAAAGATCACGGAAAACGGGCCGGTGTTGTGGTGTGAGGAGTCAGACGAGTTAACAGGCAGCCAGGTGGTCCCCAGTGGAAATCAAGGGTGCAGAATGCTTGCCTTCCCCGAACGTCATCTTCAGCAAGATCAAAGTGCTGAATCCCATTGCACGTTTCTCCCCAAAATCTGCCTGTAGCAGAACAAAAGTGCCTGCCCACTCCTCAGGAGCTTCCAGTTTTGTCATGAGCATAGCAAGGGAGTGGCGTCCTAACTTCTGAGCTCTCCGTTTACTGCAAAAACAAGAACCTCTCCCCTCCTTTGTTCTATCATGAGCAGGCCAGACAGAGCCAGTACGATTGCAAACCAGGTTTCCTGATGGGTTTTGTCTTTGCCTTGTAACTGATCACTAGGTTTTTGTCCAAAATTGTGCCCCTTTGGGTTTTGCCTCTCTTGGAGGCCCCCTCCAAGCCACTTGCTTTTCTCTCTCTGCCTTGTCTTCATGGAAATTCTTCTTCCACGTGAGACAAAGGACCGAAGTAATCTTTTCTCTGCCACCTTGTAGCCCATGGCACGGTGGGATTAGCTGCCAGTTGGGACGCCAACATCCCAATAAGGCACCAGCTGGAGTCCTGGCTACCTCACTTCTGATGTAGCACTGCTGATGTACCTGGGAGAGCAGAGGAACATGGCCACGTACTCGGGCCCCTGCACCCATGTGGGAGGCCTGGATGGAGTTCCAGGCTGCTGGGTTAGGCCAGTTGTTGCAGCCATTTGGAGAGTGAACTGGCAGATGGATGATCTCTGTTTCCCCCTCTCATTCTGTAACACTGCCCTTCAAATAAATAAATAAATCTTAAAAATAAAAAGGTCGCCGGCACCGTGGCTCAATAGGCTAATCCTCTGCCTTGCGGCGCTGGCACACCGGGTTCTAGTCCCGGCTGCCCCTCTTCCAGGCCAGCTCTCTGCTGTGGCCCGGGAGTGCAATGGAGGATGGCCCAAGTGCTTGGGCCCTGCACCCGCATGGGAGACCAGGAGAAGCACCTGGCTCCTGCCTTCGGATCAGCGCGGTGCGCCGGCTGCAGTGCGCTGGCCGCAGCGGTCATTGGAGGGTGAACCAACGGCAAAAGGAAGACCTTTCTCTCTGTCTCTCTCTCTCTGTCCATTCTGCCTGTCAAAAAAATAAAATAAAATAAAAAATAAAAAGGTCACGGAAGAATGGAATTGAAAGATAAGGTTAGGCGCAGTGTTGAATCCCCCTCTTGGGACACACACACCCCATACTAGAGTGCTGGGATTTGAGGACCAACTCCACTCCTGATTCAACCTTCTCGCTGATGCACATCCTGGCAGGGAGCAGGTGATGATGCAACCAGCGGAGTTCCTGTCACCCACGTGGGAGTCCTGCACTCAGTCCTCTTCTGGGCATTTTGGGGATGTACCAGCAGATGATGACACTGAACCCCTACACAAATATCCCTAAAGTAGACAAGATATCACGAGGATCCAGCCTCTGGTCTATTTCCCTTAGGCCAAGGTGTCCTGGCCTGTCTTTCAGAAAGAATTCTCTGGATTGTTGGAGTGGTATAGCTGGCCCTACAAGATGCTAATCATTTGATTTGAGGAATCACTTGCTTCTCCAATAGATAATACCCTGGTGGCCAGTCCTGGTTTGTTTAGGGAGGTTACAGGTCCAGGGTGGAATCTAACTCCCCAGACCAAATGAAGCACCCACCTGGCCATCACTACCACTGCCTGAAGAACACAACACGGCTGACCACGCAAAGGCAAGGCCGTGAGCATCAGTCACCAATGAGGAACTTGGACGTGAGCTGAAGATACACCTCTCGGTCCCAGCTTCAAACCATAAGAACCATCACCCCAACACCTTGGGGAGCCGGGAAATCAAGTGACAGCTGCCCAGCTCCTCGCTCTGTGCTTTGCAAAGAAATGCAATATTTACTTTCTTCCACCAGTGGTTAGATTTCTGCACATTCACTGAGCCAGCCAAGTGATGGGGGGTCTCCAGCAGCTCCTCCAACTAGTTTAGGGGGGGTTGTTCTACAACAACAGGAGATGCCTGTCTGCTCTGTCTTGCTCACTCTCTGCCTTTCAAATAAATTGACTAGTATTTTTATACGAAGAATTTTTGAAATACATGCAGTTTTTTATGACATGCATTTTCCATAGACTTTTTGGAAATACATCATGTAAAGAAAAAGAAGACTGACGGCAGCTCTCACTTTTTCTCAAGTTACTGATAAGTTCTTTGCCCCTAATAACAGTCTGCTACAACAGAAAACACCATCCGGACTGAGGCAGCTGGTGCTGGCTTGCATGTTCAAAATGGGCTTCCAGTTGGCTGCAAAAGTGTCAGTGAACTGCTGACTGGCTAATGATAAAATAGTCAAAAGCCCTTTATTTCTAAACACTGGTCATAGCAGCAGTAGTGGCAATGCTTAGAACATTCCCATCTCATTCATTTGAATGGCAGTTTATTTTCTGAATTTATTTTCTACAGATAGAGTTGAGGGAAGGCTAAAGAGAAGGCAAAAAAGACACTTTTATGGTTGAGGTTTAAACTTCTTGAACATTAAGATGCCGGCCTCTCTATCGTCTTTCCCCTCCCTAACAGGTATGTCTCTTAAAAGGTTGTTTTTGTTGTAAACTATGTTGTGACACACTGCACTTGTATAGCTGACTGGGTATTCATCTTCACACCTGACCTCACTTACACAAGGGCTGACAACATAAATGAAGTGAGAAGACAGTGTACAGTCATCCAGTCTTGCAGATCTTAGCTCATAAATGAGCCCTGCATTAGCCAGCTGTGGATGAACTGTTTTATTATTTATAGTGACCACGGCTGCCAGTAACTCATATTGCTTAAATAAAAAAACAACACTGTATTTTATGTTAGGGTAATATCATTCTGAAGATCTTCCATTTAAAAAAAAAAAAACAAACTATCTCTGATATGCATGGGGGTGCTTATTCATTACGCAAAGTCACATCTTAGGAGTTCTTGCCTATGAGAGAAAACTCATTTGTGCAAAGCCTTCCTGCAAGACACCATTCTAAAGTGGCTGCTGTGCAAGGAGCTCCATTCTAAGAAAAAAGTTCTCTTTGAAAACACACAGAGTTTCTCTCTTAAAAAATTAAAAAGAATTTATTTATTTGAAAGGCAGAGGGAGAGGGAGACAGGGTGAGAGAGAAAGAGAAAAGAGAGGGAGAGCTTCCATCTGCTGGTTTATTCCCCAAATGGCTGCAAAGGCCAGGGCTGGGCCATGTGGACGCTGGCAGACACGAACTCCACCCGGGTCTCCCATGTGGGTGGCAGGAACCCAAGCACTTGGGCCACCTCCTGCCGCTTTCCCAGGTACGGTAGCACCAGCTGGGACTCAAACAGGACATCTGACACGGGATGCTGCTGCCCCAGGGATTTTCTTCACTCAGACTTCCTTAGCACTAGTCACGTAAGTGCACGTACACTTTCTACTGCTTATAGTTTTGCATAAATGGTCTTTAATTTTTCAACACCACAACACACAAAGGGAGTGATCAGCTAAAGAGTAACAGAGTGAAGAAAACTGGTCCGAAATTTGGAAAGTAAGAAAGCATTGTATGCTATAGTAGGAAGAAGCCCAAGGCCAAGTGGGTTCTGATGAGGCACTGCAATGGCGTAGCACCACTCCCCATCCCGAGCTTTGGAATACCCTTCATTAAGTGGTGTTCTCAGACACTTCTGGATCAAATAACCAAAGCTAAACCACTGAGGGTAGTATCAACCTCTTCAACTTAATCTCTAAGCAAGTCCCTCTCCTAAAATCTTAATATATTTCTTCTGAAAATTTCAGGTTGGCCACAATATTGTACAGTCCTGTATTCAACCCATTAACAATGATTCTTTACTCAGCACATTGTCATTGTTGGATATTTTGTTAGAAAAAATGAAGAAAATGATGAACACGGCAATGCTACTAGGAATCGAAGAGAGAAGATGCTCATGTGATATACTGTGTGTTTTTGTTGTTGCTACAAAGAACTCATACATAAAGTAACCATAAAAATGTAGAAACTGAAATGAAAAATGATGGAACTGAAAGGGAAACAACTTCTTCTTAGTTTTGATGGTCAACACACAAATATATAAACATAAAATAAAAAAGTCCTTCAAGCCTTTACTAGGTATAGGTTTGCTAGTCATTTAGGCGGTTGCTAAGCAACACTCTCCTGTAAGGCTAAAGTGCATGAAATTAGCAGGTTTTCAGGAAAAGATAAATTGAATGAAAAATTAGGGAAGAGCAGAGAGGAGAAAGCATTAACTTGCTAATTAGGCTGAAAGAGAGGTTTAGAGACTTTAGCAACAGTGCTTAAGCGTTTTCTTTCCTACCAGTACCAAATGAGACTTCAACACACCAATATTTTCATTTTATTGAAACAGTAGTCATTACACTCACCTGTACATTCAGAGCCTAATTATTCTGAACAGCTCAAATCAGGTCGGGTACTCCAATTACTGCCACTACCAGTGATCACCAGGGATCTTTGCCATTTATGTTTCTCAAATCCTCAGTTTCAGGGCATGTCACAATCTTAGTTTATGTTTTAAAACTTATATTTTTGGGGCTGGTATTGTGGTGTAGTGGGTAAAGCCACCGCCTGCAGCACCGGCATCCCATATGGGTACTGGTTCAAGTCCTGGCTGTTCTACTTCTGATCCAGCTCCCTGCTAATGGCTTGAGAAAGCAGCACAAGGTAGCTCAAGTGCTTGTGCCCCTGCACCCATGTGGGACACCCTAATAAAGCTCCTTGCTCCTGGCTTCAGATGGGCCTAGCTCCAGCCATTGCGGAGTGAGCCAGGGGATGAGAGATGTCTGTCTGTCTGTCTCTCTCTCTGTCAACTCTGCGCTTCAAATCAATCAATCTTTTAAAAAAATTTGTTTTTGTTTTTGTTTTTTTGACAGGCAGAGTGGACAGTGAGAGAGAGAGAGAGAGAGAGAGAGAGAAAGGTCTTCCTTTTTGCCGTTGGTTCACCCTCCAATGGCCACTGTGGCCAGTGCATCTCGCTGATCCGAAGCCAGGAGCCAGGTGCTTCTCCTGGTCTCCCATGGGGTGCAGGGCCCAAACACTTGGGCCATCCTCCACTGCACTCCCTGGCCACAGCAGAGAGCTGGTCTGGAAGAGGGGCAACTGGGATAGAATCTGGCGCCCCGACCGGGACTAGAACCCGGTGTGCCGGCGCCGCAAGGCGGAGGATTAGCCTGTTAAGCCACGGTGCCGGCCTAAAATTTGTTTGTGAAAAATGAAACTGGTAAAGCTACAGCTTCATGATGCTGCCTTGCAACCACTAGATGGCCAGACGTCTCTAATGAGGGCCCCAAAAATACACAGGGGAAAGGACAGTTGCTCCAATAAATGGTGCTATGAAAACTGGACTTCCACACAGCGAAGAACAGAATCGGACTCTTGTTATATCACAATAAAAATTAAACGTAAGGCCAGAATTCACAAAACTCCTAGAAAAATACACGAAAGGAAAGTTTGTTACACTGGTTTTTTGTTTTGATATGACATCACAAGCACAGGCAATAAAGGCAACAATGAACAAGTAGAATGACATCAAGCTTTTAAGCTTCTGCACAGCAAAGAAAATAATTGACAAAATGAAAAGGCAACCCATGGAATGGGAGAAATATTTGCAAACCATATATAGAATGAGAGGCTAGTATAAAAATATATAAGAAATTCACATAACTCAATAGCAAAAACAAACAAATCCATCAAATAACCTGATTTAGAAATGTATAAAGGGCATAAATAGATATTTTTCCAAAGACAATGTACAAATGGCCAACAGATATATGAAAAGATATTCAAAATTATTAATCACTGTGGAAATGCAAATCAAAATCATACCTCATACCTGTTAGGATAGCTATAATCGAAAGTCCAAGAGAGAGGCTGGTGCTGTGGCATAGTGGATAAAGCCATCGCCTACAGTGCCACATCCCATATGGGTGCCAGTTCAAGTCCCAGCTGTTCCACTTCCGATCCACCCCTCTGCTAAGGCCTGAGAAAGCAGAAGATGGCTCAAGTCCTTGGGCCCCTGCACCCACATGGGAAACCAAGAAGAAGCTCCTGGCTCCTGGATTTGGATCGGCCCAGACCCAGCCATTGTGGCCATTTGGGGAGTGAACCAGCAGACGGAAGACCTCTCTCTCTCTCTCTTTCTCTTTCTCCTCTGTCTCTCTACAACTCTCTCTTTCAAATAAACAAATACATCTTTTAAAAAAAAAAGTCCAAGAGATAATAAGAGTTGGCAAGGATGTGGATAAAAGGAAACATTTGGACATGGTTGGTGGGAATGTCAATCGGCCTAGCCACTATGAAAAACAATATGGTGGTTCCTCAAACAATTAAAATTTGAAATTCTACATGATCCAGCAATTCCACTTCTGGATATATACCCAAAGGAGATGAAATCAGCATCTTGAGGAAATACTGGGATTCCCATTTGCATCACAGTATTATTCAAAATAGCCAAGACACAGAAACAACCTAAGTGTGTGTTAATGGATGAACAGATACAGAAAATGTGATACATGGGCCAGAGCTATGTATGGCACAATGGGTTAAGATGCTTCCTGCAGCACCAGCATCCCACATGGATTGAATCCTGCCTGTTCCACTTCTGATCTAGCTCCCTGCTAATGCACCTGGGAAAGCAACAGAGGATGGCCCAAATGCTTGGGCCCCTGTCACCCACATGGGAGACCTGGTTAAAGCTCCTGGCTCCTAGCTTCATCCTGGCCCAGCCCTGGCTGTTATGGCCACCTGGGGAGTGAACCAGCAGATGGAAGAAATCTCTCTCTCTCTCTCCATGACTTCCAAAACAATATATAAATAAATCTTTAACAAATTTGGTTCTTCAATATCAGCATAGAATAACTTTTTACAGATCTCACTACACTAAGAGTTTTTTGAAGTACTCATGGAAAACGCATATTGTGAAAAAAAGTATGCATGGATTTCAAAATTTTTGCACCAAAACAAACTTACTTCTTAATTCCATCTTTCCACAATTATTTAAAGTATCTTTTTACCAACTCAATGAACAAAGAAGAATGTTGTTTAATCTACTGAGTATAACAATGTAAACTCATTAAAAAGGAAATAGGCAAATAACTGAAGGGAAAATTACTGTAGAATTACAACTACGGTAAGAAGAAGGGATAGGAAGTGGAATATCATTTTGAGAATTGAATGGAAAATTTCCCACCTTCTCCCTCTACCGCGCTTTCTCAGTTTTTAGTATTATGCTGCAAGTAGGATAAAAGGTATTATGGTGCAATTGCCAATCTCTTTATTCATTAAACCACTTCCCTCCCACATTATGTATTTATTTACTTACTTGAAAGGCAGGGGGAGAGAGAGAGAGAGAGAGAGAAAGAGAGAAAGAGAGAGAGAGAGAGAGAGAGAGAGAGAGAGAAATATTTCCCATCCCTGGTTCACTCTCCAAATGCCTATTTAACATCTGTGTCTGGGCTAGTTCATAGCCAGAAGCCAAGAACTCAATCCAAGTCCCAGTGGGGTGGCAGGGACCCAAGTATTTGAGCCATCACCTGCTGACTCCTGGAATGCACATGAGCAGGAGGCTGGAATTGGGAGTGGAACAGGAATTTAAGCCCAGGAACTCTGGTATGGGATGTGGGCACCCCAAGTAGCCTCTTAACCGCTATGACAGATGTCTGCCACTCAGCATTTTCTAAATGCCATTTTAAGCAAACCTTGATGCAAAAGCTACTGAGACTATCCTTATCAAATGTGCCCGTGAAAAGAATCTATATTTGTGATGCCTAGTTTCATGGGGAAGAAAATACCTTGTGTTTGGGTTGTAATTATGCCTTGTATTAGTTCTGCAACCAAAATATCATGTATGTTTAGATAGGCAGCTTACTTTATTTTTTTTTAAAGATTTTATTTATTTATTTGAGAGGTAAAGTTACAGACAGAGAGAGGGAGAGACAGAAAAATCTTCCATCCAATGGTTCACTCTCTAAATGGCTGCAATGGCTGGAGCTGAGCCGATCCAAAGCCAGGATCCAAAGCCAGAACCCAAAAGCTTCTTCCAGGTCTCCCACGCAGGTGCAGGGCCCCAAGGACTTGGGCCATCTTCCACTGCTTTCCCAGGCCATAGCAGAGAGCTGGATCAGAAGAGGAGCAGCCAGGACTCAAAATGGCACCCATTAGGGATGCCAGCACTGCAGACAGAGACTTTACCTGGTACGCCACAGTGCCGGCCCCCTAGCTTATTTTATTTTAATTGGACTGGATGGCTGGTCAAGTCTACTGTAACAGTTTATGACTGCATTTTGAAGCATCTTGCTATATAAGAATTATTAGTTGTGAAAGAATTGCTTGAGCTTTAAACCTGATCCAATGGTATAATTACACTGTCCCATAGAGTAGGATCTTTTGAGTACTCTATTTTTGTTTTCCGGAGTAACAACAATGTCTCAGACCAAATTCAAGAATCCATGGTAAAGGGCTAACTGTCCAGGTAAGAGTCAAATGCTAAGAGACAGCAAGCAGTACCTAATGATAAGCATAACTGAGCTATGAAGTTTTTATGACCTTTCATTTTATTTTTATAACCTACCAGAGTATCAATAGGCTGCAGGAATAAGATGACATTTCTACACAGAATAGAAATGAATGTGTTAACTGAACATTGCCCACAAAACCCCAAATACCTTTAAATCTCAGTTCATTTGAAAATGTCTTTGATTTCAGCCTTTCTTTTTAAAAAACATCATGGCTTTTAACAGTCTCTCTTTCTGAAGAGTTTTTAGTCTTTGCTTAACAGGTACAAAAAAGAGAGTACTACAGACAGAAGTGAAATGCTTACTTCAAGATTCTAGAAAACCATAGGTGAAATTTAGATTCATGAGATGTAAGAGTTAAGGGCTTGCACCGTGGCACAGTAGGTTAATCCTCTGCCTGCGGCATCAGCATCCCATATGGCCACCAGTTCCAGTCCCAGCTGCCTCTCTTCCCATCCAGCTCTCTGCTGTGGCCTGGGAAAAGCAGTCGAAGATGGCTCAAGAAAAATAGGTTTGGGAAATAATTGGACAATTTCTGCTTCAGTGTCTTTCTCAGAATTCACCCAGATCTTGTATCCTAGGATTGAGAATTTAAACACATGGTGGAGGGGCCGGCGCCATGGCTCACTTGATCCTCCGCCTGCGGTACTGGCATCTCAGACAGGTGCTGGGTTCTAGTTCCGGTTGCTCCTCTTCCAGTCCAGCTCTCTGCTGTGGCCCGGAAGGGCAGTGGGGGATGGGCCAAGTGCTTGGGCGCCTGCACCCTCATGGGAGACCCGGAGGAAGCTCCTGGCTCCTGGCTTTGGACTGGCTCAGCTCTGGCTGTTGAGGCCATTTGGGGAGTGAACCAATGGAAGGAAGACCTTTCTCTCTGTCTCTCCTTCTTACTGTCTATAAAACTCTACCTCTCAAATAAATAAATAAAATATTTTTAAAAAGAGTTAAACAGCCCCCTACCCCTCTATCCTACCCTCTGGGGACCCTCTAAGTCAACCACTTATGTCAGAGGTTCCAAGACACAGAGAGGTTTAGTGGCAAAATCAAGATGAGAACCTGCACTCCCAACTCTCAAGCAAGGACCCTAACGGAAGCTAAAAGCATGCTTTATCTTAGGATACAGTTATTCCTGGTTTTCCAAAGAGCACAAACTCTTAGTGCTATATAAGGTGTCCTTATCTTTTTTTATTTAATTACTTTGAAAGTCAGAGTGGTGGGGGCTCGGGGAAGATCCTCCAGCCGCTGGTTCATTCCCCAAATGCACACAACAGACAGGCCTAGGCCAGGTCTCAGCCAGGAGCCACGAGCTCCCCCCGGGTCTTCCACATGAATGGCAGAAACCCAAGCACTACAGCCATTATCCACTGCCTGCCAGGCGCAGTAGCAGGAAGCAGGGTCAGGAGTGCAGAGTAGCCAGGACTTGGACCAAGTACTCCAACACAATCCTTGGGATGCAGGCATTCCAAGCGACAGCCTGGCTTGCTGCGCCACAACGCCTACCCTTTCAGTACCTTTTAGACTGAAGAAGCTGTGGGCCTGAGAGGGGCCCACGTGACTGCCCTGGTTCAGATTTGCTCCAGATTCCAGAAGGAGGCCAGAAACAGGTGATTTCTGCTACCTGATCGTACCAGTAGGCTTGAAGTTGAGCCCTCACACAGTGCCTCTGTCTCTGCTGTTGGATACCGTCAGCTAATGAACCTCTCACTAAATTCAGGGAGTAGCACAGATGGCGCCGCAGAGTTCCTGATCCGAGACTCAGGAAGTCACTTAGCTCCCCTACGGACAATATCTCGATGTTTGGTCTTGTCTTGAAGTGTTCTACAGCAACCCCGGGCCCTGAGCAAGAAGCAACTTCCACTGGACTCACTGGAGCCCGCCTTGCGATCATCAGAAATCCCAAACGCACACATTGTCACTTGGATCAACCGAAGGAGGGCCGTGAGCACTGGGGACGAAAGGGACACTTGGACACTAGCTGAACATCCACACCCCTTAACTCAGCTGCAGTCTGAACGAATCTGTACCCCTAACCCTTCAGAGAGCCCGGCAACTAGGCAACAGCAGCTGGGCTCCTTGCCTGCACTGGGCAAGAAATCCCCACTTTCTTCTACCAACTGATGTCAGCGATTGGCAGACTCAGGTTTTAGGGCTTCCACAATAGACTCACGTAACACGAAGCGAAGCATCCCTTCAAGATACAATTTTGGGCAATTTATTCTCTTTATTGAGAATACCATAGAGAAAACATAAAAAGGTGTTGGGACAGAAAAAAGAAGAGGGACTATTTAAAAAAAAACATTAAAGAAAAAAATGAGGCATTTACATGAGTCTATTGCAGTCATAATTTTTAAAAGGCAAGAAGTTTTATTTCAAATTCACTGGTGGAATCTATAAATATATCACTCGTTTCCTGGTTGCTTAGGCCATTAAGGGTCTAATCTATTTCCTGAGCTGAAACTAGCTAATGGAAAAATATTTAGAACAGTAATCATCCAGTGAGATGAACATTTGGCATCTACTCACCCAAAACATATCCCTGTTCAAAATTCTCTTCCGTAATTTATATGGAAGAATCTCGCTTTTCACAATGAAAAGACTTTGCTTTTAAAAAAAAACATGGTAAGGCTCCCTTCCCCGCAGTGTTTGATGAGCAAGGCTAGTCCTCTGTGACATTCTTTAGTCTCAACCCATGTGTAGTAAGAGACCTGGAAGTGTAGTATTTGTTTTCCTGCAAAGCAAGTGACCCATGAAATCAACGAAGAGGAGATAAAAACAAAATATGAGGCCAATGTTATTATGACAATAAAAATAAAATTCCTATATAGAATGGAGATCTGTTAAAGGAGTTTACTGTTCCACTGATTTGCAGTACAAACACCAAATCGCAGAAGGCCACAATCGGAGCAAGCAGACTTTGGTGGACTAACGGATGCTGCATTTGCCATGTGAAGCCCATGAAATAACAGGCACCACTCTTCTCAAGTCCCATTCCCACAAGTTTTTTCTCTTTTGTGGACTGCACATCTCACTGTTGGATCCACTCAGACAACCAGCTAACACTGTGAGAAGCATTACCCGGAAGATAAACATGCCAGAGCAAAGCTTCATTCGGAAGAGAGAGGCAAGCACGGCTTTGGGGTGATGTGTATCACTCATTCTTCTTCCGTAGTCTGCCAGAGCCATGTCTGGCCCTCAGAGGGACTACACATGACAGCTCCCAAGGCACTTCCTCCACACAGCTCATTCAGGATTATGCATAACTCTGAAATCTCAGCCCACCAGTATCTGTAAAAGATGGCTTATACAGACGCTGAAGCTCAGTGTAAGGTGTACTTTGACTAAATAAAAGGTTATCAGACTTCAAAAAAAAAGTCTTGCTTTCTTTCAAACAGCATTCTGATCATATTTTACAAGTTATTCCCTTTTTATGATTGAGACACCAATCAATGATAAGCCATTTTATATTTTTTGGCACAATGCATTCATCTAATTCTTGCCACTCCAAATGCTTCAATCCACAATAGAATTGCAACACTTATAAACAGCTCATGAAAAAGAAAACAAAGGTAAACACTTAATTTCATGGTCAAAAGAAAAATAACAAAATTCTGCTAAATCTGTTCAGTATTTTCTTTATAGAAACTTGATTATCCAAATAGAATAGGTACCATTTCGATCTGCTAGTCACATTCCTACACAGCCATTAAAATCGGTTGTCTAAGTTTTTTATTTATGGGTTTCACATTTATCATGGATAAATGTTTTTATAATACACTACATGATGGTATTATACACAAGTTAGAAGCACTCCCTGGAAAGAATTAACAGGCTTGTGATAACTAGGAAAGGAAAACTGGACCATGGACCTTACTAGCAAAAAGGACAGATTTCAACACTCAGTCTCAGAGACTCACTCAGACAGCAATGACACAGCTGTGACAATGCTACAAAGCTGGGTGAGTGACACTGTCAGACAGCAATGACGCACCTGTGACAATGCTACAAAGCTGGGTGAGTGACGCTGTCAGACAGCAATGACGCACCTGTGACAATGCTACAAAGCTGGGTGAGTGACACTGACAGACAGCAATGACGCACCTGTGACAATGCTACAAAGCTGGGTGAGTGACGCTGTCAGATAGCAATGACGCACCTGTGACAATGCTACAAACTGGGTGAGTGACACTGTCAGACAGCAATGACGCACCTGTGACAATGCTACAAAGCTGGGTGAGTGACGCTGTCAGACAGCAATGACGCACCTGTGACAATGCTACAAACTGGGTGAGTGACACTGTCAGACAGCAATGACACAGCTGTGACAATGCTACAAAGCTGGGTGAGTGACACTGTCAGACAGCAATGACGCACCTGTGACAATGCTACAAAGCTGGGTGAGTGACACTGTCAGACAGCAATGACACAGCTGTGACAATGCTACAAAGCTGGGTGACACTGTCAGACAGCAATGACACAGCTGTGACAATGCTACAAAGCTGGGTGACACTGTCGGATAGCAATGACACACCTGTGACAATGCTACAAAGCTGGGTGAGTGACGCTGTCAGATAGCAATGACGCACCTGTGACAATACTACAAAGCTGGGTGAGTGACGCTGTCAGACAGCAATGACGCACCTGTGACAATGCTACAAAGCTGGGTGAGTGACGCTGTCAGACAGCAATGACGCGGCTGTGACAATGCTACAAAGCCGGGTGAGTGACACTGTCAGACAGCAATGACACGGCTGTGACAATGCTACAAAGCTGGGTGAGTGACACTGTCAGACAGCAATGACACAGCTGTGACAATGCTACAAAGCTGGGTGAGTGATGCTGTCAGACAGCAATGACACAGCTGTGACAATGCTACAAAGCCTGGTGAATGACACTGTCAGACAGCAATGACGCACCTGTGACAATGCTACAAAGCTGGGTGAGTGACGCTGTCAGACAGCAATGATGCACCTGTGACAATGCTACAAAGCCTGGTGAATGACACTGTCAGACAGCAATGACGCACCTGTGACAATGCTACAAAGCCGGGTGAGTGATGCTGTCAGACAGCAATGACACAGCTGTGACAATGCTACAAAGCTGGGTGAGTGACGCTGTCAGACAGCAATGACGCACCTGTGACAATGCTACAAAGCTGGGTGAGTGACGCTGTCAGACAGCAATGACGCACCTGTGACAATGCTACAAAGCCTGGTGAATGACACTGTCAGACAGCAATGACGCACCTGTGACAATGCTACAAAGCCGGGTGAGTGACGCTGTCAGACAGCAATGACGCACCTGTGACAATGCTACAAAGCCGGGTGAGTGACACTGTCAGACAGCAATGACACAGCTGTGACAATGCTACAAAGCTGGGTGAGTGACACTGTCAGATAGCAATGATGCACCTACAACAATGCTACAAAGCTGGGAGGGTGACAATGTCAGATTCACCTGTGACAATGCTACAAAGCTGGGTGAGTGACACTGTCAGGAATGACACACCTATGACAATACTACAAAGCTGGGTGACACTGTCAGAGAGCAATGACACACCTATGACAATTCTACAAAGCTGGGTGACACTGTCGGATAGCAATGACACACCTGTGACAATACTACAAAGCTGGGTGACACTGTCAGAGAGCAATGACACACCTGTGACAGTGCTACAAAGCTGGGTGACACTGTCGGATAGCAATGACACACCTGTGACAATGCTACAAAGCTGGGTGACACTGTCGGATAGCAATGACACACCTGTGACAAAGCTACAAAGCTGGGTGACACTGTCGGATAGCAATGACACACCTGTGACAATGCTACAAAGCTGGGTGAGTGTCCCTGTCAGGAATGACGCACCTATGACAATGCTCAAAGCCGGGTGATGACATTGACTTGCCATGCTGCTTTTTGCTGCTTTTTACGCAGAATTCAGACTGAAGGTAACTACAAAATAATTCCCTACATTCTTGAATTCTACACTTCTCCAAGACCTGACAGGTTTTCCTTCTCTGTGGTTCTCAGAGTTAATATTTTCAGGTGAAAGTTTGCAGAAATACAATCAATTGATAAAAAGGAAATACATGTAGGCCAACGCTGTGATGTGGAGGGTAAAGTTGTTGCCTTTGGTGCCGGCATCCCATATGGGCGCCGGTTCCAGTCCCGGCAGCTCCACTTCCCATCCAGCTCTCTGCTGTGGCCTGGGAAAGCAGTAGAAGATGGCCCAAGTCCTTGGGCCCCTGCACCTGTGTGGAAGACCCAGGAGAAGCTCCTGGCTCCTGGCTTCAGATCGGAGTGGCTCCAGCTATTGAGGCCATTTGGGGAGAGAGCCAGCAGATGGAAGACCTCCCTCCCTCCATCCCTCTCTCTCTCTCTCTCTGTGCCTCTGCCTCTCTGGACCTCTGCCTTTCAAATAAATGAATAAAGTGTAAAAAAAAAAGTAAATGTTTTCCACCCCATTTAACCAAAATACATAATTAACTGAAAGATAAGTTCCAGTGTATGATAATTTGAAATGCTGAACTGTCTTTATTCACTCTTAGGTAAGACTGCTACTGTAACAAAACTGGATTAGCTCAAAATTTCAGAAAGGCAGAGAGAGAGAGAGAGAGAGAGAGGGAGAGGGAGAGGGAGAGGGAGAGGGAGAGGGAGAGGGAGAGGGAGAGGGAGAGAGAGAGAGAGAGAGGGAGAGGGAGAGAGAGAGAGAGAAGTCCTCCATCTGTAGTTCACTTCCCAAACAGCTGCAATGGCCAGGGCTGGAACAGGACGAAGCCAAGAGCCAGGAGCTTCACCCAGGTATCCCACATGGGTGCAGGGGCTCAGCTCAAGTGTTTGGGCCTTTTTCCAACGCTTTAGCAGGGAGCTGGATCGGAAGTGGAGCAGCTGGTATTTGAACCGGTGCCTACAAGGGATGCCGACAGTGCTGACATCCTTTTATCTAATTCATTAACTTTCATCTTTATTCTTACTTGCTTTTTTAGGCTATTTTACTGTTAATTTTTTCAACTTTTAAAAAAAATTTCATAATACACATTTTCCATGAAATTATTTTAACTTTGTAAGTTAAATATTTAATTCAGTTATTCTTTTCTTTTTCTTCATCAAGATAGGTGTTTTCTGAGCTCTTTTTCAGCTATATCCCATTGGCTGCTACACACAGGGTTTTCATTAAGCCTTTTTCCTTGCTTTTTTTTTTTTTTTGACAGGCAGAGTGGATAGTGAGAGAAAGAGACAGAGAGAAAGGTCTTCCTTTTTGCCGTTGGTTCACTCTCCAATGGCCGCTGCGGCCGGCGCGTCGCGCTGATCCGAAGGCAGGAGCCAGGTGTTTCTCCTGGTCTCCCATGCGGGTGCAGGGCCCAAAGACGTGGGCCATCCTCCACTGCACTCCCGGGCCACAGCAGAGAGCTGGACTGGAAGAGGGGCAACCGGGATAGAATCCAGCACCCCGACCGGGACTAGAACCCGGTGTGCCGGCGCTGCAAGGCGGAGGATCAGCCTGTTAAGCCACGGCGCCGGCCATTTCCTTGCTTTTTGATAATCTGTTTTGTTTCCTCTGTGATCTGGGAATTGTTCAAGACGACATGTTTAAATGTCCAGGTGACGTGATTTTTTTGGTTCTAACTATTCCTAAATCCTAGTTTTACTGCCATGAGCTCAGAGAATGCTGTATGCATTCCTTTTGCCTGCAGGAGTTCACGGACATCTTCCTTCTGGTCTATTTTTGAGAATGCTTTGTTTGACACTTAAGAAGGTCTATTCTTAATTTTCAAAAGTTGACAAATAGCAAATAATCCCCTTATTCATTATCTTTTATTTGGGTTTTGTGTTCTTTCTTGTCCCCTGGGATTTTTCTTTTTTGTCCACTTGGTCTCTTCTGAACTAAAGGAAGTGGATTAATGTTTCCTGTCAGTATTAAGCCACGAGTTTTCTCACCTTTCATGGAGTTCCTTGCTTTGTGGATGACAATGCTACCCTGCAGCCTTGGATTATCTCTTTGTCTTAAAGCTTTTTCCTCTAAATTCAATTCTGTCTGATATTAAAGATACGGTTTCTCTACTTTTTTTGTTCATGTTCTTTTTTTTTTTTTTTTTAATCTTACCTGTTTGATTCTTAACTCAGCCCATTACTTGGGCCATCTTCTGCTGCTTTCCCAGGCCACAGCAGAGAGCTGGATTGGAAGAGGAGCAGCCGGGACTAGAACCAGCACCCATATGTTCTGCCAGCGCTTCAGGCCAGGGCTTTAACCCACTGCTGCTTTATGCCTGTTCAGGGCCAAGGAGGCACTCCGACTGTCCGGCTCCAAATCTCCTCCCAAATTCTCCACAGGGATTGCTGGGACTCCCCGCCAGGGCTTCCTGCAAGCTTTGGCCTTCCTTCAGCTGCAGCTCTCATTCTCATGGAACGCAAATCCACTGAGTTCTCTGAAGACAGGCTTAGTTTCTCTTCTTATTCTTACTTTTTTGGTTCTTCCAGTGCAATTGGATGATTTGTAAGGGAGAAGGAGAATAATGTGGTGATTTCTGCTTTGCCATTTTAAAATTAGAATCTAGAATTTTGTCTCATTCGTTACGTCATGCGCTCCAGCCAAAGGCTAGGCTATCCCCGGCGCTCTGCCGATGTTCTTGATAAGTTGTTCTGTTTCTCAGCCCCTAAATGAGGAAGGCAGTTTCTTATCTGCTTCCTGAAAATCCCTTTCATGGTTTCTGGGCTGTTCCACACTTTCCATCTTAATTCTCCCAGAACTTTCTGGAAACTCTATTCTTATTTTTGACTTGTGTGCCTCTCTGTAGTTTGGTATAGTCTGCCTGAAAAAATATTTTTAACAGCCCATTAAAAGATGAACTTTAAAACTTAAGCTAATAGAGGGGCCAGTGCTGTGGCATAGTGGGTTAAAGCTGTGGCCTGAAGCACTGGCATCCCATATGGGCGCCGGTTCTAGTATCGGCTGGCCCTCTTCCGATCCAGCTCTCTGCTATGGCCTGGGAAAGCAGTAGAAGACGGTCCAAGTGCTTGGGCCCCCGCACCTGCGTGGGAGACCCAGAAGAAGCTCTTGGCTCCTGGCTGGGGATCAGCACAGCTCCGGCAGTTGCGGCCATCTAGGGAGTGAACCAGTGGATGGAAGCCCTCTCTCTCCATCTCTACCTCTCTCTGTAACTCTTTCAAATAAATAAAATAATAAAATCTAAAAACAATAACCTTAAGCTAATATAAAGATTAAAGCTGAACTTTAAAATGTAAGCTACCTTCAAGACTGACGTTTAAGCTAAAACAACAGCTAAGCTACCTGTGTGCTCAGTAACGTTTCACCTACTAAGCGCTACGTCCCTTCCTGGGCATTGGTGGGGCACAGCAAGGCGAATGTTCAGGAACTTGTAAGGGAAATGAAGAAACACTGTTCTCAAGCTTTTGGCTACGCCTGCATATTTCCATGCAGTCTCCTCAGTGAAAAGCTGTGTTAGTAATCACCCATCTTCCTCTCTTACCACATAACTTCTCTTAAACTATGACATATTTACTGTGTGTGCGTGTGTGTCCAAAGTCTCTTTTTCATGAGCACAAAAACTGCAATTGTTCATCAGTCCTTGACTTTCAGAGCTAAAACAATTAAAGTTGAGCTCTTACAGCAGCTGGGGAAATTAGGATCCTTTGTCTACAAAGAAGACACTTTCACTCCAGATAGCTTAAGTACCTGGTCTTGTGTGAGTGTGTGTGTGCGTGTGTGCATGTGTGTGTGTTTGTGCGTGCATGTGTGAGTGTGTACGTGTGCGCGCGCGTGTGCGTGTGTGTGTGTGCGTGATGGTAACAGCAGGTGCAATCACTGTGAGGTTTATCATAAAAATGGGAAAGGTATGGCACGCACGTGGACAGGGCCGCGGGGGCAGTGGAAAGCAGCTTAACCAGGCCGCGTGAGAAGTGCAACACAGATGGAGAAATTCAAGTTGCAACTTCAAACTGGCCAGGATCAGACAGATAAGCAACGACATGGCTACCTCCCTATCTCTTCAGCAGCAATCATTTGTTGATCATCCTCCTCCCCTACGGAGGCAGCTGAAATCTTAGTATCACCCTCTCCGCCAACACACGGAACTTTAACAGTTCCATGGCTTAGTCCTGCTTGCTCATGCATTCTACTGAAACATGTCATTTTTTAAAATATGTCATCATTCATTCATTCATTCATTCAAGAGATACATAGAGAGGAAGAGCGCTCGTCCGTTGGTTCATTCCCCCCAAATGCCCACAATGGCTGGGACAGGGCTGGCTGAAGCTGGGAGCTGAGGATTTAATCCAGGTCTCCCATGCGGGTGGCAGGGATCCAAATATCTGAGCTGTCACTGCTGCCTCCCAGGCTGTGCAGCAGCAGGAAGCTGGAGTCAGAAGCTGAAAGCAGGCCCCACACTCAGGTACTCTGGTACGGAATGTGCGCCCCTTAATCTCCAGGCAAATGTTTGCACCTCATGTCATCTTTCTTTACCTTTTTCCCCTGGTTAAAATCTTGCTTTCAAATAATTCTCTCTACCTCCAATTTAAAATTTCCTAAGACAGAACATCCGATCCATCAACCACAACACCATCACAGTTAGATGAAGCACTTCTACCAGTTTATCCAATGGGTCAGCCTCCAAGCAGCCTTAATACTGCAGGTCAAATGTTCTCCTGGGAAATGGTCAGGATGGAAAGGGCAAGCAAAATAGAAAACGGTCACTTAAATGCATTTGCTGGAGCTGACGTCCAGTGAGGAACTACGGTAGGACCACTGACAAGAGGAGTGTGCAAACACCTAACACAGCAGTTACGGTATCCTTGGCTCTGACGTCCAACACCGTGCATTTACCCTGTGGGCTCCGAGGTGACCGGGCAGCATTAGCTGTATGGAACAGATCTGCACACTGTTTGACTGTTAGTGTTTCTCCTCTACTCAGATATAACCACTGTCAAATAAACATTATCTAGTTTACCATCAAAGTCCTAGAAATTTAGCCAGGCCTGCTAGAATGTCTTGAAAAGAGTTCTATCAAATAGCTCCTACTGCTGGTTTTCCACGAGGTTCAAGTAATTACTAGATCTGCTGCTGGAGTAGTTTAGCCCGGCTGTGAGAACACCAGGTAAGAGGCTTGCATCCCACGTCACAGCCCTTGGGCTGATTCCAGCTTTGCCTCCAGTTTCCTGTAATGTAGACCCCGGGAGACAGTGGTGATGATTCTTGTTGTAAGAGTTTTTGGCGGGGTTGGTGCTGTGGAGTACTGGGTTAGGCCTCCACCTGCAGTGCAGAGTCCTGGCTGCTCCACTGCCGATCCAGCTCCCTGCTGGTGGCCTGGGAAAGCAGGACAAGATGGCCTG
Source organism: Lepus europaeus (assembly GCF_033115175.1). Taxonomy (NCBI): domain Eukaryota; kingdom Metazoa; phylum Chordata; class Mammalia; order Lagomorpha; family Leporidae; genus Lepus; species Lepus europaeus. Next base: position 156,860,767 of record NC_084831.1, read on the forward strand.
AGTGCTTGGGCCCCTGCACCCACGTGGGAGACATGGAGAATGCTCCTGGCTCCTGGCTTCAGACTGGCCCAGCTCCAGTCTGGGCCATTTCGGGAGCGAACCAGTGGATGGAAGACCCCTCTCTCTGTTTCTCACTCTCTGTAAATATGCCTCTCAAATAAATAAATAAATCTTAAAAAAAAAAGAGTTCCTGGCACCCCTGTGGGAGACCCTGGATTGAGTGTCTGGCACCCAGCTTGGGCCTGGCATATCCCCCTCTGCTGTGGGCATTTGGTAAATGAAACAGCAGACAGGAGATTTCTCATGGGACTCTTTGCCTCTCAGCAATTTGTCTTCCATTTTGTTTTTCTTTAAAAAGAGGGTGGGCCTTTGCTCTAGTGGGTGACACCTTTTGGGATGCCCGCCTCCCGTATCAGAGGTCGAGCTCTGGCTCCACTTCCAATTCCAGCTGCCTGCTAGTGCACACACTGGCAGACAACAGCTGACAGCCCAAGTAGTTCAAGCTCAGCTACTTGATAGCTCAGTAGTTCCGTTCCTGCCACCCAAGTGGAAGCCTGGAAGGTGTGTCTGGCTCCTGGCTCTGCCTGCTCCAGCCTGCTGTGGACATCAGGGGAACGCACCTGTAGATAGGAGTTCTCTGTTTCCCAAATAAAAATTATTTTTAAAATAAAAACCTCTCTCAAGGCCGGTGTTGTGGTGTCTGGCTTTGGCCTGGCCTGGCCTAGCCTCAGCCATTGCAGCCATTTGGGCAGTAAATCAGCGAATGGAAGATCTCTCTCTCTCTCTCTCTCACTCACTCTCTCTCTGAGTCTCCCTTTCTCACTGCTTTTCAAATAAAATAAATCTTTTAAAATAATAAATAAAGCCTCTCAAATTAAAAAAGAAAAAAAAAAAACCTGTGTGTGTGTGTGTGTGTGTGTACAGAGACCACTCATTCACTGGGGTCAGATACAGTGGTGCCTACAAGAAACCAGGACTGACTTATAATTTTATTTCTGCCACCTAAAGCCACACAGAGAAAAACTGCTTTAGTTCAGCTCAGAGCTGAATTTAGGTTTGCTCATGACAATCCCTATGGGAACAGGCTTTACTATTAACTTCATAGACTTGCAGAGGGAAAATCACCTCAGAAGCCAACGGTGCCGTCATTCTAGACGCGTGGTACGCTGATTCGGAGAGTAAACTCCGACTGCTTTAGCTGGAACCTTCGGCCTGGACTAGGACCTGAACTGAGACAAAAAAGCCTTATTTGGTGCAACATCCGTTTGCCTCAACCTAGCCATATGCCACTGGAATTCAAGAGGAGGCAAATCCCCCAGGACCAGAACTGTTTCTTTAAAACTACTGAAGGGACATACATGCACCTGTCCCTCTGTGTAAGATGTGTTTAATTATTGTAAACGCATAAACTCTGCCGACCGGAAAAAAATCTGACGGTCTTTTTCACACTACACATTCAAGACACATTCATCAAACAAAAGGGATATAAATTTAGGTGAGATCCTTACATAATAAACATTACCATAGTTAAAAATTTCCATAAAATACATCTTTAAATTTTAATTTATTTACTTGGGAGGGAAGGAGAAGGAGAGGCAGAGGGAAAGAGAACACACACATCTGCTGGTTCCATCCCCAAATGCTTGAAATTCCAAATGCCTGGGACTGGGCAGGGTGAAAGCTGTTAGCCAGGAACTCAATTTAGTTCTCCCATGTGGGTGCATCTTAACCGCTAGACCAAGTGGGATTTTTTTTTTAATTGCAGCCATTTGGGGAGTGAACCAGTGGATGGAAGATCGATCTCTCTCTCTCTCTCTCTCTCTCTCTCTCTCTCTCCCCCTCTCTCTCAGTAACTCTTTTAATTAAATAAATAAATCTTAAAAAAAAAAAAAAAGAAAGAAAAATAGGCTTGGGAAACAATTGGACAACTTCTGCTTCAGTGTCTTTCTTAGAATTCACCCAGATCTTGTATCCTAGGATTGAGAATTTAAACACATGGTGGATTCATTGTAATGCAAGTCTATCACTTAACAAATTTTCCCCTCAATGAGATCTACTATAAATTGAATTGCCTGTAAAATGGAAATCTTCATTATTACTACACAATTGGCTTAATCAATTATCAGTTCAACTACACAAAATATTTTTCAAAACATTTTTGTATTTGAATATTTGAAAGGCAGAGTGACAGAGAGTAAGAGAGACAGAGACAGAGAGACAGACCCACCTTCTGTCCACTGGTTCCCTTTCCAAATGGCCACAGCAGCCAGGGCCAGACCAGGCCAAAGTCAGGAGTCTGGAACCCCATCTGGCCTCCCCAGGGGTGCAGGGGTCCAAGTGCATGGGCCATTACCTGCTGCCTCTCCGCACATTAGCAGGGATATGGATAAGAAGCAAATAGTTGGGATCTAAAGCGATTCAGCACGTGAGCATCACAAGCGCTGGTTTAACCCAGTGTGCTACAACACCAACCCCCATAAAAATATTTTAAAAGTTTTTAGTCTTACTGTATCAAATAATGAGACTCTCTCCATTTGCGTTTCCTACTCATTAAACTTAATATTTATAAAACGCAACATTTCAAAAACTGCACTGTTAATCCTCTCTATAGCTCCTCCTGACCCCTGGAGCTCAGGAGACCGCTGGACGACTGGTTATTCAAGTCCTAAGCCTAGGAATAACGCTCTGTGTGCTCACTCTGAAGCTTGCCAGTCTCAAGCAGGTTCGATATGAGAGTACTTCACAAAGTTCATGAAAATGCAACTAAGAGATGAAAAGCTTATTTTGGTTTAAAAAATTTCAAATCCATATCTTTTTCACAATATGCACTTTTCATGGATATCTGTTGGATCCCTCAAATGTTTTACTTTCAAAGTGTATGTTGGGAGCAGTCACTTAGCCTAGAGTTCCAGATGCCCACATCCCACATCAGAGTGCACGGGTCCCAGGCCCAGCTCCGGCCTCCAGCTTCCTGCCAGTGCACAGCATGGGAGGCAGCAGAGACGGCTCAACCAGCTGGGTTCCTCCACTGACATGTAACCTGCACCGAGTTCCTGGCTCCCAGCTTCCGCCCCGGCCACTGCAGGTCTTTGTCTCTGTCTCTCTTTTATAAGAAAAAAAGAGGTTTTGAAGTTAAAAAAAAAATAAAGATTCATTTATTTATTCTAAGGGAGGAGAGAAGGTGTGTGTGTGTGTGTGTGTGTGGAAGAGAGGAGGAGGGAAAATCTTCTATTTGCTGATTCACTCCCCAAATGGCCAGGACAGGTCCAAGTTGAAGACAGGAACCTGGAGTTCCTTCTGGGTGTCCCACATGGGTAGCAGAGGCCTAAGTACTTAGGACACTGGCAGCTGCTTTCCCAAGTGCCTTAGCTGGGAGTTAGACCAGAGGCAGAGCAACCAGGATTGCTGGCCCTGTAGGAGGCAGCTTAGTTTGCTCTGCTTCAACGCCAGTCTCCCCCCAAATTAAAAAAAAATCTTGAATTTATTTATTTCAATTTCCCCTAATCCAAGACAAATCTACCCCTCATCTGGGTTACTCTACACTTGCCTCTGTACTTTTACGTTCACAGTGGCTTATACTATTTGCACATTCTCTCAACCTGCTCTTTCTCACGAAAGTCAGACAATTTTTAAAATCCTTCAAAAGAGTTGCATTGTGCTTAGGATAAAAATCCAAGATCCTAACCACAGCCTCTGAGGCCCTGCAAGAATCTGGGCCCAGGCTTCATCTCCAACCTTACTCTCTGGCCCTTTGTTCCTTCCTTAACGACCTTTGAATTCCTTGAAAAAGGCCACATTTCTGATGGGGGGGGGGGGGCTTTGCTACAGAGTATTTCCTGTGTTGAATGGCTTAATACCGTCCTACCATGAAATATATTTTCATATAAAAATCTAATGGATATATAAGACTCCCAACCACTCAGGCACTAAGGGAAGATGGGCGATTATTCCGCTTGTATCCCTCTGGGAACAAGAGGGAGATGGAAGGAAGGGAGAGACTTGACTTCACCAGTTAACAGGGATGTCGTGTAGGGGCCTGGCTTTGTCTTTGTTTCCTGCATGAATCTACTGACATACGAGGTCACTGCCAGGGACTGTGACACACGCTCAGAGGATAAAACACTTCCATCTCAGGATTTGGGTTTTCTCAAATCGTCTGGCTAACTAACTCAGCTAAACATTTTTAAAACACTTTAAAAAATTATTTTTTGCAGAACTTAGAGTGGCTATCCAGGTCAGTATTTTGCCAAACAAAGTTCCTCTAAGCACACCTAAGCACTCCTCTTCATCTTGTAGGCCTCAGCTTCCCATGCTGCTGCCCCCCAAAAGTTTTCCTTGGTTCTCATTCTCCAATTTCAATCAGCGTCAAGCTGCTTTCTCTCTCGTGGTAACGTTCTCTTTCCGTATGTAACTGCTACTGCAGCTTGTAATCACACATTATTTTTGTTATCTGTCCCATCGACTATCCTGCATGCTTCGGGACGACGGGCATTTTCTTCTGTGTGATTATTCCTGAATAGAACGCCAACGACAGCACTAAGACGTGGCCGCTGCAGGGCAAATGCTAAGTGCTTATTAGGTTGAATGAATGAATGCAACTTAATATGATCACACTGCATTAGAAAATAATCCTGTAGATGCTGGCAATATTAAACAACTTTACATTCTGACTGCCTCCAGAAACCCTACAGTACAGAGTAAGACTAATACAACTACTAACAGTGAGTCCAAGAGAGGCAGTACACCAGAGGCTCTGAACCACACCGCTTTGGATTCAAATTTAGTTCAGTCACTTCGCACTCCGCGTGTTTTCTCATCTATAAAATGGGGCCAATGACAGTATTTATTGCATAGTGTTATTGTGACGATGGAATGATAATCGTGCTGGACTTCCAAGGACGTGGGATATAACGGCTATGACACTTGTCACCATTACAAAGCCAATGGTAACCACTGCGGTACCTTCACACAAAAAGGGCAAGTTGTACAGCATCATCGGGGAAAACCGGCAGACATGGCAAGCTGTAGAGGGGTAACTGGGGTGGCAAGAGGCAGGAACATGGAGAGACCGTGAGGAGGGGGAGGGGCACCCAGGGCCAGCACGTGGGTGTGATGGACAGAGAAAGGCCGCTGAGGAGCTGTGATCTCCTTTTGCGAACACGCTCACAGCGCTTAGTTCATCTGGTCCATCAGCAGCTCTCTGGGGAAAGGCTGCCTCTGGGTCTGTTCTGAGGCTCAGTGCTATCCGGTATGGCCCAGAGCCTGCCAAGAGGCAAGATGAAGCTGTGCACCTTTGACAGCAACAAGAGTCACCGTGCACGAAAGCAAAGTTTGAATGCAGCAGTTTTCCTGACGAATGCAATGCTCACTGTCCTCATGGATCTTATCTTCCCAAAGGCAGAACACGAGGTCTTCCCCATTTTTCATTTGCCTTCTTTTTTCAACTGCGTTTTTCTCCAAATATTGAAAACATATAATCTCTGCTTGTGCATCTATACCACTCCACTCTTGGGTCTTTAATCCAACTAAAATAAAGTCACTAGAGCTTGGGTTATGTGACATTTCACTAATCATGAGCCTGATTATTTTATAAGGAGCCAAGGGTTAGCCTTTTATTCACACAGGAAGCTAGTGCTTTTTTGGTCACCGAAGACCATCTACCCGTGGCCCTTTGTGAAAAATTTACATTAAGATGAGTTTAAATACGGCCCCCATGGAAGAGTCTGAAGTTACACCTGTTGAGATAAAAATGATGGAAGCTGGGCCCTGAGATGAGCTGTAACAAGTACAGATTAACTAGAGCCCATGACAGAGCCTACCTCCGGCAAAAAACTGAGCAGCTAGGTTGATACCATGGGGGAAGCTTTCGTTTAGTTCTACCATATTCTAAATCAATTAGTATCAGAGAAAGAATATCAGGTTGTCCTTTCTTTAAAGCCAACTGACAAAAACAAAAATAACCAATTGAGTTAAGAGATGGGCAAAGGACTTCAACAGACAGTTCTCAAAAGAAGTACAAATAGACAACAAATATACAAAAAGATGCTCAATTTCATTAGCCATCAGGCAAATGCAAACTAAAACCACAATAAGAGAGGCCAGCACTGTGGTGTGGTGGGAAAAGCCACCACCTGCAATGCCAGCATCCCATATGGGTGCCAGTCCATGCCCCGGCTGCACCACTTCCAATCCGGCACCTTGCTAATGGCCTGGGAAAAGCAGCAGAAGATGGCCCATGTGTTTGGGCCCCTGCCACCCACGCAGGAGACCTGGAGGAAGCTCTTGGCTCCTGGCTTCAGCCTGGCCCAGTGCTGACTGTTGCAGCCATCTGGGAAGTGAACCAGTGGATAGAAGATTTCCCTGTCTCTGTCTCTTCTTCTCTCTAACTCTGACTTTCAAATAAATAAAGAAATCTTAAAAAAACTGCTGCATTCAAACTTTGCTTTCGTGCACGGTGACTCTTGTTGCTGTCAAAGGTGCACAGCTTCATCTTGCCTCTTGGCAGGCTCTGGGCCGTACCGGATAGCACTGAGCCTCAGAACAGACCCAGAGGCAGCCTTTCCCCAGAGAGCTGCTGATGGACCAGATGAACTAAGCGCTGTGAGCGTGTTCGCAAAAGGAGATCACAGCTCCTCAGCGGCCTTTCTCTGTCCATCACACCCACGTGCTGGCCCTGGGTGCCCCTCCCCCTCCTCACGGTCTCTCCATGTTCCTGCCTCTTGCCACCCCAGTTACCCCTCTACAGCTTGCCAGACACACACACACACACACACAGAGTAAGATATCACTCCCATCAGAATGGCTGTTATCCAAAAGACAGTAACAAATGCTGGGGAGGATGTGGAGAAAGGGGAACACTTACACACTGTTGGTGGGAATGTAAATCAGTGCAGCCCCTGTGGGAAACAGTATGGAGATTTAAAAAACTAGAAACAGACTTGCCATATGGCCAGCGATCCCACTACTGGGCATACACCCAAATGACATGAACGCATTGTATCCAAGAGACACCTGTGCCTCCATGTTCTTAGCAGCACTGCTCACAATAGCCAAACACAGACTCAGCTCAGATGTCCATCATCAGATGAATGGATAAAGAAGACGTGGCGTATCTGCACGACGGAATATCATTCAGCTATGCACAAGAATAAAATTCTCCCCTTTGCAGCAGAATGGATGCCACAGGAGGACATGATGCTGGGTGAAACGAGCTGGACACAGAAAGACAAATCCCACATGTTCTCCCTTAGAAGTGGGAGCTAAAATTAAACAGAAAAAAATAATAAAGAATAAAAAGCAAAAACAAAATGCCTGTATAAGTACTGCTCCAAATACATTTTTGTCAAACTTTGCTTCAAAATTCATTAAAAAGAGGAAACAATGTGATTTCACCCTTATCCTCAGAAAAAATTGGGGACACCTTTCTTGTTTTGAAGAAATTAATTAATTTAACAAACAGAATGACATGAACTCATCCTTTTCCTCAGAAAAAATTTGGGACCCTTCTCTGAAATGTCTTGTGATATTCAACCTTAAATTCCTATTGGAATCAGAACATGTAAATTTCAAGGTCAGCTGCAACTCTGTCTTAATTAAGCAAGTAGCTGTCTGGGGGCCGGTGCCATGGAATAGTAGGCTGAGCCTTGGCCTGTGGCACTGGCATCCCATATGGGTGCCGATTCGCATCCCGGCTGCTCCTCTCCCAGTCCAGCACTCAGCTGTGGCCTGGGAAAGCAGTGGAAGATGTTCCAAGTGCTTAGGCCCCTGCACTCATGTGGGAGACCTGGGGGAAGCTCCTAGCTCCTGGCTTCAGATCGGATCAGCTTCAGCCATTGTGGCCATTTGGGGAGTGAACCAGCAGATAGAAGACCTTTCTGTCTGTCTGCCTGTCTATCTCTCCGTAACTCTGCCTCTCAAATAAATAAAATCTTAAAAAAAGAAAGTAGATGTTTGAGGAGGTCCAGCTTAGTCTCTAAATCTCATTGCCACGTTCTCATGTGCTACTGACTGAGCCTCATTGTGACAAATGTATTCTTCGCTTCCCCAACTGACTTTGCTGTCTAAACTGTTCTTTCAGAGTGAGCATTGCTCAACAGATTGTCCACCACACAACTGAAAGATACCAAAATCCTGTGAGACTAAAATCAAGTTACATAAATACTTAATTTGGATTTTTCCTCAAAGCCTCTATAAATTCACATAACTGCAAGGTTGAAGACTTTAAAATTTTTGATCCTCCTCTGAACTCTGGAAACCCAAGTTTCTGAGGCATGAAAAATTCAGTATCATAGGTAAGACATTCCTTGTGATCAGAGGATCTCCACTCTAGTCTTATCAACAATTCTGCTATCAGGGAACCTAAATGGATACTGGGTTCACTCTGATATATTTAGAGAAGGGTTTTATTTTATTTTTTAATTTAACAGTAATAGCACAGTGAAAAAAACATTCAAATTGCACAAAAAGATATTAAAAAGTATAAGTACATGGATGAGTGTTGTGGCACAGCAGGTTCAGCCACCACGTGGCATGCCTAAAGCCAGTGCATCAGTTCAAGTCCTGGCTACTCTTCTTCTGATCTGGCTCTCTGCCAATGCACCTTGGAGGCAGCAGGTGAGGGCTCACTTGAGTTCCTGCACCCACGTGGGAGACCAGGATGGAGTTCCTGGCTCCTGCCTTCAGCCTCGCCAAGCCCCAGCTACTGCAGTCACTTGGGGAGTAAAACAGAAAATGGAACATTTCTCTCTCTCTATCTCTCTCTATCTGTCTCTCTCTCTCTCTGCCTTTCAAATAAGTATATTTTTTAAAAGTATTAGAAAATAAAAGCAAATTGTATTAAATGACAAGGAAATTTGCCTTCCACATCAGACTACTCCTCAGAAGCTAAGTCAGTGATTTTTTGATGCACTGAAACATAAATTTGCTATACACGTACGTGGTAGATTATTGTAGGAAATGCCTTTCAATCAAGCCCGCTGCACTCATTTTCTTTGTATGCTGTGTTCTTACATTGACTCATAGCCATGTGATTTGCTCTGGACAATGGGACACTGACAATGTGATGAATATTTGCGCACTGGGTCTTGCCGGCTGAAAACCTGAAACCATCACACTGTGAAGAAGCTGACCATGAAAAAGCAAATGGAGAGAGAGGCCCTGCTCTGCGCCATCCCATTGCTGTATCTGCCACATGAGGGAGTCAAGGAGATGCGAGCAGAAGAGCTAATGGTGATGTCCCAAATAGCTGGGTTCTTGCCATCCACCTGGGAGATCTGAGTTGAATTCCCCACCCCACCCCCAGCTTTAGCCTGTTGTAGGCATTTGCAGAGTGACCACACATGAGAGATTTTTATTATCTGTCTCTCTTTCAAATAAAATAAAATAAATAAATAAATAGAGGGGCCGGTGTTGTAAGCACAGTAGATTAAGCCACCACCTGTGACGCTGGTATAAACATATGGGCGCCAGTTGGGGTCCTGGCTGCTCCCCTTCTGATCCAACTCCCTGCTAATGGCCTGGGAAGAGCAGCAGTAGATGACCCAAGTGCTTGGGTCCCTGCATCCACATGGGAGATCTGAATGAAGCTCCTGGCTCCTGGTTTTGGCCTGGCCCAGCCCCAGTTACTGTGGCTAGCTGGGGAGTGAACCATGGATAGAAGACCCCCCCCCCCCGCCCTGCCCTGCTTCCTCTCTAACTCTTCCAAACAAACACCTTTCTTTGAAGGGAGAGAGGGAGAAAGAAAACAAGCTCATTCATTTCTCAAATGGCTGTAACTTCTGAGACTGGAGTAGGCCAAAGCCGGGACCCCAGAACTCGATCCGGGTCTCCCATGGAGGAGGTAGGAACTTAACACACTTGAGCCGTCACTCGCTGCTTCTCAGGCACATTAGTAGAGCGCTTGATTGGAAGTGGAGTAGCCAGGACTCGAAACAGCACTCACAGGGCTGTAAGCATAGTAGATAAAGCACAGTCCCAAGGAGCAGCCTAACCCACTGCACAAGGTCAGCCCCTAGACACCACTCCAGGAGTAGAATTCAAACCGATTTCGCTCTTCATTAGGAAACAACCCGGAATACCATTCAGTCTGACAAAGAAGGATTTTTCCACTTACTTCTGAAAGTATTTGGAGGCAGAACTTAAAGCCCAATGTTTATTTTTTATGGGTGGGATTTGTTAACTGAATACATGCAGAGTAGATGGACTTATTGTTGACTCTGTGCACCTTGGTGCGTGGACGCCATCTAGAGAAGACCTGGGTGGAGTCACTCCCCTTGGAAACTGACAGCAAGAGAACCCGACTCTGCGGCAGGGCTCTGGTTCCCTTCCCATCCAGCTCTCTGCTGCGGCCTGGAAAAGCAGTGGAAGACGGCTCAGGTGCTTGGATCCCTGCCTCCACGTGGGAGACCAGGAAGAAGTCCTGGCTCCTGGCTTCGGATCAGCTCAGCTCTGGCCACTGCAGCCATCTGGGGCGTGAACCAGCAGATGGAAGACCTCTTCTGTCTCTCTCTCTGTCTCTCACTCTGTAACTCTGTCTCTTGAGTAAATAAACATAACTCTGTCTCTCGAGTAAATAAATATTTTTAAAAAATGACTACAGAGGCAATGCTAACATTTGTTTTACACGAAGTATTTCACTGTGCTGAGTTCCTCACCCATATTTCACTATTCAGTCCTCACAGCAAGTCTACATCACGGATGGCATTATCTCCTTTCTACAGAAGAGTTGAAGGAAGCCAAGACAGTGTAAGTAAGTAACTCGCCAGAGGCCACACAGCTATTACGTGCAGCAGCCAAACGCTGAGTCCCAACACGACTTCAGAACGCCGCGTTCTTAAACCCTGGCCGTGCTGCTCTGGGGGAGGAACTGCCAGGCCAGACAAACAGCAGCAAAGGTCCACAGAGGGGCTGATGCGGGCCTGAGCCTAGGGGTGCATACGAGTTTGCTTGGGCACAGAGCCACAACTAGGGGTTGATCAATAATTCAGTGCTTCCCACGGGAGGATGTGTGTAGTTTAATTCATCCTTACAACACATACCCTGAGCACTCCGTGTCAGCCTTGTCTCATGACAAGGAGGCCCATGCTCAGAGAGATGAGGTACCGCCCTCAGAAGAGCTGGTCAGTAGGGGCCACAGGCAGAATTCAAGCGCAGACGTGTCTGCCCCCAGAGCCCTTGCCCTCGCCCTTGCCAGGCCACACGGAGGGAAGCAATCCCAGCAGAAGAGCCAGGCTGCGACAAGCACACAGCACCTTGGTGTGAAATACAGGAAGCGTGCCATGCTGAGGGGGGTGGGGTGACCCTGCAGGTGCAGGGAGCCCCAGCCTTCTCTCAGCCGAGGTGTGAGAGGGTAAGGTTGCTTTGTGCGAGCAGGAGCTTAAAGAGGACAGACAGTGGGGCTGGGGTTGTGGCACAGCAGGTTAAACTGCCACAGGTTAAGCCACTGCTTGCGATGCTACCCACAGGGGAGACCAGGATGGAGTTCCTGGCTCCTGGTTTTGGCCTGGTCCAGATCTGGCTGCTGCAGTCATTTGAGGAGTGAACCAGCAGATGGAAGATCTCTCTCTGTCTCTTCCTCTGCCTTTCAAATAAAGAAAGAAATCTGAAAAGGGGGAGGGGGCAGAAAACAGAAGCAGAGAGAGCATCTATGATGTAGCTACAGCAGTTCAGACAAGCAACAAGGGCCCGAAGCCATGAATTCGGGAGGTCAGAGAAGATCCCACTAAGTCAGACTTCAACATAACCTTCTCCTTCCCGGGGACAATGTCTGCCTCCGCTTCCCAGACAAGCACCGCCCTTCAATGCGGTGAGATACTTTAGGGTGAAAGGTTTGATGTAAATAATGCTAGATAACGAGTCCCTGTGTCTGACGCAGTGTTCCAACGGTGTTGTTCGAAATCCCCAGACTATATTACTACAGTATAGACTTGTTTCACCGCTAGACGCTGTGCTAGGACACGACTCACTCGCACAAACTCACTCTTTCAGGACAGGAGGGGAAGGCAGGAGGTTGCAGTGTGTGTAAGATTCGCCAGAAGCCAGAAGTAGGACCACCGAGAAGTTAGCGCGGCAGGCACACGCAGAACAGGGCATATGAGGTAAATTAGAACTTTTAACAGACTACCATGCGCGCCGAGGGAAATTCCTTGCCAACAGAGTGGGCTGAGGGAAGTGGAGGATGGAGCTGTGAAAAAAACAAAATCTTTTGGATAATCTGAGAGTTTAGGAGAAAACGGGAAAGTTCGGGTATGCTGACAAAAATAGGAGACGGCCATGTGTTATCAGATGTTGGAGGTTCAGCTCAGAGCTGCCAAGCAAGAGTCGTGTGCAGGAGAGAATGTTTTCAGGGAAATTGAGGAGAAAACTGCATGTGGTTGATTATAAGAAGAACGCCGCAATGGGCTGAATGGTGCCCCTCGCCCCACACCCAGAGTCACATGTTGAAATCCTGCACCCTAGTAACTCGGACGTGACCGTATTGGAGATGGGGTCATCAGAGAAGCAATTAAGTTAAAATGGGGTGGTCAGGTTGGACTCAAGCCAACACGGCTGGTACTCCTTTGGAAAGAAACTGGGACACAGCACAGTCGGAGGAGCAGCTGTGTGGGGTCACGGTGAGATGACTGACGATAAGCCAAGGCGAGAGGGCATCAGAAGAAACCAACCCTGCAACACCTTGACCTTGGCCTCCCCCTCTCCAGAAACACGAGGACGTTAATTTCTGTTGGTTAAGTCTCCCAGTCTGGGGCATTTTGCTGTGGCAGCCCTGGCAAAAACTACAGACACAGAACTGGGAGCAGACAGATGTGAGAAGAATCTCACAGCGTCTACTCTTCAGAAACCAACTTAGTGAGAAACGCCAGTCTAACACAGGAAATGGGGCAGCGCTGCAGGGCGGGGAGCCACCGAGAATAACCAGTGTCTCCAAAGAGGATGAAGCCCATGAGCGCATGACAAACGTGGCAGCTGCGCCAAAGCAGTGCCGAAGCGTCCCCCTGGGATGCGCCCCTTACCACCTCTTCCAATGTTCCCTCGCGTGGCAACAATCTTAAACAAACAAACAACAACAACAACAACAAAAACAAGCACTGGAAAGAACTCAGGTAGGAAGCGCTTCAGGCAAAGAGAAGAGGCAAAGGCAAAGGCTAGGCATGATAGACGAGAAAGGTATCTCCCTCCTTCCGTGGGTGGCAGCAATGGAAAGTTCCCAGCCTGAGGACTTGGCAATGAGAAAAAAAATTCCCTATTTGATCACAAGTGTTAACTACAGCAAGGAATAAAACTTTCCCCTCGCTGGTCTGTTGCCTCTGAGTGGAGCTTCAGAGGGCCTGACATCAAGAGTTAGGGATGTGTTAACACTATCTTCTTGGGTTGTTCTGGTCATTTATATGTTGTAACATTTTCACATGGGGGTATGGAAGGCAGGAGGAGAGAAAACTCACAATAGTAAAATAACCATCTTCGCCAGAGTATTGAGTATTGCATTCCGTCATTGCCAGCCAAATGCTAAATGGATCCAAGAGTTGGAAAAATGCGAATATGAATAATGCCTCAGTAAATATCAATTAAAGAGATCAACACATTTTGGCTGATTAAGAACAGCCACAAAAACTGGGTTTTGGTGCCAGAATCTTGACACAGCAGGTTACCAGTGTCCCATATGGGTGCTGGTTCAAGTCCTGGCTGCTCCACTTCTGATCCGCTCTCTGCTGTGGCCTGGGAAGGCAGTGGAGGATGGCCCAGGTCCTTGGGTCCCTGCACCCGTGTGGGAGACCCGGAGAAGCTCCTGGCTTTGGCCTGGCCCAGTCCTGGCTGCTGGTATCATTTCCGGAGTGAACCAGCAGATGGAAGAGCTCTCTCGCTTGCGTGCTCGCTCGCTCTCTCTCTGCCTCTCCCCCTCTCCCTCTTGCTCTCCCTCTTGCTCTGTAACTCTGCCTTCCAAATCAATTAATCTTAAAATAAAAAGGGCTGAATTTTGAGACCTTAAAGCAAGTATCCCGCTAGTGGTGGTCACTGTAAGGAAGACCACAGGAGAGGAAGCTGCGGTGTGGCTCCACCCATCACAAGCCCTCGCAGGGGTGTGTACAATGAGCATATGCTTTCATTTTCTTTCTTTCTTTATCTGAAAGGCAGACAGAGACATACATACACACACGCAGACAGACAGTAATCTTCCATGTGCTAACTCACTCCCCAAAGGCCAGGTGGAAGCCAGAAACTCCATGTGGGTGTCCCACGTAGCCGGCAGGAACCCCAGTACCTGAGCCATCACCTGCTGCCTCCCAGGTGTGCATTAGCAGGAAGCTGGATCGGAAGTGCACAGTAGCCAGGACTTAATCCTAGTGCTGATATGGGATGCAGGTGATCCAGTGGCGATGTAACTGCTGGGCCACTCATTTTAGACCCTGGATGCAGCAAAAGCTTCTGTGTGGACTTATTGCTAATTCAGAGGCCTCCAGGAAAGCGCAGTCTCGTCACGGCAACAACAGCCAGCAGTAAACAGCAAACACGAAGGCATGAGAGGTGAACTGCCTTCATTTATTTATTTTTTAAGATTTGAGGCCAGCACTGTCATGTAGCAGGTAAAGCCACCACCTGCAGTGTCAGCATCCCGTACGGGTGCTGGTTCAAGTCCTGGCTGCTCCACTTCCCATCCAGCTCCCTAATTCACCTGCACCCATGGGGGAGACCCAGATAAAGCTCCTGGCTCCTGGCTCTGGCCTGGCCCAGCCCTGGCCATTGCAGCCATCTGGGGAGTGAACCAGTGGATCTAAGACCTCTCTCTCTCTCTCTCTCTGCTTCACCCTTTCTGTAACTCTTTCAAATAAATAAATAAAAAAATTTTAAAAGATTTATTTTAATTTATTTGAAAGTCAGAATTACAGAGAAAGGGGGGAGACGGGGAGGGGAGAGGGAGGGGGGGAGGGGGAGGGGGAGGAAGATCTTCCATCTGCTGGTTCTCTTCCCAGATGAGTGGAATGGCCGTTAACAGAAAGTGGGTTGGAAGTGGAGCAACTGCATACAGCAGCTTAACCCACTACGCCATAGCTCCGGCCCAGAGATAAACTACTTTTAACATAAATGTTCTTTAAAGTTTTACATTAGTGTGAAAGTGATTTTCAAATTGAAATCCACAACTATAGAGGTGTGGAAAAATATTAAACACTAAGAATTTATCACTCTTCCAGTAAAAACACGATGTGTGAGGTGGAAACTGCCCAGCACAATAATAGGTAACTGAGTAGAATCAGCACTGAAGAATCTGCTGAGGCAAAGCCGCCGCTCACTGGCAGCCCCCTCTCACTGGTAGCCCCCTCTCACTGTAGCCCCCTCTCACTGGTAGCCGCCGCTCACTGGCAGCCCCCTCTCACTGGTAGCCACCGCTCACTGGTATCCCCCGCTCATGGTAGCCCCCGCTCACTGGTGGCTGCCGCTCACTGGTAGCCCCCTCTCACTGTAGCCCCCTCTCACTGGTAGCCCCCGCTCACTGGTAGACCCCACTCACTGGTAGCCCCCGCTCACTGGTAGCCCCCTCTCACTGGTAGCCCCCTCTCACTGGTAGCTGCCGCTCACTGGTAGCCGCCGCTCACTGGTAGCCCCCTCTCACTGGTAGCCCCCGCTCACTGGTAGCCCCCTCTCACTGGTAGCCACCGCTCACTGGTAGCCCCCTCTCACTGGTCGCTCACTCTCACTGGTAGCCCCCTCTCATTGGTAGCCGCCTCTCACTGGTAGCCCCCTCTCACTGGTGGCCGCCGCTCACTGGCAGCCACCACTCACTGGCAGCCCCCTCTCACTGGTAGCTCCCTCTCACTGGTAGCCCCCTCTCATTGGTAGTCCCCTCTCACTGGTAGCTCCCTCTCACTGGTAGCCACCACTCACTGGCAGCCCCCTCTCACTGGCAGCCCCCGCTCACTGGTAGCCCCCGCTCACTGGTAGCCACCACTCACTGGTAGCCCCCTCTCACTGGTAGCCCCCTCTCGCTGGTAGCCCCCTCTCAGTCGTAGCCACCGCTAACATGGTGTGTGGGAGAAAAATGCCGAATCAGAATTCCACCTTGAGCCTCCAGGGCGCCTCTCACGCCCCAGCTCTCACTGCCTCTGCCACCTTTGTTTGTTCCTCCCACAGTGCATTTCGAGCTTTTGACCATGGGATCCGAGTAAAATGGTAGTGGTGGTGGCACTGTTACCAGGACAAAGAGAAGCAAACCACAGAGGCCAAAAGAGCAGTTTATATGACTCTGCTGCTGCTGCTAACTGAAAGCTGTGAGCACAGGTCAGCATTACCTTCTAACGTTAGAAAGCTGCATTTAAAAAATAACAAATCAAGGGGCATCCCATATGCGCGCAGGTTTGCATCCTGGCTGCTCCACTTCCGATCCAGCTCTGCTATGGCCTGGGAAAGCAGGAGAAGATGGCCCAATCCTTGGGCCCCTGCATCTACATCCACTTCCACGTGGAAGACTCAAAGCAGCGCCTGGCTCCTGGCTTCGGATCGGCGCAGCTCCAGCTGGTGCAGCAATCTGGGGAGTGAGCCAGCGGATGGGCAACCTCTCTTTCTCCATCTGCCTCTGCCTCTCCGTTTCAGATAAATAAAACTGCCTTTCAGATAAATAAATATTTTTTTGACAGGCAGAGTTAGACAGTGAGAGAGAGAGAGAGACAGAAAGAAAGGTCTTCCTTCTGCTGGTTCACTCCCCAAATGGCCACTACAGCTGGCACTGTGTCCATCCGAAGCCAGGAGCTAGGCGCTTCCTCCTGGTCTCCCACGCAGGTGCAGGGCCCAAGCACTTGGGCCATCTTCCACTGCCATCCTGGGCCACAGCAGAGAGCTGGACTGGAAGAGGGGCAACCGGGACAGAATCCAGAATCTTTTAAAAAAATAAATAGTGAATACACATTTGGTGTACTGGTTGGAACACTCACTGGGACACCTACATCCCACGTCAGTTCTGTTCTTGACTCCAGCTGGGACACCTGGGAAGGCAGCAGGGGATACTTGGATCCCTGCCACGCACAGGGATTCCTGGATTGAGTTCCTGGCTACTGGCTTTGGCCTGGTCCAGCCATGACTGGAATGGGCATTTGAGGTGTGAACAAGCAGATGGAAACTCCATCCTTCTCTCTTTCTCTCTCTCAAAGAAATGATGTGTGTGTGCGTATTTTAAAGAAAAGAGTTTTGAAGAAAAGATGTTTTTTCCTTGGGTAACAACCAATAATTTCTTTAATCTTCTCTTCCACAATTATTCTTGCTGATGGAGTTCAACAACTTTGTTCCCCTCTCTCAACTCCTTTTATTTCAGTCTCTCAGTCCCCGTTTTCCCTTTCTTTCTTAGCAGTTAGACTCTGTTATCCATCATGTCAGCCACTCTCCTGCTAGAGACCCATCTCCCTGACTCAGTGGTACATGGGAGCTGGCAATTACCTGCCTGGGAGAAGTGACTGTGGGGCTGGCACTGTGGCGTAGCGGGTAAAGCTGATGCCTGCAGTGCTGGCATCCCACATGGGTGCTGCTTCAAGCCCTGGTTGCTCCACTTCTGATCCAGCTCTCTGCTATGGTCTGGGAATTTGGCAGAATTTGGCCCAAGTCTTTGGGCTCCTGCACCCTCATGGGAAACCTGGAGGAAGCTCCTGGCTCCTGGCTTTGGTTCAGCACAGCTCCGGCAGTTGTGGCCATTAGGGGAGTGAACCTCTCTTTCTTTCTCTGCCTCTGCCACTCTGCCTTTAAAATAAATAAACACATCTTTTGAAAGAAAGAGAAAGAGGAAGAAAGAGGAAGGGAAGGAGGGAGGGAGGGAGGGAGGGAGGGAGGGAGGGAGGGAGGGAGGGAGGAAGGAAGGAAGGAAGGAAGGAAGGAAGGAAGGAAGGAAGGAAGGAAGGAAGGAAGGAAAGAAACTGCAAGGCAATAGCTTGAAACAGCTTGACACTGGCCCAGGCGAGAGTACCTATGTTATAGAAATCAGCCCAAACTACCAATCAGAGAGAGGTGTCTCTTTCCTTTCCTCCCTCTGTGCCCTCCCCCCAGGATAGCGCTGCTCCACACAACACCACCCTCCCTACTGTCCTTTTTTTCATTCACAGTGACAAACCTCAGGGAGGGTTAAAATAAGGTAACTGCCTGCTTTCTTCATTCATTCATTCATTCATACACATGGTACCTACATATGTGTACAGAACATGCTTGTATATACATAAACATCTATGTGTGTATCTAGGCTGCTGAATGCTTTTAATGAAATTCGCAAGGGGCCGGCACCGTGGCTCACTTGGTTGATCCTTCCCCTACGGTGCCGGCATCCCATATGAGTGCCGGGTTCTAGTCTCAGTTGCTCCTCTTCCAGGCCAGCTCTCTGCTGTGGCCAGGGAGTGCAGTGGAGGATGGCCCAAGTGCTTGGGCCCTGCACTCGCATGGGAGACCAGGAGAAGCTCCTGGCTCCTGGCTTCGGATTGGTGCAGCGCCGGCCGTAGCAGCCATTTGGGGGGTGAACCAACGGCAAAGGAAGACCTTTCTTTCTGTCTCTCTCTCTCTCTCTCACTGTCTAACTCTGCCTGTCAAATAATTTTTTTTTTTTTAGGATTTTTAACATTTTTATTTATTTTTTTGACAGGCAGAGTGGACAGTGAGAGAGAGAGAGAGAGAGAGAGAAAGGTCTTCCTTTTTCTGTTGGTTCACCCTCCAATGGCCACTGTGGCCGGCGCACTGTGCTGATCCGAAGCCAGGAGCCAGGTGCTTCTCCTGGTCTCCCATGGGGTGCAGGGCCCAAGCACTTGGGCCATCCTCCACTGCACTCCCGGGCCACAGCAGAGAGCTGGCCTGGAAGAGGGGCAACCGGGACAGAATCCGGCGCCCCAACCGGGACTAGAACCTGGTGTGTTCTAGGTTTTTTTTTAGGATTTTTATTTTTATTTATTTTTTTGACAGGCAGAGTGGACGGAGAGAGAGACAGAGAGAACTAGCCACTAGAACTAGGCTAATCCTCCGCCTGCGGCGCCAGCCTGTCAAATAAATTTTTAAAAATTAAAAAAAAAAAAAATTCACAAAACACTGCCGGTTTTTGCCACTAGGAATTCACTGACTTCAACAAGAACAGCTCAGCACTTCTTTTGTGTTTTTCTACTAAATTCTTTCCTTCAAAAGCTTCACGTGTTTTTCAAACTTGTCACTCTACTACCCTGCCCTTCTTTTAGATCCCGGTGAACAGAAATAACAGAAAATTCGACTGGAATATCCTCAACTTGCATCTCACCACACGGCACGCCACCCTCATTCGCGTCCACCCTCGTTCTTCTGCCTGCTGCCTGGAGGCAGAGCCGCTCTGTACGCCGAATCCCTTAGCGCTGGCGGCGCCTGTTCAAACAGCCCCTTTCTCCAGCGAGTGTTTAATTTTCCTCTTATTGTGAGCCTTTCCTTCTGGTCGGCAGCTGGCATGGGCCGGCTCCCGGATATCAGTCCTGGCCACTCCCTCAACTTGAGTCACTCTGTGTTGTCCCAGTTCTAAAACTCCCCACTTTCCCGTCTTCACACGCTGCACAGCCTCCTTCTTCAGTCGGAAATGCTCTATAACCCCAGCTCCAGAGAGCGCTCCCTAGACCACGGAGTCCAAGGCTGTTCCTCTGCTCCTGGCTCTTGCATTCCCTCTGGGCACCCATCTCACTGTGTAAGTACGGGTTTATGAAGGTGGTTACCAAACTAGCCTTCTCCTCACAGAACTGAGAATTCCACGAGATCAGAGAGCGTGTCGGCGTTTGCTCAACCCTGTGTTACTTGTATCTAGCACAGTTTCCAGCATACAGTAGACAGTCAATAATGAAATTAAGATTAATGAATATTTTTGCTAGTATTAAGGGCTCATCTTTCCTACCTTCCAGAAGTCCCACTGCAGCCTCATGTCCCCTTAACCTCTCTCTCCTACTTCTCCCCTGCCTGCTGCGCTCTCTTGCATTTCCCATCCTCTCCCCCTTGTCATTTTTCACCTCATCTTCACTTCTCCACGTACTCATTTCCTTTTTATTCCTTGAATGACTGGCTTGCACAGCTCATCACTCCACTGAACCCTCGCACTAATGTCGTCAAGAATCACTTGATCATTAATAGTGCACAAAGACCACTCTGCACTCCTCGGTACCTAACGTGGCCCCTTGAAAGCAAACTCCTGTTCCCTTAGTGTTCACATTTCACCCTCTTCTGGGTTTCGTCCTGCCTGCTCAGTCTCACCAGCTGCTGTTACTCATCGCATTTTTCTATGTTATTGAACCTATCATTAGCCCTTCTCTCTACTCATTTGCTTTACTCCTCTAAGAAACTCATCAACTCCCATGGGTTTCAAGGCTGACGACTTCCAAATGTCTACTTTTCACCCAGATGGCGCCTCAGTATCTACCTGCCTTGGGCCAGCACCATGGCGTAGTGGGTAAAGCCGCCACCTGCAGTGCCAGCATCCCATGTGGGCATGTCCCAGCTGTTCCACTTGTGATCCAGCTCCCTGGTGATGAGACTGGGGAAGCAGTGGAAGATGGCCCAAGTCCCTGGGCCCCCTGGGCACTTGGCACTGGGGGACCTGGAAGAAATTCCTGGCTCCAGGCTTCAGACTGGTCCAGCTCCAGCCGTCACGGCCACTTGGGGAGTGAATTGGCGGATGGAAGTCCTCTCCGTCTCTCCTTCTCTGTAAATTGGCCTTTCAAGTAAAATAAATAAATCTTTTCAAAAAAATTACATACCTGCCTATTGGATACTTCTCCTTACTCGAGTATGAATTCGTGGCTATGCACCACAAACTTGAAATACCAAAACTTAACTCATTTTCTTCCATCCTTACCTGTTCTCCTGTGTTTTCTTTCTCACTGTGATTTACAGCAAGTTGCCTAGGTGAGAATGCTGAGTGTTATCACTGGCTCTCTTCCTGTGCTCCAATGCTCATATTAAAGCCCTAAGATCTGGTAATTCCATCTCCTGCATGTCTCTGGAATCCATCCGTATCTCTCCAGCCCACATCAATTACTCTGGTTACTCATCTAGACTACGGTGAAAGCCCCTTCAATCACCTGCCATCAGTATCTAATCTTTTATCTTTCTCTCCACATCAAAGCCACAATGAGTTTCCTAAAGCATAAATTTGGCCATTTCTGTCTCTTATTTGAAAGCCCCAAGTGCCTACCACTGCCCTCAGGATCAAATGCAAACTGCTTACCACTGCTTGTATGGCTCTCCACAAGCTGTCTGGCTCCTGCTCATGTCCCCGGTTCCCACTGTTTCTACTGGCCTCACTCCCTCTCCCTCTGTACACCCTACAATTAGGTCCGCCATAATTTCTTTTTTTTTTTTAAGATTTTATTTATTTATTTAGAGGTAGAGTTACAAGCAGCGAGAGGAAGAGACAGAGAGAAAGGTCTTCCTTCCGTTGGTTCACTCCCCAACTTGCTGCTGGAGCTGTGCCAATCTGAAGCTAGGAGCCAGGAGCCAGGAGCTTCTTCTTGGTCTCCCATGTGGGTGCAGGGGTCCAAGCACTTGGGCCATCTTCTTCTGCTATCCAAGAACATAGCAGGGAGCTGGACTGGAAGAAGAACAGCCAAGACTAGAACTGGTGCCCATACGGGAAGCTGGCGCTGCAGGTGGAGGATTAAACCTACTGCACCATGGCGCTGGCCCCCATAATTTCTTGTCTATCGGCCTTTGCATATTCTCTGCCTGGAACATCCTTTCTCCTTAATGCTTGGTAATTATTCAGGTTTCATTTTGGTTCTTACTTCCTCTGGTGGGTCTTCTTGTATATACTAGTATATACCAGTCATTCAATAAATGATCTCACTTTTCTAAATCCCTTCTTTTAGGTTACTGGTAGACTTTGCTCAAATTATTTTACTAATAAAACACAAATGAAATAAGTTATTTATATCTAAAAATACTTGATTATGAAGATACACCAACAGAATATTTGGGATTATGTGCTTATGAACTTTGCTACTAATTAAGTCTATCATAAATGTGACACTTGTAACATTATTCCAAATAAAAATCAACTTCAAAAAATAGACTTGGGGGCTGCTGCTGGGGCATAGTAGGCTAAGCTTCAGCCTGTGGTGCCAGCATCCCATATGGATGCCAGTTTGTGTCCCGGCTGCTCCACTTCCCATCCAGCTCCCTGCTAATGGCCTGAGAAAGCAGCAGAAGTCGGCCCAAGTGCTTGGCCTCCTGCACCCACGTGGGAGAACCAGAAGAAGCTCCTGGCTTTGGATCGGCCCAGTTCTGGCCGTTGCAGCAATTTGGGGAATGAACCAGAGGATGGAAGACCTCTCTCTCTGTCTCTCCCTCTCTCTGTAACTCTACCTATCAAATAAATAAGTAAAATCCTATAAAAATAGACTTGTTCTCTAGTCTTTGGAGTGTAATTCTTAGGAAATTGCATGGCCTCAGAACAAGGTAAATAGATAATAATCAATAAAATAGATGCTTCATTCTTTCAGTTCACTTTTCTTATTTTTATCAGAGCAATGTCAGCTAAACGAATTCTATCTGTCTGAAACTTTGAATGTTTGAAATTCATCATCTACATATTACCTACTTAAGTGATAAAGAAGCATAAAATATGAATTAAATCATATACAACATCTAACGCCTGAAAGTTGTTGATCAACCAGAGTGGTAATTTCATCAGTGTAGCCTAACACAATGTGAATGATATCAAATAAAACCGTATAGAAAAACAGATAATTAGAACAAGTTATAAAGTTTGTATGCATAGGCATTTGAATATGAGGTATCCCATTTTTAACTTCTAATGTTCTATAGAAATATCAATTTGTTTAACAAATTTAAGACTGTCCCATAGTCTGAGGCTAACTTTTTTGAGTCACTGAATGGATGGGTGGGCATTCAGCCAAGTGGTTAGGACACTGGTTAAAATGTCTGCATTCAACCACAGAGTATCTGTGTTTGCTACGCAGTTCCAGCTCTTGACTCCAGCCTCCTGCTAATGTTGATCCTGGGAGGCAGTGGTAATGACTTAACTAACTGGATTCTTCATGCCTGTGTCTGGCTTCAGCCCTGACACAGCCTTGACTGTCATGAGCATTTGAGGGATGAACCAACAGATGGGAGCATGTGCTCTCTCTCTCTCACTTTGTCTCTCTCAAAAAAAAAAAAAAAAAAAAAACCAGAAATCCAATGGAAGCTACGTACTGTCTTAATAGGAAAAAAAAATGATCACTGCAAATACAAACACATTCAAGTTTCTGGTGACTCAGGGTCTCTGTAGTCAAACTCCAAATTTAAAAAGTTCTGTAATAGCAAAATTCTTAACTGTAAGGTAAAAACCAGATAGTGACACTCTATAAAAGCTGACTCCCTGGATAAGTACAGGATAGTTAAAACATGTACTTTAAGTTTCTTTTATTTAAGTATTAATTTCAATGTTAAATAATCAGATGACTACTCAAAGTCAAGTCTAATGGATCAGCTTATTTTCTGATTTTAGCCTGGTTTTAAACCATAGGAGCATGGCGCCGGTGCTGTGGCATAGCAGGTAAAGCTGCTGCCTGCAGTGCCAGCATCCCATATGGGTACCGGTTCAACTCCCGGCTGCTCCAATTCCGAGCGAGCTCTCTGCTATGGTCTGGGAAATCAGGAGATGGCCCAAGTTGTTGGGCCCCTGCACCCACGTGGGAGACCCAGAAGAAGTCCCTGGCTCCTGGCTTTGGATCGACATTGCTCTGGCTGTTGTGGCCAATTGGGGAGTGAACCAGCGGGTGGAAGACCTCTCTCTCTGCCTTTTCTTCTCCGTGTAACTCTGATTTTCAAATAAATCAATCAATCATAAAAAAGAAACTATATATATATATATATATATATATATATATATGCATGCCATGGCAAGAAAAATCAGAACCCTGAAATTCAAAAATACACAAAAATAAACCATAGGAGCAGAAAGATATAAAAATAACGTAAAATCACATGAACTAAATGAGCAGTATAGGGCCACCCAACGATATGTCACACAGGTTTGAGAAGAATAAAACTATCTGATCTAATGGGCTTTATTCCTAAATCTCATTGGTACACTCACAGAAATAGACCACACACGGAGCTAACAAGTTGTTGTTCACCTGCAGCTGCTGCATCTGTTTTGAAACCAGTCAGTGCTCTGGAATCACACGTCACTCAGTTCCTTAAAGTTACAGGAAAACGATTCACGTGTTGGGTGATTAAATGTGAACACATCTATTCAGAGAAGATATAACTATAGACAACACCAACTGTGGCAGATAATTAAACATCTTTCAAATGTTCGTTAAAATGTTTAAATGTTTATTCGAGCCTTAAGCTTAAACAAGCTATAGATGAAGAAATTCTGAGTTCAATTTTTCTGCCTCCTGCAGGCCTGCAGTCCACCTCTGTCCACCACACAGCCTCGGTCTGTAGGTCCACCGCCTCCTCCACTGTCCACGTGCGGCCCAGCCCACTGTGACCACGGGAGACGACTCACACTCCACGCACAGTCAGTATTCCCTGCCACACCTCGTTCTCCACAGCCGCTCCCTGGCTGCCCTGGGTCTCAGTGAGGAAGGGGAGCTGGCAGGACAATGGAACAGGATGCAGTGTTTTACCAAAATCGCAAGCCACTGTGAAATTGGGCTAGCGGGTTGTAATCAGCTTTTTGCTTTTTTTTTTTTTTTTTTTTTTTTTTTTTAATTTTCTTGGGGAGAGGAGTTTAAAATAAAACAGAATGCAACGGAGGAGAAGAGAAAACAGAGTGCCTCATACATCACAGGGTTATGTCTTCTGACACATACGTATGTAGCTCCGGCCTAAGGTCTTGACACAAAAGCAACGCCAACGCGGAGGTCTCAGGGTGAGCCTCCAGCACAGCAGGTAAGAATGGCTTAGGACACCTGCCTCCCCCATGGGAGTGTCCAGGTGCCTGCTAAGGACATCACGGGGAACGGCAGGTGATGGTTCAAGTACTTGGGTTCCTGCCACCTACATGGGAGGCCTGGAGGAAGTCCCCGACTCCTGGCTTCAGCTTGCCCCAGCCCCAACTGTTGCAGGTGTTTGGGGAGTAAGCCCACTGCATGGAAGATCTCTTTCCATCTGTCTGTCTCTATTTTTCAAATAAATACACAAAATTTTTTAAAAATATAGGTCCCTATTTAAAAACAATGTTAAACTTTTGGGATGGAGTCCCACATTCTAGCCTCAGCACATTCCCTGAATACTCTACATACTGTTTGTCTTCCTTCTTCTTAAACCAGTCATGTGTTTTAAGTCAAAATGGTATCCCTTGGGCACTGTTTTAAATATCTAAGAAGAAGGCTCTTGTGGTCTGGTGCTGTGGGTAGAGCTGACGACGCCTGTAGTGCCAGCATCCCATATGGGTGCTGGTTCAAGTCCCAGCTGCTTCACTTCTAATCCAACTAGCTCCCTGCTAATGGCCTAGGAAACGCAGCAGAGGACGGCTCAAGTGCTTGGGCCTGCCACCACGCAGAAAACTCAGAAGAAGCTCCTGGCTCCTGGCTTCATGCTGGCCCAGCCTTGACCATTATGGCCATCTGGGAAGTCAACCAGCAGATGGAAGATCTCTCTCTCTCTCTCTCTCTCTAACTCTTTCAGATAAATAAATATTTTTTAAAAAATAAAGAGAAAGGCCGGCGCCGCAGCTCACTAGGCTAATCCTCCACCTTGCGGCGCCCGCACACCGGGTTCTAGTCCCGGTCGGAGCGCCGGATTCTGTCCTGGTTGCCCCTCTTCCAGGCCAGCTCTCTGCTGTGGCCAGGGAGTGCAGTGGAGGATGGCCCAAGTCCTTGGGCCCTGCACCCCATGGGAGACCAGGAGAAGCACCTGGCTCCTGCCATCGGATCAGCGCGGTGCGCCGGCCACAGCGGCCATTGGAGGGTGAACCAACGGCAAAGAAAGACTTTTCTCTCTGTCTCTCTCTCTCTCACTGTCCACTCTGCCTGACAAAAAAATAAAAAAATAAAAAAAAAAAAAAAGAGAAAGGCAGTCTTTTTTTTTTTTTAAGAAAATATTTATTTATTTATTTGAAAGGCAGAGTTACACACATACACACACACAGAGAGAGAGAGAGAGAGAGAGAGTCTTTCATCCACTGGTTCACTCCCCAGATGGCTGCAATGGCCGGAGCTGTGCTGATCCCCACCAGGAGCCAGGAGCTTCTTCCTGGTCTCCCATGTGGGTGCAGGGGCCCAAGGACTTGGGCCATCTTCCACTGCTTTCCCAGGCCATAGCAGAGAGCTGGATAGGAAGTGGAGCTGCTGGGACTCAAACCAGCGCCCATATGGGATGCCGGCGTTGCAGGCAGCAGCTTTACCCACTACACCACAAGGCACTCTTCTTAGATAATGCAAAAATCCCCTCAAAAAGCTGTTACTATTAAAATTATTGAAAATTTTAAATGATTGGAACTTTACTAAAACTTTAAAAAATGTTCAAAGCTACCTGTTTAAGTCCAAATAAGTCACTGTGGATACACATAACACTTCCTTTACATGAACAGTCTATTTGATCACATGTGGCCTGTTTTGCACCATCAATGTTTCTGTATCCCTCAGAGCCCATATTACTCGGTTGACAATTATTAGCTCCTTCATCCTCTGAGGCAAATTACATTCGCAAATTACCTTTCTCTAAAAGTTCCATATTTTTGGATTGTTTTTCCAAGTAATTTGTTTAGTGTTTTGCCAATGATATCCAATACCCTTGAAAACACTGACTGTGAAACTTACCTGTATCTCTTGAGTTTTTACCCTTTTATTTTTAGAAATGATGTTTTATTCTACACATTCCTGGAGCATTTCCTTGGTTTCTGTACTTCTCTCTGCGTTTCAGAACAAATCAGCCGGCTGAAGCCTCCTTTCAAACCCACCTTCCACAAAAGTCGATCAAAGATACCACGCTTGCTGGAGTACACTTTGAAAGGCCACCAAAACGTGGCTCAGGCTTAGTCGTTTTGCCCAGCCAAATAAGACAGCCAGTCTTGAAGGCCTTAACGAGTGTGCATTTTTGATGAAGACATCAAAAGTCTATCTTTCTCGGTAACCGTGGAAAATGATCTCTCTGAGTACAGAGTTCAGTTGAAACACAGTATTTCTTTTTCTGCTCAGTTACTTGCTTTCAGTGTTGAGTTACACCTTTCAACATTTGTAATTTACTTAAAAGAGGACACAATTCAAGACAAATGCATTGCACCAAGAGTGGTACAAAGGGGAAGGGACTGTCAGAAGTCTGTGGATTACTCCCTGAGCCACCACTTGACAGTAAGTGTGCGGCAACTCTGATCATCTAGCTGTTCCATTAACAATTGTAGAACCACCCTGGCTCTTTTTTTTTTCCCCCCACTCACATTCAACACATCATGGAATCTTATTGGTTCTCTTTTAAAATACACCCAGGTTCTAAGCATTTCCGCCTCTACACCATCTCTATCTCCACTGATACCGCCCTGTGTTCAGCCCACCACTGTCTCACAATGGGTGCACCACAAAGCCTCCCGTCTGCTCTCTCTGATACCACCCTGTGCTAAGTCCACCACTGCCTCACAATGGGTGCACCACAAAGCCCGTCTGCTCTCTCTGTTTCTCCTATCTTCTTAGGTATCACTTCCTCACAACCCTGCAAGGGCTCCCCACCTCACCCGAGGTGAAGCCTCAGCGCTTACCGCTTACCGGGGCCTGCCTTCTCTGCCTCTGTGTGCCGTTCTAACTTCCCCTCCTACTGCTCCATTTTGCACTTCACTCCAGCACACCGGCCTTCTCGCTGTTCCTCAAAACCTCTAGTGTGAGCCGGTCTGAAGTCTTTGAACTGGCTGCCGCCTGTGTCTGCAATGTGCTTCCTCCAGACATCTCCGCGGCTAACCCTCTGTCCCCTGCATCCTCCTAGTGAGGTCCACCCCAGCTACTTAAGAGCAATCACAACATTTCTTCCTCCACCAATCTAATGTCCCTGACTTCCCCTACTACTGATCACCTTCTGACTTATGGAAGGAATTCCTCATTTACGTTGCTAGGTTATTGTCTGATTCAGGTAAGTACACAAGCCCTGTTTATCTGTTTATTTAGGAGACAAATGTAACCTTCTATCATGGTTAGGTGAGAAGATTCTCTAGTATGTAGAAGAATTGAAATCAGTAAATAGGTTCTAAATCTTCTAAAAGAGTTCTCCTGCACCACAATGCCACAAGTTTCTAGACTGAATTTTCAATCTTGAATTTAAAAAATTCATATAATTTAATCAGATATATGACATGGACCAAAGTATTCAGAAATATTTGGAGGGAATGGGTGGCAAATCAAGACTCAACAAGTTCCTTAGAGAAATCAAACTGCTGTCTAAGCAGGTTTTTCCTGCTTTGTTCTAAATAATCGTAAAACAGATGACCAAAGTTAAATACTAAATTTGCTGTCATGGTGACCACTATCACAGCAGCCCACGCCCCACCCAGAAGACAAAATGTCCACCTATGGTTACAATCTAAACCTGACAACTTTCTCTCTACGTTCTACTAGAAACTATGGAGATTATACGCACAGTATATTGACAAAAAAGTCTGCCAGAATGGGACAGACCAGTTCAGATACAATATTACCTTAAACATAGTCAAAACCTGCAACATACGGAAAAAGAACTTCACATAGCTTGCCAACTTACTCTGCATTCAAATTCCACCTCTATATTATATAAATCGTGTGTCTTACTTTAATATTGCAAGCTTGTTCCATCAATCTTCTCGCATTTTCCTCTGCCCTGTATCTCTTTGGAAGCTGAACTCTGAAGAACTTCAAAGCACCTTCAAAATCAGCCTGCAAGAGGTCTTCCTTTGAGGTCTGCAAAACAATCACCAAGAACCATCGTTACATTTTCGCCTGCACTCAGAACAAACATATTAGAAAAAGAATTTCCATTTTCCTAAAAATATTTCCAAAGTAAGATCTAAGTTAGTTCCAGAAAGTTCTAGATGATATTAGTGACATTTTATACGTAGAAATAAATTACCATAAAATAGAAGCAGTTTAAGAATTAATTAGCAAACCAACATGTTTAATTAATTTTACCTGAAGATTGGAATAGTACCAAGAATAGCTACAGTTCTGAGAAAAGAATGACACCAAAAAAAGGAGAAAAAAAATTAAGTTCTGGGACTAGACTAATCTGTGACTTTCATTTGAGTCTTTCAAGATGGATTTTGAACTAGCAACAGATCAAGTGAAGAAAATAGGAAACTGATCTGACACCTTAAAATGCTGTGAAAAGTGAAGAGCTAACTACTGAATTCTTATGAAAAGTATCGCTTGCAAAATTTACTTCTTTAAAAAATGAACCAGTAGATGGAAGAGCTCTTATTCTGTGTCTCTCCCTCTCTCTGTAACTCCGCCTTGGGTATAAATAAATAAATCTATTAAAAAAATAATAACCACTTGGAAACAAATATATGCACAGAAAAAAGCCTAAAAGGAAACAAAATGTTTATCTGGATAATGGGACACGGTTTTTTTTCTTTATAGTTTGTTATATTTTCTTCAGTAACATCTTTCTTTTTAAAAGATGTATTCATTGATTTATTTGAAAGGCAGAGTTACAGAGAAGTGCATGTGTGTGGGAAAAGAGAGAGGAACAAGCAAGTATCTCAGTACACTGGTTTACTCCCCAAATGGCTGCAATGGCTGGGGACAGGTGAGGGCAAATCCAAGAACCAGGAACTCCATCTGGGTCTCCCACGTGGGTGCAGGGGTCCCAGTACTTGAGCCATCTCCCACTGCCTTCCCAGGCCATTAGCAGGGAGCTGGGTCAGTACCCAGACTAGCACCCCATGGGATGCCAGCCTCACAGACAGCAGCTTTCCCTGCCGAGCCCCTCAGGAATGCCTTTGTAATAAGACAAAAATATTTTAATAAACAAGCTTCGGTAAGCACCAGCATAAGTATCTAGATTTAGGTAGAACCAGTAAGCAGAAGTAAGCAAAAAAGAAATAGAGTTCTGGAGTCATTATTCATTATTCAATTATCAAAAAGTTCAGTCATTTAAAAAAATGGCTCATAAAACTATACCCATGGGGCTGGCGCTGTGGCACAGCAGGTTAATGCCCTGGCCTGAAGCGCTGGCATCCCATAAAGATGCCGGTTCGAGACCTGGCTGCTCTACTTCAGATCCAGCTCTCTGGTCTGGCCTGGGAAAGCAGTAGAAGATGGCCCAAGTCCTTGGGCCCCTGCACCTGCAAGGGAGACCCAGAGGAGGCCCCTGGCTCCTGGCTTTGGATCAGCGCAGCTCCGGCTGTTGCAGCCAGTTGGGGAGTGAACCACTGGATGGAAGACCTCTCTCTCTGCCTCTCCTCTCTCTGTGTAACTCTGACTTTCAAATAAATACATAAATATTTTTAAAAAGTATACCCTAGTTCAAGATATTACTTCAGGGCGGGCATCTGGCACATGGCTAAGATGCAGCTTGGAACGCCAGCACCCGCTTCTGGTTCTGTCTTCTTGCTAATGTTAATGCATACTCTGGAAGGCAGCAGGTGATGTTCAAGTGTGTGTCCCTGCTACCCACATGGGAGACCTGTATTGAGTTCCCAACTCCGGGCCTAGCCCTGGCTGCTGTGTGCATCTGAAGAGTGAACCAGCAGATGGTAGACCTGTCTGTCCCTCTGCCTTTCAAGTAAGTACAAAACGAATAAATAAAAATCAAATTAAAAAACCCCAAATGTTACTTCAGTTTAATTCAGATGTGACGCTGGTTAACACTAAAGACTGTGGGGGTTGATGTGGTCAAGCTGCTGCCTGCAACGCTGGCATCCCATACCGGAGAGCTGGCTGCTCTGCTTCCGACCCAGCTCCCTGCCAACGTGCCGAGAGTGGACCAAGTCCTTGGGCCCCTGCCCCCCACATGGGAAACTCCAATGGAGTTCCAGGCTCCTGGCTCCAGCTTAGCTTAGCCCCTGCTGTTGGGGCCATCTGGGGACCAAACCTGTGGAAGGAAGATCTCTTCCTCTGTCTCTCCCTTCATCATTGCTGCCTCTGAAGTCAATAAATAAACCTTTACACAGAAACACACAGATACACACACACACACACAGGCTGTATTGAGAAACCACATAGGAAGTCAGAGAAATCCCTGCTCACGACAGGGCCTGACTCCCTGTCATCACCCTGCGGCTGAGCCACTGCAGCAACCTCCTAATTGGTCTCCCTTTTTCCATCCTTGCTCCCCACAACCTGCTGTCCTTAAAGCCAGATGATATTCTTTTTTTTTTAAGGCCTCCAAGCATTCTCACTATGACCAGAATAAAACCCCAAATCCTTCCCAGTGCCCACGAGGCCTTCCGGATCTGAAGTCCCTGCCTCCCGTGACCTCGCCTTTACCACCGTTCCGAAGGTTCCAGGCACACAGGCTCCTTCACGGCTTTTGTGCACATCAAGCGCAATCCTAACAGGAAAGCTTTTGCCCTTACTGTTTCCTTGGCCTAGAATGTTCTTCCCCTGAATCTTCATAAGGCTATCAACTTTTTGTCACCTATACTTTAGCTCAAATTGAAGATCTGAGTGCTTAAACGCTTCCCCCCGAAGCCCATGTCCCATGTCCCACCACATCACTCTCCAGTTTTCTACCCATTCCTCTGCTCCTCCTGTTAGGGGAACTTCCCATTCCCTTCCTTGCCTGCCTTATCCACTGTTGTGTGCACCACAAGAACAACGTCCCGAAGATCAGGAGGTACTCGCTTAGACCTGCTACAGAGTGAATGAATGAAATCTACTTTTATCCCCGTTTTGCCATATGTATGATTTTCTCTGCTCTTTAAACAGAAAACTGTACAATAAAAGAATACATTAATTAACGTAACAGGCAGCTTCTCAACGGTCTAGGCTGGCCCAGCTTTAGGTCTGCAAACTAATAAGCAGAACATAAAGGTAGGCTAACACTGGCAATGAAAAAAAAATCACAAAAAAATGTCAGTACATCTTAGAATTATTTCCCCCTCTTTAAATACTGAGATGTGGTGGCAGTAGGCGGCGGAGAGAGTGTTTAGTTTGCTATCAATCCACCTTAGCTGGAGAAGGCAGTTACGAGAAATAACTTCAGACCAAAAGAGACCCTCTTCAACTAACCTATCACCTGCTGAACTGCTGGGAAAGCAGCCAGCCGCCGCTAGACCAGACACACCATGTCCTAGTCTTCCTTTTCACACGTGCAGTTGGAGGATCAGCTCTCGGGTAATGGTTTAGAAAACCCAAGACAGGCTTTTACCGGAGTTTGTAAGAGAAGAGAATTAGTCCCTTCTTCACCACTGAAAGGTCGCTGGCGGTACCTCTTCTATTTTCAGTGCAACGAACTCTTGTTGCCTGGAAACAGAGGCTCACGTCTGGTGGGGGACAATCCCTGGTCTGCAGGCAGCAGCCTGGCCCCCTGCTTTTCTCATACTGCTCCAGGCCTGATTTCAAGCCTAGTGTGTGAGCTCACACAGAAGTAGAAAGACTGAGACCAAGAATGAGAAACCCGACATCCTCACACACTCTGGTCAGGGAGGCGTGGCTGGACGGGCAGAGGTGCCCTCTGAGGATGCTACAGTCCCGGAGGTGCAGCAAGGGGCCCCTCCATCAGGGTGTGGCGTAAGCCAATCAGGTTGAGTTCCCGCACACAGAGGTCAGAGTACCTTGTGGCCACCCTTTGGAGATCACATGGTGTGTCCAACTCAGTCAAGTGCAAGAAGAAGGGAGCTCTGATAACAATGGGACAGTGAGGCTCAGATACATAAGATTTGGGAATGACACACGGCCTCGACCTCAGGGCAGAACCTGGCACATTCAAGGTATTCAGACAAGGTTGCAAAAAATTGGAGCCAACTCATTCTCATTCCAGCTCTAGCTAACGCATGGTGCTGCATGGTCCTCTCCATTTTAAACGGGAATGTCTTCAATCGGAAGTGTCTGAAAACGAAGTAAGTTAAGGCATACGGGTACATTTCACAAACTCCAAAACAAATAAATATAAGGGTCGACAGTTTGGTAAGTTGTCTCTGTATTACTCAACTATGCTCAGACGCTGATATTTCAGTGAATAAAAATAGCGCCTTGTTCTCACTGACATTTTTAGTTCTCTAAAGCAGTCTAAGATGTAAGAATGTATACTCTTCCCACGGATTGGAATATAGCTAACGTCATGGTGAATGAAAAAAATGCTAGTCAGTAAACAGCACGTAAACAAAAGCCCTGTTGGCCAGGATTCCAGAAGGCGACCTGCAGCCCTGCTTTGATTCTCCCGGGATGTTCTCTCCAATTTCCCATCTCTACGAGACCTCCACAGTCATTATCACCTCAAATGCCTTCCTAATGCCATAAGCAGATTATGAGCTTATGAGGCTAACTCTCCATTTTCTGACAAACGTATCTAAGAGGTTTTCCCCCTCTACAATCAAGGTACAGACACTTCTTGTCCATGGAGATTTGAGTATCTCACTAAGAGCTTCTCAGAATGGCATTCAGCTTTTTTAAAATAATATTTTATTTTTCAATCACAATTTGTATATGCATGTGTTTGTGTATCTATATTGCAAGGTCACAGTCCCAAAACAGGAAAATACATATATTGTCTAAAGATTCATTTATTTTGGGGCAGGTACTGTAGTGGGGCAGGTAAAGCCATTGCCTTTGGCACCAGCATCCCTTTTGGGTGCCAGTTCAAAGTCCCAGTTGTTCCACTTCTGTTCCAGCTCCCTGCTAATGCACCTGGGAAAGCAGCAGAGGATGGCCCAAATGCTTGGCCCTTGCCTCTATGTGGGAGACCCAGAGGAAGCCCTTGGCTCCTGGCTTTGGACTGGCTCAGCTCCTGCTGTTGTGGCCACTTGCAGAGTGGACCAGTGGATTGAAAATCCATCTCTCTCTCTCTCTCTCTCTCTCTCTCTCTCTCTCTCAAAGTCTGCCTTTCAGATAAATAAATAGTTTTTAAAGATTTATTTTATTTTCAATTGAAAGTCAGAGTTACATATAGAGAGAAGGAGAGGCAGAGAGAGAGAGAGGGAGGCCTTCCATCCACTGGTTCACTCCTCAATTGCCTGCGACAGCCGGAGCTGGGCTGATCTGAAGCCAGGAGCTTCTTCCGGGTCTCCCATGCGGGTGCAGGGGCTCAAAGACTTGGGCCATCTTCTATTGCTTTCTCAGGCCATAGCAGAGAGCTGGATCGGAAGTGGAGCAGCCAGGACTTGAACCAGTGCCCATATGGGATGCCAGCACTGCAGGTGGCGGCTTTACCCACTACACCACAGTGCGGGCCCCAAATCTTTTTTTTTTTTTAAAAGATTTATTTATTTATTTGTAAAGCAGAGTGACACAGAGAGAGATCTTCTATCTGCTGGTTCACTCATCAAATGCACACAGCAGCCAGGGTTGGGCCAGGCCAAAGCCAGGAGCCTGGAACTCCATCTGGGTCTCCCATATCAGTGGCAGCAACCCAGGTACTTGGGTCATCATCTGCAAAGCCTTCCAAGGGCACAAGAAGGAAGTTGAACTGGAAGTGCATAGTAGCCAGGATATGGGCATCCCAAGTGGTACCTTAACACACTGTGCCAAGACACCTGCTCCATGGAAAGTATTTTTTTAAAAAGCCTAAAATACGAGCCGGCTCTGTGGTATAAGTGGGCTAAGCCTCCACCTGCAGCGCCGGCTCCCTAGGGGCACTGGTTCTAGTCCTGGCTGCTCCTCCTCCAATCCAGCTCTCTGCTATAGCCTGGGAAAGCAGTGGCTTGGGCCCCTGCACTGGCCTAGGAAACCCCTAGGAAACTCCTGGCTCCTGGCTTCAGATGGGCCCAGCTCCGGCAGTTGCAGCCATTTGGGGAGAGAACCAGAGGACAGAACAACTCTCTCTCTGTCCCTCCCTCCCTCTGTCTGTAACTCTGCCTCTCAAACAAATAAGTAGAATCTTTAAAATAAAACAAAAAGCCTACTATATAAGGTCTTGATATCCAAATATAAACATGATTAATATTTTGTAACATTGTCTATTTTCCTGATCCTTCCACATACATCTTATATACATCTAACAAAATGTGAAGCATCCTAGGCCTATTTTGTTAATTATGAATGCTTCACAAATGCCAAGTATTAATAAATATATTTATTAAAATTTAAGTGCTGCTTTCTATGAAAATAAAAACATGACTTCAATCAAGAAGTCCAGAAATCAAGAAAACAGTTCTCACAAGTACTAATTATTATGGCGATAACTTAATTAATGGTTATAATTTAGCTTATGATTGTGTGAATACTAATCCTCTACCTAGACAATGAAGAGAAGCTTAACCCACGACCTTGTAATGGTAAGACTCAAGCTTTAAAAATGTACCCGAGGGAAGAAGGTGCTTAGCCTTAGCAGTTAAAACGCTGGTCTCCCACGTCAGAGAACCAGGGTTCAAGTCCCTGCTCCGGCTCGTGGCTCCTGTTTCCATCTAATGCATACCCCAGGAGGCAGCAGCTGATTCCTGGCTCAGTGCAGGCATTTGAGGGAGTGTACCAGTCGGTACCTTCCTCTGTGTGTGTGTGTGTCTGTTCTTCTTCTTCCCAAATTAAAAATAAAAATAAAATATACCCCTAAAAGGCAGACTAACTTTTCAAGAACCAAACCAAATACTCACAGAGGTTATGCTGGCTTCTGGGTTATTATTACACACCTGTGCTCACTGCACAGGATCCCGTCACACCCAGGGAACTGATTTAAATCGGGGAACTCTTAGGTTTTTGTTTTTTTTAAACATTGCCTTTAGAACAAAAGCAAAGGAAGACAAAAGTAATGAAAATACAGCTACTTTCCACACATTATTTAAATAATGGTATCCAAAAGGTAACATAGATAAGAATTATGGACATCTGAATAAGCAAAGATATCTTTTCTTCCCTTATTCAAATAAAGGAAAGAATTCTGCCAGTTTTTAAATAATAAATAAAGGATAACTTTTGAAAATCAGTGGCTCTACTTACATCTACCTTTGGCTCCCCAAACATTGTGACAAATCATTTTATTAAAACAAATTTTTAATAGACTTCATTTATTTTATTTTTTTTGCAAGCTATCACAAATTTCTTCTGTAAACAAAAATGCAAATTGGTTTTATATCCTACAACTCAATTTATCAAACTTTTTCAGAATAATTTTCATTTAATTATATATACACACCAGGACATAAAAGTTTTCCACAAACACTCTCAAGGCTTACAATTATCAAGAAAATGACTCAAGTAAAGACAGGGGGGAATATTAAACAGATAGCATGGATGACAATTTCTATTTCTGTTCTCAGAAAGTTAAAAAAAAAAAAAAGGTCACCGTATAATTAAGTACAAAAACCTGCACCGCATGACAACTGCTGGTAGATTTACTTGATCAGAAATGAAGAAAAAAATACAACAGAGCCCTGTGATACGTGTGAGGAGCACTCCCCCGTGTGTGCACGCACGTGCTGGTAACACTTCTGGAGTATTAGCTTGCAGCAATACAGGAGGCCTTGGTTATCTGCGTTACAGGGAACACTGTCTAACGAAATGCACCCACAATTCAGTTTCACTTACAAATTGCAAAGTAAAATTATTTCTTCAGAAGAATCTCTGTTTGGCATCTTCTGGCCCTGCTCCATCGAGCTACATGGGCATGTTAATTTGCTCCCATTAAACACCTCATTCACTCCATTTGTCTGTTTCATTCTTCATCAGCAAGCAACAGATGCCATTCCACCCATGAAACTGGTCTGTGGTCATATTATATCAAGAGATTCCCTGGATTCAATGTTAAACGGTAGGTTTCACTCATTTTTTAAATTTATTTTTATTTATTCATAAGACAGAGAGAGAGAGTGCTCCCATCTGTTGGTTCACTCCCCAAATACCCCTAAGGGCTGAGAATGGGCTGAACCACAGCTAGGATCCAGGAACTCAATCCAGGATTCCCACAGGGGTGGCAGGAACCCAGTTACCTGATCATCACCTCTCATTTCCCAAGTCTGTATTGACAGGAAGCTGGAGTCAGGAGCTGGAGCCAGGCATCAGACCCAGGAACTCTGATGTGAGATCCAGGCATTCCACCCAGCCAGATGTCCAACCTGACCAGTCCTTTCCAATGATGATGTGAAACATGCTAACCAAGTACATCTTTAACGGTCTTTCTTCATTTCAGCAGAACCGCTGTATATAAAAAGACTACCTGCACAATTAAAGACATTTAAACAAGTCCTACTTGTATTTCCTTCGGAGTAGGTAGGAAGGAAGATCAGGGAAAAGGTAAGTAGGCTGTTAATGTCAGCATGCATTGCACTCACCCCAGTAAAATGAAGTAAGCAAACCGGGTTGGCATCCCAAGAGATGTCCACGTAAATTCACAAGAATTCACAAGAATTCATAAAGGTTTGACTTCAAACATATCTCATATGTAAAAAGTCAAAAACATTTTTAAAGATGCCTTTCTTTCTTTTTTTTGAAAGGCAGGGCTATAGAGATAGGAAGACAGATCCCTGGTTCACTCCCTAAATGGCAATAGCTGGGGCTGGGACAGGCTGAAACCAGGACCCGAGGATGCTACCTGGGTCTCCCACATGGGTAGCTGGGCCCCAGGGACTTGGGCCATCTTCTGCTACCTTCGCAGGCACATTAGCAGGGAGCTGGACTGGAAGTAGAACAGCTAGAACTCAACTGGCCCTCGGATATGGGTTGCTGGTGTCGCAAGTGGTGGCTGAACCTGCTGTGCCACAATCCTGGTCCCTCCAAAGAATAAAAATTTATACAGTGGAAATTATGGAGTAGATTTAGGACTTATTTTGACATAAAAACCGATTTTCAGATTTTGAGGGGCATCAGAAATATACGTACAACTTCTCAATTTTGAGTCTTAACTTCTTTTAGAGGTTGTAATCTCTTCAATAACCAATCTCTGCAGCTACTAGCAATAGTGATAGCCATGGGAGACATACTCTCTCCTCTCTTCTTTCAACACTGCTAAAATTAGTGTTTTAAGAAAGACCACACAGGGGCCTATGCTATGGTGTAACAGGTGAAGCCGCCACCTGCAGAGTCAGCATCCTATATGGGTGCCGGTTAGAGTCCTGGCTGCTCCACTTCCGATCCAGCTCTCTGCTATGGCCTAGGAAAGCAGTAGAAGACGGCCCAAGTCCTTGGGCCCCTGCACCCACGTGGAAGACCCGGAAAAAGCTCCTGGCTGCTGGCTTCGGATCAGCACGGCTCCGAATGTTGTGGCCAACTGGGATGTGAACCAGTGGATGGAAGACCTCTCTCTGCCTCTCCTTCTCGCTCTGTGTAACTCTAACTTTCAAATAAATATATAAATCTTCAAAAATAAACAAAGACCACAAATTAGCAACACAAACCAAACTAAACCAAGCTGGGATGCAATCTGACAGTGTAAGAAATCTCATTACAATGAAAACCTAAAATGGCTATCAAAGTGATAGCTAGAGTATTTCCCTGGATAACCTCCGGGGCTGGGGGTCCACAGTGAAAGTGCCAGCATATCAGCACTGAACTGTGGCCAACGGTAATTTTAATACAGTAATGACACGATAATAACTTCTTATTCATATGGTAGCAAAAGGAAAAAAAATCCAGAGCGGAAAAGGGAGATTTTGAACATGAGCAGAATAAAAGTTTTTCCACTTTATCCACATTTTGTACAGAGCATGGACTGTGGCCATGTGCTCCTGCTGATACCATTTTGAATGTGTTTTTCCCACTGAAAAATTCAGTGCAAGAGTGTCACATTTTAAAGTGATGTTTTTCTTAAGGATGCAGGGTGGGTGGAAATAGCTCTAACATCTCAGTGTTAGCTCCAGATGCTTCTATTCCAAACTCCTCACTATTCTTAGATGATAAATCATTTTTAAGGGTCTCTAATAAGCAGAAAATTCTAGGGCTTATTCTTTTGGGAGGTAATTTGGGGGAAAAAATCTAAGACTGGTCCTTTCTTCCACTTTTATTATTTTGTTTTTTTTTTCTCCTTTTCCAACATGATTTCTGTTCAGACAAAAAATAGTTTAGAAAGCTTGAGAATCATTTGGAAGCTCAAGCTTTCAGAGAGGAGCTGTTATTTAGCTGGTGCTTAGGATATTCCTATCCCCTCCTTGGGGTAGTGTCTCAAATGAAGTACTTGTACCTGATGTATTAGAGGAAAATTGTTCTTTACCCAGTGTACTTTTAAAGGGTGATAAGCAAAAATTCCAAATGTGCTTCCTCTATTCAGTCAATGGCCTCTTTCCACCCAAGAGTTATAGGAGCCTCGTGTTTGAGTAGTTTGATGGCCCTTCTGTGAATCAGGGAACAATCAATAAGGCCCAGGATCCAAATCTGTATGTTGTCTTGGTATATCTCCAATTACTTTTGTTTCTTTAAAATAACTTGTCTTCTAGTGGTGAACATTTCGATCTTTACATAAGAGAGCTGTACATGTTTACATCACATGCAATCATGTTTAAAATGTGACTAAAAAGGCATAGGCACATCTTAAACTTCAGTGCTCGCCCTCTGGACTGGAAATGGAAAGATTATAACACAACATGTGGCGGGATTCCTCTTGGACGGCCCTGTGCAGGTAGCCATCGATCCCACATCATTAGCCAGTCCAATAACACGAGGCTGGAACAACCATTCTCCCTACTGGCACTCACACAACATGTTGAGCAGTGACTCCTCGGACAGCAGATCCCTAGTCATATTCACATTTACATTGCTAATAATTAACAGGTATGTCACTGCCTAAAATGTGGCTCATCCTGGTTCTACCAACAATCTTACAAGTGTCACGGTGGGTAACAGGCAGAGATTTTAAATGGCCCCACAGACAGCTCAGCATATGCTTTTCACAGGTGATTCAGGTGGCACTGTCACCTACGTTCTGAATACTAAGAGCCCATGCGACCTGAGAGATGCTCTGTCCTCAGATACACAACTTGGTAAACAAACTGTATGCAAATGCAATATACAGATGAATATAATGGCCTTCCAAAGGCCTCAGGCTTGAGAACTCAACCCCTCGTGAATCTTACTGGTGTTTTTTTTTTTTTTTAAAGTAGTTTCAATTCATCTCTAAAGCAGATTTCAGTATGAGAGATATTTTCAGTTATCAGCTTATGTTTTCCTTCAATACACTGAAACCATAACTGCCAGAGAGAGGCAGCACCAGGTGACTGGCCAGTTACCTGGAGTCACAAAGGTGTGTGGTCTTTTAAGATATGGACTATATCAGACCAAGTTTGATCCCTCAGAGAGGCAGAAAATTCACTGAAATGCATTTCCTTGTCTCACTTTTTAACAAACAAAACTCCTCTCTAATGGAATCTCCTTGATTAAAAAGGGGATTCGGGAAAACCAGAACCTCATCTGGGCATGGAAACAATTCTACTGGGCTCTTCTGCTTTCTTCCTTTACTGGGAAAGGACCCCGGGTCTCTAAACACCGCCCCCACCCCCCGGGGGACTGCACTGCACCTAACTTCCTCTTGCAATGAAAAACAGACTTTCTTCAGGGTGGGAGATTCCTCATGTACACGGCCACCTAACGTGTCTGTTATTACACAGAAGAGATTGCATCTGCTTGTGAATTTGCACACAAAGAGGAGATTAATAACTGTAAATATAAATAAAGATGAAACACATTGGAGTGAGACATGTGAGGGAACACAGTTAAATTCAGCCAAATAAATATTGTACTCTAAAGATTAGAGAACTGTAACAGGCAAACAGTCTGGAATGATTAAATTGCATTCTGCAGAAGACACCCAGCTTAATTCTTCTTCTTTTATTACCAAATAATGGTATAGGATTCCTGCAGACCAATTATATCACAGAGCAGTTGCTAGGTACAGTCCTCAAACCACTAAAAAGAACCCCTGCAACAGTGATTGTGGGTATTTAATGTTAACCCTTGGTAGGCAATGAAGAAGGATGATTTTTTTTTTCTCGTTCAGGAAATCAAATAACAAGCAAGCCAGGCTTTCCAGCCTCATGACACAGAACCGGCAGCTTTAAGCTTTAAGCTGTTTCAGTTCAATCATGCTGGGAGAAAAACCCAAATTTCCTACCCCGAAGATTTTTAGGTGGCCAAATTCCCTAGCAAAAAAGAAAAAAAAAATCAAATTGGCAATCAAATGGGGGAGGTTAGAAAGCAAACCACACATGTCTAGATAAGTAGCTATGTCTGTTGTAAAATTTAACCCTTCGGAGATAAAATAACAGAATTCCTAAACCAAGAACTTAGGTATTCCGCTTTGCTGCTGAGCCTGGCCAGCCAGAAAACCATGTTTTTCCTGCCACAGAGATAACGCCACAAACGGAACCCTGGACTCCAGGAAAAGAGCCATGATCTTCTCTAGCCAATTAAGGAGTGGCGTGGACCAGGCTCCGAACGAGCTGCGCAGTGCTGGCTGCTCGGCCCTTCCTTCTCAGCAGAACCGGGAGAAGGAGAAGCCAACGGGAGACCACAGCCTCCTCCAGGGATCCAGGGATTCTCACAGAGGGTAGCAGCCTCCCACAAATGAAGTTCAATGAAAAACAGTCTCACCGCGAGAAGTCGAGGCACGAACAGACGATGCCCCATCCCCAGAAGTTCCAGCACCCGACATGCATACTCATTCACCAGCTTGCTTCTCTCGTCGCGCATGTCCTGGGACTTTCTGACAGGAGGTGTGAGCTTAGCAGCTGGGGCTGGGCAGGGCACCCCTTCTTCCATGAGCAGTAAGGAGGTATCCAGAATGAGAAAGCTGGATCTCTCATCCACACTGTTAGGGACTGCGGTGGGAGAGGAGCCAGGCTGAGGTCTCCCCAGGAGGACGCACAAGCCAGTCTGTACAGGGGACTGTCAGCTAACGTCTCCTCCAGAAAAACATTCTGGCTACATTCTCCACTGTTCCAAGAGCCCCAAAGTAGCCTGCAGGATGAAGAGGAGATCAAAAGCTGATGGCAAATAAAAAGCAGCAAAAGCAGTCACATGCAAGAAAATGGCCCAGAGTGATGCAGGAGAGTTCTCAGACATGTGTGGGCACGGACGAGCTGCTCAGGAGGGTCTAGCATGTGAGAGTGTGTGCGTGTGCATGTGTGTGAGAGAGAATGTGTGCGTGTAGCTGTGGCTGAGCAGGTGGCGGCGGCGGCGGCGGCAGCCAGGAAGCCGGGGCAGTTGCGATTCTGCAAGGAGAAAAGGATGAGCTCATTGCAATCCTTGATTCGTGACGAGCAGCGCTGTTGCTGCTGCTGCTACTGCTACTGCCGCCGCCGCCGCCTCTCGCTGTGAATCAGTAATGAAGGGGTAAGAAAGGAAGGGGAGGGAAGAGAGGGAGCTCGGTGAATGAGCAGGCCGAGTGCGTCTCGGGGGAGAATGCCGTAATAAGAAGCCAATGGCGAGCCGGAGGACAGCTGCGCTGCCTCCTCCCAGTCCACCTTCAATCAGTGTTAGTCTGACAGCTTCTGCTGTCGAATCCTAAACCCACAGACAGATGAACTAGCTTCTCCTAACATCTGATGCTCGCAGAAAAACCAGCCAGCCAGCCAGCCAGCCATCTAACAGGCTGACCTGCATTCACTCCAGCTTTCTAATAACGAGAACCCTGAAAGGTCTGATCTTATCCTGGGAGATGCACACCAATCCTTTCAGATCCCAGAAGGAAGGTGCTGGCGTAAAATGCTGACAGTATGGACCAAAGAGCAAGGGCTGAGCACTGGAAAACGACACGCCCTCCAGCTGAAGTGTTTATGCAGTAATGACTTCCCAACGTCAGGATGTGCGGGAGCATTTCAGTACCTGGGGAGAGCCGGCTACAATTAAGTGGGTTTTTAGAAACACGTAATATGACAAAACAATTACCTACAGTGTAATGTTGAGAATATACATTGAGATTCTCAAAGTCAAACTAACTTTCTTATGCCATAGGCCTTCATAAACACTCTAATAGCTCCAAGCACCGATTTGACAATTTCTAGTCAAATAAAATCCTCCCTATTAAAGATATAACCAAGAATCAGTACAGCTGAGAACGGTGCGGCCTCTGTGCTCCAGAGCTACGTTCACTTCTTGGATGTGAATAATTTAGTTGAAGGCAAAAGGAGAAAGTCATCTTTAGCAACAGCCTCTTCCTGTCAGCCCGACAACCTGCAGTTCTGTAGCCGGTCTCAGAGACACCTCAGGTTCTCCAGATTGACCTGTAACATGGCACAGTAGGGCCGGGAGGGGAGCACGGTTTTTTTTTTTCTATTTTTTTTTTTTTAGAAAGGGAATTTTTTTTTTAAGATTTATTTATTTATTCGAAAGGCAGAGTTACAGAGAGGCAGAGGCAGAGAGAAAGAAAGAGAGAGAGAGAGAGAGAGGTCTTGCATCTGCTGGTTCACTTCCCAAATAGCTCCAACGGCCAGAGCTGAGCCTATCTGAAGCCAGGAGCCAGGAGCTTCTTCCAGGTTTCCCATGCGGATGCAGGGGCCTAAGCATGTAGGCCATCCTCTACTGCTTTCCCAGGCCACAGAAGAGAGCTGGAACAGAAGAGGAGCATCCGGGACACAAATCGGTGCCCATATGTAATGCCAGCACTGTAGGTGGCAGCTTTACGCCCTATGCCACAGCACTGGCCCCAAGTATTTTTTTCTAAACCTTAGTTTCCTACATAACAAATAAGAGGCAATTTATTAACATGTCTTTGTAATCTTGGTTAAAGAAAACTTACAGAACTGAGGTTACTGTGAAATAAATAAAAAGATATTGTTTTCTTTAACAAAATATTGTTTGGTTTCTTTTTCTAAATCTCAGGAGGAATGTTTTTAAATTA
Organism: Lepus europaeus; assembly: GCF_033115175.1. Lineage (NCBI taxonomy): Eukaryota > Metazoa > Chordata > Mammalia > Lagomorpha > Leporidae > Lepus > Lepus europaeus. Next base: position 156,904,555 of record NC_084831.1, read on the forward strand.
AATCTTTAACAAAATGTCTTAGATATGACATTTACATATTGTTGTCAAGCCTTTTATTTCTTGCAAAAAAAGATTTCTTTGAAAACTATTCAAAAGTAAATATTTTAAACAAAATACTCAAATGCATTATAATATTACATATACAGAAAAAGAAATTTCAGGTCTCCAAGGTTTTATAGGAAATGTTTGATGGGCTGCCTAGGGTGAGGGCAGGTTCACCTGGAAAGATGAAATCATAAGGAAGACAGAAGGGGCCCTGGGCCTTTCATATTTTACCCCTAAACACGCACAGAGAATCACGCCATTTTTCCCTTGCTTACAAACTGGTGTTCTGCGTGAAATTTTGCTTGTGCTACTGCTACACAGGTAAAAAGCATTGCTATGGACACTTCATATGTAAGGACAAGGGAGCATTTTGACTTATAAAAGGATTTCATTTTTTTTATACTTATTTGACAGGTAGAGTTATAGACAGTGAGAGAGAGACAGAGAGAAAGGTCTTCCTTTCGTTGGTTCACTCCCCAAGTGGCCACTATGGCCGGCGCTGCGCTGATCCAAAGTCAGGAGCCAGGTGCTTCCTCCTGGTCTCCCATGCGGGTGCAGGTGCCCAAGCACTTGGGCCATCCTCCACTGCCTTCCCAGGCCACAGTAGAAAGCTGGACTGGAAGAGGAGCAACCGGGACTAGAACCCGGCCCCTCTATGGGATGCCAGCGCCACAGGCGGAGGATTAACCAAGTGAGCCACGGCGCCGGCCCCAGGATTTAATTTTTTAAAAGCTTTATTTACTTATTTTGAAAGGCAGAATTGGGGGCGGGGGAGAAGAGAGAGAGAGAGAGAGAGGGAGAGAGAGAGAGAGAGAGAGAGAAGGAATCTTCCATCCTCTGGTTAGCTCCCCAGAGGGGCATAACTGTCCAACTGGCTAGACTGGTTCAGGAGCCAGGAGCTTCATCCAGGCCTCCCATGTGGGTGCAGGGGTCCAAGCACGTGGGGCCATCTTCTGCCCATTAGCAGAGAGCTAGATCAGAAGTGGAGCAGCTGGGACTCTAACCGGTGCCCATATGGGATGCCGCCGTCACAGCAGTGACTTTACCTGCTATGCCACAGTGCTGGCCCCAAGATTTATTTTTATTGATTGATTTTTCACTTCTTCCTTTCATTTTATTTGAAAGGCACAGAGTGAGGGAGTGCTATCATCCATCCATCTACTGGTTCACTCCTGAAATGCCTCAAATAGCCAAGACTAGTTCCGGAAGACTGAACTCCGGCGGGTCTCCCACAGGGATCCCCAGAACACAAGTCCCTGAGCCATCGCCGGCTGCCTCCCTGGTGTGTGCCAGCAGGAAGCTGGCTTGCAAGCCGAGGAGCTGGAACTCAAATCAGGCACTTGGATATGGAAAACGGGTATCTCAAGTGGTGATGTAACTACTGTGCCAAATGCCTGCACGAGCAAAGAATTCACCTAAAAAGATTGCAATAAAAAGATGTAAAATTTAACTAAATGATTTTGCAACTGTATGGCTTGGCTATAACGATCATAATAATGTACTGGGGTGGGCACTTGATCAAGGAAGTAAGACACTGCTTAAAATGCCTGTTTCCCATATTCGAGTCCCTGGATTCAAAATCCAGCTCTAGTTCCTTATTCCAGCTTCCCCGAGTTCCTACCACCCACATGGGAGACCTGGATTGAGTTCCTGGTTTCTCTCTGGCCCAGCCTGGGCAGTTCCTCAAAATGCCTATTTGAGGAATGAGCCAGCAGGTGGGGAAGAGTTTGTGTGTGTGTATCCCTCACTCTGTCTCTCAAATAAAAACAAATTTAAATATACTATATTCAATGTAATAATTAAAATACAATATCTTAACTTGAAAACCAAGTCATACTTAAAATATTTAAGTGCATTTAACAAAATGGTACATAAAAGGAGCTGTAACAAGTGGTCATGCATTTTAGTTTCCCCAATGTCTCTATTGTGATTTCCTTAAAAATCCTTCATGTTTCCTTACAACATTTTTATAATTCTTCAGTCCCGGTTTTATTTTCAGATTGTCCTTTCTCATTATTAGGTAAAATATAACTAGACTATCATTCATTGAAATGGAAGAATAGGTTCTAGTATCTCCATAAGTATCTTTTCCTCTTCCTCCCCAACCCCCAAATTTTTTTATTGCTAATGGGATTCGGTAGCAAATACAGTGCAGTTTTTCGAAAAAAATTTTGAGGGGCCGGCACTGTGGCGCAGCGGGCTAACGCCCTGGCCTGAAGTGCCGGCAACCCGTATGGGCACCGGTTGGAGACCCGGATGCTCCACTTTCGATCCAGCTCTCTGCTGTGGCCTGGGAAAACAGAAGATAGCCCAAGTCCTTGGGTCCCTGCACCCACATGGGAGACCTGGAAGAAGCTCCTGGCTCCTGGCTCCAGATGGGCGCAGCTCTGGCCACTGCAGCCAACTGGTGAGTGAACCAGCGGATGGAAGATCTCGATCTCGATCTCTCTCTCTTTCTCTCTCTCTCTCTCTCTCTCTCTCCGCCTCTCCTCTCTCTGTGTAGCTCTGACTTTCAAATAAATAAATAAATCTTTGCTCTGCTCTCCTCTCCTCTCCCCTTCTCATCTCTCTTCTCTCTGCTCTTTCTTCTCTCCTTGCTAGCTCCTCTCCTCTCTGTATCTCTCTCTCTCTCTTATACTCTCCTTTTCTCTCTTTTTCCTTCTTCAACCCTTCCCTCCGGTCTGTTGGGTTTTCTCCAATAAACACTTTCCCTTAAAAAAAATCTTTAAAAAATTTTTTTGAGTTATAAAGTAGTGCAAAAAAATGAATTAACCAGCTAGTAACATGTGATTTCTCAAACTTCCTATACTATCACAAAAGAGATTTTTTTAAAAAAAATTCTGAAAAGTAAGTTCCGCAGCAAGTTAAAGGGAGTGTGGGGAATCTGGATAAGGTCCATACAGGAGAGGGAAAACTTTTCCTCTCTGTCTTCCTAGGTCCTCTGCCTTGGGTGCTGCAAATAAGCCTGATCAAAGGCAGATCAGCAAGAGAAAAGCAAACAGGGGCTTAACACAGGCATTGTGCATACACATGGGAGTAACTCAGGAATGAATAACTCAAAGGAGCGTCTAGAACGTGGGGCTTACATAGCATTCAAACAAAGAACAATAACTTTGTACAGAAGTACCAAGACAAAGGAAAAGGACTTTGAGCTGCTATATGTGGAAGGCAAATATGACGACAGGGAAAACTCATGGTGGCTAAGGGAAAGTTGTAAGGTTTGTTTATTATTACTCTATGTATAGGTTCCTTCCTGATACCATCTCATGTCTGGAGATAAGGCTGTGGCCCCCTTCCTGGTATAGAAATGATAGGAGAGGAGAATGTATTTTCCACTTTCAGGCTTCTGAGAGATAGCTTTTTCTCAATCACCTTTAGCTCAATTAAACTTTATGCCAGAGTGATATACTGGAATGTATTACATTCTATATTAACAATATGGCCAGGTGGCATGCTCTGAACCCCTTTGTGTCCAGGGAGAGAGTAAGGGAGTCAGATAGACAGGCAGTACTCCCAAAGCCTTGGTCTGATGACCACAACGTCGCCCCTGGAGTGCTGGCAGCAGCAGGTGCAGGCGGAGCAGTCTCGGTTAGAGCCTGGCACTACAGTGCTCTTCTTGAGCCCCTCCAGGTATCACGCTTGCCAGACACGTTCAGGACATAAATAGATTTCCACTGAAAAACGCAAAGCATATTTGTCTTAATTCATGGACCTCTAATTAAGAATGATGAGTACAAAAATGCAATTCTGTGTGGTTCGGTAGCTACCAAGAGAAAAATGGAAACACTTGCCAACATAGGGGAGCTTCAGATCAGGGCGGTATCCAAACACCAAGGTAAAGCATGGTGTAACCGATGCTAGGAGGGAGGAATGCACGCTGTGTGTTATAATGGAAGCATGACTCTGTTGTCCACAGTAGACACACACAGAATTGGGCTTACATGAGGGAGACTGGTCTGGATACAAATTCAGCAGTAATGACAACTAACATTTCTTTAAGAACAAAACAGGGGGCTGGGCTGTGGCTCAGCAGGTTAAAGCCCTGGCCTGCAGCGCCAGCATCCCTTACGGCACCAGTTTGATTCCTGGATGCTCCACTTCCAATCCAGCTCCCTGCTAACGTGCCTGAGAAACAAACAGAAGATGGCACAAGTCCTTGGGTCCTTGCACTGACATGGGAGACCTGTAAGAAGCTCCTGGCTCCTGGCTTTGGATTGGCTTAGCCTTGGTTGCTACAGTCATTTGGGGAGTGAACCAGCAGATTGAAGACCTCTTTACCTCTCTCTGTAACTCTTTCAAATAAATAAAATAAATCTTTAAAAAAAAAAAGAGTGAAACAGGGCATTGTTTATTACATCACCTTATAATCACATTTACTAGCTGCATGATATGGCTAAGTTACTGACACTAAGTGACAATATCTCTTACCTGGTCAAACTGCTCTGAAAATTTAACAAGTTAACAAAGAATTCTCTCATAGGGTCTAGCACATGGTGGGTACAGATAGCTAACAGTTTTCTTCATTCTTTCCAAGAAGTCATGTAGAAGAGGGCATTTATAAAAGCCATTGTGAGTGCTGGTGCTGCCCGCAGCACCAGCATCCCATATGGGAGCCAGTTTGAGCCTGGCTGCCCAGTTCTAATCCAGCTCCCTGATAACACACCTGGGAAAGCAGCAGAAGATGGCCCAAGTGTTTGGGCCCCTGCACTTGTGTGGGAGACCCAGAAGAAGCTCCTGGCTCCTGGCTTCAGATCAGCCCAGCTCTGGCCCTTGCAATCATTTGAGGAGTGAGCCAGAGGATGGAAGATTTCTCTCCCTCCCTCTCTCTCTCTCTCTGCCTCTCTCACTTGCACACACACATTCTCTCTCTAACTTACCTTTCAAATAAACAAATCTTTAAAATAGAACTTTTCCCCGGTTGCCCCTCTTCCAGGCCAGCTCTCTGCTGTGGCCAGGGAGTGCAGTGGAGGATGGCCCAAGTGCTTGGGCCCTGCACCCCATGGGAGACCAGGATAAACACCTGGCTCCTGCCATCGGATCAGCGCGGTGCGCCGGCCGCAGCACGCCTACCGCGGCAGCCATTGGAGGGTGAACCAACGGCAAAAGGAAGACCTTTCTCTCTGTCTCTTTCTCACTGTCCACTCTGCCTGTCAAAAAAAAAAAAAAAAAAGAAAAGAAAAAGAAAAAGAACTTTTCCCTACCAAAATAAATTCACAAATATTCCAGGTAGTCTTGGCGACATAACTAGTAGCGTAGCACCTATCCTGTGACCAGATCTGTAATGCTTTGAATAACGCAACAACTTCTTCCATAGCATCTCCGGGACTGTTCACTGTGTCTCCGCTTCCACATCTTCACTGACAGGTACCTCAAGGGGCTGCCTATTTCCTCACTGGACATTTCTATTTGTTAGAAAAGGATTTCATGACAGCAAGCCAGAAATCTGCGATTTCAACTCACTGGACTCAGTCACATATAAATATTTTAACTGCTTCACTGAGGTATAATTGACATAACAACAGCTGTAGATATTTAATGTATATCACATGACGTATATGTGGGTATAATTATATGCCCATGAAACTATTATTACTGCAAATGCCAGGAACTCACCCATCATCTCGAAAAATGTCTTTCTGTTTCCTTTGTATTTTGGGCTTGTGTGTGTGTGTAGTTAGAGCACTGTAGGTAAGAGCCAGCTCAATTAAAAAGGCTACTTTTTTTTTCTGTGGCATTAATTAAAATATTTAAGATGGTCTTAATTTTCTTTTCTCCATTTTTTTTTTTTAAACAGGCAGAGTGGACAGTGAGAGAGACAGAGAGAAAGGTCTTCCTTTTCCATTGGTTCATCCCCCAATGACCACTGTGGCTGGCGCACCACGCTGATCCGAAGCCAGGAGCCAGGTGCTTCCTCCTGGTCTCCCACGCAGGTGCAGGGACCAAGGACCTGGGCCATCCTCCACTGCACTCCCGGGCCACAGCAGAGAGCTGGCCTGGAAGAGGGGCAACCGGGACAGAATCTGGCGCCCCAACCGGGACTAGAACCCGGGGTGCCGGCGCCGCAGGTGGAGGATTAGCCTAGTGAGCTGCGGTGCCGGTCCTTTTCTCCATCTTAATCATTCGTGTTGCTGTGTCTTCTACGAGCTGATTTTTTACCAGTTTAGACTGTTTATAATCCTGCCAGCCTCTTTGAATGGTCTCTCTCAATATCTGTTTCCCACCCTGAAAAACACGGTCTGGAGATAACAGAATCGTAAGATAATGGGGTCTTGTTAGCGCCTAGAGAATACCAAGTCGATCACATTTCTACTCTTAATGAAAACATGGAGGCAGCAGGCAAGTGACCGCCCGCAGTCTTAACCTTGTCAGAGGCAGCTCCAGGCAGATCCCAGAGTGCAGAGGTGCGGCAGGTACCCGGCACAGCCTGCACTGTCGCTGGCCAACTTTCAATCAACACAGCCCATGAAGACCTCTTACTAGAAGACGACACTTCACCCTTGTGTTCCACAGGGAACTGGCCCAGGTCCTGTGCCTGCCATCTGCCGTGAAAGAATCTAAGGTGTTAAAATTTGAGTTGCAAGGGGGCTGTCCACAATTCGGTCCAGAGAACAGTCACTTCTAAACACAGACTTGTGGGGCTAAAGCGTACCTGTCTTCTCAATTTTTAATGGGAATCACACTCTCAGTGAGTTCAAGGAACTCAGGCACAGTGTCTACGGTGGCGGTGGAGTTAAAAAGTTCATGGGAACGTACATCATCTTTTAACTCCAGCGTTAGGGATATTTTGAGTTAGAACGGCTTCCTAAAGCCATGTTAGCGACACAGGCTGGCAAACAGAAGGTGTCTCAGCCCTTCACTCCTGCCCCTGCGCAGGGCTGTACGGCGCTCACACTGATTTCCAGGCTGAAGCAGACAGCCTAAGTATTAGCAGATGCCTGTTTGTAATTTGAAACTGATCAATGTAGAATTCTGACTAGTCCCTAAAGCCAGACCTGCTTCCATTTTTTTCTTTATGTCTCTGTGTGTATTTTGTCGTTGCTGTTAATAAAATTAATGAGGTGTTATACCCATCTTGGTAAGCTGTGAACTGTCTTTACCTTCTTCCTACCATAGCCTCCAATTCACTGTCAAATTTGTATCTCTAGCATTTATATATAACAGCATTCTAGGCACTGTTTAACAGCTGTCACTGTGAAAAAAATCGTATTTTCATTTTTATATGGGTCAACCCATCATTAGCAAGTGAATTTGTTTCTGAAAAATGAGTATGGCAAGACAGGAACATTTATTTATTTAATGGACATCTGTGTTCTGAAATAAAGGTGATAACTGACTGCAAATCCCCCTCCCGTGCCTCACCCCCACCCCCACACACACAGCCGTGGCTTCAATTGGATTCAGCTGAAGTTCAGAGGTGGCTAAATCTTAAGTCATGATGGTTTTTCTTCTTCTTTTACTGGAGGTAATCTGCTTCCCCTCCATTTCTCTTATGAGCTCAACACTTGTCCACAAGCAGTTCTGCCATAGGCTGTCTTACATGATGACACTGAGCAAGACAAGTGTATATGGGTTGTGATGCTTGATGGGTTCCTTTATTTATCTCATGTGTAACAAGGTAACTTGCATATCACAGATTCTTGATAAACACAAAGTTACTAAAAGTATGGATAATAGGCCAGCGCTGCAGCTCACTAGGCTAATCCTCCGCCTGCAGTGCCGGTACCCTGGGTTCTAGTCCTGGTCAAGGCACCGGATTCTGTCCCAGTTGCTCCTCTTCCAGTCCAGCATTCTGCTGTGGCCCAGGAAGGCAGTGGAGGATGGCCCAAGTGCTTGGGCCCTGCACCCGCATGGGAGATCAGGAGGAAGCACCTGGCTTTGGATCAGCGCAGCGTCAGCTGTAGCGGCCATTTAGGGAGTGAACCAGCGGAAGAAAGACCTTTCTCTCTGTCTCTCTCTCTCTCTCTCTCTCACTGTCTAACTCTGCCTGTCAAAAAAAAAAGTATGGATAATAGCTACCTTTTTTTCAGAGTTCATAAGGCCCATGAACTATATTAAGCCCTTACTATATGTTATTGCATTTGATTAGAACAACCAACTATATCCATTTTACATAGGAGACACCTGAGCTTGGAGAAGTTCAGTGCCTGCCTAAGGTCATATAGTTGGTGATAGAGTTCAAGACATAATACCCCAAAATATGGTATTTTAGCATATTGATTTGTTTTTTATAAACTACAGGAATTTGAGGAACACTGGGAAGGACCTTTCTCCACCCTACTGCCCTGAAGCAGGTCATAAGACCCTCATGTAGCAGGTGTCTTCCCCATACCTGAAGAAGACCAAGGGATCACAAGGAGAAACTGAATGAATACATTTTTTTTTTTTTTGACAGGCAGAGTGGATAGTGAGAGAGAGACAGAGAGAAAGATCTTCCTTTTGCCGTTGGTTCACCCTCCAATGGCCGCTGCGGCTGGCTCATCCCGCTGATCCGAAGCCACGAGCCAGGTGCTTCTCCTGGTCTCCCATGCGGGTGTAGGGCCCAAGGACTTGGGCCATCCTCCACTGCCTTCCCGGGCTACAGCAGAGAGCTGGCCTGGAAGAGGGGCAACTGGGATAGAATCCGGTGCCCCAACTGGGACTAGAACCCGGTGTGCCAGCGCTGCAAGGCAGAGGATTAGCCTGTTAAGCCACGGCGCTACATCTTGATAAATATCTGCCCAATTTACTATTTTTAGACCATAGTTCTTGCCTGATTACATTTTCAAAGTCTAGTATTAAAATACTAAGATTTAACCATTTCTTAGATATTCATTTTCTTTTGAAGTTTTTTGCATTACATAAACTTATATCAATAAATCTGTATATTTCTCTTATTAATCTATAAATCTGTCTTTTGTTACAGGGGACTCAAGCAAAAACTTGGAAAGGTGGAAGGAAACATACTTTTCTTTTTCTACACTAGAAAGTGGTAACTGCAACTATACTTTTTGGATAACCATACTTTTTTTTTTAAATAAAAGATTTATTTATTTATTTATTTGAAAGGCAGAGTGACACAGAGTTAGGAGGTATCTTTGATCTGTTGGTTACTCCCAAATGCCTGCAACAGCCAAGGCTCTGGCCCAGGCTGAAGCCAGGATCCAGGAACTCCATCTTGATCTCCCACGTGGGTAGTGAGAACCGAAGTACTTGGGGGAATCATTGGATGTCTCTCAGGCACATTAGCAGGAAGCTGGATCAGAAGTGCTTATTGGGGCTGGTGCTGTGGCGCAGAGGGTTAAAGCCCTGGCCTGAAGTGCTGGCATCCCATATGGGCGCTGGTTCTAGTCCCGCTGCTCTCTTCCAATCCAGCTCTCTGCTATGGCCTGGGAAAGCAGCAGAAGATGGCCCAAGTGCTTGGGCCCCTCCACCTGCATGGGAGACCCAGAAGAAGCTCCTGGCTCCTGGCTTCAGATCGGTGCAGCTCCGGCCGTTGCAGCCAATTGGAGAGTGAACCAGCGGATGGAAGACCTCTCTCTCTGTCTCTACCTCTCTCTGTAACTGTAACTCTGTTTTTCAAATAAATAAATCTTAAAAAAAAAAAGTGTTTATTGGCTCAGACTCAAACCAGGCACTCTGATATGGGATACAGGCATTCCAAGTATCTGCTTAATATGCTATACTACAATGTCCACCCTAGACACATCTTTTTTTTTTCTTTTGAAAGACAGGCATAGACGATGTCTTCTATCCACTGGTTCACACTCCAAAAGCCTACAACAGCCTGGGTCTTCTACATGGATGGTAGGGACCCACCTACTTGATCTATCACCTACTGCCTCCCAGTGTGCAAAGGCACAGGCCAAAAAAAAAAAAAAAAGACAAAATAGACAAAAAGAATTATATCCAACTAAGAAGTTTTTGCACAGAAAAGGAAACTATCAACAAAGTGAAGACACAATCAACAGAATAGAAGAAAACATTTGGAAATCATTAACCTGACAAAGTATAAATATCTAGAATATACAAGGAACTAAAAAATGCAACAACAAAATAACAATTCAGTTAAGAAATGGGTAAGGGATTGGAACAGACATTTCCCAAAAGAGAAATACAAGTGGCCAACAAACACACGCAAAAATGCTCAATATCGCTGACAGGAGGGAACTGCAAATCAGAGCCACGATTAGGTATCATCTCACTTGAGTAAGAATATCTAATAACAAATGCTTGTGACACTGTGGAAAAAGGGACCCTTTCACACTGTTGGTAGGAATGCAAATTAGTATAGCCATTGCGGAGAAGAGTACGGAGGTTCCTCAAAAAAACTAAAAGTAGTCTAGCATTGTCACCCAGCTAACCCTCTTCTGTATATATATCATAAGGAAATAAGATGAACATACGAAAGGGCCACTTATACTCCCACATTGATTGTAGCACTATTTACTCACAAGCCCAACAACATGGAATCAAGCTCCATGTCCATCAACGGATGCAGGGCAAAGGAAATGTGGTACATCTACACAATGGAACATTATTCAGCCATAAAACCCTAATGTTTACAGCAAAATGGATAGAATTGAAGATCATTATGTTAAGACAAATAGAAAGACAAATACCATGTGTTTATTCTTATAAGCAGAAGTTAAAATAATAATATTGGTGATAATAATTATATGTATATATGTTAAGTATATATATTTGATCTGAGTTTAAAAATAAAATAGTGATAAGCAGTCTAGGAAAGGTGGAGGAGGCAATGAGGGAGGCTGGATAATGGGTACCAACACACAACAGCAGTAGGATGAATGTAATGGGTTCCAATATTTTGCAGCCCAGTGGGGCAACTACAGCTCATAATGATGTATGATATTCTATAAAAAGAACTAGAACAGAGGAGCAGGTAGACTCTAAACGAAAAGAGAACACGAGGAACTGGAAAGGCTGGTTGCCTGGTATGGGCATTCTATGCTGTGTGTTTTGACACGTTGCACCGTAACCTTGAAATATGGGCAAGTGTTATGTATTAATACAAAATGGAAAATAAAATCCGTGTCCTTTTGAAATGTGTGTTTTAATCAGAGAAGAAAGAAAGTAAGCATAAAAAACATTTAGAGAAGAGAAAATATAGGCACAATAGAGCATTTAGAATACAAAAGAAAAAAATGTGCTTGCTTTTCTTTTGCTAATTCATCTTGGGCTACAAATGGTCTCAGCTAAGAACTCAAGCTTTCTAGAGCAAACATTATTGTCTCCTCCTCCACAGTAGGCCATTGCGTTCACCTCACTCACCAGGATGTTCCCAGCGCCCAGCTCAGTGACTGTGTATAAGGAATTCAGGAAACAGTTACTGAGTTGATGAGTTCCTGTATCTGATGTAACAGTCACCAGTGGGCTTTCTACTCATCTGCTTTAAATTTAGTGACCTAAGTAAGTAGTAAAGAGAGGACATACAATCACTTCTAAAAATAAACATTTATTTTATTATTTTAAAAACTATGTATCTCCGTTTTATTTAAAGGAGAGACAGAGAGAGAGAGACAGAGATCCTCTAACTGCTGGTTCACTTTCCAAATGCCTGCAGCAGCAGGGCTGGGTCAGGCTGCAGTCAGGAACCGGAGCTCCACCAGCTCTCCCACGTAGGCAGCCTGGATCCAACTACTTGAGTGGCCATTTGCTGCCCCGCAGGGGACAGGCTAGCAGGAAGCTGGGAACAGCAGTGGAGCCCAGACTTGAACCCAGGCCCTCTTGAATGAGATGTGGGTGTCTCCGACGGTGTCTTAACACTTTCCAAACGTCTTCCCAGAACACAAATTTCTAATGAAAATGTATGAAGCGGGCAGTATGAATCAAAGGATCTCAGAAGTGCCTGCTGTGGGTCAGGCCCTGTGCCAATAACTCCCATGCATGATCTCGTTTCTTATAACGTATAAAAATCATGGCTTAAGCAAGCAAGCAAGTTGCTCATCATTTGCAAAATCAGTTTGCCCTGTTCCCCCCCCCCCCCTTTTTTTTTTAAGATTTACTTACTGGCCGGTGCCACGGCTCACTAGGTTAATCCTCTGCCTGCGGCGCTGGTAGTCCGGGTTCTAGTCCCGGTTGGGGCGCCGGTTCTGTCCTGGTTGCCCCTCTTCCAGTCCAGCTCTCTGCTGTGGCCTGGGAGGGCAGTGGAAGATGACCCACATGGGCAATCAGGAGGAGACACCTGGCTCCTGGCTTCCACGCCAGCCATAGCAGCCATTTGGGGGGTGAACCAACGGAAGGAAGACCTTTCTGTTTCTCTCTCTCAAAAAAAAAAAAAAAAAGATTTACTTATTTATTTGAAAGTCAGAGTTACACAGAGAGAGAAGAGGCAGAGAGAGGTCTTCCATCCAATAGTTCACTCCTCAATTGGCTGCAACGGCCGGAGCTGTGCTGATCCGAAGTCAGGAGCTTCTTCTGGGTCTCCCATGCAGGTGCAGGGGCCCAAAGACTTGGGCCATCTACTACTGCTTTCCCAGGCCATAGCAGAGAGCTTGCTCGGAAGAGGAGCAGCCAGGACTGGAACCACCACCCACATGGGATGCCGGCACTTCAGCACAGGGCTTTAACCTGCTGCGCCACAGCGCCGGCCCCTGCCCCGTTTCTATAACACCCATGATTTCTCACTTTTCCTCAACCCTCCAATCCAAATTCTGGATGAATCCTTCTGAATTTATTTATGAATCCTCTCACTGCTGTCTTCAAAATCCATAGTAAATGTGTCCTCCTTTTCAAAGTCTACTGGTACTACTTTGGCAATGCTACCATCATTTCCTACTTGGTCAACTGATACAGCTTCCATGTTTCCATTGCCGCTCCTTTTCAATTCTACATACCAGAATTCCTGAACCAAAATGATGCTGTAAGTCGATAAATCAGTTAAAATTTCCCTTGCTTAAAACTTATCACGAGGGCTGATGCTGTGGCGTAGTAGGTTAAGCATCCGCCTGTGGCACCAGCATCCCATAAGGGTGCCGGTTTGAGTCCTGGCTGCTCCACTTCCGATCCAGCTCTCTGCTACAACCTCAGCAAGCAGCAGAAGATGGCCCAAGTGCTTGGGCCCCTGCACCCGTGTGGGAGACCAGCAAGAAGCTCTTGGCTTCAGCCTGGCTCAGCCCTGGCCATTGTGGCCATTTGGGCAGGGAACCAGTGGATGGAGACCCTCTCTCTCTCTCTCCCTCTGTCTGTAACTCTGCCTCTCAAGTAAATAAATTACTCTTTAAAAAAATAAAACTTAACATGGTAACCATTATGCATTGTAGTGGAAAACTTACGCATTGTTCCCAAATGCAAAAACTACACTGCTGCTTTTATGTCTACTGATCTGGCCCCCGCCCAGCTCTCAGACCACATTTTCTGTATTTCACCCACTCACGCATTCACCATGCTTCAGTCACCCTGGCATTCTTTCAGTTTTGAACACATAAAGCTTAGCCTGCCTCATGGCCTTTGTACTTGCCATTTCATATGCTTGGCTTTCTGCATCGTTCAACTCTACAGTCATTTTGCTCACAGGGGCCGCCTTCTCCCACTGTTTCTGACAGAAGGCAGTGATACAGTGGATTCTCTTGTTTGCTTTCTGTCATGACATTGATCGCTACTTGATATTGTTTACTTTCTTATGATTTATTACCTCTCTGTCCAACTAGAAAATATCAGGGAAAATTCATTACGAAAAAGAGAAAGAGCTCTGAAAAATCTTTACTGACAAGGGTGTTAAAGAAAAAGAAACACAAACCAAGATTCTTAGCTCAGCTTGTTCCATTCATTCATTCATTTTTACGTTGAAAAAGACATGGCCTTTGAACCTCTCTTTCCTTTAGCAACAAACAGGCAACTAAAGTGTCCCCTTGACATTTATAGATTTAATATTTATTGCTTCTGTTCTCGCCGGGAGAGCCCACAGGGCCACAACACAGCAACTTGTGGGTTGGCTGAGGTATGAATTGAGTTAGTGCCATGTAGCAAACAGTGAGTAAGCCTCACTCTTCTCAGCTATTATACGTCCTTATGACGAAGCAGTTATTTCTCTGAATTTAAAAAATGAAGGCTCTGGGGCCACCACTGTAACACAGCAGGTTAAGCTTCTGCTAGCTACACCAGCATCCCATATTGGAGTGCTGGCTTGAGTCCCAGCTGCTCTGCCTCCAATCCAGTTTCCTGCTAATGTGCCCCAGGGAAAGCGGGGGGAAGATGGCCCCTGCCATCCATGTGGGAGACTTGGATGAAGTTCCTGGCTATGGCCTGACTCAGACCCAGCCATTGTAGCCATTTGCGGAGTGAACCAGTAGATGAAGATCTATGTGTATGTGTGTTTGTGTCTTCTTCTCTCACTTTCTGCTTGAGAGAGCGAAAAAGAGAGAGACGGAGAGAATGCAGAGGGAGGAGGGAAGTTGGTTGGTTGGTTTAAAAAATGAAGCAGCTTAGGGGCTGGTACTGTGGCACAATGGATTAAAGCCCCAGCCTGCAGCACTGGCATCCCATATGGGTGCCTCTTTCAAATAAATAAAATAAATCTTTAAATGAAGAAGCTGAGCAAAAAAAAAATTGGTATTTAAAATTAGGAAATGTAAGAGTATCTTAGAATAAATCCTTCATGAATGTTGTTTTACTTCCCTTGAACCCATGCTTATACACTAAAGAAAGAGGACCACAGTCCAACTTCTTATTTTCTCCTTTTTTATTTTCACAGGCACTAAATTGGGCTACCAGGTTAGCCGAAGTGATTCCTTAAGAATGTCATGATTAACACCAAATGTTGTAATTCCAAAAAGGCTAATATTGATCCACAGCCATCATAAAAACTGGCCACAGAAAAATGCAGAAACCACTGTAGACATGTTAAGTAGCTGAGTCACTGTGGTTTTGGTTAAAGAGGAAAGGTTTTTATATTTAAAAATAAAGATATCCTCTTATCAGTGTTTAAAGCGTCCTGTGAGCTTTGGATAATACATGCTGTGTCACTGTCAGCTCCTTTAGGAAGGAGAAGGAAGTTAAGAAACCAAAACAACTGGAAACCCAGTACAGACAGAAGGGAATAGATGAATCCACGGACAAGGAGTAGAAGGAGAAATCTTCCATACTTCACATCCATACCATGAGCTGGAACTGTGCTCAGTGCTAGGTAGGATACAAAGCCAGCACACGATGTGTTCTCTGCCTGCAATGGCACTGTGGGACACAACAGAGGATACAGAGTGGGACAACTGGGACACTTTCAGGTGCTAATGTGCCCAGGAAGTAGATCTGAAGCCAGGCTACAAAGGTACATCCAAGGCTAGATTATGATGAAAATGGAATGCCAGAACGATGGCCCTTACCGTGTAACGCTATGGAGATAATTTAGAGGGGCATTAACCCGGTATCAGAGAGCACGATAACTCAAGAGAAGAGGAGACACTGACAAGCCGGAAAGCTCCTGCAGTAATCCAAATGTGAGAAAATAAGAACCTGCCTAGTGCGGTGGCCACAGAGTGAGAGGCACGCCTGAATCTGAGAAGCACCATAGAGGGAAACAGCTCCTCAGTGTTTCTGTGTGACTGTCCAACGTGCACATGGCTTAGTACACCTTTGTATATAGCTCATCGATACAACACAGCCAGAAAGATGCACTCTTTACCCAGCCAAGGGGCTGGATTGTCACAGAGGAAGGGAGCCCCCTGCTGAGTGAACACGAGGGTCTCTCAAAGTTCCTGACTTGAGGCACACAGTTGGTTTTAAAAATCACTTGATTCGGTCATTTCCCTGTAAGTCTAATTATTAGTAGAGATCAAGCCATACCACACCAAATCAGAGCAAGCAGAAGCTGATCTTGGATCACTATTCAATTACCTAGGGATACTCTGGTTATCAGTCCATGAGCCGTAAGTGAGAATAGCTAAGGTCTGGTAAGCTGCCTTCTCTACAAAGAACACTTTACAGCAACTTTCTTCCTTACAACTGAAGAAAGAACATGCATGGAGGGAGAGGAGACAGGAGGGGAAGGGAGGGGAGAGAAGGGAAGGAGGGAGGGAGGACAGGAGGGAGGGAGGGAGGAGTGAGGGAGGGAGGGAGGAGACAGAAAGACAGGCCCAGTCCACACATCCAACTGTTCCCCAGTACACAGCAGTACACAGGAAACACTGCTCAGTTTATCCTCCTCCATCCCTACTGTGCAGCCTTAATTAAAGAAGCCATCATCACAAGGCAGTTATAATCAAAACAGCCCAATACTGGTACAAAAACAGATGCTTAGACCAATGGAACAGAACAGAAATGCCAGAAATCAATCCAAGCATCTACAACCAACTTATCTTTGACAAAGGAGCTAAAACCAATCCCTGGAGCAAGGACAGTCTCTTCAACAAATGGTGCTGGGAAAACTGTATCTCCACATGCAGGAGTATGAAACAGGACCCCTCCTTACACCTTACATGAAAATCCACTCAAAATGGATTAAAGACCTAAACCTATGACCTGATACCATCAAATTACTAGAAAACACTGGGGAAACCCTGCAAGACATTGGCACAGGAAAAGTTCTTGGAAAAGACCCCAGAGGCACAGGCAATCAAAGCCGAAATCAACAAATGGGATTACATCAAATTGAGAAGCTTCTGTACTGCAAAAGAAACACTTAGGAAAGTGAAAAGGCAACTGACAGAATGGGAGAAATTATTTGCAAACAATGCAATTGATAAAGGATTAATATCTAGAATGTGTAGGCCGGTGCCGTGGCTTAACAGGCTAATCCTCCGCCTTGCGACGCCGGCACACCGGGTTCTAGTCCTGGTTGGGGTGCCGGATTCTATCCCGGTTGCCCCTCTTCCAGGCCAGCTCTCTGCTATGGCCCGGGAAGGCAGTGGAGGATGGCCCAAGTACTTGGGCCCTGCACCCACATGGGAGACCAGGAGAAGCACCTGGCTCCTGGCTTCGGATCAGCGAGATGAGCTGGCCACAGCGGCCATTGGAGGGTGAACCAACGGCAAAAAGGAAGACCTTTCTCTCTGTCTCTCTCTCTCACTATCCACTCTGCCTGTCAAAAAAAATTAATTAAAAAAAAGAAAGAAAAAATATCTAGAATGTGTAAAGAGGTTAAAAAACAACAACAACAACAACAACAACAACAAAACAAAAAAAACCTCCGCAACATCAAAACAACCAACCCAGTGACGAAAGTAGCCAAGGACATTTTTCAAAAGAGGAAAATCCAAAAACCTACCAATACATGAAAAAATGCTCAGGATCACTAGTCATCAGGGAAATGCAAATCAAAACTACAATGAGGTTTCACCTCATCCCAGTTAGAATGACTCTGTTACAGAAATCTATAAACAAATGCTACCCTAATCCACTGTTGGTGAGAATGTAAACTGGTAAAACCACTATGCAAGTCAGCTTGGGGATACCCCAGAAATCTGAATATAGACCTACCATATGACCCAGGCATCCCACTCCTGGGAATTTACCCAAGGGAAGTAAAATCAGCAAATAAAAGAATTATCTGCAGCTCCATATTTATTGCAGCTCAATTCACAATAATCAAGATGTGGAATCAACCTAAATGCCCATCAACTGAAGACTAGATAATGAAATTATGGGATATGTACTCTATGGAATACTACACAGTGGTAAAAAAAAGAAAAGAAATCCAGTCATTTGCAACAAAATGGATGAATCTGGAAAACATCATATACTTAGTGAAATAAGCCAGTCCCAAAGGGACAAATACCATATGTTCCCCTGCTGTGATAACTAAGAGAGCACCTAAAAGGTAATCTATAGAAGTGAAACTGACACTTTGAGAAGCAATGACTTGAACAGCCCTTTTCTTGACTGTTGAGGAATATTTTTTTCTTTTCTTTTTAATTAATGGAGAATGGGACTGGGAATGGGAGAGGGAGGAGGTTGTGAGGTGGGAGTGGGGGTGGAGGTGAGAGGGCAGGTATGATGGGAAGAATCACTATATTCCTAAAGTTGTACTTCTGAAATTTGTACTCATTAAATCAGTGGTTTCTTTGGGGGAAAAAAACAAAGAAACCATCATCATTTCTCCCTGGACTATTCTAATAAGCTAACTGGTCTTCCTACTGATTACCAGACTCTCTTAATTTCATTCTCACAGTCTCTAGAGCTATATCCCTGAGATACAATATCCGATCATGTAATTGAAGGCATCCACTGGGCCACACCCTAGAGAGCTCAAATGGTCCTGTTGCTGCTTTTAAATTTCATGTTGATTTACTTGAAAGTCAGAGAGAGAGAGAGAGAGAGAGAACTGAGCTTTCATACACTGATTCATTCCCCAAATGCCCACAGTAGCCAGGGCTGGGCCAGGTCAAAGCCAGGAAGCTGGGAACTCAATCTGAGTGTCCCACATGGGTGGCAGGGACCCAGCTTCCAGCCATCACGTTTTGGCTTCTAGGGTATGCATTAGCAAGAGGCTGACACCAGAAGCAGAGCTGGGACTGGACCCCAGATACTGTAATGTGGGTTCTCAAGTGATAGGGTCTTAACTGCTGCACCCGGTAACCGCCAAGTGTTTCTAAGGGAGCCTTCACTGCTTTAGCTCTCCAAGTACCAGGGTTAGCTCTGTCATTTTGCTCAGAAGTGAAAACACATTATTTTGTTTAAAGAATTCTTCAGCAGCAAGTGTGCTCAGCAAGAACTCTTGATTTCTTCTCCCTCTCCTAAAATTGCCTAAACATAGCATAAAACACCAAAACAACTATGATTACAATTATATATATACACACACACGGGTGTATGTGTGTGTGTGTGTGTGCGCACGAGAAAGATTTCTTTGTTTATCTGAAAGAATGAGTAGGAGTGTGAGAAGGAGAGAACGGAGATCTTCTATCTTATGGATCATCCCCGAATGCTCACACAGGTTAAATCTAGGAGCCAGGAGTTCCATCCAGGTCTTCCATGCAGGACCCAAGCACTTGGGCCCTCTTCTGATGCCTCCAGAGTGCATTAGCAGGAAGCTGGATCAGAAGCAGAGGAGCCAGGGTGCCATCTCAGGCACTCCCATATAAGATGCAATCAACCCAAGCATTAGCTTAACCTTTATACCACAACACTTGCCCCTACTACTATATTTATAGTTCCATTACTACTTATTTTACTAAAGGAATAGCTTTATGATATACTAACCTTAATATAAGAGCAAGACCTAATTCTCTATTTGAAAATCATTTAATGAAAATCCTGTATTTTGAAATACGGTAGTATATTCTTACCAAAAGAGGCACAGAAAGAAAAGAAATGCTACCAAGGACACAATGTCCTATCTGAAATATACTACCTTCCATTACTTTATAATTAAGGGCTCACTTAGACTTCAACGATTAAGAAGAAAAAGAACCGTGGCCTCCCTCCCAGGGTGGATGTGGAGATGCCCCAAGCAGGAGAGCACGCAGAACGTGTGAAGGCCCAGGAAGGAAGCAGCAGCTCCCACCCCCCGCCCCCCCCCGCCCCAGCCTCATCTCCAGTCTGCCCTCCCTTATGCCACTACGATTTGCTTTCCTGGCAGTCCAGTCTATCCTTGGCTCTGTACTCAGGCTCCTGATAGGCACCTTAGGCCAGCCTTGCTCAATGGTCCATGCTTGTTGTGGTTGCCTCCTTCAGTTCTGCTTCACTTTCAACCTTTCAACTACCTCGGGTAGATGTTCCCGTTAGCAGACCAGGACCTGCTGGGTCAGGCTTTCCTATTCCTCCCACAACAGGGGAGGGATTCAGACTGCTACGACATAAAGGAAAGGAATCTGAGAGATGATAACTATAATAAATTGACAACAGAATTCTGGAGAAGGGAAAAAGAGATGAAAGTAGTCAACTTCACAGTTATTCACATAAGAGGGGAAAATAGCAAAGATTATAAAAAAGACATTCAGTCATATCTCATTTATCAACAAAGAACTAATTTCAAGCTAAGGATTAACAGAGACTTGAATATGCTGTTGTAATTCTACTTTAGTATCTCATATATTAGGAATGAATTTAAATAATGAAGTCATTCGGTGAGGAACTGCCTCAGGAAGACCTAGGAATATATTTATAGTCCTTCTCTGGTACTCCCTCAAACCCACATCCCAGTCCACTGTACCCACAAGAAGGCTAATGTCTCCCATGATGCCAAATGCTACCCACACAGAAACGAAAAGCTGCCCCCAGACGAGAGAAATAAATGAAGAAGCTACTGCCACGGGGTTTCCTCCAAATTCCTTGAACAGCACTAAAGTAAAGCAGGCATTTAAAGGCCCTTACTTGAGAGGTGGGGGGCGAAGATGCTCCTTGGGACACCTGCATCCCACTTGGGAGTGTCTGGGTTTCAGTCCCAGTTCTGCTCCCAACTCTAGCTTCCTACCAATGTGCACCAGCAGGTGTTAGTTCAAGTAACTGAGTCCCTGCCATTCACATGAGAGACCTGGATTGAGTTCCTGGCTCCTGGCTCCAACCTCGTCCAGCCTGGGGCCCAGCTCTGGCCCAGCCCTGGCTTTTGCCAGCATTTGGTGCGTGAACCAGTGAACAGTACTCCCTGACAGCTAGCACTGTTTAGGATAACAATGTAACGCAATAACGTACACCAGAGAAAGGTAAGTGATGATAGAGGTGAGATGTGAGCTAACTTTGGAAAACTTCTCTAAAGGCGGTGTGCATGCAATGTCAACTGGAAGTGGAGCTCAAGGCCCACAGACTGACCTACTGGTGAAAGCTAAGGAAAGAACTCCTCCAAAGGGACCTAAAGAAGACAGGACTGTAGACGAGCAGAATCCTTCACCCCGTGGGTCATTAGGACTGCAGGTTATAAGTAGGCGGGAGCAGATCATGAAAGCTTCTTCTGTCCATCTCACCTCATTCTGCTTTCCTCAGCTACTGGAGTTTAGGACTCACGGGACTATGTTGCCATTGCCTCTAGCTACTAAAATGTTCAGGTCTCAAAATAAATGTATTGTAAAAACAATATTTTAATTTACATAGGGATAATTGGGTAAACTCTTTAAAAATTTTATTATTTATTTATTTGAAAGAGTTACACAGAGAAGAGAGGTAGAGAGAGAGAGAGAGAGAAAGGTCTTCCATCCAATGGTTCACTCCCCAATCAGCCGCAACGGCTGGAGCTGGGCTGATCTGAAGCCAGGAGCCAGGTACTTCTTCCTGGTCTCCCATGTAGGTGCAGGGGCCCAAGCACTTGGGCCATCTTCTACTGCTTTCCCAGGCCACAGAAGAGAGCTGGACTGGAAGAGGAGCAGCCAGGACTAGAACTGGTGCACATATGGGATGCTGGTGCTGCAGGGGGAGGATTAACCTACTGAGCATGGTGCCACCCCCTTGTATAGTATTAGTACCTTCCATGGAATCTTTCCATTTTTTTTCTCATGGCTTTTATTTTGTTATTTTCACACATCGCAGTATATATAAGGTGGCTTTAAAAATTCATGAAAAGGGGGCCAGCGTTGTGGCATAGCAGGTAAAGCCTCCACCTGCCGTGCCAGCATCCCAAATGGACACCGGTTCAAGTCCCAACTGCTCCATTTCTGATCCAGCTATCTGCTATGGCCTGAGAAAGCAGTAGAAGATGGCCCAAGTCCTTGGGTCCCTACACCTGCATGGAAGACCCAGAAGAAACTCCTGGCTCCCTGGCTTCAGATCAGCTCAGCTCTGGCCGCTGCAGCCATCTGAGGAGTGGAGAGGATAGAAGACCTCTCTCTCTCTCTCTCTGCCTCTCTCTCTCTGCCTCTCTTCTCTGTGTAACTCTTTCAAATAAATAAATAAATATTTAAAAAATTCATTAAAAATGTGTATTATGAAAAATACTATACATGGACTTCAAAAACGTTTTGCACCAAAAATAAACATCTTTTAATTTCATTTTACACCAATATTTTGTTATAAATCCCAAAACACATTGCTTTTTTTAAATAGAAAATTATATATTTAAATATTTAAATAATGAAAAATTAAAATCTTTTTAAAAAAAGAATTGTAGAGTTATAGGGAGAGAGGCAGAGACAGGGAAATTTTACATCCTGTGATTCACTGCCCAAATGGCTGCAATGGCCAGGAACAGCCAGGCCAAAGCCAGGAGCCTGGGACTCCATCCAGGTCTCCAAGGTGGGCTTCAGGGGCCCAAGCACTTGTGCCATCATCTGCTGCCTTCCCAGGTGCATTAGCAGGAACCTGGATTAGAAGTGGAGCAGCCAGGACTTGAACCAGGGGATGCCGATGTCACAAGCAGTGGCTTAACACCACAACATTGGCCCCAAATAAATAATTTTTTTTTAAAAGCCAAGATGACTTAATAATTATGCCTACAAGATATCTCTGGATCTCTGTTCTCAGAAGGAATTGATTGGAAGCAAAAAGACCCAAAGCCAACAAAATATTTTCCAAAATAAATCAAAGGCTAGCCTGGAAAATAAAAGCTTTCTTTAATCACCAAACAACCCTCAGGCTTCTAAATCTCCCTAGGTAGCAAGTACTGAAAACTGCAGCTTCCAATGACGTGTCTATCTAACATCAACCCTAGATATGACCACAGAGGACAAAGGACAATGTTGTAACTTCCAGCGACTAGAGCCAGTGGGCACCCAGATGGGCCAAGCAGGAAACCGCTGCTGTTACAGTAGGGAATCCGGAAACCCCCAGGATCGACTGACTGGGATTTCTTTCCCTCAGTTCCCTTTTCCGAAGGATGGCTTTGGTCGCTGTTCTACCTTTGTCCCACTTTTCTGCAGAGAACATGTCATCCAAGCCCTGAAAACAGGAAAGGGCATCATGCAAAATCCCTTGGCTGTGAGCAGAAGCAACTGAGCAGAGCCTTGCAGGGTTTCCCTTAGTGGGGAGTATCTGTGCGTGTGAATAAAAGCGATCCCAGCTGCTGCACGGCAGTAGGGCAACCACGACAGACCACGGCCTGTTCTCGTAAAAGACCTGCTGCTCCTTTCAGAGGTGTGAGACTTAGTACCAGAACCCAAGGCTCCTGAGCTATTTGCAACGGCTATATCCTGTATTTTCTTGTTCCCTTGCAGCTAAGTATGACCACAGACAAAATTTTTGTCAATGGAATGTGAATTAAAGTGATAATATGCAGCATTTTTGCGAAGGTGATTTCTTGTCTTCCACATTTGCTTGAGATTTTCCTGTTCCTGTAATGTAACTCAGATGAGGAACTCATCTAGTGGTAGCCATGTACATGAGAACAATATCTAGGGATGGTGGGACACACACATATATATAGAATTTGAGTCTCTGAGTGATCTCACGCAGCTGAGCTACGTGCCTTTCTGGGCCAATCCTTTTTTCTTTTTCTTTTCTTTCTTTCTTTCTTTATTTGACAGGTAGAGTTACAGACAGTAAGAAAGAGAGAGAGAGAAAGGTCTTCCTTCAGTTGGTTCACCCCCCAAGTGGCCACTACAGCTGATCTGAAGCCAGGAGCCAGGTGCTTCTCCTGGTCTCCCATGCGGGTGCAGGGGCCCAAGCACTTGGGCCATCCTCCACTGCTCTCCTGGGCCACAGCAGAGAGCTGGACTGGAAGAGGAGCAGCTGGGACTAGAACCCGGCGCCCATATGGGATGCCGGCACTGCAGGCGGAGGATTAACCAAGTGAGCCACGGCGCCAGCCCCCAGCCAATCCTCTTTTCCAAAGCCCGAGATCTGTAAAAATAAACTTTCTTCTTTAGACCACTGTGCTTTTTCACAGGTGCTCCTTTCTTGGTCCTTCTAAATTGAAATTTTAAAAAAATGTATTAATCAAGGTTACAAATGTCACAAGTAAATGATTTTGTTCTAAATTCATTTAGCTTTATCAAAACCAAATTCCCCTAGTCAATGGAAAGAATAAAGGAGAAAAAAGAGCAAGTCTATTAAAGTTTTGGGTTGTACTTCTAGAAAAAGTATATTTCAGCCTTTTCTCACTCTGCATAGACAAAACATCAAATAAATTTCTCTACGTTTCAGCTGAATTTCCCCTTACTGGTTATACTATTGTGATAATATCAATCCCATAGTGAGTCAAACTACCAACACTTAATTTAATGAACAAAATTAGTCTATTTCATGCTAAAAGCAATATTAGCAGCTCTTACAGCAGGAATCATAAAAGCTTATTGAGCGTTGACATTCGCTGACAAAAAGTCTCTTGATAATATCTTCATATGATCAGCACACACAAAGTGACTGGTCAAAGTAAACCGACGTTTGACTAAAGCATTGAACACCGTTCAGGGGTGATGCCAAGCAGACAGCCAGAACACAGAAATCAAACAATATTCCAGCCAGTCGAGAGCAGACAGTGAGTTCATTTTCATTAGCCTAAATTCAATCATTCGTTGACATTACAATGGCTTCGCTGCTCAGATCTGCTTCTGTCCTATTCAACTGGTGACATTTTTAATTGCGGAAACTGTCTTTGAACATGCCGCCTTCAGGCAACCTGAACAAAAGCCTTTCTTTTCTTCAGAGTACAATGTTGATGTAGATTTATGAAATGGAGGCTGACTTCACCACAAGTTAAGGATCTCCTGTTGTACAGTGTGAAAAAGCACAGGATTCTGAGTGACAGCAACGAGGTTTGAGTATCACAAGGGATAATAGTCTCTTCATTACAGAGTAACTGTAAGGTTTAGAACACACACACACACGCACAACTTACAGGTTAAGAACACTGGCTATGCAGTAAGACTGGCCATGATGATTTTGGTGTGTGATTTGCGTAACTGAATGACTTTAGTCAACTTTTCAAATTTCTCTAAGCCTTTGTCTCCTAATCTGTAAAATGGAGACATTGACCCATACCACCATATTAATACACTACTAACATAATACAATTATTATTAAAATTAGAGGTCACACATTATGCTACGTGAAATAAGCTAGCCACAAAAGGACAAATACTATATGAGTCTACTTACATGTGATAACTAGAGTGGTGAAATTCATAGAGATAGCAAGCAGCATGGTAGCTAAAAGGGGTTGGAAGGAGAAGGAGAATGGGACATAATGGCTTAATGGTACACTTTTAGTTTGGGAAGATGAAAAAGTTATGGAGACAGGTGCTAGTTGTAGTTGTACAACAATGTCAATGGATTAACATCAGTACACTATATACTTAAAATGGTTAAAATTAAATTTTACATATACTTTATTACAATAAAAATTAAAAAATTAAAGATCATGAATATTACGTTAAAAGTGCTTGGCACAGTGCCAGTTGCATTTTTTTAAAAAAATTTTCCAAACTATATATGCAGCAAGACTGACACAGGTATTTCTTACCTTTTTTAAAAATTTTTTTCCCTTAATTTTAGTTCCCACATACAGGGAGAATATGTAGTATTTGTCTTTCTTTGTATGGCTTATTTCACTCAACACAATGCTCTCCAATTGCATCCATTTTTTAATGCAAATGGTAGAATTTCGTTCTTTTTATAGCTGAATAATATTCATTATGTATACATAACACATTTTCTTTATCCATTTATCTGATGATAAACACCTTGATTAATTATAAGATTTGGCTACTGTGAACAGTGCTGCTATAAACATGGCAGTGCAGACACCAGGTACATTTGAAGTGCTAACTTATGATACATATTGTTCATTTGATTAAAGACTTAACATGAATTTGAGACTGCTATACAATTACCTATTATTGTCATGTTTTTACATAGATCCAACATATTACTTGCGTATCTAGAAACACCTGATGGAATGATCACTCTGCAGAGGTGTGAGCGCGGGGTACACATCCTCATGAAGGCCCCGAACACCAAGGATGACGTCAGAACTCGCACACGATCACATATAGCCAACTCAGAGCTGATGAGGAGTTCACAGCCAGGCTCTGTTCTAACGCGGCCTTTCAATCAGACTGGAAACAACTTCCTGCTATTCTTTTTTTCAATTATTGATTTACTTACTTGAGAGAGAGAGGCAGAGAGGAAACATTCTATCTTCTAGTTAACTCCCCAAGTGGCCCACGGCCAGGGCTCGGCCAGGTTTCTCAGAGGGGCTCGACCACTGGAGCCGTCACTGCAGCCTCTCAGGGTCTGCATTAGTAGGAAGCTGGAGTCCGGCCCCAGCGCCCAGGATCAAACCCAGGCACTCCGATACAGGACATGGGCATCGCCACCAACATTTTAACCCCCAGATAGTCCCACTTGTTCTTACTTTTAAATGACAGAATGTACTTTTGCTCCTAATTTTACTATATTACTCTGGAAACTCACAGAGATGATTCAGCAAAGTACTTAAGCAATGTGCTGGGGCTGGCACTGTGACGCAACGTGTTAAGCTGCGGCTTACAACTGGTATCCCGTGTCAAACACCAGTTCCAGTCTCAGCTGCT
Organism: Lepus europaeus; assembly: GCF_033115175.1. Classification (NCBI taxonomy): domain Eukaryota; kingdom Metazoa; phylum Chordata; class Mammalia; order Lagomorpha; family Leporidae; genus Lepus; species Lepus europaeus. The sequence goes on from NC_084831.1 coordinate 156,930,929, forward strand.
CTGCTTCAAATCCAGCTCAGTGCTATGTGCCTAGAAAGCAGGGGAGGCTGGCACAAGTACTTGGGGAGACTCCCACGGAGTTCTAGGCTTGTGGCTTCAGCCTGGCCCAGCTCCAGCCACTGCAGCCACGTGGCGAGTGAACCAGCAGATGGAAGACTTCTCTCACTCTTTCTTTCCCTCTGTGGCTTTGCCTTTTAAAGAAACAAATAAATCCCTTTATAAAACAAAAGCACAAATATGTTATCGTGAGACTTATCCAGTGCATAAAGCCCACAGGAGTTGTTTAAGACGTAAACACAAGAGAACCTCAAAAAGCTCATGGACAAATGGAATTAAAAGATGATGCAGGGACCACATTGTGGCACAGCAGGTTAAGCTGCTGCTTGGGACACCTGCATTCCAGGCTGAAGGTCCTGGGTTCAAGTCCCACCTCCCTTTCTGATCCAGCTTCCTGCTAATGCACACGCTGGAAGGCAGCAGATGATGGCACAAGTGCTGGGTCCCTGTCACCTAACTGGGAGACCCAGACAGAGTTCCTGGCTCCTGCTTTTGGCCTGGCCCAGCCTGACTGTTGTAGACATTTGGGGAGTGAACCACCACTAGCTGACATTCTCTCTCTCTCTCTCTTTCTCTCTTTCAAACAATAAAAAATAAAGATAACACAAGCAGGCATTAGACTCGTGGCTGAAACACCTGGGTTTGACTCCTGGCTCCAGCTCCTGATTCTAGCTGCCCACCAGTGCAGATCTGGGAGGCACCAGGTGATGGCTCAAGAAGCTGGGTTCCTGCTACCCACCTGGAAGAACTGGAATGAGTTCCCCTGGATCCTGGCTCTGGCTCTGGGTCCAGCCTGGCTATTGTGGGCATTTGGGGAAAGAACCAGAGAATAGGAACTCTGTGTTTTCTCTCTGCCTCTTGAATACATTTTTTTTACATTGAATACATTTTTTATATTGAATACATTTTAAAAAAGATAATTCAACAGTCTCATGAACTTCTTGAAGCCCCCTCATGTACACATATTTTCTCACAATACATACATGTACATATAGCAGAGATGAACTCAGTCCACATGACAAAAACTGAGAGATTTGGGGGCCGATGTTGTGGTATAGCAGGTAAAGTTGCCGCCTTCAATGCTGGTATCCCACATGGGCACTGGTTCTTCTGCGGGCTGCTCAACTACCTATCCCATTCTCTGCTGATGGCCTGAAAGAAGCTCCTGGCTCCTGGCTTTGTCCTGGCTCAGCCCTGGCCATTACTGCCACGTGGGGAGTGAATCAGCAGATGGAAGGCATCTCTCTCGCTCTTTCTCCTCTCTGACTTTCAAATAAATAAGTAAATTTTTCTAAGAAATTATTTTCTTTTTCTTAAGATTATTTATTTATTTGAAAGTCAGAGTTACACAGAGATAGAGAGAGAGGAAGAGAAAGAGAAAGAGGTCTTCCATCCGCTGGTTGACTCCCCAGTTGGCCCCAATGGCTGGAGCTGTTCCGATCCAAAGCCAGGAGCCGGGAGCTTCTTCCGGGTCTCCCACGTGGAGTGCAGGAGCCCAAACACTTGGGCCATCCTCTACTGCTTTCCTAGGGCATAGCAGAGAGCTGGATGGCAAGTGGAGCAGCCAGGACTAGAGCCAGTGCCCACATGGGATGCCGCCACTGCAAATGGCAGTTTTATCCTCCAAGCCACAGCTCCAGCCCCCAAGAAATTATTTTATTATCTCATTATTTTGTAAATGAGCAAATTAAATGTTAGGATGTTTAGGTGATTTGATTAAAATTTCACAATAGAGGTAGGCATTGTGGCAAAGAGGGTTAAGCTGCCTCCTGCAACACTGCCGTCCCATGTGGGCACTGGTTCAGGTCTTGGCTGCTTCTCTTCTAATCCAGCTCCCTGATAGTGCACCTGAGAAAGCAGTGGAAGACGGCCCAGGTCTTTGGCCCCTACACCCATGTGGGAGACCAGATGAGGCTTCTGGCTTTGGCCTGGCCCAGCCCCAACTGTTGCAGCCATTTGGAGAGTGAACCACAGGATGGAAGATTCTCTCTCTCTCTCTCTCTTTCTCTGTGGGTTTTCTTCTTTCTACACGTATCTCTGCCTTTCAGAAAAATAAGTCTTTTAAAACATTTTCACAGAAACTTAATGCCAGAAGTGTACTTAAAGCCCTTCAGACCCTCATCCTTTGCATCCTCCTTTGATGCACAACAGCAAAGACCTTGTCTCGCCCATTCTTCCTGTGCCTCTTTCCATGCTGCTCACCCTGTTAAAGTGCCCATTCTCTATTTAGCTGTCACCTTTGCAGAATCTCCCCTGGCCCCGTCCTGTCAGAGTAAGTGAGGCACCCTCCCTCTGACTCCCTAAGCTCCCCCGTCTACACATGCGCCTCTGCCCCTTAGCCTCAAGACAACTTGATGATGCATAATGGTATCTCTATATCCCCCCAACACACGCCCCCAGTCTGTCACATGAGTGACCTAACCAACCACCACAGGCTTCTCCAAAGAAAGATGGAGCAAAGACTTGGGGGGGGGAGGGGAGTTAGCCTTGGACATAAATACAGAATATACCTTCATTAAAGACAAGAGCAAAACAAAGGCTAAGATGGAGAGGTTTTCACAGAGAAACACTAAGTGTCAGAATTTGCCCATGACCATAGCTTTCTAGCTCACCCTGATGATATTCAAAGAAATCTTCAAAAATTGGTGATTGACTGACGTCGTAAAGGCTGCCTCCATGGTCTGCTTTATTAGAGACCAGGAGAAAGGAGGAGCAAGCTAGGCAAAAGGAACAACGTAAGGACAGGCAGAAGGCCAGTTAACGGCTGCTTTACATAGTGATGTCCATCAAGGAGACCCAACAAGGCCAGCCCACCCCAAATGGCACCTGTTTTCCATGTGAGGAGTCAGGACACTGGGCAAGCAGCTGTCATGACAGAACCAGCCTCTGTCAGCTCTGCCAAGAGCAAGGCCACTGGAAATGGAAGTGCCCTGGGGTTCGAAGGGCCCCTGGGTCGGAACTGCAGGCCCTGTTGGTCCAAAGCTAAACAACCCTTAGCTCTGCCCAGCTTCCAACTCTAATCATTGCTATGGAAGGGATGGCCTAGGGTCAGTGAACACCATAAATTTCCATGTAGAGACACTGCCTGTTCTGTACTAGCCTCCTGTTTAGACCAGTTCTCCTCCTAGTCCAGCCACGTAATGAGAGTCAACAGGGTGCCTTCCTTAAGGGGATTCACACCTCTCTTGTAACCTCTCTTCCAATACTCCACGGATAGGTCTGGGCCTCACACATACCTGGCCAGGCCCAAAAGCCTATCCAAATACTATTTAGTCTAAAAAGGCCCTCCTGTCAGTTCCTAAAGAGGAACAGCTAACTTAGATAGTCCTGCACCTATCTGGACAGGCCCTCACAGAGGACTTAAAGGACCTATCTCCTGAGGGAGGTGCAAAACAATCCAGAATGTAGATGACCCATTAGTCCATTTCTTTCCCCAACCTGAGATTCTGGTCTTGTGCATTAGCTAACACCCTTAATGTCCCAGCGGAATGCAGCTACCAGGCACCCAGGGGAAATCGTAGCTAATCTGCCAGAAAGTTAATTATTTAACCCTTACCCTCACCCATGGGGAGAGAAGACCAGCCCCAGAGAGGATACAGGCCTTGCAGCAAATTCCTATTTCTGCAACCTTAAGACAGTCCCGGCATTTCCCTAACAGGTTACAAATTCCTAGATACAAGGAAATAGCAAACTCCCTAAATCAGACTCTCAACAGTGAGCCAAAACAAGTTCCCTCCTGTGGAAAAACGAACAAGCAAACAAAGCACATCCCTTGAAAGACTGCTATGACTAGGGCGCCCATGACATAACTGCTAAAGCCAGTCCTTCAATACAGGCAGGCCCTAGACCTGCTACCTGCTGCCCAAGAATGTGCCCCACACTAGGGTCAAACTAGAAGGGTATGCATCATGTTCATGCTTTCCTGGACACAGCCAGACAACTCCAGGAAGGACCAGGTCAGACAAGGGTCGTGGAAATTCTGGCCACTGCCTCTCCTTGGCGACACAGCGTCCACAATCTTCCTGCTTCTCTGTGGACTACTATGTTTGAGTATCCTTGTTTGTTTTGTCTCTAACAGAAGACAAGCCACCCAGCTCCAGGTGCTTCCGAGATGGGGCTTCCAGCCCACCCCATAGGACAACATGCCCAGTCCTCTACACCGAGCAGGACCATGTTCTCCGAGGCCACCCTCCAACACCACAGGGCACACAGCAAGAGAACACCCATACCCAGCTCTGCGCCTGTTTGTCAGCTCCGAAGAAACTACAGAAGACGGATCTTCATCCATTTATCCCCACAAGATTATGGATGTTCTCTCTAGGGGAGAATGCTGGGTAGGAAGCTAGAAATTAGCTTGTGTGTGAGGGCCTGGGGAGGACGGCACCTGCAGACGCTCCCCTTGGAAGCAGCCCAGGATTTCACTGCAAAGCCCTGCCCAGACCCTGACACCTCTGCAGGTGGTCTCAGCCCTTCCCCCAAGGAGGGCTCCCAGGACAGTCCTCTCTCCTCAGCACAGGTGGGTGACCTGGCCTGCTAACAAGGAGCAGTACAGCCTTCACAGCCTCCTCCGAGGCAGGCACCCTGGGGGAGTCTCTGCCCAGTGCCAGGTGGGCTTCCAGTCTGACAGCACTGAGTAGTAAACCCTTGGGAGGAATTTTCTTTGTCCTGGAGGGGAAAGAGAAACCGCGGGAAGAACTGAACCCACCCCCTTAAAGCTGCAGTGTGCAGACAGACGGCATACTCTCAGCTCTCTGCTGAGCCGCCTGCCTGGCCTGCGACGTGCATTCTCTCCATTTAACTGTGTAACCTTGCTTCCCCCAGTCTGAGTGACTGGGCACTCTCTCTCTGACTCTGAGCCATCCATTCTGATGATGCCCTACCCTAATAAACATTGCCAGCCTGCTTATCACTGAGGAAAAAAAAAAAAAGAGGGAGAGAGTTTTAGGAAAAAAGGATAAAAGTTTGAATGCATTTATGTTGAGTACTTATTTTGCTCTCAAAAACAGGCCAAGAAGGAACTGGATTTTATTGTTCTCTCTCTGTCAAGTCACCTCTTATTGCTTAGAGTACATTAAGTTCAAATTAATTAATGGCTGCTTGGAACACGGTGTGTTGATTCAACTATCCCTTCCTTCCCGGTACTTCAGTCTGTCTCATGAGAAATGAATGATGAGAAATCGCTTCGACACATTCAGGTGCTACATAATACCCGGCACATGATGATAAACATTTTTTCTGATGTACATCCAATTCATAAAACATTATTTCTGAAACCTTAAAACTGAAATTTCTTGAATACCCTACGCTAGTTAGAAGAAAAGTATCTGTTTGGATTGTACCTTAAAACTAACCTTTCATCAAATGAACAATACTCTAGAGAACAATTAAAAACAAACAAATGAAATATTCAGACAACAAACGGTGTTGGAGGAAGAAATCGAAATAAAGGAACAGTTGCAGCCAGTGTTGTGGCCTAGTAGGTAAAGCTGGTGCCTGCAGCGCCGGCATCCCATATGAGTCCCTGTTCAAGTCCCGGCTGCTCCACTTCTGATCCCACTCCCTGCTGATGTGCCTGGGAAAGCAGCAGAAAACAGCCAAGACACTGGGCCTCTGCACTCACATGGGAGACTGGATGGGGCTCAGGGGTCCTAACTTCAGCCTGGCCCAGGCCCTGCCGCTTTGGCCATTTGGGGAGTGAACTAGCAAATGGAACATCTTTCTCTCCACCTCCCTCTAACTCCACCTTTCAAATAAATAAATCTTAAATAAAATAAAATAAAAAATACAATACCACAGAATTCAAAGTGCTACGTTAGTATAAACTACTTCCATAGCAAGAAATAGTGAATTACTGCCACCAAGAGGACAAAGGCATTCCTTCATGCACGTTACCAAACTAAATGAATGTGCAAAAATCACTGCAAGTCCCAAAGAACAAGTTTCCATTTTTTTAAATTTTAAGATTCCTAATTTTATAAGCCAAATGCTCACTGCAGAAATGTCACTCCTGACTTCAGTCCTTCCTTATGTCACCCTCTTTAAGCACAGCATCAGACACTTTGAACCCAAGCAGGTGCATCCAGACTAGGTAGGACAGAAATTCACTTTTTAATTTCAAGGCTTATTGTTCTTTACTTCTCTACCTGTAATGCTGCATGAGGTACAAAGAAGGCCTTGCTGAGAGCAGCAGGTAGAATGCTTAGGGCATGAGTTGGCTCCTCTTTCCAGTGACAGCAGAAGAGAGAAAGAGAATTATACTTTGCAATGCCAGAGGAATACTCATCTACCACCACGCTACTAAATAGCTGGTTTTTCACCCCTCAAATCAACCAGCTTTAACTCTGGAATTTGTTGTTGCTGTTGTTGATCTCTATTAAGTCCTTTTCTCCCTCCAGTGCCCTTCTGCTCATTTGAAGGTCCTCACCACGAATGAGGTGTGCCTCATAAATTTAAGTTTCGCAGTTCCAGCCACCCTAGTAATCCAATATGAATGAGCTGAACACAATGCACAGCCCATCCCAGGTGTCTTCCTTATCGCCCTTTTCAAAGAGCTCCTTGCTATGCCCAGGAACCCAGCAATAGTTCTCACCGGCCCCACTGAGCAGCTGCCACAATCCTACACAAGGAGCGTGGAGCTGCAGGAGCACCGAGCCAAAACAGACAAGTCAGTAATTGCCAGCAATGAAAATGACGGCTATCCGTTTTGTAAGCGTGACTGCGAAGCTTGCTCTAACTACGCATGTGTTTTCTTCCCCTTCTACTGCTCTCACTCCACTGTTTGGATAATTTAATTCTGAATGTTTGATCGCAATGTACAAGGTGCTTAGCTGCCTACAGGGATTACTTGGGAATTTAAAAAAATATTGATGCTTGTGTCCCACCATCCAGGAATCAGAAAATTTTAAAAGCTAATTCTAATGTTCTACGTGATTGCAATACAGTTAAGAGCTGTGTATCACACACAAGTGTACCCAACCTTCTGTTCTGGAACTGCTTGTGTCAGAATCCGATGTTGGGGGAAGGACCAGGAAGCACTCGGCAATGTCCACCGTAAAGAAGCTCCTTGGGATCTAGAGGACTCTGAAGTACACTAAGAGTTAAGAAACAGGGCTGCGGAACTGTAACACTGTAACGTTAGTGTGTGAGATTGCTCTTGTTCTTGTAGGTCAGTGGACATTTTTGCTGTTTTTGAGGGAGAGACAGGGAAGTGAAGACCCCTCACATACATAAATATTAATATACAAAGCGCTTCTCTCGTCCCAGGAGTCCTGAGCAGGGACTGGCAGGTGAGCTGGTCGATAACAGCAGAAGATCATAAAGTGCTGGAGTTATTAAATGTCTTGGAAAGGAATGACGGGACGTGACTTCAGCTGTAGCGAGGGCCCTGATCACACGAGCAGGAGCAGCGCGGCTCGTGAGAAAGCGGCCAGCCCAGCGGCAGCACGTCGAGCTGGAAGGATCTGACAAGGCCCCAGTGGTGAACATGAAAGACCATTTCTCCTATGGAATTTCAGACCAACTGCTGGAAGGAAGGTTCAGTGACACAGAAGCCAGGCCTACAGCAGCAAGCCACAGATACAAGAAAGAGATAATACAGTTAAGTATTTATATTCCATCTGACATACAAGTCAGAGGCACACAGCAACATGAAAAAAAAAAAACAATCAATACATTAGTATGGTAATGGAAAGTACCTAGTAGTTCCTACTTCTCATGTAATGTGAGATTCTTTGTTTCTAAGAGCAGAACACTAAAGGAATCAGGAACACATGAATAACCCCTCAGAAAACAATTTAAAAATTAAACAAGTAGATTACATAAACTCAAATGCACACAAAGATTCTTCTTTGAAAAATAATGTAGAACTAGAATTTCCTGCAGTTTCCTGTAGATTCCTAGTCTGAGCCACAGGGGTGACAGGTTAAAAATCAGATGCCAGAACATGGCAGAAGTCTTCCCAGAGTAAGGGAAAGGACTTCCTCACTCCATGTGCACAGCAACCTTGATGCTTGGTGAACACAATCCATTTCTATTACCAAATGAGGCGACAAGACAGCCATGGGTATGGGGGTGGGAGTGGTCACTGGGTATTGGAGCGAGCACTCAGGGGCAAAACTTGTCTGCAAGAAGGTAAATGAGATCAGAACACAACAGGGCTGCTTGTTCCTCTCCCTTTTATTCAACACTGCACTGGGGGTTCTACTCATGGTAACTGGGCATGAAGAAGAAATAAAAGGAGTTTAGAGGAGGAAGGAAGAAGTGAATCTCCACAGGATGACATGTATTGCATATAGAAAATCCTAGTAAATCCATACACACATGCACACACACGCTGGAACTGAAGATGAACTGGGCAAGACTGAAAGGTGTAAGATCATTACAGAAAAATCAATTGTATGTTAGATAACAGCAATGGCAACTGCAAATGAAATTAAGACAACAATTCCATCTACAATAGTGTCAAACAGAAAAAAATACATATGAATTTAACAAAAGAAGTACAGGCTTTCTAAACACTGAAAACTACAAAGCAGAATTGAAAGAAATTAAGGAACTAAATAAATGTAAAAACATCCTGTATTCATGGACTGGAAGACTACTGTTACTCTCCATTTGATATAAATATTCAATGCAAATGCTATTAAAATTCCACTGTCCCACTTGCAGAAATTGGCAAATTGATTCTAAAATCCACATGAAAATGCATGTGGGATCAAAACAACTTGAAAAAGAAGAGGGGTTGGGGCCAGCACTGTGGCACAGTGGGTTAATGCCCTGGCCTGAAGCGCCGGCAGCCCATATGGGCGCTGGTTCTAGTCCCAGCTGCTCCTCTTCTGATGCATCTCTCTGCTATGGCCTGGGAAAGCAGTAAAAGATGACCCAAGTCCTTGGGCCCCTGCACCCATGTGGGAGACCTGGAAGAAGTTCCTGGCTCCTGGCTTTGGATCAGAATAGCTCTGGCCATTGCGGCCATCTGGGGAGTGAACCAGCAGATGGAAGACCTCTCTCTCTGTCTCTACCTCTCTCTAACTCTGTCTTTCAAATAAATAAAAATTAATTTAAAAAAAGAAGAAAAAGGAAAAGAAGAGGGGTTAAGCTGTCGCCTCCAACACGGTTCACGTCCTGGCTCCACTTCAGATCCAGCTCTCTGCTGTGGCCTGGGAAAGCAGAGGAAGATGGCCCAAGTCCTTAGGCCCCTGACAGCCACGTGGGAGACCCAGAAGTGGTTCCTGGCATGGGCTTTGACCTGGCCCAGCCCTGGCTGTTGTGGCCAACTGGAGAATAAACCAGCCTTTGGAAGACCTTTCTGCCTTTCTCTGTAACTCTTTGAAATAAAATAAACAAATCTTAAAAAAAAAAAAAAAAAACAAAGTTGGAGGACTCCTCTGTTCTGACTACAAACTTACTAATCAAGATGGTATGGTGTAGATAGTAAGGACAGACACATGTATCAACGGAAATAAAACCATGTGTTTATTGCCAACTGATATTTGATGAGAATGCCCAGCCATTCACTGGGGAAAGAACAGTCTTTTCAGGGAAGACTAACCCACGGGCTGAAGAACGATGTGGCATTATTGGTTTATTAGGGATGCCTTAAAAAACAACCATGGCCGGCGCCGCGGCTCACTAGGCTAATCCTCCGCCTTGCGGCGCCGGCACACCGGGTTCTAGTCCCAGTCGGGGCACCGATCCTGTCCCGGTTGCCCCTCTTCCAGGCCAGCTCTCTGCTGTGGCCAGGGAGTGCAGTGGAGGATGGCCCAAGTCCTTGGGCCCTGCACCCCATGGGAGACCAGGAGAAGCACCTGGCTCCTGCCATCGGAACAGCGCGGTGCGCTGGCCACAGCGCGCCTACCGTGGCGGCCATTGGAGGGTGAACCAACGGCAAAAAGGAAGACCTTTCTCTCTGTCTCCCTTTACTGTCCACTCTGCCTGTCAAAAAAAAAAACAAAAAACAAAAAACAAAAAACAAAACAAAAAAAAAAAAAACCATGGACTGGGAGACTTAAACAACAGCAGTAGACGTCTGATATTAAAGCGTCAGTGAGGCTGGCTTCTTCCTGAGGCTCACTACCTTGCTTTTAAAGTCTACCTACTTAGTTCTCATTGAAAAGCAGACTGACAGAAAGAGACAGATAGAAAGAGATCTTTCATCCTCTGGTTTACACCTCAAGCGCCTCCAACAGCTAGGGCTGAGCCAGTTCCAAGCCAGAAGCTAGGAATTTCTTCCATCTGCTGGTTCACTCCCCAGTTGGCTGCAATGGCCAGAGCTGCGCTGATCCAAAGCCAGGAGCCAGGAGCTTCTTCTGGGTTTCCCAGGTGGGTCAGGGGCCCAAAGGCTTGGGCCATCTCCTACTGCTTTCCCAGGGCATAGCAGAGAGCTGGATCGGAAGTGGAGTAGCTGGGACTCGAACTGGCACCCATGTGGGATGCCAGCACTGCAGGCGGCAGCTCTACCTGCGACGCCACAGCGCTGCCCTAGTCCCAGTTATTTAGTATTGCTAAAGCTGCCTGTGCTTGGAGGGGGTCTTGTCCAAGGAGCTGTCACATACACCAACGTTTGGAGTGTTTCTGCTACATTTTCTTCCAGCAACTTTATAATCTCAGGTGTCAAATTTGGATCTTTGAGCCAACTTGAGTGGATTTTTGTATTTGGTGAGCTATGGATCTACTTTCATTCTTCCACATGTATAAATCCAATTTTGCCAGCACCATTTGTTGAAGAGACTACCTATACTCCATACTATGGTCTGAGCACTTTTGTCAAAAATCAGCTGGCTGTACGTATGTGATTAATCTCCGGGCTCTGTATTCTGTTCCATCCATCCATGTATCAGCTGTCAGTACCCTGCTATTTTCATTAGTATGGCATTGTACTATACTTTGAAGTCAGGTGTTGTGACTTTCCAGATTTATTTTTCTTGTTCAAGGTCACTTTGGCTATTCTGGGGTTTTTGTGATTCCATATGAATTTTAGGGTTGCTTTTTCTAGTTCTGTAAAGAATGGCATTGGTATTTTGATAGGGATTGCACTGAATCTGTAGATTGCTTTAGGTAGTATAATCATTTTTTAAAAAAGATTTATTTTTTTATTTGAAAGTCAGAGTTACGCAGAGAGAGAGAGAGAGAGGGAGGGAGAGAGAGAGAGAGAGAGAGGTCATCCATCCGCTGGTTGACTCCTCAATTGGTCGCAATGGCTGGAGCTGCGCCAATCTGAAGCCAGGAGCCAGCAGCTTCTCCTGGGTCTCCCATGCGGGTGCAGGGGCCCAAGCACTTGAGCCATCCTCTACTGCTTTTCCAGGCCATAGCAGAGAGCTGGATCGGAAGAGGAGGAGCCGGGACTCAAACCAGTGCCTATTTGGGATGCCGGCGCTTCAGGGCAGGGCGTTAACCCACTGTGCCACAGCGCCGGCCCCAGGTAGTATAAACATTTTAATGATACTGATTCTTCCAACCCTTGAGCAAGGAATATCTTTCCATTTTTTTTTTGAGATCTTGATGATTTGTTTCATCAATGTTTGATAGTTTTCACTGTAGAGATCTTTTACTTCTTTGGTTAAATTTATTCCTAAATATTTAAATTTTTTTGTGGCTACTGTGAATGGAATTTCTTTCTTGATTTCAATTTCTGTGAGTTCATCATTAGCAAACAAAAAAGCTAACCTGCAACTTTACTGGATTTGCTTATCAATTCTAACAGCTTCCTGGTGGGGTGTTAAGGGTTTTCCATGTACAACATCATCTGCAAACATGGATAAGCTGACTTCCTGTTTTCCAATTTTGATTCCTGTTATTTCTTTCTTTTCCCTAATTGCTTCCAGTACTTCCAGTATTATATTGACAAAGAGTGACAAAGGCGGACATTAAATTGCATTTTAATAAAAATAAAATAAAAACACTGTGGACAAGAGCAATTAATTTCAAAGGTTTTATAAAGCAAGGGAAGGCCAGGTATGTGGTACAATGGTTAAGTTGCTGCTTAAGATGTTCTATCACATATCAGAACGCTTGGCTGAAGTCCCACCTCCTCCACTTCTGATCCAGGTTTCTATCAATGTATACCTTGCAGGGCAGCAAGTGATGACTCAAGAATTTGGGAAACCTGGCCCAGCTCTGGCTGTTATAGGCATTTGGGGAGTAAACCCATGGATGGAAGAGTATTTCTCTCTCTCTCTCTCTCTCTCTCTCTCTCTCTCTCTCTCTCTTTCTACCTGCCTTTTAAATATAATGAAAATTATTTTGTAAAAAAGCAAGAGTTTTGAATTGAAAATAAGCTTCTATCCTTACAAGATTCTTATTCACATACATATATTAAGAAATGAGGGCAGGGGCTGGCTCTGTGGCACAGTGGGAAAAGCTACCACCAGCAATGCTGGTATCCCATATGGGCGCTGGTTTGAGCCCAGATGCTTTACTTCTGACCCAGCTCCCTGCTAATGTTCCTGGGAAAGCAGGAGAAGATGGCCCAAGTATTTGGGCCCCTGCACCCACATGGGAGATCCAGAAGAAGCTCCTGGCTCCTTCGGCGTTGCCCAACCCAGGCTGTCTCTCGCTGTCTCTCCATCTCTCTCTCTGTAACTCTGTCTTTCAAAAAAAAAGTGTTTTCAAAAAGAAGGGAAAATGGAGCTTGTGTATTCTTATTTTGATTGTCAAGCAAAGTCAGTTATTCAATAAGTGTTTATTAAGCACCTACTCTGTCACATACTCGACTATTTGGGCATAACCACGCACAGGTTAACTACAAACATCAGCCCCCAGCCATTTAATCATGAATGAATCCCAGGTGAAGCCAGGGCTGCCAAGCAGATGTACTGTGCACAAGGGAAGCCTGCAGGTTTGCTGTGCTATGTAAGTCTGAGGGAAGTGGGGAGGTACAGAGGTCCTTCCAAGGCAGGGATGCTAAAGCTGAATTAGAAATCAGCCCACTGATGAGAGGGAGAAAGAACATCCACGGTGGAGAAAAGCAGCACAGGTGAAGGCTGTGGTGGAAGAGAGACTGGCATGCTGGGAAAACCGGAAACAGTTTCATACGGCTTGACTGAGTGTGCAAGTGAGCGGGAGGCAGGGAGTGTTGAGAATGAGAGGTAAGCCGGGGAAGAGCATGAACACGTGGACTATCTCAGAAACCTAGCGCTTTATCCTGAGGGCAACGGGAGGCCACTGCAGGACTGGACGAGTGGGGCAAGTTTCTCTCGCGCCATGCCTGCGGCTCTTCCTTACCCACTGCTGGTTTCAGGGGCTTCTTGTTCGTCCACATCCAGGCACACTCTCTGCAGAGCGCTCCATTACCGCCTTCCAGTCTTCGGCCAGCTCTCACCCTCTGAGTGGGGCCTATCTTTTTGTTTGCTTGATTTTGGTTTTGATTTTAAAGATTTTTTTTTTATTGGAAGGCAGAGTGACAAAGGTAGGAAAGGGGGGGAGAGAGAGAGAGAGAGACAGACAGACAGACACCTTCCATCCGCTGGTTCACTCCTGAAGGCCGGGACTTGCACTGCTGCTCTGATGTGGGATGCAGCATCTCAAACAGTGGCTTAACCCACTGCACCACAGCCCAGCCCAGCGGAGGGCTGTATGGAATACTCTATTTAGTAGTGCGACCCACCCCTAACCAGCGGAGGGCTGTATGGAATACTCTATTTAGTAGCGCGACCCACCCCTAGCCAGCGGAGGGCCGTGTGGAGTACTCTGTTTAGTAGCGCGACCCACCCCTAGCCAGCGGAGGGCCGTGTGGAGTACTCTGTTTAGTTGCGCGACCCACCCCTAGCCAGCGGAGGGCCGTGTGGAATACTCTGTTTAGTAGCGCGACCCACCCCTAGCCAGCGGAGGGCCGTGTGGAGTACTCTGTTTAGTAGCGCGACCCACCCCTAGCCAGCGGAGGGCCGTGTGGAGTACTCCGTTTAGTAGTGCGACCCACCCCTAGCCAGCGGAGGGCTGTGTGGAATACTCTAGTAGTGCGACCCACCCCTAGCCAGCGGAGGGCTGTGTGGAATACTCTAGTAGTGCGACCCACCCCTAGCCAGCGGAGGGCTGTGTGGAATACTCTATTTAGTAGCGCGACCCACCCCTAGCCAGCGGAGGGCCGTGTGGAATACTCTATTTAGTAGCGCGACCCACCCCTAGCCAGCGGAGGGCCGTGTGGAATACTCTATTTAGTAGCGCGACCCACCCCTAACCAGCGGAGGGCCGTGTGGAATACTCTATTTAGTAGCGCGACCCACCCCTAGCCAGCGGAGGGCCGTGTGGAGTACTCCGTTTAGTAGCGCGACCCACCCCTAGCCCCTTTATTCCACTGAGTTTTCTTTCTTCCCTGTATTTAACTTCTAATAAACTATATTGACATATTTCATATGCCTTTTTAAAACTGTCTTCTGTATGCTCCATGGAGGCAAGTATCTTTGTTAACTCAGTTCACTGATACATTCAACACATAGAATGCATTGGTCCCTGAATAGGTACTTGGCAAATGTTGTTGAATGATGAATAATACAATCTGTTTTAAAAAGATTATGCTGTTGGCACTATGGGAATGGCCTAGAAAATGGTCAAAAGCACATGGAAGGAAGACATCAGCCACTTCTCTCCGATCTACTGGTAACATTCAAACCCAAGTCACCATTTTCTTTCATCTATCACACCGGAGACACTGGCCTTGTCTTTGTAAGCAATACAAGCTCTCCAGGCCTTTACAGGAGTTTCTTCTTCATAGGAAGCTCATTCCCCAGATATTGTCAGAACTGGCTCCTTCTTTTCTTTCTTTCTTCCTTCCTTTTTTTTTTTTAAATTTATTTGACAGGTAGAATTTAGGTAGAGTTATAGACAGTGAGAGACAGAGAGAAAGGTCTTCCTTCCATTGGTTCACTCCCCAAATGGCCGCTAATGGCTGGCGCTGAGCTGATCCGAAGCCAGGAGCCAGGTGCTTCTTCCTGGTCTCCCATGCAGGTGCAGGGGCCCAAGCACTTGGGCCATCCTCCACTGCCTTCCCAGACCACAGCAGAGAGCTGGACTGGAAGAGGGGCAACTGGGACTAGAACCGGCGCCCATATGGGATGCCGGTGCTGCAGGCGGAGGATTAACTAAGTGAGCCACGGCGCTGGCCCATCCTTCTTTTCTTTCAGTTTTCAGCTCCAGTAATCACCCCACAGAGCACTTTCACTCACATTCAATCCACCAAAGGGAATCCCCTTCTCCACTCTGCCTCAAATCATTCTCTTTCAAAAACTACAGAAAGTTCTAAAACCATATTCTTGTATTTGTTTAATTACTATCCTTCTTTCATTAGAATGTAAGCTTCAAGGCAGCAGGGTCTTTCCTGACCACTGCTTCATCTCCAGTGCCGACAATGGTGTCTGGCACTGGGCAGGTGTTCAAAGTTGGTACGGAAAGAGGTCACCGCGACAGTCCAGATCAGAGAGTCAGCAGCCTGATCTACCCAAGTGGGAGTGGGAGAAAAAGGGGAGGAGTCAAAAAGTCCCTAGCAGAGTAGTGCATGGACTGTGGCTGCTGAGGGGAATTAAGAGGAGAGGAGAGTTGAGGATGGCTCCTAAAGTTCTGGTCTGAGCAGTGCCTTATGAAGGAGTCCAGCGCATTTGGGAGAGCGTTCGTTCATGTTCACTTTTGGATTTGATGTGCCTGTGATGCATCCACGCAGACAAGCAAGTGTCTTATCCAAAGTGCTTGGGAGGAGAAGTGTTTCATCTTTTGGGTTTTTGTAGTGCTATACAACATTTTAATGCTGCCTCTGACCTGTCATATGAGGTCAGGCGGGAAACTTTCCACTTGTGGTGTCATGCCAAAGATTTCTGGATTTTGCAGCATTTCTGACTCAACCTGTATTTGGGTCTGGGCTAAATATAAAGGTGTGAGTGTTAGCATTTACTGATGAAAAGATGGGAATGAAGAGGATCAGGAAGGGAGAAGCTGCAATGGAGTACCCAGGAGTTGGAGTTTTGTGGAACTCCAAAATAATGGCTAGGAAAAAAGGGGTGGGCAAAGGAAAATAAGGGGCGGCAGAAAGGGAGATAGAAGACAAAAGCCAAGGGGCCGGCACTGCGGAACAGAGGGTTAAGCCATCACCTGTGACCCCAGCATCCCATGTGGGTGTCTGTTCGAGTCCTGGCTGCTCTACTTCTGATCTAGCTCCCTGCTAATGAGCCTGGGAAAGCATCGGAAGATGGCCAAGTGTTTGGGCGCCAGTCACCCACACGGAATTGCTGAATGAGGTCATTGGCTCTTGACTTTGGCCTGGCCCAACCCTGGCTATTGAAGCCATCTGGGGAGTGAACCAATGGATGGAATATTTCTCTGTCTCTCCCTCTCTAATAGTTCTGTATTTCAAGTAAATAAATGAACCTCAAAAAGAATCCAAGAGAAGTTGCTTCAAAAACAGAATAAAGGAAATGTTACATCATTAATGGAAAGATGTCCATAAGATTTTATCAGAGATTTACCAAAACCATTTCAATGGATTGGTGAGTAAAAAGCTGTACTAGAGAGAAATGAAAAGCCAAAACCACCAAAGACACACTTCAGAGCTTGTAGATGATACAGACCACCACCCTCCCCCAAGCTAAGAGAAGGCTCATTTTTCCAAAATAAAGACAGGATCGGCCGGCGCCGCGGCTCACTAGGCCAATCCTCCGCCTTGCGGCGCCGGCACACCGGGTTCTAGTCCCGGTCGGGGCACCGATCCTGTCCTGGTTGCCCCTCTTCCAGGCCAGCTTTCTGCTGTGGCCAGGGAGTGCAGTGGAGGATGGCCCAAGTCCTTGGGCCCTGCACCCCATGGGAGACCAGGAGAAGCACCTGGCTCCTGCCATCGGATCAGTGCGGTGCGGCGGCCATTGGAGGGTGAACCAACGGCAAAAGGAAGACCTTTCTCTCTATCTCCCTCTACTGTCCACTCTGCCTGTAAAAAAAAAAAAAAAAACCAACCAACCAACCAAACAAAAAAAGACAGGATCCACTGGCTTTGCTTAAAAAACAAAAGCTGGCCGTTTCTAAACAAAAGAATTCTGCAGTTTAAAACCGTCTGATGAGGCACTGGGCACTGCAGGACAGCAGGATTTATTGCTGCGAAGGATACCCCACAGCCTGCACTGGAGCGCCGCTTTGAGTCCTGACTACTTGGCATCTGATCCAGCTCCTGCTCATGTGCCTGGAAGACAGCAGATGATAGCCAAGTACTTGGGTTTCTGCCACTGCATGGGAAGTGAAGCAGTGGATGGGAGATCTCTCTCTCTCTGCCTCTCTTTATCACTCTGCATTTCAAATAAACCAATCATTAAAAAAAAAAAAACCTGTCTGAAGAGTTTTATCTTAGCAATGAAACAAACATATAATATTAATTTTAAATGAAATTTATTTATTTATTTACTGGCAGAGCAAGAGAAGAGAGAGACAGAGAAAGAGAGAAATATTCCATGCAATGGTTCACTCCCCAAAGGGCTGCGACTACCAGGGCTAACCCAGGCAGAATCGTAACCCAGAATCCAGGAACTCCATCCTCATTTCCCACATGGGTGCAGGGGCCCAAGGAGTTGTGCTAATGTCCCAGGCACATTAGCAGGAAGGTTGATTGGAAGCAGAGCCGCCAGACTCACACAGCACTCCTGTATGGGATACTGGTGTTGTAAGCATCGGGTCAACATGCTATGCCACATTGCTGGCCCCAATAATTCCTTTTAAAACTGCTTAGCAATACAATTTTCTTCAATGTTCATAAGAGTGCTTATTTAGAGATTCTGCTGTTTTCAAGATTATGGAGGAAATGCACTTTGATATCGCTGGTAAAGAGCTATTTTATAACAGATATAAAAAACTGAAATGTAATTACATTTCAACCCAGCAATTCCCTTTCTGGAAATTTACTTAAGTAAGTATGCAATGATGAAAGTCCAAGGATGTTTGTTACAGCCTAGTTTAATATGAAAATATGGAAACTAACACTACATAAAAATTAAATTGGTTAAATAAATTATGGTACATACAACAGGATCACAAAGTCATTAAAAAGGATATGAGAATTCTGTGAATAGTAATAGTACCTGGACCTACTATAGCACTTACTGAGTTCAAGGCCCCAATCACGAATTGGCTCATTAAGTCAACAATCCTATGACAGGGCCATCACTAATATCCCTGATTTTAAAAATGGGAAGACTATAATTTATTAAAATCATTAGCTAAATGGCTCAAAACAGGGTTTGTTGATTTTTTTCAAGTAATTTATATATTAAAATAGATTCTCAGGGTCACAGCAAATGCATAATACTTACTACAACACAATTCTCATGTTAATGTGATATTAATACAAAGAACAGATTTAATGTGGTTCACGGATAGGGAAGGCATTCTGGGAAGGCTGTAATTTTGCATCTGAGAATTTAGAAAATTGAATATGATAGGAAAATATCAGAACGTTGTTGGACTTCCTTACATTCACATTGTGGTCTGGTACTGTTCTTTATCTGATTATGTAATACTCTCTTCATTTAGCCATTCTGAAAGTTGCATTCCAGCCCTACTGAGAGGGCATACATATTGAGATGTTTTTTATTTTTATTATGAAAGAAAAAAATAAAAGATCAGATTCATCATGTCATTAAATGATATAAACATAAACAAACATGTTACTTCATTTTAAATACTTTCCTAACTTCCAAAATAACTTTTGGCATAAGAACTGTTCAGTTATAAACACAAAATGATTTAATGAATAAAATGCATTTTATAAATATAATGAAAAGTAAATGCTAACTAGAATGAAAGATGAGGCACCTCACCCACTTTTTTTTTTTTCCTCACCCACTTCTAGGCTTGCAGTGGGTCCATGCTATTCTATGCATTTGCTTAGAATCAAGGAATGTTAATGGTTAAGTTTTACACTTCGTGTTTCTGTGTGGGTGCAAACTGATGAAATCTTTACCTAGTATATACTGAATCGATCTTCTGTATATAAAAATAGAAAATGAAAAAAAAAACTTGGTGTTAAATTGGAAATTGCATAGAAAATTAATCAATTCTTAAAAAAATATCATGTAGGAGCTCTGTCCTTAATGTGCTGTACATTGTGATTTAATGCTATAACTAGTACTCCATCAGTATTTTTCACTTGGTGTTGCTATGTGAGTGCAAATGTTGAAATCTTTACTTAATATATACTAAACTGATCTTCTGTATATAAAGAGAATTGAAAATGAATCTTGATGTGAATGGAAGGGGAGAGGGAGTGGGAAAGGGGAAGGTTGCGAGTGGGAGGGAAGTTATGGGAGGGGGAAGCCATTGTAATCCATAAGCTGTACTTTGGAAATTTATATTCATTAAATAAAAGTTAAAAAAAAAAGAATCAAGACTGCAAATACACCAAGAGGCCCTGCCCAGCTATCTAGACATTATCTTTGGAGGTCTGAAGAATGCTAGGGGGCCTGGAACACCCTCTGAGTTACCTTGCAAATAACAATAGCAACCATAATAATGACAGAAATATTCATTAGGCAGCAAAATTTTCTAGTCACTATTCTAAGTGCTTTTATATATAGTCTTATTTAATTCATATAATAATTCCACAAATTAATTTTTATCCTCTTAAGACCCAAGCTCTGAGCACATAAGAGTATCTTGCCAAAGGCCACAAAGCAGAGCTAAAATGGAACCCAGTCTGTCTGAGTCTTGCGTCTAACTTTCAGCACTACGTTCCAGTGGGGAACAGTAAGCCTGGCCTTTTTTAAACAAGGCAATTATCCCCTCCAATAACACAATGCCTTTTTTGACTGAAAAGCAAAAGCCAACTGGGTTTTTTCACCAACTCTGCAGAAAATGTCTTGCTGTTACCACACTGGTAAAGCTATAGTGATATGTTGATATACAATCCAACACAGTAATTATAATTGAATTCTAAAGTGTCTCATAAATTTCCAGCTATCGGTGAAAGAACTGCAAATTAAAAATAGAGCAGTTTCTTTTTAGTCAGTACATTACACTACCTTTTCGATAATTCAATTACATGTTTAGGTACTTCTGGAGATGTTATTATGATGAGAAGTATCTGAAGAAAAATGCAGGCATCACTTTGACAGAAAACAGGTTTTAACTTTTTCTCATTTTATCCAACTTGTATGAATGAACATACCTGTTATGATACTGAAAGAAGTGCTGTGACAGCAAGTTTAAATGGATTTTAAGAAAAACAAATTGCAAATACAGAACACAAGAGGAGAAAGGAGGGAGGGAACCACGAGTTTCTCAGAGCAGTTGTCCTCTCTGTGTTCACGAACTAGAATCACAACGGGCTGCAAGTGATCCCTCCAGCCCCAAGAGCAGAGGTAAGAACGTCTGGTGACTTAAGGCAAAAACAGACCTACCTTTAGGAGAGCCAGGGCTACATGAAAGATGATGTTCAAACCCTGAAACAGAGAAAGAGTGCAAAAATCAGCATTGCCACATGTCCCTATTTTATCAAGGACTTTCCCAAAATCTTTAACATAGCTCCGAGTTGCTCTCATCTTCATGTACAAGAATTAGGCCACGAACCTGCTTTTAAAAAAGGTAATCTCCTTCTCTGAGAGGTTTTTATAAATTTTCAAAGTTTAAATTCTGATTATTAATTCACATGAAGTTATTGTTTTTACAAGAAAAAAATTTTATTCAATGCATTTCTGGATTATTTACATGCATAAGTCTTGTGAAGTTCCAACTCCTTGCTCAAGATGGTTGAATGATGCAGAAGGCTAATTAGGGACTGGAGATCAGAGGTTGAAACACCAGCTGAGTAGCCACGTCCTATACAGAGCATCACGTCCCCTATCAGAGCGCCACGTCCCCTATCAGAGCGCCACGTCCCCTATCAGAGCGCCACGTCCCGTATCAGAGCGCCACGTCCCCTATCAGAGCGCCACGTCCCGTATCAGAGCGCCACGTCCCCTATCAGAGCGCCACGTCCCATATCAGAGCGCCACGTCCCGTATCAGAGCGCCACGTCCCGTATCAGAGCGCCACGTCCCCTATCAGAGCGCCACGTCCTCTATCAGAGCACCACGTCCCCTATCAGAGCGCCACGTCTCGTATCAGACCGCCATGTCCCCTATCAGAGCACCACGTCCCCTATCAGAGCGCCACGTCCTCTATCAGAGCACCACATCCCCTATCAGAGCACCACGTCTCGTATCAGAGCACCACGTCCTCTATCAGAGTGCCACGTCCCCTATCAGAGCACCACGTCCTCTATCAGAGCGCCACGTCCCCTATCAGAGCGCCACGTCCCGTATCAGAGCGCCACGTCCCCTATCAGAGCGCCACGTCTCGTATCAGACCGCCATGTCCCCTATCAGAGCACCACGTCCCCTATCAGAGCGCCACGTCCTCTATCAGAGCACCACATCCCCTGTCAGAGCACCACGTCTCGTATCAGAGCACCACGTCCTCTATCAGAGCGCCACGTCCCCTATCAGAGCACCACGTCCTCTATCAGAGCGCCACGTCCCCTATCAGAGCGCCACGTCCCGTATCAGAGCGCCACGTCCCGTATCAGAGCGCCACGTCCCCTATCAGAGCGCCACGTCCTCTATCAGAGCACCACGTCCCCTATCAGAGCGCCACGTCTCGTATCAGACCGCCATGTCCCCTATCAGAGCACCACGTCCCCTATCAGAGCGCCACATCCTCTATCAGAGCGCCACATCCTCTATCAGAGCGCCACGTCCTCTATCAGAGCACCACGTCTCGTATCAGAGCACCACGTCCTCTATCAGAGCACCATGTCCCGTATCAGAGCGCCACGTCCCCTATCAGAGCGCCACGTCCTCTATCAGAGCACCACGTCCCCTATCAGAGCGCCACGTCTCGTATCAGACCGCCATGTCCCCTATCAGAGCACCACGTCCCCTATCAGAGCGCCACGTCCTCTATCAGAGCGCCACGTCCTCTATCAGAGCACCATGTCCCCTATCAGAGCGCCACGTCCTCTATCAGAGCACCATGTCTCGTATCAGAGCGCCACGTCCCCTATCAGAGCGCCGCGTCCCCTATCAGAGCGCCACGTCCCCTATCAGAGCACCTACGTTTGATACCTGGCTCTGGCTCCTGCCTTCCTTGTCCTGCTAGGGCAGACTCTGTGAGGCAGAGGACACCGTCTATGTAATTGAACTCCTGTCACCTCCATGGGAGACCTGGACTGAGTTCCTGCACCCCCAGCCCCCCGTTGCGGACATCTGGGGAATGAAGCAGAGTGTGGGAGCATGCTCTGTCTCTCTGTGCCTGTCATAAGTAAATATTTTAAAAATTACTGACTGAAATTCTTGATCTT
This sequence comes from Lepus europaeus, assembly GCF_033115175.1. Taxonomy (NCBI): domain Eukaryota; kingdom Metazoa; phylum Chordata; class Mammalia; order Lagomorpha; family Leporidae; genus Lepus; species Lepus europaeus. Next base: position 156,953,283 of record NC_084831.1, read on the forward strand.
AGTCCAGATATCTGGTTGATGCTATTTGATTGCCAGGGGGAGAAACGAGGACACAAAACAAAACAAGACCACATGGGTTCCTGATGAGTGGGACAGACTATATAAGGGCCTTGCAAGTATCACGCTGGATTTATACTACAACTGTTTTAGTGTTTTACTGCTTGCTTTCAAGTATTAGTTACACAATGAGAGGTGGGCTCTAGGGGCTATCTGTCAGACTTCTTTTTCCTTGTTTCCTAAAAATCAGAGCAATATTTCTTTAGGAAAAACAAACAGCTTTTTAACAAGCCATATTGGAGCTGAATTTTAGACTCCTCGTTCAGCTCAATGAGTCTGGAGAGACACAGGGAATCTTTTATGTTCAAGAAAATAGGAACAGAAATAAGCTAGCATGGAATTTGCAGTTTTCTTGCCATGCAAGTCATTATACTAAGAGCCTTAGAAAGTATGAGTTGACACCTTCTGTTTGTCTAAGGTTCTATTCAATGGGTCTTCTTCATCTTGGTCACAATCATAATCTATTAGCTTTTTTAATATGGAACTATACCAAACATATTATACAAAGAACTTTTTTAGACTTATTTATTTGAAAGTCAGACTTGCAGAGAGAGAGAGAGAGAGAGAGAGAGAGAGAGAATATTCCATTCAGTGATTCACTCCCCAAATTGCTGCAATGGCCAGAGCTGGGCCAGGCTGAAGCCAGGAGCTAGGAGCTACATCTGGGGCTACCACATGGTTGGTCAGGGGCCCAAACACTTGGGCCATCTTCCACTGCCTTTCCCAGGCCATTAGCAGGGAGCTGGTTCAAAAGTGAACCAGCCAGGGCATGAACTGTCATCTGTATGGGATGCCGGTGGTGTGGGTGGTGGCTTTACCCTCTATACCACAACACAAGTTCCACAAAGAACTTCTCTCTCTCTCTCTCTCTCTCTCTCTTTTTAGTTTTTACTTAATGGATGTATTTTTTCATAGATACAACTTTAGGAATATAGTGGTTATTTCCCTCATGCTTCCCCCTACTTCTCCCCTGCTAGCTGTCATTCCACCTCCTTCTCCCTCTCCCATCTCCTTCTTCATTATGGTTCACTTCTAGTTTGATTTTACATACAGAGGACCAACTCCATGTTAAGCATAGATTTCAACAGTTTGCATCCACACACACACACACACACACAACATACAGAGTACAGTTTGGGAACAAAATTTGCAGTCGATTCTCATAGTACAACTCATTAGGGATGGAGGTCCTACATGGGGAGTAAGTGCACAGTGACTTATGCTGTTCCTTTAACAACTAACACTCTTATTTGTGACGTCAGTGGTCACCTGAGGCTCTTGCCATGGGCTGCCAAGGCTATGGAAGCCTTCTGTGACCACAGACTCCATCGGTATTTGGACACAGCCATAAGCAAAGTGGATGTTCTCTTCTCCCTTCAGAGAAGAGTGTCTCCTTCCACAAAGAACTTCTAATAGAAGATTTTTCTGCTTCCAAAATCAGAAATGGTAATTAGAGTACATTTGTGCTATGATTTGCTAATGTAATCTTTCATACTTAGCTACAAAAAATATGACATAATGGTGGAAAGAATTAATGATAAATCCCAAATCATTTTTTTTTAACTGTTTGGTTCTGAAAAACCCGAGGGACCCTTACTCTGGTGTTTGGTGTGCTTTATGGCGAGTGTGGCTAAGAGCTAATTGCAGATCTCTTGCTTCTGTACACATCAGCTTTGCTTGCTAACACTTGGGGGTAAGAATGTTGCCAACTAAAAACAAGGAACTGGGCCTGAGAACAACAAAACCGGGCCTGATCTCAGGCAGGTTTCACAGACGCCCTTCCCAGATGTTCCACCGAGATTAACGGGCATTCCGAGAAAACAGCCCCTTACCCCCGCCCGGGGCAGCCACTCCCCATCTAAAAGGACCCAATGAGTACCCATGGTAACCTTTAAACTAGCCAATCAAGCCAAACCCCGCAAAATATGTTAATCCTGTGGTTTTTGCCTTTAAAAAAATGCTTGTAACTGCTGCTCGGGGCTTCTCTTCACCTCTGGTGACAGGATGCCCATTTGCGCAAACGCCTAATAAAAATCCTCTTGCTTTTGCATCTACCGTCTGGAGTTTGGGTCTTTGGGCGACTACCCGAGCGCATTGGATTCCCAAACTTGGGGTCCTTCAGTTCTGAGCAAACCAAGACAGGCAATGACTCATTTTTTAGGATTTATTTTTTATTTATTTGAAAGGCAGCATTACAGAAAGAGGAGGAGAGAGAAAGAAAGGCTGGTTCACTCTTCAAATGGCCGCAATGCCTGGGGCTAGGCCAGGCTGGAGCCTGGAGCCTGGAGCTTCTTCTGGGTCTCCCATGTGGGTTAGGGGTCCAAGCACTTGGGCTATCTTCTGTTTCTTTCCCAGGAACATTAGCAAGGAGCCGGATCAGAAGTAGAGCAGCTGAGACTTGAATTGGCATCCATATGGGATGCTGGTATTGCAGGTGAAGGCATAATCTACAATGTCGCAACACCAGCCCCACCCCTAATCTTTGGCTGGCTAAAATATAAAACCCAATGTTTTTGGTTTTGGGGTTTATTCAGTTAATTCTTTTAGAAACCAAAATTAGGGGCAGGTGTTTGGTGTAGAGTGTAAGATGCTGGCTAAGATGCCCACATCTCACTTGGGAGTTCCGGGTTCAAGGGCGAGATTCCAGCTTCCTGCTAATGTGGACGCTGGGAAGCAGCAAGCTATGGCTCAAGTCACTGGGTTCCTGCCACCCACGAAGGAGACCTATATTGATTTCCTGGCTCCTTGCTTCAGCCTATAACTATGACTAAAGTGAACACATTTTCTTTGCTCTATGTATTCTCTTTAACAAAAGTTACTTGTGACTAATCAACAGATACACAATGCTTGTGTAAGAATTCCAGAGAGCAACTTCTGGGAAACGGCTAGAGTTTTTTGAGACTTCAAATAAGGAAGGAATTTGCAACCCCCAAGCCCAATGCCAAAGGGCCCACCACCTGCTCAAGAATTTACAACTATCACCTGTGACCAGCCGAGCCTTAGACCCAAGGGACACCAATCAGCTCCCCAATCTTCCAAGCTCCTCCATCCATTTCCTCCTCTAAAAAGTTCTCCTAATATGAGCAGGTAGCTAGTAAGGACAGAGCTGAGGTCGCCAGCCCTCCCTATAACCCTGCCTACTTCTCACAACCACCCTCATTTCGCACTTCAGAAAACTGCTATTTCTACAAAAGCACTAACCAGAATGGGTGCTAGCTGAAAATACCCAACAAGGCTACTGACCATGTACCCATGGCAGCCCATAGCCAATTATAACAACATTATAAAAAATTACCCAGGAGGACACTCTCATTCCCATCATGCACCTGATGTCATGATCTTTTTTAAAAAGATTTACTTTTTTATTTATTTGAAAGACAGAGTTACACAAAGAGCAGAGAGAGAGAGAGAGAGAGAGAGAGAGAGATCTTCCATCTGCTGGTTCACTCCCCAAATGGCTAGACCAGCCCAAAGCCAGTAACCAGGAGCTTCCTTTGGGTCTCCCATGTGGGTGCAGGGGCCCAAGGACTTAGGCCATCTCCCACTGCTGTCCCAGGCACATTAGCAGGGAGCTGGACTGGAAGTGGAGCAGCCGGTCTTGAACTGGCTCCCATATGGAATGCTGGTATAGCAGGCCCCTGAGTGGGGAGCTGGGTTGGAAGTAGAGCAGCCAGGTTGGGAACTGGTGCCCATACGTGACGCCGGTGTCACAGGGAGAGGCTTAGCCTGCCATGACACAATGCTGACACACTTCTGAGACTTCCAAATAGGTAAGGAAGAGGGCAGCAAACACGGACCCAAACATCACCCCTCCAGATATGTAAGCCATGCACCAAACACCATCTCCTACAAATATTTAATTCCTCTAGATTTTAGAAAGGGATAACCTTGAACCTCACTGGGCACAGCTCACTCTCAAGCATGCCTGCACTCCCTCACCAGTGTGTACTTTCACTTTACAAATAAGTCCCGTTCCTCTGCTATACCTTCTTTGAGTTTCATCCTTGTATCCCTTCCTGCAGAGACAAGAATCCGGACACAGTCACTTAAACAACACTTTCTGAGACTGAAGTGTCTGTCTGTCTTCCAAGACTGGATCTTGGATATAAACCTGATACTCCTTGCATCAACTCCTGTCTGGTAAATAATCCTTCAGATCTGGGATAAAGCAAGCAATTAGCTAGATTAGGGCCACCAGCTAGAAGCCACACCTTCCCCAACCTATGTAATCCTGTCAGTCCAATGACTCCTTCCCCAGGATATAGCTCCCCTCACCTGGGACCTGGGGGTGGCACCAAGTAACCACGCCCCTTTCCAACCTCCTAAGAGGCTGGCAATGGAGAGGGGTTCTCTCTTCCCAAGGACTCAGAGGAGCAAGGTAGTGGAACGTTCTCTGTCTCTGTCTCTCATCTCTTCTCTTCCAGGCCCACTCTATTGGTGAACAATGCCCAGGTGTGTGTGGGATTCCCTTTGGATGCTGTGCTTGTGCCTGGAATAGGGACTTTAGACCTCACTCCGCCCACAACACTTCCCCTGAGGAGCAGGCCCTGGTTCTCTGGCTTTAAGCCAGACACAGGCCCAGCCATTGTGGATATTAAGGTAGCTGGGCAGATGTTAGCTTATGCATGTAAGATGGGCTGAAGAAAATGAGAAGCTTTAATGAAAAATAAATTTATGTGCAATGGGATGAGGAAACAAGTCTTCAAAGCAGGACCCAGCCTCTGGTCCGAGTCCTCTAGCCCAAGGTGTCCTTGGGAATGACAGCTGGCCGGACAAGGTTCTCATCACTAGATTGAAGGGGTCATTTGGTTCTCCAACAGATAACAACCCTAATAGCCAGTATGGTCTACAGGGGTTTGTTTAGGGGAATTCCACACCCAAGCATCCCCACCCACACTTTCCCAGAAGAGTGAGGAGGGGAGAAGAAGGGGGGTGCCCATACTCCTGTCCGGGAAATCCTTAGTCTGAGAACAGCCTGGGCTCTCAGTGTAAGTTTGGTCCCAATGGAAATTTAGTGTGCAAAATACTTTCTTCCCCCAAAAGTTATCTTTAGCAGGATCAAAAGTGCCAGCCCTACTTCCTTAGGAATCTCCGATCTGAGAATAGCAAGGGAGTGGTGACTCCACCCTCTGAACTCCCCATTCACTGTGAAACACATTAGGTGCCCTACCTTGTGATGGCTCTTTTGTCTTGCACTGAGCAAGCCAGACAGGGTGAACAGGTTGCAAATCAGGTCACTTGATGGGCTTCTGTCCTTGCCTTGTAACTGAACACAACCTGATTGTCAAGTTGTTTTTTTCTCCAAAACTGTGCTTAGAAACCCCACTACACCCAGCCCCTTTGGGTTCTGCCTCTCTTGGAGGCCCCCTCCACCCCTCTCTGACTGGTGGTCTCTGACTCTCATAAATCTCACTTTTAATCTTTGCTTTGTCCACTTGGAAATTCTTCCACGTGAGATAAAGAACTGGGGTAATATTTTCTCCGCCACTGTTTCACCTGTAACATTAACCCTTCACTGAGACGCCAGCCGGGTCTGTCAGGTAAAGCAATTTCTGCCTCTTCACTTACATGGGCATTTGGGGCAGGGGTGAACCAGAGATGGGGGCTCTCATGCTCTCTCTCACTCTCTGCCTTGCAAATAAAAATATGTAAAATAAACTTTTTTTTTTTTTTTTTGTAAATAGAAAAAACCAAAAGCAGTAGGAAGTAAAAGTAATCAGGCCAGGAGACAAAAGCAGATTGATACAGTTCATCGCCACACCAATTAATGATCTTCAACTAGTTGTAATCACACTTGCTAACTAGAAAAATCAAAGATTATATTTTAAAGACTTATTTATTTATTTGAGAGGTAGAGTTACAGACAAAGAGACGGAGAGACATAAGGGATTATTCTATACTTAAAACGTAGGTTAGAATTAAACCAAAATTTGCTTTCCTAATATAAATTCCACTAGCTATGGCCCACCTCCCAAAACTTGCAGGCCAAGACCAAACAGACCTGATACTCTGCCCCTCTCTCATTCTGTCCACCTCCACAACACCACTGCTAGTTGACAATGGATTCTCACAGCCTGAACACTTAGTCCCTGCCCACAGGACTGAATCCCATGTGTCTTCAATCACTGCTCAAAATGTAGGTCCCTCGTCTCCCGTTCTCAAATCTTCATAATGCTTTGGGGCTTTCTTCCAAGCCAGTTTCCCACGCTTCTCCCCAAGACTTTTCACATTATTCCTTGAACTCCACCCCATGTACAACCAACACTGCTGTTTGCTCGGAACCCGTTGTCAAACATTCCCCCACTCTCCTTGCTTCCACAGGAAGAATGACATCTCATGGATTCTCCTAAATGCTATTTCAGAATATGAATGTGACTAGTTTTGGGTTACATCTGTACAGATGTATTAGCAGGCTAGGATAACACTTCCAGCCTCCTGGTGTCTAGCTGAATGACATTTTCACCAAATAGCGCTAGATCAATGTAGTAGGTGCTTATTTGATAATTGAATGCTTGAACTATACTATACTAGCTGTCCCAAATATCGAGGGGTTCCTTATCTCCCCTCTAGTCCCGACTAGATCAACTGACAGAATCATCATCAACTTACAGTAAGAACTCTTTCCTTAATTATCTCAAGGTCAAACTATTAGACAACTGAGTTATGAAAAACACAAGAACTCACATTTTTAAAAGTACTGATTTCTAAATAGCCAGAATAGCTCCCACAAACATCATGAAAAAGATTGCAGTTCATCTTTTTATTTTATATTTTTATTTTCTACTTCTAAATGATTTGGTGATATGATTTTTACGAGTTTATAGACAGAAGTAGTAACTTACAAAGTATGTGCCAATGGATTTAATAACAATTGTCAGAAGTAAAATATTAAATCTGACAGAAATAGAAGATTTTATATATAATTTATTATATATATTTATATATTTTATATATATATATATGACTCATTTATTTGACAGGCAGAGGGTGACAGGGAGTCAGAGGGAGACTTTCCATCCACTGCTTTACTCCCCAAATGGCCACAATGGTTGGGACTGGGCCAGGCTGAAGCGAGGACCCCAGAACTCCATCTGGATCTCCTACATAGGTGGCAGGGGCCGAAGCACGTGGATCATCTTCTGCTGCTTTTCCTGGCGCACTGGCAGGGAGCTTGATGGGAAATGTGGCAGCCAGGCCTTTGTCAAACCCAGGCACTCAATATTAAACACCAGTGTTGCAAGAACTGACTTAATGCTGGTCCCAGAAGATAAATATTTTCTAAAAACTACAAAATGCCACTTGGGGGAGCCAATAGCTTTACAATAATTATCAACAAGCTACTAATGGCATTAATAATATTGTCGTTATCAATAATGATAATCCAGTTGAATTAATTAATATTTATATTAGTTAAAATGATATGCTTAATAAGAGAGAACATGGGGCCTGCCCTGTGGTGTAGAGTGTAAAGCCGCTGTCTACAGTGCCGGCATCCCTTATGGGCACCAGTTTGAGTCCTGGCTGCTCCTCTTCCAATCCAGCTGTCTGCCATGGCCTGGGATAGCAGTAGAAGATGGCTCAAGTCCTTGGGCCCCTGCACCCGCATGGGAGACCCGGAAGAAGCTTCTGGCTCCTGGCTTCAGATTGACGCAGCTCCGGCCGTTGAGGTCAACTGGGGAGCGAACCACCATATGGAAGAGCTCTCTTGCGCTCTCTCGCGCTCTCTCTCTCTCTCTCTCCCCGCCTCTGCCTCTACCTCTCCGTAACTCTTTCAAATAAATAAACAAATCATTAAAAAATAAAAAGAAGAGAGAATAATGTATGTCTTAAATAAAAAGCAGATAATCTGGGCTGGTGCTGTGGTTTAGGAGATTAATCTGCCACCTACAGGGCCAGCATCCCACAGAGGTGCCACTTCCTGTCCCAACTGTGTCACTTCCCATCCAGCTCCCTGCCATGGCCTGGGAAAGCAGCGGAAGATGGCTCAAGTCCTTGGGCTCCTGTCATCCATATGAGAGACCCGAAAGAAACTCCTGCCTCCTGGCTTCTATCTGGCCCAGCCCCAGCCATTGAGGCCATTTGGGAGGTGAACCAGTGGATGGAAGATCTCTTTCTCTCTCTCTCTCTCTCTCTCTCTTTCTGTGTATCTCTTTCAAATAATTCTTACAAAAAAGCAGATTTTTTTTTTACATTTGAAAACTAAAGAATGTAACTTTCAACTACTAGAAAAATTTATATTTCTGAATTCTTTAAATGAATTCCAAGTAATAATGTATTATTGTTTCTGCTTATATGGAGTTCAAGACATTATAAAAATCAGGAAAAGGAGACTTCACAAGCTTCAAACTAAAGTAGAACAGAGTGACAGGCTACGGAAATAATGGGATACTTTCAGACCTCTTAGTTTTTGGAAATCAGGAGAAATCTTTTTCTATCAAGTTCTTTCTTTCACTACAAAATGTATCCTAATTAATTAACAGGATAATAAAGAAGCAATTTTAGTTTGCTGTTTATTAGTCTGCTTTGAAAGGCGACAAAGCAACAGAGATGGAAAGGCAAAGATCTCCTTTCCACTGGTTCACTTCTCAAGTGCCTGCAACGGCTGGAGCTGGGCTAGGCTGAAGCCAGGAGGCAGGAACTCCTAAATTCCATTGTACACACAAAGAAATCAAAATTTCAAGAAATCAAAGTAAATTTCCTAAGGCTACACAGTAAATGCAGATCTAGGACTTTAACATAAATAAGTCATACTCCAAACCAGGAAGTTCAAGAAGATAGCGCAATATGTTTCTGTTTCTCTTCCCATCACATAAGCCTTTTAGAGAAGATGGTTCAGTGAAATAGCAAATGAGTGAATAAATCCTTTATCTTGGACATTATTTAATGTGTCCTCCAATTCCTAAACAATTAAAGCAATTCCTTCCACTTAACAGCAAAAACACTTTGTGAGCAGAGAGCAGAAAAAGAACAAATAGGTGACTTCTTCCAAAACCAAGTTCTGTGATTTGTCTTCGTAAGAAAACACCTGCAAAAAAGGAGCTGCCCAGCTTGCAGGATATGAGGCAACAACCAGGCAGCTCGCTGTGGAAAGGAAGGGTCACCACTCTGCTCCAGTGACAACAGAGATCACCTCTGTGCGCGTGCAGAAGTGACTCCCTAACTGATTTGGAATCCAGTCACCGTTCGGCAGCAGCTCTGCTGTAAAGAACACCTACAAGTAATTGCCCCGAACTGAACAATCGCTCCCCAGGGCAGATGGAGGTGTTCCTGGGTGGGTCAACAGCTGAGCACCCACAATCTTGCATAAAGCAAAGGCTGACAGTACAGCACTCCCTGCAACAAAGGCACGAAACACTTTGGCTCTGATGAGCAGGCAACCGTGGGTTCAGAGGGAGCTGACAGATTGCATGAGAAATTGTCAGAAGCGACGGTGACAGCGCTGAGAACAAAGGCTGACATGGTAGTGTCAGAAAGTGCCAAATGTGCACCAGAAGCTGGTCCTCGGGGACCGAAAGAAAAGGGAACTGAACAGTACACGGACAGGGAAATCCTGCCAGCCAGCGCGAGAAGCTATCAAAGCCACAGGCGCCGAGGGGAATGGAGCCAGCCCAGGGACAAGCTAGAGGAAGTGGGGTGCTGCTGACTCTGACCTGTCCAGGATGGGCAGACCACCCCAGCACGAGTGCAGAACCAAACGAGACAGCACGGAAACAGCCCCTTAAAGCAACTGAGCATTTGAGATGCATGTGATAAATGCCAGCCGTGATGCTAGGTTCAACATCACATATGTATTTATGTTTTATATGTTATACACATGTATTACACTTTGTCTTTTCAGCAGCTTCATGGCTACCGTTTTAGAGATGAGGAAATGGAGGCTGAGACACCACATTATTAGTCAGTGGTAAAGCCAAGACAAGAGCTAGGCCTGCCAGGTTAAAAAAAGCCACGCTTTCTAATTCCCTTTGAACTGTTTATCCAGGGAGACCGTGGCTGATGGGTTAAAGACGGACACAATTTTTGAGACCTCTCCCATTGAGAGATGGGGTCTACGTCCTCCCCTCTGTATCTGGGCAGACGATGCTACAGCTTTGACCTTAGGATACCGTGGAAGTGACACCGGGCCTCCTTCTGTGTGTCTCGGCCGTAAGAGACTGACAGCCCCCATGGTCCATCCCTTGCAGCGTTCACTCTTCCAAGGGAGGTGACACACAAGAACAATTACACTTAGACCCAGATACTCTGAGAAGCCAGGCCCCAACAAGAGGGGTTCCAAGACCAGATACCATCAGTAAGGAAGAAGGACCAACAAGCCCCAGGGTGCTGGATCTGTGAGAGAAGTCAGCCTGGGAGCGAATCTGGTGGTCCAGCTGATGCCGCACGGATCGACAATGACCTAAGTACAGTTGGATCCTTCCAAACTCCTGACTTGTGAGACTGTGAACAAAATAAATGGCTATTTTTAAAGACAATTTTTATTCATTTTGAAATAATTTCAGGCTTAGGAAACCTTGCAAAAACAGTAGCAAGAATTCCTGCATATCCTTCACTCGGTTTCAGCAACTGCTGACATCCTGTATAATCAAAACCCAGACATCAGTATGAAAACTGCGCCCAAGCCTCATGGATGTTCCTGTCGGGCCCAGGATGCAGTCCTGGGTCCTGCACTAAGTTTGGCCATCTGCTCTGTCTTCTTCCACCTGCGACAGTTTTCAGTCTTTATCTTCCAGGGCCCTTGACCTTTTGGAAAGAGCTGGCCAGTCATTTTATAGAATGTCCCTCAACGTGATTTGTCTTGTGCTAACTTGTGCTGAAATTCAGACTACACACTTCTGACAGAACCACCACAGAAGTGATGCTGTGCCCTCTACCTTCCTACCTACCTACCTACATACATACATACATCCTATCAGGAGGCTGTGCTACACCTGTATATCTCACGAAAACCAGAAAACCATTGCCGTAACCCTACCTAGTTTTGGTGTAGCTCTTTATGCATAACAAGTTATCAGGTAACAAGGAGAGAATTGCTTTGGCTTCTCTTTGGTAAATTTCTTACTTCTCTGATCTGTAAATTACTTTTTTTTTCAAAGAAGGAAGGTGAAAGTGGGTATTACTGGGTAAATTCAAAGGAGCAAATGCTAGCTGCTTATAGTGAAAGATTCTAAAGTACGAATATGGTAACATTTGAGTCCCAAAGCCTTTCGCTTCACTATGCTTCTCCCATTTTAAGCTCTTGCTAAAAGTTCTATCTTTTAGGATGGCTACATAGTGGAGGTTCATGGAGTAAGGAGGACAAGCTTGGGTATTTAGTTTTTGTTTCTGAATGGCCACTAGGGGTCAGGATTGCAGCACTGAAAAACCAAGCAACAGCTTCCAAGAAAAAAGGGTTTCACTAACCTTCACAGTAAGTAGCCTTGCATACAAATTCATTTAGTCATGCTGTTTTAAAACCCTCAGGGCTCAGCCCTGTCCATGTCCACCACTAATGTAGGAACATAATCCAAAATACACATAAAAACTGAATGATCCCACCCTCCTTTCCCTCGAGTTTTATTAGATATCTTCCAGTCTTATTAGTGATTCTTTATTATACATTTTTTCATTATAATGGGTATTGATCTAGAAGTTCAAAAATGAGAAATTTAACATATAAACACATTTTCCTAGCCACAAGTAGTTTTTATCTGTGCCTTGTTTGCAGCAGTTTCAACAAAGAGCTAAATAAATATCTGCAGAGTTGGAGGGTTGTTGACTATGGGTGACTTTGGGATGAATTCTTAAAAGTTGGTGACATCAGAATTAGATAAAACTTCCAGAAGCAAGGCAGGTAAAACTGAAGAAATACATCACATTGGAGGTTCTGACTTATATTCATCAAATCTGTTAGGCATTTTGGGGACTGCTTAGTGTGTGTGTGTGTGTGTGCGCGCACGCGTGCGTGTGTCTGTATAGCATTTGCACACTCACAGGATGGATAAGTCATTCCTACACTAAAGGGACTTACAGACCAGGGTTGGGGATAAAACAATAAACAGATCACACACCACTGCCAGGGGACAAAGGAGGGGATGACCCGGCAACTGGGGTGCTGGGTCAGCACTGTCAGCCCCTGGAAAGACGCCCTACTGGCGCTGGACACTGACAACCACCTTTCTGCTTTCCTCAAATCCCCCCAAGCCATGGTGCACCTTGGCCAATGTTGTCTTCTAGCAACACTTATTAGCCATCTGTCCCCAGCAGAAGGGATGATTTTGATATGTTTCCTGATGACAATGAACTTCCACCAGTCACCACCTACCAGCTCATCTTGTGTTTTGTGATTTTTTTTCCATGTTTATTTTCATCCACTTGAAAGGCAGAAGGTAGACAGAGAACCCCTGGATGGCACTATGAAGATTCCCTTCCGTCTCACTTTGCTGCCCTCCTCCTCCGGGTCTGGGCTTATGCTCGTTCCTCTTGCCGGGATAGGAACTTCCCACTTGAGTCCTGAATCAGCGGCTCTCATCCCATAGCTGTCGCTGCTCACGGTCCCTGGTTCCCTGTAAGTCACCTGAGGGAGAACCTGCTCTGTGTGCTCGGTGCTGCCCAGGCTCAGGCACTACTCGAGCAGAGCAGGAGCTCCACATCAGCTGCATGAGTGTACAGATCAATACACTGTTCACATCAAGGCAAGAGCCCCTTCGTGGGGATTTAAAATCATGACACTAAGGTAACGTCTTCCTATAATTTACTGAATTTGGAGTCGTCGCTGCATGCTTCCTCTCGGGTGCTGAGCCTCCTTCCCAGGTGACGTGCTAACACATCTCACCTTCAATGTTGTTGCTATAATGCCGAGCTCCTAGACAGGAGCACTGGAACTCAGGTATCTTACCTCACATCTTTCTCTCCTTCCCTCTGAAAGCTAGGGTTTAGTGCATCCTGCTGATTTGCTCAGGAAAACAGACTGATCACATATGAATCATGGTCTTCGGAGACAAACAAGAGCTGCTGTTTTTAAGATGCACTCCCAGAACAGAATCAAGCGATACAAAATGCTCTGCAAAGTACAGTTCATATACAGTTGGGAGGCTTTAAAACCCTCAGGAAGTGATAGTAATTCTGCCTGGAAACACGGATGAAGCCAGCAGGAGGCTGTCCCGAGGCTCCCCTGCAGGGAACGCAGCGGACAGCTAATGCTCATCCCTCCCAGCTTTGTGTCACATTGTGAAACTAGTAATGAGGGTATTAATCTTAGGGACCCTTTCTTTTCTCTCCCAGCATTTGGGTAAATGTTAGTTAAGTATAAACACTGGGGACAGCAGGGACAAAAGTGATATAAGAAAAAAAACCCTGAAAAAGAGTGGATAGGATGGGAGTGTGAAAGATTTTGAAAAATTAAACCATGCACATGGCTCCACTGTGGCCCATCCTGCCTCTGTGAAGGTACACGGAAGATTTTACTCATGCCACCTGGGACAGTTCCACTTTTCCTCTACCTTCTGCCCTCTGCAACTTGGAGCCACTAAAAGCTTGTCCACACAAGATGCAAGGCAGACTTTCAGAATTACAGTGAGGTAGCCAGAGGACAGCCAAGGAGCCCAGGTCTCTTTCTGCCACAGACACCTAGTATCCTTCTGCCCCAAAGCTGGCCACACAGTGCCAAATTAAACATACCACTTTACAGTAGCTGTCACATGGTTAAGTCCCAATTACAAAGAACTTCTGGGTATACTGTTTCCTTCAACCATCACAATGTCTGTTAGGTGTAGAAGCCATTATTAATGCCTCTATGCTATAAAGGAAACTCAAATATGCCAGGGAACTGACCTGAGTTCACCTACATGGGACCAGAATGCCAGGTTTCTTGATTCTAGGTGCTCTTTCCATTTGACCAGTGGTTTGCAATGATGGTTGCTTATTTAAAGTACTAGGGGAGCTCTTAGCACACACTGATGCTGGAGAGCCACCTCTGATCAAACAAGTACAAATTTCTCATGAGTTGAATGGGGCCACTCATTTTTAAGAACTTCTCAGGGGTTGCTAACATGAATCCAGCCTTAGAACTGAACATTACCAAGAGATCCCAATTCAGCAGTATACAAGCATCACCCAGGACACTTTACTAGCACCCCAAGGTCTAATTGAATGGGTCTGGGTGTGCCCAAGCTCGCCAGGTGATTCTTAAATACAGCCAAGCATGGGAAGCACTGCACAGTACTCCTAAAAAGCTTTTTGTAAAATTCTTTGTCTCCCCACAGTTATTTTTTAATATTTAAAATGCTTTTGGAGGTCACTTCTGCAAAATTCCCAAGGTCAAACATCAAAATGAAATATCACAGAGCCAGCACTATGGTGTAGAGGGTAAAGCCACGGCCGCCAGTGCCAGCATCCCACATGGGTTGGTGTGAGTCCTGGCTGATCCACTTCCAACCCAGCACTCTGCTGAGGCCTGGGAAAGCAGCAGAGGATGGCCTGAGTCCTTGGCCCCCTGTACTCACATGGGAGACCCAGAAGAAGTTCCTGGCTCCTGGCTTCAAATATGGCCAATTAGGGAGTGAACCAGTGGATGGAAGATCTCTCTCTCTCTCTCTGCCTCTCTCTCTTTGTAACTCTTTCAAATAAATAAATAAATCTCTTAAAAAAAAAGAGAGATATCACTAAAAATGTAGAATTGTAGGTTCATTAATTAAGAGATTTAGAATCTAGGTGAAAATACTAATGATGATAAATAGCAGAAGCAACCACTATATTTTTAAAAACAAGACTGATATTTATCTGTTTTCAGAAAAATTTTTTCTTAGAAATTAAGGTAGGACAAATGAAGATGTTAAATAATCTCCTTGTAACCTGTTACTGCTGATCATATAACATTATAAGAATGTAATATTTGGGGCCAGCACTGTAGCAAGGTAAGCCAAGCCTTCGCCTGTGGCACCAGCATTCCATATGGGTGCTTTGTGTCCCAGCTGCTCCTATTCTGATCCAGCTCTCTGCTGTGGCCTGGGAAAGCAGTAGAAGATGGCCCAAGTGCTTGGGCCCCTGTACCCGCGTGGGAGACCTGGAAGAATCTGGGCTCTGGGTCAGCCCAGTTCGGTCCGCTGTGGCCATCTGGGGAGTGAACCAGCAATGGAAGACTTTCTCTGTCTTTCCCTGTCTCTGTAACTCTATTTCTCAAATTAAAAAAAAAAAAGAATGTTATATTTTCAATTTCCTAAATACTCCTGTCAAGCATATTCACATACACAAAGGGTAGCTGATGTTTCTTACAGTGAGGCAATCAGTATAACAGATTTTATTTATTTATATAAAATATTACAAAGGTACTTAAACTATCAAGATAACATTACATTTTATGCACTTAAAAGTGAGCAGAGATGGGCATTTGGCGTACAGGTGACGATGCCATGGGGGACACCCACGTTCTGTATCAGAGTCCCTGAATCAGCAGTCCTGCCTCCACTCTTCCATTCCAGCTGCCTGCTAATGCACTCTCTGGAAGGTGGCAGGTGATGCCACCCACAAGGGGGAACCTGGATTGAGTTCTGTGCTCCTGGCTTTGCACTGTTTCAGCCCCAGTAGGCATTTGGGGAGTGAACCAGCATACAGGAGATCTCTCTCTCTTTCTCATCCATCTTTCAAATAAATAGTTAATTAATTTAAAAAATGAGGGGCCGGCATTGTGGCATCGAGGGCTACACTGGCATTGATTGCAGTGTCGGCATCCTATATCAGAATGATGGTTCTAGTCTCCGCTATTCTGCTTCCAATGCAGCTTCCTGCGAATGTGCCTGGGAAGGCCGTGGAAGATGGACCAAGTGCTTGGGCCCCTGCCATCCGCCTTGGAGGCCTGGATGAAGTCCCTGGCTCCTGGCTTCAGTCTGGCACAGCACTGGCTGTTGTGGCTATTTAGGGAATGAACTTGCAGCTGGAAAATCTCACTTCCTCCCTTCTTCCTCTCCTCCTCTCTGTTGGTTTGCCTTTCAGATCAATCTTTTTTTAAAAAAATTAAACTCTAAATGAACAAATATTATGCTATCAGATAAAATAATCATGAGAGTTGGGACACAATGCAGGCTAGTCTTTATATATCCAATAGATCATTTGTCAGCAGCAAAAAACAAAAACAAAAAACGCTGAGTCATCACTTGGGAGATTGCTGAAAACAGGCTACTTCTGTCAAATTTCACAACTGTCTTCAATGATTTGTATCTTTGTGCACGCAAGGGTACTTCAAAAGATTTATATAAAAAGTGAAATAAAAGTTTCTTTTGATGTCAAAAATGTGAAATCCAAGGACAGTGTTTTCAGAATATACATTTGGCATGAACTTCCTGGAGGCCCCTGTATGTGTATGTATTTGTATACAACCGGGATTCTATTTTAATAGGAAGCTATACACAATAAAATGAGTTAAGCTCAGTAAAAATATTTGAATGTTATAAAATTGAGAGATTAACAGTAAGAAAAGAACAGCATAAGAGAAAAGCTAATCCACAAAATTTCAGTTCAGATTAATTTTATGAAATCAGAGAAAACAAGCTGTCAATATTATTTCCATTAAAAATTCTATTGAAAATAGGAGCTGGCGCTGTGGTGTAGTGGGTAAAGCTGCCGCTTGCAGTGCCGGCATCCCACAGGGGCACCGGTTCAAGCCCAGGCTGCTCCACTTCCGATCCAGCTCTCTGCTATAGCCTGGGGAAGCAGTAGAAGACAGTCCAAGTCCTTGGGCCTCTGCACCCATGTGGGAGACCGGGAAGGAACCCCTGGCTCCTGGCTTCAGATTGGCACAGCTCCGGCCCTCATGGCCAATTGAGTTTACCAGCAGTTGGAAGGCCTCTCTCTCTCTGTGTGTGTCTCTCTCTCTGCCTCTCCTCTCTCTGTAACTCTTTCTAATATATAAATAAACCTTAAAAATTTTTTATTGAAAATATAATGTGCTCATCAATTACAAAGTGCCCCAAATATTCACGAATATGCATAATTCTTGGCTGCCCAGAAACCACACCCTAACTGGGGAGTGAACAATACACATGCTTTGGGATGCAGCACTAACTTTTTACTTCAATGTGAAAATTTAATCAAACTAGAAACATTTATAAAACACAGCAGAAATGAGACAAAGTCTCAAATGTAACAACATTTTCTTATGAATAACTGATTTTCCTCAAATACTAATGATGTAGATTAGCAAAGCTCCTATTTCTATAGCTTTATATTTATATTCAGGCAAAATGACAATTATTTATAAAGTTACTTTATCTATTTCCACTTATCCACTCATACATCAGGAACATATAAAATCCTTTTGACCACTGAGTCTTAGCAATTACGGGGTTGGCACTGTGGTAAAGCAGGTAGAGCTGCCCCCTGCAGTGCTGGCATCCCATATGGGCGCCCATTGGAGTCCCGGCTGCTCCACTTCTGATCCAGCTCTCTGCTATGGCCTGGGAAAGCACTAGAAGATGGTCCAAGTGCTTGGGCCCCTGAACCCATGTGGGAGACCTGGAAGAAGCTCCTGGTTCCTGGCTTTGGATCGGCGCAGCTCCGGCCGTTGCAGCCATCTGGGGAGTGAACTGGCAGATGGAAGACCTCTCTTCCTCTCTCTGCCTCTGCCTCTTTGTAACTCTGCCTTTCAAATAAAATAAATAAACCTTTTAAAAAAAACAATTATCTACTTTTCCAGATAGTGAAAAGTAAAAGAGCTTCCAGTATATTTTAAATTAAGTACTAGTACTGCAATTGATGCAGCAAACCACTCTCTGTTAGTAAGTAGCTATCAAGGAAAGACATATCCATGACTTCAGTACCCTGAATTTATTTAGTCTTTTGCTTCAGGCTACAATTCAGTTTATTCAGAATTAGGTTAAGCTGAGAAATCGAAGAGAGAACTAGAGAGAACTTGTTTTTTTTTTATTAGGAGCTAAAGAAGCAGGTAACTAAAGCACTCATTCTGAAAGTTCTTTTCCAAGAAATTCTGCTCGCAAATCAAGAAATTCTGCTGGAAATCACAAGTCTGTCTACCACAATGAGAAAGAGATGTCCTCATTTAAGAAAAGATGGAGGAATTAGTTCAGCTAATTGGTCTGAGAACGGCTAAATGACAAAACACACACACACACACACAAGATCAAAGTGAGAGCTGCAACAAAGCTGCCAGTTCTTTACTAAAGGATACCATAGCAATAGTAACACAGTGTCATCACAAAAAATTCTGTACTTGCAGGGAGAGGCGTGGAGTCCTATGAAGGAGTCAGTGGCACTGTGGTGTAGCGGGTTAAGCCACCACCAGCAGCGCCACCAGCCATCCCATATGGGCACCGGTTTGAGTCCCAGCTGCTCCACTTCTGATCCAGCTCCCTGCCAATGGCCTGGGAAAGCAGCAGAGGACAGCCTAAGTACTTGGGCTCCTACCTGGGAGACCCAGAAGAAGCTCTTGGTTCCTAGCTCCTGGCCCAGACCCAGTCACTGTGGCCATTTGGGGAGTAAACCAACAGATAGAAGACCTTTCCATCTCTCTCTCTCTCTCCCTCCCTCCCTCCTTCCTTCTCTCTCTTAAACTCTGCTTTTCAAATAAATAAATCTTCAAAAAAATTCTATGAAATTTCTTCCCATTTAAACATAGTAAATTAAGCCCAATATTAAATAGTCTGAAAGTCTACTGTAGAAATTTTTAAAAGATTTATTTGAAAGGCAGAATGAGAGAGAGAGAGAGAGAGAGAGAGAGAGAGAGAGAGAGAGAGAGAGAGAGAAAGAGATCTTTCATGTGGAAAGAAGTGATCATCAAAGAAGGAGGTACCTTTTCTCTGAAGGGAGGAAAGAACTTCCACTTTGCTAACGGCCTTGTCTAAATACTGATGGAGTTTATGGACTCAAAAGGCTTCCACAGCCTTGGCGGCTCATAACAAGAGCCTCGGGTAATCACTGACATCATAAATCAGAGTGTCAATTGTTAAAACAACAACAGGAGTCACTGTGCACTTGCTCCCCATGTAAGATCCATGCCCTTAATGAGTTGTACTATGAGAATTAATGGTAAAACTTGTCTTCAAACAGTACTTACCACTATATTTCAAAAAGCTGTACCTATTAATTTATATTTATCAAATAAAAGCTTTCAAAAAAGAGCTCAGATTCTTGGATCGCTGCCTGGAAGATTCCGATTCAGGGAGTCCTAGACAGGTATGAATATCTACTATACATTTGTGTCTTCCACCTCTTTCTGCAGATACTAAAAATAAGTTAGCTCTAGTAACCACTGGTTCATGTGTTTTTTAAGTTTTAGGAGAAGTTAAAGAACAAATTACAGATGTGAGTACTGGTATGTGTCAAACGGAAGAGGGCTTTATCCAACCCTTGACTAAGTGTGGGTTCTGCTTCCTTATTCCACAGCCACCATTCTGTCTGCTTCTGTTTTACTTCTGCCCATGCAACTCGCCCCACTGAAGTGACTGAGGTGAAAGTGCAATGTCTTTCTGATTATTTGCTGGATTTCTTAAATCATTTTTAATTCTTAGGTATTTTTATTTACTTGAAAGGCAGACCGAAGCAGAGAGATTCTATTCACTGGTTCACTCCCCACATACCTGTAACAGACAGGGCCAGGCTGCAACTCCATCTGGGTCTCTGACATTAGTGGCAGGTGCCCACAGACTTGAGCCATCACCTGCTGCCTCCCAGGGTATACATTAGCAGCAAGGCAGACTTGGGGCAGAGCGAGGTCTCAACCCAGGTACTCTGATATGGGATGCAGGAATCCCACTGTGCCAAATGCCTGTCCTTTCCCTAATTCTCTAACTGGGACCTCATTTGCCAGGCTCCTTATAGCAGGGACCGGATTTTCTTACCAGAGATGGCAAGTCAGGACAGACGCTAGCTCAAGGTATTTACTTTATATATACATATACATACACATACATATATACATATACATCCATATACATATAATACATATACACATATACATACATATACATACACAGACACATATCTATACATATACATATATACATATACACATATATATACATGATTTATTTATTTATTTGAAAGAGGCAATATACCATATCTTTTTAATATATTTTAAAAAATTATTTTTTTGAAAGGCAAAGTTAGAGTGATAGGGAGAGATGGAGAGATAGAGAGAGAGAGAAAGAGAGGGAGGGAGGTCTTCCACCTGCTGGTTCACTCCCCAGATGGCTGCAATGGCCGGATTTGGGCCAGAATGAAGCCTGGAGTCTGGAATTCCACCCAGATCTTCCACACGGGTGACAGGGCCCAAGTACTTGGGCCATTTTCCACTGCTTTTCCAGGATCATTAGCAGGGAGCTGGATGAGAAATGGAGTAGCTGGGACTCCAACTCAGATTTGTTAATGTCGGCTTGTGTTCTCACCATTCCTGCCCATGCATCTTCTATTAGGGTTATTGCTATATTTACTTCATGTCATGTAGTTTTTTACAAATGTCCATTTCTCCCAAAACTGGAGAAGCCTTTTAAGCCAAGGATCGTATTTTCACTATTCTTGATCACCTCGGATCAATCCAGGCTGGGCATATCAGTGGCCAGTAATTTTCACTTATTTTGTTTTTAAAATGACGTTAATTGAGTTGATCCTATTATTCAGATGACTGGAAACTGGGAAGCTTTCTATTCAAGGAAGAACAACCCAGGCTTTAAGCGTTTTAATGAGATGAAAATGAGTAATAAAATAATAAAACATTGCTTTCCAAAACGAAGTGAGCTTTCTTTCTTCCCAGATTTTAAAAAATAAGGTTAATCAGACACATGTAATCCAAAACAATCTAAAGAATTAGTACAAAAGACACATGAACTTTGGGGCCGGCTTTATGGCACAGCAGGTAAAGGTGCTTGCAACACTGCATCCCACATGGGTGCCTGTTTGGGTCCTGGCTGCTCCATTTCCCATCTAGCTCCCTGCTCATGAACTGGGAAAAGCAGAGGAAGATGGTTTAACTGTTTGGGAGCCTGCCAACCTTGTGGGAGACCTGCACGATGAAGCTCCTGGCTCCTGGCTTCAGCCTGGCCCAGCCCTGGCCATTGTGGCCATCTGGGGAATGAACCAGTGGTTGGAAGCTCTTTTGCTCTCTCTCTTTCTTTCAAATAAATAAATAAATAAATATTAAAAAATAAAATATACACAAACTTTAAGTATATAAATGAGGCAAAGATATTTTGAATGACTTATTTTTTTAAACAGTACGAACAAAGATCAACTCCTGATCTGCCTCTAGCTCTGGCTGACCCATGGTACAGAGAGGTCTTGAAGAATGTACCCAGTTGGAAAGAAAGCAAGGAGTTCTTTAATCCAATATTCAAGAGGCTAACTATCAGGATAGGTTTGATGATATTCCGTCTCTAATCTTGTGCCTTATTTATAATAAATGACTTCTGCCTTCTGTAAGACCAAGTTTGTCTCTCCTAGCTGAGTTCTGGTTCTGAACTGTTACCTCTGTTGAGCTGCTATCCTGAGAAACTGCTCGACTGCAGGCCTGTTTAGGATGGGGACTTCACTTGACTCTTGCCAGCCCCTTGCTTAGAGATGACCTCCTGGTGTTGGAATTGTGGCACAGAAGTCTAAGCCATCACCTGCAGTGCCGGCATCCCACATGAGCACCGGTGGAGTCCCGGCTACTCCACTTCTCATCTGGCTCCCTGCTAATGATCCTGGAAAAGCAGTGGAAGATGGCTGCAGTACTTGGGCACCTGTCACCCACAGGGAAACCTGGATGGAATTCCAGGCTCCTTGTCTGGGTTCATCCCAGATCCAGCCATTGCAGCCATCTGGAAAATGAACCAGCAGATGGAAGATCTTTCTCTCTCTGTCTCTATCTCTCCTTCTCACTCTGTAACTATGCCTTTCAGATAGATAAAACTTTAAAATATATACTATATATATATACATATATATATATGCATACACAGACACACACAAAATGGCATCTTGCTTCTAAATACTATCCTTCTGGAGAGCTCTTGAGGTAGATGAATGCTAAAGATGTTGATTTGGGGGCTGGCGCTGTGGTGTAGCGGGTTAAGCAGTCGCCTGCAGTGCAGGTGTCTCATATGGGTGCTGGTTTGCATCCTGGTTGCTCCACTTCCTGTCCAGCTCTCTGTTATGGTCTGAGAAAGCAGTAGAAGACAGCCCAAATCCTTGGGCCAGGGGCTGGTGCTGTGGCACAGCAGGTTAAAGCCCTGGCCTGAAGCTCCAGCATCCCAAATGGGCACTGGTTCGAGACCCGGCTGCTCCACTTCCTATCCAGCTCTCTGATGTGGCCTGGGAAAGCAGTAGAGGATGACCCAGGTCCTTGGGCCCCTGCACTCACGTGGGAGATCCAGAAATTCCTGTCTCTTGGCTTTGGATCAGCACAGCTCCAGCAATTGCGGCCATCTGGGGAGTGAACTAGCAGATGGAAGACCTCTCTCTCTCTGTGACTCTGCCTTTCAAATAAATAAAAATAAAAACAAAAACCAAGTCTTTGGGCCCCTGCACCCATGTGAGAGATCCAGAAGAAGCTCCCAGCTCCTGGCTTTGGATCAGCACAGCTCCGGCCATTGTGGCCAGTTGGGGAGTGACCAGTGGATGGAAGACCTCTCCTTCTCTCTCTGTGTAACTCTGCCTTTCAAATAAATAAATAAATCTTTTAAAAAATACCTGGAAGTGGGCAAGTACATGGGAAATTTGACAGGAAGCTGAGCGCTCAGAACAGACCTCCTACAGAAAGCATCCTCACTAACAGGCTGTCTAGGATAGAGACCAGAGGAAGCTAACAAGCGCGGTTCTCTCAGTGAGGTTAATGAAAATCCCTACAACGGCAGTACACTTCCAGCAGACACCACAACAAAGCACCGGCAAATGCTGAAAGCTAAAAAATAGATATTATTTTCAACAGTATTTCATTTTCTACTGGAAAAGTCTTTAAATTACACTAAATAAGTATCCTCCTTCCCCCCACCGAAGAAACCGTCTAGCTTTTATGACGATGCCTATCCACAGCAGGTGAGGGCAGGCAGCCCAGGACAGGAACTGCACAGCGCAATGATTGCTATCCGAGAATGCAGCCGAGCGCCGAAGTTGTCCCCTGTGCCCTACCTGGCTGTACACAGCAGCATGGTTGAAGTAACCGAGCAGGGGGACACATTCGCCACTTCCACTTGAGTGATGAAAGCAGGGTTATGAGGGTAGATCAGTCCAACAAAGCAGGTGCCACCACCAGGACAAGGCAGACACTAACGCTCCCCTATCCCTATGCTGCGAGACTGTTGACCTGTATCGCCCCAGTGCAAACAGAACGCGTGACAGAAAGTGCTGACACCAGAGTGACACTGGGAAAGAAGGCGGCTCATCAGGGAACACTCCAGGTTGCCTTCTTCCCGGTGGCGTCAGTTGGCTGATGACACTTACTTTCAAACAAGTACCAAAAGAATGGAAACGCAAATTTTTTAAATCCAATGACCCATACTCAAGAAATAAAGTTAACTGTAAATAGACACCTGCCTTTTTCCATTCTAAACGTTGGTTCCACCTGTGTACAAGAAGGTAGACCTGGCTCCAGCCCCACAGTAATCTTTAAAATAATTTTTAAAAAATCTTAAGTTTTCTGAGTTGCTACATAGGATTGTGAAGGCATTGACCATATCCCTACAGCAGCGTTTTAAAAGCTCAAATCAAGCATACAATCCTACTAATATCTGCTTTCACACTGTTAGACGCAGTAACAGTAACACACACACTGCTTTCTGTAGTGCATGAGCAAGCAAGAGCGGACCTGCACATTTGCTGCTTAACTTCTTCAAAAAATACTCTTTCCCAACTTGATCATACCAATAACTCAGTACTGAAAGGAAAGGCTTAGGTTACCAGGAAATTGGAAGTAGCTAGTATCTTAGGAGAAACAAATCAGAGGATTAATATATTTTTTAAATGGACAGCCAGGAGCTGGCTATAGTTGTTGCCCCAGGAAAATCATAGATGCTGACTGCAGGCTTTTGGCACTCCTTCCTTAACTGCTGCCGGGGGTTAAGAATGACTTCAGTAAAACACAGGTCTGCTCTCCTGACGACCCAGGAAGCCCGGCACTGACAGGTGGCTAACGGTCTCTATCAGATCCTGCAAGACCACTGAGCCGCACAGGGACTCAGACCTGTGGATGCCAATCAACCACAGGAAACAGATACTGAGAATAAGCAGAGAATCTGAGGAAGACAACCAGGAAGCCAAGTATCCCTCCTGTTCCACTGTTTATTGGCCTCTCAGTGTGGATCTGCCTTGCATCTGACTGCTCTCACTCTAGTGTCAACCTGCTTCCTTTTGTTCTGTCCTCAGAGGAGGGAGAGAGCATCTGTCACAACGTGTCATGTCACTGAGGATGCTTTTGGAGGTATCCCTTGAGTTTAAATACTCCTAATACCTTTAACCTGTCCTCATAGGCACTAACGTTACAGTTTTTGGTTGTTTACCTATGAATTCTCTTCCAGATCCGTATAAGTCTCCCAATAAAAATCAGAACTAGATCTAATATGGTAGAACAGGATCCAACAGAACAGACTACTATAAAACAATTACCTCCAAAATTCAGAGTATTCACTTGAAGCCCTAACACTAACCTGCCTACTCCTGCCTTGAGCTTGAGATCAGCCAGTCCTTAAATCTTTATTGCCACACTTAGATGAGCCCTCTTCTTCTAAATAAGAGTTATGGACTAAAACCACCTATAAGAAATCTGAGATTAAAAAAATCCATAATAGGCTGGCACCGCAGCTCAATAGGCTAATCCTTCTCCTTGCGGCGCCGGCACACTGTGTTATAATCCCGATCAGGGTGCCGGATTCTGTCCCGGTTGCCCCTCTTCCAGGCCAGCTCTCTGCTATGGCCCGGGAGTGCAGTGGAGAATGGCCCAGGTCCTTGGGCCCTGCACCCCATGGGAGACAGGGAGAAGCACCTGGCTCCTGGCTTCGAATCAGCGCAATGCACCGGCTGCAGCGGCCATTGGAGGGTGAACCAACGGCAAAAGGAAGACCTTTCTCTATGTCTCTCTCTCTCACTTTCCACTCTGCCTGTCCAAAAAAAAAAAAAAATCCATGATGCCTTATGATTTGAATATAGTAGAAACATAGGTCCTTGGTTCTCTTATTTGAAAATAAGAAAAGATTGACTAGATCTACACAGCTGTGGCAGTGTAAGCTCTAGTGGCCAGAGAAGCTGCAACCAAGACTCGCTTCTAGAATAAGCCCAAAGTGCCTTTTAAATGGGGGGACCGTCCAAGCACCTACAAACTCACACAGAGGGTGAGTCTATGAGTAAGAGTGAAGCCAGCCACATGGAAAGGAAAATTCTCAGGCTGGAGATTAGGGTGTGAATTTTTTTTTGTTGTTGTTGTTTATTTGGTGTTGCTTCCTGGCTTCAGCATAAGGAAAAAAAGACACATAATAACAAATATTGTAAGGGTGGGTGTTGGTTGGCACAGCAGGTAAACAGCCACCTGGAATACCTGCATCCCATGTAGAGGGCCTAGGTCAAACCTTGACTTCATGCCTGATTTCGGCATCCCACTAATGCATCCCTTGTAAGGCACCAAGTGATGATTTAAGGACTTGGGTCCCTGTCATCCACATAGGAGACCTGGCCTGAGTTCTCACCTCCTGGTTTAGGTCTGGCATAGTCTTGGTTGTTGTGGGAATTTGGGGAGTGAACCAGGGGAACAGGAGACCTCTCTCTCTCTTTCACATAAACTTTTAAAATTGTATTTAAAAAAGCATTTTGGCACTGTGGCATAGCATGTTAAGTCTCCACTTTTAATGCCTCATCCCCTATCAGAGTGCCAATTTGAGTCCTGGCTACTCCGCTTCCAATCTAGCTTCTTGCTAATGTGCCTGGGAGGCAGTGGATGTTGGCTCAAGTAGTTGAGAGTCCCTGCCATCCACATGAGAGACGCACATTGGACTCCTGGTAACTGGAAGTCTGGCCCAGCCCTGACTACTTGTGGCCACCTGAGAAGTGAGCCAGCCAATGGAATCTAAGTCATAATTTTTAACTTGTTAACTAATTCATATGTTGCTATGAATATAAGTTAATATATATTTTGTTCTCACTTTAATTTCTTTTATGGTTATGAATTTATTTGACTAGGCTGATGACTACTTAGGCATGAATAACTCTATGACTTCATGGCTAAAACTAAAGGATTCCTTCTTTATTTTATTTATTTGACAGGTAGAGTTACAGACAGAGAGAAAAGTCTTCCTTCCGTTGGTTCACCCCACGAATGGCCACTACGGCCAGCACTGCGCTGATCCGAAGCCAGGAGCCAGGCACTTCCTCCTGGTCTCCCATGGGGTGCAGGGCCAAAGGACTTGGGCCATCCTCCACTGCACTCCCGGGCCACAGCAGAGAGCTGGACTGGAAGAGGAGCAACTGGGACTAGAACCCGGTGTGGATGCCAGCACCGCAGGTGGAGGATTAGCCTAGTGAGCCATGGTGCCAGGCCCACTTCTTTCTTTTTTTTTTTTTTTTCAAAGATTTATTTTATTTATTCGAAAGACAGAGTTACAGAGAGAGGCAGAGACAGAGAGAGGTCTTCCATCCACTGGTTCACTTCTCAGAAATGTGAATATGTGGGTTTAAGTAAAATTAACCATTGTGGAAGAAAATCCAAATATCAACAGAGGGCATTGTATATTCAACTATTCCAACTCTGAAAAAGTTTATTTCAGCCAAGCAACTGATTGAGAATTTGTATTGAGTTACTGGTACTAATTTGCTTTGAGTGATTGACTTGATTTAACTTGAAAGAGAGAAGGAGAGGGAGAGGGAGAGGGAGAGGGAGAGGGAGAGGGAGAGGGAGAGGGAGAGGGAGAGGGAGAGGGAGAGGGAGAAGGAGAGGGTGGGGAGGGGAGGGAGAGGGGAGGGGAGGGGGAGAAGGAAAAGGAGGAGGAGGGGAGGGGAGGAGAGGAGAGAGCGGCAGAGGGAGAGAGAGGGAGAGAGAGGGAGAGAGAGGAAGAGAGAGAGAAGGAGGGAGAGAGAGGGAGGGAGGGGGAGAGAGAGAGAGGGAGAGAGAGGGAGGGAGAGAGAGGGAGGGAGGGGGAGGGAGAGGGGGGGAGAGGGAGAGGGAGGGAGGGAGAGGGAGGGAGAGATCCTCCACCTGCTGGTTCACTCCACAAATGCCACCTGTGGAGACAGAGTCAGACTACAGCCAGGAGCCAAGAATTTCATCCAGGTCTCCCAGGTGGGTGGCAGGGACTTAGGCCATCCATCACCTGCTGCCTCCTAGGCCTATTAGCAGGAAGTTGGACGTTGGCACAGAGGAACCTGAACTTGAACCAAGCACTCCAATACAAAATGTGGGTGCTCCAGACAGTGGCTTACCCAGCTGGATCACAAGGCTCACCCCAGCTTTTCATTTTTTCCACACTGAAAAAATTTAAAGATCCTATAAAAAGTCCTGGGTAACAAATTACAAAGATATAAAAAACATTAGTTGATTCTGAATTGAATTTATTTTTCCAATGAAATATTTGGGGCTCATAGTGTTAGCTTTGGCAACAAATAATTGGGTCTTAAATAAATTCTACTAAATCATTTCTCTGAACAATGTTACAACCAATTAGCATTATTACAAATGACAAAATGTTACTGCTAAGTAACAAGATTTAGTGGGGAGACAAAAGAACAAGAAATTAATCCAGAACGTGTTCTGGAGAGAGACTCCAGCCAGAAATGCAGCTCCGGTGATTGGCACATGAGATTAACTGTGTGAGAAAGAAAACTGGGATTTCGAGGAGGTGTTGTTGTTGTTGTTGTTGTTTTGTAAAGCCTTGCATTCTAAGGAATCGGTACCACACTGCCTGAGTGTTAAGTGGGAGGTGCAGCCTCTCAGGTTATACATTCCAGAATCACCAAGCAGAGTCTGAGATGGCATTTCTACAGAACTGCCCGGCAATAGGAATGCATATTAAAATGTGAGCCCCACCTGCTAAAGGTCTTTCTAGAGCCAAGAATATATGAACCTGGAACAGTAAATTGGATTTTTCGTGAAAGGGTCATTGAAATAAAGCAAAAGGGAAACTCAACGAATCCTACAATAACATTTTAGTGAAGGAAAGGCTTGTGCTGGGCATTCAACAGCGTTATCTCATCTAATCCTCAACACAGCCCCAGGAGATTAATAGCATCGTTCTCTTCTCTTCGGGAGCTGGAGAGAGGTGCTGGGAAGTGAAACGATGTGCCCCGAGGCAGCATAGTCCGCACACAGCTGCTTACAGAGAAGTGCCTGTGCAGCCACACAGACATAAACCCAGTCAGACTCAACTCAACAAACAAGTGTTTGCTGACTCTGACTCAGTGCTAAGCAGTGCTGTGCTGAGAAGAAAGTGAGATGAGCAAGAGACAAAACGAAGGCAGCATATCATGAGTGAAACAGCTCATAATTCATAGTTACCAGAAATAACTGGAGCTTTCAAATGACTTTACATTTTACAGAAAGCAAATACATGAACTACAGTTTCACCAGGTCTCACTTCTGCTTTTTTTCCCTTTCAATTAGCTTTGCATTTTTCTTTTAGATTTATTCATTTATTTGAAAAGCAGAGTTATAGAAGGGGGGAGGGAGGGAGGGAGGGGGAGAAAGAGAGAAAGAGAGAGAAAGAGAGAAAGAGAGAAAGAGAGAAAGAGAGAGAGAGAGAGAGAGAGAGAGAGAGAGAGAGAGGTCTTCATTCGCTGGTTCACTCCTCAAATTGCTACGCAACCAGTGCTGGGCAAGGCCAAAGCCAGGAGCCAGAAGCTTCTTCTGGGTCTCTGATGTGGGTGCAGGAGCCCAAGGACTCCATTGCTTTCCCAGGTGCATTAGCAGGGAGCTGGATCAAAAGTGGAGCAGGTGGGATTCCAACCAGCACCCAAATGGGATGCCGGTACTGCAGGCCGTGGCTTAACCTGCTGGGCCACAGCACCACCCCGCAGTTTTCTTTTCTGATACTATACTATCTGTTCCTACCTATTCTACCTACTGGTTCCAAATATAATCTGCTTCTGACAAACAGCAGATGGCACCCTGTATCAGTGGAGGAATGACAAAAAATCATAAAAATTAAGCTGTCAAAAGTTTCACCTTCTAGAAAATGACTCAAATTATCCAACTAGCTTTAATATGACAGATAATTTAAAAGACCTGATTTTGATAATACAGTAAAAACAAAGTTACTTTTGAGTCAGCACTGATGATCAAAATTTATGTGAAGAAATAAAAGAGGAAAGAGGCATCATAAATCAAAAACTCTGCTGAAAATCAGTTTATAGGTAGAGTTTTGGGGGGTATTGCCCAAAAATCCTTATATGAAAACCACTCCAGCAAAGACTTCTGGAAGAAGAAAAATTCAAAGTGCTAAATTATTAAGGAAACACACAGATTTAATATACACTAAGGATCATAAAATAAATCATTATAGCCTCAAAATGAATTTCTTCCCCATCACTAATCATCAGGGAAATGCAAATCCAAACCACAATGAGACAGCACTTCACTCCAGTTAGATTGACGAGTATCAAAAAGATGAAAGTTAATAAGTGCACATGAAGATGTGCAGAAAAGGGACTCTGCACTCAAGGCTGCACCGATGGCCTGGGCACAGGGCAGCAGCCACGGAGCTCAAGCCTCGTGGGCGTCCTGAGGCCTGGCCTCTGTCCCTGGGTCCCAGCACCCCTTCAGGGGTGGGTGCTGACCTCACACCAGCCTTTATGATGGTGACATATTTCCTGGACCAGAGCATACTCCGATATTCTCGGGACCAAGTGCTCATTGCCTTCTGTGTATCTGAATCCCTACAGCTAACACGTCTTGACAAAGACACAGTATAGCAGGAGCAATCTCCTGACCAAGAAAACAGGATGCTCCACTAGCTTACGTGCCTATTTCCTGCCAATGTTGCCCACTCACTGTACATCCTGTAGGTCTCTTCTGTGGACCCAGGACTCACATCATGGAACGAGTTCACAGCAAATGTCAATCACGCCTAGTTGATAGCAGTGGAAGAAGCAAGTGTTTATTGTGTGAAATCCCACAGAAGACCCAGAAGCCTGGGTCTTCTTTAGCTCATTTGACATCTCCAGAATCGCCCAGGAATTTGGCTCTACTCAGTTCAAAAGCAATGTGTGCAACACTATGAAGCATTCTGAGTAGATCTTGACCCAGCTACAAGGTGAGGGAGGCACTGGCAGCTTCAGCGGTGGCCTCGGATCTGACCAACAAGGCAGTCACCGCGGTCACACTGTCGGCCTGGTGGTGCTGTGGCCTGGGCCCTCCAACCACCAACACCACAGCACTTTAGACAGCATGCGCAGCCCCCTCTGCCTTTTCACTGTACTTTATTTCCAAAAATAAACTTCTAAAAGAAAAAGGAAAGGAAACCCTTTCATTCTGTTAGTGAGAATATAAATTAGTACAGCCATTGTGGAAAACAGTATGAGATCGCTCGAAACAACAAAAATAGAACTACCATGTGAATCCAGCAATCCCACTACTCAGTATATATTCAAGAGAAATGAAATGTCTTTGTTGGAGAGACATCTGCACTCCCTTGTTTGTTGCAGCCAAGAAATGGAAACAACCTAAGTGCTTTTTACTGATGAATGGATAAAGAAAATGTGGTACATATAATACGATGGGATACTCTTTAGTTATAAAAAGAAATCCTGTCATTTGCAACATCAAGGATAGAACTCTGATGTCATTAAGACACAGAACAGAGAGAACGGCTAATATTAAAAGACTGACAGGGGCCAGCACTGAAGTGTGGTAGGTTAAGCCTCTGCCTGCAGGGCTGGCACCCCATACGACGCCAGTTCAAGACTCAGTTGCTCCACTTCCTATCCATCTCTCTGCTATAGCCTGGGAAAGCAGTAGAAGATGGTCCAAGTCCTTGGGCCCCTGCACCCGTGTGGGAAACCTGGAAGAAGCTCCTGGCTCCTGGCTTTGGATAGGCACAGCTCCAGCCACTGCGCCCAGTTAGGGAGTGAACCAGCAGACGGAAGACCTCTCTCCACCTCTGCCTCTCCTTCTCTCTCTGTGTAACTCTTTCAAATAAATAAATTAAATTAAAAAAAAAAAAAAGCACAGTAAAAACCTAAGAAGCAGGCTAAAGCAAAACACTGTTAGAGTATAATGGAGCCCTCCTTTCTTTGACCTAGCAAGGCAGCAGGCAAATACACATTTACTTCAAGGCTATTAGGAAAAGAGATTCCACAGATAAATTTCTATATAAGTCATGGGAAGAAAGAAGAAAGGGTTACACACAAAAGTGAAAAGTAAAATGAGGCAAAAATTGTTGATGTTTAGAACTTATAAGTCTAAATTTCACAAATCTCTTCCCAAACAGAAAACTTGGTAGGGGAGAGAACTGGAAATCATGTTTCCAAAGTAAACAGGGAAAAACAATCTTAGCAAAGTTTGTTTCCCACAATAAATTCTTCAGACTACGTAGAGTCCCGGGGGCAGTGTTTTCCATTACCCTGCCATTAGGTATTTTACCTAGGTGAAACAGCAAGAGTACTTCTTTTTTAAAATATTTTATTTATTTGAAAGGCAGAGTTATGTGGGGCAAGGGGTGATGAGAGACAGAAAGAGAGAGAGAGGTCTTCCATGCACTGGTTCACTCTCCAAAAGGCCGCAATGGCCAGAGCTGGGCCAGTCCGACGCCAGGAGCCAGGAGCTTCTTCTGGGTTTCGGGCCATCTTTTGCTGCTTTCCCAGGCACATTAGGAGGGAGCTGGATCAGGAGTGGAGCAGCCGGGACTTGAACATACGGCTGCTGGCACTGCAGGTGCATCTTTACCCACTGTGCCATAGTGCCGGCCTCCAAGAATGTTTAAACATTTAGTTTACAGTTAGCATTGACCCTACTGGCATTAGTTCATCACAGACACTTGCAAATAACCATCACCAGCTCTCATGGAGCAGCCGCTGGTCTCCTTATCTCCTCCAAGGCATTCCTAACAGCTACAGTCCTCTCTGAGACACCTAAACCAGGCCATGCAAGTCCACCTTAAAGATCTTCAGCAGCTTCTCTCAGAGTCAGGAGGAAATCCTGTGTCTTCCTAAATCCAGCCCCCAGGCTCTGGGATAATGTGGGTCCTACCCGCGGGCTGGTCAACCTCCCTCTAGGTTCTAGAAGCTCCAGCTTTCTTTTCGGTCCTCCTGCACCAGAGCGTCACACGTGCCTCTTTCAGCACCCATCTCTCAGATCCCAGCTTTACCTGTCACTCACAGAGCCCTTTCTTGAAATCCTACACTGAGACAGGTTTCCTTGTCACAGGATCCATAGGCAACCTGTAGTTTCCCTTCATAGCAATGACTGAAGTGTAAAACAATTCCGATGTTTGTATTTATTACCTGTCTGCCTGTTATTCCATTAGCCCTGCTGGCTATCAGGACTAGTTAAGTGTCTGTTAGATGTCCATTACTTCCTAAATAAAAGTGACTAAGGAGAAATTCCTTATTTAGATACCTCTGGTTCCCTAGATGGATGAACTATGAGCTATTTTTCTAGAGACAAAGACAAAGCCTCATTTCAAAACTATCTGGGGGGCCGGCACTGGGGGGTAGTGGGCTGCAGAGCCGGCATCCCATATGGGTGCCGGTTCGAGTCCCAGCTGCTCCTCTTCTGATCTAGCTCTCTGCTGTGGCCTGGGAAAGCAGTAGAAGATGGCCCATGTCCTTGGGCCCCTGCACCCACATGGGAGACCCAAAGGAAGTTCCTGGCTCCTGGCTTCACATGAGATCAGCTCTAGCTGATGTGGCCAACGGGGGAATGAACCAGTGAGTGGATGACCTTTCTCTGTCTCTCACTCCCTCTGACTCTAACTCTACCTCTCAAATAAATAAGTAAAATCTTTAAAAAAAATCTATTTGGAAGCATATGCTGCTCTTTTCTTTCTTTCTTTCTTTTTTGCTTTACTGGCATTCTCCTAAATGCTACAAGTATTAATCTGTCTCCTATTCATGTCTCAAAATAAATAGCCATCCACATTTTCACTCCTTTCAATGCCTTTAAATTACTCATGAGTCCTTTTTGATTCCTACATAAACCTTCAATAATCTAACGTTTAAAAATCTAGCTACACTGCTGACATAATGCAACATGCTAATGTAGGCTATGATTTTTTTTCCTCCAAAATAAGAAACCACATCAGAGAAGTGGCTGTCAAGCAAAATCTAGTCAAAAGCTTTTGCATACATTGTATACTATGTACACAAACCGTGGTACTCTTAGACAGTTTATTTGGTGTTATACCACATTCTCTTAAACATGTGCTTAATGCAAAAGATAAAAGGCACAAGTGCTAAAGAATACTTTTATAAAATCAACAAACAATCTGCAACTTCATTCTTCAATGCTTTATTTTTAATGCATGCACGTAATACTATTAGACACCTGTTTGGGCTGGCGATGGGCCTGGAATGGTGGGTTAGGCTGCCACCTCCCAATGGTAGAGTGCCAGTTTGAGGCTTACTGTTTCAGTAAAGGGTCATTTGACAAGCAAAAATAAATGAATAAAAAAGTAAGCAGTGTCCACCCTGACCCACCAATGGTTGGGACTCAACAGTGGACATTCCCCGAGTTTGCATTAGGTATTACTTTCTTATGACCTTACAGAAAACACAGCACTCTTCTCAGTGTAATGTTAGGTTTCTTGGCAGGAAACTGCTAATACTGAATCATTTTTGGTGCATTAGCAGGGAGCCGGATCAGAAGTGGAGCAGCCAGGACTCAAACCGGTACCTATATGGGATACTGGCATGGCAGGCAGTAGCTTAACCCATTATACCACAGCACTGGCCCCACAAGGAGTGTCTTAACTACTAGGCAAAACACCTGCTCCTCTCAAAGAATGCCGAGTCTAAGATGGGCCTACAGAATTTTTATGTTTTACAGGCACCCCCAGTGAACTCAACCCAATTTATTTATGTTTTATAGGCACCCCAAGTGAACCCCACCCAATTTATTTTTTAATTGAGATACAATTGAAATATCATAAAAGCTGACCTTTAACAGTGTACATTTAGTAGTTTTTAGTATATTCGCTAGGTTGTACAACCATCAGCACCATCTAATTCCAAAATATTATCTCACTCCCCAAAGAAACCTCAGTTCACTATCTAATCCCTAGTCCCTCCAGTTCCTGCAAATGAATCTACTTCCTGTGTGTATGAATTTCCCTATGCACGTCATATATATATATATATATATATATACATATATATATATATATATATATATATATATTTTACAGGCAGAGTGGATAGTGAGAGAGAGACAGAGAGAAAGGTCTTCCTTTGCCGTTGGTTCACCCTCCAATGGTCGCTTCCGCCGGCGCATCACGCTGATCCGAAGGCAGGAGCCAGGTGCTTCTCCTGGTCTCCCATGGGGTGCAGGGCCCAAGCACTTGGGCCATCCTCCACTGCACTCCCAGGCCACAGCAGAGAGCTGGCCTGGAAGAGGGGCAACCAGGACAGAATCCAGCGCCCCGACCGGGACTCGAACCCGGTATGCTGGCGCCGCAGGCGGAGTAGATTAGCCTATTGAGCCACAGCGCCGGCAGTCCGTGACTTTTTTGTCTGCCTTCTTCCCGGCAGCATGTTTTCAGGTTCATACATGTGTATCATGTATCAGTACACTGTTCCTCCTTACAACTGAATCATATGTATTATGGGATATATCACTTTTTTGTTCATTTATACTTGATGAGCATGTGGGTTTCTTCCTTTTGTCAGATGTTCTAACTAATGCTGGCATGAATATTCATAGGCATTTTTGGTATGTGAACATACTTTTAGTTCTCTTGGGTATGTATTTGGAGCCAGTTGGTACGTTTAACCTTTAAGGACCTTTCAAACTGTTTTCCAAAGTGGTTGCACTTCTTTGTATTCCCATCAGCAATTTATGAAAGTTTCCATTTGTATATCTTTGGAGAAATGTCTACTAAGATCTTTTGCCCATTTTTTACATTGGCTTATTTGTGTTTTTTTCTTGGTGCAATGTAAGAATTTCAAATATTCAAGATACAAAGTCCTTTTCAGATAAATGATTTGCAAAATTTAACTTCTCCCATCCTACAGGTTGTTTTTTTTTTTTTTGACATTTGAAATACAAGTTTTATTATTTTTTAATAACTATTTATTTGAGAGGTAGAGAGAAGGAAAAAGAGAGAGAAGTCTTCCATGTGCTGGCTCACTCCCCAAATGGGCACCATGGCTGGAGCTGGGCCGATCCGAAGCCAGGAGCCAGAATTTCCTCTGGGTCTCCTACACAGGTGCAAGGGTCCAAGTACCTAGGTCATCCTCTACTGCCTTCCTGGCCACAGCAGAGACTGGATCAGAAGTGGAGCAGCCAGGACTTGAACCAGAGCCCGAATGGGATGCCGGTGCTGCAGGTGGAAGCTGAGCCTACTATGCTACAGTGCCATCCCTGAAACACAAGTTTTAATTTTTACAAAGTCTGATTTATCCACTTTGTTTTTTCTTGATGTGTATGCCCTAGGTGTCATATATAAGAGGCTAATCCAAGGTCGTAAAGATTTACACTTAGGTTTTCTTCTAAGAGTTTTATAGTTTTTGCTCATATGTTTAGGCCCCTGATCCATTTTCAGTTTCAGGTAGAGGTACAATTTTATTAATTTATATGCAAATATCTAGTTATCCAGAAACATTGTTGGGAAGATTATTCTTCCCTTATCAAATTGTCTGGGCAGCTCTGTCAAACCAGTGCCCAGAAATATCTCCTCAATTCCATCCCATTAATCTATAGATACACACATATGCCACAACTACACAGCATTGATTACTACAGCTTTCTAGTAAGTTTTGAAATTGTTCCTGCTCCCAATTATTTTGATAAAAACTGTCTATGGAGCTCACTTTGAGAAACAGTCTTATACCTTCAAGCAGAATTATACTGTTTCATCAACTGTTTTATTTCTATGATCACTTCTCATTTTTTCAATATGTACTTCTAAAATATACTCATTTATCATGATGTAGAGTTACTCCTACCACCTCAAATTTCCCCTCAGAAAGAATGTTTTACCTTGTTATCCAAATCAGAAGTCCAAACGGCAGCTTTTGGCTAAATTTGGACTGGCGCTACATTCTATTTAGTCACACAGTATTTTCACAAATGTTGGATTGGAGCTCACTTACGTGAGGGACACACTTTACAATGCATCTCAGTCCTGGCTTCTCTGTCCTGGGATCTACCTAGCCCACTTCACCCTTGTTGTGCATCTGAGTTTGCTGTAACTAACCTAAGTAAATCCTAAAAATAGCCTCGCTAAGGAACAGTGGGAAGAATGCCGATTTCTTTTTATTTTGTTATAAAAAGCACCCAATTTTTTTCAAGAGCTTTATCCAATGTTTGATTAAATCTGAGGGTCTTTTATTGAACTCAGGGTGATTTTAACAGATACTTACCGACTGGAAGCATTTCTGTGATTTGAAAGATTAAGGAAAGGGAATAAAGCTCCACTGGGTCAAAGCACTTTTTGATATCAAGTCTAGGTACAAGATCTAAAGCTGAAAGTAGTGCATCTAATAGGCAAAATG
Source organism: Lepus europaeus (assembly GCF_033115175.1). Lineage (NCBI taxonomy): Eukaryota > Metazoa > Chordata > Mammalia > Lagomorpha > Leporidae > Lepus > Lepus europaeus. The sequence continues at coordinate 156,989,925 of NC_084831.1, forward strand.
TAATTCAGGTTTATCAAATAAAAGCCAAAAAAAAATTTTTTTTTTGACAGGCAGAGTGGACAGTGAGAAAGACAGACAGAGAGAAAGGTCTTCCTTTTACTGTTGGTTCACCCTCCAATGGCCGCTTCGGCCGGCGCACTGTGGCCGGCGCACCGTGCTGATCCGAAGCCAGGAGCCAGGTGCTTCTCCTGGTCTCCCATGGGGTGCAGGGCCCAAGCACTTGGGCCATCCTCCACTGCCCTCCCGGGCCACAGCAGAGAGCTGGACTGGAAGAGGAGCAACTGGGACAGAATCCGCTGCCCCGGCCGAGACTAGAACCCCGTGTGCTGGCGCCACAGGCGGAGAATTAGCCTATTGAGCCACGGCGCCGGCCGCCAAATTTATCTTTAATTAGTAAAGATGTTTAAAAACTAGCTCTTAATTCTTGGAGAAAAATACAGAGATAAACAATGTTGGCTGGCACAACTTTTAAAAGTCATTTTAAAGATGGAGCTAAAGAAGATCTCAGGAAACCTATGCCGCTGTAGGGGAGACACCACGTCTCTGTCCGAGGGAACTCGAGTGCTTCAGGCCACCGCTCTGGGGGTGGCTGTACCTTCACCATGGCTTTCTTTCCCGGCCTGGCCTACCACAGAAGGTTCCATGTACACTGCTGTGGGTCTCCTCCACCCTCACATGGCCAGAGAACGCTTTATTGTACATGATGACATACGGTAGCGAGGGCCTCAACACGGGATGGGTTTATCAAACAAGCAGAGCTCAGTAGAACCCAACTGAGACATTAGAAAAGCCAGGACAAGATCTTCCTTCCTATCATCCCCTTCTTGGGGCACAGCACACCCCCTCTTTGCCTGTTGGGACCAGGCACTTCCTGATCTAGGACAACAGGTACCACAAAACAGAGAAATGAGGTCGAGAGTCTCAGGAGCAAAGCTGACAAGAGGCAGCTGTTCTATCAGAGGGCGATGTCTGTTTGCCATATACACTGTGGATCTGCGGGCCAGCCAAGTGGCTGAGCTTCACTCCCTTCTTCAACCTGGCTGGATCCGAAATATTACCCAGGATAACATTATTTGAAATTGAAAAACTGAAATCCAGGCCAAAAAGCTAAGACGAGGAAGCAAAACACAGCACACGAGTACAAGCAGAAGACAAAAGATGAAGAGAAGAGAGAAGCCTTCACAGACAGCTTCCCTGTGGTCCAGGGTCGGGGGTGTTACCTTGGGAAGCAGGTAGGACAGACAGACACACAGAAGAAGCCCATCCTGCCTGGTTCCTGATGCAAGATGAACGGGAATGGAAGTAGGGTTTGGAGAAATAATTATTCTATACATGCTTCAAGACTCTTTGTTATGACTGATCAACTAACAGGGGGGCTTTTTTTCACTTAGTATTGAACTGTATCTTCCTGGTGTCCTGACATTAAGGAGATGCTCACATCATAAGGAATATTTGTAAAGCTTGCATGTGGTCCACTATTAGATACAAACAAAAAGCAACTACACTGATTTTTGCAAAAAAAAAAAAAAATGCATGACAAGAATTAGATCTAGGACAAGCATTAGATCATGTGTCTAGATAAGTGAATAAGCAAAATAGTATCTGACTTCTAAAACTGCCCTGTTTCTCAGAAGCCTTGGAGCTTAGTGGGTTTCAAGGTTGATCATATTATATTAAATATGCGCAGCACTGTCAGCTTCAACTCACTCTCACTTATTTTAATCTGTTTATTTTCAAGTTGAGAGCTTATTAATTACTAGATAAAATGTGCTTTGATTCTAATTTGTCCTATTTATTGGGGAAAAATAGTACATTTAAACTAGAGGTATTATCTATACTATTAGATATCTATTTTTCATCCTTCCCAAAGAATCGTACATTAATATTTTATTTATTTATTTATTTATTTATTTATTTATTTTTGACAGGCAGAGTGGACAGTGAGAGAGAGACAGAGAGAAAGGTCTTCCTTTTACCGTTGGTTCACCCTCCAATGGCCGCTGCGGTAGGCGCGCTGCGGCCGGCACACCGCGCTGATCTGATGGCAGGAGCCAGGTGCTTCTCCTGGTCTCCCATGGGGTGCAGGGCCCAAGCACTTGGGCCATCCTCCACTGCACTCCCAGGCCACAGCAGAGAGCTGGCCTGGAAGAGGGGCAACCAGGACAGGATTGGTGCCCCTACTGGGACTAGAACCCGGTGTGCCAGCGCTGCAAGGCGGAGGATTAGCCTAGTGAGCCGCGGTGCCGGCAGAATCATACATTAATATTTTAAATAAGATTTATTTATTTGAAAGTAAGAGTTACAGAGAGAGAAGGAAGGAGAGAGAGAGAGAGAGATCTTCCACCTGCTGGCTCACTCTCCACATAGCTGCAACAGCCAGGGCTGGGCCAGGCCAAAGCCTGGAGCTCCATTCATGACTCCCATGTCAGTGGCAGGGGCCCAAACACTTGCACCATTTCTGCTGCTTTTCCTAGGCCAGTAGCAGGGAGCTGGACTGGAAGTGGAACAGCCAGAACACAAACTGGTGTCCATAAAGGATACTGGCATTGCGGGCGGCAGTTTTACCTGCTATACCACAACACCAGCCTCCAGACTTTAACTGCACAGTTAAAAGAACACTAAGAATGAACCTTTTTTTTTGTCTGCTCTAAGGACCGCCATGGACAAAGTGGACTGCTACCTGACAACAATCAAGAGGATGAGTCTGAAGTAGTACGTACCTACTTCACTGGGATATTAAAAGAAGAATGAGACCATTCCTTAACAAAAGCACGATACCAGACGCTTTAAGTGCCTTAAATAAGAGACAGCTAAATGCTTTAAGTAAGCAACTAGTACTGAACTGCGATGTGGCCCAAGCTGCAATCCGCCAGCTGTCAATGAGCCAGTGCACCAACTGGAAACCCTTCTCGTCAATTCTGGGAGATGTCTGGCAGCATTCCTCAGAAAAGTAGAGTGGATCGGGCTGTATATAGTCTTAAGACACGGACAAAGGGCACGAGGCGAAGTGGATCTTTCAAAACTAAGAGCTTCTGAATGCCCTGGTCAGACAACTGAAAAGTAGGAGGCCACACTTGTTTTTAACCACCACAAGCAGCAGTTCTAGCGCAGGTAACTGGTACTGCATGTCTAGGTGCAAGTAAGGGGCCTGGGTAAGCGACAAAAAGGTCAAACCACTGCTCGGTGAAGAATGCCCAACAATGGACAACAATGATAAAGCACACGCAAAGGGCAGCTGGAGAAAAAAATACTAGAACAGCAGGGTGAATAATTCAACACGGAGAAAACCTACTAGACCATGGGAGGAGCACTGTTATCAACAGTCTTGGATGGAGAGACCCAAACTGATGAAACTTTCACCTCAAAATCAGAGCAGAAAGAGGACTTCTTCAGAGACCATCGGTTTACTTGCTTACAGCTATGACGGACCAGAATAATAGACTTTCTACACACGTGAAGTAAAAACTGATTTTGAAACCGGACAGTTACGTGAGGGACGTGACCGGCAGAACTTTGTGTGAAGACAAGAACAAGTGGGGCAAGGTATGTAAAGATGTTAGTGCGGTGCGCGGCCCAAAAGCACTCTCTTCTAAAGAAAGCTTGCTGATATCCTGCTGTCGAATGTCTAAGAAATACAGCAGGACGCCGGAGTCCTCAACTTGGGTATCTCTAAAACAGGATGGCAAGGCAACTAACCATTCTTCGACAGAGGTCTCGTTTTCAATCTACTTCTAGCTGATGCCATATAATAGAGCTCCTTCTCTATGGTACAATATCATTTATAAATTAAAGAGTATTATTACTACTACTTTCAATGGAGGTCTTATTAGTTGTATGATTTTTCTAAGATTTTTATTTACTTGAAAGGCAGAGTTAGAGAGAGTTAGAGAGAGAGAGAGAGAGAGAAGGAGAAGGAGAGATACTAAGACAGAGATCTTCCATCTGATGGTTCACTCTCCAAATGGCTGCAATGACCAGGGCTGGGCCAGGCTGAAGTCAAGAGCCCAGCGCTTCTTCCAGGTCTCCTACCTGGGTGCAGGAGCCCAGGAACGTGGACCATCCTCCGCTGCTTTCAAAGGCAGACTAGCAAGGGAGTGGGATCAGAAATGGAGCAGCTGGGACTCGAACTGCTGCTCATACAGGACACAGACATTACAGGCAGCAGCTTAACCCACATTGCCACAACACTGGCCCCCCAGTACTTTCACAATTTCCAGCCATTGGGAAAGGCTCAAATATTTCATGAGAGAACTTAAAAATGGTGTTGTGAAGACAGAATTAAAAGATAAGTTTCTTTTGGTGCACAAAGTTAAAGACTTGCTGATTTGATGGTTAGGATGGAATATGCTGGCTTCAGAATCATTGTGTTCCTATTGTTGGGGTCAACAGAGATCCCGTGCATATTACACACACAACATATTTTAGATGAATTTTCTGAATTACCCTCAGATCATTTTATTAGATTATCATTAAGATAATCTATATAGTTCAAAATTGCATGCTTGCTTTGCTCAAAACTCTGTCTTCAAAAAGTATATATCATGAAATGATTTGGAATACAGCTTCAACATCACCAATGAGGACAAATTATAATTTCAGAGATTATACTCTATATTAAAGCTACGCGATTGCCCAATCTAACTAACGAAATACCTGTGACCGTGTAACATATAGCATGTTTTTATTTGAATTCCGTATTTCTCAAATGCCTTATTTCAACGCAGTCAACTCTAACAATTTCAGTCCATGAGCTATAGGCACACTAGACATATTCTGAGCCAGATCCAGCAGTGGGCCTCTCAGTCAACCCATCTCCCTGTCATTCTCTGCTGAGTGGGCTGTAAGGTGACTCAGACCATGCCCATCCATTGCCACAGCAACCGGGCAAGAGGACAAACGGGTGAAGGCAACCCTGCCTGTCATCGGTGATTATGCAGACGTATTTAAAAATATGTGCAGGACCCATCAGGCTTTCCTTCAGAAATCAGACAGAGATTGTCAAGAGCCACCTGCATTAGGGTTGAAAGGCCATACAGAACTTTCTGAGATATTTGGGGCTCTGTATAAAACAAACCTGAAAGAAGCAAGAATCTAACAGGGAAAATGAGCTTTGGAAGTAAATGAATAAGTAACTACTAGCCTCAGGCTACTCTCATAGAAAGTAAAAGGATAGCACTACTTAAGAAAGGGACGAGTGAGTGTTTGGCTTAGGGGGCCAGCCCCGTACTGAGATGCCCCCAGCCCACGCCAGAGTACCTGGTTGAGTTCTGGGTCCACTCTCAATGCCAGTGTCCTGTTCATTCACAGCCTGGGAGGCAGCTCATCACGGCTCAAGGAGTTGAGTCCCTGATACTCACTTGGAGACCTGGACTGAACTGCTTGCTCCCAGCTTCAGACCCACCCGGCCCTGGCAATTGGAAGGTCAGTCTCACAGCACAATGGAAGAAACAGGAAGACTGAATGTAGGCAGCACCGAGGGAGAAGTAAGGTCAAGGCCAACAACATGAGTTCTGCGTAGGGAGAAACCACTGACTGTGTACAACAGTGACTTGGCCTGACAGGTGTTCAATAAAATTCTGTTGGGATGCCATGGAGAATAATGGGATAAAAAGGACAGGAGAAGTAGACAGATGGTTTAGGAGAGTGCAGGATAGAAAAGGACGCTGACTTGAAGAAAAGTTGAAGACCTATTTCGGAGATAAAATTGATAAACTAATAATATACTGTTTTCTAAAAACACTCAAACTATAAATTGTTCAGAAATAAATGCATATGTCATAAAAATGTAGTCATGTATGGGGATGATAAATACTGAATTCTGGATAATGGTTTTCTGAGGGAGGCTAAAGGGGGTGTGGTCAGGAAATACATACAAAGTTTCTAAACTCCTTGGTATTTTTTAAATTTCTTTTTAGTATAATTTTTATTCATATATTTTCATTTTATTAGAGAGAAACTGAGAGAATTATTGCATTTGTTGGTTTATTTCCCAGATGCCCACAACAGCAAGGGCTGGGCCAGGTAGAGGCCAGGAACCAGGAGCTCCTGCCTCCCATATGGGTGGCAGGAGCACATGGACTTGAGCCATCATCAATGCTTCCCAGTTTGGGCATTACCAGGAAACTAAATCAGAAGCAGACAAGGCACTTCAATATGGGAGGCAGGCATCCTAAAATGCAACTCACTCGCTCCAACAAATGCTTGCCTCAGTATTCTTTTATTAATTTTTAAAAATTATTATTGGGCTGGTGCCACAGCTCAATTGGCTAATCCTCTGCCCACGGCGCCAGCACCCCGGGTTCTAGTCCCGGTTGGGGTGCCGGATTCTGTCCCAGTTGCTCCTCTTCCAGTCCAGCTCTCTGCTGTGGCCCGGGAGTGCAGTGGAGGATGGCCCAAGTGTTTGGGCCCTGCACCCGCATGGGAGACCAGGAGGAAGTACCTGGCTCCTGGCTTCGGATCAGCGCAGCGCCGGCCATAGCGGCCATTTGGAGGGTGAACCAATGGGAAAAAAAGGAAGACCTTTCTCTCTGTCTCTCTCTCACTGTCTAACTCTGCCTGTCAAAAAAAAAATTTAAAAATTATTGTTTATTTATTTAAGACGCAGAGTTAGAGAGAGAGAGAGAGAGAGAGAGAGAGAGAATCGATCTTCCATTCACTGGTTTACTCCCCAAATGGCTGCAACAGCTGGGGCTGGGCCAGGCAGAAGCCAGGATCCCTGAGCTTCTTCGGGTCTCCCAAGTGGGTGCAGGGGCCCAGGCACTAGGACCATCCTCCGCTGCTTTCCCAGGCACATTAGCAGGGAGCTGGATTGGAAGTAGAGCAGCCACATCTAAAACAGGCACCCACATGAGATGCTGGTGCTACCAGCAGTGACCTAACCCGCTATGACACAATGCTGGTCCATTTTATTTCTTAACCAAAGTAGCAGACACATAGGAGCTAAACATATGGCTTAATTTTTTTAATGTTTTAAATATTTAATCATTAATTTTAGTCTAATTTTTATTTTATGGATTTTTCTGCAATAAAAAATACTATGCAGTATCTTTAGCTATTCCAATTCATTAAGAACAAGATCAATTTGATTAGGAAAACAATGTCACCTTATAAGTTTAAGTCGGTAATCTTTCCTCTGAACACAACAACTAAACATCATGGGTGATTTAACAGGTCAGAGACATCCTCTTTTTGAGTCTTCAAGGTAATGCAAGTCTGATTTTAATGAAACAATATATCACTCCTATTTTTAACAATAAACATGTACCATTATTTAAAAGTAATACACTTATTCTTCTGTTTTTCATCTTTCATCATTATTCTACTCTATTTTTATTTAAAGAGGAACCAGTATTGACCTTAAATGTTTCTGAGTACCAAAACCTGCTTCTAAAATAAACATTGCAGAAAAATGGTACTCTGGGTTATGCTTGAACAATGCACATAACAGTGACATTGTCCAAACATTCTGTAACAACATCATCTGTTTCCAAGATACCTCTGAAAGCACAGAAACTGAAAAACCCGACATTCTTTCACTACCACATTAAATCACAACATGTCATCAATAAAACATACCCCACGCTGGTCCAGCAGCACATGTTGCCTTCACCTTAAAACCTATCCAGACTTCAATCCCTACTCACCAAGGCTGTCATTGTCTTGGCCAAGCAAACATCACATCCCACCCTGCGGATGCCTAACTGGTCCACTCATTTCTGTCTTGAACTCCTGACACTTTTGTCAAACGGCAATCTGAATGGTCAGGAAGCACTGTGCATCTGTGCAGGTCCTACACCCAAAACCCTCCAGTGGTTTTCCATTTCAAACCAGTGAAACCGAATGCTTTTACATCGTTAAAAGACCTATCATGATGGGCTAAAGTTTCCTTCCTTCATTTTTTTCTCCATAGCACTACTTACCCTGCTTAGTCATTTGTCTGTTTGCCTCTTTATGAGATCAACAATTTTATCTGCTTTTTCTTTATCATTGGTTGTACTCTTAAACTGGAAGGGTGGCATGCATTTAGAAGTAAATTAATTTAGTTCAATAAATGTTTATTTAATGAGTGAATGTTCCTCTAAATGTCGTAAGAAGCACAATGATTTTGCCATTTTCATTTGAGAATTCTGCCTCCCCCGTCACATGAGAAGTAATGACAGCACAGAAAGAGTGCTGAGTCAGCTCATGTGAGAACCATAAAGAACTGGTGGGAAAGAGTCAGGACCCAGGAATGAGATCGTACAGGAACTGAGTTTTTCTGGTCCAGAAATTTTCTATTGCTAGGTAAAACCATGAAGCAGTCTACATAGTTTTTAGTCTACATACTAACTTGGTTAGCCAAGGCATTTTTTTTCTCTATTCTTGGTCAATTACTATTCATATGAGTTTCCAGAAACACTTATGTCTATTCAAAGGTATTGCTATACCTTCCATCATCAGCACATTCTGCTAAGTGTCTCTGGGTGGGAGGACTGAGGGTAAAGAGGGAGACTATTACGTACTGAACTGACTTCAGATAACTTCAGAACAGTGCTTTGGAAAGCAGATTCTACCAGGTGGCATTTCATCAGATAATACGCTGCTGTCGTCATCATCCTAGGAAGAAGGAAGACACCAGAGGGAAACTCTGACTTGAAGGGTCAACGGTTTCCTCAAATTTCATGAAATACCAAGGTATTATATAAAGCAGAATATATTTGGCACTCTAAAAACTGAACTGAGAAGAGTCACTTTCAAACACCAGCTGTCAGTTATCCTGAAAAATACTGTTTTTCCTTAAGTCTTTTGAAAGAAGGTGTAGGAAAAGAAAGAAAACAAAACACCACTTTTGGAGAGCTACTTCAATGGCTCCTGGGAAAGAAAACAGAATGAAACTTCCATTAACATCACTGGGAAAATGTTTGCAAAGAAGTGTCCCAGCTGTGGGAGGGATGAGATTAGAAGGCTAGTTAATTAAAGAAACTTAGAAACAACTAAACAGACGATGGAGCAGAAGGCAGGGAACAATTACTAACTGAGTATTTCTCTTGTAGCAGGCACAGGGCTAAGCACTTTATATCACAATCTCATTTAATCCTTAAACTATACCTGAGAGATAAGTATGGCTAGCCTCCTGTTACAAACGAAGGTATTGAGATTTGCATGGCTCTCATAACTGGAATGAGCTGATCCAGAAAGGGCTAAAATGTCAGGATCTTAATCCAATGTTGCACTGCCTTTGTAAGGATTCTTCTAAACTGAGTGCTGTGCTAAACTTTCTCTATGGTGGTAGCTTCTCTCCTGTCAGAACCAAAGTGATTCATTCACCTCTTAGTTCCAGCCTAGAGTCCTCATCTGTGCACAACTTTGGAGACCAAATGAATCACTTCCATCACCAACTGAGTTTCTTTTTGTTACATATTCATGAACTACAATCTGACCCAGGACCTGTCTTCAAACAAAACAAAAACCTGTTCTTCAATCGAAGGGAAGACACTGAATTCAAAGCAATTCCAAGGTGGGATGCTCAGACTGCTTTGTAAAGTTGCTTGGCAGCATCTACTCAAGTCAAATATATGCACACCTTACCCCAGTCATCCCACTCCTAGGTGTGTACCGCTGGAAGTGTACTGCTATGTCTGCCAAAGACAAGATCAAGAATGGGAATAGCAGCATTGTTCGTAACAGCTTCAAGCTGGAAACAACTCAATCACTATCAACAACGGAATGGAAGGGTGGAGAAACTGTAGCACATTGACATAATGGAACTACACCTAGGTTCAATGATGTGGATGAATATCACAATCATAGTGAGGAATGAAACCCTTAGACAAAAGCAGTCATTAGATTCTGTTCACATCAAGTTCAAAAACATACAAAACGAATCTGTGGTATTAAAGGTCGGGATACGGCTTACTCTACAGGGGTCATTACTAAAAAGGGGTGGTGAATGGGAGGAAGGTTTCCGAGATAATGCTCTGCTTTTTTGATCAGGGTGCTGATTACTTTAGTATATTCACTTTGAGAAAATCCATCAAGGTTTATACAAATTTTTGCACACTTTCTTCTACTCAGTTATACTTCAGTAGAAAGAGCTGGGGACAGACATCTGGCACAGTGATTAACGCACTACCTGGATGCCTTCACCCCGTATCTGGTGCTTGGTGCAAGTCCCGCCTACTTTGCTTCTGATCCAGCTTTTTGCTCATGAACACCCTAGGAGGTGGCACATGGTGGCTTAAGTACTTTGGTTCCTGCCTATCCTGTGACAGAGATGATGGAGTTCCAAGCTCCTGGCTTCAGCCCGGCTCAGACCTTGCAGATGGAAGATCTCTTTCTGTTTCTGTCTTTCTCTCTGCCTTTCAAATAAACAAAAATTCTAAAGTGTAATGTTATATGCTTAGTGGAATACTGGTACAATATTTACACTATAAGTGTTAATTTATTTGGCCCTTATGTCTTCAAATAGAGGCAGATTAAAAAAAACCCAGACTTTTCAAAAATGACTTTCATTTTATTTATTGGCTAAAAGACAACCTGCACAGAGTTCCACTCATCTTCATAGAAAAGAAAACCCATTTTTGAACTGTGGTTTCAAATATGCAGCCCTCCATCTTCAATTAAACGAAGGAACTACCTGTGCTCACCACAAGCTTGTATTCGACTTTAAGAAACCAATTTAATGGAACTGTTCATACACTAGGAGTTTTGGACTCAGACTACACTGTTCATGGCTACATTCTCCCCTTTTCTCTACATTCACTTCATACTCGTAAACTCCGGCGGAATGAAGAAGCCCTTACAAGCGTGTGGCTTGGAAAGGCCTTTTCACTCTGCCACAGGATCTTCGAGTGGAAACCTTGCAGACAATTGTTTTTCATCAGAGTGAAAACTTTCTCAGTTTTCCATCTGAGGATTCCCTTCCATTTGTAGCTCCACATGAATTCTTAGCCTTCAACATCTGAATTGTTTTTGTTAAAAAGGGAGGATAAGACAAAAACAAGCACTTATGGGTGATCTATTTAAGGCTACGTTGCCATTCCTTCTCTTAGACTATTTCATCACATATGAAAGAATAGTTTTTGATATAAATATTTTATTAACTACAAGAAGGAAAGGGGGCAGGAAGTAAAAGTTTATTCAAAAGTTTCCTTTGTAAAATATTCCTTGACAAAGATGAGTTAGTGGAAAGAACAAATATCCTGAAGCACACTACAATACTGTTTGCAGCAAAATTTATTTCAAAAGTCACTTTACTCTGTTAAGGGATGGTATCATTTATTTCCCTGGATAATAGGAGGCTAGGATTGGAATCCACTGCATATTTTGGAAAGTTATGGAACTTCCTTAAATCGTTACAAAGTAAAGGTTTAAGGAGGAGAGAAAGTAACATCTATGATGATTTTTTAATTTTAATGAACACTACCTCTCTCATAGACTGTAACTATAAAGCACAGTTGACAAGTGGTAGGAAGGCCTACAAATGTTCTTTTCTATATCATACATTGTTTTCTTTCTTTTTTTTTAACCATCTGACATTAGAAATTGAAGTCTCTTCAAGATGGACTCTCCTAGAAGTTAATTTGAATGTAGTTCCAGATGACCCATGCAGTAGGGCCGACTGCCAGCTGCGCCATTATTCAAGCAGAGATAATTTTCAAATATCAGTATTCCAGTGAACACTAGGACAATGTCCCCACTCTACTCAAAGTGATTGAGAAATCCCATTTAGATGGTATGATTGACCATATTAAATTCCTTACCTTTTCTATAATGAACACTATAGAACCAATCTAGTATGACATTAGATAATCTCTTTGAGCAAAATATGTGAAGCTGTGATATTTGCATGCTCACACTGTAGATAATGCAAAAACTGTTTAAATGTCAATCCCCCACTTGTCTATTTTTATTAATTACTACAAAATACTAAAACCAGCTAAGTACATAATACATAAAGCCTGTGGATATTTGTTTATTAAAACTGATTATTAGCTTGTTTTAAGATTATGGGTCAGAGATGTAGATTTGGTTTTTACTTCAAAGAGTGTTAAATAGAAGAGTGAGAACTGTTCACCACGCTTCTTTGGATCATCAGGCAAGGCAGGCTTTTTAGTACAAAAAACTAATTGAGGAGAATTAACGTCAATCAGATTGTGTAGCTGTTATACACTCAGGATTCAGGAGCTGATTCTGTGAGCCCAGCAAGTCACCAAAACGTGGTTCTTTTTAATTGAAGTACATTACAAATGATTAAAAATCTTATAGACATTCGCAAAATCTCTGCGACCTTCAGGTGCTACGCAGCTGCTAACAAGAGCCGCTGAAGAGCAAAAGCCCAGGGATGACTGTACGTAAGACGGTCACAGGAGACGCATGACTACACTGCTGTGTTTTATATAGCTTATACATTTTATCGCTTTAAACCTTAACACTTAAACTTGTAGCTCCTGGAGTGACAGGGTGGTTAAAATAGACTTTTCTTTTGAGAAAGAGAAATCTACCTAAAAACAAAGTCTGGTACAACGAAACTATGTAGATTGTATTAAGCTTATAATTTTGATTATTCTATCTTTTTAGAACAGTTTATATTTTATGTACATTTATAATCCCATTTAAAAATACATATTTCTCAGCCAGTAACTTTCCTATAACTGCTAAAACTGCACGTGTGATGTATAATGTATTATGCATTACATGTTACAGTATGTATTAAGTTAAAAGAGTAAAATAAATAAATAGAGCACTTAAGGGATTAAAAACAATAAATATAAGCACCTAAGAAATTGTACGCACCAATCTCTGAAATATTCCATTGTCTAAAAATATTTATATGACACAGGCATCATGTACCATTTGCTCCTCACCTGGCAGAAGCCTCCCATGTCACATACAGAGATACCTTATGAGTGGAGGGGACAGTTACCACACAAGTCTCACTATGTTCACTCTTGGAGAAGAAGTCCATTCATATTACAAAGACCACATTCAAAAAGCATTCACATTCACATTGTAATAAGTTCCTGCACAGATACAGGCTCATTATGAATTTAATTATACAAAGTTGCCACCTCATTTTCCTTTGAAGGAATGACATAAGTCTGAATATTTTCATCCCTCACAAATAATAAAATCCCAATTTGAATTGTCATTACTAAAAATTCAACTAGAACTTTTCATCAGTGAGTATCTAAGACATGTCACAAGAAAAAATAAGATGAAGAAAACTGCAACCATTTTAAGTAGAAACTTTTCTATTTTAGCTTAGATATGAAAGACGGGAGTCACTCTACCTCACAGAGCAGCAGGTCAATGATGTGGAACACCATGCAGAGCGGGAACTTGGCCGTGAAAAGGGTGAGAAACCACTGGGATGCATACATATGAGCTTCCAGGTTCAGCTCACAAAAATGGCTGTGCAGGTCTGGTAGCTGCTCCTAAAGTCAAAGTGAAAAATTTAAGGCAAGAAACATGGCCGAAGCTTTGTTTCCCTGCCACAACCATGATTTATGAAAGTTTTCTATGATCACTTCATTTTAGCATTGGTTGTAATTTATGTAATTACACAGAAATAATGACAGGGCACAGCAGCTGAGTACGAAACAGATAATTGAGAAAAATAAAGACAGACTTGTTATAAACAAGCGGCAGGCCCCCCTTTTGCTCCCTTGACTGCTTTCGTTTTTTGGGAAACGTTTGTTCTGACAGAACACCTGCAGCCAGTGATTATCTTGACTCCAGTCCAGTCACAGCATACCCACCCAGGGTCACACTCAGATCACGAGCAAAGAAATGCATCTTCTTCAGATTCCATGTAACTCCAACATCACTCGCGACGAGGATATCATTTCAGTATATTTTTGAGCACTTGCAAAACCCCACGGCATAACCAAACATTTCCAAGCTGTATCTTCAACATACTAAAATTTGCAAAGTAAAGGAACTGTGCAAAGCTATGAAGTATGAAACTGAGTGTCCCCTAAAAAATGTCTTTAAATAAGAAAATACTTTTGAAAAGTATTGAAGAGAAAGTATACTAAAAACGTGTGTAAGAATATTTTTAAAAGTCAAATGGCTACATAATTATATGAAGACCAATGTAGATTTTGGCCAGAAACCAAGTCTATTTACATTTATATGTTATTGGTTTTCAGCTCTATTAGGTTTTTTTCTGTAACTCGACATATCCCCTAGTGATAAAAGTTCCTAATTTTTATTTACCTGCATTAGTCTCTCCAACTGATAGAATTTGCAGTGAAGATCTTCAAAGTTGTTTTTGTAGAGGTCTCGCAAACGATAGTCATACATGATTTTCACCAAAACACAGAAGGCTTGTTCCTCCGGCATCTACAGGAAAACACACACAGAGAACATGACTCATGGCATTTCATGAGAACGCCTTCAAGCCCCTCCATGCTGTCAGTCTTTTGCAGGAATGGTTGAAGGCCTACAGCGCACGAAGCCCTTCAGAGCAAGCTGTATGCAGAGTGACATCAGTAAAATTTGTGTTCAAAGCTTCTAGCCTCCTCACTGGAGATGAGTTACCCTCTTTTGTTAATTTTAACCACGTTGTCAATCATCTGTCAGGCAGTCTCAAATAATCAGGAGAATGGGCATTTAGCCTGGCAGTTAAGATGCTGGTTAAGAGACTCATGTCCCACATCAGAGACCTTGGCTTCAACGCCCAGCTTCTGGCCCCTAACTCCAGCTCCCTGCTAATACAGATCCTAGAAGGCTCAACTGATCGGGTTCCTGCCACCCACATGGGAGACCCGAATGGGGATCCTGACTCCTGGTCCGGTCCCAGCATAGCTGGCTGATAAAGGCATTTGCAGAGTGAACCAGTGGGTAAGAGTTCTGTCTGTTTCTCAAATAAACAACTAAGAAAAAGTTAGCTAATATGAGCAAAAAATTAAAAAATCAAAACAATATAGAAAAATAAAGATCAAGTCTCACTCTTCCCTGTCCTTGCATACAACTAGTCCCTAGTACCTCCCTCCCTTACCTCTTCTGCATGACCTAACTACTCTTAATTTCTCCTAAATCCTGCCAATATTTTTGAATTTCTATTGCTCACTTTCTTACACAAAAGGTAACATTCTACACTCTTCATTGTGCATCTTGCCTTTTTCCCCTTACCCATGTAAGCTGGAACTACTTTCACTTCAGTATATAAAGCACTGTGCTTGTTTCTAAACAGCCACACAGCACTCCAGCCTGTGGATATACCACAGTTAATCTAAACATTCTCCTGTTGGTGGATGCTTTGGCTGTTCCTGAGCTTTTGTCACCCAGAGCTACAATAAACAATCGTGTATATGCATCATTGATCTACATATGCAGGGCAGGGCCCATTCCCCAAAAAGGGCCCCCTGGGTCGAAGGACAGGGCATTTTTAATTCTGACAGATAGTATACCATGCTCCCAGAGTTCTCACGACATCGCTATTTTTTTTTCTGTAAAAAACAGTTTTTAGGAAAGGATCTTAGGAGCTTCTACTACTAAGATTTAAATGACCAATAACATCTAATATATTAACCCTCTTAAAAGTATTTTTTTATCTGAACAGGAAGTAAAATCTAAAGTCCAAGGAACAAATTTCTGAATTGCAATACAGTAAGCTGAAAGAATATGGACAGGCACATGGCCAATATTCTGAAATTCAATCAGGCAGACAGAAAACTCTGACGTTCTTTGTTTTGACAGGCAGAGTGGACAGTGAGAGAGAGAGACAGAGAGAAAGGTCTTCCTTTTTGCCGTTGGTTCACCCTCCAATGGCTGCTGTGGCCGGACCACTGCGCTGATCCGAAGCCAGGAGCCAGGTGCTTCTCCTGATCTCCCATGGGGTGCAGGGCCCAAGGACTTGGGCCATCCTCCACTGCCTTCCCGGGCCATAGCAGAGAGCTGGCCTGGAAGAGGGGCAACCGGGATAGAATCCAGCACCCTGACTGGGACTAGAACCTGGTGTGCCGACGCCGCAAGGCGGAGGATTAGCCTGTTAAGCCACGGCACTGGCCTTCTCTGACGTTCTTACAGTGTCCTAGGATTAACGTTAAGTAAACATTCACACCAACTGTCACTTCCCTGAACATCTGAATCGGGCTGGGTCTGCTGTTTCACACCTTTGCTAGAGTTCCTTCGGGCCTCAGTGGCTGAGTCGAGCAGCCTCATTTACCCATTGAGAAGTGTAACTGTTTCTTAAAGTCCCTACACAAATTAGCCACAACCAGAAAAACACCAAAATTAAAGAAAAACCTCCTGAGGTTAAATAAGTACATTATCTATTGTCAGTTTATTTCTATGGGTATTTGATTTTTCCTTTTTTAATCTATGAGTTGTTTGAGGCCTTCTCAAAGTTTTTGGTTTTTGACCTCTGCTGTCCACGTCAGTAAATATTTTTTGGTTTCTGTCATTTAGAACAAGTATACCGTATTTTGTATTCTTCATGCCCTTACAATTCTTTTTTTTTAAGATTTTATTTATGTATTTGAGAGGTAGTTACAGACAGAGAGGGAGAGCCAGAGAGAAAGTCTTCCATCTGTTGGTTCACTCCCCAAATGGCTCCACTGGCCAGAGGTGGGCTGATCCGAAGCCAGAAGCCAGGAGCCTCTTCAGGGTGTCCAACATGGGTGCAGGGTCATCTTCCACTGCTTTCCCAAGCCATAAGCAGAAAGCTAGATCGAACGTGGAGCAGCCGGGACTCGAACCAGCACCCATAAGGGATACCAGCGCAGCAGGTGGAGGCTCAGCTACTCTGCCACAGCACTGGCCCACGCTTTCATTACTGTGTCACTGATGCCTCAAGTGACATTCACTTGTACATACATGACCTGCAGAACTTCTCTACCACCAGATTCTACATTTCTTCATCTTCCTCTTCGATCTCTTCCCATGCAAATGCTATACAAAAAGCTGCATGCGAGAAATCTGCAGCCAGCCCTAGAGCAACTGAGTCACTTCAAGTCTCTCTGAATGAACTCAACTGGCTGAACAGTTTACCATCTGGTATCTTACACAGGGGATAAACCATTACTGCCTTGAAGGTGGTAAGAATCACAGCAGTAAATAAAAGGGCTAAGTGCTCTTCGGCACTCCTACACAGTCACCAGGGAGATGACGTGGGCAGCGCGCAGGCTCTGGGCCTAGCGCAATGAAGGAACAGTGACTTCCCAAAGGATGTATCAACTGTCACCTCCACTTGGGTTTTACAAGGACATAGAGGTCGTGGGAGGCCAGCGCCGTGGCTCACTAGGCTAATCCTCCAACTGTGGCGCTGGCACACCGGGTCCTAGTCCTACTCGGGGCACCGGATTCTGTCCCGGTTGCCCCTCTTCCAGGCCGGCTCTCTGCTGTGGCCCGGGAATGCAGTGGAGGATGGCCCAAGTGCTTGGGTCCTGCACCCTATGGGAGACCAGGAGAAGCACCTGGCTCCTACCATCGGATCAGCATGGTGTGCCGGCTGCAGCATGCCAGCCGCAGCGGCCATTGGAGGGTGAACCAATGGTAAAGGAAGATCTTTCTCTCTGTCTCTCTCTCACTGTCCACTCTGCCTGTCGAAAAATAAAAAAAAATAAAAAAATTGAAAAAAAGAAGTCATGGGGTGCAACAGGTTGTATGTGTGGATAAGAAGGCAGAACTCACGACAGACAGGCCAAGCAGAAGGACGGCTGAACACAGGCCAGACCAGGACACATGGTTCGAGACAACGATAGGGTCCTAGCAAATGGACAGAAACGTCTGCTCCTTCCAAGATACGGAGCTTACACACCCTCATCTCTCTCCTCTCTCTCCTCCTCTACCTTTCTCTTCCTCAGAAGTAGAAAACAATACATTTAACAGATGCTCTTTGGAAACAATCAATTTTAAAGGTTCTGAACAGATTTATCTCTGAAAAACGATTTATGATTATTAACTGACAATCCCAGCCCATCTTTATTTCTTAAAGTGACATGCACATTCTGGGAAGTTGGCAGCCGTCATGTCTGACCTTGGCGACGTTAGCTCTGTTGTGCAGCTCTATGCTGCGTGAACACAACAGACTAGTACAATCCACACTGACTACTACCTGTGAAGATCAGGGTTACATACACCAAGCTGCTGCAGGCTCTCAAATACTATCTCATCATAAAACTGACTCAAGTGGACTCTTGTAAAGATAGCAAAAAAAAAAAAAAAAAAAAAAAAAAAGTCTGGTGCTGGCATTGGGCCATAATGGGTAAAGCCAATGCCTGCAATGTTGGCACTCTGCATGTGCACCGATTCATGTGCCGGCTGTTCCACTTCCCGTCGAGCTCCCTGCAGATAGCCTGGGAAAAGCAGCAGAAGATGGCCCAAGTACCTGGGCCCCTGCTACCCATATGGGAGACCCAGATGAAGCTCCTGGCTTCTGGCTTCGACATGGGCCAGCCCTGGCCATTGCAGTCATCTGGGGTGTGAACAGCATGTAGAAGACTTTCTCTCTCCCTCTCTCCATTTCTCTCTAAGTCTTTAAAATAAGTAAATAAATAATTTTTTCTTAAAAAAAAACTAACCAAATTTCTAACAAAATGAATGAGAAACTAATGGGAAATACATATAATCTCTGGAAAAGTAGAAATACAAAGTTTTCTTTCCAGTTTAAAGATTAACAGTATCAGGTGAACGTGCCTACTTAAGCTTCCCTTGGTATTTATTTTTCTTCAATTAACGTGTTCATTATCACAGTATCAATCAGGGAAGGCAAACAAAATCTAGCCAAAACGTCAAATATTTTACAAATAAAAACAAGTGTCTAGAGATGTATGAAATACAGCTAACCAGCAAATACTGATTGATATTCACACTGGCAAAGAACAAAGGAAAAGTGCTGATCTGCCGTAGTATTCTGCTGTAGAAGTTGCGATAATCCACGTTGAAGACGACGTTGCCTATCGGTGCAGTGGCAACACGAGGGAGCGAAGGCTCAGCTTCATTTTGTGGTGCTGGGTAACACACGACAGATGACATGGAGACATGGTTTGCAAGTTTTAAATAATATTTACCTTTCAGTAGCTACTAATGACTCCACTGATAGCTCTGTCAATATAAATAAACAGAATACTTCACTAATAATTGCACTAACAAGTAGCATTAGCCTTGGTAGGCCACTATCCAAGCGCACAGAACACTGGAAAATAAATGGCCTGGAGATGAGAAGGGACGCACAGGTGGTACTGGAGCACGTCACTACCATCCATGTCTATCATGCAGATAAAATAGACAACATAGTTCACTCCCCAAATGGCTGCAATGGCTGGAGCTCGGCTGATCCGAAGCCAGAAGGCAAGAGCCAGGAGCTTCTTCTGGGTCTCCCACATGAGTGCAGGGTCCCAAACACTTGGGCCATCTTCTACTGCTTTCCCAGGCCATCAACGGGAAGCTGGATTGGAAGTGGAGCAGTGGGACTCGAACTGACGCCCATATGGGATGCTGGAGCCGCAGACAGATGCTTAACCTATTATGCAACAGCGCCAGCCCCTGCTTTTTGGTTTTAATGCAAGTTTATGTGGCTGAATTTTTAACAATGGCAATGTTTAACAACTGGTTCACAAAATTCCCTAAAATTCAACACTGGCTCTCATGAGCTGCTATGATCTCAATCTAGCACAGCACTGATAGACTATAATGAAGAGTTAGAGCTGTATTCAAAGTACAGCAGGAATCACTTCATTTATTTTCATTTATTTACTTATTTATTTTCAAGGCAATATGACATAGAAAGCAACAGACATAAAGAGAGAATTTCCTTCTGCTATTTTATTCTCAACTGCCTGCAAAAGCCAGGGTTGGATCAAGCCTGGTATAAGACACACAGTCCAGGTCTCCCACATGAACGGCAGGCTTCCCATTACTCGAGCTCTCACCACTGCCTCCCAAGGCTGTGTTAGCAGGACACTGAAGTCAGGAACTGAGCCAGGAACTGAACCTAGGAACTCTGATGAGGGAGGCAGGAGTCTGAATGGGTCGGCTACACACTGACTTCCAATCACTGCAGAGACGTCAGCGGGGAATCTAGTTTTTGATTTTTAGCAAGGTCACTTAGTGGCTCCATGCAGCACAGATTGACGGGAAAGATGGATTATACATAAGTTGATTTAGTAAGCATCTATCACTCTTCTTTAGTACGAACGTATCATCCATGAGAACTGTATTCAACCACTGTCCTTAAGAGGTTGTCCCAAATTAGGTGGCAAATGAGGAAAAGGTGTTACAGTAGAAACACATTATTTTGGAATTATACCAATAGATGTGAATTGCCAGATAAGCTTTTAGTTACAAGCTGGGTGACTGTGAGCAGGAAATCTCCCAATGCCTGAGTGATTTTTGTCCTAAAACATTAGAAAAAATAGTATCTGGGGGCTGGCATTGTGGCATAGTAGGCTAAACCTCTGCCTGCGGTGTCAGCATCCCATATCAGTGCCAGTTTGTGTCCTGCCTGCTCCTCTTCTGATCCAGCTCTCTGCTTATGGCCTAGGAAAGCAGTAGAGGTAGCCCAAGTGTTGGGCTCCTGCACCCAGGTGGAAGACCCAGAAGAAGCTCCTGGCTCCTGGCTTCAGATCGGCCCAGCTCTGGCCATTGTGGTCATTTGGGGAGTGAACCAGCAGATGGAAGACCTCTCTCTGCCTCTCCCTCTCTGTAACTCTGCCACTCAAATAAATAAATAAAATCTTAAAAAGAGAAAATACTATGTCATAAGGATACTGAAAAGGTTAAATAAAATATATGTATGCAACAATATATACATATTATCAGGGTC
Organism: Lepus europaeus; assembly: GCF_033115175.1. Classification (NCBI taxonomy): domain Eukaryota; kingdom Metazoa; phylum Chordata; class Mammalia; order Lagomorpha; family Leporidae; genus Lepus; species Lepus europaeus. The sequence continues at coordinate 157,010,677 of NC_084831.1, forward strand.
AATAAACATAAGTCCCCTGCTTGAAGATAGAGTCTATCGGGGCCAGTGTTGTGTCGTAGCAGGTAAAGCTGCTGCCTGCAATGCTGGCATCCCATATGAGCACCAGTTCGAGTCTTGATTGCTCCACTTCCAATCCAGCTCCTTGCTAAGGTGCCTGGGAAAGCAGCAAAGGATGGCCCAAGTACCTGGGCCCCTGCCACTCAAGTGGGAGACCTAGAAGAAGCTCCTAGCTCTTGGCTTTCTTCTGGCCATTTGGGGAATGAACCAACAGATGGAAGATCTCTCTGTCTCTCTTTAACTCTGCTTTTCAAATAAATAAATGAGTTTTCTACTATTAAGATGTTTTATTAGACTCTACATTAACAGAAAGTGGCAAATGTGCTGCTTTTCATACAAAGACAGCATTTCTTGTGAATGGAAAAATGTCCTTTTCCTCTCCACCCTTTTGATAGCTCACACAGTGACAAGCTGCAGGTTGTCCTTGTAGCTAGGCATACCTGCTCAGGGGAGATCTCTGGCTTGGGGCTACACAATATGGCACAGCTCTGCCTTTGAAATCCTAAGTGTGATCATAAACGCACTTAGATCATGAAAGCTCTATTTCCTTTAACGTGATGGTTGGTTGTTTTCTCTGAATCTCCAAATGCGATGCTGCAGGCATCAGTCATTCATGCGCCCCTAACCCCTGTACTCTGTACCCACACTCCCAGCTCTTACATGAAGCCCTTCATCAATATCCAGTATTAATTATTTGTTGAAGATAACTAGCAAAACGCTGATATGTTTGCCTTTGTCAGTGAAGGCACACCACGTAAACAGGGCCATCTGGCGGTTATCCCCAGCACAAGAGCCAACAAAAAGGAGCACTGCGGGGAAGCTGGAGGTGATGGGAAGCCAATGGAAGCAGATTCACACTTGGGTTCTCTTAACATTATTAAACACGCTAAATACTAGAAGCTGGTCTATTATTTACACTGGCTATAAAGCTGGTCCCTCAATCAGCATACATAAAACGAATCAATATCTGCCCAACTCCTGACTGTACCAGCAGATCTCACTTTCAGACACCCTGTTCACCCCAGAGGCCAGAGCCGAGGCCGGAGGAGTGGGCGGGGCGGCTGCCTGGACAGGACCGTTTGTTCCCTCCTCGTGTGGCCGTCCCTTCCACCAGCTGCCACGAGCAAGTGCCTGGGCTCCAGGTGAAGGAGAAGGAATGGCAACGGAGAGGAGAATCACCTGTCCCCTCAGACCACAAGGAGTAGCAGAAACCCTGTCTTCCAGGATTCCTGGGACACAGAGACAGCCCCTGTGACGACAAAACAGTAAAGAAAACAGCCTAAGAGGGAACAAAGCATCTTCCAGGATTCCTGGGACACACAGACGGCCCCTGTGACGACAAAACAGTAAAGAAAACAGCCTAAGAGGAGACAAAGCACTCGCATGCCTTCTAGCAGTGGCAGCAGCAACAGCAGCCTTCACAGCTCAGACAGAGCCAGGGGTCTGAGAGCAGCACCCAGCCCACGCCTGCGCGGTCTGCCCTGTGCCCCGGCCCTCACGTCCACATCAGCCAGACCCGGAAGGGGGCCCCTTGCACAGCCCACTGCACCAAGGACAGCCTCCAACACGATGTGCCACAGCTTCGTGCCTTCTGTGAAGGGGCAGTGCTGTGCAGATTTTTCAGCTTACAATTTGTTTTTAAAAATTGCACACACAGGGCTGGAGCTGTGGGATAGTGGGTAAAGCCGCAGCCTGCAGTGTCGGCATCCCATGTGGGCACCGGTTCGAGTCCCAGCTATTCCACTTCTGATCCCGCTCTCTGCTATGGCCTGGGGAAGTAGCAGAAGATGGTGCAAGTCCTTGGGCCCCTGCGCCCATGTAGGAGGCCCAGAGGAAGCTCCTGGAGGCTCTGGCCACTAACAGGTTAACAGGCAGTTGTTTACTTGTGGTTTTGCTGCACTACTGCAATTTCAAAGGGGCTTTGAGGTAAGTTTTTGTAAGATTCTTCTGAGGGAGGAATCAGGTCCATTCCAGGCAGTGGTATAAGGAAATCTCATCTGCGTGTTGAATGCACAGTATGTCCAATTCAGACTGAGTTCCAGAACTGTCAAGTAGAATTCTACTTTATGTAAAAAGGCCTTTCAATAATGAGGGATCTTCCATTTTTAACTCAATGTACTAGAGTATCCAGTCTACATGAACAAACATACTTTTTCCCCCAATACAGGGGGTCTGATTCAGTCTTGCACTGGAATGAACTGCCACATCATGTCCTGGTATGCAGATGTTCTATTACAAGGACTCTTCCTTAGAGGAGAACAACCTGGCTCAGTAGAGACCATGCCTGAGTCGCCCTCCCCGGGAACGGTCCCATCTCTGCTATGTATTTGGATCAGTCTCCGGGGCACCCTGATCACTTCCGGGTCAGCGCTCTCCCTGTCTGTGCCGCAGACGTTAGCAGGTAACACTGCACGGCTCCAAATGCTGAGAAATGCATGATGATGTCTGTGGCTCCAAACCTGTTCTATCAGCAGCCTGTGTGATCTCCTGGAGAAGTCCACCTCAAGAGCCGACAGGCACGACACGGATGCCGCTGCCGAGACACATGCGCCATCTGAACTGATGCATAACTTAACAAGACAGGAAACCTTGGACAGGGATTCACTTCGTGCTGAAGGGAACCCTGAACAGGAATTAGGGGGCCACACGCCATCCTTGAAACTGGAAAGGCCGGTGTGGCTAGAAACAAAATGAGCAGAGGCCTCTGTTTTATTATTATTTTTTAAAGATTTATTTATTTATTTGAAAGGCAGAGTTGCAGAGAAGCAGAGGCAGAGAGAGAGAAAGAGAGAGAATCTCCCATCTGCTGGTTCACTGCCCAGATGGCCGCAATGGGCTGCATCTGGAGCTGCGCCGACCCAAAGCTAGGATGCAAGAGCTTCTGAATCTTCTACGTGGGTGCAGGGCCCAAAGGCTTGGGCCATCTTGTACTGCTATCCCAGGCCATAGCAGGGAGATGGATTAGAAGTGGACCAGCCGGGGCTCGAACCGGCACCCATATGGGATGCCAGCACCAGAGGCAGCGGCTTTACCCACCATGCCACAGTGCCGCCCGTATCATTCTGTATCTCTGCCATGGCCTGGGAAAACAGTAGAAGATGGTCCAGGTCCTTGGGCCACTGCACCCATGTGGGAGCCCCGGAAGAAGCTCCTGGATCTTGGCATCGGATTGGTGCAGCTCTGGCCGATGCAGCCATCTGGGGAGTGAACCAGTGGATGGAAGACCTCTCTCTCTCTCTCTCTCTCTACCTCCATCTCTCAGGGACTCTGCCTTTCAAGTGAATGCATAAATCTTAAAAAAAAAAGAGAAGTGATGCAGTAGTATTCGTTTAGAGGCAGATATACTCCCCTGCTACTCAGTCATATTGGACAGCCAGCCAGGCTTGAACAATGAAGGTGCAGACATGTCGTCTTCCTCGCCCACAAGCTGTCTTATCAAGGAGCCAGCATGCACCGTGGAGTCCTCTGCTCCGGGGAGAGCTGGGGGGTCACCCTGCTATTGGATGGAGAGGAAAGTGCCTTAACATCTACCCCAAGCCTCCGGCCGCCTCACCCTCCCCTCCACGTGGAGGCCACACAGTGCGCACAGGGGAGAGCTCCAGCCAAGACTTTGCTGTGTGCCAAGATGTGAAGAGGACTTGGGGAACAGCGTGAGATTGGAAAAGAAGGATTGTCCTAGGAAAAGAGTAAACACGGGCACCTCCTTTCCACCTACTCCTCTAGCAGGGAGAAAACCGACGGCCGGCTGCCTGAGGTGGAGGTGTGGCTGGAGGGGAAGTCACAGCCCCATGCTTATCCAGGGTCTCAGCAAGCATTTTTTCCCACTACCATCCCCCCACTTCTGAAACCAGATGTCTGGTGAGAATTCTTAAAGGTCTGACGGCAGGGAACATGGAAGGGCCACACTGCTGATATTTTGTCTAACAGGGCAGCCAACAACAACTAAACGTGTGCGAACGGAGAACCTAACACTCCAGGAAGCATGCTTTCATCTCCCACCCGAGGGAAAGCTACGGAAGATGCTACTCTCACCAGCAGAACCAAGTTTGTCCGAGTAGAGCAATGCCGCCGCAGCGCTGGCAGTTCATGTGTGCACCCCACTAAATAATCTAAGAAACAGTCTCCTCCTGTCCTGCACATTCCTAGGTAGCATTTCTATCACCAGGCCACCTGGTAGCGTCAGTGGGCATCTGTTAAAACTCCTATTAGCTCAAGCTAGTGAAGCCTAGTACTTCTCTGTCACGTCGCCATTAAAAGCAGCATTACATTTAAAAAAAAAATCCTGTTCCTCAATGAGGTGGTATTGTGGTATCAGCACACTTTTAAAAATAAACATTAAGGGGCCGGTGCTATGGCACAGTAGGCTAAACCTCTGCCTGTGGCGCCGGCATCCCATGTGGGTTCCGGTTTGAGAGCTAGTAGCCCCTCTGCCAATCAAGCTCTCTGCCAGTGGCCTGGGAAAGCAGGGAAAGATGGCCTGCACCCACATGGGAGACCCAGAAGAAGCTCCTGGCTCCTGGCTTCAGATGGGCTCAGCTCCAGCCGTTGTGGCCATTTGGGGGGTGAACCAGAGGATGGAAGACCTCTCTCTCTGTCTCTACTTATCTCTCTCTGTAACTCTCCCTCTCAAATAAATAAACCTCTTAAGGAAAACCTTAAAATGATTATGTAAACTATTATAATAATTAGTTTCATTGAACAAACAATTCAACTTATCCCTGGCTTACAATTGATCTAAAGTATAATAAAAATAAAAAACTGATCAATGTTTATATAAAATATAAAGGTGTTAGAATACCCATTTTTGTCGTATGCAGAACTCTGTCATGGGATCCGTGCTGTTTAACTGGGAAAGGGGAAGACAAACATTAAAATCTGCTCATTTAAGACACCAACATATCATCCAGGGCATTATGCAATACCAGCCAAATGCCTGCTTCATGAGCATAATCTGAAAGCCAAACATGATATAATCGCTGTGTGGGAATAATCGCTGCTGTGCTCGGCCATCTGCACTGACAGGGACAGTCCCCAGGCTCCCACTGCTTCTGTCCACAAAGAACCCTACAACAGAGCAGCTTCAAGTACTTCAAAACGTCTTTCAGATTCAACTGAAATAATATATATCAAGATAGTTTGGGGGGGCGGCATTGTGGTGTAGCAGGTAAAGCCAGCGCCTGCAGTGCCGGCATCCCATATGGGCGCTGGTTCGAGTCCCAGCTGCTCCACTTCTGATCCAGCTCTCTGCTATGGCCTGGGAAAGCAGCACAAGATGGCCCAAGTCCTTGGGCCCCTGCACCCATGAGAGAGACATGGAGGAAGCTCCTGATTGTTAGCTTTGGATCAGCGCAGCTCTGGCCGTTGCAACCATATGGGGAGTGGACCAGCGGATGGAAGACCTCTCTCTGTCTCTCTGCCTCTCCTCCTTTCTGTATGTAACTCTGACTTTCAAATAAATAAATAAATCTTTTAAAAAAGATATTTTTTGAAATAAGATCATATTTTGATGATTTTAAAAAATCCGCATTTTTAGGTTGGATAAAACTAGTTTTCCCATGTCACACAATTGTGTTTCACATCTTTTGGAATGATCCACCTTTTTCTATTGAAGCTAATAAATACTCCACTGATTTTCTAAATTTTCAACTGAGACGGATGCTAGTGACTAATCTGAAAATCATAAGCTCATGAGTCTTCATTTTCTGTTTACACACTGAAAAGCAAATAGAATCAAATCTTACAGCCATTTGTTTATGTAAAAATACACCTAACTTTGGGGCTGGCACTGTAGCACAGCGGGGTAAAGCCCTGGCCTGCAGGACCAGCATCCCATATGCGTGCCAGTTCAAGTCCTGGCTGCTCCACTTCCGATCCAGCTCTCTGCTATGGCCTGGGAAAGCAGCACAAGATGGCCCAAGTCCTTGGGCCCCTGCACCCACGAGGGAGACACGGAGGAAGCCCCTGGCTCTTGGCTTCGGATCAGCTCAGATTTGGCCACTGCAGCCATCTGGGGAGTGAACCAGCTGAAGAAAGACCTCTCTCCCTCTCTGGCTCTACCTCTCTCTGTAACTCTTTCAAATAAATAAAATAAATTATTTTTTTAAACACACCTAAATTGAATACCTATTTATAAGCTACAAAACACAGTCATTGTACAATATATTTGTTTCCTACATTTAATCAATTTCCATTAGTGGGATCGGGAACAAAAAAAAAATTGAGTAGGCAATTATTAATTTCAGAAATAAATAGTGCCAGTTACCATAATTAGGGACATTCATTCATGACTCCATTTGATCCTCAAAAAATTCTGCCAGGAAGGTATTTTCTATTTTAAATATAGGACTAGTGAAGATTAGAGAAGTCCCATCATTTGCCAATAACTGCGAATCTATTAAAGAAAGTCCTGATTTAATACCATGACTGCACTTGGTTTGTGCCAGGTACCAAATAAGAAACACTCTGGACACCAATAACTTAAGGACTCAATACTCAGAAAAAAACTAGGAGGATGACGACATTCCTTCCATTTTATAAATGAAGAAACTAAAACTCAGCTTAGGAAACCTGCCCAAGGTCATGTAACTTAAAAAGTATTAAACCACAAGTCAAATTTATAATTGTGCTTTTTACTATTCTTTGAAGGAGTTCAGCTTTGAAAGAGCAGAGAAACATAAGGTAGTAGTTAAACATGAGGATTGGGGCCAGCGCCATGGCTCACTTGGTTAAATCCTCCATATGTAGCGCCAGCATCTCATATGGGCACCGGGTTCTAGTCCCGGTTGCTCCTCTTCCAGGCCAGCTCTCTGCTGTGGCCCGGGAAGGCAGTGGAGGATGGCCCAAGTGCTTGGGCCCTGTACCTGCATGGGAGACTAGGAGGAAGCGCCTGGCTCCTTGCTTCGGATTGGTGCAGCGCCGGCTGTAACAGCCATTTAGGGGGGGTGAACCAACAGAAGGACGACCTTTCTCTCTGTCTCTCTCACTATCTAATTCTGCCTGTCAAATAAAAAAAAATGAGGATTAAGAGAGGATTCTTTTTGGGGCCAGCTTTGTGGCATTGTGGGCAAAGCTACCACCTGTGACACTGGCATCCAATAGGGGTGCCAGCTTTTGTCCTGGCTGCTCCTCTCTGAGCCAGCTCTCTGCTAATGGCCTGGGAAAAGCAGCAGAACATAGCCCACGTACTTGGCCCCCTGCCACCCACATGGGAGAACTGATGAAGCTCCTGGCTTAGACCTGGCCCAACACTGGCAGTTCCAGCCATCTGCGGAGCGAACCAACGGATGGAAGATTCTCTCTCTTTTTCTCCCCCACTTCCCTGTAACTGATTTTCAAAGCATTAAATAAATAAATATTTTTCAAGGAGAGATAGAGAAGGAGAGAGAGCGAGAAAGAGAAAGAGAGAGAGAGTATTCTTTTTTGAAGGTAAAATGTCTTGAGTGTATTACAGGACTCAAGGAAAAAGACACTGGTAAATAAATAGCTCAAAAGCACAAGGTACCAGAATTAACTCAAAATAGGAAAATGAATGCTTCTTTCTCTTTGATTATGAGGAAAAGTGATTTGCAACAGAAGGAGTTATTTAAAAAATATACTAAAACTCTTGTTGAAAAGACACCCTCCTATACCTTTCTCTGAAGGGAGGAGAGAACTTCCACTTTGACTATGACCTTGTCTAAATAAGATCGGAGTTGGCAAACTCAAAAGGCCTCCATAGCCTTGGCAACTCATGACAAGAGCCTAGGGTGATTACGGACGCCATAAAAAAGAGTGTCAATTTGGGCCGGCGCCGTGGCTCAACAGGCTAATCCTCCGCCTTGCGGCACCGGCACACCGGGTTCTAGTCCCGGTCGGGGCACCGATCCTGTCCCGGTTGCCCCTCTTCCAGGCCAGCTCTCTGCTGTGGCCAGGGAGTGCAGTGGAGGATGGCCCAAGTGCTTGGGCTCTGCACCCCATGGGAGACCAGGATAAGCACCTGGCTCCTGCCATCGGATCAGCGCGGTGCGCCGGCCGCAGCGCGCTACCGCGGCGGCCATTGGAGGGTGAACCAACGGCAAAGGAAGACCTTTCTCTCTGTCTCTCTCTCTCACTGTCCACTCTGCCTGTCAAAAAAAAAAAAAAAAAAGTGTCAATTTGTTAAGTCAACAACAGGAGTCACTGCGCACTTACTCCTCATGTAGGATCTCTGTCCTAAATGTGCTGTATATTGTGATTTAATGCTATTACTAGTACTCAAACAGTATTTTACACTTTGTATTTCTGTGTGGGTACAAACTGTTGAAATCTTTGCTTAATATATACTAAATTGATCTGTATATAAAGAGAATTGAAAATGAATCTTGATGTGAATGGAATGGGAGAGGGCGCGGGAGAAGGGAGGGTTGCGGGTGGGAGGGAAGTTATGGGGGGGGAGAGCCATTGTAATCCATAAGCTGTACTTTGGAAATTTATGTTCATTAAATAAAAGTTAAAAAAAGAGAGAGAGAGAGAAAAGACACCCTCCTAAGATCATGTGATATATCTGCCAATCACCTATCTCATCATTTAACAACAGGATCTCTATTCCTATAGGCAAATCATTCCTTTGTCCAAGGAGTGCTGCTCCCAGTTCACTGTCAGCACTGAGGTGTACCGAAGACTGGGCAAGTCAGAATGTCCTGCAGCCCTGGGCTTACATAATGATGCAGGAATTCTCAAACCAGGCCAACTGGAGTCCCACAGGGAGAAAGAGAAAGTTTGCTTGCTTCAGGAGCTACAGTAAATATGGTTCATTTTAAATGAAGTTGCAAAATGAAAGGATATGAAGCCAAGACAACCAATATACATTGTCGCCCCTCTTATGCTCCATATATATGTAATAAAGGTTGGGGCCGGCGCCATCGCTCACTTGGTTAATCCTCCGCCTGCCTGTGGCACCGGCATCCCATATGGGTACCAGTTCTAGTCCCAGTTGCTCCTCTTCCAGGCCAGCTCTCTGCTATGGCCCAGGAAGGCAGTGGAGGATGGCCCAAGTGCTTGGGCCCTGCACCCGCATGAGAGACCATGAGGAAGCACCTGGCTCCTGGCTTCGGATCGGCATAGCTCCAGTCGTAGCAGCCATTTGGGGGTGAACCAATGGAGGGAAGACTTTTCTCTGTCTCTCTCTCATACTATCTAACTCTGTCAAATAAATAAATTAAATAAAGGCAAGAAAATTCAAGAAAAACAGAGAATCCTGAAGAAAAAAATATGAACTCTAGAATCTAACCACATAAATATCACCTATGTCCTGGTTGAATGAATTAAACAATTTCCTTTAACATTTGAACTAATTTGAGTTAATGTTCTGTCTTGTGTAGCAGAAAGTCTCTTCAATGATATAATGTTGGGGCCTGGCACTGTGGCGTAACGGGTAAAGCCGCTGCCTGCAGTGCCAGCATCCCATAAGGGTGCTGGTTCCAGTCCCGGCTGCTCCACTTCTGATCCAGCTCTCTGCTGTGGCCTGAGAAAGTAGTAGAAGATGGCCCAAGTCCTTGGGCCCCAGCATCCGCATGGGAGACCTGGAAGAAGCTCCTGGTTCCTGGCTTCGGATCGGCACAACTCTAGCCACTGCGGCCAACTGGGGGGTGAACCAGCAGACGGAAGACCTCTCTCTCGCTCTCTCTCGCTCTCTCTCTGCCTCTCCTTCTCTCTCTGTGTAACTCTTTCAAATAAATTAAACAAATCTTTACCAAAAATAATGTCACAGATAATTTTATTTATATATACAAATGAAGACATTTGGCAGCCTCAATCTTGTTACCATGGGTTCCATGAAATCTTTATTTGCTGGAAAACCTGTAAGTAGTTCTGTTTCTTATTTCTTACTCCCATTTGAAAGAGGTACTAAAGGAGTTAAAAATTTTTTAAACTTCTATAAATTTTTTTTTGACAGGCAGAGTGGACAGTGAGAGAGAGAAAAAGGTCTTCCTTTTCCGTTGGTTCACCCTCTAATGGCCGCTGCGGCCAGCGCACCGCACTGATCCAAAGCCAGGAGCCAGGTGCTTGTCCTGGTCTCCCATGCGGGTGCAGGGCCCAAGCACTTGGGCCATCCTCCACTGCCCTCCCAGGCCACAACAGAGAGCTAGACTGGAAGAGGGGCAACCGGGACAGAATCCGGCACCCCGACCGGGACTAGAACCCGGGGTGCCGGCGCCACAGGTGGAGGATAGCCTATTGAGCCGCGGCGCCGGCCTAAATTTTTAAAATCTATTGAATTTATTTATTCTATTTCCATGTCAGAGAGACAGAGACCTCCTATTCACTGTTTCACTGCCAAATGCTCTCAACAGCTGGGGCTGGCGACGCTGGAGGTACCACCTGCCACCTCCAGGCTGTGCACCGAGGGAAGCTGGGACTGGGAGCAGAGCTGAGACTCAAACCCAGGGCCTCCCACGTGGGATGCAGGCTTCCCAAAATAGCCAAATGCCTGTCCCGGAAGTTAACAATTTTTAATACCATTTTATTCTGAAATGCAACATACAGAAAAATACATAAAAGTTAAATGTAGAAGGGCACTGGAAAAAGAGCATGAAAGAATGGAATTAAAAGCTACGTTTAGTTGGTACAAAAACTTTTCTAATCCATGCATAAGAGGGGCTTTCAAAAAGTTCATGAAAAAATATGTATCATGAATTTCAAAAATTTTCAAACAAAATAAGTTCTTTTTATTCCAATTTCCACATACGTTAATGAATACATGATTACAAAGTAAAAATAAACAACTATAAAGGACTTACGTGTCTACCATCAAGTTAATAAAGATATACTGTCAAAATTTCACAAGGACGTTCATTTTCTCATCAGAGAATTCACTGTCTTGATGTTAACAGTGAATCAAGTGGATTAACTGGTCTTCCTCACAGTTTTTACACCTCTTTAGCCTCCTAAAAGTGGTTTACTTTTGCCTGTCTTGAGCTTGATATGAATTGGGTTCATAATAAACACAATCTCGTACTTGGCTTTTTCACTGAACTTTCGAAGCTTAATTTGTGTTAATCAGTGTAAACATCAATTTCTCTGCTACACAGCATTCTACTGCACTGTAATATCTAATTACAACCCTGATGCTGGACGTGCACATGGTGGAGAGCTGTGCTGTTCCAATGTCTTCAGTGTTACAAACACTGTTCTTCGGACAATTCGAACACATGGATTTTGGTGTGTGTGAGTCAATCTGATTCACAGGTAGAATTACTGAGGATGCATATCTTCATAGATAAAGCCCAGCTGATGTTCGATGAAGTGTGTCTAGTCACACTTTTTAAAACAATTCTATATCTTCAAATAGTAATTAATATTAAATAAATGAAACATTTCATTATCCATTTTACCTCTACTGAAGCAAAGACTAATACAATGATGATACACAGATTATTACTGCATTTTAATTTCAAAGGTAGATGCACGTTACTACGGCTGCAAGCAATCTGTGGTACACATTATTCTCCAACTGTATATGATGAACTTTTCCTAACTCCACAAATGGATATAATAGCTTCTACGCTGATTAAAGTTCAATTCTTCCAGTGCTTAGACACGGAAAAACTTAAAAACTCAATATTTTGTTTTTGAGCATACTTTCCTCTCTGGTCTTTCTTTCCTCTTAGGTAATGAATGTGAAACAGAAATGACCATGGGCGAGGGCACGACGCAGCCCAGAGAGCAGCGGCTCTGCTAACGACTTACACGGCGCTCCCGAAGGAAGGCTGGCAGCCAGAGGGGGCAACAGCTTACTAACTGATAAACATCAGTCAGCAAGAACCCAGGCACACCTCCACGGAAGTGAGATGGTGTATCTGATGAATTGCGTAAGGCAACCTGTATTCTTTTACCTGTTCTTCTCACCAGAGGCAAAAAGATGAGGAAGAAAAATACAGTTCACTTATCCAAAGTGGTTGATGGATAGTTGGGTCTTTTAATGGAATATATTCACAAAATTATCAAACACAATGCCAGTTACAGTTAGAACACATTGTTTTCATTAACAAAGTTCTCAGTATCACTGGATCTTCCTTTAAGAATTTTGAAAGCATCCTATATTTCAAGAAATGTCCGCAATGGCTGGAGTTGGGCCAATCCAAAGCCAGGAGACAGGAGCTTCTTCTGGGTCTTCCACATGGGTGCAGGGGCCTGACCGCTTGGGTTGTCCTCTGCTGCCTTCCCAGGCCATCAGCAGGGAGCGGGATATGAAATGGAGGATCCGGAACTTGAACCGGCACCCATATGGGATGCTGGTGCCACAGGCAGCACCTTTAGCTATTATGCCACAGTGCCAGCCCCATCACTGAATTTTAATCAATACATATGATAGGACGACAGGTCAAAAATGCTAAACATTCAAAGATTAATCTGTTTAAAACAAAGCTTCAAGAAAAACTTCTCATCAGAATGATTATAAAGAAGACACATGGATCTGAACCTTGAAGATCATCCTCATGTTTCTGCTTACAGTCTCCAGTCTCCTGAGCTGAATGTTCTAGATCCAAGGCAGAGCTTCAGCAGTGGAAGAAGGGCCCTGGGGATCTGTAACTCTGAAGTGCTTGATCATCACAGCACCCCAAGAAGATGGGTGTGGAGATAAGAGAAAAAGGACAGCAGGGGCTGGGCACCCACGTATGACTGTGTGGAGTCCCCAGCTTCCCAACACACTACAGGCTCTGGGCTCAGGCTGCTACACAGAGCACACACAGGCAGCTGGCTCTGGGGACGTCTCTGCCGCTCTGTGGATGGGGCAGACTAGTATGGTGAGAAGGTCCTTGGCACCCCAGGACTGTGGCAGCCCTGTGTGCCGAGGCTGTGGGAACACTGTGACTGCGACAGAGAGTGCAGGGCGCAGCTAGGTCTGGGCAATCCCTGTGAGCAGTCCCACATGCTCAGGGCTCCCTGAGGTGAGCCACTGCAGCAGGATCTGCGCCCACTCTGAGGACTGCACAGGTTCCTCTGTGGTTCCTAGGGCAGCACGGATGGGTATTGCACCCACTGTGGGCTAACACCAGTGCACTGATCACCTTGGAAGAGAGGAGGTGACGGCGTGCCAAAAGGACTGAACAAACCCTCCCTTCCGATAAAAAAAGGAGATCTACCATATCCAGCTTGGGTGTCCCCCTGGAAACTCATCCCTGCGTGGAGCTCTGACCAGAGAGCTCCCTGGCCACACCCAGCACATACCTCTGGGTATTCACTGAAAAGAGCAGACATCCACTAAGCCACAGAGGCATGGTCCAAAGATAAAAGCCATCTGTACAAAAAAGTCAGTAAGTGTCTTCACAATGCCTAAAAATAAGCACAGAAATTTAAGGAACAAGAATAAGGAAGACAACATGACGCCCCCAAAGGAACACAACAACATTTCAATACTAGAATTCGAAGATGAAGAGATGGATGAAATGCTGGAAAGGGAATTCTACAGATTAATCATAGGATTACTCAGAAGCAAATCCACGAATTAAATAAATCCATACTGACATGAATGAAAATTTTTCCCATAAAATTGAGATCTGAAAGATAAATCAATGCAATATTAGAAATGAAGAATTCAATAGATCAAATAAAAATGTGGAGGTAAGTCTTAACAAAGAATTGGTGAGGCAGAATAAAGAGTATCCGAGCTAGAAGACGAATCTTTGGAAATCTCAGAGTCAGACCAAAAGAAGAAGAAATTAAGAACAAAAAAAAAGAAGAGATGTATGGATACTATCAAACAAGCTCCTGAAGGTATGGGAAGAGAAAATGGACTAGGAGGCCCTTTTACAGAAATAATTACAGAAAACTTCCACAATTTGGAGAAAGAAATGGATGTGTAAGTACTAGAAGCACATAGAACCCCTAACAGATAAGACAAGATCTTCACCACAACACACTGTAGTCAAACTCTCCACAGTAAAACATGAAAGAAAGATTCTAAAATGTGCATGAGAGAAGCGCCAGATTACTTTCAGAGGATCTTCAATTAGACTTCTCATCAGAAACCCTACAGGCTAGGAGAGAATGGTGAGGCATAGTCCAAGTCTTGAGAATGTCAACCCAGGCAATGAGGGTTTCAAGATGGCGGAATAGTGACAGGGTGGTCTGATTCTGCAGGACGAAATTAATATCAAAAAAGTGGAGAGGGGCCGGTGCTGTACGTAATGGGTTACATTGTCGCCTGCAGTGCCAGCATCACACATGGGCGCCGGTTGGAGACCTGGCTGCTCCACTTCTGATCCAGCTCCCTGCTATGGCCTGGGAAAGCAGCAGAAGATGGCCCAAGTCCTTGGGCCCCTGCACCCACGTGGGAAACACGGAGGAAGCTCCTGGCTCCTGGCTTCAGATCAGCGCAGCTCCGGCAGTTGCAGCCAATTGGGGAATGAATGAGTGGATGCAAGACCTCTCTCTCTCTGTGTAATTCTGACTTTCAAATAAATAAATAAATCTTTAAAAAAAAAAAAAAAGTGGAGCGAGTGACTCTCAGAGTAAAGCCACAGTGGGAACTACAGTGGGACTCCCAATGGGAGCAGTAGGAATGGCCTGAGTCTGTGCAGAAGTTGCAGACCTGCAGCAAGGTCCAGTGAGGCGACAGAGGACACAGCAGAGGACACAGGGAGGGGGTGCCTGCCTGCCTGCCTGCCCTGGCAAACCAGGTGAGATGGGAATCCAGGGCTAAAGTCCATACGGAGACACAGGAGATCTCAACTTGCTAAAGCAATCTTATACAACAAAAACAAAGCCGAAGGCATCACAATACTAGATTTCAAGGCATACTACAGGGCAGTTATAAACAAAACTGTCTTTTGCTGGCAAAAAAAAACCAGACTTGTAGACCAATGGAACAGAATAGAAATGCCAGAAATCAATCCAGTCATCTACAACCAACTTATGTTTTCCAAAGAAGCTCAAATCAAGCTCTAGAGTAAGGATGGTCTCTTCAACAAATGGTGCTGGGAAAACTGGATGTCCACGTGCAGAGGTACACATTATACAGAAATCCACTCAAAATGGATCAAAGACCCAAATCAACAACTCAATACCATCAAATTACCAGATAACATTGGGGAAACTCTGCAAGACACTGGCATAGGAAAAGAGTTCTTGGAAAAGACCCCAGAAGCACAGGCAAACAAAGCCAACATTGACTAATGGGATTACATCAAGTTGAATAGCTTTTGTACTGTAAAAGAAAAACTCAGCAAAGTGAAGAGGCAACTGACAGAACAGGAGAAAATATTTGCAAACTATGTAACTGATAAAGGGTTATCATCCAGAACCTTATAGACCTCAAGAAACTGAACCATAACAAAACAAACAATCATTAAGAAATGGGCAAAGGACATGGACAGGCATTTTTCAAGAAAGGAAATTTAAATAGCCAACAGACACTTGAAAAATGCTCTGGATCACTAGCCATCAGGGAAATGCAAATCAAAACCACGGTGAAGTTTCACCTCACTCCTGTTAGAATGGCTCACCTACAGAAGTAAACAAACAAAAAATGCTGGCAACGATGTGGGGGAAATGTAATCTAATCCACTGTTGGTGGGAATGTGAACTGGAGCAGCCACTGTGGAAGACAGTATAGAGGTACCTCAGAAATCTGAATATAGACCTACCATATGATTCAGCCATCCCACTCCTGAGATTTTACCCATTCAAAAAGAAATTAGCATCTGAAAGTTATCTGTATCCCCATGTTCATGGCAGCACGTTTCACACTAGCTAAGATGTGGAATCAACCCAGATGTCCATCAACTGTTGGTTGGATAAAGCAATTACGGTGTATATGTATCTCACCATGGAGAACTATTCAGCTGCCAAAAGAAAAAAGAAAAAAGAAACCCTGCCTTTTGCAACAAGATAGACGAAACTGGAAACCATTATACTTAGTAAAATAAGCTAGTCCCCAAAAGACAGACCTCATATGATCCAAGGTAACTAATAGAGTACTTAAAATGTAATGTAATGGGTGGATTGGACATTTTCAGACGATTATTTACAGCCCTTGTCTCTTCCATCAAGGAACAGTGTTTTTTTTTTTTTTTCTCTCTCTTCATACTATTTGTTAAACTTTTAGTTAGTGTAGGACTAATCTTGTGAGTATAAAGTTAAATGAAAATAGATCTTTGTAAAAAATAAGAATGGGATTAGGAGAAGGAAGAAGGGTGGCAGTGTGGGAGAGAGGGAGGTATAGTGAGAAGAATCACTGTGTTCCTAAATTTGTATGTATGAAATGCATGAAGTTTGTATACCTTAAATAAAAGGTTTCTAGTTTTTTAAAAAAAAAAAGTGTTCAGTGTTCCTGGGCTTTACTCTGTTCTTACTCAATTTCATAGATGATCTGATCTACTCTCATGGGGTCAGCTTCAGATTTCCACTATCAGTTACCAATATCCAACTGATTGACAGTTCCAATTAGATGTCCCAGAAATGTCCCAAACTCCAAAACAAAATTCACTACCAGCTCCTAAACCCTTTTCCCTATTCAATTTCAATGGATGTTATTTCCTACCTCAGCTCAAAGTACCCACCTACCCAGTCACCAAAGCCGGAAACCTAGACATGTCACCTCTGACAGTGCCTGTGCCAGTCCAGCCACAAAACTTAGGAATTCTACCCCTAGCATGTTTCTTAATTCTGCAGTTTCTCCCTCTGGGCTTCAATGTTGCTCATTTCGATGGATGTTTTCTAACCGGTCTCTTGGTGGCTGTTTGTTGCCTGCAAGTCCCCCTCTACACAGCTATGACAAGAATTTATCTGAAATGAACATTGGATTTGTTATTCCCTTGCTTCAGACTGATCCAGGGCTCGTCATCAGGGTTAGACCAAAACCCTCATTGGTGACATGATTATACAGTCTTCATAATTTGTTCCCTGTCCATCTCATCATTTCCCCCTCAGGCCATTCCCCCTGCACAGTCCCTAAAGTCCAGTGTGATTTCATGCTGTCTTCCATATGCTACGCCTCTCTGTTCCTTTTTTTCTAGAATTCTCTACTCTGTCCTTTTCCCCTCCTGCCTTTCCTAACCTCGATTACGTATGCCTTGGCGAAGCTGTCACCTCGGCCAGAATGCTTTTTCCTGCCAGTTCTGGCAGAGCTAGGTTGGGTAATTCTCTCTTCTCTCACCCTGTGCATCGCTTTCATTTAGTACACTGTAAGTTCTTTAATGAACATGCACTATTTTTGTCATCAGAAAAATTAATAATGACGCATAAAAGAATAAAACTAAGGTCTCTGTCTCTGAGAACACAGATTGTAATTGATTCATTTTTCTGTAATCCCACTTCCTAGCCCAATACCTGACAACTTATGCTCAGTAGTGTTTGTTAAAGGAAGGTAAGAAAATGAGAGCCTACAGAAATAAACCAGAGAAGGTAAGACTTCCTTACCACAGTAAAGAGGTCTGTAGGGTGCAAGTCCTGATACTGTGGCAGTTACATACACCGATATCTATAATTCTAGAAGATTCTAGTCAAAAATAACTCCAAATTTATTCCCTTCTGGCCAGCAAAATCAATTCTATTGTGAAACTGTCCTGTTCTTTACAGCAGATCTCTTATTGTATTACCTAAGGTACATTTAAAAAAAAAAAAAAGATATGCCATATGTAATCTCCATCAGGAAAATGGGATACGAGGAGGAAGAACAAGACCAAGTGTAAAATAAAATAAACTTGGCAGCACTGTGCTATCTAACACATGGAAGATTACTTACATGTAACAGCAAGACGGCAGCGAGAAATGACTGTCCTTGACAGTACCCAATGTCTTCATCATACACAGAGTACGCCTAGGGAAAAGGAGAAGAGAAAAAATACTGTAAACATACACAGATTTTAAGTGTTAGCTCAGACCGGGCTGCCACTGTTCCTGTCCCTGAGCCCCCCCCCCCCCCCCTCCCCCGGCAATCTCCCTGCACGTGTGTGCCATTAACACAGCGGGATCTCCCGCAGAGCCTGTGTGCTTCCTAAAGCAGTTCCAGATGTCCCACTGGCCCGGGTTCCTCTTTAGAATTTGGAAACAAAGAGATGCTTAAAGCACCTAATTTTAAACGTCCTATTATGGTTTGAGGTCAGGTGGGTAAATGGGAACATGGCAGGCAGCAGCAGAGGACAGGAACAAAGGTTTTAAGGCTGATGTGGGAGTCCACTATTCTTCAAGGGGGAAATCTTGACGTTGCGGACAATGTAGTACAGACCTGCCATTCTGATAACTGTTGCCCTCTAGACGCTCTAGAAGTTCTCAGAGACCTTCTAAACGACCCTCCCACTTCCCAGAATGGCTCCTCTCCTTTGTATCACTGGGGCAAACCGGAAATACAGAATAGCCTTGCTGTGTGTCTTCCCAGAATGGCTGCGCCCCACCCCACACACACTTGCACCACTGAAGGTGCTCTGGCCATCCCCTGTCTTTCCCATCACTCCAATCAGGCCGGCTGGAACACAGCCAAAGAGGGGCATTCATAGGAAATACAGCACTCCTCGGGCTGCAGCTATCACACCACTCACCTCTTTGTCTTTAGATTAACGGGAATAAGGTTGCACGTTTAATATATACTAACTTGAACTTCAAACACCTGGCATGTGTCTAGTTAATTTATTTATTTACTTATTTGAAAGGCAGAGTTACAGAGACTGAGGGAAAGACAGAAACAGAGATTTTCCATCCACTGGTTCGCTCCCCCAGTTGCTGCAATGGCAGGCTGGACCAGGAGCCTGTAACTCCATCTGGGTCTCCCACATGGGTAGTAGGGGCCAAAGCACTTGACCCGGCTTTTTTTTTTTTTTTTTTTTTTTTTGGACAGGCAGAGTGGACAGTGAGAGAGAGACAGAGAGAAAGGTCTTCCTTTTGCCGTTGGTTCACCCTCCAATGGCCGCCGCGGTAGGCGCGCTGCAGCCGGCGCACCGCGCTGTTCCGATGGCAGGAGCCAGGTGCTTCTCCTGGTCTCCCATGGGGTGCAGGGCCCAAGGACTTGGGCCATCCTCCACTGCACTCCCTGGCCACAGCAGAGAGCTGGCCTGGAAGAGGGGCAACCGGGACAGGATCGGTGCCCCGACCGGGACTAGAACCCGGTGTGCCGGCGCCGCAAGGCGGAGGATTAGCCTATTGAGCCACGGCGCCGGCCTTGACCCGGCTTTGGCTGCTTTCCCAGGCAGGGAGCTGGATCACAAGTGGGACCGCTGGAACTTGAGCCTGTGTTTACAGGGGATATGGGTGTCACAGGTGGCAGCTGAATTTGCTGTGCCACACGCCAGGCCAGGATTATATATTTTTAAGAAACACAACTTGCACTAATTTTTAGGAAGGCGAGTCAGTTAGAATAGGTAGAATGTGCTGGCCAAATAAGAATGATAGTGAGAATGCTCTTTCTGTGTAAGTCCAGATAGCAGGTATTTTAGGCTTTCGAGGATAATTAATATACATTATTTTTGTTTGACAGCCTCTGAAAATGTAAAAATCACTCTTAGATAAAAGGCAATAAAAATAGGCTTCATGGAACATGGGTCACTGACCTCTGGTTCAGAATTTGAAAAAAAAAATCAGGTGCTGCTACAGTTATTTTTAAGAGACAAGCACCTCGACAGTGCAGCTGGAATTCTGGATCTCCATCCCACTCCATGAACGCTATCCATGGGTTATGTTTCATTTTAATGAGGGAGTCCCATTCCCATTTAATTTGTTCAAGACAATGCATTCTGATTTGGCGAGCATAGAACTGCCTCCTTCCAGGGGAATGGTTATCAAAGACAACGAGGACAGGTTATGACACTGGGAGGGCAAGTGTATCTTCCATCCGCCAAAGGACTCAGGGCGCAGGGTCTAGAACTCTTTTTTAACTTAAAAAAAAAACTTACTAAAGCATGGCTTATATTTAATCCAGTACATACATTTTTAATTGCATAATTCCACGATCTGGGGCATTTACATAGTCTAACCTTCAGAGTATTCTCATCCCTCCAGAATATTCTCTTACATCTCTTTGTAGTCAAACACCTCTACCCTAGGCAACCAACCACTAGTCTGATTTTTATCACCATACGCTACTTTTGAATTATTTATCATCTCCTGTCAATGGAATCATCTAACACACGTGCTCATCTGTGACTGGCTTTTTTCCTGAGCAGGCTTCCGAAATGCTCCCGTGTTGTATGCATCCGCGTTCACTCCTCTTCGCTGTAGAGCAGTGCCCTCCGTATGAATAGAGCACAACTTGCTTCTCCATTCTCCTGTTTCCAGTTTTCGGCTAGAATGAACACAGCTGCTGCATGAGGGCACTTTAATTAAGCCGTCACTTGGGGTGTCCGTATCCCCTACCAGAGAACCTGGGATTGAGTCCCAGCGACTCCATGCTTCTGACCCAGCTCCCCGCTAAATACACCTTGGGAGGCAGCCAATGACGGCTCAGTTAGCTGGGTCCCTGCCACCTACGTGGGATTTTTCCAGTATCTAGTTATCAGATTTTTTTAATTCAGACACCTGTTAAAATTATGAAAGGGAGAAAAAGGAAAGAGAAACATTCAATTTTTTGTAACATACAAATAAAAGAAAACCGAGTTATTAATGATTACCTTATAAGCCAACGACACAAACTATATAATGACAAAGCTGACAATCAAAGCAGATGTCAGATACTGTTGCCCATGCCATCAAATCTCTACAAGCAATTAACAAAATGTAAACCTTCATTGACAAATAGGTAAATTTCTATATTCACACATATGCTTCTAAAATAATCTCTGTATATTTTTAAAAACTAGAGAGCTTTTCATCTAGAAGTTAAGCTGGAAACTTGAAAATATTACATCTGCTGCTTCAACTCCAGATGAACTTTTGTCTGTTTTGGTTTTGCTCTGTCACTAAAAATTATTAGAAATATTTATGGAACTTCATATTAGAAGCCAAAACCAAGTATCTTACTGTCTCTACAGTGATAGTCATATCTGACTTTTCACTACCAAAAGAAGCCTATTTGCAACTAGGATGATAAAAGGAAGGATTCTCTCTCTTTTTTTTTTTTTAAGATTCATTTGTTTATTTGAGAGTTACAGAGACAAAGGGAGGGACAGAGAGATCTTATATGAAGCCAGGAACAAGAAGCTTCTTCTGAGTCTCCCACAAGGGTAGTATGGGCCCAAGAACTTAGGCCATCTTCTACTGCTTTCCCAGGCACATTAGCAAGGAGCTGGATCAAAAGTGGAGCAGCCGGGACATGAACCACCGCCATATGGGATGCTGGTGCTGCAGGTGGTAGCTTTCCTTGCTACGGCACAATGCTGGACCAAGAATTCCCAAATATTCAAAAGCGCCTCAGTAAATCTACTCAAAAGTCTTCTTAGGGAAACACACTGTCGTCTCAACAATATCCAGTTCCATACAAGCATCTGTCCTGGAAGTTAAAATTTCAATCTTCATAGGATAACTAAAATTATTTTAGAGATAAAGTTATTAATTAGTATCCAATGCCCTTAGTAAATTTTCAGTCTGCAATCACTTCTTCCAGGCCATACAATAAAGAAATTGGATATCTCAAGGTAGTATTTGTGTAAGTAATTGATAATGACTTAAAGCTTTTTTTTTTTTTTAACTAAAACAGTGTTGGTTTTACCTGTAAGAACCTCTGTTATCTGTGATTGTGTTAACCAGTGTTGACCTTCACATGTAGATGAGCACTCAAATCTGGTTCTTATCATTTTCACAAAATGACTACATGCTTCCTGCAAGTCTCTCTGTTTAGCCAGAAGCATGCACTGGTAGAATAATGAGAGCTCCAGGAGCTTATAAACATTCCTGTGTCTTGGCTGTAGCCCAGCGCCCAGGACATGTGACATCTAAGAACAGAGGCTTGCTGAAGCAGCTTTTCAGCCGCTCAAAACTCTGACCACTTCTTACAACTGACTCAGCTTTCTGCCTTTTATTTACAAACGTTTACTGAGGTATGGTTTATATATAGTAAGATTCATTCTTTCTCCATTTTTCTGTTTTTGGAGAAAGACATACCACTGGCTATGTCAATAACATGTCTAGATTCTGATCAGAAAACAAAGTATCTTACTCCACAGAACTACCTTTATTAAGTTGATAGCTGACATTTCATATTTAGCCCTAAGACTTCAACACACCCCACTCTAGAATGTGGGTCCATATCAAAACCATCCATTCAGGCAGCATTTACACATTTTATGTAGAGATACTCTAAAGTCAGTGTCTACCATATTACCCCAAAATTCCCACACCCAGGATAATCACATCCCAGGAAAATCACTAGTGACATTGCCTTCACTTTCAAAAGTTTCCTAATTAGTATGGTAAATAATAGAGCTATCCAATCTACACAAATTTCTCTAATTCTGCACCTTAAAAATTTAGACCTTTATTTTTAAGTAGATGCTAATAAGGTAATAAATATCAGATACTTCAGCTCTTTTAGTTATAAGTGCTGATTCAGCACTTTTAGCTATAAGTGCCAGAAATTAATAACCAAAAGGATTATTCCATTTTTTTTTTAAAAAAAAGCAGTTCACTTCTGGCACCTGATACTATCCACTCCTCTTTGCTACTGTATCTGTTTTACACTCATTTTAATTTTACAAATTCTTTCAGGCTTTTCAATAAATAGAACGGCAATCACTCAACCAAGAAAATTATATTTTGGTAACGTTGTTCTCTTTTCATCTTTTTCTGCTAATGATGATATCATCACATTTTCCTCTAATAAGAGAAAAAGAGGTCCTTGGAATCATCACCTAACAGATCTGAAAAGCCTCTTCAACTTCCAGAGCTCGGCCTCATTTTAAAGATTGAAAAATCAATTAGTATAGTTCACTTAATTTTCTTTGACTTATGCAGCTGTATTTCTAACTGCTTAAATTATACTTTTATCTGGAGCTCCTGTGGGTGTGCACGGGTACGCATGCCCGTGCACGTGTGTCTGCATGGATGTGTACTGGGGGTTGGAAGTAGGATACAAAGAGGATGTGGAAGGGGAAAAAAGGGAAGGTGTAGAGAGGAAAGTTCTGATCTTACTTATCCCTAGCTGGAGCGTTCCTGATTACAGGGTCTGTCACATCCTTTACCATTAATTGGGAACTCGGAGACTTACTGATGAGAGAATGTGTTACATGAGTGATAAATACACATGTTCTCAAAGTTTCCCCTCGTCCATGAAAGATGTCTACACCGAGGACTCCTTAAAACTAGGTTTCCTGGGGCTGGTGCTGTGGCATAGCAATAAAGCCGCTGCCTGCAGTGCTGGCATCCCACATGGGTGCCAGTTCGAGTCCTAGCTGCTCCACTTCTGATCAGGCTCTCTGCTAAGGCCTGGGAAAGCAGCAGAAGATGGCCCAAGTCCTTGGGCCCCTGCAAGTGGGAGACCTGGAAGAAGCTCCTGGCTGCTTGCTTTGGATTGGCTCAGCTCTGGCCGTTGCAGTCAACTGGGAAGTGAAAAGTGAACCAGCAGATGGCAGACTTTCTCTCTCTCTCTCTCTCTCTCTCTCTCTCTCTCTCTCTCTCTCTTCCTCCCTCCCCCCATCCCTCTCTGTAACTCTCTTGAATAAATAAATAAGTCTTTTGGGGAAAAAAAAACCCGAGTCTTCAAAAATCAACCAGACTTCATCAACTTTGGCATCACTAAAAAACATTTTTGAATGTATTTATTGAGAGGCAGAGAAAAATAAAGAGATAGAGACAAGGAGCTTCCATTGCTGGTTCAATCCCTAAAGGCCTGCAAAATCCTGTGCTGGGCAAAGGTCAAAGCCACGAGCTGAGAACTCATAGCGGGACCCCGTTAAGTCAACATTAGCAGTATTAGCTGCTGCCTCCCAGGGTCTACGTTAGCAGGAAGCTGGAGGCAGGAGCCAGAGCTGGGTATCAAACCCAGGTACTATGGAATGAGATGCAGGCACCTTAACCACTAGGCCAATGCCTGCCTCCTCTAACACATCTCTGTGGTCCATGTTTGCTCTCTTGTTATACAAAATTGTGCTATTTATATTTTAAGAAAAGCCCAAGTGAAAACAAAGGCTCAGACCTTATCAGATAAAGACAACAGGTTCATTGGCTCTACAGTGTATGCTCTAACTAGAAACTTCAGGATAAACATGAAAATCAGGAATGTGAACTTATTTTCTGCTTGTTTTGGGGTTGGGTTGGCGACCAAAATGATTTTTAGAAACTATCTATTACACTGATTCTACAGCCCAGTAATGGATCTGGATGCAGTTTGAAAACACAGTGTTGTATTCTTTCCTTTGGAATTCTTCAAAGCATGAGTCTACTTGGTCAGAGAAATCTCTAACTGCATTGAACACAGTCCTCTTGAGCTGTTCAAAGCTTGCTTTCCCTTCTTACCTCTCCCCACTCCCCACCATAACTGCTTCTCTGGCTAGCAGGCTACTTAGCCTGGCTTTGAAAAAACATCTGGGTATTACTTCTGATAAAGGAGTAGTAGCTCCTTTTAGATGAACCTTAACCCTGCTGGCCAATTTAAAGTGCATCAGGACAAATATATATATACACACACACATACACACACACACACACACACTACTTTAAAGGACTGAAGTGCTGAACAAAAGCAAGCAAAAATTGCCAAGGACTATAGAATCGGAAGAAGTGAATGACAGTGGATAAAACTTCAAATCTTTATGGCATTTGCGAGAAGACAGGATCTGGTAGCACCACACTGGAGAGTGGCTACAACTTGGACATGAAACTGTAGTTTTAGGGAAGTGTAGAACCAGAGAACATACTGGAGGGACCATAGAAACAGGGTGGAAATGCTAGAATCAACAGCAACACAATGGGGCAGGCGGGCTGGGAAGATGAATCCATCTATGATTCTACACATAAAAACTTCTGTAACAAGTCAGACTAATGTTCAGTAGAAATAAAATCGAAACAGATTCTTCCAGATGAAAAGCCAGGGATCAACTAGAAATACATAAGGGGACTTTTATGCCTTGGATTACATAAATATATGCATTTGTTACAATTAAAGTAACAGCACACTTCACATTCGTGCATTTCACTGAAAGTTTCCTCCACACACAAAAAAGTAACTATTAACGAATACTGAACTCCAGTTACTAACATACATGTTGCAGTATCAGGCATGGCTATGGTGCTACTCTTGCAACTTTTCTGTGTATCTGATCATGGTTGGGGGCAGGCAGAATCTACAGCCAAACCACGTCCCTCCTTTCTGCTCTGGACTACAGGATGCTTGTCTGGCTGGTTCCCAGGCACACCTCATGTCTTCATTCACCAAGCGAGTACGTGCTGAGCACCTGTGATGTGTCAAACATGGTGCTGAGAAAGGCAGACACGGGGATGAAAAGAGTTATTCCCTGCTCTCAGCTCGCAACCTGACAGAAACGATCAGTGTGCACCATGACAAACACACAGTAAGAGAACTACTGATGGACATCTGGAGCTCAGAGGGAAAACACGGTAACCACGGCACAGCACAGGGAGTAAAGGCAAGCAAGGCATCACAGACAGGTCATGTCCTCTCAGTCTTCAAGAAGAGAGTGACCAGAATCGCCACAGAGTTGGACTCCTGTTTGCAGTGGCAGAATATAAAGGTTGTTTGCCCACGCTGAAGGGGAAGGACAAGGACAAAGGCACAAGACAGCTGGGACATTTGTTATGTGCAGACTCTGGGCTAAATGCTTCTCCATGTTCTTCTTTATTCCTTACACTGGCCTAAGAAATGAGAAAAATGAGATTTAGAGAGTAGCTAACTAAACTCGGGAAGTGGTTTAGCCAGGATTCAAAGCCACATGTGCTGAAAAAAAGAGTCTACACCATTAATACCTTTATTATAAAACTTAAGAATCTCTTCATGGAGACTTGTTCTTAAAGAGTTACACGGCTGTATCCACAGAAGATGGGGGGGCCTCTAGGTTCAATAGAGATGGAAAAAAGGCTCCCATATGCTCACAGAGAAATGGCAATCTAACCAAAGGCAGCTTAATTCTTTTCATTCCATGTCTTCTGGGTTTCAGAAAGGAGGGCTTTTAATTTCCTTATGTAATATATGTATTACCGTGCTGACCACAGGCTAAAATTTAGGCATGAAAACACAGACAGTTGGTTAGGTTTAATGTTGCCGGTGCTAACATTTATACAAAATGTACCTTCTCCTTAATAAAATAGAAAAGACACTTGACTTCTGAGCCTCGTGAGAAACTGTCACCCAGTGATAGGAATGCTGATTTTGAAATAAATGTCCACAGAAGAGTGGGACTATATTTGCCAACTGAAAACACACAGCAACATCTACTGCTTTTGGATTAACTTAAAATCACAAAAGAACCTCTTTATTCTTACAGTTCCATTATTCCTACAGATTTCTTTTTCTCCCAAACACTCCCCACACACGCATGCCTTCACTCGGTTAGGACTGAACGGCGTTTCTCTTTTGCCCCAGGAACAGAAGCACGCGGGGATATTTTTATCACACAAGCACGCTGAGAGGGAAAGACGAGGCGAGCTCGCCTCACGGGAAAAATGAAAGGGAAATCAAATACATTCTCTAACAAGATGGACAAGGCGCTACGTGGGCACGGGAGAAGGGGCTGAGCCTCTTCTTGTCTCAAACAGATGCCCATTCAGCTTCCTGGCAAGTGCTCCGGTAACTGACATGTCTGCTAATTTGTCCACTATTGATACACAGGGCTTCGGGTTACCAGTTTTAGCTCTTTGCTATTGCACCTCGTTCTTTTTCCAAATCCTAACCGAAATGTTGGGCTGTCATGATTTTCACGGTGCAGATCTAAGAACAGTGAGGAGAACAGGCAATAGTAACGCAGATGTCCTTCTCACACTAGTAGGAGTTTGTTGTTTATGGAAAGCAATTTGCCACTTATTAGACAAACTATTTAATCTATCTCCAACAGTAAGTTTTTCCCAATACAAGGTCAAAACAAACAAAGAGTCAGCCTTTGGATTGTTGTTCCTGGCACGATTAATCCCTAATGAAGATATAAATGAAACAATCAAGAATAACTTTATTTACAAACTAAACTGTTCTCATACAACCTGGGAGACAAAAAGAGATACTAGGATAGACTTTTGAAGTAATGCCACAATTAGCTAAGTAAAAGGAGTCACAGAGTGACAAGAACCTTAAAACATTGTGTAAAAGAAATCAGACATTTATAGAAATGTAGTATTTAAGAATAAAATTGGCTTTTCACAGAATACTTTAGCATTAATTTGTCTACCTATTAAATAACCATTAACATTCATTTAATAATTGCTACTGCCCAGGAGGACACTGTGGTATACTGAGATAAGATGCTACTTGGGATGCCTGCATGGTCCAGTTTCCTGTTACTGCATCTAGGAGGCAGCAGATGATGGCCCAAGTTCTTGGGTTTCTGCTCCATGAATGGAGTCCTGACTCTTGGCTTCAGCCTGCCCCGGCCCAGCTGGTGAGTGAACCAACAGATGGGGGATCGCTCTCTCTCTGTATCCCCACCCCACCTTGTCTTTCTCTTCACTTTGTCTTTCGCATAAACAAATCTTTTTTAAAATCATCCAGTAAGTCTTACCCTCTGCCCCAAGTATTTACATATATCAAAGAGGTCTTCGAAAAGTTCATGGAAAACAGCTTATGAAAAAACATGCATGGACTTACAAAATTTTGTACCAAAATAAACGCATCTTTTAATCCAATTTTCCATGAACTTTTAAAAGTATCTGCATACTAACTTGTATAATCCTAATAACAAACCCTAGAATAAGTCCTGTCTTTAGCCTCACTTTATGGATGAAGAAACTCAAGCACAAAGAGATTAAACAACTTGTTCAGGTAACTCAGGCAGTGCAGCTCCAGAGCCCAGGCTCTTCTCCACTGTCCATCTGGTCTTTGGAATGTTTCTTTTTTTGTCTTCTCTTTTTATATGAGAGACAGGCAGAGAGAGACATACACACTCAGCATGCACTCTTCTCTATTAGTTCACTCTTCACATTACCACAACAGCTGGTGGAAGCAGGCAAAGCCGAGAGCCAGGAACTCACTCCAGGTCACTCCCATATGAGTGGCAGGGACCCAAGTACTTGCACCATCATCTACTGCCTCACAGTAGGCAGAAGCTAGAATCAGGAACTGGAGATGGGAATTGGAAGTCAAGTCCAGGCACTGAGATATGGGACATAAGTACCCTAACTGGTACGTTACACATCATACTAGACAGACACTTTTTGTCTCTGGATTTTTAATTCATTGACATGTACTGCCAAGTATAAGCAATGACCATCAAGCCTAGCAATAAAACACAAATTTTCATTTTGTTATGTACTCCAATGATTTTCATTAACTAACCAAAGAGATGACGTTAGAGAACATGATAAGCACAAAATTCAAGAGAGTACTTGGCACAGATGACCCCTGTCCGGAGAAGTTGTGTTCTATAAGCTGTCCCAGAGCTGAATTAACCACAACTGAATTACTGCCCCTTGGCTATACATAGGGTTAGACTCCTTCAAACCTCTACTCACAGAGATAGGTCTTCAATGATTTAGATATAAATCAAGTCTTACCTTAGTTTTAAGTGTGTTTGCAGACACCTTCCATACCATATACTGTTGACTCATTAATACTGAACTTACAACCAAAAGTATGAAATCATATCTATGTATCACTCACATCTCCATGAGGCTTATCGAGCACATGTATTTTCTGTGCAAGGCACATCACAGCCTCCTGGTGCTTAGCAACACTAGACAGCACTTCAGCACTCTAACTGGGGTCCATTTTAAACAACAAAATCAACAACGTAAGCATACCATAAAACTGGCTTACAGTATGCGAGCTGAAGCAAGAAAGCAGAGCATGGCGTTTTTTGCACCAGCTCTTTCAATGTGTGCATCTGGTGACTCAAATTTTTTGATACTGCTTATTCATGTGTCAGTGAATGACCAAGAATCACTGCAAGTGTTGGTTTTTGAGGCTGCAAATAAATTTTAGTGAGTGGCAAATCTGCAAGTAGGGAATCTATGAATAATGAAGATGTATATATATGTATATGTATATGTATATGTATGAGTATGTGCATGTGTGTGAGTGGATGCATATTATTGTATACACACATACATACCTATGTATATTCACACATCATATCCATATCCAGAAATAAGTCAGAATAGTTTATTTCTATATTATCATACAAAAATAAATTAAAGAGCTTTTAATTAATAAAACCAGAATTGTTATTGATTAGAGTCATGACTTAACAGTTTCAGGAAAGATCATAATTATTGGAAAAATCAAGTAAGTAAAATATTAATGCAGATGTATTCCAAGACTATAATTTTGAATTTTCAAACTTGGTTATAAATGAATATTTTTATGAAAAGTTTTCAGTACCCAATATTTCTCATCATATTATTTTTCCATCAAGTCTTTACAATCATGGCCAACTACATGTTCATTTCTTTTAGTATTCAGTACAGGTAGTCTTCAGTGATGAACAGAACATTTTCTAAAAGATCATTTACAAGGTTTTTTTTTTTTTTTTTTTGTAAGTTTTATTTTATTTATTTGAAACAGTTACAGAGAGAGAGAGAGAGGGAGAACCAGAGAGAGAAACCTTCCATCCACTGGTTCATTCCCCAAATGGACGCAACAGTCAGGGCTGGGCCAGGCCGAAGCCAGGAGCCAGGAGCTTCTTCCGGGTCTCCCACATGGGTGCAGGGGCCCAAGCACTTGGGCCGTCCTCCACTGCTTTCCCAGGCCATAGCAGGGAGCTGGGTAGAAGTGGAGGAGTCAGGACTTGAATCGGTGCAATATGGGATGCCAGCACTGTAGACGGCAGCTTAACCTGCTACGCCACAAAGCTGAACCCTACAAGTTTTTTTTTTTTTTTACCTCAGCATGTTTTCTAACTAAAAAATATGGGTATGAAGTTACCAGATCAGTGTAGGTCACGAAATCTGCCCCTGATTATAGTACCTTCTTAACAGTACCCTAAAAAATCATTCTTTGTTAGAAATTTTATTTAGACATTTTCTACTGATGGCTCATGAATGCCAAACATCTTAAAATACAGCTATGTCACCCGAACTACTTAATTTCCCTAGGCTTTGATTTCTTTCGCTGAGGCAATAATGTTTATTGTCTACTATATGGAAGGTGGTCAAAGCAGTCAACAAAATGGACAAAGAACCTTTGCTCTCATACAGCTAATATTCCACTGAAAGAAGACAGATAATAACAGTGGTAATTAAATAATTTACATGTAATGGTGAGAAATAAAGTGGAGAAAGGGCTTAGGAGTGCTGGCTAAGAACAGATAGTAATTTTCGGGCAGGTAAAATAGTCCACCTGAGAAAGTTAACAATGGAGCTGAAAGAGGTTAAAGAGCAAGCCAGGTACAGGTATTCCAGGCAGAGAGAACGGCCAGTGATGTGTGAGCTGGCCTGGAAGATGTGGTGAAAACGATAAGCACACACACAGGGCCGTCTTCAGCCCGGCATTTCATGTAAGAACAGGGTTCTGCAGCGAATGATACAGAAAGCCACTGGAAGCCAGAAAACCTGGTAAGCAGTGATACTAGTTTAGATCAGGATAGCTACAGGGTATAGGCAGCTGGCTGCTATCTTCATTCCCAAAGGAAGACGAAATGAGGGCATTTGCTGCGAAACAAGAAGAGTGCCAGCACAGACCATCTCCCTGTGATGGCCGCAGCAGCAGAACCGCGGGCCAGGAGAGACTACTGCTCCCCTGACAATGACCTTGCTCTGCTGCTTCTCTGTGAGTGGAAGCTGCTGCTCCACCCAGTGGCTGTCAGCCACGGCTCTTGTGGCAACCCCGACACCTGAAAACCATGCAGAGCCTGACACCTGGGGCTGCTGTCTGCGGACAGGCAGCGTGTACACTTGCTCCATAGCTGATGTTCAAAGAACGTAGCCAAGGATGATCTGATGTTGTGGAGTGAGCACGTGGAAGAATGTAGTCACTAGTAGCTGAGATGAAAGAGACTATAGAGTAGGAGGTTTTGTGAGGAAGAGCAAAGGTTCGCTCTTATAAAGGGTGTGTCTGACGACTCTGTTAGACCTCCAGAGGAAAAATCAAGTAGGCAGTTGAATCTATAAGCTTAAAGTCCAAGGAAGAAAGATAAAATTGGCAATTATTGGTGCTTGTATGGAATCTACAGCTATGGGATTGGATTGAACTATTAACACGGTAAGTGCAGATTACAAAAAATTCAGGGGCGTGGCACTGGGATGCAACGGTTAAGCAGCTACTTAAGATGCCCACGTCCCACATCAGAGTGCTGCTTCAAGCCCTGGCTGCTCCCATTCTGATCCAGCTTCCTGCTAACGCACCTGGGAAACAGCACATGATGGCTCACGTACTACAGTCTGTCACCCACGTGGTAGACCCCGATAGACTTCTGCTTCAGCTGCACAGCCATTAAAAAAAAAAAAAAAAACAGTAGATGGAAAGATATCCACGCCCCTCAGCCTTTTAAAGAAATCAGTACAGAAATCTTACAAAATTTCAAAAACTAAAATTGGTCATGAAAAAAAGAATGAGCAAAAGAGCCAGGAAAGAAAGAAGGATGGGAGGGAGGGAGGGAGGGAGGAGGAGGGAGGAGGGAGAGAGGGAGGGAGGGAGAGAGGGAGGAAGGAAGGAAGGAAGGAAGGAGGGAGAGATGGAGGGAGGGAGGAAGCGGGGAGGGACAGAGTGAAGAAAGTGCTAGAAGAAAGCTGTGCACCTTGTCAGATGCTGACGTGTCAAGAGGGTTCTGACCAGCACACTGCTGCAGGAGAAATGCTGATGGAAGAGTTTAAGGAAGAGGAGAGGAACTGGTACAGGAAGCAGAGATACATGTTTTGAGGACTGTTTTCTGGTAAAAGGAAACAGACATGTTTTAACACAAATATGATAACAATAGCCACCTTGTAACCTTGAGAACCGACAGCCGGCATCTGCAGTGACAATGAACAGCCGAGCAGCCTTCAGAGGCAGCACAGGGTAAGCGCTCCTGTAAAGACTCCTGCCTAGAGAATTCCCGTTACCTGACTGGTCGTTCCCTGAACACTAACTCAACACGAAAACACTGCTCCCCGTGGACATTTGTCAAAAACAATTACAAGAAAAATTTTAATCTTGTGGCTGTCCAAGGCAATGGATAAAAACTGGGGCAAACAACATACGAATCAAGAGCTTCGAAAAGGAAAACTGGGGAGTAAGACGTGCACAAGCATGCTGAAGGACTCCATATAATCCTGATACTCCGAGTTGCCATGCTCACGTGAGTTTGTGCTCATGGCCAGGTCTCTGTGCACATTCAGGGAAGACCGGAGAGGAACCTACGAGCTCCCACTTGGAGCTGAACGTGAAGTTCCGCACAGCAGGAAGTGAAGGAAGGTAATTTTCAATTGGCTAGTTGAGCAGTGAGAAGGCCTGCGAGTGTGTGTGTGTGTGTACACACACCCCTGCTGTGGCAGGAGACTTATGGGTTCCAGAAGTTTAGTCAATGTCCTGTCAATCATTAACCGACCACCAAGCAGCCACACGTAACAAAGAATACGCACTTTACAGAATCAGGTCACTAACCAAACAGACACGTCTCTACAACAAATGACAACAAGAGGGAAATGGAATATAGATTACTGATTGTTAGAGGCTGAAGGTAGCAGTGATAGGGAGTGACTTCTAGTGTGGAAGAGGGTCCTTTGCAGATCGATGGAAATGATCTAGAATTAAACAG
Organism: Lepus europaeus; assembly: GCF_033115175.1. Taxonomy (NCBI): domain Eukaryota; kingdom Metazoa; phylum Chordata; class Mammalia; order Lagomorpha; family Leporidae; genus Lepus; species Lepus europaeus. The sequence continues at coordinate 157,043,448 of NC_084831.1, forward strand.
CAGTGATAGTTGTACCACTCTGTGAATATATGAAAACCCATTGAATTGTGCAGTTGAAAGGAATGAATTTTATGGTATGTGACTGTCACAATTAAAAAATATGGATACAGGGGCTGGCGCTGTGGTGTAGTGGGTAAAGCTGCTGCCAGCATCCTATATGGGTGCTGGTTCAAGTCCAGGCTACTCCACTTCTGATCCAGCTCTCTGCTATGGCCTGGGAAAGCAGTAGAAGATGGCCCAAGTGCTTGGACCCCTGCACCCACGTGGGGAGACCTGGAAGAAGCTCCTGGCTCCTGGCTCCTGGCTCCTGGCTCCTGGCTTCGGATCAGCATAGCTCTGGCAGTTGTGGCCATTTAGAGAGTGAACCAGTAGATGGAAGATCTCTCTTTCTCTCTGCCTCTCCTTCTCTATCTGTGTAACCCTGGCTTTCAAATAAATAAATAAATCTTAATAAAAATTTTAAAAATATGGATGTAAACATTTATTTTTGTGCAAACACATGTATATAAACCTATGCATGAACGTATATTCCTAAGCTCTGTGCAATGAGATAACTCACAAGCAATGATATCCCCAAAACAACAAAAATACTCAGCATCAGGACCACAGTTTCCTGGCATTTTAATGAAAGGCAACAGAGCTCTGTGGGGACGAAATCTAGAGCTGAGGTACAAAAATCAGCCTGGAATATCTTTGTGAGCCTTAACAAGGCTCAAAGAACGCCAGCGTATGGTCAAAAGGACATCGAAGTGAGCTTAAAAGCTTCCTACCGGCCGATATGGGGGCAATTCCAGAACTAAAGTGAATAATGGTAGTGAGTGCATATAATCCACTGAATAAAATGAGAATTCCTGAGTTCATATGGATATCATACGTAAATGAAAGACTGATAGGAATGAAACATTTACACAGTTACAAAGTATCCCCCCCCACAATACCTACTAATTCTACAAGACAAGAGTAACTTCGGAGTGCTCAAGCTTGGTAGACAAACCCTTAACTTTTGTGATCAAAGCGATCATCATTAATAATGTGAAAAATTCAAAGTACCCAAGAAGAAGAAATAAGAACAGATTATCCCTTTGTGTTACTCCTGCCAAACAGTACAAGCTGAGTCTACCCATGACAAACTGAAATTGAGGGATATTCTAAAAATGGCTGGCCTATAAGCTGCAAAAGAAGCAAGATCAATAAAATGAAAGAAAAGAGTAAGAAACCATTCCAGATCAAAGAAAATCAAAGGGACAGGACAACTAGAGGAAGTGGCGCCTCTGAACTAGATCCTTTCTCTAACAAGGACATCATTTGGACAATTAGTGAAACCCAAAACATGTCTAAGGCTTAGGTAGTGGCAATCCATCAATGCTAGTTTATTGATTTGGATGTCATATTATGCCTATAACGGAGACTATCCTCGCTTCTGAGAAAAACACCCTAACGTATCCAGGGTGATGAGTCATGATGCTGGCAAATCACTCTCAAATAATCTAGGAAAACAAAATGCCTCCCCTGCAACTTTCCTGGGTGAGAATGCTAAAAAAATGGAAATATATGTTTCCTATGTATAAATTTGACAGTATCATTTTGTGTTGAACCTAACAAAGAAATCGAACTTTAAGAAAAAAGGTTAGTAAGTTTGTCCTATATGCTGGTAAGAAGGAGTCTATCAATAAAAGCTCTAAAAATAGATTCACTGATATGAAATAATCTAAACACTGGAGATGATAAATGTAGACGGCTAGATGTACTCACAAATATTCACTCACAAAGCAATTTTCTTATCTAACATAGCTGGCAAAATTCCTAGATGTAAGTTTCCTTTTATATAACACTAAAAAAAAAAGGCCTTTGGCAACAATTTAGAAGTGAACATATTCTTTAAAAAAAGAAAATATAAAATAACTAGACTGTCAAATCCTTAAAAATATTTAATGCCCCATTACAAACAATCTACTGTTTGATTATGGTACATTATTCAAAGTTTTCAATTTACATTATTAAAAAGAGGAGGGAGATGGTAAGAGAAGACACCACCACTCAGGAATTTTATAAAATAAAGCAATAACCCTGCTCTTAGGGAGCTTAGCCTAAAAACTCAGAAAAAAAAAAAAAAAAAAAACCACTTCATAGAAGAAGGAAATGGTAGGAATAGAGAACTCTCTTAGAGTTTAAATATATTAAATTCTCATCAAAAGTATCACTAAGCTGGCCATGAAGATACAACTCAAGGCCAGAGTTGTAGTTAAGGTATATGGATGCTGGCTTCCCGTAGGAACATCAGATGGAGTCCTGGTTGTTCCACTTCCAATCCAGCTCCCTGCTAATGCACCTGGGAAAGCAGTGAATGATGGCCCAAGTCCTTGGGATCCTGCCATCTATACGTGTGACCTGCATGAAATTCTGGGACCTTGGCTTCAGCCTGGCCCAGTCCTGGCTGTTTTGGCTATTTAGGGGCGTGAAGGAAAAGCTCTCTCTCTCTCTCTCTGTCTCTCTGTCTCTGTCTATCCATCTCTAACTATTCCTCTCCATGTGTAACTCTGCCTTTCAAATTAATAATAAATCTTTAAAAGAAAGAAAGAGGGGCCAGTGCTGTGGCATAGTAGGCTAAACCTCTGACTGCAATGCCAGCATCCCACATGGGTGCCGGTTCACTGCTCCTCTTGTGATCCAGCTCTCTGCTATGGCCTGGGATAGCAGTAGAAGATGGCCCAAGTCCTTGGGCCCCTGCACCACACGGGGGACCCAGAAGAAGATTCTGGCTCCTGGCTTCGGATCAGCCCAGTGCTGTCCATTGTGATCATTTGGGGAGTGAACCAGCAGATGGACGACCTCTTTCTCTGTCTCTTCCTCTCTCTGTAACTCTGCCGCTCAAGTAAACAGAGAGAGAGAGAGAGAGAGAGAGAGATTGAGAGAGATTGAAAGAGAGAGAGAAGGGGAGGCAGGTGGGGGGAAGAAAGACAGAAGGAAGGAAAAAGAATCGAAGAGAGGGAAGGAAGGAGGAAGGACAGAAGTGAGGAAGGAAGGAAGGAGGGAGGGAGGAAGGAAGCAGAGAGGGAAGGAAGAAGGAAGGAAGGAAGGAAGGAGGGAAGGAGGGAAGGAGGGAAGGAAGGAAGGAAGGAATAAAGGGGAAAGGGAGGGAGGGAAGGGAGGAAGGAGGGAAGGAGGGAGGGGGGAGGGAAGGGAGGAAAGAAACGCACCTTAAAACTGACGCAGTCTTAGCCAGGTGGCCGCATGGCCCAGCTACCTGAGCCAGGCTCCACCCCCATCCTAATGGGATTCCCTGCTCCTGCTTCCCTGCCCGCCCTCAGGCAAAGTTTTAAAAGGGCCTGTTCCTGTACACGTGCTCTCTTGGCTCTGCTCCCTGCTCTCTTGGCTTCTCTCCTCCTCTGTCTCTCTCTCTTACAGTCTCCTTCTCTTTTTCCTTCGCTGCCCCTTCACTGCGGTCTGTAGGGTGTTCCCCAATAAACCCTTTTCCTTAAAAAAAAGAAAAAGAAAGAAAGAAAGAAACGCAGCCAGGAACATAATCAACACAAGCCCAGCTGCTCTCCTCTGAAATCCGTTTGTGCGGTTGCATAAAGAGGCTGCTCCCAGCCTATGACCGAGCATATAGGAATATTCAGGAAGGCCAGCTTTGGAAAGAAGTGGGACCTCCAAGTTAACACTGGCTGAGGACTGGCCCTGTGAAAGCTCCCCTAGAACACGGCAGTCGAGGACAGTCCTCTGAGCTCCTTCCTTCCTCCTGTAGTCTAGGACAGTCCTCTGAGCTCCTTCCTTCCTTCCTTCTCTTGGGGTCAAAACTGGACCAGGATCCAAAGGCTCCCCCAGCCTCTCCCCACTCCTGGCTGAATTTCTGTTGCAAGCATTTGCTAACACATCAACTATATATTTACTTCTGACTTGGTGACAGGCTTCCTAGAGCATCCAAATTAACACAGTGTCACCAGATCAAGGCTACAGAGCTGATTATACAGACAGTTACCAGTACTACCCGGGGCTCTCTGAGACAAAGAAAAAGACAATGTCAGAGACAGCTTCTTCCCACAATGACGGAGCGCAATGCAGAAAAGACTTCAATGAAACAAATCAGCTATGTTCAAAATACTGCCATCATAATAAAGTGTAGAGTCTTCTGAAAGTCCATTTTAATATGTTCTAAGATATACACAGAGAATAAAACAGCTGCTACAGTGAAGCATGGTTAGTTTTGTGCTGGTGTCAAGAGTAACTAACATCCAGTTTTTAAACAAAAATTCCTAACACGGTATTATTTCAGTAACTACAGTCCCCATGTCCTACGCTGGATCTCAAGAGTTGTTTTTGTCTTTAAATCATGATAGGTAGAATGAGTAAGAAAAGCTTCGTAAGGCAGATGGGCTACTAAGATGAGGGCAGACAGGAAAGACCAGGGGGGCAACTCAGATTCACCTTCTTCCTAAGTGGTTACCAAGGAAGATTCAAAGTTACGCAGATGGTATCAACTGCATATCAATCAGTAAACAGGAGACAAATCCCCAGCATTCTGTAACAAATAATCAATTCAGGAATAACAGAGTTTACTGTCTAGGGTGTTTAAGGCATTTGATTCTAGTATGAGAACAAATCTCATGGCAGGTGTTTGATGTAGCAGATAAAATGTCAACTGGGATACCTACATCCCACATCACAGTGCCTGGGTTCAAATCCTGGCTCCACTTCTGATGTTAGCTTCCTGCAAGTTTAGTGGCTCACGTAGTTCAGTCCCTGCCACGCACATGGGAGACCTGGATTGAGTTCCTGGCTCCTGGCTTTACCCACTCCCAGCTGTTGGAGGTATTTGAGGAACAAGCTAGCAGATGAGAGATCTTTCCCTTCCTGCCTTTCAAATAAATAAAATAAATAAAAATTTAACAAAGGATCTCACTTATAAAAAATTAATTTAGGATATCTTATATATTACTTTCTATTTGAAGATCCCTTCTATTTTTGTCTTTGCAAGTTTTTTTTTTTTTTCTTTTCTGTTTTGGAAAGTAATCTTACTTTTATTCTCTTCTTCAAAGAGCAATGTTGGGTTCTAAATAGAGTGAGTATAATCAAACCCTTAGGATCCACACTAATCCTTTTATTCTAATTTTATCTATTTTTTATCATCCTCATAATCCCACCTGTTCTTTTCTATATCCCAGTAGTAGTGTGATGGCTTCAATTTCCCTTTAAGTTGAAAGACTACAGGCTGCCCAGAAACTACAAAGCTATTTCAAGAAAGTCTCTTATGTGACCAAGCACACGAAGAAATTTTAACAATCTCTTCAGGCATCCTCAAGAGCATTACAAATCTCTCATTCTCTCTGGAGGACTCCAGCCTCACAAACCTCATGTTTTGATTGTCATGGTCTCAGAAGAAAAATTCATATTTTAAAATCACATGTTATCTCTTCAACTAATATACATGTTAAAGAAGACAAAAACATCCCTCTTAAAGGAGTATAGTGATACTACCAAATATAATACACCATTTTAAAGTTTAAAGCAAGGGCTCAGTATGAATTAATGCCCAAACCCACACACACACACGTTGCATTTTTCAACTTTGATTTACTGAGTTCTTTACAGTATGTGTTTATATGTATGTGCATATATACGTATTTTATATGTATATATAAAATATAGAGAGTTCTTTATAGTATGTGTTTATAAAAGTGTGCATAGGCACAACTATATATATATAATACTTTACAGTATGTTTATATGTTGTTAATAGTTACAAACATAATTGTTCTTAGAAACGGAGCAAAATTAGAAAATTCATTTAAAATGGATAATATAAAATGATGTAAAGGGGAAACAAAGCCCTAAATACAACTCTTACTTTAAGAAGTCAAGGTTTATCAGAATGAAAATCTGGAACCATTTCTATTCTACTATAAACCAGAAGATCAATGAAAACTTTCTCTCTCCTCCAGAAAATCTGAAACTATTAGCCATCAATTTATCTATTAAAAGTATGAGGAGAACACTGTGAAAATGATCTCTCAGATTTCCTCATTGGAGCTAAATGATATCTCACAGAAAAAAATTTTGGATAAGCTGACCTAACACAGTGTTAAAGATAATCAAAAGTTATTGAAAATTAATCATCTTAATGTCAGAGTTACAGAGAGAAACCGAGAGAACAAGACAGAGAGAGAGTTCTTCCATTCTCTGGTTCACTCCCCAGATGGCCCCAACAGTCAGAGCTGGGTCAGGCTGAAGCCAGAAGGCAGGAGCATCTTCCAGATTTCCCATGTGGGTGGCAGGTGTCCAAGCACTTGGGACTTGAACCAGTGCCCATATGGGATGCCAGTATCACAAGTGGTGCCTCTACCCACTATGTCATAACAACACCAGCCCTACACTTCACATTTTATTACATTTATTTTTTAAGGAATACAAATTTCATAAGTACAACTTTAGCAATATAGTTATTCTTCCCTCCATACCTGCCCTCTCACCCACACTCCCACCCCTGCTCCTCCTCCTTTCCCCTTCCCAGCCCCATTCTCCATTAAGACTCATTTTCAATTAACTTTGTACACAGAAGACCAACTTTATACTAAGATATCAACAATTTGCACACAAACACACACACACAAACTGTTTGAGAACTAGTTTTATCGTTAACTCCCATAATACAACTCATTGAGGACAGAGGTCCTGTATGGAGAGTTGGTGCACAGTGACCAACTAGTTAGTTTAACAATTAACACTCTTATGTATGATGTCAGTGATCACCAGGGGATCTTGACATGAGCTCCCTAAGCTATGGAAGCTTTTTGAGTCCACAAACTCTGTCAGTATTTAGACAAGGTCATAAGCAAAGTGGAAGTTCTACAGTCTTCTTTGATGGTCACTTCTTTACACTGGGGTCTCACTCACAGAGATCCTTCATGTAGAACATTTTTTGCCACAGTGTCTTGGCTTTCCATGCCTTGAAATGCTCTCATGGGCTTTTCAGCCAGACCAGGAAGCCTCAAGGGCTGATTCTGAGGTCAGAGTGTTATTTAAAGTGATTTTCATTCTGAGTCTTCTGTGTGGACTGCTTCCCATATTGGAACATTCTCTCCTTTTTAATTCTATTTAATTAATATCAGATGATTGATCCTATTTATACGATCAATTTAACACTTAATCCTATCTATATCGTCACTTTAATTCTTAATATGATCACTTTAACAATTAAGATGGCATTTTTACCACCAAGCTTAATGGGATTTGGAGTCCCATGACAAGTTTTAAACTCTACCCTTAGAAGCAAGTCTGCAGGAATGTATGCAGAACTATACAGCTTTACAGTTACAAACTTCCTCCTCCTCCTTTTTTTTAAAATTTTTAAAGTTTTTTTGTAGTTATTGAGCCTGTCATAGCATTATTTATATATTTAATACATAAATTTTTTAAAGATTTATTTATTTATTTGAAAGTCAAAGTTACACAGAGAGAGGAGAGGCAGAGAGAGAGAGAGAGAGAGAGAGAGAGAGAGAGAGAGGTCTTCCATCCAATGGTTCTCTCCCCAATTGGCCGTAACAGCTGGAGCTGCACCAATACAAAGCCAGAAGTCAGGAGCTTCTTCTGGGTCTCCCACGTGGGTGCAGGAGCCCAAGCACTTGGGCCATCTTGTACTTCCTTCCGTTAGTTCACTCCCCAAATGGCCTCAACAGCCAGAGCTGCGCTGATCTGAAACCAGGAGTTTCTTCTGGATCTCCTACGTGGGTGCAGGAGTCCAAGTACTTGGGCCATCCTTCACTGCCTTCCTGGGCCACAGCAAAGAGCTGGACTGGAAGAGGAGCAACCGGGGCTAGAACCGGTGCCTATATGGGATGCCGGTGCCGCAAGCAGAGGATTAACCAAGTAAGCCACGGCGCTGGCACCTCTAGTGCAGTTTTTTTTTTTTTTTTGACAGGTAGAGTTATAGACAGTGAGAGAGAGAGAGACAGAGAGAAAGGTCTTCCTTCTGTTGGTTCACTCCCCAAATGGCCACTACGGCCGGAGCTGCGCCAATCCGAAGCCAGGAGTTTCTTCTGGGTCTCCCATGTGCATGCAGGGGCCCAAGCACTTGGGCCATCCTCCACTGCCTTCCCGGGCCACAGCAGAGAGCTGAACTGGAAGAGGAGCAACCAGGACTAGAACCCGGCACCCATATGTGATGCTGGTGCCTCAGGCAGACGATTAACCAAGTAAGCCACGCCGCTGGCCCTCTAATGCAGTTTTAAGAACAATTTGTAGCCTCTTATCTTATGTATCTATTAGAACAGGAGAAAGGCTAAAAAATCATTGATTTAAGCATTCATCTTAAAAAAACAAACAAAAAGAACTGCCAAGTAAACTCAAAGTAGAAGAAATGAAATAATGAAAATCAAGGGTAGATACAACTGTATCAATGAAATAGAAAGCAAATATGCAACATATAGAATCAACAATGCTCAAGTAGACTCTTGGTAAACTGACAAGCTCCTCCTGAAATAAGGAAATAAAAGGGTAAAGAGAGCAAAGACAAGTTAGAAGCAGAACAAAGTTGGAGGCCTAACATGACCAGATACTCAGACATACCATCTCTAGTAGCTGATACACAGCTACTATAATTGTATTAGAGTGCTGTTAGTACAGAGATAGACACATAAATCAATGGAATAGAATGGTTCAGAAATAACCACACACACATGGACCCGACTCATGACAACGATGCTGCAGCAAAACAGTGGGGAAGGAGAGAGCGGCAAGATGGTGGAATAGGAAGGGAGCACACTATTAGTCCGGGGGAGAGACAGGTTAATAAAAGTGGAGATACTGCAGGGTCAAGGAAGAGCAGGGGAAGAAACAGCAGAGGAAACTCTTCCGGAACTAGTGATTCACAGTGGACCTGCCTGGAGAGCGCGGGAGCCCAAGTTTGGGACACCAGCGGCAGACTCAACACACCAGTGCTGGAACGCGAGGTGAGCCGAACCTCAATAGCCCAAGACACCAGCGGGCAAGTGGAAAGAGGAGGCTAGAGGGAACGAGGCTTGAAACTCCGTGGGGAAAAGTTCACCAGGCTAACTAGAAGAGAGAGAGGAAAAAAAAAAAGTGACCGATACGGACACGAGTTTCTCTCTCTCCGCTCACCCCTCAAAGGCGAGCAAGACAAAGAGCAGGCGCCATTTTGGACATACGTCATAAGCAGGGCGACCTCAGGTCTGCACCGGCCCAGAGCCTAGCAGAAAAACCTGACTCTGGGGGGAGGGGTGAAATAACAGGAGATTAGCATCTAACTTGGCAACCCAGTGGGAGACTGCAGGAGAATTGGAGCCCACACTGAGGGCAGCAGAGATTCCCTGTGTGGTCTTTGGGAAAGAGCTTCCAATCTCTAGCTCCTGTGGGTATATCATTTGCCTGCTAACTACCTCCAATTACGTTCAGCTGTGCGGAATTACTTCCCTTTTGAATCAAAAAAAGAAAGAGAGAAAGAGAGATTTACCACACCTAACCTGGGAGTGTCATCTTTGACACACCCTCAACCCTGAGGAACCAAACACAGCTCTCAGTCCACACTCATCTCAAGCCTCTAAGGCTCCACTGAAAGCAGACAGTCCACTTAATATAGAGCCATAGTGTAACAAGAAAAAACACCACAGTGAAGAAACCAAATATCTCCAACATGCCAAACAACAAACGCAAAAACCGAGGTAACAAGAACAAGGAAGACACTATGACACCACCAAATGAAAAAGACACCCCAATTCAAGATTATGAAGATGATGAGATAGAAGAAATGCAAGAAGCAGATCTCAAAAAATTGATAAGAACATTAAGAAGTTCTCAAAAACAAATTCTTGAACTACAGAAATCCTTAATGGACAAGATAGAAAATCTCTCTCGTGAAAATGAAATATTAAGGAGGAATCAAAATGAAATGAAACAACTAGTAGAACAAGAAACTGTGATAGTGATGAGAAACCATAATGAAATGAAGAATTCAATAGATCAAAAGACAAACACATTAGAGAGCCTTAAAAACAGAATGGGCTAAGCAGAAGAGAGAATATCAGACTTAGAAGACAGAGAACAGGAAAGGAAACAGGCAAACCAAAGAAAAGAAGAAGAAATTAGAAATCTAAAAAGTATTGTCGGGAATCTACAGGATACTATTAAAAAACCTAACATTCGGGTTCTAGGAGTTCCTGAAGGCATGGAGAGGGAGAAAGGATTAGAAGGCATTTTCAGTGAGATACTAGCAGAAAATTTCCCAGGTTTGGAGAAGGACAGAGGCACCTTAGTACAGGAAGCTTATAGAACCCCTAATAAATACGACCAAAAGAGATCCTCACCACGACATGCTGTAATCAAACTCACCACAGTGAAACATAAAGAAAAGATCCTAAAATGTGCAAGAGAGAAACGCCAGATTACTCTCAGAGGATCTCCAATTAGACTCACAGCTGACTTCTCTTCAGAAACCCTACAAGCTAGAAGGGAATGGTGAGACATAGCCCAGGTACTAAGAGAGAAAAACTGCCAGCCCAGAATATTATATCCTGCAAAGCTCTCATTTGTGAGTGAAGGTGAAATTAAGACTTTTCATAGAAAACAGAAACTGAAAGAATTTGTTGCCACTCATCCTGCCCTGCAAAAGATGCTTAAAGATGTGTTACACACAAAAACACAGAAACATGGTCACCAATATGAAAGAAGGTAAAGGAAGGAAACCTCACAGCAAAAGATCACAGGAAGCTCGATTTCTCTTTGACATAGAATTAAACTCTGATGCTCTGTTAAAGCAATGTGTTAAAGTAATCTATTATGTTCTCTTGATGTCTGTTAAATTCTAATTGTTCAAAAACAGCTGAATTTTTATTAAGAGCTAAGGGTTATTTAAATATGTGCTTATTTTCAAAGATTTGAATAATCACCTTGTAACAATGATCAAATTTGGTCTATGTTATGTCATGATTTTAAGGAATCTTATTTCAACCAGATATTTTGGATTTTGAGCCTTCTTGGCATTCTTGAAAGGCATTTAAAAAATCAAAGTTTCAAACAATCTGGTCTCTAAAATTTCCAGTAAATCCTGAACTTTGGTTTTTCCAGTTTGGACCCAACTGAAAAAATCGAAGGACCTATGTCTCTCATCTTATAGAGACACCAACCAATCAGGCTATTTGGATATTAGAAGTACTGTCAAGATGTGATGTGGTACCAAACTTCAAATTTCTATAATGGAAAATGCTATTAATACAAATGTTTGAGAATTAAAAAGTCTAATGATCTTGTGTTACTAGACATGATAGTTACCTTAATGAGAAAGCCTCAGAGGCCTAAAGGGTTAAATACTTGTAAAATCCTACAGGTGCTTTCAAAAATACTGTGAAGTAAGCAAGTGCCTCTTGTTGGTCGATGAGTTTATAATTTTAAACATGGCGACTTAAAGTCTTTTGTCATCCACAGTTATATATGATTTGCTGCTCATAAAACTAAAGCATTGTTGGTTCTGTGTTTAGCTATCCTCCTGTAGGTTCCTATGGACTTTTTCCAGCCACTTCTATTGTATTCAGTACTTTGGGATGTCTCTGTAAACACATGAAGCCAATAATGTATTAACAGTACCAACTGAGAGAAAGTATTGTTAACTGAGGTTACTAAAAACAAAAAGCAATTCAAATTAATTGGCAATCTACAAAAAGAGTTACAGATTTTAAAAGCTATTATTAAAATTGCTATATTGGCCTACTATGCTATGTTATATGCGTGTACATATTGTATGTCCACATGGGGAAATTTTATTAAGAGTTTTATTTTAAATCGCTTATAGATAAGATTCTCCATAAATTTAAGCTGCTAAAATCAATCAAAGATACATTTTAATTTGTGGGACCTGAATCTGTGTATCATATGTTTTAAACTTGTTGGTAGAAAGAAACTAAAAACATTTTAGATGGTTGTGCTTAAGTTTACTGGCTAAACAAACTACACCATGTTAGATATTTAAGAGGTGTTTTCAAATACATGATTCTTAAAATTTATAGAAGGCATTGGACCTTCTGGTAAATGTTTTCTTAAGTTGTTATCTAATGGTTGAAACGGTTTGCTAAGTATTCATGTGATATTGCTATTGTCAGCAAGCGAACTAGGACTTGCTCCCTCATTTCTCTATTCTAAGCCCAACTTGTTCTTTCATTTCTCTATTCTCTTCAAGGTAGGAAACTAATTCTATTATAAAGGAATCTGTAGGACGCACAATTTAATCTTTAGACCTTATAAAAGAGATGGCTAACATTTTTCTGTAATAGCATAGCCAAAATAAGAACTTAAATAATAATCTTATAGCTAGATTCACTTCGCCATCAGTGAAGTATACAGTAAGTAGAAAAAACCTCCCTTTCAGACCAAAGGGAAAGAAAGTTTTAAAGTGAGAATATAATTTTCCTCATGGGCATTGTCTACCTTAGAAAAACTACTACAGAACATGCCTGTGACTATAGACTTGTAGTTCAGGCCACCGAAGATTAGAGATGGGACATGGGCACTCCCTTGACTTGCATCCTCTGGTCTGCTTGAACACAAACCAGGAGGAAAAGAAAGCTAGGCATCAGAAGCAATGGGTGGCAGGCCTATTAATGGCTGATCTGTACAGTGATCTGCCCGCAAGGAGACCCAACAGGCCAGTCCACTGCAGTGGCTTTCAAAGTGGTAAGCCTGGGCTTCAGCCGAAGTCAGCTTGTGAAGAGCCCTGGCAGCTCTGCCAAGAGTTGGATCACTGGAAATGGACTTGCTCTGGAGTCGAAGGATGCCCAGGTCAGAGCCACAGATCTTATTGGCTCTAAGCTGAAAAGCCCTTCACTCAGCCCAACTTCCAAAGTGACCACTGCAGCTGAGGGGATCGTCAAGTAGGGTCAGCAACATTGCAGGCAGAACTGGAAATTTCTTGTTAGAGATGCCACCTGCCTTTACCTGGCCAGCTCTCCTCCCAGCCCAGCCAAGTAATGAAAGTCAACAGAGTGCCTTCCCCTAGGAGGTTCACACCTCCCTTAGGATATACCCCATGTGAAGAGATAGATAGGTCTGGGCCTCTGAATTTACAAGGCCTAAAGCCCACCAGATTATTATCAAGCCCCTTCTATCAGGTTCTATTTGCCTCTCAATCAGAAAAATTACTTGTAGCTTAGACAGCACCTTTCTTAGCTCCTCTAATAATGACTCTGTCCTTTGTTCTCGACCCTGTCTAGCGTACTTGGGCCTCATTCCTTTGTAATCACAACCTCTACTCTACCACCAATGGCTCTACTCCCAACCTGTGTGTACTGATGGTCCTCTTCCCCACTTAATGCTGTATAATTGTTCAAACCTGGTAAATGCCACTCTTAGGATCATTGGTTACTATCCTCACCCTGTCTTTTATGACCTTGTCTAAATATGATCAGAGTCGGCAATCTTGGAAGGCTTCCATAGCCTTGGCAACTCATGACGACAGCCTAGGGTGGTTACTTCGCCATAAACTAGAGTGTCAATTTGTTGGGTCAACAACAGGAGCCACTGTGCACTTGCTCCTCATGTGGGATCTCTGTCCTTAATGTGCTGTACATTGTGATTTAATGCTATAACTAGTACTCAAACAGTATGTTTCACTTTGTGTTTCTATGTGGGTGCAAACTGTTGAAATCTTTATACTAAATTGATCTTCTGTATATAAAGAGAATTGAAAATGAATCTTGATGCAAATGGAAGGGGAGAGGGAGCGGGAGAGGGGAGGGTTGCGGGTGGGAGGGAAGTTATGGGAGGGGGAAGCCATTGTAATCCATAAGCTGTACACTGGAAATTTATATTCATTAAATAAAAGTTAAAAAAAAAAAACAGTGGGGATTCTGTGGTTGTTTTAAACCAAAGCTGGATAAACTGGTGATATATATGGGACAACATGTGTTGCCATTGATTTCTCAACAATGTTGCAGTGGATTCGTTTCTGAGAGGAGAAGCATGGTGGGGGCAAGAGGCGCGGAGTCACCACACAGACCCCGGGAGTCGAGTGAAAGTGGGCTTGAGGCGAGCAGCCAGCAGACTCATTTATTTCAGTTAGTACAACAGCTTATATAGCCAAGACCAGCCAATCCAGTTAAGGAGCGGTCTATGCCCCAACCAATCACAGCCTGTTGCCACGCAGTTTCCAAAGCCATCCAATCACAGCCTGTTGCCAGTTAGGCTCTTGTTGCCAGGCAGTTTCTGAAACCATCCAATCATGACCTGCTGTCAGTCAGGCTCTATTGTCACATGGTTTCCTCTGTTGTCATGTGGTTTCCAAAGCCATCCAATCACGGCCTGTTGCCAGGTAGTTTCTGTTGTCAGCGGCCATCTTGGCATGACCTTTGATTACATCAGGGAACATTTTCCTGGCTCTAGGTTAAGCAAATATTTCTTAAGCAAGACACAAAAAAATACTAATCATGAAAAGAAAAGATTAATAAAATGGATCCCCTTAAAATTACTAACTTCTGTCCATCAAAAGACCACTGAGAGTGAAAATGCAAGCCATGGAGAAATATTTGCAATATACATGAATATATCTGAAAAATAACTCGTATCCAGGACACAGAGAAAAATTCCTACAGCGCAGGAGAAAAGCCAACTGTAAAACTGAGTAGACAACAGTCTTGTCATGAAAGAGAATACCCAACTGGCCACCAAGCATGTGCAAAGATACTTATTCTCAGAAATGCATTTGAAACCACAATGAGAAACCACTGCACATCCTCCAAAATGGTTAACATTTGAAAGTTCACCAAGTGCAGCAAACGGAATTCTTACACTCTGCTGATCGAATGCAAATGGCAGAGCTTAAATTTACAATGCACAAAACAATGTATACATATGAGTACCAGAGCATTAAGTATACAAAAATGTACGTAGAAACATTATTTATAATAGCTAACAACAGAAACAATCCAAGTAAGAACAGAAAGATACTACATTGTGGAATCTTAATTATACAACAATGGAAGTAAAAACTACTGCTATATGCCACAAAATGGATAAATCCATCGTCAACATGGATGACTTTTAGTCAGTGCAATAACGTGACTGATATCCTGAAGGACCCTTATGGGGGAGAGGGACAAGAAACTAGGCCTGGGCAAATATCAGGGGCTTCTTAAGAGGTTAGATGTTCCCCAGAGTCTAGCGGGCAGGACATTCTCTGGGAAGGAAAAGTCAATCCCCTTCAGAGAACCTCTAGGCACGCCCAGAGCAGAACTGCCCCTCCCCTCCGGGAAACCTCTGGGCGCGCCCAGAGCAGAGCTGCCCCTCCCCTTCGGAGAGTCTCTAGGCGCGCACTTATGATGTCACTGCGACCGGCCAATCCTGTAACACCTCAGCACTCTCCCTCAGCATTCTCTGGTATGCTAATTGTCCCTCCGAACCAGCCAATCCCGTGCCACCTCTGCATTTTCCACCAGCACTCTCCACCAGCATTCTTCGCCAGCATTCTCCCATATGCTAATGGTCCCTCTGAACTGACCAATCCTATGCATGCGCATTAGGAATATGCTAATTCGTTGCCTATATAAACCTGTGTGAAACTGCCGCTCAGGGCTCCTCACCGCCTGAGGTGGGGGCCCGTTTGCCCAAACGTACAATAAAAACCTTGTGCTTTTTGCATCAACTGGTCTGGAGTCTGGATCTTTGGGCGTCCTCCCGAGCAAGTGGGCATCTCTGCAACTGAGAGGTCCAACAATCCTAGATGAATCTCAGTCTCATAGGAAAAAGAATTTAGAGACAAAAAGGTCTATATGCGTGACTATTTTCTTTATAGCATACAAGGAGGCAACACAAATGAACACGGGTATCAGAATAGTAGTTACCTTTCGGGGAAGCAGTAACTGTCAGGGAAATAAAGGAGATTTCTGGGAGCTAGTAAAAGTCTTTACCTTTATCCTGCAGCGAACACAGTGCGCTCACTTGGTAAAACTCACTGAGTTACGTCCTTAATCTGTGCACTTCACTACAGCTACTGTGTGCATTAGATCTAATTTAATTTTTTTGGATGGTGACAGTGAGATCTAAATGACCTTAAAAAACTATTTTAAATGAAGATAAGAGTTTTAATTAAAAAAAAAAAAAGATGCTGCCTACTCACAGTTTGGCTACAAAAAAGGACAAGGTATGTAAATATGATACCCATTTTCCATATATTATTATAAGTCTCAAGGGTCTTATAAAAACCTTTAAAGGCCCTAAGCATTAAAGGGATAATGGTAACAATCCCCTAAATGTAGTTCAAATAACCTTCTAAAACAAGAATAATAAATACATGTTGAAATTAAATAACTTCTTAAGAATTTTAGATTCTAAGATTTTAGATTAAGTCATCAAAGATGAACTCATTTTTATTTTGGATCACCTGTAAATATGCCCTTGGTCTGTCTTCTGAGCAGTCTTCTACTGGCTGTCCCAGAAAAAAATTAAGTGAAGTATGGATCTTGTCTAGGAGCCTGATTAGATCCCACTGCTGGGGCCAGAGCTGTGGTGTAGCGGGTTAACGCCCTGGACTGAAGTGTTAGCCTCCCATATGGGCACCAGTTCAGTCCCAGCTGCTGCACTTCCAATCTACCTCTCTGCTATGGCCTAGGAAAGCAGTGGAAGATGGCCCAAGTCCTTGGGCCCCTGCACCCACGTGGGAGAACTGGAAGAAGCTCCTGGCTCCTGGCTTCGGATTGGTTCAGCTCCAGCCAGTGTGGCCATTTGGGGAGCGAACCAGCAGGTGGAAGAGCGCTCTTTCTCTCTCTCTCTGCCTCTGTAACTCTGACTTAAGTTTTTAAAAAATCCCACTGGTGACCCTGATCTTCTATTTATTATCATAAAATTTTGCTTATTTATTTGAGCATTAGAGAGACAAAGAAAGAACAAAACAGACTCAGAAAGTCCTATGTGCTAGTTCACTCCCCAAATGACAGTGATGGCTCGGGCTCAACTAAGGCCCAAGCCAGGCACTGGTAACTCAATCCCTCTCCCACGTGGGCTGCAGGAACCCTGCTACACTGTCTCCCTGGGTCCGAATTAGCAGAAAGCTGGAGTCAAGAGATGGAAGCAGCTATTCAACCTAGACTCTCAATGTGAGAAACGGTGTCTTAACTACTAGGCCAAATGCCCATCTATATCATTATTTTTGGTAAGATTTTATATAAATAGGGTCTTTTTTTTACATTTTAATATGTAGCTTAACAAAAATATATTTTCTAGCTCTCCATATTTCATTTATGATAATGTTAAGAACGGTAGCACAGCAGGTTAAGCTACCACCTGCAAAGTCAGCATCCCACATAACCTCTGGTTCAAGTCCTGGCTGCTCCCACTTCTGATCCAGCTCCCCATTAATGTATCTGGGGAAGCAGCAGGATGATGGCCCAAGTGTCTGGGCCCCTGCTACCCATGTGGGAGACCTGGATGGAGTTCCAGGCTCCTGGCTTTATCCTGGCCCAGTGCCAACCATTGCAATCATTTGGGGAGTGAATCAACAGACAGAAGATCGATCTCTCTCTCTTCTATCTCCCTCTAACTCTACCTTTCAGATAAATAAATCAATAAATCTTTCAAAAAAAAAAGACTAAATAATACGATGTGTGTAAAAGTATCTGGTAAGGTGACTGGATTCACAGGAAGTATTTGATGAATCATAATTTTACATTACACTTGTACACTCCCTGTAGAAATACTTAGAATTTGATCTAAAAATATGGGTTCAACTTAGCCTTTGTCATTCAATGACTATGTAATTTTAGACCAATATCTTAATTTCTCGGGATTTCATCTATAAAATGTGGGCAATTCTATGCTCCCTTCAGAGTTACTATACGAATCAAACAATGTGTACAAAAGTGCTTCCTAAACCAGGGCTTCACAAGCACCTGCTACCACTTTTGTGATTATATCAATCACATTAGGAAGGGTCTCCAATAATAAGAAGTAAGTGTCAGAACTCATTTTTCTGGAAGGAAGCTAATTTTCATTGAAAACATGCCACTGCTCCCTGAGGTCTGCTGAAACCGCTTCCTTGCCCTTCACTAGAATCTGTGGCCTCAGGAGTTTACCGGGTTCCTCGGCAGCCCCTGTTTGGATCCACTTTAGAAGCTTTCAGAATTCAAAGCCCACCAGAAACTCTAGGGGGAATTAGAAGTCACACAGAGAATAGGAAAACCTGCAGATTTTCCAAGGGCTCCCCGGGTCCCCCAAGGTACTGCTTGCTCCTAACTAAATTCTTGTGGGCCCACTTTGATCCAAGAAGACCCATAATTTCCCATCACAGAGTCTTTACTCTGAGTCAGTCAGATTTCAAAGATATAAATAGGAGTTTCCCACAGGTTGCTGTCAGGAAACTGGGCTATGTACAGTAAAACGGGGTCCACAATTTGTTCAGTAAGTGCTCTCATTGCAACTGGGGCTCGTATAATTACTTCAAGGAAGAGAGATGAATTACAAATAGTCAAAGAGCTTGAAAATTGCATTGAAAAACCTGTCAACTCAGTGGAAATTAACTCCCCATATAGCTACAGAAACCTCCTAGGTTTAGAAAATAATACAATGTACAATTGTATCTTATTTTGATCATTTCCATTCTTCAGAATTACACTGCAAATTACTCATAAGTATCAAAATAATCCCTGAAATGCTCTAGTTTTTGTTAAAAAATCCAATTTTTCTTTGACAAAAAATAATTGATAAGACATGTGCTAAGTTTATTTTGTCCACCCACAAATCACTATGCTATCAAATTATTAACTCAGATGAACCAGGTATCCCTCTTTCTGTAACACAGTCAACCTCTCCTATTAAATTCATAGTAGTAGTCTCTTTTGTAGAAAGCAGGTGCTCTAATCAGAAAATTAGGTAAAGTGATATGCACAAATTAAATTAGACACCAAAAGTCATTCCAGTCTAACATGTCGTAATCAACAATTTAACTGCTATCACTGGTCTTAAGTCTTACTAAATGCTCTGTTTGATGTGAGCAGACCCAAAAACAGTAACAGAAAGGCAGGTAAAGTCTTCAAGTCAAAGCAGACACTTCTGACATTGAGAGAGCTAATACCTGACATAGTTAAATTCGCCAACTATGTGTTATATTTTAGGGGGAAAAGTTTAAACAACACTTAGAGAATTATAGTAAATTGGAACCTGAAAATTATCTTGGACTCCATATCCCTTTCTCAGGAGGAAATCCAAAAAGTCACTTTCCCAGTATTAGATCTGCTTAGTGAACCAGAGACAGAGCCTGATCTGTATGTCCAGTCCTTGAAACTGTAACAACCTATTTCCTAACTTAAAATGGGTTTTACATCATGTGGGGATTAGAAAAAGGCTGAACTAGCCAGTCATACAGTAGACCTATTTTCAGATTTCTGAGGAAACTCCACAATGGTTGTACAACGTTACATCCCCACAATTTATCCAGAGGAAATCAGTGTATGGAAGAGGTAAGTGTACCCCCATGTTTAAAGCAGCTCAACTCACAGTAGCTAAAATGTGGAATCAACACAGATGCCCATCAACTGATGACTGCAGCAAGAAACTGTGGTATATATTCACAGTGGAACACTACTCAGCTTTAAAAAACAAAAAATAAAAAAAGAATGAAATTCTTTCGCAACAAAATGGATGCAATTGAAGGCCATTACACTTACTGAAATAAGCCAGTCCCTAAAAGACAGATAAGTGTTCCCTGATTTGTGGTAACTAATATACAGAGTACAAAGAAACATAATGTATGTGAGTGAAACTGACATTTTGAGATTTGATTGTTGTTTATAGCCCTTGTCTCTAACTCCTGAGGAACAGTAGTTTTTCTACTTACTACTTGTTTATTTATTTATCTTTATTTATTGGAGGGTTGATCTAGTGATTACAAGGAAAATTCAAAGTATGTCATTGTGAAAATCATAAGAAAAATAAGAAAAGAGGGCGGAGCCAAGATGGCGGATAGTGAGGACGTGCACCTTAATTTGGGAAAATAAAGTTTCATAAAAGTGGAATTACTGTAGCCTCAGGAAAAGACTCAAGAAAAAAACTACAGAGGAAACGCTTCCGGATCTTGTGGATGTGACACAGAGGACTTACAGGGAGCCCACCGCGTGGAAAACCAACCGAGACGAGCCGAGCGGCGGGAGATGAGCCAGAGCCACAGAATCTCGCCAGCGTGGGAACCGAGGAGGGTAAGACAAAGACCTCAGAAACCCGAGACACTGGGGGGTGGGGGGGACAGAGGCCTCTCCCTTCACTCACCAAGCAAAACAAAGAGCACCACGATTTTACATATGTAAAGCGCAGCCAAACTCAGTAACTTTAGCGAAACTGGAGAACACATTGAGGGCTGCATAAACTCTGTGTGTGGTCCCAGGGGTAGATCAAACGAATACTCACAGAGGACAGATTTCAACTACCCTCAACTCCACTCCCAACTGAGTCAAAAAAAAAAAAAAAAAAAAAAAAAGAGAAAGCGAGCCAGCAAGGAGCAAGGGAGTGAGCAATCTGGGACGCTCTTTGCACAGCCTTAAACCTGAAGAGTTTACCTGAAGCATAGCTCTCTGGCCACACCCATCACAGCCCCTAAGGATCCAACAAAGCAGACAGCTCACTTAGAGGAATAGTATAACGAGAAAAAAAACACCACAGCAAAAAAAAAAAAAAAAAAAAAAAAAAAAAAAAAAAAAACCACACCATAAATTATCTCCAACATGCCAAACAACAAACATAGAAGCCGAGGTAACAAGAACAAGGAAGACACTATGATGCCCCCAAGTGAACAAGACACGCCAATGCAAGATTATGAAGATGAAGAGATAGAAGAAATGCAAGAAGCAGATCTCAAAAAATTGATAAGAACATTAAGAAGTTCTCAAAAACAAATTCTTGAACTACAGAAATCCTTAATGGACAAGATAGAAAATCTCTCCCGTGAAAATGAAATATTAAGGAGGAATCAAAATGAAATGAAACAACTAGTAGAACAGGAAACTGAGATAGTGACAAAAAACCACAATGAAATGAAGAACTCAATAGATCAAATGGCAAACACATTAGAGAGCTTAAAAACAGAATGGGTGAAGCAGAAGAGAGAATATCGGAATTAGAAGACAGAGAACAGGAAAGGAAACAGTCAAATCAAAGAAAAGAAGAAGAAATCAGAAATCTAAAAAATACTGTCAGGAATCTACAGGATACTATTAAAAAACCCAACATTCGGGTTCTAAGAGTTCCTGAAGGCATGGAGAGGGAGAAAGGATTAGAAGGCCTTTTTAGTGAGATACTAGCAGAAAATTTCCCAGGTTTGGAGAAGGACAGAGGCATCCTAGTACAGGAAGCTCATAGAACCCCTAATAAACATGATCAAAAGAGATCCTCACCACGTCACGTCATAATCAAATTCACCACAGTGAAACACAAAGAAAAGATCCTAAAATGTGCAAGAGAGAAACGCCAGATTACTCTCAGAGGATCTCCAATTAGACTTACAGCTGACTTCTCATCAGAAACCCTACAAGCCAGGAGAGAATGGCGAGACATAGCCCAGGTACTAAGAGTGAAAAACTGCCAGCCCAGAATATTATATCCTGCAAAGCTCTCATTTGTGAATGAAGGCGAAATAAAGACCTTTCACAGCAAACAGAAATTGAAAGAATTTGTCGCCACTCGTCCAGCCCTGCAAAAGATGCTTAAAGATGTTTTACATACAGAAACACAGAAACACGGTCACCAATATGAAAGAAGGTAAAGGAAGGAAACCTCACAGCAAAAGATCACAGGAATCTCAAACCAGATATTAGAAAATATCTTTGGCAAATGGCAGGGCAAAGTTACTCCTTCTCAATAGTCACATTGAATGTTAATGGCTTGAACTGTCCAGTTAAAAGACACCGATTGGCTGATTGGGTTAAGGAACAAAACCCATCTTTTTGCTGCTTACAAGAAACTCATCTTTCCAACAATGATCCATACAGACTGAAAGTGAAAGGCTGGAAAAAGATATACCATGCCAACAGAAATGAAAAAAGAGCGGGCGTAGCCATCTTAATATCGGACAACATAAACTTTACCACAAAAACTGTTAGGAGAGACAAAGAGGGGCACTATTTAATGATTAAGGGATCCATTCAACAGGAAGATATAACGATTATCAATGTATATGCACCTAATCACAGGGCACCAGCTTATTTAAAAGACTTGTTAAGGGACTTAAAGGGAGACTTAGACCCCAATACAATAGTACTGGGGGACTTCAATACTCCACTCTCAGAGATAGACAGATCAACAGGACAGAAGATCAACAAGGAGACAGCAGATTTAAATGACACTATAGCCCAAATGGATCTAACAGATATCTACAGAACATTTCATCCTACATCTAAGGACTTTACATTCTTCTCAGCAGTACATGGAACCTTCTCTAGGATTGACCACATACTAGGCCATAAAGCAAGTCTCAGCAAATTCAAGAGAATTAGAATCATACCATGCAACTTCTCAGACCACAAAGGAATGAAATTGGAAATTAGCAACCCGGGAATCCCCAGAGCACGTGCAAACACAATGGAGATTGAACAACATGCTCCTGAATGAACAATGGGTCATAGAAGAAATTAAAAGAGAAATCAAAAATTTTCTGGAAGTAAATGAGGATAACAGCACAACATACCAAAACCTATGGGATACAACAAAAGCAGTGTTAAGAGGAAAGTTTATATCAATAGGTGCCTACATCAAGAAATTGGAGAGGCACCAAATAAATGAGCTTTCAAGTCATCTCAAGGATCTAGAAAATCTGCAGCAAACCAAACCCAAACCCAGTAGAAGAAGGGAAATAATTAAAATCAAAGAAGAAATCAACAGGATTGAATCCAAAAAAAACATTACAAAAAATCAGCCAAACGAGGAGCTGGTTTTTTGAAAAAATAAACAAAATTGACACCCCATTGGCCCAACTAACTAAAAAAAAGAAGAGAAAAGACCCAAATCAATAGGATCAGAGATGAAAAAGGAAACATAACAACAGACACCACAGAAATAAAAAGAATCATCAGAAATTACTACAAGGACTTGTATGCCAGCAAACAGGGAAATCTATCAGAAATGGACAGATTCGGCCGGCGCCGCGGCTCACTAGGCTAATCCTCCGCCTTGCGGCGCCGGCACACCGGGTTCTAGTCCCGGTCGGGGCACCGATCCTGTCCCGGTTGCCCCTCTTCCAGGCCAGCTCTCTGCTGTGGCCAGGGAGTGCAGTGGAGGATGGCCCAAGTCCTTGGGTCCTGCACCCCATGGGAGACCAGGAGAAGCACCTGGCTCCTGCCATCGGAACAGCGCGGTGCGCCGGCCGCAGCGCGCTACCGCGGCGGCCATTGGAGGGTGAACCAACGGCAAAAGGAAGACCTTTCTCTCTGTCTCTCTCTCTCACTGTCCACTCTGCCTGTCAAAAAAAAAAAAAAAAAAAAAAAAAAAAAAGAAATGGACAGATTCTTGGACACATACAACCTACCTAAATTGAGCCAGGAAGACATAGAAAACCTAAACAGACCCATAACTGACACAGAAATTGAAACAGTAATAAAGGCCCTCCCAACAAAGAAAAGCCAAGGACCAGATGGATTCACTGCTGAGTTCTACCAGACATTTAGAGAAGAACTAACTCCAATTCTTCTCAAACTATTCAGAACAATTGAAAAAGAGGGAATCCTCCCAAATTCTTTCTATGAAGCCAGCATCACCTTAATTCCTAAGCCAGAGAAAGATGCAGCATTGAGAGAGAATTACAGACCAATATCCCTGATGAACATAGGTACAAAAATCCTCAATAAAATTCTGGCCAATAGAATGCAACAACACATCAGAAAGATCATCCACCCAGACCAAGTGGGATTTATCCCTGGTATGCAGGGATGGTTCAACGTCCACAAAACAATCAACGTAATACACTACATTAACAGACTGCAGAAGAAAAACCATATGATTCTCTCAATAGACGCAGAGAAAGCATTTGATAAAATACAACACCCTTTCATGATGAAAACTCTAAGCAAACTGGGTATGGAAGGAACATTCCTCAATACAATCAAAGCAATATATGAAAAACCCACGGCCAACATCCTATTGAATGGGGAAAAGTTGGAAGCATTTCCACTGAGATCTGGTACCAGACAGGGATGCCCACTCTCACCACTGCTATTCAATGTAGTTCTGGAAGTTTTGGCCAGAGTTATTAGGCAAGAAAAAGAAATTAAAGGGATACAAATCGGGAAGGAAGAACTCAAACTATCCCTCTTTGCAGATGCTATGATTCTTTATTTAGGGGACCCAAAGAACTCTACTAAGAGACTACTGGAACTCATCGAAGAGTTTGGCAAAGTAGCAGGATATAAAATCAATCTACAAAAATCAAGAGCAATCAATCAGGCAATGCCACGGCTGAGGAAGAACTTCTAAGATCAATCCCATTCACAATAGCTACAAAAAAATCAAATACCTTGGAATAAACTTAACCAAGGACGTTAAAGATCTCTACGATGAAAATTACAAAACCTTACAGAAAGAAATAGAAGAGGATACCAAAAAATGGAGAAATCTTCCATGCTCATGGATCGGAAGAATCAATATCATCAAAATGTCTATTCTCCCAAAAGCAATTTATACATTCAATGCAATACCAATCAAGATACCGAAGACATTCTTCTCAGATCTGGAAAAAATAATGCTGAAATTCATATGGAGACACAGAAGACCTCGAATAGCCAAAGCAATCTTGTACAACAAAAACAAAGCCGGAGGCATCACAATCCCAGATTTCAGGGCATACTACAGGGCAGTTGTCATCAAAACAGCATGGTACTGGTACAGAAACAGATGGATAGACCAATGGAACAGAATAGAAACACCAGAAATCAATCCAAACATCTACAGCCAACTTATATTTGATCAAAGATCCAAAACTAATCCCTGGAATAAGGACAGCCTATTCAATAAATGGTGCTGGGAAAATTGGATTTCCATGTGCAGAAGCTTAAAGCAAGACCCATACCTTTCACCTTACACAAAAATTCACTCAACGTGGATTAAAGACTATTATGCTATATTATATGTGTGTACATATTGTATGTCCACATGGGGAAATTTTATTAAGAGTTTTATTTTAAATGGCTTATAGATAAGATTGTCCATAAATTTAAGCTGCTAAAATCAATCAAAGATACATTTTAATTTGTGGGACCTGAATCTGTGTATATTTTTTAGACTTGTTGGTAGAAAGAAACTAAAAACATTTTAGATGGTTGTGCTTAAGTTTACTGGCTAAACAAACTACACCATGTTAGATATTTAAGAGGTGTTTTCAAATACATGATTCTTAAAATTTATAGAAGGCATTGGACCTTCTGGTAAATGTTTTCTTAAGTTGTTATCTAATGGTTGAAACGGTTTGCTAAGTATTCATGTGATATTGCTATTGTCAGCAAGTGAACTAGGACTTGCTCCCTCATTTCTCTATTCTAAGCCCAACTTGTTCTTTCATTTCTCTATTCTCTTCAAGGTAGGAAACTAATTCTATTATGAAGGAATCTGTAGGATGCACAATTTAATCTTTAGACCTTATAAAAGAGATGGCTAACATTTTTCTGCAATAGCATAGCCAAAATAAGAACTTAACTAATAATCTCATAGCTAGATTCACTTCGCCATCAGCGAAGTATACAGTAAGTAGAAAAAACCTCCCTTTCAGACCAAAGGGAAAGAAAGTTTTAAAGTGAGAATATAATTTTCCTCATGGGCATTGTCTACCTTAGAAAAACTACTACAGAACATGCCTGTGACTATAGACTTGTAGTTCAGGCCACCGAAGATTAGAGATGGGACTTGGGCACTCCCTTGACTTGCATCCTCTGGTCTGCTTGAACACAAACCAGGAGGAAAAGAAAGCTCGGCATCAGAAGCAATGGGTGGCAGGCCTATTAATGGCTGATCTGTACAGTGATCTGCCCGCAAGGAGACCCAACAGGCCAGTCCACTGCAGTGGCTTTCAATGTGGTAAGCCTGGGCTTCAGCAGAAGTCAGCTTGTGAAGAGCCCTGGCAGCTCTGCCAAGAGTTGGATCACTGGAAATGGACCTGCCCTGGAGTCGAAGGATGCCCAGGTCAGAGCCACAGATCTTATTGGCTCTAAGCTGAAAAGCCCTTCACTCAGCCCAACTTCCAAAGGGACCACTGCAGCTGAGGGGATCGTCAAGTAGGGTCAGCAACATTGCAGGCAGAACTGTAAATTTCTTGTTAGAGGTGCCCCCTGCCTTTACCTGGCCAGCTCTCCTCCCAGCCCAGCCAAGTAATGAAAGTCAACAGAGTGCCTTCCCCTAGGAGATTCACACCTCCCTTAGGATGTACCCCATGTGAAGAGATAGATAGGTCTGGGCCTCTGAATTTACAAGGCCTAAAGCCCACCAGATTATTATCAAGCCCCTTCTATCAGGTTCTATTTGCCTCTCAATCAGAAAACTTAATTGTAGCTTAGACAGCACCTTTCTTAGCTCCTCTAATAATGACTCTGTCCTTTGTTCTCGACCCTGTCTAGCGTACTTGGGCCTCATTCCTTTGTAATCATAACCTCTACTCTACCTCCAATGGCTCTACTCCCAACCTGTGTGTACTGATGGTCCTCTTCCCCACTTAATGCTGTATAATTGTTCAAACCTGGTAAATGCCACTCTTAGGATCATTGGTTACTATCCTCACCCTGTCTTTTATGACCTTGTCTAAATATGATCAGAGTCGGCAAACTTGGAAGGCTTCCATAGCCTTGGCAACTCATGACGACAGCCTAGGATGGTTACTGGCGCCATAAACTAGAGTGTCAATTTGTTGGGTCAACAACAGGAGCCACTGTGCACTTGCTCCTCATGTGGGATCTCTGTCCTTAATGTGCTGTACATTGTGATTTAATGCTATAACTAGTACTCAAACAGTATATTTCACTTTGTGTTTCTATGTGGGTGCAAACTGTTGAAATCTTTATACTAAATTGATCTTCTGTATATAAAGAGAATTGAAAATGAATCTTGATGCAAATGGAAGGGGAGAGGGAGCGGGAGAGGGGAGGGTTGCGGGTGGGAGGGAAGTTATGGGGGGGGGAAGCCATTGTAATCCATAAGCTGTACACTGGAAATTTATATTCATTAAATAAAAGTTTAAAAAAAAAAAAGACTTAAATCTACGACCCGAAACCATCAAATTATTAGAGAGCATTGGAGAAACCCTGCAAGATATAGGTATAGGCAAAGACTTCTTGGAAAAGACCCCAGGAGCACAGGCAGTCAAAACCAAAATTAACATTTGGGATTGCATCAAATTGAGAAGTTTCTGTACTTCAAAAGAAACAGTCAGGAAAGTGAAGAGGCAACCGACAGAATGGGAAAAAATATTTGCAAACTATACTACAGATAAAGGGTTGATAACCAGAATCTACAAAGAAATCAAGAAAATCCACAACAACAGAACAAACAACCCACTGAAGAGATGGGCTAAGGACCTCAACAGTCATTTTTCAAAAGAGGAAATCCAAATGGCCAACAGACACATGAAAAAATGTTCAAGATCACTAGCAATCAGAGAAATGCAAATCAAAACCACAATGAGGTTTCACCTCACCCCAGTTAGAATGGCTCACATTCAGAAATCTACCAACAATAGATGCTGGAGAGGATGTGGGGAAAAAGGGACACTAACCCACTGTTGGTGGGAATGCAAACTGGTTAAGCCACTATGGAAGTCAGTCTGGAGATTCCTCAGAAACCTGAACATAACCCTACCATACAACCCAGCCATCCCACTCCTTGGAATTTACCCAAAGGAAATTAATTTGGCTAATAAAAAAGCCATCTGCACATTAATGTTTATTGCAGCCCAATTCACAATAGCTAAGACCTGGAACCAACCCAAATGCCCATCAACAGTAGACTGGATAAAGAAATTATGGGACATGTACTCCATAGAATACTATACAGCAGTAAGGAACAATGAAACCCAGTCATTTGCAACAAGTTGGAGGGATCTGGAAAACATCATGCTGAGTGAATTAAGCCAGTCCCAAAGAGACAAATATCATTTGTTTTCCCTGATCGGCGACAACTGAGCACCAAAGGTGAAACCTGTTGAAGTGAAATGGACACTATAAGAAACAATGACCTGATCAGCTTTTGTCCTGACTCTAGATGTACAATGTAATACTTTATCCTTTTTAGTATTTGTTGTTGTTGTTGTTGTTGTTCTAGTACTAGTGGTTGAACTCTGTAATTAACACACAATTATTCTTAGGTGTTTAAATTTTAACTGAAAAGTGATCCCTGTTAAATTTCAGAGTGGAAAAAGAGAGGGAGGAGATGCACAATTTGGGACATGCACAATCAGTCTTGCCCCAAATGATGGAGTTAGTAATGTGCCAGGGGATTCCAATACAATCCCATCAAGGTGGCATGTACCAATGCCATCTCACTAGTCCAAGTGATCAATTTCTGTTCACATTCGATGGCTTGGATAGGTCTAAGAAACAAAGGGATCACACAAACAAGACAAGTGTCTGCTAATACTAACTGATAGAATCAAAAAGGGAGAGAAAGATCCAGCATGGGAAGTGGGATACACAGCAGACTCATAGAATGGCAGATGTCCTAAACAACACTCTGGCCTCAGAATCAGCCCTTAAGGTATTCGGATCTGGCTGAAGAGCCCATGAGAGCATTGTAGGCATGGAAAGCCAAGATACCATGGAAAAGAAAAAAAGAAGAAGACCTAAATGAAAGATCTCTGTTAGTGAGATCCCAGTGGAAAGAACGGGGCCATCAAAGAAGGAGGTACCTTTCTCTGAAGGGAGGAGAGAACTTCCACTTTGACTGTGACCCTATCGGAATAAGATCAAAGTCAGCGAACCCTAAAGGCTTCCATAGCCCTGGCAACTCATGACTAGAGCCTAGGGAGATTACTGACGCCATGAACAGGAGTGTCAAATTGTTAAGTCAGCAACAGGAGTCACTGTGTACTTCATCCCATGTGGGATCTGTCCTTAATGTGTTGTCTAATGTGCAGTGATGCTATAACTAGTACTGAAACAGTATTTTTACACTTTGTGTTTCTGCGTGGGTACAAACTGATGAGATCTTTACTAATTATATACTGAATCGATCTCCTGTATATAAAGATAATTGGAAATGAAAAAAAAAAAACAAAAACAAAAACCTGGTGTTAAATTGGAAATGGCATAGAAAATTAATTAATTTTTAAAAAAATATTATGTAGGATCTCTGCCTTTAATGTGCTGTACACTCTTATTTAATGCTATAACTAGTACTCCAACAGTATTTTTTTTTCACTTTGTGTTGCTATATGGGGGCAAACTGTTGAAATCGTTACCTAATTTATACTAAACTGATCTTTTGTATATAAAGAGAATTGAAAATGAATCATGATGTGATTGGAAGGGGAGAGGGAGCGGGAAAGGGGAGGGTTGTGGGTGGGAGGGAAGGTTTGGGAGGGGGAAGCCATTGTAACCCATGAGCTGTACTTTGGAAATTTATATTCATTAAATAAAAGTTTAATAAAAAAAAAGAAAAAGAAGAAAAGAGGGAAGATGGAAGGTGGGAGGGAAGGTACATTGGAAAGTATCACTATACACTTAAAACTGTATATATGAAGTACAGGAAACTCGTTCCCTTTATGAATAAATTTTAAAAAAGAAAAGGGCTAAAGAGACTTCATGTAACGTTATATTCTTCCTTCCTCTCAAGGACATTCCTTGAAAATATAATATTTCTTTAACAGGAAAGCAGGCAGGGAAGAAGGGAAAGATCAAACATTTTCTCTTGCACAGATATGAGTGTGCAAACCTTCTTGACTGCGAAACCTATAAATTCCACTGTTACACTTTTGGCTCAACTTCCCCATTTAAACTTAGGACAAGAAACGAAACTTCAAAGCATTTCAATTTCCTCCTACTCTAAAAAAGATATTAAGAGTTGAAATTGGAATTGACAGGGCCATTAAAACATGACAGTAAGTTTTTCACAGTCCTCCCTCTAATCTGACAGTTCAGATCATTTCTCATTTCTCCAATGCCAGAGAGAACTTTCCAGTTACAAAGTCAGACTGCTGTACCCTTGAAGCTAGAGCTGGCTTCTCAGCTTACTGTAACTGAGACTTCTACCTAATTTTTGCTCCATTTTAGAGCATAGCATATTGCATCTTTAGTACAGGATTAGCAATGAGGAACTGTCAGAAATAAATGAGGTAATATAAGTAATAGTATTCTCAAATATGAAATTATTAAAACACACAGGAGGCACTATTTTTTTAAAAAGGTCTGTGATTGTGTTACCGGTGTAAGATCCACTACCCTCAGTGGTGAATCATTCAGTGTGTTTTCTCTAAGATCAGGAGCAAGACAAGGATGTCTATTTCTTCACTTCATTTTAACCCTATATTGGAGGATAGTCAATGCAATAAGACAAGAAAAAATATAAAAAGAATTACGAGAAAGCAAACCTATCTGTATTTATAGAACAAAGTAACCGTCACAAGATCAAGATTTAATAATGCTTGCTCAGTTCTACACAGGGTATCCAAATTGGCAATGCCAAGACACACTGCTGAGTGTGAAATATCATGCAGGAAGACCAGCACAGGTGGACTAAAGTCAGTGTCCTTAAAAAGTCACAAGTAAATAGTTTTGTGTTTTTTTTTTTTTTTTTTGACAGGCAGAGTGGACAGTGAGAGAGAGAGAGAGACAGAGAGAAAGGTCTTCCTTTGCCGTTGGTTCACCCTCTAATGGCCGCCGCGGTAGCGTGCTGCGGCCGGCGCACCGCGCTGTTCCGATGGCAGGAGCCAGGTGCTTCTCCTGGTCTCCCATGGGGTGCAGAGCCCAAACACTTGGGCCATCCTCCACTGCACTCCCTGGCCACAGCAGAGAGCTGGCCTGGAAGAGGGGCAACCGGGACAGGATCGGTGCCCCGACAAGTAAATAGTTTTAAGGGGTATTGAAAGGGAGGTATGAAATGAAAGATTTTGACTCAAATTGGAGAAGAAAAGCAAAGCAAAACCGGGAGCAGAAGCTTTAGAAGAATATTCAATTCTGAATTATTCACAAGTATATTATCCTATTTGTGAGTTGTTGCTACCTCCTAAGGTTTCCTGGCAGGAGCACTGGACAATGAAATAACTGTAGACCAGGAAGGGAAGGAATCAGGTCAAGCACAAATCAAGTGATCCAAATAGTAGGACCTCAGAAAAATTTGATCTAACATTTGCTGATATGAGAGGATTTCAAACAGTTCAAGTAAAATGGAATTAAAATATATACTTTATTTCTCAATATAACCTCCATCAAGTTCAACAGTTTCTATAAGTAATGATGCCAGCCATATAATCTATGTTAATGCAGCCTTTTTTTTTTTTTTTTTTTTTTTTTGACAGGCAGAGTGGACAGTGAGAGAGAGACAGAGAGAAAAGTCTTCCTTTGCCATTGGTTCATCCCCCAGTGGCCGCTGCGGCCGGCGCACCGCGCTGATCTGAAGCCAGGAGCCAGGTGCTTCTCCTGGTCTCCCATGCGGGTGCAGGGCCCAAGCACTTGGGCCATCCTCCACTGCACTCCCGGGCCACAGCAGAGAGCTGGACTGGAAGAGGAGCAACTGGGACAGAATCCGGCGCCCCTACCGGGACTAGAACCCTGGGTGCCGGTGCCACAGGCGGAGGATTAGCCTAGTGAGCCGCGGCGCCAGCTAATGCAGCCTTTTTATTTTTAACATGAATTACTGAAGAAAAAGCATTAAGAATTTCTAAGATTAGGAAACAGAGAAATCAGAATGAGCAAATCAGCACTGTAAGATGGAAACCCAATTATTTCCCATCAAAGCTCTTACAAAGGAAGCAGGCATTTGATGCAGCAGTTAGACTCCCGTGTCTCATACTAGAATACTCAGGTTCAAGTTGACCTTCAGCTCCTGACTCCAGCTTTCTGCTAATGAAGACCCAGGGAGGCAGCAGCGATGGCTCAAGTAACCAGGTTCCTGCCACGCACATGGGAGCCCTGGATACAGCCGCCAGCTCCCACTGTCGGCCCAGTACTGCTCACTGTGAACATTAGGGACTGAACCAGTGGATTGGAGCTTTCTTTTCTATATCTTCCTCTGTCATATAAATAAATAAATGAATACGTAGATGGTTTTTTGGGGGAGGTGGAGAATGTTTGGCCCAGTGGTTAAGCCACCACTTAGGATGTCTGTACCCCATATTTGAGTGCCTGGGTTCCAGTCTCAGCTCTGCTCCTGATTTCAACTTCCTGTTAATGCACACCTGAGAGACAGCAGGTGATGGCTCAATTTTGTGTCCCTGTCACCCACGTGGGAAACTGAGATTGAATTCTTGGCTTCCGGCTTTGGCCTACAACTGCCCACAGTGTTTTGGGTGTTTAGGAAATGAGCCATCAATTTGGAGACCTCTGCTTCTCTCTCTCTCTCTCTGTTCTATTACTGGTTCACTCCTTAAATACCCAAAGGCTGAGACAGGCCAAAACCAAGAGCCAGGAGCTCCATCATGGTCTACGACATCTGTGCCAGGGGCTCAAGCACTCGCGCCATGACCTGCTGTCTCCCAGAGTACGCACTGGCAGGAAGCTGGATAGGAAGCCTAGCAAGACAGAATCCCTGGCACTCTGATACGGGCTGATGGCATCCCAAGTGGAATCTCAACCCACTGTACACAGTGCCTGCCCCTTATCCCTTCTTAAAATGAGTCACCCATTTGTAAATGGTGATTCCTTTTGGGCATTCTCCCAATAAGCTTTTGTAAAGCATCAATGGTTTCACCATTTTTCCACCCAGGTTTCATTGTCAATTTGATGTTTGTTCTTCCTCCAATTTCAGAAGAATTCATGTTGTTTTGATAGGGGCTCCTTTTCACACTGACATTTCATCTTTCGTAGTGACTCAAATTAGATTTTGTTCAGATATGTTATGACAAGTTAGTACAAATTTATTTTGGTGTACAAACAATTTGAAAGTCATGCACAAGCTTTTCATAGTTCAGACTTTCTATTAACTTTTTGAAGACCCCTTGTACCTCAACTCACCTCCATTATCAAAGACCATTGTGAAATTATTACGTATACCTATTTGAGTACAGTATTAAAAGCTGTATAACTTCTATTTCCTATCTGGAATATTATTTTGTTTTTCCTATCTTCACAAAATTTAGCAAAATTTAAGCTAAATACTTGTCAATGATAAAGTACCTGAAATCTACATTTTCATGTTCATCACTGAGAGCTTTAAAACCATCTAATCATTGTAAAATGTACACTTACAATCCAAAATGGCTATAAAAACTGTGTGAATGTACTGATGAGCATTTTTGAATAAACTCATGGTTGATCATTATCGACAAAGTCTAAGCAAAAGGTATGTACTATTTGAAGGTGTTAAACATTTTATCTTTGTATTTAGCAATGTTTTAGATATTTCCTCTCTCGATATTATATAATGAGTCAAAAACTATTTTTACTACAATGGAGCAAAATTGTAAGTCAGAGGCAACAAGCACATAGAACCATCTGTTTCAGTTCTGTGAAGAAAATAGCTAGCATCAATCAGAGACGATCTAAGGGGAAAGTCACTGACAGGCTGAAAAAAATGCTAAGAAAAAAACAATGTTATAAAATATGCCGTAAGTCAAATTTCTCTAAATAAGTTTAGAAACTATACACATTTTGCCATATTCTTTAAGCCAGAAGCTAATAAGCCTCTAGTAGA
Organism: Lepus europaeus; assembly: GCF_033115175.1. Lineage (NCBI taxonomy): Eukaryota > Metazoa > Chordata > Mammalia > Lagomorpha > Leporidae > Lepus > Lepus europaeus. The sequence continues at coordinate 157,077,237 of NC_084831.1, forward strand.
AAAAAAAACCTAATAATTACTTTTGCCTTTTACAAGCATATAATGAATATATTATACATTTTCTATTATGTCCAAGGCATGTTTTTTAGTATTTTTTGAAAACCAGTTGATCACTTTCCAGAGATCAGTATATTCTCAGATTTAAAGCTATTTCTGTACTTTTAGCTCTGAATGACACATCCACAGAAAATTAGATGCCTGATCAGTGTATATTTATAATCCTCTAAGATGTTCAGGTCAAAAACAATGAGAGAGATTGAGAGAGGAAGCAAAAAAAAAAAAAAAATCACAGGAGTGGGAAGATGGCTAAACCAGCAACATGCAAGGAAGATTTTAATGAAAGCTATGCCATTTGCAGAAATAAACACCATCCTACTTGGTTGGTACATGTAGGCGAGAGCTTTTATACGTTTTTTTTTTTTTTTAAAGCGTAAATATAAAATGAAATAGATTTGTGAGTATATCTCCAACTCCTACTAGGTAATTTTTCCTGCTCATTAAAAAGGCTACTTTGACTACTCAGGACTGATTACATAATTTACAAATGAGTCATGGTATGTGCTATTTCTCTATATCATTACAGGATCTTTGTGTGGTTCAGTATTCACTAACAATCTCCACTGGAATGCTACATAAGGATGATGTGAGTCTCTCTTATTAGTCTGCATTTCTGATATAACCTTGAGAATGGGATAATTTGTAGGCTCTTCTTCGCTGACACAGAATCTTTTGTATCCAAGCAAAGCACACTGATTGAGTATCACGGAACAGCTCCTTTCCAGACGCACTAATAATGAGGAAGAAAGATACAGAATGGGACATAAAGGCTACACAAAGATGTATGATGCAGCCTAAGTCAGAGAATATCAACGTCAGAGACCTCGTCAGATTCAGCAACCGGCCCCACACCACTTATTACACTTGCCTCGTGTCAAAAACTTGAGACAAGCGACACGTCACCTTGGTAGAAGGGCAGACGCATCTGGAACCCCTGTAAGTTTTTTAGCACAGCTGAAGAGAACCCTCGATTCTTTTCCCATGATCAGGGGTGGCTGAAGCCTCACTGTGCCTCCCGCCTCACAAACAAGCAGGGATACACAGCCAGTACATCATCCTGCAGCCTCAGTACCGAGGATCTTTGGAAAGCGTATGAGTGACCCAGAGAACACAGGATAGCACAAGTAAGAAATAAAGACAGAAAAAAAAAAATCTAACAATCTGCAAGGTGAGCTTCTAGAACACAGTCCTGTAAAATAAGCTAGAAAAAGTAAGGCAGAGGCCTCTACCTTGCAGATTTTGTACAGCGATTCCTGACCGTCTCCTCCAGTATCTTTAAAGTAATCATGTGCAGGAAACGTACGGTGGATGTCTCGAGTGATGACGCTCTCCTGGGCTGAGTCCTAAAGGGGGAAAAGACTTGGTGATTAGTGTACAATTTCTCTTCTATGAAGAAAAAAGAGCACACAGTAAAAAAAATAAAATAAAATAATACAGAAAAAATAACTCAAAAGAAACGCGCCTTCTATCCTGTACCCATATTCCCACCTCCCAGAGAGGTTTACCAGTGGTCTCTTTGTTGCCTTCACCCATCTATCTCCGGGTGGATGGGTGAGCACGAGTGTTCATATGGGGGCGGGGCAGAGAGGAAGGGAACCTCACACACACATCTCCACAGAACCAAGCAGTCTGTTCCTGTCACTAACGCAATAAAGTATAGAGCATTCCTCATCAAGACATGCAAATGCGCCTCTTTCTCTTTGAGCAGTTGCTAAAAAGAACGAAGACTGTCTGGCTATAAATATATCAAAAACTTATTTAACATCCTCCTAGTAATGACCTTTTTGCATGTTTTCCTATTTGTATAACAAACAGCACCAGAGGAAACTTTTCCATACATAAACCCTGCATATAATGTTCAAGGACAGATTCCTAGAGAAGGAACCAGTACAAAGGACACGTGTTCCTGATTCTGATTCTAGGGCTCCCACTACTAATACGGACTCGAAACAACAGCAGAGTGCGTGCTTCTCCACACCTGCCCAATACGGCACGTCACCTAATTACTATCTTTGGCTATCTGATACATAAAAACTCAGGCCACAGTCACATAAAAAGGAGAATACTATCATTGCTTCAGCCCTGCTAGGTCAAATGCTCAAAATATTCCACAAAATTTTAAAAACAAACGAACAAAAAATCCCTACAGGCCACTCTGCTAAGATAACATATGCCTTAAGACAAACCTCAAGATTTTTTTTAATGACAGATTCTGGAACCAGAAGCTCAAAACTGAGTAAAATTCCAAGCTTTATAAAAACTATTAGTCATCCACTGGATTTCACTTTATTCTTGGAAATTTTGTTTATCTGTTTAAATGTCAAGAAAATAGGATGGGTCTTTCAGCAACCCTTATGATGAAAATATTTTACACAATTCAAAGAAGCATCAAAGACTACTAATTGCAAATTAAAACTATTATTTAACATCTTGCCTCCATAAAGATTTGAACAAATCTGCTCTTTCACTCTCAAAGAAAGAAAGAAATATTCAGTCTATGAGTTTCTTTAATGAATGTTATTTCCCTTTCTCTTCATAGCTGGGAAGTGTAGAAGAAGAATGGGGCAGTTGATGAACTAAGCGAAGGCAGTACCTTCTCTTGCTGGCCTTTTTCGCTTCAGTGGCTATTTCATGCTGGGTGGTAATTAGATCTTATGTCATGTAGAGAAAGAAAGGAAGTGAGTGGAAAAGTTCCAAAGTTGCCCGTGAACATCAAACATATTACATATCAGTCCAGAGTACGAGAGTTTACACTTGTAATAAAATGCTAAAGGTGAATAAAAATGGAATTTTTTTAAAAAATTACCATATTTAAATAAAAGGACACCAGAAAGTTTAAATTTGCTAAGGTAAAAGACAAAGAATACTGGGGGTAGGGTGGCGAACGAGGGAGACTGCGGAACATTTCTTTAATCTGACCTGGAGTCTAAATATGAAAATCTGGTAACCAGGTGGACCAAAATTTCACTGGCTAGGCTTTTTTTCCAATAGAAGAATTCTTTTCCAAACACAAATTGGCTGCTAACTAATTACTAGCTTCTTGAAAAGATGATCAATGACAGAGTTACTACTGCCATTACTAACTGTTTCAGGGAACACGTCCAGTGGCTCACAATATATTTTGTGTTTTTCTGAATGTTAACAGAAAAGTCCTTAGCCTATATTCTCAAGAAATCACTTACATATTTAGCTGATGTTGTGTCTAAATAGTACCAACGGTGTCAATCGGAGATTGATAAAATTTTAAAAATTCTAGAAAGTAAATTAGTCTATTTGCAGAATCAGGAGTAATTGTTTTCCTGTGTATACTGCATCTTCCTGGTTTGAGACACAGGGCTGGGGGACATTACGCAACAACAGTTAAGTCTCTAATTTCAACACCTGCGTTCCATACTGGAGAACCAGGCTTTGTGTTTCAGCACTACTTTCAATTCAGTTTCCTGACAATGCATCCTGGGAGGCAGTAGATGATGTCTCAAGTACTTGGGCCCCAGCCACCCATGTGGGAGACAGCAATGGAGTTCTGCACTCTTAGCTTTTTCTGACCCAGCCCTGGAAGTTGCACGCCTTTGGGGAGTGAACCAGCACATGGAAAATTTCTATCCCTTGTTTGTCTGTCGGCCTGCTGTCGCGCACTCTCTCTTTCGCTCTCTCTTTATCGATCTTGCTCTTGCTCTTTCAATTAGATAGAAAAAAATTAAAATTAAAAAAGGAAGAAAACAAATGAAAATAAAATCAAAAATTTCTCTTCCTGAAATTTTCTTTCCTACGATTACTTCTAAACGCTTTCTCACTTGTGTGTTTCTAGAGTCTTCTTAGATATGTTGCTTTCAGTTGGCTAAGGGAGTGATTTCTGAAACTTCACTTTATGACTAATTAATCAACTTTGCCACAGTGTTCACTCATCCCTCTCACACAAATGAAGGCTGAGAGTTATAATAAGCAGAGTCATAGGAATAACGTTGTGGGTTAGAGTAGTGAATACTCTAAGGAACAACCATGCTCCAAGTCAAAGCTGAAGTTAACCTACCGAGTTTCCAAACACTTGAGAGTAGAACCAGTGTATCAGGAAATCACATCTAATCCTCCAAAGTCACTCTCTCCCACTCATTCAACAGTTATTTGAGTCAGGGAGGGATAAAGCCTAACCCTACATTGATATTTTTTCTTTTTTAGATTTATTCCACTTGTACTAGCTAATTTTAACCAGAAATAAAAGTAAGAGAGGAAGGACCCAAAAAAAAAAAGGCCAAAAAATTCATCATTTCAATGTACCAAGTTAAAAGATTTCATGTGGAAGTATTCTATTTCTGTATGGCTACAACCAACACTGAAATGAGGTCATTTTTTTGGAAGGCTCCCATCAGCAGGAGCTCCTTAGGCCTTGCCAATCGACTCCAAAACGAGACAAGGGAAGAGCCACCCCTCCCTGAGCAGCTCCCTCACCACTGCCACGACTCACAACTGGACCCACAATTCACTTCTCAGTAGATGCAGTTCCCACCGTGCTCCACAGAACCCAAAACAGTGGCTCGGCGACTTTGGAGCCAACTCATTGACGATCTTCCCTTTCCTTGCTTAATACCTATGGCATCTCAGACAAGCGACTTAATATTGCTAAACTTGTTTCCTCACCTATAACGTGGGATGATAATAGGAAAAGTATGCTTCATTTAAGGTAAACAAGTATGTAAGGTGCTTAAAATGCTGCCTAATCTAAGTACTATGAAATATTATTATTCACAATTATTACTAACTTTATTATTCCCCTTCCTTTAAAAATCATTATTTGACTAAATTATTTGGTGCACATATACTTTAGACATCCTTCTGTATTTGTACACTTCAAGTAATATACAATTATTTTTCTTTGGCTATCATAATCACTGTACTTACGAAACCAGTTCTAAAGATTTTCAGCATGATGATAAATACTGGCACACCTTGTTTTTAATTTTCTATTATGTATCTTATGTATTTCAAATTATTCTTGTTTCTATTAATCCATTTGTTAAAGCACAAGTGAACAGTTATATCAATACAATACCATTCCGAGTAACTGATACTGTGACCCAAGCTGTACGCAGAGCCCACACAACAGAGTAAGGCATATGCAAAGATACCCCAAAGGAGAAAGGAAAGGGGAGAGTAGGACAAAACCTATATTTGCCAGAGCAGTCGCCAATTCCATCATTACTTTAGAATTCAGCTTTTAAGTAACAGAGAAGGGTTGGAGTCATGGTTATTAAGAGGACAAAGGCCACTGTCACAGCGACAAGCCTCCTTCTGAACCATCACCACTAAGAAAGTAACTTGCAGGCCAAGTCCTTGACACCATCCTTCCTCCCGCCTTAGGCAGCTGGGGCCATGCATGAAGCTGACTCAGACCACAGGACAGGGAGAGGTCTGCAGTAGGGTTTGAAAAGCTTTTACCCCCCAAACTCTGCACCTCCGAAACACCACCACGCAGAAACTAAACTACCTTTCACGGATTCTCTCGAATCTTCAAACCATTACATCATGAGTCTAAACTTGTCCTCAAAGAAGATCGTAGTCTCTTCCAGATAAAATCCATGGTCTAACACAAGATATAATTGAATTTGTGGAAGATCAGTATAAAACCAACTGTAAGAGGTACTGATAAGCCGCTTGATTAACTTGTGATCATTCTAAAAGCAGCTCAGTGTAGAGGCTGCTATCCAGAGTGCTGCAGGAGCCGTCTTCCCAGTACCATTTATGCACCCTGACACGTTTGTAATTCTTTTACTCCTATGTGAAGACCGGCATCACCTACTTGCTTATGAGAACGACATACAGGCAGCATTCCAGTGCCAACAAGTATTAGGAAGACAAATGTGGATGACCACAACCGTTACTTCTTTGTGAAATAACTTCTGGGCTGTCAAGAATGAGGTAGGTATTTTAGTGAAGATGACTACATCAAAGTCATACAAAAGTAATATTCTGACAAGTGTGCACCTTCTCTGTACCTTGATTTGCCCGATTTAAAAAACTATGAGTGCATCTTTTCTCACTAAACTTCATGGTCAAACTCAAAGTAAAAGCTGCAGCTTTACTTTACGTGGAGCACAAAATTATTTTAGCTTTATAAGCCCTATGCCAATCTGTCGGTGCCATTAAAAATATGAACACAGAACGTTCCTAGTCATGACCAGTCAGCAGGTAAATGACTGAGCTTGAACAGTCTGGCCTTAACAACATGCCCACAGGGGGCCCCCTTCAGTTCTATGTCTGTCCCAAACTGCTCCGCTCACAGGTTCCTGAAAGCCGATGCGTCTGCAGTGGTAGGTCTCATGTATGCACCTTACTGTTTGCCCAAATGCAAAGATGAAGAATGAAAGGAGAAAATAGCAAAGAATACTCTAGTTTCAAAGGCACTACTGCAATCATAAGCTGGAAACAGTAACACGAAAGAGCGGATCCCTGCCAGCTTCGAAACTTGAAAATGGGGGGAGCACATTTAACGTAGGTGTGCTAAGATCGAAGCAAAGAAATAAACCTCCGCTAAGTCATATTGTGAGCAAGCTGCTGCCCAGGCAGTGCACGCCCAAGCTGCCAAATGCGTCCGAATCAAAGCCAGAGACAAAGGTCAAGAGTACAAGCCAACCCCGTCTTCGTGCAGAAAGAAATCCCTGAGGAAAGCAGCATCACGGCAAACCACCGGCAGGTGAGAGCGGGAGGAGGAAGGTATTTATAGACCAGTCCATACTCATGATGGTACCTCGACCTGAAGGGGGTTCTAGCACAGAAGGGGAAGGTAGCTGAACAAAACAGAACATTCCCTTGGGACCAGCAGACTAGAGACACTGCAGCCCGTGGGCACAGCCTGGGTTTCGGAGAGATCCTACAGCATCTAGGTCAGAGTCAGGAATAACTCTCCAATGGATATCTGGGGTCACTTTGAGACTCCCAACACCTACGAAGCATGCTATGCCATAATTGGATACGCTTTAATTCTCAGGGCTGCTGACGCTCATCAGATTGGAGCACTCGACAGTTTTGGAACGCATAGCAATAGGCAACAATAAACCTTTCAGTTTGGTAGAATGAGCACGTTAACTAAACTCCATACTGCGATTTCCCAAAGTCAGATGCTTCTAACTTTCCATTTTTTAAAAACAAGTAATTAGTTTGTATCAAAAAAAAAAAAATTTTTTTTTGACAGGCAGAGTGGATAGTGAGAGAGAGAGACAGAGAGAAAGGTCTTCCTTTTTGCCGTTGGTTCACCCTCCAATGGCCGCTGCGGCCGGCACATCTCGCTGATCCAAAGCCAGCAGCCAGGTGCTTCTCCTGGTCTCCCATGCAGGTGCAGGGCCCAAGGACTTGGGCCATCCTCCACTGCCTTCCCTGGGCCATAGCAGAGAGCTGGCCTGGAAGAGGGGCAACCGGGATAGAATCCGGCACCCCGAACCGGGACTAGAACCCGGTGTACCGGCGCCGCAAGGCAGAGGATTAGCCTGTTAAGCCACGGCGCCGGCCTCAAAATATTTTTTTTAAGATTTTATTTATTTATTTGACAGGCAGAATTACAGACAGTGAGAGAGAGATAGAGAGAAAGGTCTTCCTTCCATTGGTTTACTCCCCAAATGGCCGCAACGTCCGGAGCGGCACTGATCCGAAGCCAGGAGCCAGGAGCTTCTTCCTGGTCTCCCACGTGGTTGCAGGGTCCCAAGCACTTAGGCCATCTTCCACTGCTTTCCCATACTACAGCAGAGAGCTGGATAGGAAGAGGAGCAACTGGGACTAGAACCAGCGCCCATATGGGATGCCAGCGCCGCTGCTGTGATCATCTGGGGAGTGAACCAGTGGATGGAAGACCTTTCTCTGTGTCTCTCCCTCTCTTTGTCTGTAATTCTACCTCTCATATAAATAAATAACACCTTTAAAAAACTATTTTGAGGGGCCAGCGCTGTGGCGCACTAGGCTAATCCTCGGCCTTAAATTCACGCCAATAGCAGGGAGTGGGGTCAGAAGTGGAGCAGCCAGAACACAGATGAGTGTCTATATGGGAAGCTGGCAACGGTAGGGGGTGGCTATGCCACAATACCAACCCCTATACATTTGTTTTTTTAAAAAAGCTCTATATTTATTGCACATCTTGTAAAATAATTCATTTAGTTTTCTTAAAAACTTTAAGGAATGCCACTGCTACAATCAGTGGGTGATAACAATCCCTATTTTAACATGATCATTATCTCCTATATTTTTATTAATATATGAACATACCCAGTAACTTTTTGTAAACTAAGTTTTTAGTAATTTTAAAAAACATTCTAATACTCAATCACCTTAGATGCTCTTTTTTAAGATTTATTTTATTTATTTGAAGGGCAGACTTATAGAGAGAAGGGGGGAGACAGAAGGAGAGGGAGAGACACAGAGGGAAAGGCAGCTGGTTCACTCCCCAAATGGCCACGATGGCAGGGTTGGGCTGGACTGAAGCCAGGAGCCAGGAGCTTCTTCCCAGTCTCCCACATGTGCGGCAGGGACCCAAGGACTTGGGCCATCTTCTGTAGCTTTCCAGGCACATTAGCCAGGAGATGGACTGGAAGTGGAGTAGGGGAACTCGAAACAGTGCCCACATGGGATGCTGACACTGCAGGTGGCAGATTAACCCAGTATGCCATAAAGCCACCCTCAATGCTCCAGTTTTAAATGTTTAAAGTTCAACAACATCTTCTTAAACTGAATGACATAAAAATAAAATATACATTTGAAAATTAAGCTATTTGCTGTACAGTATGAATTCATTTACATATTCAAGAAATACTTTTCTGGGTAGGCACCAAGAAGCAGACATTATCCTAGATGTAGGATTCACTGTTAGCAAGACAAAGGCTCCGCCCCTGAGGCATGTATCTCTAGCTGTAGGGGAGAAAAACATTAAATAAAGAAGGATATAAGTTAGTTGGCTTAAAAAGTACTATGAAAAAATACAAAAAGATAAAGACACAGTGAAGAGAGGGTAATATTTTAGAAAAGATGACTGAACCTGTCTGAGTGAGAGCACAAGTATTTGAAGCCTATGACAGTCAGAGGTCAAAGCCAAAGCCCTGACGGGGGAGCCGAATGCAAGACTTCTGACATTTTCCGGCACAGTGCTGACCTTTACATACGTAGGTATCTGCTGAGCCCTGCAAAAATGACCCAAACCTTCCCGGAGATGTGCTACCTATAGAATTAGTATTATTTAGATTATTTTTAATAAAATCAAATACCTAATATATCTGAATAATACACTGATGGTTGTATATGTCAACATAAAAGCTTCCCATTCAAACATTCATTTACTATTTCTTATTTGCGTGACTTGTGAAAGGATTTGGAGGACCAAAAGGTATAAGAAGGGCCGGTGCTGTGGCGTGGTGGGTTAAGCAAGTCACCTCCTGAAATACCAGCATCCCATATGTGTGCTGGTTCAAGTCCCAGCTGCTCCACTTCTGATCTGGCTCCCTGCTAATGTACCTGGGAAAGCAGCAGATGATGGTCCATGTGCTTGAGCCCCTGCACCCATGTGGGAGACTAGGGTAAAGCTCTGGCCTCCAGGATCCTGACTTCAGCCTGGCCCAGCCCTGGTTGTTACAGTGAATCAGTGAATGGAAGATTGATCTCTCTATTGATTTCTCTCTCTCTCTCTCTCTCTCTCTCTCTCTCTCTCTGAGTCTCTCCCTTTCTCTCTGTAACTCTGCCTTTCAAATAAATGAATGAATCTTTAAAAAAAAAAAGGGGTGGGGAGGTCTAAGATAGTCTATAATGTCCTTAAGTTACAAGTTAAAATCTTGTAAAGACAAGACATAGATATAAATACCAGTGGAAGGAAACATACATTAACATGACATGGACAACATTAGCTATAGAAATTCACTGGAATTCAGTGGAGAAGGAGATCACAAAAAGGTTCAGGTGGCAACTGTGGCCTTTCACAGGAGATGGGTACCAGAATGGTACAAAATCAAAAGGTTGGGAGAAAATACATTGGCAGCTAATACTATGTGAACAGAGGTTCCAAAGACGGGGAGAGATGACCTCAGAATGGAATTCATAATGAGACAAGATGGCTGGGATTCAGAATATGGAAAGGTGCTCTTGAATTAAAAATTATTTTAACATAATCCTGTGGGCAATAAGGAGCCATTTATGTGGCAATGGGTGCATAGTCTCAGTTTTGTGAGGCTTTGTTCAGTTTGGTCTCATCTGCTTGTATCTTCTGAAACAGGTGGTGTGTAGCCAGGAAGGAACCTTACCCAAAGACAGACCTGGCCTTAGGAGGTAATCTCTGCCCATGAACGTCATGCCCAGTGGGAGGTCTTTGTTTGCCACTAAACAGTCTAACAACATGACTTAGGATGGAGGCTTTGGACCACGCAGTGTTAGCTCAATGGAGGCGAAAGGTCAACCATACAAGCCTTCCATGGCTGAGGACAAAGCAAGCTCCAAGACTGATCTGTCTGCACCTTCCCTTGGCTGGCTCCAATCTGCATTCTCTAGCTGGAGTTCACCGTCACTGTGGGAAACAGCTTTGAGAGTTCCCCGAGTTGACAGCTGGTGTCCAAAGTGAGGACAGCCTTGCAGGGAGTACGCTCCCTCTAACACGTTGACTCTGCAAGTTGGCTATGAACAATGGAAAGCGCTCTCTGTGGGCTGTTCTTATCAGAACACTTTCTCTACTCAAATATATCGCTGCCTGTACTTTCTTCTGTCTTCGACAAAAGATTACAATGCAAGAGTTCTGCAGGACTGTTTCAATTTACATGACTTCTTGAGTTTAAAAACTTACTCTCATTTTACTTGAAAGTTAGAGAAAGGGAGACAGAGAGCTGCTCTCCCATCTTTTGATTCAATTTCCTGTTTTAATTAATGGCATTTCTGTCTGTGTACCTCACCCACTTGATTGCCATCTTGAGGTGGATCAAGATCAGTTTTTATTTACCTGTGTTTCCCTGGCGCCTGAGTCTTCGTAGGCACTTAGGAAACGAATGCTGAGTAAATCAGAATAATAGAAGCAAGCAGGATAACATTTACGCCCCATGATGGAGAGACTGAAGTTTTCTAACTTCTGCTTGCAATTTTAAATTATTTTCCAACATCATTTAGTCAAAAGCAGCAGCAAAACCAAATAATTTGCTCCAAACCAAAGATGAAAGACACATAGGTTTCTGATGCAAAAGTTCATAGCTAATTACATAACAAAAGGCCTTATCTATAACACCAAATATGAAGGCAATTACAAATACGATATAAATTGCAGGAAAAACAAAAAAACTAGATCTCCATCTTTAAACAGATTTGTTAGAAATCCTACCACTATAGTATTCATCCAAAATAACCAAAAAACTATTTAAGGTGTTCTCACTGAGTTTCACATTATTTTACATGAAAAGCAATAAAAAGTGACAGATAGGAAGAAACTTCAAAAAGCTTATGGAAAGCGGAGCTAAGAGAGAGGCTGGGGCAGGTGTCTGGTCTGGCAGGTAGTATACCACTGGAACGTCCACGTTCCCAATCGGCGTGCTTGGTTCAGGCCTGGATCTGCTCCTGACTGCAGCTGCCTACTAATGCCAACTGTGGAGGCAGCACGGTGCCTGCCACCCCCGGGAGAAATGATCTGAGTTTCTTTTCCTTGCTTCAGCTTGGTTTGGCTCAGCCCTAGCCATTGTGAGCATTTGGAGAGCAAACCAGGAAGCTCTCTTTATCTTCCCCTAACCCCAAACAAAGATTATTTTGGAGTAAAAGTTTCTTGAAATCTATGCATAGGTTTTTCATCAATTTTTTTTTTTTTTTAATTTGAGGTAGGGGAGAGTGCTCCCTCCATCCACTGATTCATGCCCCAAACTCCCTGGCTGGGAGCAAAGCCAATAGAGGGAAAATCAGTGCAAGTTTCCCCCAGGGTGGCAAGAAAACAATCAGTCGTGACCGCTGTCTCCCAGGGTCTGGAGTACCAGGAAGCTGGAGCCGGGAGCTGAACAGTGTACCAAACCCAGGGCTGCAGTCTCCTAACAGGCAACTTAACGACTAGGCCAAAGCCCTTTTGTGAACTTTTGAAGACCTCTTACATTCAAAAAGGGGTTGTACATTCAAATGCTGCACTATTTTAAAATCAATCTTATTAAAGTGACAAGATGAATCACATAATTAATATGTTCAAAAACCTGCTGGAAGCAAATTATATCAAATATGATATTTTAGACATCTCAGGTATTCGTCTTAGTTTACATGTTAACTTTTTCCTCACTCAAAAGGCTTGAAGAAGTAGACTGATCTCAGGGTTAGGCAAGAATCAGGAAGCTCCTATCCACTGTACCTCTGCACCATGACACTTACTAGGCTGAAGTTCTTCGCTGCTCTTAATATCAGAGGTCTAAACAGTTTGTGGTTGAACTCTTTCTTGCTTTTGAAAAACCAATATATTTGCTCTTCATTTACATGTCAACTGAGTCACAGGTTTTTATGTAATTTTTTCCTAATATACTCAAGGAGTTAAGAGAGGATTTCTCAAGTCTAAATTTTTTTTTTTTTTTTTTGACAGGCAGAGTGGACAGTGAGAGAGAGAGAGACAGAGAGAAAGGTCTTCCTTTTTGCCGTTGGTTCACCCTCCAATGGCCGCCGCGGTAGGTGCGCTGCGGCCAGTGCACCGCGCTGATCCGATGGCAGGAGCCAGGTGCTTCTCCTGGTCTCCCATGGGGTGCAGGGCCCAAGGACTTGGGCCATCCTCCACTGCACTCCCTGGCCACAGCAGAGAGCTGGCCTGGAAGAGGGGCAACCGGGACAGGATCGGTGCCCCGACCGGGACTAGAACCCGGTGTGCCGGCACCGCAAGGCGGAGGATTAACCTAGTGAGCCACGGCACCAGCTTCAAGTCTAAATTTCTAACGAAGGGAAAGAAAATACAATATCTATAAAAACTAAGAAATTGTAAAAGTAACTCCATTTCTACCTCCTACATCATGTTGCCATTTGCAGAAGGGACTTTAACTCAATTTGTTGGTCATTGGGAATGACAGGTGGGTTCGTTCCAGGAATTTATTTGGCTCTCTTATTTACTTAGGCTCTAGAAACAAAAGCTCTTTCATTTTTCCAACGTTTCAAGTGCTTGATACCAAAGTACATTTTTTAAATCGTCCTTACATTGCACGGTAATTAGGCGTAAGTGTTAAATAGTTCATAATTTGAGTAAGCTAGAACATAAGACCTTTTCAGGCACCCCACCTTGTTCAGGATATTACCGCTTTATGACTAGACTATTTCAATAGGCTATAAATCATCACATTCTCAAGTGTTCCCTCCTTCAGTAAGTATTACTATTTCCACAAAGCACTATTTTTGTTGCCCTGTAGCTTTACAAATCCATTTTCAAAATGATTCTGTTACCTTCAGATCGCAGCAAAAGCACTATTCCTCCCATGTGACTCAGATCCATTCTGCAAAGCTGCACTGCTCTTCTAAACTTTAAAGCTTCTGTTCATTTGCCCCTAACTCGACGGTCCTACTTTTCCTAATTTTTTCCTAACGAGATCTTGTTCATTTATAAAAGCTCATCATATTTCTTCCCTAGTGCTTTCCTAAAGATCCCAAGTAAAAATATCTTCCTCCTTTATGTTTTTTATACAAATTTATTTATTTGAAAGGCAGACTTTACAGAGAGAGAGAGAGAGAGAGAGAGAGAGAGAGAGAGAATGAATCTTCCATCCTCTGGTTCACTCCCCAAATGGCTGCAAAGGCCAGAGCTGGGCTTGTCAAAAGCCAGAAGCCAAGAGCTTCTTCTGGGTCTCCCACACAGGTGCAGGGGCCCGAGCACCTGGGCCATCTTCTGCTGCTTTCCCAGGTGCATTAGCAGGGAGCTGGATCAGAAGTGGAGCAGCCGGGTTTCGAACTGGTGTTCATACAGAATGCTGGTGTTGCAGACAGCAGTTTTACCCACTAAACAACAATGCCAGCCCCAATCTTCCTCCTTTATGTTCTTATAATACCAATGGTAGATACTTCTATAAAACTTACTGCCTAACTAAAAGGTAAGTTTCTAACCACTAACGATGGTACCTTGTAGTAACACATCTTGCACTTTATATAGCAGGGGCTGAAAAAATAGCTCCCAAATAAATGACTCCATCAGAGCAGAAAACGGGCTGGTGCCGCGGCTCACTAGGCTAATCCTCCGCCTGCAGCGCCGGCACACCGGGTTCTAGTCCCGGTCAGGGCGCCGGATTCTGTCCCGGTTGCCACTCTTCCAGTCCAGCTCTCTGCTGTGGCCCAGGAAGGCAGTGGAGGATGGCCCAAGTGCTTGGGCCCTGCACCCGCATGGGAGACCAGGAGAAGCACCTGGCTCCTGGCTTTGGATCAGCGCGGTGCGCTGGCCATAGCGGTCATTTGGGGGGAGTGAACCAATGGAAGGAAGACCTTTCTCTCTGACTCTCTCTCTCTCACTGTCTAACTCTGCCTGTCAAAAAAAAAAAAAAAAAAAAAAACAGCAGAAAACGGTGACCCAAGTAAGAACAGCAGAAGAACAATGAAAGGCTTCCTGGAGGGTGGGTCATGCCTCACCCTGAGCCACACTGAAAGCCAGGCTGGGCAAATTCTCCTTGCTGGGCAGTCACACCTGCCCTTGGAAATGCTCTGAGCTGACTCCCTGCGAGGAAGATGATTAAAGTCATCATAAAGTGGAATGTTATCACCTGCTCAGCCAGTGCTGTGATTCACAATATTCCCATCAGACGAAAAAGGGGCTCGGTTTTTGAAACCCTACTTTGCCAAGGGCTAGCTGGAGGTAACTATCAAGCAAATTACCACATCAGTTCACGATGCTACATTCTTATATAGGAACCAAGGATCAACAAAGCCTTTTCACAGATTTATAAAGCACATATTTTGTCTGATTTCATTTAATATACATTCAACCTAGCCTAGGCTAGAATGCCTTACGAAGACAGTGTAATGCTACAATTGCCTAGGTGGCTACTGAGAAGTCTCCCAAGTTAGAATTTCTTGCTGATGATGGTTGTGATACTGAGTTCCAGGATGCAGGCCTGAAACAAACCTGGAATGGTAGGAAACACAAAACCTTTCACAAACACAGCAAACGTGAGAGCTCAGGGAGAAGAAAGGCAGTGTAGAATGGCTTTGATTGGTTAAACAAAATGATGCAGCATGAAGATCCCAAGTGTGAACGAAGAGGACACTAGTTCAGCCATCAGAGGAGAATCTGCAACCCAAGACAATTAGGGAGTGATGTGGAGGGGAGGGCATGTGAGGCCCCTGAGGACAGGACTGCAACCCCATTGGACAGCTGCCCATAAAAAGAATCAAGAACATTTTGTCCAACTGTCATGGGAAACAGGATGACGCGACAAGCGGGGACAAGAGCATTGCATGAGGCCGGCGCCGTGGCTTAACAGGCTAATCCTCCGCCTTGCAGCGCCGGCACACCGGGTTCTAGTCCCGGTTAGGGCGCCGGATTCTATCCCGGTTGCCCCTCTTCCAGGCCAGCTCTCTACTATGGCCCGGGAAGGCAGTGGAGGATGGCCCAAATGCTTGGGCCCTGTACCCACAAGGGAGACCAGGAGAAGCACCTGGCTCCTGGCTTCGGAACAGCACGATGCGCTGGCCGCAGCAGCCATTGGAGGGTGAACCAATGGCAAAAAGGAAGACTTTCTCTCTGTCTCTCTCTCTTTCTCACTATCCACTCTGCCTATCAAAAAAAAAAAAAAAAAAAAAGTATTGCATGAACAGAAGCAATCTTGACTTGTTAGCTTTTTGTTTGTATTTTACTGGATTTCAGTAGGGTAACTACTAAAATAATCAGTGTCCTGTGAAGAAAAGGTATTTAATTCAATAGACTCAACTGTAATGTGGACTTTAATTATCTTACAGTTTTATAATTCTATAAGGGTTAACAGCTAGTCTGTTTTTGCCCAGTTTTGAGGTTGCAAGATAAAATACAGGATGCCCAGTTGAACTATATGGGATTTAATATTGCATGAGACATACGTATATTTAAAAAACTGTGTTGATAATCCGAGATGAAAATTTGAGAGGATGTCTGATATTTCTCTCAGCTAAATGTGGTGTTCTTATTCAGATGATTAATATCGCAGCTGGGAAAAGCAATTCCTCAGCATCTTCATCTAAGATTTTGTTTTTGTTTATACTTAAGTATTTTGTTTTGAAATTTACCATAGCCAGCATCAAGTGGTCTCATTTGACTTCTCAAGCAAGCTGTGTTCAATTTACTTAATAAAAATGAGCAGACACTAGTTAAAAGTTACAGATAATGCCATGGATCGGATCAGAAAGATTTGATCTGAACCATAAAAGACTAAGAGGCAAATGAGGACATCCAGATAACAGTGGACAGACATCATCATTAGCGAGAACGCCAAGGCTAGGAGACACAGGAGGACTGAATCCGTGACCTGGAAAACCGGATCACAGTCAGATAGAGCACACTGGGCTGAGGTCCCCAAAGACAGAAAGACAGGGACAGATAAAGGTTCCTCCTGGTGAACAAATGACAAAGAGGCTGAGAATGTTGACTCTGTCAATACAGTCTCTCTGATCATATGTCAAATAAAGATCAATCAATTAACATTTGGAAAATGTTTCTGGTCACAGAAGAAAGAAGTTTCAAAATTAGCATAGGGACATAAGTCTACAGCTGAAATGTTAGCACAATGTGACGCCTTACTAAAGGACAATTTATTTCTCTGGTATTGACATTGCAAATATTGAGATGAAGAAGGATCAGGGCACCACCTGAAAGACTTAGTGGCTATGGCAGCTGGGGACAAATAACCTTTTTTTATACCAGCCACTTAGGAATAATGAAAATTCATGGGTTATATGATTTAAACAAATTAGATTTTTAATTTAAAAAATTTAATAATTATAGTATCTACACTTAAATGTTATCATTTTTCTAAAAGGTTTTAAATCTTTTTTAACTAATTAACCAGCAGGCATTATAATATTTGATTATAATGGTATACATGTGAACAAATTATGTGTCCTTGTTTGAACTGCAAATGAAAATTGTGAAGAGGCCAGTGCTGTGGCATAGCAGGCTATGCCTCTGCCTGTGGTGCCAGCGTCCCATATGGATACATGTTCATGTCCCAGCTGCTCGTCTTCCAGCTCTCTGCTTATGGCCTGGCAGGGGAGTGGAAGATGGCCCAAGTGCTTGGCCCCTGCACCTATGTGGGGGACCCAAAGGAAGCTCCTGGCTCCTGGATTTGGATCAGCTCAACTCTGGCCATTGTGGCCATTTGAGGAGTGAACCAGCAGATGGAGTATCTCTCTGTGTGTCTGCAACTCTGTCTCTCAAATAAATAAATCAATCTTAAAAAAAAAAAGTTAAAGAAAGTTGTGAGGTTTTTTTGGTCATATCATATATTCTTTAAAACAGAATTTAAACAATTAATTCCTTTACATTTGAAAGGCAGGGAGACAGAGACAGAGATCTTCCACCTGCTGATTCATTTTCCAGAGAGCCAGAGCTGATGCAGCTGGGCCAGGCCAAAACCTGGAGCCAGGAGCTCAGAGCGGGTCTGCCCTGTAGGCGGCAGAGACTCGAGCGTGGAGCCATCACCTGCTGCTGCAGGGTGTGCGTCCTCAGGAGTCTGCAATGGAGAGCAGGACAGGGACTCCAACTCAGCTGCTGTCATGCTGGATGCTAGCATCCCAGGCAGCATCTTAGTGCACCCAATACCCGCCCACAAGGAGAGACAAGTACAAGCAAGTAGAGCAGAAATGTGGTTAACACACATGCATGCGTACACACAGGCACATCCATGACAGCCCACGTCCTCTGAAGTAATTGTCATCGCAACCTTTAGCTTTTCCTGCCACAACCAAGCAGAGTCGGAGTTCAGCTCGCAAGGCTCCGGATTACCTATCCATCTTCCTACCACTCAGTGCTGGGCTCAACAAGGCTTTGGTGGCCTCAGCAAATCAACTGCACAGAGTGCAACCAAGCATGTGCTTTAGGGGGCACTGAAAAGTAAGGAGCAAAACTAGGGTGAGCTTGCTATTTCAAACAATAACACAACTTGCTGTAATCCACGTGGGAAATGGGGAGCTCTGCTAGAACCTCCTTGAACTTGCTTCTTGCTTCACGGAGTATCCTCAGCAAACTCACGACCACGGGGCTCTACCAGCCTAGTGGCCCCATCTCATCCAAGGACACATATTCTCGCCTCCAGGTGGGAAAAACTTCATTTTTCAAATATGCTCTATCTGTCCAGTAAAGCACCAACTACTCCTTTAACATGGGGTAGAAGGATGGGAACAAGATTCAGAGGAAAAGGCTGGGCAAAATCTAGTCCTCTCTGGGTGAGTGGAGGCTCCTAAATTTAGAGGCTGAGTCGGGGGTGGGGCTGTAGTACTGATCTAGAATCAATACTGTTCAAAAGAAATTCAATACAGGCCATAAATATAGATGGCCACATTAAAAAAGTAAAAAGAAACTGTAAAAAATTATTTTCAATGACATTTCATTTTATACAATGTAACTGAAATATTAACATCTCAACATAAAATCAATATCAAAAACTATTAATAAAATACTTTATATTCTCTTTTTCATACTAGGTCTTTCAAATCTGGTGTGAAATTTCTTATACTGACAGTACTTGTTAATTCTGACTTGTAACTTTCAACTGCCTAACATACATGTGGCTAGTGGTTTATATATACATACACACACACACATATACCTATATATGTATGTATATATATACAACACTAGCCACGTGTGTGTATCAAGATTTATTTATTTATTTGAAAGGCAGAGCTACAAAGAGAGAAAGAATAAGTTACAGAGACAGAGAGAGAGTGACAGAGAGATCTTCCATCTGCTGGTTCACTCCCCAGATGGCGGCAATGACCAGGCTGGGCCAGGCCAAAGCCCTCCTCTGGGTCTTCTACATGGGTGTAGGGGTCCAAGCACTTGGGCCTTCCTCCACTGCTTTTCCAGGAGCTTTAAGAGGGAGCTGGATCGGAAGTGGAGTAGCCAGGACTGGAACTGGCACCCACAGGATGCTGGCTTCTGCAGGCTGGGGCTTTAACCCACTGCACCACAGCCCCGGCCCCTAGTGGCTTCTATAATAAATAATGCACATCTAGATTCTAAGGCAGAAACCACATTCTCTAGGTAAGGAACAGAAAAAAAGTCCTTGGATTTGGGAAATAAAAATGGGGAAGAGGAGAACAAAATGGAAATGAAGTTCCTACGCCTCCCTCCAGGAGTGTCAGTTCATTAGCCCCATGTCTAAACCTCTCAGGGCAGAACTGCTTATGCTCTGATTCCCTCCTCCAGCCCTCTGAGATGGCAAAGTGTCTTACAAAGTGGCTAAGCTCATTACCAAGAATGAATTTCTTAGCTACACTCTCATACATGTTATAATTAAGACAGATTTATCCTATTACCCTGGGGGGACAGAGAAACGCCAGTCAAAAGCACAAACAGGGCATGGTCTTAAACATCTTCTACAGACTTTGGCTTCAAGGATCTCCACATACGATCGTGCAGACCTCAGAGAGAAGTTGCTCCAGGGATTGACAAAATCATGGGAGCAATTTTACTTAACCCTGTACTGGGAGGGCAGTGACCTGATCTCATCACTACTGCTGTGAGTTCTCCATTTAGTGGTGAGAATGCTTGAAGGGGAGGATCTCCAAGTCTTGTCTGTTCTCCCCCCAGGTTGTTCAATCATCTTCAGAGAACTAAAGATGACCCATCACAAGGGAAGGCCCTTTTCCTTGTGTGATAGTGGAAAAAAAAAAAAACACACTTGAGTTTTACAGTCACATATAGGCAAGTCACTGAATAAGCTTTGTTTTCTACATTCCTTCTGCTACTCCACCAAAATGATGATGCTAATTCTAATTTTCAAAATTAAGATGAGATATTATAGGGCTGGCACTGTGGCATAGCAGGTAACGCCATCACCTATAATGCCAGAAAGTACTTGGGAAAGTAGTGGAGGATGGCCCAAGTCCTTGGGCCCCTGCACCCACAAAGGAGATGTCGAAGAAGCTCCTGGCTCTGGTCTGGCCCAGCCTTGGCCAATACAGCCATGTGGGCAGTGGATGAATGGATGGAAGAGTTTACTCTCTCTCTCTCTCTCTTACTCTCAATCTCAATCTCACTCTGCCTTTCAAATAAATAAAATAAACCTTTTTTTTAAAAAATTAGATATTATTAGGCCAATCATAGTACCTGAAACATGCTAAGTACTGGACTCATGGTGGGTAACGTTAAGCCTAGGATTCTTTTGCTTTCTCTCAATAGCATGAAGGCAGTGATCCTAGCAGCTGGAAGTTGGGCAACTTCTGGAGCAAGATGGGGTCACAGTGACCAGACTGAGGATTAGCAAATATACGGCCACATAATCTTCTCTGTGGGCTATGGGAACTTTAAATCTCCATTAGTGAGACATGTCTTTGCCCTATTACTCAGCATAGTAGCTCATGATCATAACTGAAAGAAAATAAGAATTAGCTAATAACACACTACATCCCATCCAACAGTATCTTGAAAACCTCTGCTTCTGGCTGACAGGCAAACCTACATGTATGTATGAGAATGGTCAAAAATGTGTGAATACCACTGCCTTAGAACACTCGCATTGCAAGGAGTTCTGAAATTCCTCAATTTCTAGGAGATGCAGATAAGCAAGACAGAAGACAGTATCCGGCATCCTTAGAAAAGATTTTTGGGGAATCATGACACAAATTTGTTACAGATGGGTTCTGGAATACATACATGGGATAAGAATACAATGAGTCTAACTTTGATCAATATGGTTAAGTCTAAAGACTCACAAATGACTACAAGACAAAGGATAACTGGTACCAGAGGACAGGATGTCTTCATTGAGTACAACACAATTCTTTTGCCCTTCATGATGATTCTTTATAAAAGCCCTTAGGAGATACAAGAGTTAAGGTTCTGGTGAAAAGAATTTTCTGACTTTATAAATAGAATATGATACAAATCCTTTTTGTGCATGGAATTAGAGATTTACATAAATTCAGAATCCTAATAATGCATATAATAAAATGCTACAGCTTGAATTACTATTTTTGGTTATGAAAGGAAAAAAAACTGGATTAAAGCACACGTGATTTTTACACAATGAAGCACTACGGACTGGAAATGTTTAAAGAAAAAAATATCCTAGCATTAAGGCATAAAAGAATTAGAGAAAATAAGTTTGTCCTTGATAAAGCTAACTTTATTCCTTTGAACCCCTCCTATTCTAGCTCCAACACTGCATTGCTCATTAAAGTTACAGTGACTTTTGAAAGACCCAGCACAAAGGATACTTTTCAGTGTTCATATTGTATGAAACAGTGTTTACCAAAGCTGGTCATTCCCTCTATCCTGACCGGCCTTCCACACGAGCTCCTAAATACATTTGCCCCACGTTCCTCTCTCCTCTTTGCAGCTTCTTGGTTTGCTCTGTCATCAACTCACCTGCAAAATTCGTAATGTATTCTCGGCTCCCCCTTTCCTTCTTCACCAACATCCTTCTTGCATGATTTTGTGCACATGCAGTGCCTCAACTATAAAGCATTCACTAGATTTGCAAATCTCCAGGTGTCAGGTCTACTTTTTTTTAATTTTTTTTTAAATTTATTTGACAGAGTTAGATAGTGAGAGAGAGAAAGAGACAGAGAAAAAGGTCCTCCTTCCGTTGGTTCACTCCCAAAATGGCCACTATGGTTGGAGCTATGCCGATCCAAAGCCAGGAGCCAGGTGCTTCCTCATGGTCTCCCACACAGGTCAGGAGCCCAAACACTTGGGCCATCCTCCACTGTCCTCCTGGGCCACAGCAGAGAGCTGGACTGGAAGAGGAGCAACCGAGACTAGAACCCAGCACCCATATGGGATGCCAGCACTGCAAGGTGGAGGATTAACCAAGTGAGCCACGGTGCCAGCTCTGTCAGGTCTACATTTTAAATTGCTTGCTAAGAGGCAACAAGAGTTGTGACACAACAGTTTAATGTGGCCACATAGGGCAACTCTATCTCACATCACAGTGCTGATTTGAGTACTAACTGCTCCGTTTTGGATCCAGTTTCCTGCTAATGCAATCTGGGAGGCATTAGTACTGATGGCTCAGTAATTAGGTTCCTGCCACCCACGTGGGACATGTGGAACATTTGGGGGGGTGAATTAGAGAATGAAAGATCTCTCTTCTCTCCCTCTCTCTCTTTTACTCTGCCTTCAAGAATATAAAAAATAAACATGTTTAAACTCATTTTATTTATTTCTTTGAAAGGCAGAGCAACAGAGAAAGAGAAAGAGGCAGAAAGAAACAAATCTTCTATCTGCTGGTTCGCTCCTTAAATGGCCGCAACGGCAAGATCAAAATCAAGTGACAGGATCTCCCATGTGGGTGGCAGGGGCCCAGGTACTTGGGTCATTTTCTGCTGCTTTCCCAGATGTATCAGCAGGGAGCTGGGTTTGAAGCAGAATGGCCAGGGCTCAACTGGCACTCCTATATGGGATGCTGACACGCAGGAGGCTTAACACACTGAGCCACAATGCCAGCCCCTAAATAAATGCTCTTTAAAAAACTGCCTAATGGTCATCTAGAGCTGGTTGTCCCTTTAGTACATGGAAATCTGCATACTAAACAAACTCATTATCTTTTCTCCAAAGCATTCTTTGCATCTCATATTCTGGCCCTATTATGGGGGATGGCACCACTCTCTTTTTAGTCCTGCAAGCCAGGTATCTGGAGTTCCCATACACACACCCTCTTTCCTGACTATCAGTATAAATTACAAAGCCCTAGATACTCTTTCTCATTATTAACCCTCAAATCCATCACCACCTCTATTGCCCTGCCTTACCTCAGGACCTGAGCTCCTTCTCCCTAGAATACTATACTAATAGGTCTGGAAAATCAATTTTCTGGAGTGCCAGTTAGAGAATCAGCTGCTCCACTTCTGATCCAGCTTCCTGCTACTGTGTCTGGGAAGAAAGCAGAAGTCAGTGCTTGTGGCTGTGCTACCCAGGTGGGAGACCAGGATGAGTTCCTGGCTCCTAACGTTGCCCTGGTCCAGACCTAACTACTGTGGCAACTTGAGGAGTGAATCACTTAGTGGAAGATTCCTCACTCTGCCACTCCACCTTTCAAATGAATAAATAAACAGGGGCCGGCGCTGTGGCGCAGTGGGTTAACGCCCTGGCCTGAAGCATCAGCATCCCAAATGGGCGCTGGTTCTAGTCCCAGCTGCTCCTCTTCTGATCCAGCTCTCTGCTATGGCCTGGGAAAGCAGTACAAGATGGCCCAAGTCCTTGGGCCCCTGTACCCATGTGGGAGACCTGGAAGAAGCTCCTGGCTCCTGGCTTTGGATCAGCGCAGCTCCGGCCGTTGCAGCCATTTGGGGAGTGAACCAGTGGATGGAAGACCTCTCTCTCTCGCTGCCTCTCCTCTCTCTGTGTAACTCTAACTTTCAAATAAATAAATAAATCTTAAATAATCTTTTAAAAAAAGGTTATTTACTTTAAGAAAAGTAAATACATTTAAAATGTACATGGATAGCTTTTGACAGAGTTGTACATTTTTTTTACCACAAATGTAGGTTAGGACATTTCATAGTCCAAAAAATAAACTTCATATTCTTTAGTCAACATCCCCAATACTCCCATTCCTTCTAGCTTGTTAGTCTATTATTTTATGACCCTGTTAATCTGCATATTTTCAATAACTCACAAAAACCAAAACATAGCATATGTAAAATGTAATCTTTTGTGACTGATTGCTTTCATGAAGCATAATGTTTTCAAGGTTCATCCATGTTGTAGCATGTGTTAGTACTCCACTCCTTTTTAGAGCTCAAGGACACTCACTGTATGGACAAAAGCACATTTGTTATACACACATCACTTAATGGGCATCTCAATTACTTACAGTTTTTGGCTATGATGTACAATGTTGCCATGAGCCCTAGTGTATAAATAATTGTGTCACAGGCTTCAAATTCTCTTGAATCTGTTTCTAACAGGGAAATTGTTGGGCCACATGGAAACTGTGTTTAATTTTTTTATTTCTTGAGAGTCACAAAGATAGGGACAGACAGGAGAGAGCTGCCATCCAGTGACTAACTCCTGAAAAGCATGAAGAGCCAGAATCCAGGACTCCAATGTGAATGGTGTGAACCCAACTGCTTGGTCACCAGCATACCCTCTCAGGGTCTGCATTAGCAACAAACTGGAATCAGAAGCCGGGGCTGGGAATTGAGCCCAGGCACCCTGATGGGAGACTGTGCTCTACTAACTGCCCTCTAAACCACAAGGCCAAATGCCTGCCCTAGTCCAACTTCCTGATGAAATGTCAGAAGTCCAGCAGGTGCAGCTTTTACACCCCAATCATGGGTGTGTGAGGGTGTCACTCTCTCCACATGCTCACCTATATCTGACTCTGACTACAGTCATGGTAGTGAGTGTGAACTGAGATTTCATCGTGGTGTTGATTAGCATTTTTTCTGATGCCTATTAATGTGAAGTATATTTCATGTGTATATATCCTCTTTGGAGAAATATCTATTCCCACTTTATTCAGTTGAGTTGTCTTTGTTTTTATTGAGAGATAAGAGTTCATTATATATTTTGGATACCAGACCTTTTTATCAGATACATAATTAACCTTCTCCCATCCTCTGGGTTGTCTTCTCACTTTCCTGAGTGTCTTTCTTGATATGACAGTTTTAAATTCTTATGTAGTATAATTTATGTTTATCTTTGCTGTTGTTCCTTACATTTTCTGCTTCCCATTTAACAGACGACTGTCAAGTCTAAGGTAATGAATAGTGAGGCCAGTGTTGTGGAGAAGAGGCTATGCTGCTACCTGCAACACTGGCCTCCCATTTGGGCACCAGTTTGAGTCTCAACTGCTCTACTTTGGATCCAGTTTACTGCTAAGGCTCCTGGGAAAGCAGTCCTTGGGCCCCGATCGCACATGGGAGATATGGTTAAGAGTTCCAGGCTAGCAGAGTTCCAAGTTAAGAGTTATTATTATTATTATTATTATTATTCTAATAATATTATTATTATTCCAGGTTAAGAGTTCCTGGCCATTGTGACCATTTGGTCACTGCAGCTTCCTCCTGCTCTCTTCTTAACTATGCCTTTCAAATAAACCAATCTTAAATGAACAAATGAATAAAGGAATGAATATTTACTCCTATATGTTCTAAGAATTTTATACTTTTGACTCTAAGATTTAGGCCTTTGGTTCATTTTAACTTTATTTTTTAATATGATATGAGATAGGGGTCCTGTAAGAAATAATTATTTAATAATTTGTCTAGTGAGGGGGCGCCGCAAGGATTTCCGGGAAGCCTTCCAATCATATTCCCAACGCGAACTCCATGGCGGCATTTTCGACTTAATAAATTGCCCGCAACCCCGCCCTGCCGTTCCAGAGTTTCGTGCGAGAAGTCCCATGGAGAAAGCAACCGTGGCAGTTCAACTGTCGCAGCTGCGGTTGTCTGAGGGAAACTTCTGGTGGTGGTCGACCTGATGAGCGGACGGCAAAGAACTCTTTTCCAGACGTGGGGCTCGAGCGTTTCCCGATCCGCCGGGGCTCCGGGTTGCAGCTCCGGAACCGAGCGGCCTCAGAGCCCCGGCAGCTCCGAGACGCCTCTGCCTGCAGCGGCGGAAGCTCAGCCTGATTCCGACGATGATGTGTTGCTGGTTGCAGCGTACGAGGCTGAGCGACAGCTGAGCCTAGAGAATGGCGGGTTTTGCTACTCGGCGGGGGCCCTGTGGATTTACCCTACCAATTGCCCCGTGCGGGACTACCAGCTGCACATTTCCCGGACTGCTCTGTTCTGCAACACGCTGGTGTGTCTGCCTACTGGGCTGGGAAAGACCTTTATTGCCGCCGTGGTCATGTACAATTTCTACCGCTGGTTCCCCTCCGGCAAGGTGGTTTTCATGGCTCCCACAAAACCGCTGGTGACACAGCAGATCGAGGCTTGCTACCAGGTGATGGGCATCCCGCAGTCACACATGGCCGAAATGACAGGGTCCACTCAAGTTTTCACCAGGAAAGAAGTGTGGTGCAGTAAGAGAGTCCTTTTTCTTACACCTCAAGTCATGGTAAATGACCTTTCTAGAGGAACTTGTCCTGCTGCTGAGATAAAGTGTATAGTGATCGATGAAGCTCATAAAGCTCTTGGAAACTATGCGTATTGCCAGGTTGTAAGGGAACTAGTCAGATATACAAATCACTTCAGAATCTTGGCTCTTAGTGCTACACCAGGTAGTGATATAAAGGCTGTACAACAGGTTATTACTAACCTGCTGATTGGGCAGATCGAGCTTCGTTCTGAAGATTCTCCAGATATTTTGCCATACTCTCATGAAAGACGAGTTGAAAAGCTTGTTGTTCCCCTTGGAGAAGAACTTGCAGCCATCCAAAAGACATATATTCAGATTTTGGAAGCTTTTGCCAGTTCTTTGATTCAGAGAAGTGTTTTGATGAGAAGGGATATCCCCAATCTAACAAAATACCAGATAATTCTGGCAAGAGATCAATTTAGGAAAAATCCATCTCCAAATATTGTGGGAATACAACAAGGCATAATTGAGGGAGAGTTTGCTATTTGTATAAGTTTATATCATGGTTATGAATTATTGCAGCAAATGGGAATGAAAAAAAAATAATTTGTCTAGTGAGCTCTGGTTTTGCTCCCAACATCTTTCTTTATAAGCCAACACACAATGATTTCCATTCTATCATCAAATAATTAGAATATCTACATAGCTCTATCATTTCCACTGTACTTTCTCTTAACTTTGGTGAGATTAGAGAATCTGGAAAAACTATGAATTTGTTTCTCATGTGGGTACCAGTTTCTGTCCCAGCTGCTCCACTTCTGATCCAGCTCCCTGCTAATGGGCCTGAGAAGGCAGTGAAGATGGTGAAAGTGCTGGAGCCCCTGCTACCCATGCGGGAGACCCAGATGAAGCTCCCGGCTCCTGGTTTTGGAGTAACCCAGTCCTGGCCATTGCAGCCATCTGGGGAGTGATATATTGGATGGAAGATCTATTTCTCTCTAACTCTTTCAAATAAATTAATCCTTAAAACAAAAAAACTTGCTGATACAGTCTACAGTGTTTGCCCCATTATGATGATTTGTCTGTACATATATGCAATTCTTTCTGCCTGAAACATTTTCCCGAGCTCAAAATGCTGTGCTAAATAATAAATAACTATGCAAATATGTAATGGCATATAGAAGGTATAATGTTTGCTGAATGTGAAAAAAGATTTTATGAATATATTTGAAGCATCAGGGCTCAAAATTATATTTCTATAAATCTGGTCATTGAAATGACTGTTTTATCTGTGTTTTATTAGGAAGATAGCTAAGAGAGCAAAGGCATACATGCTCCCATTCAGTGGTTCACTCCCCAAATGCCTGGCACAGCTGGGGCTGAGCCCTGGCTATGCCAGGAGCCAGGAATGCAATCCAGGTCTCCCACTACCTTCACTCCCTCCCGGAGTCTGCATTAGCAGGAATCCGGGTTCAGAAGCCACAGCCAGGTATCCAACACAGGCACTCTGACACGGGACACAGCATCTGAAACACGCACCAAGTGTTGATCCAATCCATATGTTTTATTCAATAGTTAAGACTGGAAAACCTCATTCTGTATATGTATCAAAACTATACAGTATAAGCAAAATAAACAATTTTAAAGTAATAAGTCTTAGGGAAAGTAAACTGATCACAAAGCCACCTCACATTTATTGAGTCCTTCTTATAAATTCTTTTAGATTACATTGGCTATGTTAGTCACTGCAAGAAGTTAATGACATACAACAGAAGAATTTACTTCAGAAAGTGTAAGAGTATGTCCAATTAAAGGGTTACCAAATATTTACTGTATATTGTCATTCCATAACCTCAATGATCCTGTCTAGATATCACTTTACAGTGGATAAATTAATTGATATTTTCTTACACTTAGCTTCTCTTCAAATGTAATGCCTTAATTTGCGACCTTCTATGTAAAAGAAAATTAAGTGGTATTTCAAAAGTCACAGTGTAAACAGTGTTCATTACAGCCACAAAATCTCCTACATTTCTTATACTTACTTCTGATTTTAAAAAATTCCTGCCTTTATAATGTGACTTTTTTATAATGTAATTATTTTTAAAGGACAATGACCAGATTTCAAGACATGCTACAGGGAGGTTATAATCAAAACAGCCTGGTGTTGCCACAAAAATAGACATGTAGATCAATGGAACAGAACTGAAACTCTAGAAATCAATCCACACAGCTATAACCAACTAATCTTTGACAAATAAGCTAATACACAAATAAGCTATATATACTATGGAATACTAGTCAACCATAAAAAAGAATGAAATCCTATTGCAATAAAATGGATGCAATTAGAAACCATTATACTTAATGAAATAGGCCAGTTCCAAAAAGACAAAAATACCATATGTTTTCCCTGTTCTATGCTAACTAACAGAATACCAAAAATGTAACGTACACACATGAAATAGACATTTTGAGCTTTGCAGAGTGTTCACAAACCTTGTCCCTACCAAGGTAGAGCAGTGGTTTTTTCTTCTTACTACTTGTTCAAGTCTTCCCTTAGTGTAGGGCTCTTATGGTATCTTATGAGTATAAAATAAAAAGTAAGAGAGGGAACAGGAGAGGAAGGAGGAGGAAGGGTGGAAGTTTGGGGGATGAAATTTGTATACCTTAAATAAAATTGTTCTAAAAAGTGCAATGGGCAATACAAAATATTCAAACAGGCAAATACAAACAGCTTCTAAAATTTCTAGTTTTCATTTTTACAAATGTATTTATTTCAAAATATAAAATAATGGTGTTCCTATTATTTAAACTGTTTTCAATGAGACAGCATTTACTTTGGCATTTACTCAAGTATTGGCAATTGAAGGAAGAGAAGATCAGTATGATTGGTTAATTAAGATTTCAAAGAAATGGCGACTCCCTAGAGGGGAGGCTAATTTCTCATTTATAAGCCCATTTATAACTCTAGCCTTGAGAAATGGTCCTAATAAAATTCACAGTTAAGTAGGCCTTCAAACACATACCAGCCATTAACATTTGGGCTGCCTGCTGTTAGAAAAATATTAATATTTGATGCCATGGCATTTTTATTTTACAAATCTGTTTCAGAGTCTTATGAACAGCTTTCTTTATGTGTTAAGCAGATTAAACTCAGGTTGTAATGATTATTTCTAGAGTAACTTCAGCATAATTTAAAGCTTCTAGGAAACTATGTTTTCTAATTAGATCAGTATACTCTCTCCAGGATTTAGGGGAGGATATACTACTTATGGACAAAGATAACTTATCTCAGCATCAGGTGCTGAACCCAGTGTTGACGGTGGTAACATTAACACTCAACACACATTTCACAGGTTGCCAGACACTAATAATTATCTTTGTGTTGTTCTCTTTGTATATTAATGACATCTTTATTGAAGGTTATGAAAATATGGAAACTGCACCACACAGTTGATACTCTGGGAGGGAAACAAGTTCATTTCATAGATGGCAACAAGAAAAAAAAAGGCCAGCACTGCAGCTCACTAGGCTAATCCTCCGCCTGTGGTGCCGGCACCCCGGGTTCTAGTCCCGGCTGGGGCGCCAGATTCTGTCTCGGTCGCTCCTCTTCCAGTCCAGCTCTCTGCTGTGGCCCGGGAGTGCAGTGGAGGATGGCCCAAGTGCTTGGGCCCTGCACCTGCATGGGAGACCAGGAGAAGCACCTGGCTCCTGGCTTTGGATCAGCGCGATGCGCTGGCCGCAGTGGTCATTGGGGAGTGAACGAATGGAAAAAGGAAGACCTTTCTCTCTGTCTCTCTCACTGTCCACTCTGCCTGTCACAAAAAATAAAAAAAAAAAATTTTTTTAAAATTTGTCTCATGCTACAATAAATGCATTTGCCAAAAGAAAAGCATCGGCTGCTAACACAAAATAATCATTTGTCTTTCAATAAAACTGGTTAAAGCACTGGTACACAATATTAAAGTACATATGGTATTACAGTCAAGATGGTCTTGATTTTGTCTGATTAGGATGCACGTATTTCTGTTGGGATAATCAGATACCAAAGTCTCATGAAATGTTCATTCATGTAGAGTATGCACAGAACATGAGAAAGCAGTGAACAGCAATCCCTGGCTATTCACATGGTTTGGATATTAAACCACCTTCCTTCTGCTCACAAATTCCTTCCTAAAGATAATTAGTTCACTATTAAAAATTTTTGATTACCATGAAATACCTGTACATTTTTACAGAGTACAGTGAAATGCTTCAACACATGTATACAACATAAACCAATCAAACCAGGCCTTGCCTTCTGTTTATATTGCTTTATTTTATTACTTTCAATAATCCTGTGAAGCATGTACTTGGGGACCACCAATGTATATAAGCCTTGTATTGTAGTATTTTTTAACCGGTTTTTATTCCTGGAGATAGTTCTGCTATTTGCCAACTAGACTTTTCTACATAACCCATGAGGAGGCATGTATCTTCCACACTAACAGAATTAATTCAGTAGTCAGTGAATCATAAAATTTTAACTCTAGAGAAGGTTTTAGAGCTCTAATTCAATCCTAATACAGAGCGATCTGTCAGGTGAGCTCTCAGAGAACCATAATGAAATATAAACAGCAGAAACAAATAGGCAGAGAAGTTATAAATGTAGTAAATCATTTACGAGCACTAAAGTGCTCATATAAAATGGCTTTTTAATATCGACTTCTCTATCGATCACAAATAAATGAACAAAACAATTGTGACCCTTGGCTGTAAACAACACAAATAATGTAAGAGATCTCTGTTGCATTTTCTCTGACAAAATTTTCCCATAAAACTGAACACAAAATCTTGTTTAAAATTTCTAGAAGGCATAACTGACTGTGGCTCTCTAAGATACACAGATTTAGTGACGGAATGAAGTGTCCTCGCTTACTTGGACTTAACTTCCTGCCTTTCAAGAATTGGCAACTGCATGGATGTACCTAGTAAGTAATTATCTAGGTCAGAACAAAGATTGAAATGTCTTGAGTACTTTGGAAAACTGGAAATTTTTTAGAAAAATGTACAACTGTACTGACATCTGTAACTTACTTTGAATTGCATCAAAATACAAAGTGGATTGATAGAGGAACAGAATATGACAAAACAAATATAGTAAAATATTAACAAAAGAATCTAATGGTGAATATATGAATGTTGACAAAAATCCTTTCAATATTTTGCATGCATGAAAATTCCTATGATAAAAATGGGTTATACAAATATAAAGGTAAAATCTACATTAAACATAATATATTCCATTCAGATATTTATCCAAAAGAAAAATATACTTACATCCACAAAAGGTCTATATAAGAATATGTGTAGCAGCTGTGCTCATATTAGAAACAAACCAAGGATCCTTCACCAGGAAAACTGACAGAGAAATAATAGGATATCCTTATGAGAGAATACCATTTAGCCACAATCTGGTAAAAACCATGAGTATAAAGAGGGTATCTATGTGTGGGGCAGACAAGCAGTGATGCACAGAAGATAAGTCCAGGCAGAAAAGCCAACATGCATAAAGGCATGGAACTGCTGCCGGGCCCTTTTGCTTCCGTAGACAATAATCTATTGGAGATTACTGAAATTACTGGGTCTCCTGTTCACCACTTAAATCCCCAGGAACTGGCAAAGACCATCATAAATCTCTGTGGCACAGATGACTGAGAAAGAGAACAGAAACTAAGAGAGAACGACCATGAGTACTTCAAAGGAGACCAGAGTGTCAAGGAACAGTATCAATACACAGACAAGGCGAAACCAGAATCGCAATAGCCCCTGTGGACAAAACAAGGAGACTGGAGACTACTCAAGAGGAAGAGGGAGTACAATATCTAGTGGAGGGATGAGGGAAGAGGCAAAGGCTGTGAGTCAATATTTGCAACTTTTTTTTTTTTTTTTTGACAGGCAGAGTGGACAGTGAGAGAGAGAGAGAAAGGTCTTCCTTTGCCATTGGTTCACCCCTCAATGGCCGCTGCAGTCAGCATGCTGCGGTCGGCATGCTACGGCCAGCACACCGTGCTGATCCAAAGCCAGGAGCCAGGCGCTTCTCCTGGTCTCCCATGCGGGTGCAGGGCCCAAGCACTTGGGCCATCCTCCACTGGACTGGACAGAGAGCTGGACTGGAAGAGGGGCAACTGGGACAGAATCCGGCACCCCGACTGGGACTAGAACCCGGGGTGCCGGCGCCGCAGGCGGAGGATTAGCCTAGTGAGCTACGGTGGCACCGGCCAATATTTGCAACTTAAATTTTTATGTCTCCCTGGCTGAAGGCTAAAGAGTTAGAAAATAATTGTTCTGGGCACAACAGGGATCAAAGCCATATTCCTATAAGGTCTGGAAAAAGACAAAGAGTGAAAGAAGGTACTAAATATATTATCCAGACAGAAGGTTATTCCATCCAGAAAAGAAAGAGGTATAATAGACCATCTGATTGACAGTTTAACTGATTTCATAGGTACCACACTTCTGCTTGTGCTACTCAGATAGTCAGAAAAATTAGACATGACCAAAAATAAAATGATACAACCACCAATCAGTTATTTGGTAATGATACCTAAGATGAATAGCTCAACAGCCACAATGATGATAACTACAAAATAAGTCCTTTGCTAAGTAATAGTAATACTATGCCATTTTAATGTCTGGTTGTTCTACTGATGGAAAAACATAACTGGCACAATTAGATACAGGCTATATTCTTTGCAAACTCAAACTACTAATATCTCCTTTCTTTATAAGGCTTCAATCTGCCTGTCAATAGGAGAAACAAATTTTTTCTTATTATTTGTTACATCAAAGAATAAAAACATTAGTTCTGAAATCTACGAAGGTTGTTAACTTTCATTAATTTGAGAACAAAATCAATATGAGCCTTCAGGCAAATCAATAAAAAAAAAAGAAGATATTTTCAACTTTCCCATAAAAGTGAGATGGAAAAATTAGGAAGAATGATGCTTTCTAACAAACTTAATCGCCATCTTAATTTCTCGTGCATCCATGTCGATTTTGTACTATGAGTCAGGAACACAGGCTTATTTGCTTAAAGTCAACTGTTCACTCAGGGCAATGCCATGAGAAAATGATTTAAATTTGTTAAATTTCTAATTACAGAATAATTGTAAAGAAAAGCGAATGTATTATTTCCAGGTCTATCTAGTCAGACAGGTCCCAGGAGGCCTGCTGTAATGACCAGATAAGGCTGTCTGTAATTAGCATGCCTCTTATGCATACGTTAATCAGTAGGAACCACTGTAGGCTTGGTGCTCAGAGACATTTTGTTCCTTGAACCAACACTCCCTTTCTAATCTTGCTCACAATATTATTTTGTAAAGGCAATGAAAATGAATCCTGAATGCAAAAATAAATTTCAGTTTAAGCACTGTTCACAATCCTTACTTAACAGAGTTTTAATTAAAGAAGTTGATTTGGTTTTACCTTTTTCTAACCATTTCTCTGAAAAGTACTTGTAACTCTTGGCAACCTTTTGCATGTGATAGTTGCTTATGATAACAGAAGATAAAAGAAGTTTGAGACCAAACAGTGATCATTTCTTATTATTTCTACGCTTATATTCTGTAATTCAGAAGAAGAAAATGTATCACAATAATTATGAAGCAAAAGCATACAGTTACACAGTCAGATAATGAATCAAATCTCTCAAAGATAAGCATTTTAAAAGATCTCAGTACAGGGGTTAGCATTTTGGCATAGACAGTAAAGTCAAAACCTGCAACTTTGGCATCCCATATGGGCACTGGTTTGTGTTCTGGCTGCTCCACTTCCGATCCAGCTCCCTGCTAATGAGCCTGGGAAAGCTGGAAAAGATAACCCAATTATCTGGGGTCCTGCCACCCACATAGAAGACCAGGATGAAGCTCCTGGCTCCTGGTTTTGGCCTGGGCCATCTGGGAAGTGAACCAGCAGATCGAAGATGGAGCTCTCTCTCCTTCTTTCTCTCTCCCTCTCTGTGACTTTCAAAATAATTTAAAAAAAACTTTTAGAAGACATCCCAGGACCTTCAAAAATGGCCAATATAAAAATTAGTATTGAGTATTTTTTTAAAAAAATTTAGCTTTTTTATTTGAAAGACTCAGTGATGGAGAAAGAGAGAGAGTGGGGGTGGGGTGGGGGGAAGAGCGCGCACGAGAGAGCATCCGCCAT
Organism: Lepus europaeus; assembly: GCF_033115175.1. Lineage (NCBI taxonomy): Eukaryota > Metazoa > Chordata > Mammalia > Lagomorpha > Leporidae > Lepus > Lepus europaeus. The sequence goes on from NC_084831.1 coordinate 157,111,582, forward strand.
CCACAGGTCCACTCTGCCAATGGCCACAACAGCCCTGGCCAAAGACAGGCACCCAAACTCCACCTGAGCATCCCATGTGTGCAGGGGCTCAAGGCTTGGGGCATCTTCCTATGCTTTCGCAGGCACAGTTTTTTTATATTAACATCGATGATTTTAAAAAATCGTAGCAAACTGAAATGGGAGCTCACTGAAGATTCAAAAGGTTCTGCCTTTTCTGCTGTTAGCTAGGTAAGAGAACTCCAAGAAAGACGACTAATCTGTGGATCTCTGCACTTGATCACAAAATGGAAGAAACGTCTTACCCACCCAAGTCTCTCCCAGTTCAACCCTCCTATGATACTCGTTATGTAAGAGCCACAGAAAGAAGAAAACTACTGTCGGACTTTGAGCTCAGCAGCAGAGGATCTTTAACTTGTTTTTCTACCTTACACTTCACTGCCATAGCAGGACAGCAAGCTTTGACAGTGTATTCACGCTCTTCGGAGTCTAATGTCTGACCTCAAAAATGAAGTCTTTCAAAGCTCTGACTTCAAAAGAGAAATTTAACATGTGACATGAAAACAGGCCAAATAAAATAATACCTAAGATTTTTTTTCCTTAAGAGAGTTTCAAAACATATTATCACATTTAATCTGACCAACAAAAAGTAGAACTGCTAGATTTCCCATTTTACGACAGTCAAGTTCCGAGACAGCACTAGGACCTGTCTTATTTCCTCCAGAGTCCATGTGTGTCTTCCTACTTGACAGTCCCTGCTGGGTGTTACCACCATCCAGATCTGATTTAGCAAAAAATCTTTCACTGTGAGCTGTCCAAGTCCTATTAGATAAGGAAAGCAGAGCAACACCTTGTCCACAGTACCAAAACTCATGAGTTTTTCCTAGGTAAAGATTCAGGATAAATTAAATATCAGTCCTAACAGGAAAGACAAGTAATTCTGTTTGGAGCTAAAATGGAGGCCCCATATTGAATCAATGTAAATAGAGTTCATAATTCACTTGGTTCCCCCATCAGAAATTACATAATTCTTAATTAATTTAGAGCTAATTGTTATTTCCAAATTGTATTGTTGCACTGCAGTGCAACGAGTTAAGTGACCTCTTGGGATGCCAGCATCCCATACACGAGCGCCTTGAACAAAATCTTGCCTGGGTCTGCTTCAGATCCAGCTGCCTTCCTGGGAAGCAGCAGTTCAAGCACTTGGGTCCCTGACACCCACGAAGCAGAGCTGGATGGAGCTCCTGGCTTCTGGCTTTGTCCTGACCACTGCTGGTTGCTGCAGCGTCTGCAGAGTGAATCAGCAGGTGGAAGCTCGCTCGCTCTCTCTCTCTCTCTCTCTTTCTCTGTTGCTCTGCCTTTCAAATAAATTTCTAAAAAGTAAACTTGAAAATAATTATACAATCCTTTCGATTTCTACACAATTTAGGTTGTATGAGAAGCTCTTGCTTGAAGGGCTTTGGTATAGAATATTACTCAAAAAGATCATATGGTCTTGGAATCTTCTAGGAGCAAGCATTTAAATGGCATACACACGCACTGATTATTAAACACACATCTTACGCGCTAGTCACTGATCTACGTAGCCCTGTGCTTCTTCAACCTGTCCAGCATAGAAGCATAATAAAACCTAGCTTACTGATAACCAGCCCAAAGCCATTCACCCTCCTCAGTGTGATACTGCCATATGTAATGATGATGACAAACTTGTTTGTTTTAGAAAGGATTTCAAGTTGAGGATTTTTATGAATACACAACACTGGTAACCACTACACAATGCATCAGGATTGCCTGTGAGCAACCAATCAACGGATGTAATTCCAACATCTTTTAGTAAGTGCTCAAAATAAAAATCATAGAATAGCTCTGGCAGCACCCAAAAGCACGTTTAATACTATATAGGGACTTAGCTTAAAGGCAGGTATTATTTTCCCAAAAATCCATTTAAATATCCCTGCTTTTGACAACAAAAACAAACCACCTTTCAACTTGTTTCCTTAGTGGCAATGTGACTCTTATCAGGATTAGGAACATCTGTGCAAAGAAAAAAGCAACCTTATACAGCTAGAGATAGAGCCTTCAAGCCACTCAGCTTAGTCTATTTTTACCCAAAAAAGTCCGGAAAATACATCCCTGGATGCAGGAGTCCATTTCTGGCCACAGGTCTAACCTCAGTAAATATGGCTGACAACACCTGGGTATGTTCCTGATGAAAACTGGTGGGCATCTGAGAGTTGCCGAGGCAGAGAGAACAGAGGCAGGACACACAGTGGCTACCACAGGCTCCAGAGGCAGGGTGCCCACCACTCTTCAAGCTGGATGAAAACATAAAGACGAAACCTCAACGAGAACTTGATCTTCCTCTGTGATATAAATGCCCAGAGGCTTGCAGGCCAGGGGTGCTGCAGAGGCTCTGCTCCCCAAAGCCCCAGGGGAGCTAGCTCCTTCCTACTGCATGGTCTGCCATTCCTAGGACGCACTTCTGGTCTCCAAGGTCCATGCTCAGCTCCGACTCCGATATGTTTACAGTGGGAGACGGGGGAAACGAGAAGGGGAGCAGAAGAGGTGGAGGCTACAAGCCAACTCTGTCTTCAGAGTGCTTCCAAACTGCGCTCCCTCTCTCCTTCTCTGAAGGAAAACTTCCGTGTCACCCCTCTGCTTAAACTCCAGTGTAAATCCCTACAGGTATGCCATAGCCATGCAGCTCCTCTTCACTTCCTTAATATCTTTCCAGAGTTCTCTCCTGTGATCCAGTGTGGATAACACTAACCATAACAATCACAAATTAGTGGTAATTAATTAACAGCAACTATCATTGTTAGAATTCTTACTGTTGTTGCTGCAAGGTAATACGTCAAGTGTCTTACAGTAGATCTTGCCTTTTCACCTTCATAATCATCTGTGAGATTATCACCATTATTATCCCCAACAGGTCAGGTTACAACTAGAGTTCAGGAAGGTCACGCTCGAAGTCACACACTGAGGACATGGTAGGTTTGTGATTCGCACAGGGGTCTGTTAGATGCCAAAGCTGTGTTAGTAACCATGTGACAGCCGCTCGCCTGCACAAATGTGACATGTGAATTCTCTGTGCATTCACCTTGGTCATCTCGGAATTCTTTTTCTAGTTAAATTCTGCAGAGCTTCATTAAGGGCTCACTTCCTAACTCTGCTACGGAGCCGTCATCACTATAACAAGAGTGACAGCCAACAGTGCTTGTATGGTTATAACAGCACATTGATCTAGGCACGATACGGAGATGTCACTAATCCTCCCAAAGAGCACTATCAACTAGCACACCATTATCTCCATTTTATAACAAGGCAAATGAGCTCTAGAGAGGCTAAGTCACTTGCTCAAGTTTATAGTTAGTAAATGTTGGATTCAGGATTCACATCCAGCTAGCCTGGAATTAGAGTTCACATTTTTCTTAACTTTTATTTAATAAATATAAATTTCCAAAGTACAGCTTTTGGATTACAGTGGCTTTCCCCCTTATAACTTCCTTCCCATTCGCAACCCTCCCATCTCCTGCTCCCTCTCCCCTTCCATTCACATCAAGATTCATTTTCAATTCTCTTTATATACAGAAGATCAATTTAGTATATATTAAGTAAAAATTTCAATAGTTTGCACCCACACAGAAACACAAAGTATAAAATACTGTTTGAGTACTAGTTATAGCATTAATTCACACTGAACAACACATTAAGGACAGAGATCCTACATGGGGAGTGAGTGCACAGTGACTCCTGTTGTTGACTTAACGACTGACACCCTGTTTATGGCATCAGTAATCACCCTAGGCTCTTGTCATGAGTTGCCAAGGCTATGGAAGCCTTTTGAGTTTGCCAACTCCGATCTTATTTAGACAAGGCCATAGTCAAAGTGGAAGTTCTCTCCTCCCTTCAGAGAAAGGTACCTCCTTCTTTGATGGCCCATTCTTTCCACTGGGATCTCACTCACAGAGATCTTTCATTTAGGTCTTTTTTTTTTATTTTTTTGCCAGAGTGTCTTGGCTTTCCATGCCTAAAATATAGAGTTCATATTTTTAACCAGTAAACCATATTGCTATTAATTTATCTTCAATAATTCATCCCCTCTTTAACAAAATACAGTATACTTTATTTAGACATTAGATCACAGTTGGTGTTATATAGCCATTTCAAACATGAAAATATCAGGCACAAGATAAATAAATCAACACAATGTGATATACATATACAGTGGAGTAATTTTGATATATGCTATAACATGCATGGACCTTGCGAACATTATACAAAAAGAAATCAAATAGTAAAGGATAAATATTGAACAATTCCACTTATTTGCAGTATTGAAAATAATAAGGTTCATAGAAAGCAGGAGATAGGTGAGTAGAGGTTTGAGGAAAGGAAGAAGAGAGCATTACCTTTAATGGGCACAGAGATTTTTCTGGATGCTGGTAAAGTTTTAGGTGAGGCTACACAATATTGTGAATGTACTTAATAACACTAAATTGTACAATTATAAATGGTTAACATGATAAATAATGTTATATTTTAGTATAATTAAAAGTGAATGTACTTAACATTAGGTTGTATATTTAAATGGCCAACATGATAAATACCACATTATATATTAGTACAATAAAGAAGTGGGTATTCTATGTTAGAGTCACATAACCCTTCTGGGACCAGGGGAAGATAGGAAATGTTCTATTTCATTGGTTTCTATGCTTTTCAAAGCAATGGTAGACAGCACATGAAAACTACCATTTCTTCTAAATACATAAATTAATCCATAACCACATATTCCCTTTCCAAAATGATTAATAGTATATTCAAGAAAAGGTTTGGCCAGCACCATGGCTCACTAGACTAATCCTCCTCCTGTGGCACTGCCACTCAGGGTTCAAGTCCTTGTTGGCGTGCCAGATTCTGTCCCGGTTGCTCCTCTTCCAGTCCAGCTCTTTGCTGTGGCCTGGGAAGGCAGTGGAGGATGGCCCAAGTGCTTGGGCCCTGCACCCGCATGGGAGACCAGGAGGAAGCACCTGGCTCCTGGCTTCGGATCGGCGCAGCACACTGGCCGTAGCAGCCATTTGGGGGCTGAACCAATGGAAGGAAGACCTTTCTCTCTCTCTTTCTCTCATTGTCTAACTCTGCCTGTCAATCAATCAGTCAATCAATCAATCAAGAAAGAAAGAAAAGGTTTAATGCACACATAAAAGATTTTCAAGGGGCCAGCACTGTGGCACAGTAGGTTAAAGCCCAGGCCTGAAGCACAGGCATCCCATATGGGCGCCGGTTCAAGACCCGGCTGCTCCACTTCCAATCCAGCTCTCTGCTATGGCCTGGGAAAGCAGTGGAAACGGCCCAAGTCCTTGGGCCCCTGCACCCACGTGGGAGACCTGGAAGAAGCTCCTGGCTCCTGGCTTCGGATCGGCGCAGCTCCAGCTGTTGTGGCCATCTGGGAAGTGAACCAGCAGATGGAAGACCTCTCTCTCTCTCTCTCTCTCTCTCTCTCTCTCTCTGTCTCTACATCTCTCTGTAACTCTTTCAAATAAATAAATCTTTAAAAAGATTTTCAAAAAAATTTTAATTAAACTCAACAAAGTCTCACAAAGACACAAATACAAAGGTAATCATTAGAATTACTAAGAGATATTCAAGGATAAGTCTATAATTGCATTTTATTTACTTTAAATATTTTTGATTGATTTATTTGAGAAGAAGAGCTGCACAGAGAGAGAGAAGGACAGAAGGGGAAGAGAGAGAGAGAGAGAGAAGCCAAGGGTGCTTGTGCCTATATGGTGGCCAAGGCTGGGCTGGAGCCAGGACTGGAGCCCGGACCAGAGCCGGGAGCCAGCAAAGCAATCCAGGCCTCCTACATGAGTGGCAGGAACCAAATACTTGACCACTGCCATTGCCTACCAGTGCCTGCACTGGTGGGGAGCTGGAGCTAGGAGCTGCAGCTGGGTATGCAGCCCAGGCACTCTGAGGGGGGGTGGACGACATCTTATCCACTAGGCTGAATGCCCACTCCCTCTTCATTAAAAAAAATGAAGAATATAAGTCACAGAGAGAATTAGTGATGCTGTTTGAACTTCTCCGTAAATGTGACTAGCATCTGGTTAGCATGCTGGGTTACAGTCTTGAAAAATATCACAAAACATCAAACCTGGTACATTACGAAGAGTCCGAAGCAGAGCAAGGGAACACTGATGACCAACACCGACTCTCGGCCACTACCCTGCCTTCCTGCAGGATCTAGCAGGTGCTCCAAGTTAAAGGGGAGGATTTAAAGAACATAATTCAGGGGCCGATTTTTGGCTTCTCTTCCAATCCCAGCTTCCCTTTAATGCACACCCTAGGAGACAGCATGTGATGGCTCAAGTACTTGGGTCCCTGCCACCCATGTACGAGACCAAGACTGGGTCCCTGACTTCTGGCTTTGGGCTTGCCCAGAGCCACTTGTTGCAGGAATTTGGGGAGTGAATTAGTAGATGAAATATCTCTCTCAATCTCTGTCTCTCTGCCTTTCAAATAAATAGAAATTAACAAACAAAAATTTAAGAACCTAGCTCAGAAGAGGTAATCAACTAACACCACTGGAGTGACTAGGATTGAGAAATAAACGAAGAGGGTATCTGTAGTTTAAGGAAGTGATTCTAACCCTTGCCTACTGAAAAAGCTCCAAAGCCTCATCATCAGCTAGATCATTCTCTGTCCATCCCTCTGCTGTTAAAAAGCAGCATTAAATGGGACGTCTCTGCTTGTTCTGTGCTTGGCCTCGTCTGGAGATGCAAACTGCTGAAATCCACTTGTCTGACACAAGGATGGCTACACCAGATCTTTCCTGCCTTCTGTAAGTGGGGAATGTCTTTTTCCATCCTTTCACTCTCAGCCTGCGTATATCTTTGTTGGTGAGTTGTGTTTCTTGTAGACAGCAAACAGACAGGTCTTATTTTTTAATTCATTCAGTCAGTCTGTATCTTTTAGCTTCAGAGATGAGGCCATTTACATTCAAGGTGATTATTGATACGTAATAACTCATCTCTGACATTTTTCCATAAATAGTCCTATTGTTCACTTAGGATTTCTTCTGTATTTTTACAGGGGGATGTTCTGCCTTCACATTCTTTTATAATGAAGGCTACCTTTCTGTGTTTCTTTAAACATCTTTTAAAAGGCTGAACAAGGGGCTGGCTCTGTGGCACGTTGGGTTAATCCTCCACCTTCAGCGCCAGCATCCCATATGGGGCCATTTCTAGTCTCAGCTGCCCCTCTTCCAATCCAGCTCTCTGCTATGGTCTGGGAAAGCAGTAGAAGATGGCCCAAGTCCTTGGGCCCCTGTACCCATGTGGGAGACCCGGAAGAAGCTCCTGGCTCCTGGCTTCGGATCGGCGCAGCTCCAGCTGTTGCGGCCATCTGGGGAGTGAACCAGCGGAAGGACGATCTTTCTCTCTCTCTCTCCCTCTCACTGTCTGTAACTCTACCTCTCAAATAAATAATTTTTTTTTTAAAACAAAGGCTGGACAAGTGATGAAAAATTCTTTCAACTTCTTGTAGGATTTCTGGTGTGGTCTTTGCTCCCCTGAGAGTGCACTTCCTACACTTTTTTTTTAACTGATTATTCCTAGCCTAGCATAGTATGTCATTTCCCTAATCCACCATCCTGGAACATTCCCAAACTGCTAACATGAAGGAATTACCAACAGTACGACACCAAAGAATAAAGATGTAATAAAAAGTAAAACATTAAGCAAATTGTATATTTAATAACTGGATATATCAATGAGTTATCTTTATATTTTGGATAAATAATTCTGAAGGGATTTAAGATCCTAAGTAGGAATGAGGGATTCTTTATGAAGTGTTATGTTTCATTAACACTTACCCAATTGAAAAGCAAATTATGATTTTACATTTATTATACAACCAAAGAAAACTAGATCTTTATATATATATATATATATATATATATATATATATATATGGAATAGGATCCACTCAAAAGCAAACGGATTTAGGAGAGCGTCAAGATGGCGGAATAGGCAGGGAGCACACTATTAGTCCGGGGAAGAGACAGGTTAATATAAATGGAGATACTGTGGGACAAGGAACAGTAGGGGATGAAACAGCAGAGGAAACTCTTCCGGAACTAGTGATTCACAGTGGACCTGCCTGGAAAGCGCGGGAGCTCAAGTTCGGGACACCAGTGGCAGACTCAACACACCAGCGCTGGAACGTGAGGTGAGCTGAACCTCAATAGCCCGAAACACCAGTGGGCAAGCGGAAAGAGGAGACTAGAGGGAATGAGGCTTGAAACTCCATGGGGGAAAGTTCACCAGGCTAACTAGAAGAGAGAGAGGAAAAAAAAAAAAGTGACCGATACGGACACGAGTTTCTCTCTCTCCGCTCACCCCTCAAAGGCGAGCAAGACAAAGAGCAGGCGCCATTTTGGACATACGTCATAAGCAAGGCGACCTCAGGTCTGCACCGGCCCTGAGCCTAGCAGAAAAACCTGACTCTGGGGGGGAGGGGTGAAATAACAGGAGATTAGCATCTAACTTGGCAACCCAATGGGAGACTGCAGGAGAATTGGAGCCCACACTGAGGGCAGCAGAGATTCCCTGTGTGGTCCTTGGGAAAGAGCTTCCAATCTCTAGCTCCTGTGGGTATATCATTTGCCTGCTAACTACCTCCAATTACGTTCAGCTGTGCGGAATTACTTCCCTTTTTGAATCAAAAAAAAGAAAGAAAGAAAGAGAGATTTACCACACCTAACCTGGGAGTGTCATCTTTGACACACCCTCAACCCTGAGGAACCAAACACAGCTCTCAGTCCACACTCATCTCAAGCCTCTAAGGCTCCACTGAAAGCAGACAGTCCACTTAATATAGAGCCATAGTGTAACAAGAAAAAACACCACAGTGAAGAAACCAAATATCTCCAACATGCCAAACAACAAACGCAAAAACCGAGGTAACAAGAACAAGGAAGACACTATGACGCCCCCAAATGAAAAAGACACCCCAATTCAAGATTATGAAGATGATGAGATCGAAGAAATGCAAGAAGCGGATCTCAAAAAATTGATAAGAACATTAAGAAGTTCTCAAAAACAAATTCTTGAACTACAGAAATCCCTAATGGACAAGATAGAAAATCTCTCTCATGAAAATGAAATATTAAGGAGGAATCAAAATGAAATGAAACAACTAGTAGAACAAGAAACTGTGATAGTGACGAGAAATCATAATGAAATGAAGAATTCAATAGATCAAATGACAAACACATTAGAGAGCCTTAAAAACAGAATGGGCGAAGCAGAAGAGAGAATATCAGACTTAGAAGACAGAGAACAGGAAAGGAAACAGGCAAACCTAAGAAAAGAAGAAGAAATTAGAAATCTAAAAAATATTGTCGGGAATCTACAGGATACTATTAAAAAACCCAACATCCGGGTTCTAGGAGTTCCTGAAGGCATGGAGAGGGAGAAAGGATTAGAAGGCATTTTCAGTGAGATACTAGCAGAAAATTTCCCAGGTTTGGAGAAGGACAGAGGCATCTTAGTACAGGAAGCTTATAGAACCCCTAATAAACACGACCAAAAGAGATCCTCACCACGACATGTTGTAATCAAACTCACCACAGTGAAACATAAAGAAAAGATCCTAAAATGTGCAAGAGAGAAACGTCAGATTACTCTTAGAGGATCTCCAATTAGACTCACAGCAGACTTCTCATCAGAAACCCTACAAGCTAGAAGGGAATGGCGAGACATAGCCCAGGTACTAAGAGAGAAAAACTGCCAGCCCAGAATATTATATCCGGCAAAGCTCTCATTTGTGAATGAAGGTGAAATTAAGACTTTTCATAGCAAACAGAAACTGAAAGAATTTGTTGCCACTCATCCTGCCCTGCAAAAGATGCTTAAAGATGTGTTACACACAGAAACACAGAAACATGGTCACCAATATGAAAGAAGGTAAAGGAAGGAAACCTCACAGCAAAAGATCACAGGAAGCTCAATTTCTCTTTGACATAGAATTAAACTCTGATGCTCTGTTAAAGCAATGTGTTAAAGTAATCTATTATGTTCTCTTGATGTCTGTTAAATTCTAATTGTTCAAAAACAGCTGAATTTTTATTAAGAGCTAAGGGTTATTTAAATATGTGCTTTTTTCAAAGATTTGAATAATCACCTGTAACAATGATCAAATTTGGTCTATATTATGTCATGATTTTAAGGAATCTTATTCCAACCAGATATTTTGGATTTTGAGCCTTCTTGGCATTCTTGACAAGCATTCAAAAAATCAAAGTTTCAAACAATCTGGTCTCTAAAATTTCCAGTAAATCCTGGACTTTGGTTTTTCCAGTTTGGGCCCAACTGAAAAAATCGAAAGACCTATGTCTCTCATCTTATAGAGACACCAACTAATCAGTCTATTTGGATTATATTAGAAGTACTGTCAAGATGTGATGTGGTACCAAACTTTAAGTTTCTATAATGGAAAATGCTACTAATACAAATGTTTGAGAATTAAAAAGTCTAATGATCTCGTGTTACTAGACATGATAGTTATCTTAATGAGAAAGTCCCAGAGGCCTAAAGGGTTAAATAATTGTAAAATCCTACAGGTACTTTCAAAAATACTGTGAAGTAAGCAAGTGCCCCTTGTTGGTTGATGGGTTTATAATTTTAAACATGGCGACTTAAAGTCTTTTGTCATCCACAGTTATATATGATGTGCTGCTCATAAAACTAAAGCATTGTTGGTTCTGTGTTTAGCTGTCCTCCTATAGGTTCCTATGGACTTTTTCCAGCCACTTCTATTGTAGTCAGTACTTTGGGATGGCTCTGTAAACAGATGAAGCCAATAATGTATTGACAGTACCAACTGAGAGAAAGTATGGTTAACTGAGGTTACTAAAAACAAAAAGCAATTCAAATCAATTGGCAATCTACAAAAAGAGTTAAAGATTTTAAAAGCTATTATTAAAATTGCCATATTGGTCTACTATGCTATGTTATATGTGTGTACATATTGTATGTCCACATGGGGAAATTTTACTAAGAGTTTTATTTTAAATGGCTTATAGATAAGATTATCCATAAATTTAAGCTGCTAAAATCAATCAAAGATACATTTTAATTTGTGGGACCTGAATCTGTGTATCATATGTTTTAAATGTGTTGGTAGAAAGAAACTAAAAACATTTTAGATGGTCGTGCTTAAGTTCACTGGTTAAACAAAGTACACCATGTTAGATATTTAAGAGGTGTTTTCAAATACATGATTCTTAAAATTTATAGAAGGCATTGGACTTTCTGGTAAATGTTTTCTTAAGTTGTTATCTAATGGTTGAAACTGTTTGCTAAGTATTCATGTGATATTGCTATTGTCAGCAAGCGATCTAGGACTTGCTCCCTCATTTCTCTATTCTAAGCCCAACTTGTTCTTTCATTTCTCTATTCTCTTCAAGGTAGGAAACTAATTCTATTATGAAGGAATCTGTAGGACACACAATTTAATCTTTAGACCTTATAAAAGAGATGGCTAACATTTTTCTGTAATAGCATAGCCAAAATAAGAACTTAAATAATAATCTCATAGCTAGATTCACTTCGCCATCAGCGAAGTATACAGTAAGTAGAAAAAACCTCCCTTTCAGACCAAAGGGAAAGAAAGTTTTAAAGTGAGAATATAATTTTCCTCATGGGCATTGTCTACCTTAGAAAAACTACTACAGAACATGCCTGTGACTACAGACTTGTAGTTCAGGCCACCGAAGATTAGAGATGGGACATGGGCACTCCCTTGACTTGCATCCTCTGGTCTGCTTTAACACAAACCAGGAGGAAAAGAAAGCTCGGCATCAGAAGCAATGGGTGGCAGGCCTATTAATGGCTGATCTGTACAGTGATCTGCCCGCAAGGAGACCCAACAGGCCAGTCCACTGCAGTGGCTTTCAATGTGGTAAGCCTGGGCTTCAGCAGAAGTCAGCTTGTGAAGAGCCCTGGCAGCTCTGCCAAGAGTTGGATCACTGGAAATGGACCTGCCCTGGAGTCGAAGGATGCCCAGGTCAGAGCCACAGATCTTATTGGCTCTAAGCTGAAAAGCCCTTCACTCAGCCCAACTTCCAAAGTGACCACTGCAGCTGAGGGTATGGTCAAGTAGGGTCAGCAACATTGCAGGCAGAACTGTCAATTTCTTGTTAGAGATGCCACCTGCCTTTACCTGGCCAGCTCTCCTCCTAGGCCAGCCAAGTATGAAAGTCAACAGAGTGCCTTCCCCTAGGAGGTTCACACCTCCCTTAGGATGTACCCCACGTGAAGAGATAGATAGGTCTGGGCCTCTTAACTTACAAGGCCTAAAGCCCAACAGATTATTATCAAGCCCCTTCTGTCAGGTTCTATTTGCCTCTCAATCAGAAAACTTAATTGTAGCTTAGACAGCACCTTTCTTAGCTCCTCTAATAATGACTCTGTCCTTTGTTCTCGACCCTGTCTAGCGTACTTGGGCCTCATTCCTTTGTAATCATAACCTCTACTCTACCACCAATGGCTCTACTCCCAACCTGTGTGTACCGATGGTCCTCTTCCCCACTTAATGCTGTATAATTGTTTAAACCTGGTAAATGCCACTCTTAGGATCATTGGTTACTATCCTCACTCTGTCTTTTATGACCTTGTCTAAATATGATCAGAGTCGGCAAACTTGGAAGGCTTCCATAGCCTTGGCAACTCATGAAGACAGCCTAGGATGGTTACTGGCGCCATAAACTAGAGTGTCAATTTGTTGGGTCAACAACAGGAGCCACTGTGCACTTGCTCCTCATGTGGGATCTCTGTCCTTAATGTGCTGTACATTGTGATTTAATGCTATAACTAGTACTCAAACAGTATGTTTCACTTTGTGTTTCTATGTGGGTGCAAACTGTTGAAATCTTTATACTAAATTGATCTTCTGTATATAAAGAGAATTGAAAATGAATCTTGATGCAAATGGAAGGGGAGAGGGAGCGGGAGAGGGGAGGGTTGCGGGTGGGAGGGAAGTTATGGGAGGGGGAAGCCACTGTAATCCATAAGCTGTACACTGGAAATTTATATTCATTAAATAAAAGTTAAAAAAAAAGTAAAAAAAAAAAAAAAAGCAAACGGATTTAATCATGTTCCTGAAGGATCTACTTCCCGCGTTTTGTTTTGGCCCCCAAATGTAGCCCCTTTTTGCCTCATTAAACCAACTGCAAATGCCCCCAAAACAAAGCAACTGGGACGTAGGGAAAGAACTTTGAGTAGAATATATTCAGTCTGAGACCACAGCTAAAGCTACATTGCAGCACAGTTTTGTTTGGTATTAGAAATTTAACTTCAGATGTGCCAGGAAAATTGCAAACTGTGTCAAGTCCAGACAACGAATCCCTTATAAATATTATGACAATCAGTTTGATATAAATATACACAAAGGAATTCAGGAGAGAACGGAAGAGAAAGGGGAAAGCAAGAGAAGCTAAAGAAGTCATACGGGAAGGAGACAAATAAAGTCAAAAAATAGAAGAGAGGGTCATTAACTGGAAACCAAGAAAGCAGAGAGTCCGTAATGAGGCTGTGGTAATTAAAATCTAAGGAAGTAGAAGACGCAGTATGTCAACACACAGCTGGACACAGTCATTAAGAAGGCGGATGGGGGAAAAGCCTTGTGTCATTGTGTGTGTCCCCAAGAGTGGAAGATACCTGCTGGATTAGGGAAAAAGCTCATCCTGCTGCCTGCACTGGCCTCAGAGTTCAGGTGACTCAGCAAGCGCCCAACCTGCTTCTAGTAACCACCGCTACTCATGGATTAAACCAGTAATTCCCAACAAAATGTAACCTCTCTTTTCAAAACACACAGCCTACATACTGTACGGTACACGGCTCTGTGCTTTCAAACAGAAATCATTAAAGTTATGGCAAGCACTTGGTATTCTGGGCAGAGATTACAGCAGTGCTCCAGAGCATACAGAATAGGGTGTTCAAATCATTTTTTGAGGAAAACTGTTTTGTGGAAACTATAAGGTAGTTAATCCCTGGCATATGTCCAAGGTAGCCCATTTTATTGCTTTTTAAACACTCCGTAGAATCTAGAGAGCTCTAAACTTACTAAATACGATGCTTTTCTTCCGTAATTTCACATATTTTTAACCCTTCTGCAGTGGACATTTACAACACGGCAAAAACATTTCCAAGGCACGTGAGCTGCCGCAATCTAGCCAGCACCCTTCACCACATGCGTGTGCCCTGTTCAGGGCTGTCAGGCATTTCAATGAAGCCAAGAGTGAAAGGCGGCAGAAGAGAGGAGCTGTTACAAATACTACATTCAGACACAGCTGGGTTTAACTCCAGACAGCTAGTTTGCCAGACGTGGGCTCCAGGTGAGCTACTCGTTTTCTCAACCCTTCCTTGTCCTCAGCTGCAAAACAATTATGACAATGGTAGAGTCCCAGGGGTTGCCATGAGGATGAGACAAATCAAGACACGCAAAGCACCCAGTAAAGAGGCCGAAGTATTCTAAATGGTCAATAAAACATGAACTGTATACAGAAGAAAGTTCAAGAATCACTTGTTAGCTAATCATTTGTAATGTATATGGCTTCCCCAACCAGCCAGGATATCCCAGAGGTGTAGGAAGGAAGCGGGAATATAAATTTCATTGTGGCATGCACTTGCCTGTTTTCAGTTTTTTAAAAGGAAAAGTAAGAACACTGTAACTGTTAAATATTATTAAAAAATTAAAGGATCATCTGTAATCATCTTTGTGCTTTTGAGCAAAATGATACTCCATAAATAGAAAATTATATTAATTCTATTAAAATTCGTATTCCTAGGGCGTGAGGAGATGCTTGTGCCTGGACTGGCTAATATCTGGTGATAGCCCTCATTACCCTAAGCACAGCTTCCCACAAGTGGGATTAACTCTCTGGGTGAAGGGACTGAAGAGGATACACAGTTTAAAACCCCACACTGCTTTTTTAGAGGTAATTTATTTTCAACGAATGGCAAGACCTGGGGTGACAACATTTTTTGTGACTGAAAACTAATCTCCAGCTAGCATTAAATGAGCAGGCTGGCGGAATGCCAATGGAACAACATTCCCTCATCACCCATTTCTGTACAGTTTTGCAGACTAGAACAGAAAAGCTATGTGCTGTGCCTATGAGGTTGCTGGCATCGGAGAAAGAAACCAATAAAGTAAAGTTATTGGCTTGTATTGTACTGCGCAAACAACTATCACATATTCACATCTTTGTAGTATACTGCTACATAATGAATTACAGAGGCAAATGCCAATTGAGTTGACTTCTTGAACTCTTCAGTTACCACAGTAATAACCGCAGTGCTGGCTAAACGTCAAACACTGCTCCACATGCTTTGCAGACGCTGATTTACTTGGTTCTCAATGATATTATCTGCACTAGGCAGATGAGGAAACCTAGACACAAAGACGCTATGTGACTTGCCACAGATCACAGAAGCAGCTCTGAGACAAAGCAGGCTGGCTCCAAAGTTCTGCTCTTTTCATTAATGTGCACGTCCATATGGCAGCCAGCACAGGCATATGCAATAACTGCTTGAGAAATTTAATTTCATAGCTAATTTGCATAGTTGTACAAACTGATTTTTTTCACAAAAACATTCTTTTTAAGGTTTAGCACTCTCTATAGCTCGTAATTGAGTGCAAGGCAGAGGATATTCTCTCAAACATTCTAAGAACATTCTAACATACCGGAAACTTTCTTGGTAAGATGCCAGGTGGTAAGCATTGCAGGTTTGTGACTACACAGTCTCTGCAATGGCCGTGTGCCACTCAGGCATGGGTTCCTGCCCCAGCTGCTCCACTTCTGATCCAACCCCCACCAACGGCCTGTGAAAAGTGCCGAAGATGCCCTAGGTGTCTGGGACCCTGCTGTGTTGGAGGCACAGGGGAAGCTCCTGGCTTCAGCCTGGCGCAGCCTGGCTTTTGCGGCCATCTGGGGAGTGAGCCAGCAGATGGAAAATTGATCAATCTCTCTCTCTCTCTCCCTCTCTCTCTCTCTCTCTGTGTGTGTGTGTGTGTGTGTTTGTCTCCTGCTCTCTCTGTAACTCTTTCAGTAAATAAATAAATCTTTAAAAAGAAAAAAAGAAATAGCAGGAACTGTAAACAGCACAGGGAGTACAAAAGCAGGCAGAGAGGACAGAGCCCGCGGCAGCTCCTACCCTGGCTCTCAGGCCAGCGGGCCTCCGACTCGCTATGACAAGGCAAGCAGAAGGCTCCCATTACCCCAGCACCTAGACCAGCGCCCAGCTACAGGAAAATCCCCTAGTCCTTGCCGGGTATACATCCACTCTAGAAAGCTGATGGGGATCAAGTGGCTTCTTTGCTCCAAAAAAAGAACCCATAATGCCTCTGACTACCCCAAAGCCCCAGTCACAAGCTAAACTGTAGTACAGCTACTGCTAAACTCCATTCTGCCTTAGGGGACAGGAAGCAGCTCCATCGCGACCAGAAGCTGCCACAGCCAGAGCCAGGACACTTCACAAGGCAGAAAGCAGGCCCCTCTCTGTCCCACAGCTAAAGGACTGCTGGGCACAAACCCAGAGCCGCGCTCACTTGCTCTAGGTGGTCCAGGGAAGTGCTCCTCTTATTTCCTGGGCCTGTGCACCACCAGCAGCCAATCCACAAGCTGAGAGGACCAAGTCTAAGAAGTCACTTCTACATCAAATTAGCACAGGGTGCTGGGTAAGCAGGGCACAAACCCCAGTGTCACCCACGCATGCCAGGTGGGAACAGGGGGCAATCCTTCTGTGTCCTGAGGCTCTGGGACTGTGGCGATTGATGCTGAACTCCCTGGAGTAACTCACTCCCCATGAGACCAGGAGGCCCTATTTGCATTCCTTTGGTTCAGGCTGGTGGCTGCCACCCACAATTCTCAACAAAACCAGCAACTGATCTGTGAGACCTGGGTAAGGACCACACTGCATCCTACTCTGAAACTGTGACTCTGGCGGGACATCTGCACTCCCCTGTCGGGCATGCAGAAGGTCCTAGTCCAGTCCCTTGCTCCAGGCCTGCTACTAGTGCACAGTCCCCAGTAAAACGTGTGATCACGATGCGGACCCGGGGAAGGTACCTGCCGAGTCCTGCAGCTCTGGGACTGGGGCTGTGGGAGCCGTATTTCACAGCTGCCCGAGTTCATCCCGAGGAACCTGGGCAAGCAGTACACTGAATTCTGCAGCTCTGGGTCTCTCACTCTTTGTTCAGTAAGTCCCAGGGACACCTGTGCTTGCCTGTGGGGCTAGGGAAGGCTCTTTGCATCATGAGGATCCAGGCTCGCACAACCTCCTGCATAACCTGTAGGATGCTGGCAAGGTGCTTCTGAGTCCTGCGACTCTGAGACTACACCTGTGGGAGCTACACTCCACAGTTCCCTGTGGCACCTGGGAAGGCCCTGTCTGTATTCAAGTGCTCCACGCCCTTGGCTGCCAGTGAAAATCCCCAGCATGACTGGAGCATGAAACCTGAGACCTGGGGAAGGTTTCCACAGCATCCTGCAGCTGCAGAGCTGGGACTGCACGTCCTGTAAAAAACCCATTTCACAGGTAAAGACACAAAGACCGAAAGAAAAGGGTTGGAAAAAGATATGCCATGCAAATGGAAAACCAAAATGAGATGGACTCGCCAGACTCGTATCAGATAAAACAGATGTTAATTCAGAATGTGTAGGAAAAAAGACTAAGGAGGACATTATATATTATTGATAACTGGATCAATTCAGAAGCAAAGTATAACAATCACAAATATATATGTACCCAAAATAAGACCACCCACATAGCACATATTATTAGAACTAAAGGGAGAGATATACTCTGACACAAGAGAGTCAAACCATACTACCGAACAAATGAACTTAGCAGCCATGACAGAACGTTTCAATCAAGAGCTACAAATGCAAAATCCTCTCACAACCACATGGAAAATTTTCTAGGCTACACCACATATTTGGCCTCAAATTGAGTTTCAATAAATTTTTAAAAATTGGAATGGTATCATGTGTCTTTTCAGAAAGGAGTAAAACTAGACATCAACAACAAGAACAACAGAAACTTCACAAAATAAATGGAAACTGAACAGGATGCTCCTGAACGAGCAGTGGATCACTGAGAAATTTGAAAAGAAATTTAAAACGGTCTTGAAACAAATTAAAATGGAAACACAACACTCAAATCTCTGGGATACAGCAAAAGCAGTATTACGAAGGAGGCTTATAGCAGTAAGTGCATGACGGAAACCAGATCTCCAGCAACTTAATAATGCATCTCAAAGACTTGTAACAGCAACAACAAACTAAACCAAACATTAGCCAAGAAATAATAAGGATCAAAGTAGAAACAAATGAAATTGAAACAAAAAATACAAAAGATGGGCTAAATAAAAAAATTGGCTTTTGGGGGGCCAGCACCGTGGCACAGCGGGTTAAAGCTCTGGCCTGAGCGCGGGCATCCTATAGGGGCATTGTTTCTAGTACTAGCTGCTCCTCTTCTGATCCATCTCTCTTACATGGCCTGGGAAAACAGTAGAAGATGGCCCAAGTCCTTGGGCTCCTGCACCTACGTGGGAGAGCTGGAAGAAGCTCCTGGCTCCGGCCTTCGGATCGGCGCAGCTCTGGCCATTGCAGCTGTCTGGGGAGTGAACCAGTGGACGGAAGACCTCTCTCTCTCTCTCTCTCTCTCTATTTCTACCTCTCTCTGTAACTCTGTATTTCCAATAAATAAAATAAATCTTTTAAAAAGTAGGCTTTTTGAAAATATAAACAAAATAGATAAACTTTTAGCTAGACTAACAAAGAAAAAAACAAAAATTCAAGTAAATAAAATTATAGATGAAAAAGGAGACATTACAACTGATACCACAGAAATACAAAACTATGAACAACTAACCATATGGTAATAAATCAAAAAATATTGAAGAAATGGATAAATTCCTGGATACAAACAACCTACCAATTACATCAAAATGATACAGTAAATCTAAATGGACCCATAAATAGCAATAAGCAATAAGATGGAAGCAATAATTAAAAGACTCATATCAGAGAAAAGCCCAGGACCTGATGGTTTTATAATGGAATTCAATAAAACATTTAAACAGGAACTAACTCCAGTGCTCCAGTGCTTCTCAAACTATTTCAAAATGTAAAAAAATGAATAAATAAATAAATGGAGTCCAGCACTACTCTGATACCAAACCAAAGACACAACACAAAAAGAAAACTATAACCATTATCCTTAATGAACACACACGAAAAATGCTCAAGCAAACATTAGCAACTCAAACCCAATACTATACTAAGAAGGTCATACATCACAATCAAGTGGGCTCTATCCCAGAGACACAAGAGCGCCCAGTATTCACCAGTCAGTGAATATCATCAATCACACTAACAGAATACAGAGCAGGAGGCCTGGTGTTGTGGCAGAGCAGGTAAAGCTGCTACCTGCAGTGTGGCTTCAGATCATTTTTACCAATGAACTCTGCACTCAAACGCACTGGTCTATTCACGTACTCTTCTGTAACTTTCCTCTTCTCGACAGCAATGTAGTCCCTAAGTCCTTCCCTTATCCAAATCATCTTCACCCTTACAGATTTTTATCATCTGTGATACTATTTACATCTACTGTAAGGCCAAAGTAATCTTTTTTCCCTGCTTAAGAACAAATTGAGATTCAATAATGATAATTTCTGTCATGGATTATAAGCTGTTTTTCATTTTGTTTTGTATACCTATAAATTTTCAATCAGATTAAACATCAAAGGAAAAGGACATATCTAATATTCTTCCTGGCACAAAACAGTTGTTCAACAAATGTTTGCTGGAGGAATCCCTAAATATACTGACCATACATTTCATAGAATGAAAGCAGGTGTTTAATTTGGTATACACGTGTTAACGAAATCCTAGTAGGAACCTCTGTTACAAAGCTAATGTAGGGTATTCGTCTATTTTATAAACACATTAAGGAATGATTTAAAGCTTAAAGAATGTTGAGTTAAGCAGTAATGGATAACAGATGAAATTGAGTATGAAAGATAATTTATACCTCAGTGTATATGTTCTCCCTTTTAAGGGAATCTAAACATAAAATCCAATTATTTAATGTGTATTTTATTATTTTTCAACACTTACACAGAAGATATAATTGTGACATAACGCTCGCTCTTTTCTTCCTTTACTTGAACACGAACAACGGAAGTCTCCTATCAGGACACACTGCAATGCCATACGCCAGGCACCCTCTTGCTCATTCTAGCTGCTGGAGACCTCATTAAGGAGCAATAAACAGCTCTCTGTGCATGCTGGCCTTGGAAACCCCAAGTGTGAATTACAGCACAGCAATGCAAGCGGGGCTATGCAACTATCACTACTTATTATTACCCCAAGAGTCAGAAAGCAGCAAAAAGGCAAACACGACTTCCATCACCAACTAAATTTAAAGAAGACTTTCATTTTCTTCCTTTAAAACAAACCTGATCTGTGCTAAGATCCCCACTCACACATACCACTGCACGGATTTTAGTTTATCATCCCTTTGATTTAGAGGGAAGGTGTCGATTTTAAACTCTGAGGAACGCACATTGGCTGAAAGTGAAAGGAATCATTTCAAACAAACAACGGTGTCCTTTTAAAGAAAGGAACACGACATGAAGTTATCCTGTGTAAAGGAAAAAAAATAGACATTTCAATTATGCCGTATTTTACTTTGAAACAAAAAGTACTGAATTTTGCAAGCCTAATACCAAATTTCAAGTCAGGCGATTGTGAATGCCAGGGGTGTAGATACAGATGTGGTAGGTTACTTTCAACTCATTCTGATTTCAGCTTTACAGCCACCAAATTATAAAGAGGAAAATTTAGCCTATAAACACATTTCAATAAACATTTTTAGATAGCTCTTTTCAAAGGGAGGTGAACTTCAGATTAAGTAGGTTCTGTACTTTAAAAAAAAAAAACAGAAAATTGGAGTCTTTTTACTTGGCAAACTGTTTAGTGGAGCATTAAGCATTTGACTATAATGTAAATTAAAAATTTTATCTCAAAAATTAAAAGGAAGGAAGGAGAGGGAAGGAGCAAAGAAAGGAGGGAGAGGTAATATCACGTACCTAGAATTCTATCTACCAACTACCTGAATCTAATCTCTGTCTTAAGACACAGTATCAGATGGTACCAATAAATTAAATAAATACAAGGTACATGACCTTCCTCAAAAGAAGGCAACTGTGAGAACGTACAATTTTTAAAATTATACCAAGGACTGGCCCAACTTGTGAAAGTAATTATCTTATATTTGAAAAATACATGTGATGACACAAATGAAGATTAAAATGAAACTATAAAAATTCCCTGAATTTGACTTAAATCAACTCATTTTTGAAGTAACTAAAAGAGCACTGAAATGACAAAGCTATTAAAGTGACAGGATCTTTTTCTTTCTTCTTCTTTTTTTCAAAGAGGCAGAAAGAGAGACAGAAAGAGGAAGCTCTCTTTTGCTGATCTACTTTCCGAATGCCCATGACAGCTGGGCGAGATCAAGGCTGAAGTGGGTGCCAAGAATCTAATCCAGGCCTCCCATGGTATTAGACCACACACTCCTGTGTGGGATGAGGGCATATTAACTGCTAGGCCAAATCTCATCTCCAAGTGGCAGCTTCATTTATTAATTTCAAAGAGATGAGTATTGACTGCAATTCTTTCCATAACCATGATTCTTGCTGAAGACTTCCGCATGAGAAATAACAATCTACAGTTTTCTTTTCCCATCCTAAGTTTCAAGGTAGTAACATGAACTTACAGTCAGGAAGTACGTCCTCTTGTTTTCTGGAAAAGAATGCATACAACTGGGACTGAATTCTCTTCAAACTTTGCTTAAAAATCTCCAGAGAAAATTAATTAATTTTTATAAAAATATTATGTAGGATCTCTGTCTTTAATGTGCTGTACACTGTTATTTAATGCTATAACTAGTACTCCAACAGTTTTTTTTTCACTTTGTGTTGCTATATGGGGGCAAACATATACTAAACTGATCTTCTGTATATAAAGAGAATTGAAAATGAATCTTGATGTGAATGGAAGGGGAGAGGGAGCGGGAAAGGGGAGGGTTGCGGGTGGGAGGGAAGTTATGGGAGGGGGGAAGCCATTGTAATCCATAAGCTGTACACTGGAAATTTATATTCATTAAATAAAAGTTTAATAAATGAAAAAAAAATCTCCAGAGAAATATCTTTTTTTAAAATTTATTTGACAGGTAGAGTTATAGACAGTGAGAGAGAGAGAGAGAAAGAGAGAGAGAGAGAAAGAGAGAGAGAGAAAGGTCTTCCTTCCATTGGTTCACCCCACAAATGGCCGCCACGGTTCGAACTATGCCGATCTGAAGCCAGGAGCCAGGTGCTTCTTCCTGGTCTCCCATGCGGGTGCAGGCACCCAAGCACTTGGGCATCCTCCACTGCCCTCCAGGGCCACAGCAGAGGGCTGGAGCGGAAGAGCAGCAATCAGGATAGAACCTGGCACCCATATAGGATGCCAGCGCCGCAGGCAGAGGATTAACCAAGTGAGACACGGCACTGGCCAGAGAAACATCTCGACATGGAGATTTCTTTTGTAGGAGCTTCTAAATTAATGGCTAAGTAGCTACCAAGATATTTCATCTTGGTTGAATTTTGCTAGTTTGAAGTTTTTAAGGAAATGATTCTTTTTTTAAAATTATCCATGTATGAGTGTAAAGCTGTTTACTTTTCAGTGGTCCCAGGATGTGTACTGATAAGCCCACTGATTCCTACTACTGCTGATTGTGGGTCTACTTCTCCCTCCCCTTTACCACTTTTATTCAAGAACCAACTTTAAGTTTCCTTGATTTAACTACTGCTTTCTTATTCAAATTCCTCAATTTATTATCTTTATCACTTCCTTCCATCTGCTTGGTTTGACTTTACTTTTCTCTTTTTCTGTTCTTGAGGCCAGAAATTAGGTTCCTTGTAGTCGGAACTGACCTTATTGACTGGGGAGCTTTTCAATTTTCTTTTTTTTGTTGTTGTTTTTTAACCTTTTTATTACCATAAAGAGAAAAGGTTCCTCCTATTCTAAGAAGATAACTGTACTCCCCTCCCTGCCCTGTCCTTCCCTCAGCCTCCTCCTTACTTCCAAATCTCTAACATCAGCATTTAGTGCTACACATTTTCCTGCCAGCACTGCTTTAGCTGCTTGCCCCATATTTCACCAAGTTACATTGTTTTTTTCTTATTTCCAATCCATTGTATTTTTTCTTATTTCCTCTGAGACTTCCTTTTTGATTCATGGATTATAACACTTCTCCCCAGTAGTCTTTGTGTACTCATTGTTACTCTGAATCCAACATGGTGAGAGAACATACACTGTGAGGTTTGTTTTATAGCCTAGGGTGGGGTCCATCTTGCAAATGCTCCATTTACATTCTGATCTTGTTGGGAAATGTCTTATGTATGCCTATTCGATTCTGTTAGTCAATTGTAGTCTTCAAATCTTTCATATCTTTGCTATTTTCTGGATGGGCGTTTAAGATGAATATTCTTATATTTTAAAATAGGCACTGTAGTGCTCACATCAGACTTACTTTGTTCCATTATCCACTGAATATTAATTAACAAATGATGAGCTGATATAGTGAATATATTCAGGGGAAATGTGCATTATGAAAAATGAAGCTTGATATAAAAATTGTTTGTCCTAAAGTAAAGTCATACTACCTTGTTAGGATGTATCTGAACAGGATGTAGTTTAAGGCACTAAGCTGGATAATATTTCAATTTGCAAAGAGCCCCTACCACAGTGACATGAATTCTGAAACAAAAACAAACATAAAACTGATGGTAAATCTTGGGTGAAATAAACTGATGCTTTATGAAAAGTTTATGAGTCTAACGTCCCAAAGAAATCACCAGTTCACAAATGGATAACATGTTTGAAAAAGAGATGAGATGATGTTGAAGATTAAGCCCTCAGCGGCAGACTACCTACAACAACTGGCAAGGAAAAATTCATCTTATTTGTGCACTAACTGGACAGGACCGATAATTAACCGCAGAAATGATAACCAACATCAGAGACACCTCCATCTGCACAATCCTGATCGAAAATTTAAAACGGAGTGAACTTCTGCTCAATGGATGCCAAACTGTTGTGCAAAGATCAGCTACAGGCAAGAGCATAAAAATTGTAAACAAATAAGAACAAGATTGTAACACATTTCTTTAAGGAAACTGGAAAAGGAAATGAAACATGTTTTTACCAGTATGATCCTGAAGACAAAACACAATGAAAGAAATGGCTGTGAAGAGGTGGAAGTGGCCCAGTCACAGTGTAGACCATAACAACAGCTTTATGGGATGATCAAAGGTATTGTGTTCATTGACTTTGCAGAGGGCCAAACACCCATAACATCTGCTTCTTAGGACAGTATTTTAAGAAAGTTAGCCAAGCTTCAGCAGAAAAATACTTGGGAGAGCTTCACCAAAGAGTTCTTCCGCACTATACCTATGTTCCTGCTCATTCCACTCATGAAAAAGGGCAATTTTCAACAGTGATGATGGAAAATCACTATGATCCACCTTAAAAATGCAATTGGCTTCTTCTGATTTCTTTTTGTTTTCTAATCTTAACAAATACTTACAGGGCACTCTTTTTTTTTTTTTTCAGTTAATTATGTAAAAAGGACAACATTGGCATGACTGAATTCCTAGGATACCAGTTCCTTCCTTCCTTCCTTCATTCAAAGTTAGAGTTAGAAAGGGAGAGGGAGAGATAGGTAGATGAGAGAGAGAGAGAGAGAGAATGAACGAACGAACCCATCCATCCTCCATCCAGTGGTTCACTCCCCAAATGGCCAGAGCAGCCAGGGCTGGGCCAGGCTAAAGCCAAGAGCCAGGAACTCAATCCAGGTCTCTTATGCATGGCAGGAGCCCAATTACTTATGCTCCTTCTAGCATCTGCATTAGCAGTAAACTGGAGTCAGGACCCAGAGACATGGGTATTGAACACATAGACTCTGATAAGAAATATAGTCATCTTAACCCTAAATTCCCACTCCAACTCTAGACATTCAATGCAACCTAACGAAGTTACTAGAGGACAAAGAACAAAATCATCAAGTGCAGGATGACTGGCGACTCTAATTGTGAGGGAATTGTCTCAATAAAGACATCAGACTTTACACAATAAGAACCATGGATAGTTTTTGAAACAGGAGGAAAATATGATTAGTTTAATATTTTAGAAAGGGGGGAGTATTGGAGAGGTATGGATTAAGAAAGATCAGTTTTGTATAATAGTCATCTAGGAAAAACATAAAAATAAAATTCCCCAATTATCATTATAAGCAATGTCCATAAAATAAGGGATGAATTTGAAGGAAGGGATTAAAAACTTAAATAGTGCTAGGGCTTCAGCTGGTTTTAATCTCGATGATTTCAGACTGTATAGTGCTCAACTCCTCTTTAAAGATGAAGCTAATCCTGCTATACTATTTATAGGAAAAACCCTAAGCTTCTGAAATTACTCTTAGTTTAAGGATTCAGGAACAAGTGGCTTGGCTTTTCAATAGTTTTACTTCTTAGGCTTTTTCCATTTCTTGAGATCTCAAGAGCTATTACTGAAAGTCTAAGGCTTTCACTTTATGTCTGCATACTTCTAAACTTTAGCCTGGACGGGCAACCAACTTTGTATGGGCTTTTCTATTCACCAGAATTCTAGCTAATAGGAGTGCATCTCAATATTTAAAATCCAATATCCTCTGTTAATGCCTGTCTATCTTTTAAGTACCTACAACAACCACCTTCCCCCACCCTTCATAAGCCAAGACAATTTTATTGAGTTTTACTTTCTAAAATTTTCAACATGAAGAAATAGAAATACACAGATAAAAGAATTCTTCAATAAATTCATGGAAAGTGCATATTAAGACAAAATTATCTAAGAATTTTAAAGTTACACTAAAATAACTTATCTTTTCATTCTATATTTCATTAACAGTTTTTAAATTTATTTGAGAGGCAGAGAGAGACAGAGACAAATACAGAGAGAGTTTTCATCTGCTGGTTCACTCCCCAAATGTCCACAATGGACCAGGGCTAGGCCAGGGCCAAAGACACAAGATGAAAACTTCATCCGCGTCTCCCCTGTGGGTGGTAGGAGTCTAAACACCTGAGCCATCACCACTGTCTTCCGGGTCTGCAACGGCAGGAAGTTAGATTTAGGAGGCAGAGTTGTGACTCAAAGCCAGGCATTCCAATGTGAGATGCAAATGCCTTCATTGCTAGACTACACACTCGACCCTCCATGAACTTTACACATCACTGCAGCGAAATCGACCAGCCTCTTCTACACACAGTGGGATTTGAGAGAAACAAACTAGTTTTCAATGTTCTACTTCTCTGTTCACTTGGAATCCAAAGAAGGGGGATCAACTACACTAACAAAGTGATCTAAGCCATACTGTACAACATCTGCCTATAGTATTTGCAGTACTAGTCACTGAATTTCAAAATCTTCATGAGATAAGCCCAATAGTAAGAAATTATTATAGTCATGAGATATTAATTCTCTATTTAAACCAATGCTATATTGCTTAAACCCTTTTTGGCACTTGTAACTAAACTTGTAAAATACTAACTGGAAATTCAGTATGCTTTTAGTGTTATTTTAAACATAGGCAGCTCAACTAACAAGTAGTTACTGAATGTTAAACTTAAAAATCAGAATCATGGTAGAATCTTAAGCTTGTAAAGTAGCTAAGTTTCTATCCAACATGCATTTGTTAAGCAAAATGAAGGGAACCCAGTCAAGTACTGGAATACTGGAAGATGGGTGGCAGAGAGAACCTTCTGCAAATACTGGAAACAGACTGGGGGGGCAAGATGGTGGAACAGTGACTGAGGTCTGCTCTAGGCTCTGCCCACTTAGCAGCAAAAAAAGGAAGAGAGGGTGCACTCTCAGGGAAAACTGCAGCGGGCGGTCTTGCGAAAGCAGTGGGAAGTCTGCACCTGAGTGGAAGACGCACATGCGCAGCAGCGAGCACAAAGCACGGAGCAGGAACACAAAGAACCAGCAGCCCACGCTGGCTGGCCAGGTGGGATCCGACTGCACCAGCCCGTGCCGTTACTGACACAGCTGGAAGCCTAGTAGACTGCACAGTGTTTGAGTCTGGCCCGAACCCTCAGGGGAGCTGGGCGACTGCTCCCCCAGAGTGGGGGACAAAAAGCAGCGTGTCTCTCCACTTCTTCCCCTCCACACCAGCGCCCTGCAGAGGGCTGTGAGAACGCAGGCGCCGTTTTGGACAGAAACAGAACAGGTGCTCCAGCTCTTCTGGCACACACAGCAGCTACAGGGCTCTGCAGGCAGCGGAACCGCAGCGGTTCCAGACAACTGGCGGGCCTGTCCCCACGCTGTCATCAGGGCAGCACTGCGCCCACCCAGTAACAGGGAGGGAGGGGAGCCATCCCCACCCAAGGAAGTGCTGCCCGTCCGTGGGGACTCTTGCACCTGCCCGCACAACTGTGAAAGGAGCAGGGCTGTGGCTGGCGGGTGCTGTGCATGATTATGGTCCAGGGACTTTACCAGGAGGAAAAATCTATGTTCCCCACGGACTCTGAGTCTAGAGTGGGGATCGGACTAGATCAGCCTGGGCAGAACACACTGCTGCTCTGGGGAACTCCATCTCTCGGTGGACAGGGCAGGCTTGGGGGCAGAGTGGACTCTCTTCCACTCTGACTGCGGGAACCTTGGGTGTTGAGACTGGGAAAACACTGTGCCTACTCTAGATGGGCAGGGTGTAGCTGGGGTCCGGGCCAAGCTCTGGGAGCAGAGCCTCCCGCTCAGAACTCCTTGGTTGCCAGAGCAGCTGGAACGAGCTCAAAGGGAGGACTATGTGATCATTTGTGCACGTGAGTTGTGAACACAGTGGGGACTAACACCCAGGCATTGCTCAACTTGAAAAGCAGGGAAACACCACCAGACATGACCCTCCCTCCCCCTTCTGCCAGTAAGAGGAGAGCCACCACTCCAGCTTGGTGTTACCCTGGGCACTCGCTCCACTCTAAAACACTGACCAGAGCTCCCTGGACACCAACCACACAACTCGAGGTACTCACTAAAGCACAGATACTCCACTTAGCCACAGAGGCACAGCTCAAAGATAAAGCCACCAGAGGAAAAAAAAACAAAAGTCCACACCACAAATGTCTGAAAACAAACACAGAAATTCAAGAAACAAGAGTAAGGAAGATACCATGACTCCTCCAAAGGACACAGCAACATTTCAATTCTAGAAAGTGAAGATGAAGAGGTTGAGGAAATGCTGGAAATGGAATTCAAAAAATTAATCACAGGATTATTCAAAACCAATCAGAAGCAAATGCACGAACTAAAGAAAACCTTATTTGACATGAATAAAAATGTATTCCATGAAACTGAGATTTGAAAGAGAAATCAAAATGAAATATTAGAAATGAAGAATTCGATAGATCAAATAAAATTGCGACAGAAAATCTTGATAGCAGACTTTGCGAGGCAGAAGAAAGACAATCGGAATTAGAAGACAAATCTTTGGAAATCCTATAGCCACCAAAAAACACAAGAACAAAACAAAAACTTACAATCAGTGTTGGATATTTATGGGATTATATCAAACAACCCAACATACAGGTATCAGGAGTTCTTGAAAGTGTGGAAAGAGAGAATGGACAAAAGGCCTATATAGTGAAATAATTACAGGAAACATCCTCAATTTGGAGAAAGAAAGGGATGTCCAAGTACAGGAAGCACACAGAACTCCTAGCAGACATGATCAGAAAAGATGTTCACTTTAGAACCTAGTTATTCATCAGGTTCTAAAATGAAGATATGCCAACATTAGCCTTGGAACTGAGCCACTAAAGTTGTTTCTAAACTAAAAACCTCTTGCAGAGAGAGCAAAGACTCATGCCAAGCTGCCAGGAGCACTGACAAATTTAAAAGGCATTAAACCTCCTAATAGATTTTACGGCAGTTTGTACAGTTAAGGTTCATGAAAGCAACTAGAATAAAGTGTAAGAAATTAGAACATTTGAGGTCAGCACCATGGCACAGTGGGTTAAGCGCCGGCATCCCACATGGCAGCAGTACAAGCCCCAGCTGCTCCACTTCTGATGCAGCTCCCTGCTTGGACCCTGGCAACCTCATGGCAGACTGAAATGAACCCCTGGCTCCTGGCTTCAGTCTGACCCAGTCCTGGCTGTTGCATCCATCCGAGGTATAAACTGGAGGACAGAAAATCTCTCTCTGTCTCTCTCTCTCTCTGTAAGTCTGCCTTTTAAATACATAAATAAATCAGAAAAAAAAAAATAAAAGAAATTAGGACATTGGGGAGAAGCATTTGGCCCAGCAGTTACAACACCAAGCAGGATACCTGAATATCCCCTCAGAGTGCCTAGAATCTTAATTCCACTTTCCTGCTAATATCGAGCCTGGAATTCAACAAGCGGGTGAGGTCTGAAGTGACTGGGTCCCACCTACCTACAAGGAAGATCTGAATTGAGTTTCTGGCTCCTGGCTGAGGCCTGGCCCAGTGCAGGCCACTGTGGACATTTTGGGAATGAGCCAGTGGAAGGGAAAGCTCTAATAAGTCTATAAATAAAAGAAATTAGAACATCTAACCTGATGTAAATTATAGTTGAAGAGACAGTAACACAGAGACCTTCATAAAACCCCAATGATATATCATCCAAAAATCAAAAATAATAAATGCTAGTGAGGACATGGCAAAAATGTACACTGTGGGTGGAAATGTAACCAGTACAGCCATTATGGAATACCTCAGAAATCTAAAAACAGATCTACCATATGACCCAGCAATCCCACTGCTGGAATTTACCCAAACAAAATGAAATCAGCATAACAGAGTTATCTGGACTCCCATGTTTATAGCAACTCAATTCACTATAGCTAAGATGGGGAATCAACCCAGATGTCCAACAACTGATGACTGAATAAAAAAGACGTGGTATAGATTCACAATCGAATACCACTCAGCCATAAAAAAGAATGAAATACTTTTACAATAAAATGGATGTAACTGGACACGATTATGCTTACTGAAATCAGCCAGTCTCAAAAAGACAAATATCATGTTTTCTCTGATGTTAGTTAATATATTATACAAAAAAACCCACAATGTATAAGAATTAAACTGATATCTTATGACCTGATAATTGTTTATAACCCTTATCTGTACATCTGTAGAACCTTGGTCTTTCTACTCTACTTTTTTACCTGTTGTACATCATGGTTAGTGGCATTAAACCTGTGATTATAAAGTAAATTCAAAGTATATTATCGGGGGCAGTATCATGGCATAGCGGATAAAGCCACTGCCTGCAATGTTGGTGTCCCACATGGGTGCTGGTACAACTCCCAACTGTCCAACTTCCAATCCAGCTCCCTGCTAATGCAGCTGGGAAAAGAGCAGAGAATGGCCCAAGTGCTTGAGACCAAGATGAAGTTCCTGGTTCCTGACTTCAGCCTGGCCAGCACTAGCCATTGCAGCCATTTGGGGTGTGAACCAGTGAATGAAGATCTCTCTCTTTGTCTCTCCCTCTCGCTGAAACTGTGCCTTTCAAATGAATAAATCTTTAAAAAGTATGTTATTGCAAAAATTAAAGGAATAAAAAGAAAGGAAGGGGGGAGAGAAATTCTTCTTAGCACTCTCTCTATGAAATACATGAAATCTGTTCTCTTTATATTAATAAAATTTAAAAAAAGAAATACAGAGGAAAAAAATCTTCTTTGACTAGGTAGTCTGCCTCGATGTGAGAAAAATTTAACCTTACTAAACGATCTTTCCAAATATAATGCAGCAGATTATACATTGATATCTCTAAGGTCAGTCAACAAAATACTAGTTCTGCATATCCAAACTCTAAAAGAGCTAAGGGTTATTCTCAATGTATGTTCTTTTAATCTAAGTCCAGATCTACAGTATAAGAAAAACTTGCTTTTCTCATGTATCAACCATTTTGAGAATAATCAACATTAACATTCACTAAGAGCTTCTTGGTGAAATGCCAGCAGGAGGACGCTACTATTATTACCCCATTTTTTACACATAAAGAAGCATCACCACTAGCCAGATCTACACTCAAGATTTGAATCCAGGTCTGTCTAATTAAACACCATCACCTCAACTCTCAATTTTACAAAATGCACTTAATGAAATCTCTACTGGTTTTGTTATAATTTGACTTCTTTATCTTACTCCAAAGAATGCCATTTAAGAAAAATACATCAATAAGAAATTTGGCTAATTCTTTTCCTCTATTTTTGTAAAGCAACTCTAGTATTTCTAACTCCCCAACCTCACTATGACTGAACAAGTCATCTTTAAAAGAGCCTTCTATGGGGCCGGCGCTGTGATGTAGTGGCTAAAGCCACCGCTTGCAGTGCTGGCATCCCATATGGGCACTGGTTCTAGTCCCGGCTGCTCCACTTCCGATCCAGCTCTCTGCTGTGGCCTGAAAAAGCAGTAGAAGATGGTCCAAGTCCTTGTGCCCCTGCACCCACGTGGGAAACCTGGAAGAAGCTCCTAGCTCCTGGCTCCGGATTGGCACAGCTCCGGTTGTTGTGGCCAACTGGGGAGTGAACGAGCGGATGGAAGACCTCTTTCTCTGATTCTGAAAAAAAGCTCCTATTCCCTTTATCACATATAGCACACTACAAGGAAGCAAGGATCTGATCAATTTAGATAACTGAGTAATATTTGAATCATGTCATCAGCAAAAAAAAACTTTTATACTAGAATTTTGGCTTCAGATAGCCATATTCAAGAGAAGCAGTCTACTGTGTGTGTGTGTGTGTGTGTATTTGTATACATTTTAAATGTGAGTGCCTATCTCAGGCCCAGCACTGTGGCTCACTTGGCTAATCCTCCGCCTGCGGCACCAGCAATCCATATAGGCGCCGGGTTCTATAGGTCCCGGTTGCTCCTCTTCCAGTCCAGCTCTCTGCTGTGGCCCGGGAAGGCAGTGGAGGATGGCCCAAGTGCTTGGGCCCTGCACCCGCATAGGAGACCAGAAGGAAGCACCTGGCTCCTGGCTTTGGATCGGCACAGCGCTGGCTGTAGCAGCCATTTGGGGGGTGAACCAACAGAAGGAAGACCTTTTCTCTCTCTCTCTCTCTAACTCTGTCAAATAAATAAATAAATAAATAAATAAATAAATAAATAAAGTGAGTCCCTATCTCAACATATTTATGCTTGATAAGTAAGCTATTTGTACTAGTGTCAACCTGTATGTTAAATACTTTGAGGTAGAATAAATGTAACTGGAGGCCGGCGCCATGGCTTAACAGGCTAATCCTCCACCTTGTTGCACCGGCACACCGGGTTCTAGTCCCGGTTGGGGCGCCAGATTCTATCCCGGTTGCCCCTCTTCCAGGCCAGCTCTCTGCTATGGCCAGGGAGTGGAGTGGAGGATGGCCCAAGTCCTTGGGCCCTGCACCTGCATGGGAGACCAGAAGAAGCACCTGGCTCCTGGCTTCGGATCAGCACAATGCGCCGGCCGCAGCGGCCATTGGAGGGTGAACCAACAGTAAAGAGGAAGACCTTTCTCTCTCTCTCTCACTATCCAACTCTGCCTGTAAAAAAAAAAAAAAAAGAATAAATGTAACTGGACAGTCTAATCTGTCTCCTCACCCAGCGAGTTACAGTACACTCCTTACTTTGGAGACCATGGAAGGACATGAATGTACAGGGTACAGTTTCTCAGGAGTGTCTCCTGAAGCAACTCAGTACAACTTGAAGGACCTTTGCCAACTTCTGGAATAACCAGTGGAATAGGCAATCTGATTGTTTACAAACATTTTCAGGACAGCCATGAAAAAAGCACTATTTTCTTTAAATATATACACAGGTCTATTCTTCATAATTTTTTGTATTTATGATAGAATTCCTCTTAAAAACTTTCTATTTTAATGCTAAAATAAGTACCACAAAGAACTGAAGCAGCCTGTATGAAGACAGATGCAATTTATGAAAAACAAATCACTAAGCAGTACAATTTAATAATCACTAATTTTTATTAAATAATGTCATACTCCAAGCAAGATGTTAAGCATTAGACATGTACGATGTCATTCCACCCGCAAAAAACCCGAAGAAGGTTTAGAAGTAATTAGTTAAAGCTCCACAAAATTATACATGCAGCAACAGGAAAAGTGAAAATTAAAACCCAGATTTATCTGCTGATACGTTCTCAACAACAAAGGTTAATGTCCAACAAAGCCCAATTGTGTATGAATTCCCTGGGAAAAAGTTATGATATCACGTATTTACTATGTGTCAATTTTAATTAATCTGTTCTCCTAAAGCTCTTGGAATAGAGTTCCTATTATTCTAACTTTTTTAAAAAGATTTATTTATTTATTTGAAAGTCAGAGTTACACAGAGAGAGGAGAGGCAGAGAGAGGAGAGGCAGAGAGAGGTCTTCCATCCCTGACTGGCCGCAACTGTTGGAACTGTGCCAGTCTGAAGCCAGGAGCTTCTTCCGGTCTCCCACGCGGGTGCAGGGGCCCAAGGACTTGGGCCATCTTCTACTGCTTTCCCAGGCCACAGCAGAGAGCTGGATCAGAAGTGGAGCAGCCGGGACTAGAACCAGTGCCCACATGGGATGCTGGCGCTTCAGGCAAGGGCGTTAACCCACTGTGCCACAGCACCAGCCCCTCTGACTAACTTTTTATAAAAAGTTTTATTTATATATTTAAGAGGCAGAGAGAGACAGACAGAGAGAAGCAAAGGGAGAGAGACAGAGCAAGCATTTTCCTGCCAGTTCATTTCTCAAGTGCCCAGAGACAAGGACTGAAGCCAGGAGATGGGCCTGAATCCAGGGCTCCTCCGTGGATAGCAAGAACCCAATTAACTGAGCCATCACCCCTACCTCCAGGGGGCTGTATTAGCAAGAACAGGGTATTGAATTAGGAAATCCAATATGGGACATGGGCATCTTAACCCATGTTTAAAACACTTGGCCAAACATCCATCCTCATTAGTATTCTGATTTATAAATGAAGATATCAAAATATTGAAGAGTTAAAGAACTTGCCCAAGGTTACACCAAAAAAAAAAAAAAAAAAAAACCCACAAAATTGTTTGAATATAGGCAATCTATCTTCAGAGCCCACTCTCTCAAAAACTGTGTTTCTCCATTATAATTTTAACCTCCTAAAAATGTATTAGGCAAATTTAGCATGGCCTAGTATCACATTACAAAATGAGGTTATAAACACACACACACACGTATTACTGGCGGTCACAGTCTCAGATTATTTTATATTTAAATAAATTATCTTTAATTGTGTTCCAAACATTTAAATTTCAGAGGCAAAACACTATGTTTCCCATAAATTTGATAATTTTCTTCCCAGGAAGTTACAAGTAGTTCTTTGATTAAAAACAATAACAATTGCCGGCGCCGTGGCTTAACAGGCTAATCCTCCGCCTTGCGGCGCCGGCACACCGGGCCCTAGTCCTGGTCAGGGCGCCGGATTCTATCCCGGTTGCCCCTCTTCCAGGCCAGCTCTCTGCTGTGGCCCGGGAGTGCAGTGGAGGATGGCCCAAGTCCTTGGGCCCTGCACCCACATGGGAGACCAGGAGAAGCACCTGGCTCCTGACTTCAGATCAGCGAGATGTGCCAGCCGCAGCGGCCATTGGAGGGTGAACCAACGGCAAAAAGGAAGACCTTCCTCTCTCTCTCTCTCTCTCTGTCTCTCACTATCCACTCTGCCTGTCAAAAACAAAACAAAACAAACAAACAAAAAAAAAAAAACAAAAAAAAATAACAATTTTATAATGCAGAGTGAAATGTCATTACATTCACTTTATGGATAAAAAAAAAAAAATCTAAGTCATTTCACTAAGAAAAATTAAATGCCAAGATGCCATTCAAAGAGTAGATGGTAGCACTGGGAATAGGATCTAAATGTCCCTAGATTAGTGACACGTCTATAAGGCTATACTTCAAAGGTTAAGTTCAATTCAGGGGACAGATAATTTTAGGTTTAGAAAAATATAAACTATCATTGTTAAGTCGTTTATAATCTGGCAGAAAAAAAAAAAAAGACAGATGTATGAGAAAACACAGGGAAAGATGAGGTAAATAAAAGCTAGAAGAAATGTACCAAGAAACCAAAGGAGCATAATAACTCAGGTTGAAAGACAGTAGAGAGCCTCACCTTAGGACTACAACGACACATGGACTAACAATGGAGACATGCTCTGAGCAATGTGCCGTTAGCTGATTTTGACACTGGGTGAGGATGGCAGAGTGGACTTAAATAACTAAGACGGCTACAGCATCAGCAAACGCTCCAGCCCGCTGCCATCTGCTGTACCTGTGCTCTTCTGTTGACCACAACACCAGCACGCAGCACAGGGCTAGCTCAAGTGCTCACAAGCACAGGTCCGGCCATGTGAATTTCAAATAGAAGCACCACATAAGCAAGAGATGGTTTTGCTAAGAATAGCACAGAGCTCATGGCGTCACCTGGGGAAGGCAATGAGGGCTGCACTTGGAAAGGCAGGACAGAGGCAGCCGGCAGGGAGCAGGTCCTCAGTGAACAGGGGTTTAGAACTGTATTTGGAAAACAAAGGAGCTACAGAATAGAATGTGAGCTCCACGGAGACTGCTCTAACGACATTTTTAGAATGCTGGCTAAGGTAGAGAGTGACTATTAAATGACACATAGGATCACTGGGAACTCAAGGAAAATCTTCCTTGAAAGTCAGTTTTTTTAGAAAAGATTTATTTATTTGAAAGACAGGCAGAGGGGGAGGGGGGAGAGGAGAGAGGGAGAGGAAACAAAGAGAGGAAGGAAGAAGGAAGGGAGGGAAACTTGTATCTACTGTTCTTTCTCCAAATTCCTGCCACAGCCAGAGCAGGGCCAGGCCACAGCCAGGAGCCAAAAGCCAGAATTTGCTCTCTTCCCAGGTGCATTAGCAGGTAACTACATTGTACGTTTTGTAGCCAGGACTCAAAACAGTTCTTGAACATGGGATGCCTGCTGAAAGTGGCAGCTTAACCTGTGGTACCACACAATGACAGTCCCATAAAACTTGATTTTATGCAAAGATTTAGGGAGTTGAAAAGAATTACAAACGTTGCATTCTTTAAAAGGTCCTGACACATGTATGAGAACCATACTTTTCCACAATGAAACTATAAACAAGTAGAAAATAGTTTGGAAAACTCAACTGATGGCAGAGTATTAGGGTTGCGCCCTGAGGCAACACCATTCTCTCTCTCCCTTCTCAGTAACTCCTCCTCCTCCTTTGCTGGCTGCTCAGAGCTCTAAGGTGGGAGGAATTGCTTGAGAAGCACTGCAAAAGGTTATAGTAAGGTAAGTGGGAAGGTCTGAAATATTCAGATAAAATGAAAGAGGAGGGCGGGCTGGGACAGGTGTTTGGGATAAAGCAATCGTAACTACCCCTTCCTCTTCCTTCTGAGAAGAGTGGGGAACATCCCCATCCCACAGACTCTCATAGGACGTGGCACAGTACTGACTCAGCACTTATCAACTTGTATCACAGCCGCCTGCTTGTGTACAACTCACCTCAACTCCAACCGTCTCAGGGGCTGTCTTGGGTTATACAGTCATACTCCTAGCACTTTGCACAGTTTGGTTATCTGGTAAATGTAATCTAGTAAATGTCCAAGAGATAAATGATTATGCAGCAAACAGATGAAATGGCATCAAAATTTCACTACCAAGGACAAGAACTAGTTTGCCCATTCCACTTGAAGATCTCACTACTTTGTCAAGGAATTAATCAGATCAAAAGTGAGAATGTTCTCAGAGCCATGGTGAGATGTGCGGGGGCTAGACTACAGCCCCACGCATGAACATTTCAAAAGGACACTCAGCAGTGGTGTCCTGGTGTCCCTCTGGTATCTCTTACTGCCTCTCTAAACACTACTGGATCGGGGCGCAGTGCCCGGAGACCGGCAGAGCTGCCCTGGGTAAAGCAATGGAGGAACACCAAAGGCAAACCCTTGCTGTGGGAATGAGACTTGCTCTGGACTGAGTCAAGAAATAATGTTGTTTTGCTTGCGTGTGAATGTAAGTCTAATATTTATGTGACGATGTTTAAAACATCACCACGGGTTCCGAAGCCAGAGTCACGCCAGGCTCTTCCCACAGCTGTATCGCTAGTGGCCTTGGGCTACTGCAGACTGCTGTCACCTCACCCTCCAACACTGGTGCTGAGGCGGTGGCTGCTGAGGTCCTCAGGTGTTCATGTCCACACCCTTCACGCAGGTCCTCAGTGTCCCTCTAACATGCATGGAGTTTCCTCTGCCGTTTTCTCCCTAACCCTTCCCTGAGATTGCACTCTCTCCACGGATATTTTTTTACTACCTTCCCCTGGACTTCAGCAGTCAGCTCCCTCCCTGTTCCACCATCTTGGTCCTCAGAAAACACAAACAATAACGTTTTCTTTGTGTGTCTTTGTAAAAACCCAGTATAAAGTACTTTAAAGGTAAAAAAGAATAATTTGTGGATATTTTATGGTGAAATATTAAAAATTCCATCAGGAAATTCCTGGAAACAAGAAATGCTCAAATACACAGTAGCCCTGCAGTAAAATTTATGCAGACATTATTTTATCAAGTACTTTAGTAGCACGGAGAAAAATGTTCCCAGCTATTTGCTAGGTGAAATTACAATACAGGTTACAAGCACAGCATAGAATATACAAAATATACACAACTGATTAGAGAAAATGGTACCCTTACTTTCCCATAAAGAATCACAAGTCTTTCCCGAGAGTTAGGAAAAATGAAGAGAGATTTCTATTTCCTACGTGAAATCTGTGGCTCTACAACTCTGGCTCTGCAAATCATCATTCTGAATAATGAACACGATGCCAGCAGGAGAATGAAACTTCCATTTCACATATGCAGAGTTTCTGGAAATGTGAAAAATAAACTCAATACATGCGTGTTTTTTCCAATATCTGAGTTCTCATTATCCAAATGAATTTCATTAGCTGTCTCCTAATAAAATCCCCTGATAAAAGCTGTCATCTTTTCTCCTTTGATTATCCTCTCCCCATTTTAGTTGCTAGCATTCTGCAAACGGAAACCTTTTCTTAAAACATAGGGCAGTTAAAATGCTGTCTTCTGCCTCCCTGTCCCACAGTAAAGTTTAATGTCCAAGGGTGCATTTATAACAAACTAGTAGAACTACCTGGTCTATACAAAGATGTACTTTGTTCCAAACTTACACTGAGAAATAGAACATAGAAATGACAGAATCATATTAAGAAAACTCCATAAAGGGAGGACAATTCTAAATTTTCTTTCACACGCAGGAGGTACAAGGACTGAATGATGGCATGCAGCATTTGCTAAACACCTCTTCTGAGAACTGGCTGTACACAGCTGCATAAGCAGAGACAGACGTGGTTTTCCTAAGATCCTTCGCCCATACATAGAAATGGGAAGCGCTGTTCTGCAGTGAGATCGGGCCTGCAGGCTGCACTGATTCCTCAGTAAGAACCTGACCTCTGGAGAGACAGCAGCAGACTCCCTCCTGGGCATCCCAGCTTCACAAAGGGTACCCATCAGGACTGATGCAGTTCTGTGTTTCACATACTCTCATTAAGCTACTCTGCACTTAGTTCAAACTCATAAAATGAACTGTCACAGCAGCTCATTTAACTGTCACCCACATATCAGTTTATGGCCTATTTTTAATTGAAATTTCATGTAAGTCACAGAAAAACTGGCAAAATACGAAAGTTCATCAGGAAAGACATTTATGAAATTAACTTTATGGTTTGGAAATGGAAAGAAGAAAGGCAACTCACTATTTTAAAGAAACCAGTAAGTGAAATCATTGGCCTTTTAGTCAAAGAATCAACTTCAGATAATATAAAAATTTCCTTGATTTTAGACCTGTCTCTGTGTTAGCAAAGAAAATTGATTTTAAATGTAAACCAAATATCCAATACCTAAATATGCCCCTTTCTCGATTAAAGAGAAACAATAAACTATTTAAGCGGTCAAGGAGAAAACCATTTTAGATAATAATACAGATATTCTACCTTCCAGTGAAAAGAAATGATATTTCTTTTAAGCCTTATGAAATTAGCTTAAGGTGATTACTAAATCTTTTACTTTAACATGATATACAACATTTTCCAAAAAAAAAAATTTCCCCTTTAATCAATGACCTAGGCTATTATCTAAAAGCAACTGTCACATGATCTAACAGTCACTATTTGTTAACCCTGTTACTACTTGATTTTATGAAAACTACTTTTCCAAATGAAAAAAGAAAACTATCCATAGGAAAGAAAATGTTTATTTTACACACACACACAAAATTAAAATTATTGCTTTGGAGTTTTTCATTCTCAAATTGCTCCTTTAAGGAACATGATAGAAACACTAGGGAAGAAAAAGGTCATACATTAAACTTCCATTAAGTTTTTACCCCTGTCACTGGAACTACTCATTTGAATAAATGATCTGAGTGAGCTCACATAAATAATTAAAACACTGATGAAAGAATATCCGCAAAGAGGAAAAAATTTTATGTTTCAAAACCTGAGGTAAAATAAGCACAGGCATGGCTACACGAACACAACTCTAAATCATGTTACCATCTGTGAATTTTATTTCCATGATGCTATCACATTCACGTGGTAAGCATTCACTATACCTACCATGTGCACATAGCACCACAAGATGTCAAGATCAAACATTTTTGATTCTTATGAAATTATATACTTCCAGACTGTTTTTCAAATATGCTCCATTTTCTACTCATACAGAAATTTCTAGGTTTTCTATTTCAATGAAAAATTCAGAAGCAATTCCCAAGATGAGAACCTGCTCTCTGAGAATTTTTCATAAGCACAATGACTTTCTCCCATTTGAAATTAATACTTAGTGTTGTAGGAATTGCAAACT
This sequence comes from Lepus europaeus, assembly GCF_033115175.1. Taxonomy (NCBI): domain Eukaryota; kingdom Metazoa; phylum Chordata; class Mammalia; order Lagomorpha; family Leporidae; genus Lepus; species Lepus europaeus. The sequence continues at coordinate 157,151,614 of NC_084831.1, forward strand.
AATTATTTACCCTAAACTATGAAAACATGAATTTCAGAAAGGAGAAAGGGTGAAGAAATTAGAGAGGAGAAAGAAATAATGGATGAAGTCAAAATATCCATGTTTGCAGATGACATGATGTTGTATACAGCAAAACTTACAAGCTCCATAAAAAACTGTTGTGACTGATAAACCAATTCAGCAAATTTGCAGGTTATAAAATAAAAATTACAAAAAAGTCATTTTATATGCTAATTATGACCTAACTAAAAAAGACAGAAATCTCATTGACAATAGCTACCCTAAAAATGAAACATTTAGGAGTGAATCTCTACAATGAAAACTTTAAAACAGTGATGAAAGGAATCATCGAGGATACATACAAAAAGAAGATACTCCGTGCTCAAAACTGAAAGAATCAACATTATTAAAACGGCTCTAATTCCTAAGGCAATCTACAGATTCAGTATAATCCCTATCAAAATCAATAATACTCCACAGAGAATTAGAAAAAAATCCTAAAATTCATACGAAATCAGAACAGACCCAGAATGGCCAAAGCAACCAAGAACAAAAGAAACCAAGCTGGAAGCATCACAATACCTAATTTCAAAACATGAAACAAAGGTACAGAATTTAACACAGCATGGTGCTGGCATAGAAGCCAACACACTGACCAACAGAACGGAACAGAATCCAGAAATTAATCTATTGCACACAGCTAACTGATCTCTCACAAAACTGCTCAGACCATAATTGGAGAAAAGAAAATCTCTCAATAAACGGTGCTGGGAAAGCTGGATGTGTACATTTAAAAGAATGAAATTAGGGCCGGCGCCGTGGCTCAACAGGCTAATCCTCCGCCTTGCGGCGCCGGCACACCGGGTTCTAGTCCCGGTCGGGGCACCGATCCTGTCCCGGTTGCCCCTCTTCCAGGCCAGCTCTCTGCTGTGGCCAGGGAGTGCAGTGGAGGATGGCCCAAGTGTTTGGGCTCTGCACCCCATGGGAGACCAGAATAAGCACCTGGCTCCTGCCATCGGAACAGCGCGGTGTGCCGGCCACAGCGCGCTACCGCGGCGGCCATTGGAGGGTGAACCAACGGCAAAAGGAAGACCTTTCTCTCTGTCTCTCTCTCACTGTCCACTCTGCCTGTCAAAAATAAAAAAAAAAAAAACAAATAAAAGAATGAAATTAGAATCCTCTCTCTCATCATACAAAAATCAACTCAACATGGATCAAAGATGTAAATTTAAGACCTGAGACTAAGTAGTTGCTAGAAGAAAATGTAGGGGAAACACTTCAAAACACTGGTGTAGGTGATGACTTCTTGGGTAAGACCCCCAAAGCACAGGCAACAAAAGCCAAACGAGATCATCTCAAACTCAGACACTTCTGCACAGCAAAGAAAACAAACAATAAAGAGACACCAACAGAATGGGAAAAAATCTTCGCAAGCTATCAACCGAACAAAGGATTAACATCCAGCACATATCTGCAACTCAAAAACTAAACAACCCAACCAATCCAGTTAAGAGATGGGCAAAGGATGTCGACAGACAATTCCCAACGGAAGAAACACGTAACAGGCAACAAGCATAAGGAAAAACTCGCAAGCTCAACATCACTAGCCATTAGGCCGACGCAAATCAAAACCACAATGAGATGTCACTTCACCCCTGTCAGACAGCCATCATTCAGAAGACAGAGAGTAACAAGTGCCAGCACAAATATGGAGAAAGGCGAACACTTATACACTGTGGGTGAGAAAGTGATTAGTGAAGCCATTGTGGAAGACAGCATGAAAATCTCACACAATACTAGAAATAGACCTGCCATAGGATCCAGTAATCCCACTATGAGGTTTATACACAAAAAACAGGGACACATTGTATCAGATACCTGACCACCAAGTTCATAGGAGCACTGTTCAAAATAGCCAAAATATGGAATCAACCAAGTTGTCCATCATCAGGTAAATGAATAAATAATTTTTGTGATAGACACACACACACACACACACACACATATATAGACACAATGGTATATATTTAGCTATAAAAAGAATGAAATTCTGCGATTTTGCATCAAAATGGATACAACTGGAGGACATCATGTTGAGTGAAATAAGCCAGAAACAAAAGAACAAATACAACATTTTCTAACTTCTATGTGGCAGCTAATATTTTAAAAAGAGAAAATATCAAAAATCAAAAAAGAAAAGGAAATGCCTGTGTGCATCAATACTGTCACAAATTTAGTTTTGCCAAACTTTGTTTTATATCTTTGCAAAACCAATGGTTAGGAATGATATACTACTACAATTTTAAAGATCTGTGATTATTTTAAAATTTACTGCATATTAGTGACATGACATCTTCCCACTTGATGATTGTTTATTCTCCTGTTCTATATTCCTGCTGAACTATGGTCTTTCTACTTGTTGGAATCTTTATTTAGTAGAGCACTAAGCCTTGTACTATAATCTAAATTTAAAATATTATCTCAAAAAATAAGAAAGGAAGGGAGGAAGGAAAGAGGAAATGAAGGGGGAGGAGGAAGAGAGGGAGGCAAAGAGAATGTAGACACATTTCTTTGTGCTTGTGTATATCCATTTCTTGTCACATTGTAAACAATTTCATCTTCAATGAAGCCCAACTAGGCAAGGCTTAAATTCAAGTGAAAAGGAAAATAAAAGCTTTTTAGAAAAAAATTCACATACATTAAAAAATAAATACACTAACAAGTGTAAAATATGAGTACAACCATAAAGCTAATTATTATTCTGCTTAAAATGACTAATTTTGGACCCATGCTTCGTCTGTTTCCACATTATCGCAAATGTAGTATAAGCATTTTGATTTCCCCCTTGAAATTATATTAATACATACCTATCTTTAAAATTTTTTGTGTCTATTTTTATTTATTGGAAAAGCAGAGAGAGAGATACAGAGACTTTTTTTAAAAAAAGATTTATTTGAAAGGCAGAGCAACAAAGGGGGGGGTGGAGAGAGAGAGAGGAGAGAGAGGAAGAGGGAGAGGGAGAGAAGGGGAGGGAGAGAGATGGAGAGACAGAGAGAGAGAGAGAGATTGATTTCTCCATCTGCTTCCTCACACCCCAAATGGCCACAACAGCCATATGTGGGCCAGGCTGAAGCCAGAAGCCAAGTACTCATCCTAGTCTCTCTTTTTTTTTTTTTTTTGACAAGCAGAGTGGACAGTGAAAGAGAGAGGCAGAGAGAAAGGTCTTTCTTTACCGTTGGTTCACCCTCCAATGGCCGCCGCGGCCAGCACACCGCACTGATCCGAAGGCAGGAGCCAGGTGCTTCTCCTGGTCTCCCATGCGGGTGCAGGGCCCAAGCACTTGGGCTATCCTCCACTGCACTTCCGGGCCACAGCAGAGAGCTGGCCTGGAAGAGGGGCAACCGGGACAGAATCCGGTGCCCCGACCAGGACTAGAACCCAGTGTGCCGGCACCACAAGGCGGAGGATTAGCTCATTGAGCCACGGCACCGGCCAATTCTAGTCTCTTACATGGGTGGCAGGGACCCAAGTACTTGGGACATCATCCATTGCTGTCCCCAGGAGCATCAGCAACAGACAGGCCAGAACTCAAACTGGCCCTCCAGTACAGGATGCTGGTATAGCAGACAGTGGCTTACACCTGCTATACCATATTCTATCTGGTGGTTCACTCCCCAAAAGCCCACAACTATGGCTGGGCCAGGCCAAAACCAGGCCCCAGAACTTAATCCAGGTCTCCCACGTTGGTAGCAGGGACCCAAATGCAACAAATACTGCTTTCCAGAGTGCACTTCAGCAGGAAGCTGGAATCGGAGGAGCCAGGATTCCGACCAAGGCTCCTTGGGCCTCCCAAGCACCACCTAAACTGCTGCATCAAATGCCTGTCCCCTTTTCTCTATGGTAACAACATTCTGCACTGCTGTTGCATTCTGGTCACAAGTCCCAAATATAATTTGATAAGTTATGGAGAGGGGCTGGGCACCGGTTCATATCCCAGCTGCTCCTCTTCTGATGCAGCTCTCTGCTGTGGCCTGGGAAAGCAAAAGATGGCCCAAGTCCTTGGGCCCCTGCACCCACGTGAAAGACCTGGAAAGAAACTTCTGGATCCTGGCTTCAGATCAGCGCAGCTCTGGTGGTCGCAGCCATTTGCAGAGTGAACCAGCAGATAGAAGACTTTCTATCTCCCCCTCCATCTGTAACTCTACTTCTCAAATAAATAAATAAAATTAAAAAATCATTTATAAAAATGAAGTTACAGAGATAATGAATTTTTGTGTATTATCAGTTTTTGGCTTGAAGCCATTTACTTTTATTTTTCTTGAGACTCGTAAGATCATAAGGTAATCTTTCAATTTCCTACTTAAACCAATCAGTGGCCAATTATTTTTCTCTCATCCCCAAATGACTCCATGAATTCAGGAAAGTTTGCTATGAAATATTTAAATAACCAATTCATTCTTGTTTGTTTCTGATATGTGATACCAAACCATTAAAAACAACCAAGGCAGAAGATTCAGGAATTAGAACACAGTGGCAGATTTTGTTAACCCCGAAGGTTAGAGAAACAACTGGGTTGTAATAAAGACAAGTTGGGTGGGGAGTGGGGATGTGTGTGGAAATGATGGTTTACAAAATAGGTGGCTTACAGAAAGCCTAAGCCAGAACGGAGTAAAACCTTTTCTACCCTCAGTAAAATCCAGTAAGGAATGGAATCCTGTCTTTAATTTTATTTATTTGCGTTTACTTGAAAGGCCGGGGTGGGGAGTGGTGTAAGTGGCTGGGTCCGGGCCACAAACTACACTAGAGTCTGCCACATGATGGCAGGAGCACAAACACTTGAGCCATCATCTGCTGTCTCCCAGACACATCAGTAGGTCTAGAAGCTGAATCAGAACAGAGGTGCTGGGACTCAAACCAGCATTCCAACATGAGATGCAGACATCTCGAGCAACGATTTGAACTGCTGTGTCATAATGCTGATTCCCAGAATCCTTCTGTAACCATTCCAGATGGACTAGTTTTTTTTAAAGCACATATATGTATGTATAATATATATACATTATGTATACAGGTATTCCAGCCTTATTCATATATATCCCCATATATTAAGAAGTGCTTATATGTAATATATAAAGAATATATTCATATGTATGTTTTTTTTTTTTTTTTAATTTTTGACAGGCAGAGTGGACAGTGAGAGAGAGACAGAGAGAAAGGTCTTCCTTTTGCCATGGGTTCACCCTCCAATGGCCGCCGCGGTAGGCGCACTGGGGCCGGCGCACCGCGCTGATCCGATGGCAGGAGCCAGGTGCTTCTCCTGGTCTCCCATGGGGTGCAGGGCCCAAGGACTTGGGCCATCCTCCACTGCACTCCCGGGCTACAGCAGAGAGCTGGCCTGGAAGAGGGGCAACTGGGACAGGATCGGTGCCCCGACTGGGACTAGAACCCGGTGTGCCGGCGCCGCAAGGCGGAGGATTAGCCTAGTGAGCCGCGGCGCCGGCCATATGCATGTTATTTAAAAATACACACACATACATATAAAGAATTCTAGTTAATAAAGAGGAGATGGAGGAAAGATAATATTATGGATCAAAAACGCAGACAGGGACGCACCTGTTCAATGCTGAAGTACAACAGTGTTTTCTGATGCTGATGGACCCCCTCTGAACTTCCCCAAAGGTCACTTGAGGCCGCCATTTGGATTAGAGTTGGCAAATTTAGCAAATCAAAATACAGAATATACATATAAATTTGAATTCCAAATACACCATGAATAATTTTAGTAGATGTAAGTTCCATGCAATATTTGGGATATAAGTCTACTAAAAAGTATTTAACTGAAATTCAATTTAAACAATTTTCTCTTTTATCTATTTTTGATGCTTGGTGTTTGTCACTCTTGGTATCCAGCTCCTTCTGAGCAAATGACAACAATGGTATGAGAATTTGAAATTACAGGAGCCCAACTCCAAGCCAGCTAACAGTTTCCCAGTTTCTACAAACTACAGATGCCAAATACCTCGCATACTTAGTTCAGCAGATTTCATTTTCAATCGTATCATCAGTGTGAGAACCCGAGCAGGCCACTTAGCTTCTCTCTGAGCCTAATTTTTCCTATACTACTGGAACTTTTTGTAAAACAAGGCTACTGGCCGGCGCCGTGGCTCAACAGGCTAATCCTCCGCCTGTGGCGCCAGTACACCGGGTTCTAGTCCCGGTTGGGGCGCTGGATTCTGTCCCGGCTGCCCCTCTTCCAGGCGAGCTCTCTGCTATGGCCCGGGAAGGCAATGGAGGATGGCCCAAGTGCTTGGGCCCTGTACCCGCATGGGAGACCAGGAGAAGCACCTGGCTCCTGGCTTCAGGTCAGCACGGTACACTGGCCGCGGCAGCCATTGGAGGGTGAACCAACGGCAAAGGAAGACCTTTCTCTCTGTCTCTCTCTCTCACTGTCCACTCTGCCTGTCAAAAAAAAAAAAAAAAGGCTACTAGAAGAACTAAAGGTAATGTATGTAAATTACCTTATATCACTCTTACAAGAAATACTGAAATTATCTAAGTACATTCTTGCAATAAACAGTGGACATGAATGTGGCATTGTCAATGAAATTGGTTTTTCTACTTAAACACTTTCATATAGCTCCTGGGGTCACACAGAGAATAACAACAAGGTTCACAGACCTCTGAAGAAAAGTTACATGAGTTAAGTTATCATGATTACAAATTAGGGATAATGATAAATGCAATAACCAAAATCAGCCTGTTCTGCTGAGCAAAATTTCTTTTGCCTAAGTGATTTAATAATTCTATTTCTAAGATAATTAAATTGGGTTGTCTTTAGCTTTCGAAATTATCAAAGCTTTAGCATTAAAATTATTACACAAGAATCTTTTCTTTGATCTCTTTTATTTTTAGCTATGAATTTAGTTAAATTTGCTAATGTGTTTATTATAAAACCCTACTACAACAATTACAAGTAAGTCAGGCAAATGTTTTAAAGTGGATTATATTCTTGGCATTGCTTCAGTACGTGGTTGACAAGTGAGTCCATCAACCAATGGTTAATGCCAAACGTGACAGTCACTCCTACATTCCACCCAGTACTCTGTTTACCTAAAACTTCTGTTCAAGCCCCCAGTTCACTTAAGTGTAAATAGTTTAGTATTATGTTTGCTCTGGGTAAAACGTAAATAAAAAATCCTCCACTTGCTGCTTTGCATTCGTTTAAATGCAGCAAGGAGTTCTTTTTGCAGGAAAAAAGAATCTGTAGGAACAAGTTTATGGCATATAAAAACAGGAAATTCATCAGTTCCCTGTTTCAGAAATAAATTTCCTAAAAAAAAAATCCATATTGACAAAAATGCAAATTGACAAGAAAATACCAAAAATAAATTTGAAAGACAAATAAATATGGGATATGTACACTTTCATCAGCTAATGAATTAATGTGTCCATTCTAGCACTCACTGTGCTTTTAAAAAATGCTGAGTCCCAGGCTAAATCAGATACATTTAATTGACTTATTAAAAAAAAAAAACCACTTAAATATGTATTGGGTACAACTAGACAAAGGAAAGCACATGAGAAGATTCTAGTAAACTGCCTGCCAGAAGCACTTGGTAAATATTAGCTGCAGCACTCACTTCTTGCCTAACTCCACTCATTTATTGTAAAGAATTCATGTTCACAAACCAAGTTCAGTGGAACTCAAAAGGCATAGAAAATCATATTCATTTGGAGGTGAGGTATCTGAAGTAGTTTTTAAAACAGAAGCAATATTTTCACAGAGAAAGGAGAGGTAACTTCAGTAAGAAGGCAACAGCACAAAATCAGTGACGCACAGGGGAGGTTTCCAATAGTCCACGTAGGCTAGGGAAGGGGTCTGCAAAGCTCTTCTGAAATGAGCTAAAGGGTATGTAATTTGGTCTTTGTACCCCAAAAATATGTACAATTATAGTTTGTCAATAACTGCCAAAAATAGAGATGAGAAAAAAGAATTACATCTATGAATTACTACTGAATCCATTCTCTTTGTACTAATATGATGTTAACTTGAAACAATAAGTATCAAAAAGTAAATTTCACAATAAAATATACTTTTCTATAAAAATACATTTATATAAAAAATCCAATTTACTAAATATTGGTTAGGGACACAAATATATTATTTAGATCAGAATGATAAAAAAGGACTTCAAAATAGTGGTTACCTCCAGGCAAAGAGTAAGAAGACACAGAAAAAAAAGAACACATAAGGAGACTGTATTACATGTGTAATGTTTACTTGTTAAGCTCAGTTGTGGATTTATGGATATTCACAACACTATATATTATCTACAGTTTTTATGAGATTTTAGAAAAACAACATTTGACATAAATGCTATTAAGTGGCATGTATTCCGCAACTTGCCTTTCTCACTCTACATTTTGCTTTTGATATCCACGTTAAGGGGTATATTTGTGATATAATCCTTTTTACTGCCTTCTTATATTCTGCTGCATGTATGCAATACCTCATCTGGATGGGGCACTCCATGGTTGGAGTTATGTAGTTACACACACTATCCAAAGCTGAACCATGAAATATACTATTATCTTCCTTTTTCCTTGCCCACGTAGCTTCCTCCAAACCCAGAGTTCACAGCTTTATTCCTTCTTGGTGTGCTTCGTTTTCTATGTGCCCCAAACTCTCCAGTTGTGTAAATCTTTTCTCAATAAACTGAAATACTCTGAATATTCTATCAGTTTCATCTGCTGTAAAAAATGTCCCCATATCCTTCTGAAATCTCTAAGTCTTTCTTGGACTTTTTAAAATTGCTAATTCCAATTTCCTGCCTCAATGATATATACCTGATTATCAATATGTTGAGGGCTAAGTGAAGACTGGAAGTCTCAACAATTAATATACAAAATTTCACTTACTTTCTCTGAGTGTGATCGAGTATCCACCTGCTCTTCTGACTTCTACTGTTTTCAGAGTCCATAGTCCTGGCACCCTTGTTTCACCCTTTATAGCATAAATATGTGTATATGCATTTAGTCTTCTAGTCTACTACCAAACACAGCTACAGGGTAAGCAGGATGGTGGGAACCAAGTGCTTCTTACATAGGTTTTAACATAAATGCTGGGGACTGCAACTGTGGTGCAGCAGGTAAAGCCGCCACCTGCAGTGCCAGAATCCTATATGGGCACAGGTTCAAGTTCTAGCTGCTCCACTTCCAATCCAACTCTCTGCTATGGCCTGGGAAAGCAGAAGATGGCCCAAGTCCTTGGGCTCTTGTACCCATGAGGGAGACCCAGAAGAAGCTCCTGGCTTTGGATCGGCACAACTCTGGCTGTTACAGCCATCTGGGGAGTCAACCAACAGATAGAAGACCTCTGCCTCTCTGTAACTCTGCCTTTCAAATAATAAATAAATCTTTAAAAATTAATTAATTTCTGGTTGCAATCCTACGTTAACTCCTACTTTCAGAAGACTCAGTGTTTCCGATGTCTGTGCACTATGGCATAATGGTGTATGAAACAGGGCTTTGTCACTTTTCTCCAAGACAAGCTTTTAATTGAACTTTCTCAGGTCTAAGCACCTATCCATCTGCCTACCAACTTCCAAATTTTATAGCTATCACCTCTCCATTTTCTTTGCTCCTGTTGAGGTTTTTTTTAACTTAACAATCTCTTTACTTTTCCTTTCAAAGAGCATTTGGAATAATCTGAGCTATCTGTGTGTTATGAATTTGCTGTCTAATCAGAAGTCTTTATTGCTTTTTTGCTATATTTCAAAAATGAATATAAATTTCACAAAGCAAGAATATAATTTCTAAATTTAGATGGTAGCTGTCCCTTTCCAAATGTAGTTTTCTAAAAGCTCCTTCTAAGTATGAGCCATAGAAAAGTAAAAAATTTAAATCAACTGAATATTTCATCTAAATAAAACCAATAAATTCATATGAGAGATTTGATCTAAAGTTCTGTGATCTAAAGTGAACAAATGTTTTGGCATAAGGTAAAATATAACTGAATAACCTATTAAGTGTCAATACATAGAATCGAAATGTTTTTTCTTTCATTACTATGAAAAAAACTCAAACTAGCTTCCTCAGCTTACAATATACAATTGTTTATTTTCCATGCAATATGAATTTTGTAGCCACTACCATAATGTGCTGACTTGTTTCAGATTACTTGGGACCACTCAAATTCTTTAACAGGGCATTTTAGTTATCAATTTATTATGTTCTCAAAAATAAAACATATTTTAAATCAGATGCCTAGCAGCAAGTATTATGGCGCAGCGGGTTAAGTCTCCAGTTGGGATTGCCAATGGGTACAGCCACCTCCCACCTCAGAGTGCCAGTTCAAATCCCAGCTACTCAGCTTCCCATCCAGCTTTCTGCTAATACATCCTGGGAGGCAGCAGGTAATGGCTCAAATGCTTGGGTCTCTGCTGCCCACAGTGAAGACCTGGATGTAATTCTGGGCTCCTGGCTTCTACTTTGCCCAGTTTTAGCTACTGAGTCCATTTGGGAAGTAAATCAGCAGACAGAAGATCTCTGTCTCTCTGTCTCTCTCTCTCTCTCTCTCTGTGTGTGTGTCGCTCTTTCAAGAAAATGAAAACAATTAAAAAAAAAAACACATTAAAGTTGATGCCAAAAGGATAAAAAAATCCTAGATAATTCACACGACTGTTAATTTTCAATACAAAGTTTATATTCAATCTTCTAATTGATATTATAAAATATTTATCAGGGTTCTGAATAATGAAGTTTTAAAAACAATATATAGAATCAGATATGAAGCAGTTATTTTGTGTTCTTTCTATGACAGTCAAGAAATGATGTGAAAAAATAAAACTACCCATAGTTTAAATAATATAATTGATACTATTAAATAATTAGCTTTTATCATAAGCCTATTTTATTCCTAATAATTAAAATCGACTTCTCATCAGTTGCTATGGCAGCACAATTTCATTGAACAAGAAATTCCTCTAATTCTGCCATGAAGTGTCCTGTCAGCCTGAAGTATTATTTGGAGAATCAAGAAAAAATACATATACAATTTCCCAGCTCACAAAGGCCTCATCAATACTTAGACTTGTTTTGCAATCTATAGCAGGAGTTTTTCTGCCAGAGCCCTGGGGACTTGGGCTTTTTACTTGACTTTCATTTCCTTATCCTTTTAATAAATGAAAACATTCTTGATAAGAGCCATTCCAGCAGGGCTCACCTCAGGCAGCTTGGCTGCGACTATAAATAGCAAGATCTGCCATCTGCCTTTCTATTCTTGTGCTGAAAGCAGTGCTGGCATTGTGTTCACACTTCACTGGTGCCAGGCCTGATGCTGTATAGCCAGCAGCAACAGAAAATAATAGTGCAAGACAGAGATAATGAGGTGAAGAACAGAAATGGTCCTACTATAATTAACTGCTGTTTTGATATTCACCACAATAAAGCATACACAGTGGTGCTGAGAGCCTAAAGTCACATTTTTTCCTTAGCCTCATAAATGGGTTTGAGTTTAAAGTATTGTTAAAGACCAGTGATTTTTTTAACATCACAGAAGATTAATTAAAATGTAAAGCACCTAAGCACAGCTAGCAATATATGTTTGTCATGTTAGCAAGAGACTCAACAGATATAACACATATTCTTTATTCTAATGGTATTTAATGAGGCATTGCTTTCTATAATCGTATTTTTCCTGTTCTGTTGCAGAGAGATAAGCTTGCCATAACATTTCCATAATCAGCAATGATTAAAATGCTCTTTTGCTATACCAGACACCCCCCACTCTCTTAGATTTGAATCCCCAAGCAAATTTTAATTTCTTAAATGGCTCTCATTATTCCTCTTGGGATCTTCTGAATCCTCAGCTACTATAAAACACATTTTTTCCCCAGTATCCCTGTTACATACATCTGACCTATTTAAAAAAGACAGTGACTGTCAAGGGACTCATTTGTATTTTGGAACTGAAGACAAATGTATAGAAGGCTACTGTCATATTATACAGTCTAATATTAGTAATTCTGTTATTCCTATGTCACTAATTGCTAAAGCTATCAGTTTTGTATATATATAATATATATGTTATATATTTTATATATATACGTATATATATAAAATCAACTGTCAAACTCCAGAAGCCACTATCCACTCCTAGAGAAGTATCACTCAAATAGAATGTAATATGAATGGGGGTCTCCTCCAGTTGTACAACATGGAGGTACTAAATGTATAGCTGATTATCTACATTGTTGATAATTATCTATATTGTTTACAACTGTTCTTATTTGGAAGCTATTTTCTGGGAACTACTATTCCTACTACTTTAATTAACAAAGATTCAGCAAGCATCCAAGAACTGTCTCTGATATAAACAACAAAAATCATTTTAGAACCCATACTCACGACACAGCTACCAGCATTACATTTCTTTCCAAAATGATTTCTAGAGTCACGCCTTTAATGCTATTCTGTTAACAATAAAGACTTTTCTGTTTCTAATGATATTTATTTAAGTGTATGTCAGTGCATATGAACACAGCATAATATAACGAGTCATGATGGGTTACTACACAGTTAAAAACACCATCAATGTTCTTAAAGAACTTACTATACAGAAAAAAAATACTATCTCTGTTCCTAAGGCCCTGGCAATTCCATCAAAAATATGTAAGTACGTTTGCGATAACAAATGTATAAAAAGTAACTAAGAACAGGTATATGGATTAAGGGCTTTAGGCACAAAATGACCACTTTGCAAAGGAAAAAAAAATTAGTCTTTCTACCGCAATAAGATGTCTCCAAACTATTAGGCTTATTGTCACAAACTACAGATAAGCAGGAAGTAGCACTCTGTCCAATGGGAAGAATCTCTGTGGGAGGGCTTTCTGCTGAATAAATTGCACATACATTTTCAAAGGTGAAATAGCTCAAGCACCTTCCAATTGATTTCAAAATTTTATCTAACTTTATTACAGGAGGACACAGGCTACTTTGCAAAGGTGGTGGGTATTTTGGATACATGTGATTTGTTCCTAATACTTGTCCATCCCTCTAATTGTCTACAGCTACAGCAATTCCTTCAAGGGATTATTTTGAAAAATAAATGAAATCATCCTTGTTGAGTTTTAGCACAATGCCTAGCACTAGTAAGTCCTCATAACTCATTGGTGATCTTCCTTTCACTGTTCAGTAACACGTGAGTGCTAGCAGCTTTGGGGAATGACTCCATACTCATGGCCCTACTAGTCCATGAAGTGCTTTTGTGCACACCGGAAGCAGCACCCTTGGACTGATGGGCATAAAGCCAAGTGGAAGCATACTTCTTTGGGAGACGGGATGCAGCCAGAACCCTCCTTCACGGTATCAGCCCTGCTTAGAATGCCCGCAGATGGTGGGTGGGACATTCTTATTGAAATGGAAATGAGGAAAGGAACATGAGAAAACATGACAGGAACATGAGGAAACATGACAGGAACATGAGAAAACATATGATAGGAACATGAGGAAACAGATCAAAGACATTTACCTGAAACTGAGGGATGGCATTTGTGAATGCTGAAAAATAATCTATTCAATGAACAAGATTACTTTACTTGAGGTTGAACTGCTGTGAGCTAGTCCTTTCTACTACTATACTTCAGAATTTAACAAACACTTGTAGTGGTGGGTCAGTTCTCAGAAAGGCAACACCTAAAAACTAGCTAACGGGAGCAGTACAACAGCTGATCTCTACACAGACAGGCTCAGAACTTCTGAGGGCAGATTTGCAAATGTTCTTTCTAGAAAATTCATTCTGTATCTGGAAAACTGGGACTACTTAGTTTCGCAACTGTTTCTAACAACAGAAGCCCTACTTGGTCAAATCTCCTAAGGATCATTAGCAAAGTTTACTATCATTTCTTTCCTTTTTTTTTTTCAAGCATACTTTTTCTTAAAAAAAATTATTTTATTTATTTGAAAGGCAGAGTTACAGAGAGGCAGAGGCAAAGAGAGAGAGAGATTGTCCATCCTACTGGTTCACGCCCCAGATGGCCACCAACAGTCAGAGTTGTGTAGATCCGAAGCCAGGAGCTTCTTCTAGGTCTCCCATACAGGTGCAGAGCCATCCTCTGCTGCCTTTCCAGGCACACAAGCAGGGAGCTGGATTGGAAGTGGAGCAGCCAGGATTCGAACTGGTGCCCATATGGGATGCAGACACTGCAGGCAGCAGCCTTACCCACCAAGCCACAGCCCTGGCATCTCCTCTTTGTTATTTATATTCATCATCCTCATTACTCTGTGGCTTAATGTGTATCACTGTCCATGCCTACTCTATCCCAAGCCAGTTCACTGTATTATTCTGATGGCCCCTTTCACTGGGCCTCGGGAATAGTAAGTTAACTCTCCCACACTCACCAATCCCTTGTTGGTGGCTCCTTTATCTCTTCACCTTAACTGGAACCTGGATTTTTCTCTCAACCACTCCAGTGGAAGTTATTTCTTGTGTCACAACTCATTCCTCAGCTCCTCTTCGGCAGTTAGACTGCTGCTGCACCATCTTACGCCTTTTCAAGTCCTAGCCAGACGTTTCTATCCATCTACTTACTGGCACTCTCATAACCCTCCCCTATAAAGAGTTTCCCCTTTACAGAGTGCTTTAGGGGTAAGCCTCCATATTCCTTTTCCTTAAAGGTGACCTGAAGAGCCACACTAACCACCTGTACCTCATGAACATCAGTGGTCTTCCTTCCTAACCACTCCACCCACGTACCATCAGCACCATGCGCTAACTGATCGGATTCACATCCCAGATGCAGAACACAATGAACTCCCAGCTCCCGTCCTCTGATTCCTCACTCTAGTAAATACTTCTCCCAATCTCCCATTAAGTCATCAAACCCACTGGTTTTCTCTTGCTTTTCCATGCAGCTCCATTTGCAACCACATGGTATGTCAGTAACAAGACATTAGACCGGCACTCAAGTCCTCTCCTTTTCAAACTCTGCTATATAAAACCTGCTCATTTCTGACCCTAGATTTTTGTAGGCTACTTTCTATCTCAGTTTCTTAACTCTCATTCCAGGATGCTAAACACTGCTAAAGAAAACAGAGAACATGGTTTTTGGACCTAAAAATCATTCTGTATCTAACTGCAGCAAGGCCTTTTCTACTGCTGAGCGATCTACATAGTCATTTCTTTGATCCTCCTGATGAAGTCACATTTGCACAACAGTCATTTTAGATTCTTCCTATTCTCTTATTTTTTTAAGAAAACTTTTATTTAATAAATATAAATTTTGAAAGTACAACTTTTGGATTATAGCTCTTTTTCCCCCCATAACCACCCTTCCATCCACAAACCATCCCATCTCCCACTCCCTCTCCCATCCATTCTTCATTAAGATTCGTTTTTAATTATCTTTGTATACAGAAGACCAACCTAGTATATACTAAGTAAAGATTTCAATCCAGTCTCCATCTACTCTTAGACTTTACTGAGAAGCTGACTCTCTCTCAAGGTCCCTCTCACTCCACACCTCCTTTACAAGGTCACACAGGCTTTCTTGGCTGGTAGCTGTATAGAAACTGCCCTTCCCACGTTTCAGTGTGAATCCCAGTGTCCACCTTCTACCACAGAGGTTATGGGGACAATCTCCTGCATCTCTGGTTCCCTCTGTTGATTCTTTCTCCAACAAGCACACAAGCAAGAAAACAGACAAAATAACCTCCCTTACCACTGGAGAGCTCCCCTCGCCTCCTCTCCACACACTACCTCCCTTAACAATGGAGAGCTCCCCTCGCCTCCTCTCCACGCACTACCTCCCTCACCGCTGGAGAGCTCCCCTCACCTCCTCTCCACACACTACCTCCCTTAACGCTGGAGAGCTCCCCTCGCCTCCTCTCCACGCACTACCTCCCTTAACAATGGAGAGCTCCCCTCGCCTCCTCTCTACACACTCCCTCCTCACTTCTCTCTTTGTGGTTTCATCCACAACTGAGTACCCTGAGAGGAAAAGGCAACTGGGGGTGTGTGCCCAGACTTTCTAACATTTAATTTAGTCTACTCTTATTTTTATTTTTATACATTTTATAACATGAGTGAAATAGCATATGTAACTCAGGGAAATATACATGAAGATATTTCAAAAACTTCACAGAAAAATGAGTTTAAAAGGTAAGTTTATTCTTATGCAAAAAAGCTTAAAATTCATGCATGCAGGGAACTTGAAGAAGATAATGGAAAAACTATGTGTTACCAAAAAACTATACTTGGAATTCAAAATTTCCTGTACCAAAATAAACTCACCTTCTAATTCCATTTTCCACGAACTATCCGAAGTACCCTTTTTATATGTGTGTATACATACATACATATATATATATACGCACATAATAAATATACAAAAATTGAAGATGAGTGCTCCATAATATTTTGCCAACAGCATACACATTCAAAAAAGTTTGGAGAACACGCAACTATAGCTCAGAGCTGAGGCAAGTGCCTTGGGCTCCACTGTCACCCACTGTAGGATTTAATGCCTCCAGTTTGCTAAATGAACATAGATTTGACAGCAGACATGCAATGCTGCTGAATTTGAACTTCCTTTTACAAAAGAACAAATGAAAATAAAAATGGAAAAAACCT
This sequence comes from Lepus europaeus, assembly GCF_033115175.1. Classification (NCBI taxonomy): domain Eukaryota; kingdom Metazoa; phylum Chordata; class Mammalia; order Lagomorpha; family Leporidae; genus Lepus; species Lepus europaeus. The sequence goes on from NC_084831.1 coordinate 157,168,244, forward strand.
TAGTCGTGTAACTGAAAAACGAAGCACAGCAGTCATGGGTTTCCCAGCACTGCAGCCCGGCTACGATGTAAGTGTCTGTGTACTCTCGAAATGCATACGCTGAAATCTAACCTTGATGGCATTCAGAAGGGAGATCTTTGGGAAGTAATAAGATCAAGAAGACAGTCTTCACAATCCCTTTCTTCTTCTTCTTCTTCTTTTTTTTTGACAGGCAGAGTGGACAGTGAGATAGAGACAGAGAGAAAGGTCTTCCTTTTGCCGTTGGTTCACCCTCTGATGGCCACTGCGGCCGGCGGATCACACTGATCCGAAGGCAGGAGCCAGGTGCTTCTCCTGGTCTCCCATAGGGTGCAGGGCCCAAGCACTTGGGCCATCCTCCACTGCACTCCCGGGCCACAGCAGAGAGCTGGCCTGGAAGAGAGGCAACTGGGACAGAATCCGGCACCCGGACTGGGATTAGAACCCGGTGTGCCGGCGCCGCAGGCGGAGGATTAGCCTAGTGAACCATGGCGCTGGCCCACAATGCCTTTCAACATGAAGGGACAGAGCAAGAAAGCACAATAAATCAATCAAGAAACAGGACAGGGGTAGGTGTTTGGATCAGTGGTTAAGCTAATGCTTGTGCCACCCACACCCCATATCAGACAGAGTGCCTGAGTTCAAGTCCCAGCTCCACTTACAATTACAACTGCTTTTCCAATGCATATCCTGGGAAGCAACAAGTGATTCCAGGACTTGGGTTGCCTCCCACTCATGTGGGAGACCCAAACTGAGTTCTATGATCCTGAAGTCAGCCTGCCTAAGCCCTGGTTGTTAGTAGGCATTTGTGGAGTGAACCAATAGATGGAAGATTGACCTATGTCTGTCTCGCTTCATTCTCAAATTAAAAATAAATTAAAATTTAAAAAAAGAAACAACCCCTCACTAGACACCAAATCTGCCATTAACTTGATCTTGAATTTCCCAGCCTCTAGAACTATAAAAAAGTAACTTTCTATTATTTATAAGCTACCCACTTAAAGGTGGTGGTGGTGGTGGTGTGTGTGTGTGTATGTGTGTGTGTGTGTGTGTGTTTTAACAGATAGACAGACAGTGAGAGAGAGACAGAGAGAAAGATCTTCCTTCTGTTGGTTCACTCCCCAAATGGCCACTATGGCTGGCACTATGCCGATCCAAAGCCAGGAGCCAGGTGCTTCTTCCTGGTCTCCCACATGGGTGCAGGTGCCCAAGCACTTGGGCCATCCTCCACTGCCTTCCCGGGCCACAGCAGAGAGCTGGCCTGGAAGAGGAGCAACTGGGACTAGAACCTGCACCCATATGGGATGCCGGCACCGCAGGCGGAGGATTAGCCAACTGAGCCATGGCGCCAGCCCCAAATGTGTTTTTTAATAGCAGTACTAATTAAGAAAAGCAGAATAGGTTGGTGCACACGTACACACTTATTAGATGGTTGCTAAACAGGGCAACAAATAGCCTTGCGATACAATATGGGGGCCTCAGGATTCTTTCAGAGGGCATCCTCAAGGTCAAAACTATTTTGTTGCTAAAACTAAGATGTTACGTGCCCTTTTCACCCTTTCTCTCTTAAGTGGATAGTAGAGTTTTCCAAAGACCACATGACGTGATAATAGAGTGAATGCAGAAGCAGATTTAAGCCAGATAGCAACCTTACATGTCATCTATTGGAAACTGACCCAACAATCCAATTACTGAGCACAAATATCCGAAGGAAATGAAAACAGCATGTGAGTATGTCAGAGAGACAGCTGCACTCACAGGTTCTCTGCAGAATTATTCACAAGACACACAATCAATCTAAGTGTCCAAGAGAGAATGAAGAAACTGCTGCATCTAAACAAAGTGGAATGCTACTGAGCCATTAGAAAGAAGGGAATTCTGTCATTTGTAACGTGGATGAACCAGAGAACATTATGTCACTTGAAATAAGCCAGACACATAAAGACAAATATAGCGTGATCTCACTTGTATGTGAAACACAAAATAGTTGAACTTATACAAGTAGAGAGCAAAATGGTAGATTATCAGGGATAGTGGGTGGGGGTTGGGAACAAGTTGGTCAAAGGATAAAAATTTCAGCTAGATAGGAGAAATAAATTCAAAAGATATTTGAAACATGATGAGTAAAGTTAAAAACATGTGCCATATTCCTGAAAATTGCTAAGAGAATGAAAATAAAAAGATCTACAAAAATAGATAATAGTCTTATTATTCTCACTAAATTATTAGAAAATAGCTATTTTTCATAAAATATCATGTTAACACACAATGGGCTTAATAAAGTCATTTTAAGGGAACTAAAAATATTAAAATTTCTTGTCTCAGTTTTTATTTCTAATATGGAAATTATCAATAAATAAAAACTCTTTGGGGTCCTCCATAATTCTTGAGAGTATAAAACAGTTCCGAGACTAACATGTTTCAGGACTGTTGCAAAAGACACTTAAATTAGATTTTCAGAGCCCTGGATTGCGAATTTGGATCCAATCAAAAACCTGTCAGAACGAATTGTGATTAAAAAGACTGTGCTGCAATTGGAAACGCCTTATGAAAGCGGGAAAAAAAAAAAAAAGAATCTTGCTCTAGGAACCAAGGTTAGCTAATAAAACAGGGCCAGGAAAAGCAAAAGTTTTCGGGGGGGGGGGGGGGGGGGCGGCACGCGGAGAAAAAGATCCGCACAGTGAAACCCTAAGCCTTCTGGGACCTAGGATTCTGCCTTCCTCTCCTTATGCACAGAATGTGGTCATTTATGCTTCTACGTAAAGGGTGACTGCCGCGGTAATGTTCAAACACCTAAGTGTGTTTAATTCAAAATAAAAATCAGAAAACTAAGTTTTGCTACATTGCCCTCTTCCACCTCATGATCTCTTACTACCACAACACTTTCAGAATCAAATTCCTGAAAGAGCGGTCTGTGATTGCAGTCTCCTTCCTCTCCACGTCCATCTCCATAATGTCCGGTTTCTGCCCCAACCTCCGTGCTCAGCCGTGGAAAGGTGGCAGGTGCATCCCCTCCACACAAAGCTGCCTTCCTTGCTTTTTCTGGCTTAAATATATTTAAAAAAACAGCACAATCACCCTGTGACTCCACTTCTTGCTCATTCTTCTTCTCAGAAGCAACTGTTTTTCCTAAGGATAATTACTATCATCATCCCTAAATACCCAGATGCTCATATTGCTATTTCTTCCTTTATTCAGTTTGGATTTTCCTATAGGTTCCTCTAATAACATCTGAAACCTCATCTTAAAAGGAAGAGCAGCATTCACTGCTGCCCCTTCTTGGCTGTCGAGGTCCTCTCCTCTGACTTCCCTGATACCCAGACATCATCCAAAATCAACTAGAAACTCAAAAAAAGTATACAACTTATTTTGTCAGTTTTGCTTCCTAATTTTTCACATGCAAGGTGATCCAAATGTAATATACCTTTGTTACAGATGTATAAATATCTGTTAATGGCACTATATATTTTAGATAAATAAGCTGATTCAAATAAATAAAATAATTTTAGATAATTTCTCCCTATGTAAGTAGGAGAATTTCTTTCTTTTCTTTTTGACAGGCAGAGTTAGACAGTGAGAGAGAGACAGAGAGAAAAGTCTTCCTTCCATTGGTTCACCTGCCACGGCGAAGCCAGGAGCCAGGTGCTTCCTCCTGGTCTCCCATGCGAGTGCAGAGCCCAAGCACTTGGGCCATCCTCCACTGCCTTCCCGGGCCACAGCAGAGAGCTGGCCTGGAAGAGGGGCAACGGGGACAGAATCCGGGGCCCAGACCGGGACTAGAACCCTGGGTGCCAGCGCTGCAAGCAGAGGATTAGCCAAGTGAGCCACAGCGCTGGCCAGGATAATTTCTACAACAAAACATAAAAGCTGTGAAGAAATCTTTATGCTACATTAGTCAAAATAAAAGTAATATGGTTTAGCCTATAATAAATGTGTCCTAAAGTGAGAGTTGACAAGAGTTACCAGGTTCAAAGCTCATTTCTTTAGTTAATGATTTATCACTGAATGAAAGACAATATATTTCAAGGATAATAAAAGTAAATAATGATAAAAGTATATTTTAAGGGGCTGGTGCTGTGGCACGGCTGGTAGGGCAGCTGCCTGCAGTGCCAGCATCCCATATAGGCGCCAATTCAGGTCTCAACTGCTCCACTACTGATCCAGCTCTCTGCTGTGGCCTGGGAAAGCAGTGGAAGATGGCCCAGGTCCACATGGGAGATGGCCCTTGCATCCACGTGGGAGACCTGCAGGAAGCTCCTGGCACCTGGATTTGGTTCACCACAGCCCCAAACATTGTGGCCATCTGGGAAGTGAATCAACAGATGGAAGACACCCCCACACACACAGCTGCCTCTACCTCTCTGTAACTCTGCCTTTCAAATAAATGGATAAATCTTTTTTTAAAAAGTATATTTTAAAATATTATTGGAGGATGGTACAGAATCAAGTGTAATTAATAGACTTAAAGGGAAAAAAATGAAAGGTCTTAATGGGCACTGAGAGTCTGGGTCTACATGAAAGGTTAAGGTTGGAATAAAAGCACAGTTTGGTGGTAACAGTAACAATTACCGTGCAGTCTCTCGTTAATGCACATGTATGATAACTGGCGTGACGGTGCTAAGATAAAATTATTTTCAGGGAGAACACAGGCTACCGGAGAGGGCTGCCTCCAGCGGATTAAAACAGTAGGGCACTAAAGATGAAGAATTCCTGTAGGAGGAAGACGGTGGAATGCAGAGGCAGCTTACTGCTCTAGTCTAGGGGAAGAGAGTTTTTAAAAAGTGGAGAGAGTGGAAGAGTTAGAGGGAAAAGGGCAGAGAAAACTCAACACAAATTAGAGGGACACGTCGCCTACGTGGAGGGTGTGGACACACACAACTCAAAACCCAGCAGACGAGATCCTCAGCGTCAGCTCTGGGGAGTGAGGTGAGACCAGAGTGCAGCAGCCAGGCCACTGGTGATAAAGCTGTGGGAATATCCCAGTGCGAGTCTGGCTTAGAGCCCTCTGGGGGACAGTGTACCTGCCAAAAAGAGGAGCAAACAGGGTGCACGTTTGTCTCTCCTGAACCACCCTAAACCAGCGACCTGTAACAAGCCAAGAGAGGGCAGGCGCCAATTTGGACATATGTAACAGCTGTGCCCCTCGTGTCCGTGCCCAGCAGCCAGCCCAGTGGAGATGTCTCAGTCTGGCCGCGAGGACTGATGGGAGCTCAGTGCACCTGATGGTGGGCGGCTCGTGTGCCAGCACTGTGAAAACACAGTGTGCGGGTGCAGGGTGTGGCTGGGACCTAGGGCAGTCACTGTGGGCGGCTCCTCACCCTCGGCTCCCCAAATCCCTGCTGAGGGTCCCTGCTTCGGGATCCACGCTTACACCGAGGCCTGCTCACACCATTTGTGTGGCTCTTGGGGCACTGGGGCTAGCGCCAAAGGCACTGGTCTCCTTTGAGGTGAAGAGACGAGTGTGAAAGTACAATACAAAGAACAAACCTTCCTTCTGATTAAAAAAAAAAGATGTACCACACACAACCTGGGTGTCACCTTGAACACTCCCTGCAGCCTGGAGCACAGACCAGAGCTCCCTGGCCACACCCACCACACGCCTCAGGTTATTCACTGAAGCAGCAACTCCACTGAGGCATACTGGAAACACAAAAGCCATCACAGGACACAACAAAACAAAAAACGAAATCAGCAAGTAGCTCCACAAATGCCAAATAACAAACACAGCAGTTCAAGAAACAAGAGTAAGGAAGAAAACACGACCCACCCAAAAGAATACAACATTTCAACACCAGAGTGTGAAGATGAAGAGACTACAGAAATGCCAGAAACTGAATTCAAACACTGATCAAAAGACTGCTTAGAAGTAATCAGAAACAAACCAGGAACTAATGAAATCCACAGACAAAATGAATGAACATTTCTCCCATGAAAATGCTATCTTACAGAAAAGTAAGAATGAAATCCTGGAAATGAAGAATTCAATAGAACAAATAAAAAATGTGGTGGAAAGACTTAACAGCAAACTTGGTGAAGTAAAAGAAAGAATATCTGAGTTAGAAGATAAACGGCTAGAAATTTTATAGTCAGACCGAAAAAAAAAAAAAAAAAAACTAGAAAACTAAACACAGTGATGGAGATCAACGGGATACTATCAAATGACCCAATATACGTGTCTTAGGAGTTCCTGAAGGAGGGGAAAGAATGAATGGATTACAAGGCCTTTTAGTGAAATAATTACAGAAAACTTCCTTAATTTAGAGAAAGAAAGAGACAGCCCTGGTCACGACTATTGAGGAACAGATTTTTTTTTTTTTAATACAATTTCTTGAACTCTTAACATCGTTAATCATAAGTGTATAAAGTTAGTTGAAAATAGATCTTAGTAAAAAATAAGAATGGGAATAGGAGAGAGAGGAGGACGAGGGATGGGAGAGTGGTGGGAGGGCTGGTATGGTAGGAACAATCACCATGTTCCTGAAGCTGTAATTGTGAACAAAAATGAAGAATTCCAGCAGGATCTAGCAAACTAGTGTATACAATTCTGTATTTACAACATAACCATCCTGAGTGACATACACTTGGTATATGTATGTGTTTAAATACTCTTCTTTGAGCAGAACAATCTAAACTAAAGTAGCACCACCAGCATTTTTGGCTCTAGAAAGAGCACATTTTAATAGCACTGTCATACAGTACACTTCTTCCCTCCCCTACTCCCCAATTAACCAAGTGTTTCATCTATCAAAGAACTAAAATTCTGATTTACCTAGCTAACCCATTTTGAATTCGTGGCCTAAGACCCATATGAAGATTAAAAGATCGAAGAGCGAGGCTTACAGGACAGTAGTCATTCAGCATGCTCTGAAAACCTGGTCATTTTCCTACCATGGCAAATGAGGAATTCCAGCTGTCTCACGTACTGCAAAGAAGGCGATATGCTAGAGTGTAACATAACAAATCTACTATGGTCTGCAGCACAGACTTCTTATATAGCATGTATTCTCCTTATGTCCCTACCTTAGTGTAAAACTGGTTAAAACACCTGTGACCAAGCATTTCAGAAATCATGAGAAGTGTTAGTCACAAAATACGTAACAAGAAGACGTTTGCTGGGAGTCTGCGACTGGAGCAGAAAGCTACAGAAATGCTAACAGTGCCACTTTCACTATCTCTGAGAATAATGTCAGCTACTAGCTGTCACCAGGAACAGAATACTAGGCCAGAAATGTGTCCCAAGTGGTAAATCTTATCTACTAATGGAGCATACTTGTCCTGTGAACAATTTATAACGGAGACATTCTTTGTTTTTCCTAATTAAAATTAAGATAGGCTTACTCTTCTTTAAAAATCATCCAAAACACCTGACAACATGATTAGTTATATAAAGGAGTCACATAATATTGAGAAGCCCACTAGGAGATAAATTAACCAAGGGACTTGAAGAGAGCTGGAAAATCAAGTCAAATAGAAAAAAAAGCATGTTTGGTATGCCTACAATTACTCTAGTAAGTTGTGAAAAAAAAAGGCATGAAATTTTAATTTTTCTTAGGTGGAAATTATGGCTTAATTTATTTTAGTTCCAGTTTTCTAAATCGGTGCTTTTCAGAACAGGCTTACTTAATTGTCAACATTTAGCATCACATATGAGTCTCTGAGGTCTTTTATATCCAAGGAAAATCGCATATTTGTCAGTTCTTAGTTTTCACTGAAAACATACATCTCATTTAGGTGTTGTAGCTCAGCAGGTTAAGCCGCCGCAAGTTTAAGTCCTGTCATCTCTCCTCCAACCAGCTTCCTGCTGAGGCACGTGGGAGCAGCAAGGATGGCAAGGACGTGAGTTTCCACCAGCCACCTGGGAAACCCAGAGAGCACTCCTGCCTCCTAGCTTTAACTCGGTCCAGTCCCAGCTGTTGCAGTCATTTGAGTGAACCAGCAGATGGAAGATTCTCTCTCTCTCTCTCTCCTTTCCTCCCTCCCTCTCTCTCTCTAATACATGAACCTTTAAAAAATAAGTCTGCCTAAGTATTTTTTTGGTAAAGAAAAACAAATCCCTTGGGACAGCACTGTGGTGTAGTGGGCTAAGCCTTGCCTGCGGCACCGGCATCCCATATAGGTGTCAGTTCAAGTCCTGGCTGCTCCACTTCCGATCCAGCTCCCTGCTAATGGCCTGGGAAAGCAGTAGAAGATGGCCCAAGTGCTGGGCCCCTGCACCCACATGGAAGACCTGGAGGAAGCTCTATGGCTCCTGGCTTCAGATCAGCACAGCTCCAGCCGTTGGTCATTTAAGGAGAGAACCAGTATCCACTTTTCTGTCTCCCCCTCTCTATGTCTGTAAATCTACCTCTCAAATAAACAAATAAAATATTTTTTTAAAAATCCCATCCTCCATAACTTGTAGTCATATATACCTTATACATGTATTTATTTCTTCATTTTATGCTTAAAACCTAAGCTGCCATTTGTCTACCACATTTGTCTATATAACTGAAGTCATTTGCTGGCTTTTAGTGGTATACTAAGCAATTAATTTAAAAAAGAAATGCTTTATTAGATTAGGAATCTAGAGTCCCATGTCAGGTACTCATTTATTCTTCTTTTTCTTTTCTTTAAAGATTGATTTTACTTTTTTGAAAGGTCAAGTTAAAGAGAGAGAGAGGGAGGGATAGATATATCTTTCCATCCACTGGTTCAATCCTCAAATGGCCACAGCAACCATGGTTGGGTCCAGCTGAAGCCAGGAACCAGAAGCTTATTCCTTGTCTCCCAAGGAGGCGCAGGGGTCCAAGGACTTGGGTCATCTTCCACTGCTTTCCCAGGCATGCTAGCAAGGAGCTGGATTGGAAGTAGAGCACTCAGGAATTGAGGGATTTGAACAGCATCCAAGTGGGATGCCAGCGTTGTGGGTGGCAGCCTAGCCCATGACATCACAATGTTGGCCCTAGGCCTTCATTTCATGAGAAACATGATTTCCAGAATCCGTATCCTTTAATTTGGAGGGGGAAAATTTGTGATTGAATTTATATTTAGGTACATTATGATGTAAAGGAAATACGGCTGCAACCAGAGACAAAGAAAGAAAAGCTGACCCCCTCCTCCCCACACAGACCTTGAAAAGTGGCTGCTAGCAATTCACTAGTGAAGCAGCTGCCCCCTGTCATCTTGTCCAGGGAGGGCAGACGTCCCAAGTTCTGCTTCTGTAACTCCAGTCATAAATCTGTCCTAATAATTCTGCCCCGGTATCTCTTTTACAAACATACCGGGCCCACCGACCACTGGAAGTGTGGTCCTAGGTCACGTAGACTGCAATTTAAACCCACCAATGCTGTAACACTAAGGTGTGATGCTGATGAACCTATAAATACTGTAAGAAACTTGGGACTGTCACTCAGTTCTCAGGAAATTATTTCAGCTAACCCACTGGTGTAATAAACTGCTTCGATCCTCCACTGGTTCTGGTGCCTGTTTGAACAAAGGGAGTCTTCCCACCTTGGATTTCTGTAACAACTAAAGACATGAAAAAGACTGAGAAAATAAATAGCCATCTTTGAATACAGCAAGAAATAGATGAGCAAAGGAAAAATAAAGGATATTTCAATTTTCTAACTACTTTTACAATGTTATGTATTTACCCAAACTTTTGACTTTTTTGATCAAAGAAAGTCATCATTAATGGAGCTTCATTGTTTTTTTAAGGTTTATTTACTCGAGATTCCAAGATGGCAGACTAGGGAACCATATACTGTACTAGGTTAGGGATAAGCAGTTAAAAAAAAAATGCAATAAGTGCACCCCCAAAAGTGGCGAGAACACTGCCCGGGACACCGTACAGGAGGAGCAGGAATGCCATGGGCCTGTGTGCACTGCAGCACGAGCACGAACACAAACACCAGCACCACTGCAGCAGCTCGGAGGCAGGGGTGGGACCCCACTGCAGCAAACTGCGGTCATACAGCCGGGGGGACAGCATGGCCTGGGTCCAAACTGGAGCCTGGGGCTAGCGGTTATGGTCCCAGTGGAAGTAGAGGGACACACTGACCTCACCCCAAGCTCCCCATAACAGCGCCCACTGCCCAGCTGAGAAAGAGCAACCATCATTCTGTGTTTGGGCAGGAGCTCCAGAAAAGGCTGTGTGCATGCACGGCAACTGGGTGAGGCAGGGTGCTATCTGCGTGGCAGTACTGGCAACAGTGGCAGGGAGAGAGCAAGGTTTGATCGGTGGCCCTGTGCACGCAGAGAGAACAATCGCAGTCCCCAGTGCCTTTGAGCGCAGCCGGCAGTGGCTGGGAAACCACAGAGGACGGTAAGGTGCCCGTAGCCTCCCAGGATAAAGACGCCTAGGCAGAGCTGGCTCAGAGAACAGCTGCCTCTGCTGACTGGACAGAGAAACCTCTGTCCCCAGCACTGCCCAGAGCTCAGTGGCCACGCCCACTACACACCTCTTAGTAGTCACTGGAAGTGTAGACACACAACTAAGCCACAGAGCATAGCTCAAAGATAAACGCCATCAGAAGGAAAAAACAAAAATCAACTCCACAAATGCCTAAAAACAAACGCAGAAATTCAAGAAAAAGAGTAAATCACCATAAACCCCTGCCCAAAGCTACAGAACAGCATTTCAATATAAGAATGTCAAGATGAAGAGATTGAGGATATGCTGGAAACAGAACTCAAACTCCTAGGATTACTCAAGTGCAATTAGAAGCAAATCCATGAACTAAAGAAAGTCCTACATGACATGAATGCAAATTTCCATGAAATTTAGATTTTGAAGGGAAATCAAAATGAAATATTAAAAATGAAGAATTCAATAGGTCAAATGAAAAACGAGGTGGAAAGCCTCAGGAGCAGTAAAAAATGTGGCTGGAAGTCTTTACAGCAGACTTCAGGAGGCAGGAGAAAGAACACCTGAACTAGAAGACAAATCTGGAAATCTTACAGTAAGACCAAACAAAAAAAGAGGAGAAAACAGAAATTTAAAAAGTGTTGGAGATTTATGGGATGCTACCAAATGATCCAACATACAGGTCTCAGGAGTTCCTGCAGGTGTGGAAAGAGAGAATGGACCAGAAGGTCTACTTAGTGAAGTAATTACAGAAAATTTCCCCAATTTGGAGAAAGGACATCCAGGTACAGGAAGCACATAGAACTCATAACAGACTGACCAGAAAAGATCTACACCACGACACACTGTAGTCCAACTCAACACAGTAAAGCATAAAGATTCTAAAATGTGCATGAGAGAAACACCAGATTACTTTCAGAAGATGTCCAATTAGACTGTCAGCTGACATCTCATCAGAAACCCTGCAGGCTACAAGGGAATGGCAAGATATATTCCAAGTCTTAAGAGGAAAAAAACTGTCAACTCAGAAAACTGTACCCTGCAAAGCTCTCATTACTGAATGAAGGTAAAATAAAGACCTTCCATAACAGAGATAGAATTTGTCACCACTTGTCCAGCCTTACAAAAGATGCTTAAAGATGTGCTACACATAGAAACACAGAAACATGGTCATCACTGTGAAATAAGGTGAAGGCAGAAAACCCCCAGTAGATGTACAAACTAAATCCAAAGTAAACAATAGGTATATTTATTGAAAAATGGCAGGGCCATGTCGTTACTTATCATCAGCCACCTTGAAGGTAAATAGCCTCAACTCTTCAGTTAAAAGATATCAACTGGCTAAATGATTAAAAACATCTCTTTGCTGTCTACTAGAAATACATCTCACAAAGATACACACAGACTGAAAGCGAAAGGATGAAAAAGACATTCCATGTTAATGGAAAGCAAAAAGGGCAGGTGTTGCCATCCTAACATCAGACAAAACAGACTTTACCCATGGGAAAAGAAATAAGGATATAAAGTTATCTGTACCCACGTTCATTGCAGCACAATTCACGATAGCTAAGATTTGGAATCAACCCAAATATCCAACTGTTGACTGGATAAAGAAATGCATACACACACACACACACACACACTATAGAGCACTATTCAGCTGTGAAAAAAAAATGAAATCCTATCTTCTGCAACAAGATGGATGCAACTGGAAACTATCACATTTAGTGAATAAATCCGTCTCAAAAAGACAGACATATAATTTTTGCCCTGATCTGACATTACTGAGATGTAATATAGTGGAGTGAAATAGACACTTTGAGATCTGATGTCTGTTTACAGCCCCTGTCTCTTCCACTGAGGAGCAGTGCTTTTTTTCTCTTCATACTATTTGTTGAACTCCTTTACTGAGCGTAGGGGTAACTATACAACCATTAAGTAAACTGAAAACAGATCTTTGTAAAAATCAATAGTAGGAAAGTGAGAGAGAAGAGAAGGGTTAGAGCCTGGGCAGGAGGGAGGATGGGAGGTAGTGTCAATATGTTCCTAAATCTGTATATATGAATTACATGAAACTTGTATAACTTAAATACAATTTTAAAAATATTTATTTATTTATTTATTTATTTGAGGGTCAGTTATAGACAGAGAGAGGGAGAGAAAAAGAGATAGGTCTTTCACCCTCTGGTTCATGCACCACATGGCTGTAACAGCCATGACTGGGCCAGGCCAAAGCCAGGGGCTAGGAAGTAATTCTGGGCCTCCCACATGGGTAGGGGCCCAAGGACCTGGGCCATCATCCATTGCTTTCCTAGAAGTATTAGCAGGAAGCTAAATTGGAAGTGGAGCAACTGGGACACAAACCAGTGCCCATATGGGATGGCAGCACCACAGGCAAAAGATTAACTTAGTATACCACAGCAATGACCCCTGGAGCTTGATTTATAAAACACACATTTTGGGGGTTAATTCTCAAACTTGAAAAAGCTACATCCTATGGAAATGTTGCATTATATTTCTATAGGATTTTATGTTATGCCAAGCAAAATAATGTGAATTCTTATAAACAATATAATGTGCAAAAATTCCACTCAACTATCTCAAGGAGAAAAATATATCTTTAAACTCAATCCAAGCCTACATTTGTTTATGTGGGACTGGTTTTTCTCCATAGTAATTTGATTTTTGTCACAAATTTTGACCTATCAGTAAAGGCATGTAAACACGTTAATTTTTATTTAAGATATGGGTTCTAAATATAATTTAATATTTTGGAAATAGGTTTAGCATAGTACAATAATTGGAATAGTTTTATGATTCCATACATCTAGAAAAATTTGTTACACATTGGAACTCAAATCTAGCATGTGTTAATAGACCTTTGAGATGTATATAAAATGGTACAGGTTATTAAATCATTGATTAAAAGAGATGTCTTTGACATAACGACTTTATGGCAAAAATTAACCTCCTTTAGAAGTGGAAAGTGCACTTCCATAACTCAGGGTACCAACAGTTCTGCTGACCCATGTTTAGATATGCTGCTTATGTCTGCCGCTGTACTTCTAAGGATTTCCACATGACTTTTCAGGTGGATGTATAAAATAGTTTTATTAAAAACTAACCCCTTCTTCCAAAAAAAAAAAAAAAAAGAAAAAGAAACATGAATACTAGTCAAAACTTCAAAGATTTCACATATTATCTTCATGATTTTGTTTTTTCTTCTTAAAGTTTTGTTCATTTATTAAGAAAATGGATGTAGTATATAGGGGATATTTTTATTGTGACTTGTTAATCAAGCAAATCAGTGTACCTTGACAATCAACTAATTAGTGTACTGAATTAGTATAACTAAGCTAAATCTGCTTAGCTGTAATAAGCCTTATAATTTATATATGGCTCTCATTACATTTATTTTTTGCATGCAGTCAGAAAATGATATTATCAAGTCATGGAGATACCCTGCATTCATTTAATGAGATCAGAATGTTCCCACATTTGCCACATAGTTGGAGGTGGAACCACTTGCACTGGAGTAGGGTTTTCTTTGCTTACACGGGCGCTTTGTGAATGACAAGGCAAAGCTGAAAGGAGCTACAAGAAACTCCCCTCAAGATGAAACAGGTCTCTAAAACCAAGCCTCTTTTTCCAAACAGCCATCAGCACTTTCCTGTGCTGTCTCGGTCCAGGATCGTTTGAGGAGAAGGAACGGAATCCACTGAAGTTACCAGAAGGAAGGAAGTTTACTGAGAACAGACATAGCTCTTGCTCAGAGCCTCGGATCCAGAAACAATAGCTGAGTTCCCTGCCAGATATCTTCCAACTCCTTCTCTTATTAATGTACTTATCTATTCATTCAACAAATAGTTACGGAATATCTGCTATGTACCACACATTGCTTTTAATTGTGAGGGACAGAACCGTGAACAAAAGAGATTGAGAAAGCCAGTGCCTCCATGAAGCTTACGTATTAATGTGAAAAGTTCATGTATAGAAAAATTATATTTGGGGCCAGCGCTGTGGCACAGCGGGTTAACGCCCTGGCCTGAAGTGCTGGCATCCTATATGGGCGCCGGTTCAAGACCCGGCTGCTCCAGTTTCGATCCAGCTCTCTGCTATGGCCTGGAAAAGCAGTGCAAGATGGCCCTAGTCCTTGGGCCCCTGCACTCGCATGATAGACCTGGAAGAAGCTCCTGGCTCCTGGCTTCAGATCGGCGCAGCTCTGGCCATTGCGGCCAACTGGGGAGTGAACCAGCGGATGGAAGACCTCTCTCTCTGTCTCTCCTTCTTTCTCTGTGTAACTCTTTCAAGTAAATAAATAAATCTTTCAAAAAACAGGAAAAAAAAAAGAAAAATTATATTTCAGGGGAAAAAAGCCATTCCATTTGCTTTGGTTTGTTTGCGCCCAGTCCTGTGCCCTCCAAGCTTCACCGTCAGGGACTTTCAGCCCCCAGAGTGCAGTGTTGGGAGATGACGGGACACTGAAAAGGCGGAGACTTAGGGAAACCAAGAAAATTTCCTAGGAAGGAATTAAGGTATTCTTGTGGGACCTTGGCTACTTTCCATGAGAAGACTACTGCAGAAGCCTGAGTCTGGCCCCACCCACCCCTACACCTGTCTATTTTTCAAGATAAAATCTTTTGCTCTCCACACAGTCCCACCACCTGCCATTGGGTCCTCATGAAAGCCTTCAGTATGCAAGACGAATTTTCCAAAACCATGAGCTACATAAGCTTCTTTATCTTCATACATTGATTGCCTCAAGTACTTCATCCCAGTGACAAAAAACTGACCAAAACACCATTTGTCAGGATAACACACGGGTAACAGGCAGTTCCAGAGCTCGATGAAGACACGCCTTCCTTGAAAACGGGGCAGAAAATGGTGGTGTGAGGTTACGAGGCAGTGAGGATCGCATGAAGTTCTCAATAGAATAATGCTGTCATCAGTCCAGGCCATCATCAGTCCACGCCCACAAACTGCTGGTGGAGTGGACATAAAGACCAGCAGCAGTAACGGCTACTTTCCTGTTGGCAGGAGTGTGGGCCTGACCCTTAGCATGAGCATGGAAAGTGGAATGGAGAAGATAAACTTCACAATGTTATATAAGTAGAATGTACGTGACCCTGTTTGGATATGTAAAACTTCAAAGTTATCAAAAGTGACTGGTGGTGCCATCAACTCAGATAGTGGAGGCTGTGCGTAGGGGAAGTGGGAGTGCTACAGAGAAT
The DNA here is from genome assembly GCF_033115175.1 of Lepus europaeus. Lineage (NCBI taxonomy): Eukaryota > Metazoa > Chordata > Mammalia > Lagomorpha > Leporidae > Lepus > Lepus europaeus. The sequence continues at coordinate 157,183,838 of NC_084831.1, forward strand.
AGAAAATGACTCTTGACTTTGAAGTCACTTAGCTTAAAATGTCACTACACCTCAAATACAGAATTCCAGGCAACAGTTTGGAAATGCAACTGGAGTCCAAAAGGCTGTAAGACCAGAAATATATGTACTACTAGAAACAAAGAATTTTCAAGGCATACATAAGAGTGGGAACAAAGAGACAAAAATTAAAGAATTCCTAAATGTAAGGTTTGGGAAAAAGAAACCATAAATGATTTGTCAGAGAATTCAGAACAGCATTTAAAAAAAAAAAGAAAACCAGCAATCTCAGCTTAGGTTAACATAATGCATTCTTGTACATTACCTGAGAAACAGGGAAGAGAAGGAGGTAAAGGTTAGGATAGTATGTTTGTAAATATAAGTAAGGTTTTGATAAGACAAAAGAGGAATTGGTAATGTTTTAAATTTATAAAATGTTCTATTACTAGGCCATATGCATCTTTTTGTCTTCAGCAAGGATATGCAATAAAGTACTCAAATTTTATCATACTTCAGTATTCACTGGACTAGTCACATTACATAGAGATTTTGAAACCAGGGTTCACTACGTTGAATATAAAGCACTGAACCTAAAATACAGAAAAAGCATCTGACCAAAAGGTTTTCATCATTATCCTTCAGGCCTTAATTACCTTACTCCAACACTATCTCAGACTATCTATTTTTATTCACAGATCTTTTAGCCAAAGATGCTCTAATTACCTTGCCCTGAATAGATTCTGCTCATCTCTATTTATATAGTGCTCTGAACATTTAAAATTTGCCAGCGGTTTTAAAAGCTGGTATAATACTACATCACTCCAACTTAATTAAATGCAAAATACAAATATGCTTTTCTCATTTTTCACAAAATGAATACAACTAAATAACTTTGATATTAAAGAATAAAAAAGCATTATTTATATATCTGAGCCACAGTTCATTAGAGTCACAGAATACATTTAATATCATTATTTCCAGGATGAGAAGAAAATAAGATTTCAAGTAAAAACAAGTGGCATTTGTTCAGTGAGGACAAACATTGCCATGAGATCTCTGTGGTCTAGATGTGTCTCACAGATACATGACTATGGACACCTTTTCTGAGGAACAATGCTTTAACTATTTCTCTAGAACTCCCAGAAGACAATCTCTCAATAACAAAACTGCATAGAATGCACAATTGCAAATAACATGCTAATTTACCAAATGTCATGTGATCCTAACCACTTTTTCTCTGGCTGCAGTACCATTTAGCAAAAAACAAGATGCTTCCAAGGAGAACATGGCATAAATGATGAAAAACAGTCTTAATAAGCAAGAAAGTAACTCTGATATTCAATAGCAGAGTGAACTGCCTAACTGTATTGGTTCAGAGAAAAAGCAAGAGTGGGAAACAAGAGCACTTAACAGATTTACTACATACACATCCAAGATGTATTGAAAACCTACTGAATAAAGCCACATTCGCGGGGCTAGCATTGTGGCATGGCAGGTTAAGCCTCCACCTGCAACACCAGCATCCCATAGGGGCACTGGTTAGAGGCTAAGCTGCTCCGCTTCCAATCCAGCTTCCTGCTATTGCGTCAAGGAAAGCAGCAGAAGATGGCTCAAGTGCTTAAGCCCCTGCACCCACTTGAGAGACCCAGAAGAGACTCCAGGCTTCTGGCTTCAGACTGCCCCAACCCCAGCCAATGCAGGAATTTGGAGAGTGAATCGGTGGACAGTGGATGGAAGATCTGTCTCTCTCCCCCACCCTGTCTGTCTGCCTCTCCTCTCTTACAATGCTGCCTTTCAAATAAATAAACCTTAAGAAAATATTAAGATGTTCTCTCTGCCATAGTGGTAGAATTTATGGGGAAGAGCAGGTCAGGGTTCTCAGGCCTTGTTTTACAGCAATATTGTAGCGGTGTGTGGGGAAGATAACGGTTCTCCTTCAGAAGAGTGGAAACCACTTACTCTTCCATCAGGTGGGCGTGGTTGCATTTCTGTTCTTGTATGCGTGGGCAGATGTGTATATACACACACACACATTTCTATTCCTAACCTCAGAACAGGATATCACCAATGTGGTCAACATTCAGCATTTTCATTAAGGTTACACATCTATTATTCACAAATAAACTGTGAAGTAGTATGTAATCGTAGAATTACAGAATTCAAGCTTTGCTTTTGCTAGAGTTAATAACAGTGCCATTTTTACATTGAACAGTTTCATTAATAAATCTCCATTCTGCTGCAAAGAACTGAAAACCTCCTCTGGAGGATTCTGATTTCACATACAAGTTCCATTTTCTTCTTGGGACCCTCTGTTTGCCTATGCAGATTTCCAGCGGTCATTTCTGAATCTTACATACAGTGCCACCCGGCAAGTGTTTCTAGCAGTACCTGTGCTAGCTACTCATTTCCTGAAGTCTTACAGCGAATATGCTCTACTAGCTTCTTCAGAAAGAGCACACAAGAATTAAGAAGGATTTTAGACCCTGTACATTTGAAAATATATTTACTATTCTATCCTTATCCTTGATCATTTATGAGTGAAGAATTTCAGGTTAGAATTATTTAACTTAAAGTTAGTGCCCCATTTTCTTCTGTCCATGCTGAGAAGTATGGCAACATCCTAATTCCTAAACCTTCCTACTTGAATAAATTTTTTTTCCAGGAAATTCTAGGATCTTTTCTTAATTCTTGTAGTTCTTGAACTTTCATGATGAGTTATCTTGATATACAATTTTTCATTTGGGGCACTACATGGTGAGATGTTTCAATTTGAGACTAATGATTTTTGTTTCTAGGAAATTTTGCTGTATTGTTCAATAATTTTTTTTCCTCTTCTTTGTTTCCCCTATCTTTTCTTTGTGGAATAGCTATTTCTCAGAATGATTTTCTAATTTTAATTTTTTTCTTCCACTATCTTTTAATCCTTCTGGGAAATCATTGAATTTTAATCCTCTAAACAATTTTAAATTTCTGCAATTATACCTTTAATTTCTAAGAACTGTTTGTTCATTTCTTTCCTCTCTCTTTAAAGACATATTTATCATAGTATTTATGTGTATTTTTGAGTATTTTCTTCTGCAGTTCACACCATGAGATCTTCTCTGTTTTTTGTTCTTTTGTCCTCATTTTTTAATAAAAGCATTCCTTGAAAATTTGGTGATTCTAGATTTTTAACATTAGGAAACCAAAAATCTGATTGGAAACTCAGTAACTTGATAGGGTGATGGAGCAATGATCCAGTCAGTTCTTCGGGAGTTTTTTTTCTTAAAGGTATGTCAGTTTCTCCAGAAAAGAATCTTCAATTTATTATTTTTTTTATTTGACAGGTAGAGTTATACACAGTGAGAGAGAGAGAGAGAGAGAGAGAGAGAGGTCTTCCTTCCGTTGGTTCACCCCCCAAATGGATGCTACGACTGGCGCGCTGTGCCTATCCGAAGCCAGGAGCCAGGAGCTTCCTCCTGGTCTTCCATGCGGGTGAAGGGGCCCAAACAATTGGGCCAGCCTCCACTGCCCTCCCAGGCCACAGCAGAGAGCTGGACTGGAAGAGGAGTAGCCAGGACTAGAACCCAGCGCCCACATGGGTTGCTGGCGCCATAGGCGGAGGATTAACCAAGTGTGCCACGGCACTGGCCCCAGAATCTTCAATTTCTGACTTTTCTGCATATATTGGCTTACTAATATTCTGCCTGGTGTTCTAACTGCTTATATTAATTACATGAACTACTGTGTCTACTTGTTCGCTATAAAAAGTTCACTATGCAAGGAAATTTATTTATATATACAGTAATTATAAAGAGCAGAAAGGTATAATGCATGTTTATTAACATATCAACAAATTATTTATATAATTTTCTACTTACCATTTTCATGGTTTCTCCATATATTTTATATTATTTATTTGACAGGTAGAGTTATAGACAGTGAGAGAGAGAGAGACAGAGAGAAAGGTCTTCCTTCTGTTGGTTCACTCCCCAAATGGCCACTACGGCCAGCGCTGTGCCTATCCAAAGCCAGGAGCCAGGTGCCTCCTCCTGGTTTCCCATGTGGGTACAGGGGCCCAACCACTTGGGCCATCCTCCACTGCCCTCCCAGGCCACAGCAGAGAGTTGGACTGGAAGAGGAGCAACTGGGACTAGAACCCGGCACCCATACGGGATGCTGGCGCCACAGGTGAAGGATTAACCAAGTGAGCCACAGGGCTGGCCCTCTCCCAATATATTTTACAAATCTTTTGTTTCCAAAGGTCATAAGTAGGTGTAGTAACAGCAGAATTTAATAGGAAAGAAATCTTTTATACCTTCTAGTATATGAAAGAGTTATCTGTATCCCCATGTTTATTGCAGCTTAATTCACAATACTAAGATATGGAATCAACCCAAATGTGTGTCAATTGAAGACTGGATAAAGAAAGTACGGATATACACACCATGGAATACTACATAGCGGTAAAAAAAAAAAAAAGAAAGAAAGAAAAAACCCAAAAAATCCTGTTGTTTGCAACAAAATAGATGAAGCTGGAAATCATCATACTTGGTGAAATGATTCAGTCCTAAAATGACAAATACCGCATGTTCTCCCTGACCTGTGGTAACTAATAAAGCACATAAAATTTAACAGAGAAGATAAATGGACACTTTGAGATGTTATGACTTTGAACAGCCCTTGTCTCAACTGTTGAACAGGATTTTTTTTTCCCCTACTATTTGTTAAATCTTTTATTTGTTATAGACTTAATTTTATGTGTATAAAGTTAATGGAAAATAGAACTTAGTAAAAAACTAGAACGGGCAACTCATGACGACAGCCTAGGGTGGTTACTGGCACCATAAACTAGAGTGTCAATTTGTTGGGTCAACAACAGTAGCCACTGTGCACTTGCTCCTCATGTGGGATCTCTGTCCTTAATGTGCTGTACATTGTGATTTAATGCTATAACTAGTACTCCAACAGTATGTTTCACTTTGTGTTTCTATGTGGGTGCAAACTGTTGAAATCTTTATACTAAATTGATCTTCTGTATATAAAGAGAATTGAAAATGAATCTTGATGCAAATGGAAGGGGAGAGGGAGCGGGAGAGGGGAGGGTTGCGGGTGGGAGGGAAGTTATGGGGGGGAAGCCATTGTAATCCATAAGCTGTACACTAGAAATTTATATTCATTAAATAAAAGTTTAAAAAAAAAAAAACTAGAACGGAATAGGAGAGGGAGGTGAAAGAGGAGTGGGAATATGGGTGGAAGGGAAGGGAAGGTGAGAAGAATCACTATAATCTTTTTTTAAAAAAAGATTTATTTATTTGAGTTACACAGAGAGAGGAGAGGCAGAGAGAGAGGTCTTCTGTCTGATGGTTCACTCCCAAGATGGCTGCAACGGCCGGAGCTATGCCAATCCGAAGCCAGGAGCCTCTTCTGGGTCTCCCACGTGGGTGCAGGGGCCCAAGGAGTCGGGCTGTCTTCTACTGCTTTCCCAGGCCAGACCAGAGAGCTGGACTGGAAGTGGAGCAGTCGGGACCAGAACCGGCACCCATATGGGATGCCGGTGCTTCAGGCCAGGGCATTAACCCGCTACACCACAGCGCCGGCCCCAGAATCACTATATTCTAAAGTTGTATTTATGAAATGTCTGAAGTTTGTATACCTTAAATGAAAGGTTTCGGGGGAAAAATTTTTTTGTGGCAGGTTGTGGGACTTATTATGCCATCTTTTTTTTTTTTTTTTTTTTTTTTGGACAGGCAGAGTGGACAGTGAGAGAGAAAGACAAGAGATAAAGGTCTTCCTTTTCCGTTGGTTCACCCTCCAATGGCCACTGCGGCCAGTGCGCTGTGGCTGGCACACCGTGCTGATCCGAAGCCAGGAGCCAGGTGCTTCTCCTGGTCTCCCATGGGGTGCAGGGCCCAAGGACTTCCACTGCACTCCCGGGCCATAGCAGAGAGCTAGCCTGGAAGAGGGGCAACCGGGATAGAATCCAGTGCCCCAACCGGGACTAGAACCCGGTGTGCCAGCGCTGCAAGGCAGAGGATTAGCCTATTGAGCCACGGTGCCGGCCTTATTATGCCATCTTACACATTTTGAGCTTTGTTTCTGTATATGTATTTTATACTACAGTACTAATTTATTAATACATTAGATTCTCAGGCTCACAGTTCTCATCAATTTTCCCATTGATGTGATACTAATATAAACAGATTCAATGTAGTTCCTAGATATAATTCTAAGAATATAATGCTACGTCCCAGAGACACAATGACTTCAAACAGCCCTTGTTGTTTTAGGACAGATTTCTTTTCTTCATATTATTTGCTGAACTGTTTACTTAGTGTAGGGTTAATCTTATGTGTATAAATTTAATTGAAAATAGATCTTATTAAAAAATAATAATGGGAATAGGAGAGGGAGGAGGAAGAAGGGTGGGAGTGCGGGAGGGAGGGAGAGCAGAGTGGGAAGAATCACTATGTTCCTAAATCTGTGGTATGAAATGTGTGAAGTCTGTAGAGCTTAAATAAAAGGTTTCTAGGAAAAAAAATAATAACGAATCTTCCCTCCCTCCCTCACTCTTCCCTCTATCCATCTTTCTTCTTTCATTCTCTTTTATCTTCAAAGCTTACAGGATATAGCAAAGCAATGTTAAGAGGAAAGTTTATAGCAATAACCGCCTACATCAAAAAATTGGAAAAGTACCAAATAAATGATCTAACAATGCATCTCAAAGACCTCGAAAAAACTGATAAACCATTGGTTGAAATACCCAAAAAGAAAACTGTTAGAGAATAACCAAGCTGACAAAATCAAAGATGATAAAGGAGATGTTTCAACTGATACCACCAAAGTATAAACAGGAATTACTACAAGCAGCATAATACTAACACTCCGGAAAATCTGTTAGGTAGCAAGTCAGAAATGAGCTTATGTGTGTGTGACAAAGGCCTAAGGAGTTGACACCTAGGTCCAGCATCCGCATCTCAAAATCATCCCGATAACCTTCCAGGTGCAGCCCAGTATCTGCCCATCCTTCCTCTGATACCCATCCTTCCTCTAACCCGGGGCAGTGCCAGCCAGGCTTCCCCCTGTCTGCAGGGGGGGAACTCAGAAAGGAATTTTTCGTATTTACATCCAAAAAGTCCTTTGTTCCAGGAGGAGAAGAGGTGGGAGGCAAGACACGTCCCCTTAAAAATCCCCGGCTCAACCAGACTGCGCGCTCAGCCCTCTGCTGAGCCGCCCGCCTGGCCTGCCAGGTGTATTCTCTCCACTCAACCATGTCACCTCGCTCTCCCCCAGTCTGAGCGACTGGGCGCTCTCTCTCAGGTCCTGTCTGGAGAGGTGCCCGTCCGTTCTTACGGATGTCCCCACCCTAATACACCTAATACACCTGCTATTTTACCTCCCACTACTCTCTGTCTCACGCTTGAATTCTTTCTTGTGCGAAGACAAGAACCCTTGCTTTCTCCGGTAACAAATCTAGAAGAAATGAACAGATTTCTGGCCACATATAACTTACCAACACTGAGGCACAGGCAGATTAAAACTCAGTGGAACAATAACCAAGGCAGATTGAATCAGTAATACAGCCTCCAAATAAAGATAATAATTTATTTTTAAAAACAGCAAAAAAGTAAACCCTGAGAGCTGAGCAGTGATGCCTATATGAGGCTGCATCTACCATTATCCTGAAAGCATGAATATCAGCGATTCCAAGACGGATAAGGGGAAGCCTTGCAGCAAAAGGGAGAAGGAAATATTCATCAAAAGAATATTGTTCTAATATTCCTCAAAGATTACCTACATCACCAAAGAAACTATGCAAGGTTTTACAAATTTGAGAGGCTGGAAGAAAGTGACCTGAAATTATGAGGTTTAATGGTGGACAGCTCTCAAAGGGACGTGGTTTCCGCTAGATATTCCAAGAGTGGAAAGGCTCCAAGGACTAAACACTTGGCAAAAACCTTACAACACAAGCTAATGGTCCATCATGCTTCAGGCCAGTCGGAAGCTTCAGGCATTCAATACTTGTAACAGCAGGACATGGGTACAGATGCAGACAAACGCTAGCAGCTAGGCGATTTCCTTACCAAAGGTGTTTTCCCTGCAGAGTCAGGCATTCCTCAGACGGCAGGACTTGGCAAAAACCTGCCACACTGGACTCACTCAAGTCTCCCCCACTCTGACTTAGTATACACACCAAACCTTCTCCCCTTTGACTATAGAACAATGGGTGAGGGAAGCAGGTAACCAATGTATCCAGGTAAATGTAACATGGAGTGCACGCAAACAGGTAGAAGAAGAAAAGCAGGAGTAAAATCATTTACATGGACATTACAAACGCTGAAGAGTGTGGCTGCTAGCAATTCTTTCTACTGGTCAACTAAAAATTTCACATTAATAATAAAAGCAGAGGACATAAACTAGCTTTATTGATGTTAATCATCTAAATGGGAAGCAGAACAATCTAGTAATTAATAAAACCAAGGGGGCCTGCGCTGTGGTGCAGTGAGTTAACGCCCTGGCCTGAGGCGCCAGCTTCCCATATGGGCGCCAGTTCTAGTCCCAGCTGCTCCTCTTCTGATCCAGCTCTCTGCTATGGCCTGGGAAGGCAGTGGAAGATGGCCCAAGTCCTTGGGCTCCTGAACCCATGTGGGAGACCAGGAAGAAGCTTCTGTCTCCTGGCTTCACATCGGCGCAGCTCCGGCCGTTGCGGTCAATTGGGGAGTAAACCATCAATGGAGGACCTCTCTCTCTCTCTCTCTCTCTCTCTCTCTCTCTGCCTCTCCTCTCTGTGTAACTCTGACTTTCAAATAAATAAACAGATCTTTTAAAAAAAATTCTGACACCAAATATTAATAGGTTGAAATCATCAGACAATCATTTCATTGCACATAGACAATCATGACACCTCTTGCAAATTATAACTATTCTGTAACAATTTTCCCAGAGGAATTTTTTCCTCTAATGAAGCAACAGCAATAATCCAATCGAGGATGAGAAGAACAGTGTTGACGTCTACCAATCAGTGCTGCAGCGCTTTAAATAGCAGCAAAACAGAACAAATTTCCTTCCCTACCATGTTTTTATCTTACATGAAACAGCATATATCGGTCCAAGGGAAAAACGGGACCTCAACACAAAAGCAGCCTGGATGAAGCTGGTGGTGGCTTTACCTGCAGGAGTCCATCAACAGATGTGAGCCCACTTATTCTACACAAATCTTTCCAAACCACCAACAGAGTACTATTTTCAAAAGGCAAGAAATGGGATCCATGCCATTTCTCTCTTTAAAAAAAATTATACACAATGTTCTAAATATATTCTCTCACAAATACTAGACCCCAATGAACAAAAGTCACAGCAAAAGAAAGTCATTTTCCTGAAAAATAATATCGACTGTGAAATGGCACTATCAAGAAGTATTTCAGATCAGGGGCTGGAGTTGTGGCATGGCAGGTTAAGCCACCGCCTGCAAGGCTGACATACCATCTGAGCACAGCTTTATGTCTGGGCTGCTCCATGTTCCAATTCACCTCCCTGCTAATGCTCCTGGGAAAGCAGCAGAAGATTGTGCAAGTGTTTGGGTCCCTGCACCCATGTGGGAGACAAGAATGAAGCTCCAGGCTCTTAACTTCCCTGGGCTCAGCCCTGGCCATTGTGACCATCTGGGGAGTAAACCAGTGGATGGAAGACTCTCTATTATTAATTTTAATATTGTGTATGATTAGGAATTCAACATATAAGCAAATAAAGACCTGAAAATACAATTTTTATTTATTTTTTATTTGAGAAGACGACACAGAGGGCACCCATTTGCTGGTTCCCTCCCCAGATGCCAGTGACAGTCAGGGGGCTGATGCTGAAGCCAGGAACTCAATCCAGGTCTCCAGTGTGGGTGGCAGGAAGTAGTCATTTGAGCCGCATCACCACTATCTCATGGAAGCAGGAGCAGGAGTTGGGAATTGAACCTGGATACTCTGATGTGGCACAAAGGCATCCTAACTGGCCAAATGCCTAACTGAATATACATTTTTGACATACTTGAGATTACTACTAAGTTTACAAATGTCACTCGGTAAGTATGTATTAAATACACATTATGCTACAAAAGAAGACACAGTCCCTGAACTCATGCAGCTTACATTCTAATGAAAAAGACATCTAAATGGGCAATAACTGTTCAGCGTAATAGGGTAAAGATGAAAGCATAAGGCATTATAGACTCCAAGCAGGTGTACGTGACCAACAAGGAGGAGGGAAAGGTGGGTGGTAAGGAGTGAAGAAGAAACCCTTCACAAAAGGACTAACACTGAAACCAAGAGTTCCAGGATCACTAGATTTATTGAAAGGAAGGAAGAAGAAGATTCCAAGGAAAGCAAGTATTATTTGTGTGAGGGTGGGGGTAGGAAGGCTGTGATAAGGTCGGTGAGGACAAAAACACAGTACAATAATTAAAAACCATTCAGTTCTTAGGAGAATGAAAAAAATATCAGCTCTCGCTCACCTCCCTTTGTTCAACAACGGAGGTATCTTTACTTTGTTCTAATCATGAAATTTAAATAAGGGGAAATCAATACATCCTGTGAAATCTGTCCTCATTCAGGATAACCATGTTAAAAAAATTCCTCTGTAAAATCACCATTTAAAAAAGTGTAAAAATGGATACATTCTCACTGGAAGGAATTAAGGCAATTTTGAATAATCAGTTTATCTCCTTATTTATTTTCCTATTTTTGTTATCGCACTGCCCCTAAATTTTCAGAATATGACCATTCTGGCATCGAATAGGTCTGCAGTCTGACCTGGGTCTAAAATTAAGGTGTCAGCAAGGCTGTGTTCTTTCAGGAGGCCATGGGGGAAACTCTGGTTTTTTTGTTTGTTTGTTTTTTTAACTTTTTCTAGCTTTTAAGGGCTGCCCACATTCCTTCCCCCACCTTTAAAGCAAGGTTTAATTGGGCCCCTCTCACAGAGCATCAGTCTCTCTTCTGCCTCCCTCTCCCATCGTTAAGGACCCAGTAATCCCAAAGGAACCCACCAGTATAATCCAGGATCATCTCCATATTTTAAGGTCACCTGAGTAGCAACCTTAATTCCATTTGCAGCCTTAATTTCCCTTTGCCATGTAATGTAACAGACTCAGAGGGCCCAGGAATTAGAATATCTTGGGGGAGCCATTATTCTTCTCACCAGAGTACATTAAACAAATACTTAATTACTGACTACTACAACCTAGAGGAAGCTACAGTGATCGCCTGTGATTTGTACCTGCTAGGGTAGATAAGAGATGGTGCAAAATCACACTATCAAGGGGAAAAAAATGCGCCCTAACAATACTCCAACAGGAATCAGAAGACGACTTCAGAAAGGAGGGAACAATTTTAGCACAAAGGCTCAGAGGGAACGGACTGAAGAAGCACAGGTGGGATTTTCACAGGCTGAGGCGAGTTTATGGTGCTATGTTGCATGGGGGCTTCCTGTGACTAAATGCAGAGAACATAGAAAAGGAAAACACACTTAACGAGCACTGTTCAAGCAAGCAAAGAATTCAACAGAAGCAGCGGAAACTGAGAATTTCAAGCAGAAAATGATCAACAATTCAGCTGTGGCAGAAATGAAAGACCACAATGATGGACAAAGAGGGCACTGTGACTTTAATTCTTGGATCACTGGTGATCTTCAGTAAGTACTCCCAGGAAACTGCCGGTGGCAGAAGCCAGACTGCAATCCTTGCAGAATGGGCTGCCAGCAAGTACAAATTACTCTGTTGAAAGGGTGTAAAGAAAGCAAAACGCAAAGACTTTCAAGAGGATAGTTTTAAGGTTTGGTAGTATACAGATGAAACCAGATAAAGAAAGAGCGAAAAATCAGAGTGAGGACTCAGGTTGCAACACTCAAGTCAACACCCAGGCACAAAGAACAAGCTAATCAAACTGAGGCGGCGGCAGATTCACATTGTAACTGCATTTTACAAACTGACTAGTGGGCTATGTCCATAGAAAACACTATCTGTCTGGAATTCAACAAACACAACTAGAAAGGCCTTCAGTCAAAATAATAATTCCTGGGTCCCGCGCTGTAGCGCAGTGGGTTAACGCCTGAAGCACCAGCATCCCATATGGGCACCTGTTCAAGACCCGGCTGCTCCACTTCCAATCCAGCTCTCTGCTGTGGCCTGGGAGAGCAGTGGAAGATGGCCCAAGTCCTTGGGCCCCTGCACTCGCGTGATAGACCTGGAAGAAGCTCCTGGCTCCTGGCTTCAGATCGGCGCAGATCCAGCCGTTGCGGCCAATTGGTAGTGAACCATTGGATAGAAGATCTCTCTCTCTGCCTCTCCTCTCTCCATGTAACTCTTTCAAATAAATAAATAAATCTTTTAAAAAATAATAATTCCTAAAGAAATCCTTTTTCAGTAGGGAGTACCACCCAGCATTTAAAAGATAAGCTCAAAAAGGCTCAGGGAAAAATTGCAGAGGAAACTCTCCAGGGTCTAGTGGATGTGACACGGAGGACCTAAGGGGAGAGCAAGGTCGCCCACCGCGTGGAAGCCCAGCCCCACCGAGCCGCCGCGGGAGCCCAGCCGCCGCGGGGAACCCAGCCGCGGGAGCCCAGCCGCAGAGTCAGAAGCCCAGCCACAGAATCCATGCGCCAGCACTGAAAGGGGAGCTCTGGAAACCGAGATCCAGAAAAAATAAATAAATAAATAAAAGATAAGCTCAACTTGTCCTACAGTTTTCCTGATGTATAGGTCCCCATACAAGAAGGAAAACTACATTAATTATTTGGAACCTTAGATTCCTTTAAATTCAGGACACGTTAATTCTGTACCTCTGTTTTCTCCTTTCTGATACCACACTTTTAGAAAACAAAGATTTATTGGGGCCAGCGCCATGGCGTAGCAGGTGAAGCTGCTGCCTGCAGTGTCAGCATCCCATATGGGCGCAGGTTTGTGCCCCAGCTGCTTCACCTCCAATCCAGCTCTCTGCTGTGGCCTGGAGTAGAAGATGGCCAAGAAAAGGGCTTGGGCCCCTGCACCTGCATGGAAGACCTGGAAGAAGCTCCTGGCTCCTGGCTTCAAATGAGCTTAGCTCTGGCCACGCAGCCATCTGAGGAGTGAACCAGCGGATGGAAGATGCCTCTCTCTGTCTCTCTCTCTCTCTCTCTCTGCCTCTCCTTCTCTCTCTGTGCAACTCTCAAATAAATCAATAAATCGTTAAAAAAAAAAAAAAAAGAGAGAGAGATTGATTTATTTGAAAGGCAGAGTGACAAAGAAAGAGAGAGAGGCACCCACTGGCTTACTCCCCAAATGATCACAAGAGCCAGGCTTGGGCTAAGCTGAAGTCAGAAGCCAGGAACTCCATCTGGGTCTCCCACATGGGTGGCAGGGGCTCAAGCACTTGGGCCATCCTCTACTGCCCTTCCAGGCACATTAGCAGGAAGCTGGATTAGCTTAGCTCTGGTTCCAAGACTACTTGGCTCATGTTCCAAGACCACCCTGTCTGTTGTACATCTCTTCTGAGAAACGTCTGCCATGCAACGCCAGGCGCCTGGAAAGCAGCATGGCTGCTAAACATGGTCCTCCACCAGAGTATTTTCTCAATCTTTTTCCTGAATGTGCAGACATTTTAAAAATTAATCAAAGAGGCATCCACTGTGGTGCAGCAGGCTAAACCATAGCTTGGGACACGTGGATCCCATAACAGAGTGCCTTGGTTTAAGTTCCATATTCACTTTCTTTCTTTCTTTTTTTTTTTTTTTAAAGATTTATTTATTTGGCAGGCACCGCGGCTCAATAGGCTAATCCTCCGCCTAGCGGCGCCGGCACACCGGGTTCTAGTCCCGGTTGTCCCGGTTGCCCCTCTTCCAGGCCAGCTCTCTGCTGTGGCCTGGAAGTGCAGTGGAGGATGGCCCAAGTGCTTGGGCCCTGCACCCGCATGGGAGACCAGGAGAAGCACCTGGCTCCTGGCTTTGGAACAGCGCGGTGCGCCAGCCGCAGCGGCCATTGAGGGGTGAACCAATAACAAAGGAAGACCTTTCTCTCTGTCTCTCTCTCTCACTGTCCACTCTGCCTGTCCAAAAAAAAAAAAGATTTATTTATTTATTTGACAGGTAGAGTTACAGACAGTGAGAGAGAGAAAAGGTCTTCCATTAGTTGGTTCACTCTCCAATTTGAAATAGATTTTTCAATTATATCTCATTTCAATGAACTTAAATAGGGCCGTTGCTGTGGCACAGGGGGTTAACACCCTGGCCTGAAGCGCCTGTTCAAGTCCCAGCTGCTCCACTTCCTATCTGGCTCTCTGCTGTGGCCTGGGAGGGCAGTAGAGGATGGCCCAAGTCCTTGGACCCTTGCACCCATGTGGGAGACTCAGAGGAGGCTCTTGGCTCCTGGCTTCGGACCACGCAGCTCTGGCCATTGCAGCCAATTGGGAGTGAACCATCAGATGGAAGACCTCTCTCTCTCTCTCTCTCTCTCTGCCTCTCCTCTCTCGTGTAACTCTGACTTTCAAATAAATAAATAAATCTTTTAAAAAATCAATTAACATAAATAGTTACATATGGCTACTGGCTATTCCCATTGGTCATCAAAGGGCAACAAAGGGGCATCAAAATTGTATCTGAGTTAGTTTAGGATGATATAAAATTCCTTCCCTATTTATTTATGATAAAAAGTAAAACTCCAAAAAATATTCTCACTTATAGGTATACTTACACTTTCCCAAAGTAATTTTCTTAAAAATATATCTCAAGGCAAATCTGTATAAACTCAGAAAATGTTAGCTGTCACTTGTGACAATAAAGATAACCTCACAGTGGATCCATAACACAGACTTCCAATTTTGGCACAAACAACTATGATTTTTCTTAAGTAGAGACCCATGACTCTTAAAAATGTAACATGATTTAAATATATTTTACATTTCTTTTCCATTCATGTGCTGTCCTAAAACAGCTGGGATATTTAAAGAAGTACCTTTTTAATTTATAAATAGTTAACATACTTTATGCTTGATGAGATGAAAGTAAAATCACACACAAAGTGTTCAGGTCTAAATTAAAAATTAGTACAGACCCTTCTCCTCTCCAATCCTAACCAGTCTTACGTTAAAATGTATGAAAAGTGTGGATTGTGGGGTCAGCGTTGTGGTTAGCTGGTATTGCAGGTTTGCCAGCTGCCTGTGACAAGGGCATCCGACATGGGTGCCAGTTTGAGACCCAGCTGCTCCACTTCTGATCTAGCTTCCTGCTAATGGCCCAGGAAAAGAGCAGGAGATGGCACAAGTGTTTGGATCCTGCCTCTCACAATGACAGACCGGGATGAAGCTCCTGGTCCCCGGCCTTGGCCTAGCCCAACCCTGGCTGTTGTGGCCATCTATGGAGTGAACCAGCAGATAGAAGATTCTCTCTCTCTCTCTCTCTCTCTCTCTCTCTCTCTCTCTCTCTCTCAGACTCTCCTTTTCTCTAACGCTTTCAAATAAATAAATATTTTCCAAAAATATGGATTGTGAAGCACAATTACTAGGCTTTTAACAAACCAGAAAAGTCACAACAAAAGGCCTCTCAAAAAGGCCATTTGGCCAATGTCCTCCCCCATGACTATATGTTCATCAATTGTCTCTAAGACTGTTCATTAACTTCTCTCCTTTCTCTTCAGACAGAACTACTCCCGCTGTGAACAGAAAGCATTTGTTGTGGTAGAGACACCCTCACTAAGTGCTGACAATCCTTGGTCAGAAGGACCTTCAAAACCGGAGCTGCTGTTGGTTCTGAAGCTGTCAAGATCAAGGGAGATCTCACAGTGGCCCAAAGCAAGGGAACAAAACCAGCCAGAGGTGCACAAAGGAACCAGCCTACAGTGGCAAAAAAGCAGAAGAGGAATGATGACATCACGGCCATGCTGCCACCCGGCTGCCCAGAGCTGCTGTTGGGCACTCAGAGTCAGCTTTAACTCGGTTCACTCTGTAACCCATCTGGGAGTATTCCACTGTGTCCTCAGAAGTTTTGAATTGCAAAAATCTATGCAAATTAGTGAATAAATCAGATAATACATTTAAGCAGATGACGGCTTCATCCTAAATAAAGCTGTTAAATGACTTTGGCTGACATTACTCAGTTTGCTGAACCAAGTATTCTAAATGACACTCACTGATTCAGGTAAGATTATCTAATAACTGCGACCTCCATGTAACCTTTTTATTTTAAATAATTTATATAGAATCAATTAGGCATTACATAAATACCACCCACATCCTTAAAACAGAAGGAGACATGAATAGACGAAGAATCAATCTTCAAGTTATAAAAAGGTGCAATTTTTTAAGTTCACTTTGAATGGCATACTTTTAGACTATAACTGCTGTCTTAAACTGAAATGATAACTGAACTATTTTTTAAATATGAGAATCAATTCTGTATTTTTATATATAGAAGAAACCAGTTCTGTGACAGTTGGTACACAAAATAGCAAGTAATGTAAGCGATGTAGATCTTCATGAAGAAGAGTAAATATGCTGGTCAGAAAAAAAAAAAAAAATATATATATATATATATACTGGTCAGAATATCCAAGAGAAGAATGGATACTGATTATCTTTCCAGCAACATTAAGACACCTACTCATCTATCAACCAATTACCCCTTTAGTATTAATTAGACAGTGAATGACACTGTGGTTTTCACCACTGTGATGTTACAACAAAGCACGCACCTCTATCTAAGGCCAAGTGATAAAGAAGAAGAATATGCAAAATCGTAACACCATTTCTCCACTAATTAAATACACTCACATTCAAAAGCAACTGCCTTTCAGATGGGCTTTCCAGGGTACCCTTGGATTTATTTATTTTTTTATTTATTTCATTTTATTGGAAAGGCAGAGAAAGAGGGAGAAAGAGCAAGCTTCTATCCACTGGTTCATTCTCTAAATGCCTACAACAGCCAGGGCTGGGCCAGGCAAAGCCAGCAGCCAAGAACTTAATCTAGGTCTCCCACATGGCCAGCCAGGGACCCACATGCTCGGCTCATCACCTGCTGCCCCCCAGGACACATTAGCAGGAAACGAGATCAGGCAAGGGGAAGCTAGGATTCAAACCACGAACTCCAAAATGGGATGTGGGTGTCCCAAGCAGCAACTGAATCCCTGCACCACGCACCTGCCTGTGCCTTTGGTTTTATAAAGGTGCCTTTCCAGAAAGAACTATGAATTTCCATGGGAATTGCAGGCTTGAAAGTGCAGTTTCTCCAAGTGTGGTGTTAGCCAGCCTGCCCCCAAATGTGAAAACTTTTGAAAAAAGAAAATTGCAGATTCCTCTGTTCCAAAGCCCCACCAAAACAGACTCAAAGGAATGGATCCCAGGTCTGCGTGTTTTCAACAAACACGTTCCAGTTTGATTGTGCTGAGTGATCACGTTTGAGTACCACTGCCTAAGGACCCAAGGACAAGCTCAATCAGTAACACTTGGTAACACATTAAGGAGCGCCAGACACACAGTACAGGTGAAACCTGTATTTTCTACTCCAGGTATGGTCCCTCAGCCAGAAGCAGTGACATCACAAGGGAGCCTGTTAAGAAACACAGACTCTCAGGCCCATTGCAAGATGCTTGATCAAAACTTGCATTCTATCAAGATGCTCAAGTGATAGAACATGTTTGCACTACAGCCCCTGCACACCCGGGTAGAAAGCTGCTATTCTTTGCTACAGGTTCTCCTGGAGTATCATCTTGCGTCGGTGAAAGAACAAAGTTTATTAGGAACACTGCACCAAACATCTTAAATATATTTTATAGTAAAACAGGCTATCAAACTCAAGGCTCTGTTGTGATGCAGAGGGAAGAATCTGAGTGTCTTGTGGTCAATTTAAAAACATTAATTGTGGGGAAGGCATAGGCATCCAGATCCCATGTTAGAGTACTGGGGTTCAAGGGCCAGCTCCACAACCAATTCCAGCTTCCAGCTAATGTGGGGCAACCGGTGATGACTCAGGTCACCGCATCGCTGCCACCAACAGAGCAGACTCAGACTGAGTTCCTGGCTCTCGGTTTTGGCCTGACCCAGCCCCAGAAGTTGAGGGTATTTGGAGAGTGAACCAGTGGGTAGGACATCAATGTCTCTATCTCTGACTATCAAATAAATTTTATAAAAGATTAATGGTAATGTAATTTCCATTCTACTTTACTAAATATTGCACTAGTGATAGAAGTTTTTCAAAATTGAGGACAAAAGTTGAAAAAGAAATTTCATGAGCAACAATGGTTTGTGAGTTTCTTTGTCCCCTACTTTGTCTCAATTAAGATATAAATAACAGGGGCGCCAGTGCTGGGGCATAGTAGGCTAAGCCTCTGCCTGTGATGCCAGTATCCTGTATGGGCGCCAGCTTGTGTCCCAGCTGCTCCTCTTCCCATCCAGCTCCCTGCTATGGCCTGGGAAAGTAGCAAAAGATGGCCCTTCCAGGTCTACCCACATGGGAGACCTGGAAGAAGCTCTTGGCCCCTGGCTTCAGATCAGTCCAGCTCTGGCCATTTCAGCCATCTGGGGAATGAACCAGCAGATGGAAAATCTTTCTCTCTCTCTTTCTGTCTCTAACTCTTTAAAATAAATAAATAAATATTTTTAAAGATAGATATAAATAACCAGGACTTCATTTATTAATTCAGTGCACTCTAAAAATTATATTTCCTATATATGAATGCCTGCATCTTTGAGATAAACTTCCATATTTAATTAAAAGACCTGGGGCCAGCGATGTGGTGCAGAAGGGTAAGCCTTGGCCTGCAATACCAGCATCGCATATGGACGCCAGTTCCAGTCCCAGCGCTCCACTTCTGATCCATTTCCCTGCTAATATGCCTGGGAAAGCCACGGAAGACGGTCCAAGTGCTTGGGCCCCTGCTACCCATGTAGGAGTCCTGCAAGAAGCTCTTGGCTCATGGCTTCAGCCTGGCCCGGCCCCAGCCACTTTGGCCATCTAGGGAGTGAACCCCAGTAGACAGAAGATCTCTCCCTCACTCTCCTTTTCTCTCTGTATCTCTGCCTTTCAAATAAATACATAAATTTTAAAATAAAAAATAATAAAAATTAAAAGACTTGCTAAACACAATCAAAAACCATGGGGGGAGCATTTGCACTAGCAGTGAGGCTCCTGGTTGGGACGCCTGCATCCCACACTGGAGTGCCTGCATCTGAGAGTCCCTGCTCCACCCTCAACTCCAGCTTTCTGATAATGTGCACCGTGGGAGGCAGCAGCTGATGGCTCAAGTAGCTGGGTCCCAGCCACCCAGGTGGGAGACCTGCACTGCTTTGCCAGCATCTAGCTTTGGCCTGGCTCGAAGCTCAAGCGCAGCTATCATGGGCATTTGGGGAGTGAACCAGGAGATAGAAGTGAGTGTGTGTGTGTGTGTGTGTGGGTGTGAGTGGGTGTGAGTGTGAGTGTGAATGTGTGTGAGTGTCTTTCAAGAAAAAAGAAAGAAAGGTGAATGTTATAGCATAGCAGATCCCATAAGGGCACCTGTTCAACTCCTTGCTGCTCCACTTCCAGTCTGGCTCCCTGCTAATGAACTGAGAAAAGCATCAGAGGATGGCCCAGGTGTTTAGTCCCCTGCCATTCCTGTGAGAGACCCAGATGAAGCTCTTGGGTCCTGGCTTTGGCACAGCCTGAAGCTATCTGAAGTTCATCTGGGCAGTGAACCAACAGACGGAAGATCTCTCTGTCACTCCCTCTAATACTGACTTTCAAAATAAATAAATAAAGCTTTTTTAAAATGCAGGAAATAAAAGTTAAGAGACAATCTTCTTTAACTTTTTAAAACAATATTTATTTATTTGAAAGGCAGAGTGAGAGAGAGAGAGAGAGAGTGAGAGAGAGAGTGAGAGAGAGTGAGAGAGAGAGACAGAGAGGTCTTCCATTCACTGGGGCTAGGACAGGCCAAAGCCAGGAGCCAGGAAGTCCAACCTGGAGACCAAGTTCCTGGGCCACCTTCCGCTGCTTTCCTAGTGCATCAGTGAGGAGCTAGATAGGAAGCAGAGCAGCTGGGACACAACTCGTCCCTCCAATATGGGAGGCCAGCATCACAGGTGGTGGGTTAGCCTGCTGAGCCATGATACCAGCCCCTCGAATTTTTCTAAATAAGGTGGGAAAAAATCACTCATAGAGGGAATTAAAAATAAAAAACATGTACTTTAAATCTAGAGAACCAAAATGAGAGGTATTAATGTATTCTATATAAAACATTTGTTGCCTGATGAAGTACTATACTGCTCCATAAATATTACTTTACATAAAAGTGACACTTATTTTCTTACATAGGAAATATTAAATTAGTTTTAAATTTACCAGTTGATGACATTATTACCACTTAGATATAGGAACGTGATATATATATGCAAGCTGTTTGTAAAATACATGAGGCTTTTATATAAATACTTGAAAGACTCTCATCAGAGATCAGTTTTTAATCACTCATTTAAGCACTAGCAGATCTAAGTATTTTAATCTAGAAATCTTATTAACATAATGCAGTAGGAATGAATTTTACATTCAGCCATGTATAAAATAAATGTCAATATCCTTCTGAACAGAACTTATTTTTTCAAACATTATCTCTAAGCATCCCTGTTATGTACTACAATACTACCTGTCACAGCTTATGACAACACTGGCAGGGAAAAAAATTATACAGATACCCCAGTCCCCCTCCCTCAAATCAAGACTTTAAGAACAGAGTTTGAAAACAATGTTGAGGGAAATAAACACCAGAAAACCATGTAAAACAGCTGTCACCCATTTGATGCCTTTGTATCGACAGTAAACTCTTACTTGTTTTTCTGCTTTCCATGTCGGAAATGAGATAGATACACAAGGCTTACTTCATAGCTCTGAAGTCCTAAATGGTAGACACTGATGATCACTATATGTACACAGGACAACAGTGGCTGCAGCCAGAAACGAGTAACTCCAAAATGCCCAGACGCCCAGTGAAGGTTATCCGCTTACCCACACACCACTGTAGCTTGCAAGGCTGTTTGTTCATATGCTTTAATACACTGGCTGCCATTCAAACACATAGATTAGCCACAGAGAACTGTGAGAGCAGTCTACCCAATAATAGCTTTTGTCATTTTAGCTGGTATCCAAATACTACTTTAATTATAAAAATCAGGCTGAGACTGTACGTCTGACCTTGACATCTCAGATACCCAGTGCTGCCGCTGCAGTCACGGCCCTCAGGCAGCGCCACCCTTAGGGCCACTGCTGCAGACTGTTCCACAGTAACACCGACGCGCGTGAGTGAAGAACACTCGGACGCCTTCTGCCCTGGGACTTGGCCCTGACACTGCCAGCGTGGCCCGTACCCTCCATCTGCTTTCAGAAACAACACTTTGCAAGCCCTGAGGGAACGGTTCTCCTCGCCACGTGCCCTCGGTCCTCACAACAGAAGGGGATCTTGTGCCAGAATGCTCGGCAGGTGCACAGGATGTGCTGCTGTTGCTGAAGACAGAGACAGATACTGCTTTAGAGCTTTGGGTGATGAAAGCACTTAGATAAGAGAAAAGACAGATTAATTAACTTGTCAAATCCTTCCTCTCAGGTATCATGAGCACAACAAATCCCTGCGTACCCAAGGATCATTTCCCTGTAGTGCCAAGGGTCTATTTTCTTGCTTCAGGTTTTCATTTGCAGTCCTGGAAGTACTCACAAATGCACACGGTATCAGCAAGACTCCCACATAGTGCTGAGGAATATTTTAAAATATTCAGAAATTTATAAATCTCTTAGATATCTTGTCCTTTATTTCAATGGATAATTTTGCATACGCTAGAAGGAAAATAACCCAAAGTAGTTTAAAACGCTTAGAATTCTTTGAATTTTTAGTCTTAGAAAATATATTTAAACTTTGATGAAATGTGAGATATTCAATAAAGTGTTCCACAACTTGTCACTAAAGTTTCATTAACAAAAATGAATACAATTAAAATTAAAATAATATAGGCATAATTAATTTTTAAAGTATGTAATAGTTTTAATTTAAACTCAGAATATTGAAGATTAAGAAATTATTATAGGAAATATATTATCTTACATAGGAGACTGAGAACTTTATTGAAAACTTTTTATAAAGTGTCAAAATACATGAGGAAGTAAGAATTAACTTGCCTTTCAAAGCAGAATAAGATGGCTAAAGACTTGATCTGCATTAATGTGCCGTAAGTACTTGCCTGGCATCCTCTCAGATTCAATAAACCCATAAACCCCGCAAAGCAGACAGGGTCACGCTTAGCGTGCTCGCTCCTAATTGTTTGACACACAACACTGTGAGATATACAAACAAGCATATTGGTGCCTTGGCAGCATAACAGAAAAGAGGTTTTCAAAACAAAGCAACGTGCAAGTCCAAAATGCTATTGTTAACTGCCTTAAAGAGATAGGGGGCCGGCGCCATGGCTCACTAGGTTAATTCTCCACCTGTGGCACCGGCATCCCACATGGGTGCCGGGTTCTAGTCCCAGTTGCTCCTCTTCCAGTCCAGATTTCTGCTATGGCCTGGGAGGGCAGTGGAGGATGGACCAATTGCTTGGGCCCATGTACCCGCATGGGAGACCAGGAAGAAGCTCCTGGCTCCTGGCTTCGGATCGGCACAGCGCGGGCTGTAGCGGCCATTTGGGGAGTGAACCAACAGAAGGAAGACCTTTCTCTCTGTCTGTCTCTCACTGTCTATAACTCTACCTGCCAAATAAAAAAAGAGAGAGAGAGAGAGAGAGAGAGAGAGAGAGAAATAGTCGGAATGTCTGAGAACACACAGAAGAATACAATCCAGCCAATCATTCAACACAGGCAAAAATTTACAAACATACGGGAATCTGTCGCGCCCGCCACCGCCACCAGTTCATCTGAAAGGCAGAGATGCCATCCCTCAGTTCACTCACCAAATGGCCACAGTAGCTGGGACTGGGCCAGGCAGAAGCCAGGGGCTTGGGAGCTCAATCTGGACCCCCATGTGGTGCACCCAGGCGCACGTTAGGAGGAAGCAGGCATGGGAGTCTTGAACACTCGGTGCCTGCTACTCAACGTGTGGCCTCAGGACCACAGCGCCGGCATCACCTAAGAATAAGATGATAGCTACCAGTAAGGGCTCCATGTTGGAGCTCCTGACCGACCTCAGGATTCTGTCACGTCTACTCTCTCTGTTATTCTAATGCACAAACTCAGAGGCATGCTCCCCGGTATGCAGAAATGAGTAAATAAATACAACTGAAACTCAAAAAAAAAAAAAAAAAAGAAAAAGAAATTAAGAATCTCAAACTCCATCTTAAACCTATTAAATCTGAACCTACAATATTATAAAATCCTCAGGTTCACTGTATTCCATCTTAACTTCTAAGCAAAGTGTTGAGCAAATTTATTCATGTTTATGTTGGGAACCACATTTTAGTCATGCCTATTTTTTTAGGAAGAAAGCAAAAACTGAACCTCATGGTAAGCTAGAATTCTTTTAGAAAGCAAATATAAATTTTAAATCCTTTGTATACATAACATTCTTATGGGAAGTGGGAAGTGGGCAGTGGGAAGAGGGGAGGGGAGACAGAAGGTAATAATATACTATAAAAGGGGGAAAAAAGCTAATAATTCTCCTGCAAGTCTGCAATAAAGAAAAATCTAGAGTGGGCGCTGTTCTAGGGTGGGCACTGTTGCATAGCGGGTAAAGCCACAGCCTGCAACGCCAGATTCCCCATACGATGCCCATTCGAGCCCTGGCTGCTTCACTTCTGATTCAGCTTCCTGCTAATGTGCCTGGGAAAGCAGAAGATGGCCCACTTACTTGAGGCCAGTTAGGGAGTGAACCAGCAGATGAAGATCTTTTCTCTCGGCCTCTCCCTCCCTCTCTGTAACTCTGCCTTTCAAATCAACAAATACATCTTTTTTAAAGGTGTTGTCAACCACCAAGCCACATGGACTTTCTTTCCTTTCCTCCCATAACCACCCACGTGCCTTCCCTCCTGCTGCCACTCCCATAATCGCTTCAAGTTTCCATTCTGACAATGTTCTCTGTCTCAATCAGTCGTGGCTGGGAGGCTTCAGCCACAGCATTCTATGTCTCACGTTCCAGAGGCCAGGATGTCCAAGGTCACAGTGCTGACTGACTCTGGCCATGGTGAGGGCTCTCTTCCTGGCTTGCAGATGGCTGTCTTCTCAATGCATCCCCAACGTGGTGAAGAAGGCACTCTAGTGTGTCATCCTCTTAAAGGGAAAGGGCCCAGGGACGGGGGCCTATCCCTGTGATCACACTTGAGCTCTGTGTCTTGTACCCCATCATTGAATAGAGTCATCATTTAAGCAGTCAATCTATGAATTGTGGGGATACACACATTCGACCTGTAACCGTCTCCTATCTGGTCTCTCTGCCTCTTATAATGAATTCTGCACCCTGCAGACAGGTTTTCCTAATGGTATCTCATTTTGAATCTGCACTGCTCACAGTCCACCAAGGAGGCGTCTACAACACCCATGGTATTCAGAAAAACTACTTAACCTGCTTAACACTGAGCCAATATCTACTAACTGAATAGGGTTTTTTGGAGCTCACAAATTAGAGCTGTTTATGTCAATGTTTAGTGCTGATTTAGAAAGGTTCAAGTTCTTATAAAAACATAATTACCTAGAACTATAGTCCAATAAATATCTACTTTCCTGGGATTTTTGTCTACTTCAGCAAAATTTCTAACACATGAAGACATTATCGACTGCCTAAACAAATTACTTCCTAACAGGTACACTGGTATTAGAAGGCAAGTTGAATGGTTTTACTTTTCCTACATAGGGGGTGATGAACATTGTCTTAACATCACCCTATCCTCAGCTTCAGTGCCATCACTGGCGTGTAGTAGCTTTCTGATCTAAAACTAGGAAGGAACACTAATTCATCACCAATGCAATAATCACATCCAATTAAAAAGGGGCTGCGCAAGACCACAGATAAGCACTAAGCACAACTGAATGAAAACAGAAACAGCACACAACAGAATGAATAAAAATCCCAGTAAAACTCTCCCAGGGAAATTCACACACAGGAGCTGAAATGCCCTTGCACTGAAACACAGTCAGTATCAGTAAATCAAAACTTTTGCCCTAAATGCATGTCATGTATAAATCAACATGCTAATTAAAATAATTCCTCCAGGAGATTAAAAAAACTTAATCCATAATGTTAGTATTCTTAAGTCTTGACTAGGAAAATAAAACAGGATACAGAGGCAAAATACAACCTGTGAGGCTGGGTACAATGCCAGTGAAGCCACAGATTTAAGCTATATGTAAGTTAATTGGTATGCTTTGCTCCATATCTGAACACCACACTCAAGAATGTCCCTGAATTCAAGGAGGGCCAGCCATTACAACACGGAAAATCAGTGAAAACTCACTTCTGCTGGAAAACTCAGTCAGCATCCCCATCTTCATAAATTACCATTTAATTCTCGAATACAAATGCATAAAGAATGCATACATAGAAAATTGTATTTTCTTCCATGCTGACTTTCGAGGGATTAAGAGAGTGTCTGATATAAGTCCTGAAGATCAGAATCAGTTTCTACTTGACAGAGAAGTGAGAACATGGGGCAGTCGATGAAATGCTATCTACTCCAGGAGATGGGGACATGTGGACAGGGACCAACCAAAGGGGATATGGTGGAGGAGTCCGCTCAGGTTCACGAGCTGGAGGCCACTCCCACCCTTGTACCCACATAGTCTCACCCAGATCCACCCACCTGTCAATCAGACTATGTAACCACTCCCCTTGTGGAAGTGAATAAGAGGCCTGGAGAGTGCTGGGCCGCTCTCTCTCTTGCCTGCCCCACTCTCTCCTCCATGTGCCCCTCCACTTGCAGCCTCTGACCTGCTCCCCTCTCTCCTCTTGGACCTCCGGGAACCACTGGTATGGAACTCCCTGTTCACCACTCTCCCTTAACAAAGCCCTCAAGTTCCTGTGTATTCTCACTCTAAATCCATTCTAAACCCTACCATGCTGCATGTCTTGTTTGGGCCTGTGTTTAGAATTCTTTTCTAAGTAAAAGGCAAGAATCCAAAATATTAATTTTGGCTTCACTCGGCTAAGGCCCACAACAAAAGCAGTAGTGGTCCTGTTCAAATGGTGAAAGAACAAAGGTGGACCATGACGGCAGCAGACAGGACTGGATCACATAGCAGGGGGGTCAGGACAGGATCACAAAGACAGGGCACACTTAAGCTGAAATGCTCACAGCACCAGAGAATGCGCTGATGATGTAGACTCAGAACAAGCAGAGCTTTTGCACCCACTGGGCAGCTCAGTTCCACAGTTCTCTCTGTAAGATCTGCTTATCAGGGCTGGCATGGCGGTGTAGCAGGTAAAGTCGCCTCCAGTGGCACCGGCATCACATATGGTTCGGATACTTGACTTTTTTTTTTAAAGATTTATTTTTTATTTATTTGAAAGAGCGTTACAGAGAAAGGTAGAGACAGAGAGGTCTTCCATCCACTGGTTCATTCCCCAGATGGCCGCTACGGCTGGAGCTGCGCCGATCCGAAGCCAGGAGCTTCTGGGTCTCCCACATGGGTGCAGGGGCCCAAGGACTTGGGCCATTTTCCACTGCTTTCCCAGGCCATAGCAGAGAGCTGGATCAGAAGAGGAGCAGCCAGGACTAGAACCAGCACCCATATGGGATACTGGTGCTTCAGGCCAGGGATTTAACCCCCTGCCCCACAGCACCAGCCCCCAGATACTTGACTTCTGATGCAGCTCTTTGCTATGGCCTGGGAAAGCAGCAGGGGATGGTCCAAGTCCTTGGGCCCCTGCACCCACATGGGAGAGCTGGAAGAAGCTCCTGGCCCCTGGCTTTGGATCGGCCCAGCTCTGGCCATTGCAGCCATCTGGGGGAGTGAACCAGCACATGGAAGACCTCTCTCTGTGTGCCTCAGTCTGTAACTTTGCCTCTCAAATAAATAAATAAATCTAAAAAATTTTTCAGATTTCAGAAATCAACCTCCATCCCACATTCAGGGAGTCTAAGACAACTGTTAGCAATCTGCAATTCTAATGAGTGAATCTGATGTACACCAACTCAACTCATTACCTTGAGAAATGATGGATTAGTGGTTTAAGGATTAATTCACATCAGAAAAAAGACCTGATTTACCAGAAAGTAGTAACTTTGTTACTAGCAAGATACAGGCAATAACATGACACTTTCTGATATTTGATAGCCAAAATAACTTCCCTTATCACAAGTATATTTATATAAAACTGTATATAAACACAAATGTTTTGACCTATTTTCTAGGATAATAAATCAAAGTAACACCTACCTGACACTTGGCAATTTATGAAAGGTTGCTATATAGCCACAGCTGTATTATGCTAACATTAGATAAAAATACATGAACATAAGGGCTGGCACTGTGGTGTAGCAGGTAAAGCCGTGTCCCAGAGTGCCAGCATCCCACATGGGTGCTAGTTCAAGTCCCAGCTACTCCACTTCCAATCCAGCTCTCTCCTATGGCCTAGGAAAGCAGTAGAAGATGGCCCAAGTGCTTGGGCCCCTGCACCCATGTGGGAGACCCGGAAGAAGCTTCTGGATCCTGGCTTTGGATCAACGGACCTCCTGCTGTTGCAGCCATCTGGGGAATGAACCAGCGGACAGAAGATTCGCCTCTGCCCCTGCCTCTCTGTGACTCTGCCAGAGTTGAAGCCCAGACTCTATCTGGGACTCCCAGGTGGGTGGCAGAGACCCAAGTACTAGAACCATCCCCTGTTGCTCCCTCACCTGGTTCACATCAGCAGGAAGCTGGATCAGAAGCAGGGCCACACCTCAACAGCAGGCACTCCAACATGAGACACTGGCCTTCTAACAAGGACTTCTGTTTACCTCTACGTGAGTTTAGACCCTACGAGAAGAAGACTTTACCATCCCCTATCACCATAGTCCAAGTGCCTCAAACAGTAACTTGCACCTGAAAGGTGCTCCGCAAATACTGGTTGAATGAATGAGCAAAGCGTTAAGAAACAAAGATGTTCAACAGGGGAAGAGCAGGAGTTTGTAACAGTGACTTTCATATACCAGAAGAGCTGTATCAAAATGGAAGATGTTTCTGATTCTTTGGGCAATCAACACAGGGTCAACTAGTGGCTATGATAAAGAAGAAAATTTTAGAGTATATTCTAAGTGCTGCAGCTGACAGTGGAAGAGGCTACTTGCACTAGCTGTGAAAGCATTGAGGGTAGAAGGCTATAGCCACAAGTTATCAGGCAACCTAAAAGCTCCTATGATGCAAATAAAGAAAGCAGGAAAACACTTGAACACCAAAAGCAACCAGAGATTCTTCAACAGAAGAAAAGTCATCTGAATGGTTATTCAGAGAAGATGCCTTAAAAGACTGTGAAGGAGAACTGTACCAAATTAGAGTCAGAATCAAATGGAGAATAGGGGCCAGCGCTGTGGCTCAGTGGGTTAAAGCCCTGGCCTGAAGCACTGGCATCCCATATGGACACTGGTTGGAGTCCCAGTTGCTCCTCTTCTCATCCAGCTCTCTGCTGTGCCCTGGGATAGCAGCAGAAGACGGCCCAAGTCCTTAGGCCCCTGCACCCACGTGGGAGATCCAGAAGAAGCTCCTGGTTCCTGGCTTCGGATCAGCACATCTCTGGCTGTTGCAGCCAATTGGGGAGTGAACCATCGGATGGAAGATCTTTTTCTGACTCTCCTCTCTCTGTGTGTAATTCTGACTTTCAAATAAATAAATAAATCTTAAAAAAAAAAAAAAAAGAAATGGAGAATAAGGGAAAAGGAAAAAAAAAAAGGCTTCCTCATCTTTTTTCAATGAACATTCATTAAGCAAATGAGGTTCTAAGTTCTAAGTTGGAAATCTAGGAAAATATTGGTATCAATGATATTAACAAGAAAATACAACACAAAGCAAAGAATAAAGTTGGTAGTAATGATTCCCCCTTTGTAGTGCTCGAATTTCAGCAGACACAAGAAAAGGTGCAAGGCCAGACTGGGAGAGCCCTGTTTTGCAATGCTTGGCAAAAGTGTGGTAGCTCCGGACCTCAGAGCACATGTGCTTTCTGTATAAACATTTAAAGGGAGCAGTGAACTAGGGATGGAGAGAGCACCACAGATTCTAACTCTGTAAGGGTTACCTTGAAAAGCCATCTATTCACTCATTTGTCCTTGGGCAGAACTGCACTTAAATAAAAACCCCAAAGTCATTATCTTTCATCTTAAAAATCTCCACTAAAACGTGCTCCCAAAAATCTCTGCAAAGTATGTTCGAAATACTAATCTATATAAAAATCTTTTAATATAAATTTTATATCTTTCAACTTTCAACATTTTAATGATAGTTATGGAATACAAATGACAAAATTTCTTGTAGTAAATAAATGCTACCAAACAATTATGTATTAAATTATACTGTGATTTGTTACATGGATGAAAAAGGAACTTAATAATCTGTCTCTTGGTCTTTTAAAACTTTATAATTCAAAACATAGTACAAGCTTAAAGTCATCTATAACCCTCTCATGAATCCAAAATAAAAATGTTAGAGGGAATCTAGGTTCTATAAATTTTTGTAGAGCATCTTTGTAATTTAGTCACTGCTAAGTCTGAAACCTGGAAAATGAATGATTTTATAGTCAGTGATCAGGAGGAGAAAAGAGAAGCAAATGTTAAACATTCTTTACCAAAAGTACATAGGAGGAATCAATAGAAATGGTAAGGCAAGGAGTATTACAAAGAAAGGTTTACTGCTGTACAAATAACAGGTCTAATCTCATCAAAAAGGCCTTCACACAAAATCGCTTCTATGAACATAAAGAGAACTGAAAGACTCCCCTAGGTTGGTACTATAGGAATAGTAAACTGTATCCCACCGATATCCTAAAAACACTTCGAATATATACATGTTAACATGACACAATGGATAAAAAGTTAAAACAGCAGGCTAGAGGCTGTCTATCCTTAAAATAGCCCACTGAAAAGGCTGGCCTGTGACTAGCTTCTAAGAACTTAGCCAATAATGTTTCCTACACTGCTAGAAAATTTCACCTAAAAAAAGAGGGACTTTCTGTGCCCAGACTGTGCAAACAAGATGATATACGCCACATAGATGCTTTCCTTTTGAAACCAGGGATTTTGGTAGGTACCAGGCAGAAGATATCTATGAGACTAACTCTCAACAAAAATCTCACTGCTGAGTCCAAAGAGCTTCACTGGTACCCAACACTTTGCACATGTTGTCACAACTCACTGCTGGAGGAATTAAGTGTGTTCTATGAGACTCCACTAGGAGAGAACACTTAAAAGATCCCGCCTGGTTTCCTTTGCTAATTTTGCTGTACATTCTTTTGCTACAATGAGTATTATCCATGAGTTTAACTATATGCCAAATCTTATGAGTCCTTTTAACAAATCTCTGAATTTGTGAGTAGTCTTGGGGGTCCCTTGAAAAAGATAAGGTTTCAGGGCTGTGCTGTGGCATAGCAGGTAAAGCCACTACTGTGGTGCCAGCATCTCATGTGGGTGCCAGTTCAAGTCCCGGCTGCTCCTCTTCCCATCCAGCTCTCTGCTACGGCCTGGGAAAGCAGTAGAAGATGGCCCAAGTGCTTAGGGCCCTGCATCCCCATGGGAGACCCAGAAGATGCTCCAGGCTCCCGGCTCCAGGTCAGCCCAGCTCCGGCTGTTGCAGCCATCTGGGGAGTGAACAAGCAGATGGAAGATCTCTTTCTCTCTGCCTGTGCCTCTCTGTAACTCTGCCTTTGAAATAAATGAATAAATCTTTAAAGAAAAAGAAGGTTTCAGATTACCTATTTTTAAAAAATATCATCTGGGTGTATACATTAAAGATATGTTTATCACATTTTCAGAGAGAAAAATTTAATGAAGATATTAGAAGACAGAACAAAGTTTCACAAGATGAAGTCTAAGGAAGGTAACAATGCAAAATTAAGGTTCCTGGGCAAAACAGAGTTTTCATTTTTTCTATATAATCCTAATGGGAAAAAGAAAAAATACTCATTTCAGCTGAATATAAATAAAAAATTATCTCAAAGGCAGAGCTAACCCAAACTGTATTCATCCTCTCTTTAAGACACATATACAACACCAAGGGCTGGCATTGTGACGTAGTGGGTAAAGCTGCAGCCTGCAACACTGGCATCCCATATGGGCGCCAGTTCAAGTCTCAGCTGCTCCACTTCTGATCCAGCTCCCTTCTAATGGTCTGGGAAAGCAGCAGGAAGATGACCCAACTGCTTGGGTCCCTGCTACTCCTTGGGAGACCTGGAAGAAGTCCCTGGCTCCTGGCTCCTGGCTTCAGCCTGGCCCAGCCCTGGCCATTGTGGCCATCTGGGAAAGTGAGCCAGCATATGGAAGATCCCTCTCTGTCCCTTTCTCTCTCTCTCTGTAACTCTTTCAAATAAATAAACCTTAAAAAAAAAAAAAGCCTACAATTCCACTGAATGTAGATTTTAAGTGAAAGTGGACAGCTATATGAAATGATAGCTACATTAAGTAATCTTTCAACTCTCCTGAAACAGTCTACTCCACAGCTTCCCTATTTATTTAGTTAGAGAGGCAGAAGGAGAAAGGATCTTGAAGTAATCTTCAGTTCACCCACACCCTGAACTGAGCTGGAGGAAAAGGACTGCTGGGAAGAGACAAAAGAAACGCTGTGAATCCTGACAATTAAACAGAACTCTGCTGAACAAATACATGGCTTACCATAGAACACTGTGCACGCAGCTCAGTACTAGCTGAGTAACCATTATACATGAAGCACTCTGAGGAACCAGACAGACGCAAATGACCTAACAAGGAGATAAAGATGCAGACAGGCACATACACCTGCTCCTCACACATACAATCCAGGTGTGCCTTCTCCTCAGCGCTGACCACTCACTCGTTTACCACGGCTCTGGGCTCGACTGTGGAAACCACGTCCATGCTCCAGCAGCACAGGATTGCTTTACACCCTTTTGCTATCACAAATCTTAACTAAATTAAATAATTCATCTTAAATAAAACCAGGCCTGGGGCCCTCAGCACGTAACAGCTAAAATCCTCACGTCCGTGAACTCTCCAAGGACAGGGGCCTCAACATTTCTGGCTTAGGAAAAGACCCTCGCTCACCCTGAAAGTGCAGTAAGGATGCCACTGCCACAGCAGAGTGTGGAGAGCACCATGGGAAACTTCTAAGCCTCTCTCAAACCCCAGTGAAAAGACAGCTGTGTGGCTCACACAAGATACGGTGAAACACACAGGGCTGAAGATGACACTTATAAAAGGAGAGCAGCACCGACAATTCAGCATGCGGCCTACATAACAGAGTAGTAACACAGGTTAAACGGTAAGCCTATAAAAGTAACAAGACCACCTAAGCTCAAGACATCTGAAGTCAAGAATCTGGGGGCAGCTCTAAGAGGCTCAGCAGATCATCCTAGTTAGTATATCTTCAACTTTTTTAAGCATATAAAGGAAAACAAACATAAAGAAATCTCTTCTAGGGGCTGGGAGGAGATACAGTGAAAAGTCAAATTCCTTTCATGTTAACGTAGAACTGCTGCAGGTTTGTGGTAAAACGTCACAGTTTGATAATTACTATTAATGTGAAGATAAACTGGCTCACTCTTCTTGGAAAGCAATTTGGCAATGTGAGTTTGACCCAGTATTTCTCTTTCTTTAAAACTCTAAGAAAAAATAAAACTATGCATAAAGCTTTATCCATAAAGAAGTTCATAAAGAATATGCAATAAATAAGAAAGTGTTTAAGATTTGCATAGCTATAATTAAAAATAAGAATTAAAAACATAGAAAAATCCCTAATACACAAATGGGAGAAATGGAAGAAAAGAAAACCAAACTCAAAAGGTTTTATCACACCTAATCCTAGCTGGGTAAAGACTGATGCCTGTGCCTAGAACTTCATAGTGATCCACCATATTTTGACCAGGTTTGGAACAAACCAGGTTTGGAACCAGATTTGGAACAAATCCTAGTTCTCACTGCTTCACTGGCACAACAGTGAAAATCTACTTTGCTTTTTCTACCACCTGTAACAAGGGCCTCTGGGTCCCACAAGCAAGTTGTCTTTTCCAACTTTAGGGAGCAATTCCTGGCAGGAAAATGTGTATTCTCTATATCATAATTCAGTGTGTGCTAAGGCAGTTTTCATTAAACATTTACAGTTAAAAAAAAAAAAAAAAGAAAGACGCATGGATTTTTCTCTTGTTTATCCATTTGCTAAATTTCCTTCAAGAGCAGTATTTCTTTAAAAATGAAAAATAAAGGAGCTGGCGCTGTGGTGTAGTGGACTATGCCCCCGCCTGCAATGCCAGCATCCTATGTGGACGCTAGTTCATGTCCCGGCTGCTCCTCTTGCAATCCAGCTCTCCGGTATGGCCTAGGAAAGCAACAGAACATGGCCCAAGAGCTTGGGCCTCTGCACCCAGGTGGGAGACCTAGAAGAAGCTCTTGGCTCCTAGCTTCGATTGGCTCAGCCAACCCTGGTTATTGCAGTCATTTGGGGAGTGAACCAGAGGATAGAATACCCTTATGTCTCTCCCTCTGTCTGTAACTCTACCTCTCAAATAAATAAATAAAATAAAATAGAAAAATGACCAGAGTAGGCATTTGGCGCAATGGTTAAGACGCTGCCTGGAATGCCTGAATCCCATACTGCAGTGCCTGGGTTCGAGTCCTGGTTCTGCTGCCGAGTCCAGTTTTCTGCTAAAGCCCAGCATGGGAGGCAGCAGTATGGCTCAAGTAGGTGCATCCCTGTGCTCACATGAGACCCGCAGATTGAGTTCTAGGCTCCTGATTTGGGCCTAGCCCAGCTCCGACTGTTGGGAATTAAGGAGTGAACTGGTGAATGGAAGATCCCCTCCTACCTTTCAAGTAAATGAAAATTAAAATAAATAAATAAAAATAAAATTAATTATTGACTGAAGAGCTAAAAGGAAATTAGTTATGTGCAGGAGAAGAGAATTTAAAAAGTAGAATTTAGAGGAGCGGCGGGAGCCAGCCGGGCGGCGGAAGCGGAGCCGTGAGCGGCGGGAGCCAGCCGGGCGGCGGAAGCGGAGCCGTGAGCGGCGGGAGCCAGCCGGGCGGCGGAAGCGGAGCCGTGAGCGGCGGGAGCCAGCCGGGCGGCGGAAGCGGAGCCGTGAGCGGCGGGAGCCAGCCGGGCGGCGGAAGCGGAGCCGTGAGCGGCGGGAGCCAGCCGGGCGGCGGAAGCGGAGCCGTGAGCGGCGGGAGCCAGCCGGGCGGCGGAAGCGGTGAGCGGCGGGAGCCGTGAGCGGCGGGAGCCGTGCCACAGAACCTCGCCAGCGCGGGAACCAACGGAAGAGGGTAAGACCTCAGAAATCCAAGACATTGAGGGGGGAGGGAAACAGAGGCCTCACCCTTCACTCAACAAGCAAAACAAAGAGCACTGCGATTTTACATATCTAAAGCCCAGCCAAACTCAATAACTTTAGCAAAACTGGAGAACACAATGAGGGCTGAATAAACTCTTGGTGTGGTCCTAGAGGTAGATCAAACGAATACTCACAGAGGCCAGATTTCAACTACCCTCAACTCCACTCCCAACTGAGTCAAAAAAAAAAAAAAAAAACCATAAATTATCTCCAACATGCCAAACAATAAACATAGAAGCCGAGGTAACAAAAGCAAGGAAGACACTATGACGCCCCCAAAAGAGAAAGACACGCCAAAGCAAGATTATGAAGATGAAGAGATAGAGGAAATACAAGAAGCAGATCTCAAAAAAGTGATAGGAACATTAAGAAATTCTCAAAAACAAATTCTTGAACTACAGAAATCCTTAATGGACAAGGTAGAAAATCTCTCCCGTGAAAATGAAATATTAAGGAGAAATCAAAATGAAATGAAAAAACTAGTAGAACATAAAATTGAGATAGTGACAAAAAACCTCAATGAAATGAAGAACTCAATAGATCAAATGGCAAACACACTAGAGAGCCTTAAAAACAGAATGGGTGAAGCAGAAGAGAGAATATCGGAATTAGAAGACAGAGAACAGGAAAGGCAACAGTCAAATCAAAGAAAAGAAGAAGAAATCAGAAATCTAAAAAACACTGTCAGGAATCTACAGGATACTATTAAAAAACC
This sequence comes from Lepus europaeus, assembly GCF_033115175.1. Lineage (NCBI taxonomy): Eukaryota > Metazoa > Chordata > Mammalia > Lagomorpha > Leporidae > Lepus > Lepus europaeus. Next base: position 157,218,964 of record NC_084831.1, read on the forward strand.
CAACATTCGGGTTCTAGGAGTTCCTGAAGGCATGGAAAGGGAGAAAGGATTAGAAGGCCTTTTTAGTGAGATACTAGCAGAAAATTTCCCAGATTTGGAGAAAGACAGAGGCATCCTAGTACAGGAAGCTCATAGAACCCCTAATAAACATGACCAAAAGAGAACCTCACCACGTCACGTCATAATCAAATTCACCACAGTGAAACACAAAGAAAAGATCCTAAAATGTGCAAGAGAGAAACGCCAGATTACTCTCAGAGGATCTCCAATTAGACTTACAGCTGACTTCTCATCAGAAACCTTACAAGCCAGGAGAGAATGGCAAGATATAGCCCAGGTACTAAGAGAGAAAAACTGCCAGCCCAGAATATTATATCCTGCAAAGCTCTCATTTGTGAATGAAGGTGAAATAAAGACCTTTCACAGCAAACAGAAACTGAAAGAATTTGTCGCCACTCGTCCAGCCCTGCAAAAGATGCTTAAAGATGTATTACATACAGAAACACAGAAACACGGTAGCCAATATGAAGGAAGGTAAGGGAAGGAAACCTCACAATAAAAGAACACAGGAATCTCAAACCAGATATCAGAAAATATCTTTGGCAAATGGCAGGGCAAAGTTACTCCTTCTCAATAGTAACATTGAATGTTAATGGCTTGAACTGTCCAGTTAAAAGACACCGATTGGCTGATTGGGTTAAGGAACAAAACCCATCTTTTTGCTGCTTACAAGAAACTCATCTTTCCAACAATGATCCATACAGACTGAAAGTGAAAGGCTGGAAAAAGATATACCATGCCAACAGAAATGAAAAAAGAGCAGGCGTAGCCATCTTAATATCGGACAACATAAACTTTACCATAAAAACTGTCAGGAGAGACAAAGAGGGACACTATTTAATGATTAAGGGATCCATTCAACAGGAAGATATAACAATTATCAATGTATATGCACCGAATCACAGGGCACCAGCTTATTTAAAAGACTTGTTAAGGGACTTAAAGGGAGACTTAGACCCCAATACAATAGTACTGGGGGACTTCAATACTCCACTCTCAGAGATAGACAGATCATCAGGACAGAAGATCAACAAGGAGACAGCAGATTTAAATGACACTATAGCTCAAATGGATCTAACAGATATCTACAGAACATTTCATCCTACATCTAAGGACTTTACATTCTTCTCAGCAGTATATGGAACCTTCTCTAGGATTGACCACATACTAGGCCATAAAGCAAGTCTCAGCAAATTCAAAAGAATTAGAATCATACCATGCAGCTTCTCAGACCACAAAGGAATCAAATTGGAAATTAGCAACTCGGGAATCCCCAGAGCACGTGCAAACACATGGAGATTGAACAACATGCTCCTGAATGAACAATGGGTCATAGAAGAAATTAAAAGAGAAATCAAAAATTTTCTGGAAGTAAATGAGGATAACAGCACAACATACCAAAACCTATGGGATACAACAAAAGCAGTGCTAAGAGGAAAGTTTATATCAATAGGAGCCTACATCAAGAAATTGGAGAGGCACCAAATAGATGAGCTTTCAAGTCATCTCAAGGATCTAGAAAACCTGCAGCAAACCAAACCCAAACCCAGTAGAAGAAGGGAAATAATTAAAATCAAAGAAGAAATCAACAGGATTGAATCCAAAAAAACATTACAAAAAATCAGCCAAACGAGGAGCTGGTTTTTTGAAAAAATTAACAAAATTGACACCCCATTGGCCCAACTCACTAAAAAAAGAAGAGAAAAGACCCAAATCAATAGGATCAGAGATGAAAAAGGAAACATAACAACTGACACCACAGAAATAAAAAGAATCATCAGAAATTACTACAAGGACTTGTATGCCAGCAAACAGGGAAATCTATCAGAAATGGACAGATTCTTGGACACATACAACCTACCTAAATTGAGCCAGGAAGACATAGGAAACCTAAACAGACCCATAACTGACACAGAAATTGAAACAGTAATAAAGGCCCTCCCAACAAAGAAAAGCCCAGGACCAGATGGATTCACCGCTGAGTTCTACCAGACATTTAGAGAAGAACTAACTCCAATTCTTCTCAAACTATTCAGAGCAATCGAAAAAGAAGGAACTCTCCCAAATTCTTTCTATGAAACCACAATCACCTTAATTCCTAAGCCAGAAAAAGATGCAGCATTGAAAGAGAATTACAGACCAATATCCCTGATGAACATAGATGCAAAAATCCTCAATAAAATTCTGGCCAATAGAATGCAACAACACATCAGAAAGATCATCCACCCAGACCAAGTGGGATTTATCCCTGGTATGCAAGGATGGTTCAACGTCCGCAAAACAATCAACGTAATACACCACATTAACAGGCTGAAGAAGAAAAACCATATGATTCTCTCAATAGACGCAGAGAAAGCATTTGATAAAATACAACACCCTTTCATGATGAAAACTCTAAGCAAACTGGGTATGGAAGGAACATTCCTCAATACAATCAAAGCAATATATGAAAAACCCACGGCCAACATCCTATTGAATGGGGAAAAGTTGGAAGCATTTCCGCTGAGATCTGGCACCAGACAGGGATGCCCACTCTCACCACTGCTATTCAATATAGTTCTGGAAGTTTTAGCTAGAGCTATTAGGCAAGAAAAAGAAATTAAAGGGATACAAATCGGGAAGGAAGAAGTCAAACTATCCCTCTTTGCAGATGATATGATTCTTTATTTAGGGGACCCAAAGAACTCTACTAAGAGACTATTGGAACTCATCGAAGAGTTTGGCAAAGTAGCAGGATATAAAATCAATCCACAAAAATCAACAGCCTTTGTATACACAGGCAATGCCACGGCCGAGGAAGAACTTCTAAAATCAATCCCATTCACAATAGCCACAAAAACAATCAAATACCTTGGAATAAACTTAACCAAGGACGTTAAAGAACTCTATGATGAAAACTACAAAACCTTAAAGAAAGAAATAGAAGAGGATACCAAAAAATGGAGAAATCTTCCATGCTCATGGATTGGAAGAATCAATATCATCAAAATGTCTATTCTCCCAAAAGCAATTTATACATTCAATGCAATACCAATCAAGATACCAAAGACATTCTTCTCAGATCTGGAAAAAATGATACTGAAATTCATATGGAGACACAGAAGACCTCGAATAGCCAAAGCTATCTTGTACAACAAAAACAAAGCCGGAGGCATCACAATCCCAGATTTCAGGGCATACTACAGGGCAGTTGTTATCAAAACAGCATGGTACTGGTACAGAAACAGATGGATAGACCAATGGAACAGAATAGAAACACCAGAAACCAACCCAAACATCTACAGCCAACTTATATTTGATCAAAGACCCAAAACTAATCCCTGGAATAAGGACAGTCTATTCAATAAATGGTGCTGGGAAAACTGGATTTCCACGTGCAGAAGCTTGAAGCAAGACCCATACCTTTCACCTTACACAAAAATTCACTCAACGTGGATTAAAGACTTAAATCTACGGCCCGAAACCATCAAATTATTAGAGAGCATTGGAGAAACCCTGCAAGATATAGGTACAGGCAAAGACTTTTTGGAAAAGACCCCAGGAGCACAGGCAGTCAAAACCAAAATTAACATTTGGGACTGCATCAAATTGAGAAGTTTCTGTACTTCGAAAGAAACAGTCAGGAAAGTGAAGAGGCAACCGACAGAATGGGAGAAAATATTTGCACATTATGCTACAGATAAAGGGTTGATAACCAGAATCTACAAAGAAATCAAGAAAATCCACAACAACAGAAGAAACAACCCACTGAAGAGATGGGCCAAGGACCTCAATAGACACTTTTCAAAAGAAGAAATCCAAATGGCCAACAGACACATGAAAAAATGTTCAAGATCACTAGCAATCAGAGAAATGCAAATCAAAACCACAATGAGGTTTCACCTCACCCCGGTGAGAATGGCTCACATCCAGAAATCTACCAACAATAGATGCTGGAGAGGATGTGGGGAAAAAGGGACACTAACCCACTGTTGGTGGGAATGCAAACTGGTTAAGCCATTATGGAAGTCAGTCTGGAGATTCCTCAGAAACCTGAACATAACCCTACCATACAACCCAGCCATCCCACTCCTTGGAATTTACCCAAAGGAAATTAATTTGGCTAATAAAAAAGCCATCTGCACATTAATGTTTATTGCAGCTCAATTCACAATAGCTAAGACCTGGAACCAACCCAAATGCCCATCAACAGTAGACTGGATAAAGAAATTATGGGACATGTACTCCATAGAATACTATACAGCAGTAAGGAACAATGAAACCCAGTCATTTGAAACAAGATGGAGGGATCTGGAAAACATCATGCTGAGTGAACTAAGCCAGTCCCAAAGAGACAAATATCATTTGTTTTCCCTGATCGGCGACAACTAACTGAGCACCAATGGGGAAACCTGCTGAAATGAAATGGACACTATAAGAAACAATGACCTGATCAGCTTAGGTCCTGACTCTAGATATAGAATGTAATACTTTATCCTTATACTTTGCATTTCTGTGTGGGCACAAACTGATGAGCTCTATACTAATGATATACTGAAGTGATCTTCTGTATATAAAGAGAATTGGAAATGAAAAAAAAAAATAACAACCTGGTATTGAAGGGGAAATGGCATAGAAAGTTAATTAATTTGAAAAAAAAAAATCATGTGGGTTCTCTGTCTTTAATGTGCTGTACATTGTTATTTGATGCTATAATTAGTAATCCAATGGTAGTTTTTTCACTTTGTATTGCTATATGGGCAAAATGTTGAAAACTTTACCTAATATACACTAAGCTGATCTTCTGTGTACAAAGAGAATTGAAAATGAATCCTTACATGAATGGAAGGGGAAAGGGAGCGGGAGAGGGGAGGGTTGCGGGCGGGAGGGAAGTTACGGGAGGGGGGAAGCCATCGTAACCCATAAGCTGTACTTTGGAAATTCATATTCATTAAATAAAAGTTAAAAAAAAAAAAAAAAGTAGAATTTAGAAACTTACAGTGATTAGCTTTTTACAGAGTGTCCAGAAATGAAAAGATATGAACTGTGGAAAAGCAAGTTGCTAAGTCTAAGAAGTCGAGACGATCACTTGCCATTCAAATTATCTCTATGAAAACGCCATAGGCTGGCACCGTGGCTTAACAGGCTAATCCTCCGCCTTGCAGCACCGGCACACCGGGTTCTAGTCCCGGTCAGGGTGCCGGATTCTATCCCAGTTGCCCCTCTTCCAGGCCAGCTCTCTGCTATGGCCCAGGAAGGCAGTGGAGGATGGCCCAAGTCCTTGGGCCCTGCACCCGCATGGGAGACCACGAGAAGCACCTGGCTCCTGGCTTTGGATCAGCGAGATGCGCCAGCTGCGGCGGCCATTGAAGGGTGAACCAACGGCAAAAAGGAAGACCTTTCTCTCTGTCTCTCTCTCTCACTATCCACTTTGCCTGTCAAAAAAATAAAAATTAAAAAGAAAAAAAAGAAAACGCCATTAGGTCTTCTCAAAGACCGTCCAGTCCACTGACTGTTCTGCAAGAGGCCAAAGGTCCCAAGGACTCTTTGAAATCTTCCATTTAGAATCAAATGAGGGGTGGGCCTTCAGCCTGGCAGTCACCACGTCCACCTGGGTTCAGGCCTCAGTTCTGCTCTCCTTCCCAGCTTCCTTGATCAAGTGCAGGAGGCAGCGAGTGAGGTCAAGTACCTAAGAGTCCTGTCACTCAAGTGGGAGACCGGGTCTATGCTCCTGCCTTCTGGTTTCAGTCTCAGCCCAGCCCTGGCCGCTGTGGGCGTTTGGGGAGTGAACCAGCAGTTGGGAGAGCTTGCTCCCCTCCCCCAGTAATAATAAATGAAATATTATAATCAACAAGAAATGAATAATTATAGGCTTTAAAAGATAATAAAACTAATGAAAACTTGGCATTCCCCCCCCCACAGTATATTATATTTATTCTTAAAGGGCTAAATACCACTGCTTTAATCATCTCTAAGCATCTTAAACATATCCAACATATCTCCCATTCCAAAATGCATTTCAGGCAGTACATCTAAGCTCGAGCAGATGGATTTCAGGGCAAGTAATTACGAGCTGCAACATAATTTCCTTCAAAACACACATACTAGTTAAATACTTACTTGTGTTACAGAGTGGGTAAAGTTACTACAAAAATAGTAGCACACCATATAATAGTACTGTATGCCATACTTCACCTTCGCTGTGCCTGAAGTGCTGTCTCTTGTTCCAGACTTAATATTTAGTAACTAACAGTTTAATGTACGAATCTCCAGCTTAAGCAACAGAATAATCAGAAGCGGCAAATCCCCCTTTAATACATGAAAAATGTAACAGACCATGCAAAATTCATAAGGATTATGCAGAAGAGGGAATTGACGTTTGGACATGGAAAATGTACAGCGATCTTCAAATATCTTAGACAGTGAGCAGTGAGAACCTGGCGGCTATGCAGAAAGGTAATAGAGGATCATAAGCAAAAATGCAGTTTTCTTTTTTTTTTCAATTTGAAGGATGTTGGTCTTTCACACAAAAAGATTTATTTTGTGTTTTAAAATTATTCTTTTTTTGTTTTATAACAATTCTTTGCTTACATATAGTTTTACATAGAATTATCCTATTCACTTTTTAAGGGAAAACATACGATATGATAAACAAATTACTAAGGTGTTCACCAGACTAAACAGGTTCAAATGATTACCCCCCTGAATTGCATATCTAATGCATAAAAGCACACAAAAACCATGTTTTTGTTCATATGGAACAAATGAATTGTATTGTCAAGATAAATATAATTATCATTTGTTCTTTTTCTCACCTGTTTATCAACCTTGAAGAAAATAAAAACTTTCTGATGGATTAGTTTAAAACACTAGTACTGACAAAGGCAAAAATTTATACACAATGTGTCAAATACCTGTGGGTTAACTGAAGCACCAAGATTTTTTCAGCTAATTTTGTGTAAATATAAATTGTGCTTCAGTTAAAATTGCTTAATATTCTCAACTATTAGGTCACAACGTCAAAAGCCATAAAATTCCCAGTGTTAATAACTCTTAGCCGTGGGTAGGACTACATTCACGTATTTTCTAACTTACAAGTCACCAAGAGCTCACTAATAATGTCATCCATCAGTGCTGAATTACAAACTCTTACAAGTCATATGTATTTTAGAATTGTCTACAAGTTCGGCTCTCGAACAGATCTCTGTTTTTACTTTTGTTTTACTGCTTACTGGATTAATACAAAAAAAGGCTTGTTTATTCAAAGTATGAGATTATAATTTATTGATGACAAGCTGAACAAATGTTTCTGATACTTAAAGATTACATTCAATGTTAATTATGACTCCATACTTAAAATAATATATAATTATCCTGCATTGTTAGTAAAATAAAGAAACTACGATGTTTGGTGTTTTTTTAAAAAATTATTTACTTGAAATGCAGAGTGACAGAGAGAAACAGAGATCTTCCACTCGCTGATTCACTCCCCACAAACGCCTGCAAAAGCTGGGGCTGGGCCAGAAGCATGAACTCCATCCAGGTCTCCCACGTGGTGGCAGAGCGCCACGTACTTGGGCTTCCTGTGCTGCCAAGGCACTTTAACAGTGATGCTGGGTCAGAAGCGTGGAGCAGTCAGGACTCAAACCAGGAGCTCCGATATGGAATGCAGGCGTCTGAGGCAGCATCACAACACCCAGCCCAGAAGCGTGAAGTGCAAACATCCTTACCCAAATAGGAAAAGCACCCTAAATCTAAGTATTAATGTAATACTTAGATACTATATGATACTTAGATACTATATACTATATATAATATATATCTATATATTAATATGTATATTAATATAATACTTAGATACTATAATATAATAATTAATTCCAAATAGGAAAAGCACCCTAAATCTAAGTCCATTAACTATAAAGGTGAGAACTAATAAGAAAGAGTACATCTGTTTTGTTTAGTGTGAGATACTCAGTTGACAAGCCATAGGAATCATAGAAGAATTAGTATCTAGGTTTTTACCCCATACCAGAAGCTATGAAAGCACATTTTAATATTGTGAGTACCATATAAAGGTCATTCTATTATTTTGTCAACAAATTTTTACTATAAAGGGCCAGATCCATCACAAGTACTTAACACTGCCACATGGCAGGAAGGCAGCCTTGGGCAATACATAACTCAATGGTGCAGCTGAGTTCCATTAAAACTTTGTGTATGATAGACAGTAATCTGTCAACTCCCAATTTATACTGTAATTATCAGTATACAGTCTCTATAACTTCAAGTAGCCTATATACTCTTAGAGAACTGCAAAACTGTTTAACCAAAAAAAAAAAAAATCTATTATCTTGTAGCCAGTGTTGGAGATTCAGCAGGTTATGTCGCAGCTAGAATCACGAGCATCCTACATCAGAGCTGCAGCTTGCATCACGGCCATCCTACATCAGAGAGTCGCAGCTTGCATAATGGAAATCCTGTATCAGAGCTACAGCTTGCATCACGGGCATCCTGTATCAAGTCCCCTGCTGCTCCACTTCCTATCAGGATCCCTGCTAATGTGCCTGGCAAAGCAACGGAATGACAGCCCAAGTGCTTGGACCACTGCCACCAGGTGGGAGTCCCAAATGGAGTTGCTGGCTTCCGCCTGGTCCAGCCCCAGCCATTGCAGCCATTTGGGAAGCGAACCAATAGATGGAAAATCTCTTCCTCTGTCTCTCTCCCTCTCATTCCCTTTCTCTCAAACACTCTGCCTCCCAAATAAAAACTAACTAAAAAATTCATTATCTTACATAGAATTTAGTATAATTCCCTGACACACTATAGCAACTTGATAAGTATTTTAAAAACGATTGAATGAATTTGAATGATTCCATTGATAAAAAATGATCAAATCCAATATTACTAACTTGACTGATTTGCCGACAAGTTAAAACCTGCCTATCATACAAATAGCCTTCATGTAGTGATATACACCTACTCTCAGGAGATAAGTGTTATGAAAAGTAACTCTAAGAAGTGGTCTAGGAAGATGCTTGAGTTTTTTAGAATGTGTCCCCTGTACAGTACCTCAAGCTACTTCTGCCCATATTAATGATTTTCCCCCACTCTCGATTTTCCCCCACAATTTTGGGATGTTGTATACCTAAGGTGATGATTTCACACTAATCAGAATTAATTCACATGAAGATTTTCATTTTCCAATACCACATCCCAAAATTGTTGTCTATTTCTTCCCACAACATTTTCATGTGAAGGTAAACATTTCCTCTCTTTTCACTTTAATAAATTTTCAAATATCCCAAGGTATCCTCCAGAGCCCCTGCACCCACAAAGATGGCTAAATATTTGGGTCAATTAACTTTTAAATGGACCAATGTCTCTAACCATTCACTCTACTGAATGGTTCCAAGAGCTTTCTGCAGCCTTTCCCCCAATTGTAAAACAGAATAATCTGTCCCCTTATAGGTTTCCCACAAATCAGTAAGTTCTTCTTGTAGTTGAAGAGTCCAGGAGAATTACAAAACCTCAATTTATCTCCGACATATAAAACACAACCAACAAATTTTTATTGTCCTAATTTTTGATTAAGAATATAAAACATCTGGTTATTCAGATTTTAATAATTGGAATATTGTAATAATTCATTTTGTGAACTCTTTAAATGAGTGGCATAAATTAAGCATTAATAAAATCATCATGGGAATTTTAAACATTTAATATTATAAAATTTCCAATCAACTCAGTGGAATTTATCTCTATTCATCTGAGGCACACACTAGAAACGATGAAAAGAAAGTTTCAACTAAAGACATTTATAAGGCAATACTATCACTGTGAGTTCTTTTCATTTTTATGTAACTGTATTATTTCATTGAGATAAAACTAAATTATGTAGTGAAAAGGCTTTACTTAAAACCTCAATAAGTCACATTGATCCCCAACTCCTTGAGAAATATTTTAAAGACAGACTGTACACAAACATGTGTAAAGCACTGTAGTCAGAAAAAGCAAAACCTTTTCCCTCACAGTTCTGGAGAAAAATCCAACCTATGATGGATTCAAAAACACTGCAAATCCAAATTTCAGAACATTAGTCAATGACTATAACATGACTATATTTCAAAAATAGTTATATGAGGGGCTGGTGCTGTGGCACAGTGGGTTAAAGCCCTGGCCTGAAGCGCCAGTATCCCATATGGGCACCGGTTCTAGTCCCGGCTGCTCCTCTTCTGATCCAGCTTTCTGCCGTGGCCTGGGAAAGCAGAAGCAGATGGCCCAAGTCCTTGGGCTCCTGCACCCACGTGGGAGACCCCAAAGAAGATCCTAGCTCCTGACTTCGGGCATTGCAGCCATCTGGGAGTGAACCAGAGGATGGAAGAACTCTCTCTGTCTCTACCTCTCTTTGTAACTTTGTCTTTCATATAAATAAAACAAATCTTAAAAAAATTTAAAAAGTAGTTACATGAATACAGTATGATTTTGACAATTCTTCATCACTATGGTTATAGTGTTTTAGATACACAGCAAATATTGCTCAGTTGATAATTTCCTAATATAATCAGCAGGTGATTCTCATGTTTTCATAAGAAATTTCATGAGAAATTTTAAAACACTGTTCAGGGCTAAAGTACATCTCATTAAAACTGTCCATGAGCTCAAAATCTCACCTTCAGCATACAGTTAATTTAAAAATAATCCTGCAGCTGGAACTGTGGCATAGTGGGTTAAGCCACTGCCTGCGATGCCAGCATCCTCTATGGCCATCTATTCCTGTCCCAGCCACTCCACTTGCAATGTAGCTCCCTGCTAATAGCAGATCTCTCTAACTCTTTCAAATAAAATAAATAAATTCTCAAAAAAAATAAAATAAAAAATAAACATAACCTTTCTTGCCTCGTAAGTTAAAGATAAAATTTCACATGCAATTTCTCATGTGTCAACTAGGTCGCCATTTTCTACTCACGAAAGAAGCATCAGGTCACTCTGTCACCAAGCATCCACAAAAAGTGATTCAAGAATCTTATCACGGGCAACACTGCTGCTAGACAAAACACCTAGTCTGTAGTATCTCTAAGTGATGCTGTTAGTGTAACTTAAAAAATTTTATCTCAGGGGGCCGCCCTTGTGGCCTAGTGGGTTAAGCCACTGTCTGCAATGCTGGCATCCCATACGGGCGCCGGTTCATGTCCTGGGTGCTCCACTTCTGATGCAGCTCCCTGCTAATGGACTGGGAAAGCAGCAGAGGATGGCCCAAGTGTTTGGGTCCCTGACATTCACATGTGAAGCCTGGATGGAGTTCCAGGCTCCTGGCTAGTCCAGCCCTAGCTGTTGCGACCATCTGGGGAGCGAACCAGCAGATGGAAGATCTCTGTCCCTCCCTCTCTCTCTGTAGCTCTGGCTTTCAAATAAATAAATAAATCTTTTTAAAAAAATCTTACCTCAGCTTTCTGTATGTGAAATGATGGTGTTTACTCACAGAAGCTACATCTAATTCAAAATGTCAAGTGCATTATACATAATAAAAAGCATTTTCAGCTTTTGCAAATGGCAATTTGCATCATTGTCCAATAATTTCTGAATCGTCACATTTGATGAGAAGAGCAGGATCCATCTCCATATTCCTTGCCTGAATACATCTCCCGTTACTACTGCAAGATGGAAGATCTCTGTCTCTCCCTCTCTCTCTGTAGCTTTATCATGGGTAATTGCATCCAACAATGTTATCTTAGATCTTCAAGTTTTCTATAAAAATGTCTATCTTCAGCCCCAGTGGAAGTAATTAAACACCCTACGAAGTTTGCAAATCACGAATGCGAGGTTGCCCTAGAGTTTATATCTTATACAGAGTGAAGCAGTAAAACACATACATACATGCCCTGAACCACCCCCTCCACACACACATGCTTAGCTGCTACTGTACTGTCACCAGGTGTCCTGAACTTCAAAATATGTAATAGTAAATCAAATAAAGCCCTCTAGTAAACCTTAATAACTCGCTAAATTAAAAGAGGTACGTTACAGTTAGAAAGCAGAACTGATATATGAAGTTCGTCAAAACAGAAGTCATCACAGGAACTTATTTAGTAACATTAACTCCAAAGAGGAACTCTCAAAATGCACTTTTTCAAGTTTATTTCCAAATAAGTGAGTATCTAGTAAAGTTTGAAGATCTTGGCTCTGTCCTAAGTCTAAAAACAAAAATTTCCTTGGGATAATCAAAATAGGAAGATAAAACTAATTTTTCAGATACCAAGTTTTGCCTCAACATTCATTCTAAAAAACTAAAACCCTGAGTGCATATTTACCTTCACAATCCCCATGGAATGCTCAGTTCAGGCTGCAGCTCTGCCCCCTTCTCCCAGCTTCCTGTTAAGGTGTACCCCAGGAAGCAGCAGGAGAGGCTCTGCCGCTCATGTGGGAGGCCTGGATTGAGTTTCCAGCTCCTGGCTTCAGCACGCCCAGCCCTGCCGTTGCAGGCATTTGGAGATTAAATCACTGCATAGAAGATCTCTATCTGTCAGTGTCTGTCTCTTTCTGCCTTTCAAATAAAATACTGAACACTTTTAGCAACACATGCAAATGTTTTTAAATGCATTTTTCCATAAAGTATAGATACATATACATGAACACAACTTTGTTTCTAACATATTACTCATGTCTTGCTACATTCTGCATTTCATTCAAAGATACTGACAGATGAAAACAGAAATTATGATATTTACACAATCAAGTATCAGCTACAAAAAAGGAATGCAATTCTATCGTCTGCAGCAACATGGGTGGAACTGGAGAACACTATGTTATGTAAAGTCGGGCACAGAAAGATACACACTGTACATTCTTACTTCAACGTGGAAGCTCAAAGTGTTGAGCATGAGGCTGAGTTTGGCCAAGTGGTTGAAACCCTCACATCTCGTATGGGAGTGCCTGAGCTCCATATCCACCCCAAGATCTCGAGTCCACCTTCTGGATAAAGCCAAATGAGGGAGGCAGTAACTGACCTCCTGCCCTCCACGTGGGAGACCTGGACTGAGTTCCTGGCTCACAACTTTGGTCTTTGCCCAGACCAGACCATCATGGGCAGCTGGAAATTGAACCAGGCGATAGCAACTCTGCCTCTCTGTCAAATAAGTAAATACATAAATTCTGCTGTTTAAACTTGATTTTAGCATATGTGCTGCCGAAGCGAGCACTGTTTAAACTTGATTTTAATAGAAGAGTGATCACCAGAGGCTGTGAAGGAGGGAGGAGAGAGAGCCAGGAGGGTTAGTAGGGGGCTACAGCTCAGGGGCACAGCATTTGACTGCAGACCAAGAGAGCCAGGAGGGTTAATGGTACAAGAGTACACATGGATAGGCAGAATAACTTCCAATGCTCTATAGTAGGGTAACTGTGGTTGAAAATACTTAACTGTATACTGCAAAACAGCTGGTAGTAATGGATACAACAACAGAAGTTACAGACAATTATCCTGATCTGATCATCACACAGTGAATACAGGTATTGAAAGAATACATTGTACTCCATTAAAATGTATAATTATTCTGTGGCAATATATTTTTCATTTAGAAAAAAGCTACTTTTTGAATTTTAAAAAACAGAGTATACAACTCTGTACTTTATTTTTGTGTGCATTGCAATTAAGATAATTCAAACTCCTTGAATTTAGAGTGCATGTGAGCATTTTTAATTGGCATCAACCTTAGTTGCACTTGCTTAAGCATAAAATAGAGTAAAACTGGGTTCAAATTTCCAAAGGTAAAGCTAATATTATTTTGCTGGGATAAATATCATCTTTGGAAGTTCTAGAATTTTAGCAAATATTTCCATTTAAGGAATTCTACTCTATCACAACATACTTACCACCTAAAAATTTTAGCATTTGGACCGCCTAAGTCATTTTATTCCCATTTACTATGGTAAAGGTACTAATAACATGTATGCCTTTCCATGCTAAACATTTATCAGACAGGAGCCAGCACTATGGAGTAGAGGGGAAAGGTGCCATCTGTGATGCCAGCATCCCACACAGGCACCAGTTTGTGTCCCAGCTGCTCCTCTTCTGATCCAGCTCCCTGCTAATGGCCTGGGGAAGCAGTAGATGATGATCTAAGCGCTTGGGACCTTGCCCTATACATGAGAAACTTCAATGAAGCCCTTTGCTCCTGGCTTTGGTCTTGGGGCATGAAGCAGCAGATAGAAGACTGATCTCTCTCTGTCTCTCCCTCTCTCTAACTCTTTCAAATAAATAAATAAAACTTGAAAAAAATTTTCAGACAAAAACAAACCCCTGGTGCATTTATTACTGTGGTTGTCTTCACTTTCATAGGAAATCATCTATAAAAATGTAAGAGAAGTTACCATGAGAAAGTTAAGGATATGGATGTGAATATGGATATGATCTTCAGAGATGGGGGACTACGTCTAGGAAACGGAGTTAATATACCAGCTGGACCCAATTTCCCTAATGCAGGCCATCCTTTTGTTGTTTAATGATATGAAATTTGCTGAACGGTACCATCAATGGTGCACTAAAGAATCTTACAGTGACTGAAATCCATTTCGGACTCGGCAAATAACACATCAAACTGTTTATGTTAATGTGAAAATACATCAAGGACATCCAATATTTCAAGTAGATGGTCATCAAATTTCTCTGAAAATCCAACTGAAACAACAAACAGAAGTCAGAAAACTATATAAACTATCTTCTCAAGAAGATTGCAGTAGCATTGGGTATGTTACCTGTAGTTTTAATACAAGGTATTTTGTCAAATATCAAAACATTGTTAGAAAAGAACATTCAGCACTCGGGTGGATATTACAGCACCGCAGGTCAAGCCACTGCTTGGGATACCTGCAGCTCCACATTTGAAATGGAGTGCCTGATTCAATCCTGACTGCTCTGCACTTCCAAGCCAGCTTCCTGCGAATGCACCTGAGAGGCAGAAGATGCTGGCCCCAAGACTTGGCTTCCTGCCATCCTCAAGGGAGACCCAGACAAAGCTCCCAGCTATTGGCTTCTACCTGGCCGAGCCCTGGCTGTGGCAGGCATTTGGGATCTGAAGATATTTCTTTCTCTGACTTTTCTTCAAATAAATAAAGCATTTAAAAATTTTCAGCATTCATTTTAATAAAATATTTTCTTTTCCTAATTATAAAAGAAACGTTCACTATAAGAACTTTCAAAATGCACAGTAGAAAAAAAATCATGATTGTTACTTTTTTTTATTTTTTATTTATTTATTTGACAGGTAGAGTTTTAGACAGTAAGAGAGAGAGACAGAGAGAAAGGTCTTCCTTCCCTTGGTTCACTCCCAAAATGGACGCCACGGCTGGCGCTGTGCCGATCCGAAGCCAGGAGCCAGGTGCCTCCTCCTGGTCTCCCGTGCCGGTGCAGGGCCCAAGCACTTGGGCCATCCTCCACTGCCCTCCCGGGACACAGCAAAGAGCTGGACTGGAAGAGGAGCAGCTGGGACTAGAACCCGGCGCCCATATGGGATGCTGGCGCCGCAGGCAGAGGATTAACCAAGTGAGCCGCAGTGCCGGCCTACTGTTACTTTTGATATGTTAAAGATGAATGTTCTTATTATAGTTTTAAAAGTTAGGAATAGAGGCCGGTGCCGCGGCTCAATAGGCTAATCCTCCGCCTGCGGCGCCGGCACACCAGGTTCTAGTCCCAGTCGGGGCGCCGGATTCTGCCCCAGTTGCTCCTCTTCCAGTCTCCCGCATGGGAGACCAGGATAAGCACCTGGCTCCTGCCTTCGGATCAGCACAGTGCACCGGCCGCAGCAGCCATTGGGGGGTGAACCAACGGAAAAGGAATACCTTTCTCTGTCTACTCTGCCTGTCCAAAAAAAAAAAAAAAAAAAAAGTTATGAATAGCTTAAATTACAGGGCAAAATTAGCACTGAATAAAATTTCATTTCTTGGAAATATTATAAATAAAATTTGTATTTTTTCTAGATATTGTTTTCCTCAATATAATGGTCCACTTTGTATACATTCTTTCAAATCCTAGGGTCGAGTTAAAATTTGCTCAGGAAAAAGAGAATCTGGCTGGGACCTCCATGTAGAATATGATGGAACTGGGGCTGGCACCGTGGCATAGCAAGTAAAGCCACCACCTGCAGTGCTGGCATCCCATATGGGCACCATTTCTAGTCTCGGCTGCTCCTCTTCCGATTCAGCTCTCTGCTATGGTCTGGGAAGGCAGCAGAAGATGGCTCAAGCCCTTGGGACCCTGCACTTGCATGGGAGACCTGGAAGCAGCTCCTGGATCCTGGCTCCTGGCTTCGGATCAGCACAACTCCAGCCGTTGCGCCAACTGGGGAGTGAATCATCAGATGGAAGATCTCTCTCTCTCTCTCTCTCTCTTTCTCTGCCTCACCTTTTCTGTTTAACTCTGAATTTCAAGTAAAATAAATAAATCTTTCAAAAAAAAAAAATATGATGGCATTGATCCAGCCACGCAGAGTGTGTATGCACGATGTTGGTCCTACCTAAAACTCTGCGATGCTTGTGTTATACCAGTAGATTCTCCACATCTTGATCTTTTTTGTCTGCTTATTACACAGTCATTTAGCTTTTAACATCCAATGATTAGTACCCAGGATAGGAAAGGACAGAGGGAAGTCCTTTAAGGCAACAACTTCATTTATTTTTAAATTCATATAATTCATTTTATCTGTCAGCAAACCAGTTTATTAATTATTGTTACTTCTAGGTAACATGCATATGACAAAATATCTTAAATTCCATTCTAGTAAATGAAGAAAATTAAAATGTGAAGGTGAATGTTACGGCATTCATGGACAATCCTTTCCTCCTACTGCCCCTTAATGAGCAAATTCCAAAAACTGCATAAGCGTATTTAACAGTGAAAGTAAGGAGGCAGGTGAATCGCAGAACCACACTGTCTCGTCTCAACATCTGCTTTCTGGGTGTCTGCAACCTCAAGCGATGTCTTGATGGATAGTGATTCCTGGAAAATGAACTTTCAGAAAACACGGAACTTTTCTATATTTCAAAATACTCGAGTTTAACCACAAATGTGTTACATCAGAAAACTACTATCTTAGGATACCCTAATGCTCAATAGATGACTTTGGTTTAAATTTCCATTGATCATCTTTAAGTTGTGATGATAAGAAACAGAATACCCACAAAGACAGCAGCTAACACATTGGTATGTGCCAGGGGTCACGGCGAGCACTCAGACTACAAACTCTTACTTAGTCCTCAAATCCCGCTGAACAAGGAGGTACAGCGTCAATGACAAAACTAAAGCATTTCGAACATTCAGTATCTCATCTAAGGCAAAATGGCCTATGAGGGCCATGATTTCAGCCCAGTATCATATACTAATAGGGTTATTAAGACTTTCACTACTGTACAATTTTAGAAACAACTACATAAGAATCTTCAGATACAGAATAGATCATTATTTTCAGGCATACCATTTATTTATTTATTTTTCTTTCTTTCTTTCTTTTTTTTTTTTTTTTTTTTTTTTTGACAGGCAGAGTGGACAGTGAGAGAGAGAGGCAGAGAGAAAGGTCTTCCTTTTTGCCATTGGTTCACCCTGCAATGGCCGCTGCGGCCGGCGCATCATGCTGATCCGAAGCCAGGTGCTTCTCCTGGTCTCCTATGCGGGTGCAGGTCCCAAGGACTTGGGCCATCCTCCACTGCCTTCCTGGGCCATAGCAGAGAGCTGGCCTGGAAGAGGGGCAACTGGGATAGAATCCGGCGCCCCGACCGGGACTAGAACCCGGTGTGCCGGTGCCGCAAGGTGGAGGATTAGCCTGTTAAGCCACAGCGCCGGCCCAGGCATACCATTTATAAACAACCTGGATAATCAGCACAATATGATGATGGGGAAAATGGTTATTTTTCCTGTTCTTAAGTTACTCTAAGAAAGACATATTTTGAAAGTGCTATGTTTGCATAGAAATGCGTATTAAAATGTCAAAAGGATATGGCTTCCCTTACACATGAAACATTATAGTAAATGAAGAACATAAATCTGCAACTAGCCTCTTTTAGTCCACGATAAAGCATTTCCTTTATATTCTGCCTCTTTGCAAATCATTTTTAAAAAGAAATTCATTGACATTTGAAAATTATTCAGGAAACCTTAACAAACAGTGAACAAAACTATATCAAGGCTGGGGGCCAGTGCTGTGGTGCAGAGGGTTAAAGCCCTGGCCTGAAGTGCTGGCATCCCATATAGGTACCGGTTCTAGTCCTGGCTGCTCCTTTTCCAATCCAGCTCTCTGCTATTGCCTGGGATAGCAGTAGAAGATGGCCCAAGTCCTTGGGCTCCTGCACCCATGTGGGAGACGTGGAAGAAGCTCCTGGCTTGTGGCTTCGGATCGGCGTAGCTCCAGCCGTTGCAGCCATCTGGGGAGTGAACCAGCAGATAGAAGACCTCTCTCTGTCTCTACCTCTCTCTGTAACTCTTTCAAATAAATACAAAAATAAATCTTAGGCCAGCGCCGCGGCTCACTTGGCTAATCCTCTGCCTGCGGCGCCGGCACCCCGGGTTCTAGCCCCGGTTGGGGCGCCGGATTCTGTCCCGGTTGCTCTTCTTCCAGGCCAGCTCTCTGCTGTGGCCCGGGAAGGCAGTGGAGGGATGGCCCAAGTCCTTGGGCCCTGCACCCGCATGGGAGACCAGGAGGAAGCACCTGGCTCCTGGCTTCGGATCGGCACAGTGCACCAGCCGCACCACACTGGCTGTAGTGGCCATTTAGAGGGGGAACCAAGGGAAGGAAGACCTTTCTCTCTCTTTCTCTCTCTCTCTCTCTCTCTGTAAAAAAAAATAATAATAAATAAATCTTAAAGAAAAATATATCAAGGAGATGCCATGCCAGATTTTCAGTTTGTTTACATTCCAAATTCCTAAGTTTGGGGTTTTCTGATTGCTATTTTAATAAAGAAATGTAAGCAAAGAACCTAAACAAATGACTTAAGATAGAGAGAAAAAATTTAAAAAATAATAAAAACTCAGAGAAGTTGTACAGGGAAAAGGTACAGAGAGAGGTCCAAGGGCTTGTGGGCTTTTGAAAAGAAAGCAGCAGGGTGTGGTGGGGAAGTGAAAGGGCTGCGGCCAGGCCGACAGGGTGTGCTGGCAGTTCCTACACCAAGCTCTGCAGTGACCTTAGACATCATTGTCTTCGGTTTCCTCCTCTCTCAAGGGAGAATACTAACAGTGTTACCTCAAAGGGCTGGAGTAAGGATTAAATCTTGGCATGTGTGCAAAACTTAACAGGGCGCCTGTGCACAGGCCGTTGTTAGTTGTTTGGAGGAAAAGTCAGCAGAGAAAATGCCAAGCACAGCCTTAACCTTTCAGAACAGAGCTTCCACTTTTTTTTAAAGCTACTCCAAACTAAAGCCCAATCTGATTCCCAAGTAATACATACAATTCTGAACGTTTTATTTGTAAGACTTGAAAAGTTAGCAGGTCTGTGTTTCCTTGAACCTTGTTTTCCTTGCACAGGTCTAAATTTAAAAGCAACAATTCGACTCACCCAAGATGGTACAGGCAAACAAAGGAGAAGAAGCAATACAAACCCACACTACAGAACTCTAAGACAAGTAGATTTTAATTCCCAAACAAGTAAAGTCTTGTTCTAAACAAGCATTTAATTAAACAAAAGCAAAGCCTGATTTTGATATTTAGAATACTAGTTTACTCTTTATTTAAACCTTTCTTACATGTTGAAAATAGCCAGAGGTTCAGAACAACAGTATTTTCACAAAAGGGTCTCCAAAATCGAACCACCAATGTGCAAACAGAGCTCCCTGCGAACTTGAGGTCATAGGCACGTTTCATATAATGCACTTCATACAACAAGGAAATCAGAAAATGCTGAGAAGAAAAATACTCAGTATTTTGATAGAAATTTTAAAATATCTTCAGGCAGGAAACTCATGGTAAAAATAAAAAAAGATTTAGATATTTTACTGTTCATACCTGCTTCACAACTAATTCTCCAAATGCCTTCTCGCCTCACCTAAACCCCTAACAATATATTACACCATCCCATATAGCACACTAAAAAATAAGTTAATCTCTGCATCTGAAAACAGATCGTTACAAAAGAAAATACTGACAGCTCTTACCTGTATGTAATAACTAAGTACATTATAATCTCAGCAGCACTAAGGATGCAGCTTTGTCTACTATAAATATCTAAATAATATCTACACAAAAGTATTTTTCTCTTAAAATAAGTTTTTGTATATATTTTTCCCAATGTTGACAACTGAAGCAACATTGATCTATATATTGTGCTAAGAAAACATTAGGCACAGATCACATAATATATTTTATATTTTCTTTGTTGTAAAAAATATAGTATGTGCAAACTCCTATCACATAAAGGACTAGGGGATATAACAGGAAGTTATTGGAGACCTAACACAGAAAGGTTAACATTTTACTTTTTACTTTTTTTTTTTTTAAGAACATTCCAAGTGACATTAAGAGTGACAACTTACTGCTGGGTGAACACCCAGACTCTGTATTAAAATCACTGGTGGGCTTTTTTTAAAGAAAAACCAAGGTTTATCACAGCAAAATGACACTGCATTAGACACATGAACTAATTTAAAAGGAATCACATAAAAATGTTTCCAAAGCCAATTAAAATATATAACATAATCTCTCAACAGACTACTACTAGATTGCTTCATTGAAAGGAATAAATTATTTCACATTATGATTGTTTTATGCAGTAGCTTCCTTTATTAGCTAAGCCAGTTCCGGAAGTAAATTATAAAAAGGATGCAGATCAAGAAAAATGGAGAGAGGAAAAAAAAAAAAAAAAAGCAGGTTGTTAAGGCGGGGGGGGGAGCAAATGCCACTTTACCTAGAAGAAACTAAAGTACTGTTTGCTTTTGTTTGTAGCAGGAAATTTCTGCAGCAAAGATTACAAAAACATAAACTAAAGGGTCCTGTGGCAAGCAATAAAAAACACTTACTGCAGATCCTCCAAGAAGAGACCACTTAGGGATTATAATTAGTGTGCTTAAAAATACACTTTGATGCAAAGGTTATACTTTGCCACATATATAATATGTAGCATTTTTCTATAAGGGGCAATTTAGCTAAGTGACAACTTTTACAAACACAGAGAGTGAGAGAAATGGAGAGGCACAAAATCAGAGACAGACAGACAGGCAGAGAATACAAACAGGGAGACAGAGACATCCAGGGGGCTTGCTCCTGTCCTAGACAAGAACTGAGACACCTTTTTCATCCTCAGTGCTTAATTTTCCTTAATACTGTACATTTATACTCACACACTATAATTATCTCTTTAAGTTACCATCTATACATCTTTCCTTTAGTTTTTTTCATGAAGGGGGGGGGGGGACCTTTAGTTTCATCCTTCATTTCACAGTCAACTATTCAAGTAAGTGTTTCTCTGGTGGCAATTTCCAGATGAATCAAGAATACAATCCAGAATCACTGTCAGGTTGCATGTGATTGTCTGTGTGGCTCTCCTCAAATGGAGCAGGAATTAGCCCGTTTCCTAGGCTTGGGGTCTCGTGCATCCTGATCGTCCACACACATACAAGACGTGCACATTGTCTGGGACAGTCTGCGGAGGCCAAGCCGGAAAACGCTGTTGGAGAGGCTATAGATCACACAGTTACAGAAACTGTTACTTATAGCCAGCCAGGTCGTTAAGAATGACAATGTCGGATTGTCCAAGACTCGGGAGCTTTCCAGAAGAAAGTAAATGATATAAGGGAGCCACAGCATGTAAAACACACTGGTTATCCTAAACAAAACCATGGCGTAGCGGCGGTCAGGGCTATGTCCAGTCTCTCTAGAGGCGTCTACCTCATGGCTAGGGAACCGGGCTCTTCGGTCACTGATCTCTTTGGTGTGCTGCCGGCAGATTTTGAAAATGTGGAAGTAAGTGAAGCAGACAACAAAGGCAGCAGGAGCATAAAGTAAACAAACAATAAAGCCAGTGAAATAGGCACTCGTGAGCCAAGAGGTGGCACACCACTCAAAAATGTCACCGTGGTAACCAGGTTTCCCCCAGCCGAAGAAGGAAGGCAAGAAGACCAGGCAGGAGTAGAGCCAGATCAAAATAATGCAAATTCTCAGGCGACAAGGAGTGACCAGCTGATTGTAGGACAGAGGCTTGGTTATTGCAAGATAGCGATCCACACTGATGCAAGCCAGACAGGCCATGGAAACACTTTTCAGAACGGAAATGATATATCCAAAAATCTGGCAAGTCAACGACTCGTGGACACCTGTGGAGTAGTGGAGAAGTGAGAGAGTGGGAACCAGGCAGCTAACTCCAACGAAAAGATCAGCGTACGCCATTGTTTGAATGAAATAGCTGGTAGTATAGTGGTGTAGGAGTGGAGCACAGTGAAAGACAAAGATGACTGTGAGATTTCCAGCAATGATTAGAAATGTCAGCAAGACAATCACGGCTGTCTCAAAGATGCAGACATCCACCGCGCTGTAGTGGCCAAATCCAAGTGGGCAGGAGTGACGCTCGGACACGTTCACAATGCCACTGCTCATGTTCACGATCCTCCATTCAGTCCACTTAGAATCATTCATGGCTTGAAATCAGGGGAACCTGCAGTCTTGGCTGTGACAAGCAAGTGCCCTGCCCAGCATCTGTTCAACTCTGCACACAAGTGGCTCAGAACCTGCGGCAGGAGACAGTGTCAGAGCTTCTGGCACAGCTGAGTGTCCCAAAGAGTCTCCTCCTCAGCCTCAGGTCAGCAGTGACACACCTCGGCTTTGGGGGCAGAGGAGGAGGGGAGTTAGCTAGAAAGGAGGTGAAAACAGGTCACCGATTAGCTCCTTCCAGTGCTCGCAAACAACTTTGTGCAGATACAAGGCACGCCTAGAGAAAAGCATTTCTTCCTACCCTGCACTGTGAGAAATGACATCTGTAAAAAGAAGGCAAGCACGCACAGGGAGAAAGAGCTTCTGTGGTCCTTCGTCCTCCTGAAAGAGGTACTGTCTTAGAGATCGACTAGGAAGAATGAGAAAAGAAGGTCTTAAATTGTCTCAGGCTTCCTGCTTCACTTAGGAAAAACCCATTCAAATTTTAGAATTTAAATAATTAAGAGCTCACATTTGGTTGGGAGGAAAAGAAAAAGTTCGTTGTGGCAAAGAGTATCTTTGGGTTCAGTTCAGGATTTGTTGCTGGTAGGTCCACGTTTCTCTCATTTTTTAAAAAGAGATTAAGAAAACACATTATGGTCAATTTCAAAGATTTATCTTTCTGTGGGCACAAAGAGCAGAATAGGTTTCACAAACAGACTCCAGACTGCCCTATAACTTTTGTGAGAAAAAAAAGTGTGTTTTCAAAAGGGAAGAAAATATACAACAATTAACAAATGACAAATTATGAACTTCTAAAGTTGTAATTCTGCATACTTTTTTTAAGCATTTACATACAAACAATTTCAGCCCATTATAGTTACCGGTGCTCCTACCACCAATGTAATTTATACCTCTTCCCTTTGAAAATAAAAATAAATACTTTTGCCATCAATTCCGACAGTGACAAATATAACTGAAAATAACTTGCATTAATTGGTATTCCTCTTTCCATTCAGTGGAACATAGTAAAACAGATAGCTCAGTTAATTTTCACCTTTGCAAGCATACCTGTACCTCACATGTATGTAAACATTTATGAAATTTAGACAGTAGCACACACTTTCCTATGTACTCTGAGCTTAGATTAGAAATAACGTCATTATTAATGACAGGTATGTCTAGTAGGCTTCATACTCTATTTTGCTATACCTTTTCAATTGTCATTAGATGATTAACACTAAATCATTTCTTCAGCAAGATCTTCTGAAAGTGGAAAACAACCATATTTACTATATTTGCAGTTATGAAGCAGCCATATGCTAAGAAAATGTCTCTTCTATTTCTGTGTTCTATTTTGAGCAAATGCTCAATTGATATAGGGGCCATTAGGTATGAAGCTATAATAGAGTCTTGTATTAAAATACCCCCAATGCATCAAGATGAGTTTATATCCTAATGTTTGAAATACGGAAAGACTGGCAGGATAAAATCCATCCAAAAAGGCTTCCAAGGTCATTCTGGTATCAGGTTAACATTTGCCAAGTCTTTTAAAGTGCGGGCATTTCAGAGAGCATCTTGTCAATCTTTGTTGCCGTACCTTTTGAAGAGACAGCATGCACTGGAAATAAAAACAGTTCCTTCAGGAGCAATGCAGCAGCTTAACACAAAGCATTCTTCTCAAAGTTATTTTCTGGTGCAACACCAAGTCATTCAGTGAGGTCCTTCTTCTTCTAAAACAGCCACAGGATATTCTTCCTGCAAATTCCTAATTTCACTTATCACAAAAGAGTCCTCTTGTTACCGGAATAAGGTAATCTTCTCACCTACATGCACTCTTATCAGCTGCTAGGCTGGGCTGCTTGGTTCAGAAGTCCGATTTACTGGGATGCAGCTAGCAGGATGCTGTCGGCATATTCTTCAGTCTCTCAGTATCACTGTCTCCACCTGAGCCCGGCCCCTGCTGCTCCTTCCCATCCTGAGCTGATGCAGAACTCACCATGAGAAAGGTGACTCGGTCCTACTGCCCCAATCAACAGCACAGCCAATGGCTACTGCAGCTGAAACTGTCACTAGGTAACAGTTGCCAGGCACATGCAGGCTCACAGACTTACTCTGCGAGCTCCGATCAAGACTGACAAAAGAAGACAATAGAACTGACCGATCCCTACAATATATTCACGGCATCGGAGAACTTCCAGAGGTTTTCTCCTTACCTCGTGTGAAAGGATTATTTCCTAAGGACAGGACAGACTGAAAACCTGGTATACACCTTTAAACCCCGTGAAGAAAGGACCTCAAGGTACTATGACACCAAAAAGTCAGCAGTAATCTAGCACTCACTGGCAGAAAAAACTTATTAATTATTAAAAATCAGCCCACTCTCCACAAACTCAAGTGATATGGCTACCAGCTTTGCTTTCTAAATTAGATGGCTATATTTTGATTGGTCCAGGATAAAATTCCTTTACTAACCTCTCCAATCCCTGCCACACCTACACAAAATTGCTGAGCTCAGTGGTATCGAGCTATATCAACAAAGTACTGGAATCAACACCACTACATTCGAATCTCTCCAGGGAAATACTGAAGTTCCAATATGATCTAAGAAGACTATCGGTATTAGAATCAATAGAAAGATGGTTTAGTTCACGTTTTGTCCCAATGTGGGAAAAAAATAAGGTCAAAGAAATTTGTCCTAGAGTGATTGAGCTACATATACCAAAGTTAGAAGAAAGCTTAAATAATGTGGCTTACTGTAGAAAACTATTAAGTACTTTTAACGTATTTCTTACAGAATAAGTACTTTTTTTAAAAGTAACTTAGGACAAATTTAAAATTAATTCAGAATTAAATTGGGGAAATTACGATGCAAACTGAAGATAGCATTCATTGTGTGCATGCATTATGCTATGAGCTTTATCTACATAGTTTTTCTCTATGAAAACCTTACATCCAGATCAAGTAGGTACCAGCAACATCTTTTTCCAAATGAAGAAAGTAGGTACTACCAGAGTCGGTAAGTACAACTTCCCTACTGTTACCAAGTGTGAAGCTGCAAATTAAAACAGGTCAAAACTGTCATTTCTAACAATGCATGATAAAACCCACCCCCCTCTCCTTTCTCTTGATGGCTGCCAGTAAGGTAACATCTTAGAAGAATTACTTCAGATTTCATAAAAATAATTTTTAAAAACTATAAATCTCAATTCTTTCTTTTATGTTACACTGCCTTTTAAGATGAGGTCATTGCTAAAATTTTTGGAGGCTTAGATGAAATATATAATAGCAAGTACATTTCTCGTTATCAGATATAAGCTAGAATAACAGTTTTCAAAGAATACCATGGTTATATTTAAAAGAAAAATATTTTTAACACAAAAGAACCTAGAAAGTCCTATTTCACTGGAAGCATTTTGACATTTTTAAGAAAAGATGTATTCATGTATTTATTTAAAGGCACAGCGAGAGAGCGCGAGCGCGCTGTCTTCCATCCACTGGCTCACTCCCCAAACGGCAAAGCCAGGCGCCCAGAACTCCATCCTGGACTCCTCTGTGGGTGGCAGGCACTCTGGCCCTTGGGCTCAGCAGAAAGCTGGATCAGCAGCAGGGCAGCCGACTCAGATATGGGATGCTGGCATCACAAGTGGCGGCTTGATGCACCGCGCCACAATGTCAGTATTGCATTTCTACTTTCAGAGATACCTAAAAGCATGTACATCAAATAAGACTGCATCAAACATTCTCTAGTACAGTAATAAATATTGAAAATAAATTTATACTTTATATTCATAAATGTAGACAGTTTCTATATTCCATTTAAAGTCAAGTAAATATTACACTTTACCATGAAAACATTGAAAAACTAAAGTATATCAACTACTATAGCCACCTCAAGTTGCCAAAATATAAACAAATCATTTTAAAAGTATAGTCTTAGAGGCTGGCACTGTGGTGTAGTGAGCTAAGCCTCCACCTGCAGTGCCAGCATACCATATGGGCACCAGTTCCTGTCTCAGCTGCTCCTCTTCTAATCCAGCTCTCTGCTATGGCCTGGGAAAGCAATGCAAGATGGCCCAAGTCCTTGGGTCCCTGCATCCACATCCACATGGGAGACCTACTGCTAGCCATTGAGGCCACTGGGGGAGTGAACCAATAGACAGAACTTTCTCTCTGTCTCTCCAACTCTCTGTAACTCTCTGCCTCTCAAATCGTCTTTAAAAAATGCATAGTCTTTACATACTTCTAACATTTATTTAATTATTTTTTACTTATGGAAAGAGAATGAGAGAGATCCTCCTCGCTTCCTCTGGTTCACTCCCTCCCCAGATGCTGGCAACTTCCAGGTCTGGGCCAGGATGAAGCCAGAAGCCAGGAACTCCATCTAGTTCTCTCACATGGCTGCAGGGGCCCGAGCACTTAAAGCTGTTAGCTGCTGCCTCCCAGGGTGCATCAGCAGGAAGCCGGATCAGAAGCAGAGTAGCCAGGATGGCTCCCCAAGCAGCACTTAACCTGCTGCGCCTCATCTGACCCTTCATGTGCTTTTATTTTATTTTTATTTTTTTGACAGGCAGAGTTCAACAGTGAGAGAGAGAGAGAAAGGACTTCCTTCCGTTGGTTCACCCCCCAAAATGGCTGCTACGGCTGGCACTGTGCCGGTCCGAAGCCAGGAGCCAGGTGCAGGGGCCCAGGTGAGCCATGGCGCCGGCCCTTCCCTTCATGTGCTTTTAAAACAGTTCTGAAGCCCATTATTTCCAGATTACTGATCCAATCCAAAAAAAAAAAAAAAAAAAATCTCATTTAAGGAAATTCAAATATTGGATTGTTTGAGCTGGCCATGCTTATTTCCAAAAGTAATCCCTGGCAAGGACGGGAAACTAAAAGCACTGTGAATAATCCACAATGACACATGCTTCTACAGGGTTATGCCAACACGAGACAAGTCTGAGAAGCAGTGCCTGTGACCCACTGAGTCTCCTTCAGCTTCAGGAGGTCTGGCAAGGTCATTTTCTTCTCAGCAACTGACTCTCCTAGCCTCTTGAGTGCTTTTCTATCCTTTCTCTCTGTGCTGACTCCAATCAGAACTAATTTATAATGTGAGGATCTAGTAACAAAGAGGCACTAATATCATGTTGACTTAGCTTATTATATAAAGCATTCTTTGCTTTTATAATAGGCATCATTCTCTTCATTTTAGGGGTCATCGGCTGTTTTATTACTGCCATTCTTTTTATAATCATCATTGACTATCGCTCCTTTCAACTGATGAATTCTAATTGTGAAATATCTAAGAGTAATTATTTGGAATTATTTCACAATTACTTCTAACAACTAAAACTGTGTAACTTTATTAGGTGATAAATCACAGGCATCTGATTTTTTTATTTATACCTTAGATGAGGAGTTTTATATATTCTTTCATATGTGTCAGTTACTTCAGTATTAAAAAATATCCAGCCAATTCAAATTACTTAATAGACCTAACAGCAAAGCAAGCCGGACAACAGGCATCAATAGAGAAACAGGACAACAGGCACTTGGGGTCAGCATTGTAGCACAGTGGGTTAAGCCACTGCCTGCAATGCCAGCATCCCATATGGACACTGGCTCAGGTTCCCGGGCTGTTTCATTGGTGATACAATTCCCTGAAAATGGCACCTTGGAAAGCAGTGGAAAATGGCCCAAATACTTGGGCCCCTGCCAGCCACATGGAAGACCTGGATGAAGCTCACGGCTCCTGGCTTTGACCCAGCCTAGCCCAGCCCTGGTCATTGTAGCCATTTGGGGAATGAACCAGCAGATGGAATACCTATGACTCTGTCTTTCCATTCCTCCCTCCCCCTCTCTCTGTAACTCTGCCTTTCAAATAAAAAAAATCTTTAAAAAAATGAATATTTAAAATAGGATAAATTAGTAGGCAATGACCATCAAAATGAACTATATAAGTAAATACAAGAGCACTTCAAAAAGTTTTTAAGAAGCTGGAATTGAAAGTTTATTTTCGGCCGGCGTCGTGGCTCAATAGGCTAATCCCTCCGCCTGCGGCGTCGGCACACTGGGTTCTAGTCCCGGTCGGGGCGCCGGATTCTGTCCCAGTTGCCCCTCTTCCAGGCCAGCTCTCTGCTGTGGCCCGGGAATGCGGTGGAGGATGGCCCAAGTGCCAGGAGGAGCACCTGGCTCCTGCCTTCAGATCAGCGCAATGCGTTGGCTGCAGGGTGAACCAATGGCAAAAGGAAGACCTTTCTCTCTGTCTCTCTCTCGCACTGTCCACTCTGCTTGTCAAAAAAAAAAAAAAAAAAAAAAAAAAAAAGTTTATTTTCAGGGCAGGCACCGTAGCCCTGAAATCCTCCACCTGAGTTACTGGCATCCCATATGGGCACCAGGTTCTAGTCCCATCTGCTCCTCTTCCAGTCCAGCTCTCTGCTGTGGCCTGGGAAGGCAGTGGAGGATGGCCCAAGTGCTTGGGTCCCTGCGCCTGTGTGGGAGACCAGGAAGAGGCACCTGGCTCCTGGGTTTGGATTGGCGTAGCTCCAGCCATAGCGGCCATTTGGGGAGTGAACCAATGGATGGAAGACCTTTCTCTCTGTCTTTCTCTCTCATTGTCTATAACTCTACCTGTCAAATAAATAAATTAAAAATCTTTAAAAAAGTTCATTTTCATGCAATAAATTCTGAAATCTGTGCAGTTTTTTCCATAACATGCATTTTCCACAAGCTTTTTGAAAATCATTCCCACTGTCACAAAAAGTAACAGGATAGAGGCTAATATAAAAGCTGTGTCTTTTTTTTTTTTTTTTTTTTTTTTTTGACAGGCAGAGTGGACAGTGAGAGAGAGACAGAGAGAGAGAAAGGTCTTCCTTTTGCCATGGGTTCACCCTCCAATGGCTGCCGCGGTAGCGCGCTGCGGCCGGCGCACCGCGCTGATCCGATGGCAGGAGCCAGGTGCTTCTCCTGGTCTCCCATGCGGGTGCAGGGCCCAAGCACTTGGGCCATCCTCCACTGCACTCCCTGGTCACAGCAGAGAGCTGGCCTGGAAGAGGGGCAACCGGGACAGGATCGGTGCCCCGAATGGGACTAGAACCTGGTGTGCCGGCGCCACAAGGCGGAGGACTAGCCTAGTGAGCCGTGGCGCCGGCCTTAAGATACTTTTGAAAGGTACCAAAAGGTGCATGCATTCAGAATGTATCTATCAGGCCGATGCTGTGGCTTAACAGGCTAATCCTCCGCCTTGCAGCGCCGGCACACCGGGTTCTAGTCCCGGTCGGGGCGCTGGATTCTATCCCGGTTGCCCCTCTTCCAGGCCAGCTCTCTGCTATGGCCCGGGAAGGCAGTGGAGGATGGCCCAAGTCCTTGGGCCCTGCACCCACATGGGAGACCAGGAGAAGCACCTGGCTTCGGATCAGCATGATGCGCCGGCCGCAGCGGCCATTGGAGGGTGAACCAGCGGCAAAAAGGAAGACCTTTCTTTCTGTCTCTCTCTCTCTCTCACTATCCACTCTGCCTGTCAAAAAAAAAAAAAAAAAAAAAAAAAAAAAAGTATCTATCTCCTCAACTTCTCTCTCTCCTCCACTAACTTTTCTCCATCTCCACCGTCATCACCAAGGCAAGCCAGCATCATCTTGTGCTGTAGTGGCTTTCCAATCTGTTCCTTCTTCAGTTGCTGCTGGCCTCTCTCAATCCATTACCACAAAAAACAGCCTTTCCAAAGTGCAAATGAGACCAACTACTTCCCTCGTCAAAATGTTTACATGCTTTTATCCTTACGATACAGTCTGTAAGGCCCTGTAAAAGCTGGTCTCCATGTATCTCCCCAGCCATTTCCAGTCTACGTATTTAGGACTATGAACCACTTCACCTCTCCCCACCTCATTTCCCTCAATTCCTAGTCGCACACATACCGGTTATGGTCCTTACTGCCTCGGGATACTTGTATGTCTGCTTACTACATGTCTCAGCTGCTTCACTTTACGTGTGTCTGCTTACTATGCCATCACACTTGTTTTATCTAATTCAGATGCAATCTTAAGTCTGGGTTCAAATACCACTTCCTGTGCGAAACCTCCCCTGAGTTCCCATAGGGAACCGAACCAGATCCCACAGGCATTAGAGCTTATAGTTACTCATTTCAGTCTGTCTTCATAACTAGACTGCAAGTCCCCTGAGAGAAACAACATCTGTTTTGTTTACCATTACATGTCAAGCTGCCTATTCTACAGTGGTGGGCACAGACAGAGGGGTCAAGTAAGTGTTTAACATAACTTTAATGTACAGCATATAAAACAGCTTATACGATAAATGAGAGGAAAGAGCCACTTTTTGTGAAGCACGGAATACACAAAGCTATCTGCAATCCCTTGGATGACATACAAGCTTCCTAAGAACAAGCTAGAAAACACATAATCAAGTTGTATGTGTCCAGGGGAAGGGAGGATCAACCTGCTAATATATTTGAAGTAGGAGCAGTATCATATATAACATCAATTCAATATGAATACTTGGTTAGTGCTTTGAAAAAATATATATAACAACTGGTGGTGATTATTTAATTACTTAAAGACTGCCAAAAGAAGTACGAATGCATTTCCAAAGACTACGGAAAGTATTCTTTCCTGGTGTAAGTACTGGGAGACAAATAACCCTCTGAAATGACATATATCACAATCTACTAACTTGTTGATTTCTCAAGGACAGAAAAAAAGTTTATGCTGTTCACTTCAAATTGCTTAAATTATTAACTATTCGGAAGAATTAACAAAAGGTAAGTTAAAGGCACTCCAGAAGAAAACTTCTCCAGCCAGGTAAAGACACTCTGTGAGAAAAACTACGTCTAGTGGAATATTTAATGGAGAAAGAGTAAATGCTTTCTCCCTAAGACTGAGTACAAGACAAGGAAGTCTATTCTTATCACTTCTAAGTACCCTGTACTGCAATTCACAACCAGTGTAAGAGGCAACAAAGAGAAATCAATCCATATATGAAAAGGAAGACATGACTATATACCTGGTACTTAAACAAGAGCCTATTAAAACTGCTAAGCAGGGACCAGCGCTGTGGCATAGAATGGTAGGCCTCTGCGTGAGCACCAGCATCCCATATGGGTGCTGGTTTGGGTCTCAGCTGCTTCACTTCCAATCCAGCTCCCTACTAGTGTGCCTAGAATGGCAGAGGAGGATGGCCCAAGTGCTTGGGCCCCTGCACCCAAGTGAGAGACCCAGATGAAGCTCCTGGTTCCTGGCTTCAGCCTGGCCCAGCCCCAGCCATCGCAGCCACTGTGGGAATGAACCAGCAGATGGAAGATCGATCTCTCTCTTTCTCTCTCTCTAACTCTGCCTTTCAAATAAATAAATCTTAAAAAAACTGATAAATATTTTCAGAATATAATGTCAATATGCAAATATCATTGCTATATATTTGCAACAATTCATAGGAAATGAATTCTTAAAATAGTAAACCATTTACTATAACCTTTAAAAACAAGAAAACAAGGTTACACTTAATTAGACATGTGTTAGACCTCTATACTAACAAATGATAAAATGTTATTGAGAAAAATTAAAATGTTCTTAGACAATGGAGAAATATACCACAGTTATAGAATAGCAACATTAAAATCCAGGCAGATGTTTGTAGAACAAGTTGCTGATCTGGGAGTCTGTATGTAAAGACAAAAGATTGAGGATAGCTAAAACAATCCTTTCAAAAGAAAAAATAGAAGTTGGAAGACTGTCACAACATGATTTAAAGACTCAAAGTTGGCAAAAAGCTAGACAAATAGATGAGTGAAAAGAATAGAGTCACAACATAAACCTACACTTATGTAGTCAATTGAGTTTCGGCAAAAACTCTCAAAACAAGTCAACAGGAATGGGAAACCTTCTTAGTAAATGACCCCCAAAAGCTATGAATATCTACCTGGAAAAAAATGAGCTTATAACTTCCTTCTCCAATACACAAAAACTTAGTTGAGATGGATCATAAAAGTAAAGTTAAAAATTACAACTATAAATATATAATTTTTAAAAGAAAACATTCTAGACTAAGAATATCCTCATGACATAAGACAGACAAATATTTCTTAGGATAACAGAAGCAGTAACTGTAAAAGAAAATTTTAATAAATCATACTAAAAATAAAAATTCTGCTCATCATTCCCTGCACAAGGAAGATACACACACAGCTATCAAGAAAACTAAAAAGTCCTCGGCAGCAGCGATCATCAGGAAAAGCTCACAACGAGATACCAACATGAAGGCACTTCAAAAAGTCTTAGTGGGACAGACATTTGGCCTATAGGTTTAGACGCTGGTTAAGACTCACATCCCACATGGAAATACTTGAGGTTCAATATTCAGCTCCTGATCCAAGTAACTGGATCCCAGTCACCCATGTAGACCACCCGGATTGCATTCCTAGGTCTTATTTTCAGCCCTGGCCCAGTGCCAGTTGTGGGAAGTCTTTAGGGACTGAATCAGCAGATGAGAGCTCTATCTCAATGTTTCCCTGCATTTCTTTTAATAAAACCACTGTCTGAACATGATCAAGAAAATCCTGTGATGAGCAACATATAATATATATATAAATAAGCCTCAGTAACATGAACCCTACATCTCAGAGATCAAGGGATTTTTTACAATTTTGTTTTACTCTAACAAATTTCACATCTAAATCTTTAAATGTTGCACCTCTGCCTTCCTCATGTTTTTAGATTTAATATTTAATTATTTGAAAAGCAGAATTATGGAGAGACAGACAGGCAATCAGAGAGACTGATCTTCCATTTACTGGTTCATTTCCCAAATGGCTGCAGCGGCAGGAGCTGGGCCAGCCTGAAGTCAAGAGCCAGGAACTTCATCCAGGTCTCCTGCATGGGTGGCAGGGGCCCAAGTTCTTGGACCATCTTCTGCCTTGCCAGGCATATCAGCAGGGAGCTGGATCTGAAGCGAAGCAGCCAAGACTCACACCAACACTCCAATATGGGGTGCTGGTCTCCCAAGCTGTGGTTTAACCCACTGAGCCACAATGCTGGTCCCCTTTTACCATCTTAAGCCAAGAATTCTGAACATAATTTAAAATTTTCTTGGTAGGCTGGTAACATCACAGTTAATGACAATTCAAACATTATCTTTTTTTTTTTTTATTTGACAGATAGAGTTATAGACAGTGAGAGAGAGAGAGAGAAAGGTTTTCCTTCCATTGGTTCACCCCTCAAATGACCACTATGGCCGGAGCTACACCAATCCGAAGCCAGGAGCCAGGTGCTTCCTCCTGGTCTCCCACATGGGTGCAGAGGCCCAAGCACTTGGGCCATCCTCCACTGCCTTCCCAGGCCAAAGCAGAGAGCTGGACTGGAAGAGGAGCAACCGGGACTAGAACCCAGTGCCCATTAAACATTATCTTCTGAAACAATCACCTTTGCAGCTGTTACATTTAATATACATGCATCAGGGTTCTTCAAAACGTTCACAGAAAATGTGTAGTAAGAAAAAACTATGCATGGAGTTCAGAATTTTTTGCACCAATATCAATTTATCTTCTAATTCCATTTTGCATGATGTTTCTTAAAATACCTTTGCATACACAGATATATAAATTTAAGTCCACAAGTAACCAAGCACCTAAAATATATGTGTGTGTGTGCGCGCGCGCATAAGTCCTTATATTTTATGACTCAATTTGCACAACAAAGACAGCAGTATCCCTCCTTCCTCTTCTTATTTTCTATCTTTAATTTCCTAGAGGCTTAGGTATCAGACACTAAGCTTAGAATAATTTTTTTCTCAAGCAGTAAGTAAAAGCACTGCTCTGTAAGTACAGGGCACAGCTCAGACTAGGCTGCCAGTGATCTCTAGGTAGGTGAACTGGTAGCTGTTTCAGTAGAGCAGATGTGAAAGTGCACTTAAAAATAACTCAGAAGCGGAAATTCCAGGCGCTCTCACATCTCCCTGGCTAAGGCTGTCCATCACTCATGATCCTCACTCACTGTACAGAATAACGAATCTGGATATAAAAGTATTGAATAAAAATTCTGATTTAATGAAGTATCAAAAACTACTATCTCATAAAAGGGTTCAAAACAGCCAAATCTCTTCAATTTTTGTACAGTAAAAATAGAGAAAAGTTAAATCTTAACATACACAAAAATCTGTTCAAGTTGTACAAAAACAGAAAAGCATGATCACATTATAAATAATGAGCTCACATTACAGAAAAGAAATTGATGACATAACTTGTTTTAATTGAAAGGAATTTTTCCTTTATAAAAGAAAACAGCTTTTTTTTAAGATATCTTATTGTTATGGCAACTGAAGGACTAAAAATAATAAAGAAATATCAAAGTTGTTATAGCAACTAGAATTTTAAAAAGCTATGAAGTGTAGAATAATCAAACCTTTACTTGGCTTGAAATGCAACATCTATGACTCAGTCTTCAAAAAAAAACCTTGAAGTACTCATGCTCATGTCTTCATGAGTATTTGGAGCCCAAATTAAAAACAAAAACTTCAGTATAAATATATTTCTAATATTAGTTATATCTCTCACCATTCTGTAAAACAATGTGATTTTGACAACCCTATATATCATTGCACTCCATGAATAGTGGAAATGTTGACCCCTCAATACACACCCACTGAACCGAACTCAACTATTCGTGGTATAAACTCTGGAATTTCCAGCCTTCTGACTTGCTTCTGATCCACAGTCTTCACCATTCCGCCCAGAACACACAGGTAGATGAGATCTACTCATTGCCAAAGTACCATGTTCAAATTCATCCAATTGGAGTTCAATTAAATTAAAAAGTAACTGAAGGTCTATTAATGGCTAAGGGTTATACAAGGTTCTTGGAAACTATTCTCAGATAGAAGAAAATTCATGAAAAGTTCTGTAAGTTGTGATAAGACCTTTGCACAATTTAAACAGGGAAGTGAAATAAGAAATTTTAAATTTATACTCTCTCCATCTGAATATGAAGAAAAGTCTCTAATTTATTGCTTGCTAGTAACTAATGACCGAGGTCCCACGACAAATACACTAACATACGTTGTTAACATACCACATTTCCTCAGCGTCCATAGACGGAAGAGAATTAGCTGGAAACAGACCCCAATGTATGTCTACTCTTAACTTTCTGCTTTACTTAATCCCTGTCTCTGTCTGCTTTTCAGTTCTTTTTTTACCTGAAATCACTGATTTATCTTTTGGACTAGTAAAGGACACTTGAAATAGACTGGGCTTGGTAGAAAAGAGTGTCATGTTTTTTCTTAGACCTAAAAAAAGGGAGCTGCAGCACTTGTTAGATAAAGCCTCCTATCCTACGTACCATAGATGCTATTAACTCTGCAGAAAGCAAATGCCTTAAAAAACAGATTCCCAGTTCTTATCTACTTTACCCATAAAAAAGATCACTGGTGATAACCAATACAATTATATTGCCTTTCATTAAAACACAATAATTATTACTGAACTTTGGATGAACAATTTACAATACTTTGCTTTACTCTTAATCCATACTTAGCAGCAACATCCAACAAAATCTTATCTTTACTTTTTTTTTTTTTTTTTTTGACAGGCAGAGTGGACAGTGAGAGAGACAGAGAGAAAGATCTTCCTTTACCGTTGGTTCACCCTCCAATGGCCACTGTGGCCGGCGCACTGCGGCCAGCGCCCTGTGCTGATCCGAAGGCAGGAGCCAGGTGCTTCTGGTCTCCCATGGGGTGCAGGGCCCAAGCACTTGGGCCTCCACTGCCTTCCCGGGGCACAGCAGAGAGCTGGCCTGTAAGAGGGGCGACCGGGACAGAATCCGGCTCAGAAACACTAGAAAAAGAACCTAATATAATTATACACAGTTGTGTTAAATGCTTAGAATGTACCATCAAAATAAAACTGAATTATTCAATACTTAATTTGATCACTATATTAAGCTATATATGTAATTTTTATCCACATGAGCTTCTATGATTAATTTTATTATAGCTGATTTCTACTTGACTATGCCACACATATACAGTGCCTATGTACACATATATTTCATAACATTTCTCAAACTGGAATCTAAGAAGTCTTTGGGATGATTCTCTTTAGCTATCCAAAGCTAATTTTTAATTTTGTATTTTTATTTCTACACAAGTTCAAAAGTTTTACTAGAAGTAAATCTGACAATCCGGCTTCTACTTCACAACAAAGTGTTATTCTGCAACATTGGTTTCAATATTTGGTGAAGCATTTACCATCCTGTTAGGGCAAAGCAGTTCCTAATCTGTTGCAGGCTAAGAAAATAGACTATAAACAGATTTAAGATGCAAATGATGTATCAAGTAAAGGTCATATGACCTACCAGCACACCACACAGTGAGATTTTCCATTGGGTTGGAAAAGGGTGTTGGACAAAATGGAGTCATCCAAAGATACATGGTCTCACAAATGTGCCAAGCTCAAACAAAAACACAAAAGCGCATCATGCTGTCCAGTGTCAGGTTCAATTTCAGCAGTAGCAGCAGCAGCTTCGTTTCAGGAAGACAATATCATCCACAACATTCAATGAATATAGTAAACACACATTGTAACTGATTTCATAGTTTGCCTCAGTTTTATACTTCCTCATATTTAGATGACAGTGAAATTATACATACATCTAATTTGTTCAACACTGGGGAAAGAGGACACTGAAGGACTTTTTCCCCCTTGAAGTGGTTCCACAAACCCAAAGCTGAAAATCCTACACATACAGCTGACGCTCAGAAACTGTCTCCTGGGAAGGGTGTTTGATGCAGCGACTGCGCCCCAGCCTGGGGAGCCTGGACCCTACATTAGGGTGCAGGGTTCAATTCCTGGCTCCTCTCTCCATTCCAGCTCCGTGTTAAATGCATACCACAGGAGGCAGCCATGATGGTCCAAGTGGGTGGGTGCCTACTACCCACCCACACAGGACGCTTGGATTGAGCTCCAGATGACTGGCTTCCGCCTGCACCAGCCCCACCTGCTGTGGGCATTTGGGGAGTGAATTGGCATATGGGAGATCTCAGTCTGCTTGTCAAATAAAATAAATAAAAATGTGAAGCAAAGGATTCTGAAAGTCGTTTGATAACGGTGATTAAGTACTCTGGCAATACAAGTGATGGGGGAAACACAGCTAAAGAACATTATTTAACTAAAGTGATAAAATACTAACTTCAGGGGCAGGCACCATGGTGCAGTAGATAAATCCTCTGCCTGCAGCGCCGGCATCCCACATGGTTGCCAGTTCTAGTCCCGGCTGCCCCTCTTCCAGGCCAGCTCTCTGCTGTGGCCCGGGAAGGCAGTGGAGGATGGCCCAAGTCCTTGGGCCCTGCACCCTCATGGGAGACCAGGAAGAAGCACCTGACTCCTGGCTTCGGATGGATGGGCGCAGCTCAGGCCGTTGCGGCCATTTGGGGAATGAACTAATGGAAGACCTTTCTCTCTATCTCTCCCTCTCACTGTCTGTAACTCTTTTTTTTGGCCAGGCAGAGTTAGACAGTGAGAGAGACAGAGACAGAGAGAAAGGTCTTCCTTCCATTGGTTCACCCTCCAAATGGCCGCTACAGCCAGCACGCTGCACAGAACTGAAGCCAGGAGCCAGGTGCTTCTCCTGGTCTCCCATGGGGTGCAGGGCCCAAGCACTTGGGCCATCCTCCACTGCATTCCAGGGCCACAGCAGAGAGCTGGACTGGAAGAGAGGCAACCAGGACAGAATCCGGTGCCCCAACCTGGACTAGAACCCGGGATGCCGGCACCACAGGCAGAGGATTAGCCTAGTGAGCCGTGGTGCCAGTCATAAAATAAAATCTTTTAAAAAAAATCCTAACTTCATTTTTCAGTTCACGGTGTCCATTAAGTTCACAGAAAATATCCAATTAGAAAGCGTCATGAACAGATAGAAAAATGTTGTAAGATAATATAGTTCATAATCCTAAGATGTTAATTTAAACACACATTTGCTCCTTCACAAAAGGGGGGGGAGGAGAGAGAGAGAGAAGCAAACATTCTGATTGATGCCCTCTCCGTCACAAACTCCCACCAGGTGTCATTTCCACACTGTACTGTCAGCTGCTAGACCTGGACAGTTGGCTCACTTAACCTTTGTGTCACTGCTGGCATCTAACACATAGCGCCTCACTCATGGATACATACTACTACATTCATTTGACACAGTACCTTTTCTTTGTATGTTGACAAAGGGCTCTTTACTCAAAGATCTTATGACACTTTATAAACAGACAGTACTGATTTTATAATTGTGTTATATGGCTTACTAAACATCGTATTAAATATATAATGGAAGGTGAAATGTCAACAGAAAGGAATGACATGAAGACCTAACCTTCAGGCAACAGATAGATTAAGCAGAACATCATTAAGAGCTTGGTGCAGGGGCCTAAAACAACTCACTCTGCAGTTTAATTCACCAACCGACAGAGGTATGAAGGATGGAACATCGCCTTTACTGAGAATACCTCTCACAACTGTTATCCTTAGTGGGAAACACAGGGCCCAGCACACAGAAGGTAATATTTGCTAAATAAACCAGGAGCACTGCGGCGTGTGCCTTTCCTGCTGTCTATCAGCACAAGTGATTATTTCATGAAGCTGGAGCTCATCTAGAATAAACAGCAAGATTCTCTTAAAATATCAGAAATGGGGGTGGCTTAAATGTATGCAGAACCTAGAGGTTTTCTTTTTTTTTAAAAAAAGACATTCTTGGGCCCTGTAATAGGAGCATGAAGGAAAGGACAAATCAAGTGAATTCACCTACATGCACAAGTAAAACTTTCTTTTTACCCAGACAGCCTTCAAGTCAAGTGACTGACGTGAAGGGGCAGCATGGAGGACAGCTCCAAACACTGACCTTTTTGACAGAGATCACTTTTAAGGGACAGAAACTGTGAAAGAATAAATTTATGATGCTATTTTCAAGACAACTCTAAAAGAGAAATGAATGCTACTGGCAGAACCCAGTAAGAAAACAATCTATTGAGAAGGATTTGTAATCAGAGGAGAAAATGAGATTAAAAACTGAATGAAGGGGCTAGCGCTGTGGAGTAGTGAGTTAAGCCGCGGCCTGTGGTACCAGCAACCCCTGTGGATACTGGTTTGAGTCCCAGTTGCTTCACTTCTGATCCAGCTCCCTGCTAACATGCCTGGGAAAGCAGCAGAATATGTCCCAAGTCCTTGGACCCCTGCATCCATGTGGGAGAACCAAAAGAAGCTCCTGGCTCCTGGCTTCAGATTTGGCCCATCTCTGGCCATTGCAGCCATTTGGGAAGTAAACCAGCAGATGGAATCTCTCTCTCTCGTTCTCTCTCTCTCTCTCTCTCTCTCTCTCTCTCTCCCTGCCTTTCAAATAAATAAATATTGACTTAAAAAATATCTGAATTAGAAGGTTAAAGAAGGGGTCACCAACCATCTTGGATAATTTTTGGCCCACTAAACAATATAACACAACAGTGTTTACCATCTACTGTGCTAGGGGATAGAACGTTAAGTAAAATGAATATTCACACACATACACCTCTTCACAGATGAAACATTTTAACACAGACACCTCACAATGGCAGCTTCAACTCAGTAGCAATGACCAGCAGTGACCATAATCCAGGTTAAAGCCTGATGGGTGCTTCTGCAGCAGGGACTCACACTGCAAAAGGGTGCAATTTCCTCTTCTTCCCACTCGCTCTCTCTTACCTTTCCCTACCTATTTTGTTGCTGAAATAACCTGCAGTATGAAACAGAAGATGATACATAGCAATACAGTCATTAATTATTAAGATTTTTCCAAAAAATATAATTTTGTTTAAAAAAATTAGCTTTAAGTAGATTCTCAGCTGGATAGTTAAAAATCAGATTACTAACATGTAGCTTATAATCAAAACTGACACATGGAAAAAGGTGCTCATAAAACTCTATTCAAGGCCGGCGCCACGGCTCACTAGGCTAATCCTCTGCCTGTGGCGCCCGCACACCGGGTTCTAGTCCCGGTTGGGGCGCCGGATTCTGTTCCGGTTGCCCCTCTTCCAGTCCAGCTCTCTGCTGTGGCCCGGGAGTGCAGTGGAGGATGGCCCAACTGCTTGGGCCCTGTACCCCATGGGAGACCAGGAGAAGCACCTGGCTCCTGGCTTCAGATCAGCGCGGTGCGCCAGCCGCAGCAGCCATTGGAGGGTGAACCAACAGCAAAGGAAGACCTTTCTCTCTCTCTCTCTCTCTCACTGTCCACTCTGCCTGTTAAAAAAAAAAAAAAAAAAAAACAACAACAAAAAAACCCCTCTATTCAATATTCAATATTTTGAAGTTGATTAAGAGATAGATGAACTTCTGCATCACTTCTTTTATTATATATGAACTATTCTAGTGCTATGCCTTCTGAATAGTATCAGTACCTTACTGTTGTTAAATCAAATATACAGGAGGCCATTGGTTTGGACTGAGCTACTGCACCAGGCCCAACAGACCAAAACAAAACAGAGTCACTTATACTGAGGTTCCACATAACTAACCCAAAACTAAGCTGTTTATTTTATCTTCTTGGAAATGGGGGTCGGGGAGAATGGCCAAATCCCTAATGTCTAACGTGGCTAAAACAGGTCTGCTTGAGTCAGCACGATGAAGAAGTCCCCTCTGCTCTCAGCCTTACAAGTTAGCCCATCTGCTGCTGCCTCCCTGCTTCTGCCTTCCTCACAGCCCTTTCCTGTCCAGAAATCCAATCTCCTCTGCTCAGACCACTGGAGACCCATGATGCTTTATAGAATAAGATGCTGCCATACTCCGGAGTCACAAATAAAAGCCAATTAAGGTCTTTAAACTAAACTTGGTGCAATCTGACAGTCTTAATTCTCAGGGTTTTCAACACTTTTCCCAGGCCAAAGATAAATACTAAGATGTACTAGTGATGGAAGAGTTTCAGAAAATTTTAGGAAACCATTTATTTAAAATTTCTTTATGTCTTTATACTTGTGACTCTCATAACTCTAATTGTTTAAATGCTTACATATGTAAATAATATCTGGGTACCAAAAATGGCTGCAGAAATGTGTGGAAATCTAGTTATAGTAATGGGTTGGAATGACATTTTCCTTAATAACTCCCTTTATAAATGTACCGCCCAAGCTGAATGTCATTATGGGACTATTTATAATTTAGAGCTTTCTGTCAAGATGATTTTATGCCCTGTCATGGCACTGAGTGGGCTGGGAACAGCTGTATGCCCCAAAGGGAAATGAAATTACTGGTGTTGTTCAAGAGCAGAAGTATTAAACAGGCTGTACTTCTTACAGAACCTCAGGAGCATGGCGATGGCTAACTGATTCTAACACGCAATAAAGCCATGCCACCCAGACAATAACAATTATAATAATAAATGTGATTTAGCCAATGCTCCTTTCCTCTAAGTAGATGAACCACGCCTATGAGTATAGCTCTAATCCTTAGAACTTCTAATAACCTACAGGTATGTTAGTATTACAGTTAAGATTTTGTCTGTATACAAAATTGCTACTAGAAAATTTTCAGAAAAAAAATTAATCCAATATCCCCAGAATGTCTTTTTATCTGTAAGTTTTAATGTTGAACAAAATAGGTTTAACCAACATGAATAGAGTCAAAAGAAAATGACAGCTTTTGGCAACACGAACATGTACTGTATTTGTAGAAAACACTGGTCTATAATCCAATCAGGAATACACAATGCACACAAGACAATAAGACTGAAGTATTCACTTTTGTCTTGCTTTATTTATTCAGTTCCAAATGAATCTATTAGAATAAAACTATTAGGTTAGATCTAATTTGTTCCTTAAATTTGGGGGGATTTTCACGAGAATCCAAGTTTGTAGAGAATTCCTTTTTCTTTTCTTTAAAGATTTACTTATTTGAAAGGCAGAATTTACAAACAGATAAGGAGACACAGATCAATTGATCTTCCATTCCTTGGTCCACTCCCCAAATGGCCTCAGTGACCGTGCTGGGCCTGCCAGAAGTCAGGAGCTTCTTCCAGGTCTCCCAAGTGGGTGCAAGGGCCCAAGCATTTAGATCATAATTTTGATGCTTTCCCAAGCACATTAGCAGGCACCTGGATCCCAAGTGGAACAGTTGGGACATGAACCGGCGTCGATATGGAATGCCAGTGTAGGCG
The DNA here is from genome assembly GCF_033115175.1 of Lepus europaeus. Lineage (NCBI taxonomy): Eukaryota > Metazoa > Chordata > Mammalia > Lagomorpha > Leporidae > Lepus > Lepus europaeus. Next base: position 157,261,744 of record NC_084831.1, read on the forward strand.
GTTTTACCCGTTGCACAACAATATTGGGCCCTGTAGAGAATTCTGAATACATTTATTCCAAATATCCTTCAGGTCTTAGGTAAATATTACTGGAAATAAGAAAGTTCTAGTCTGTTTATTCATTGGATGACAGGGAGAGCAGGTCACAACTCCCAGTCCTAAGTGCCTATCTATCTCATTTCATAAATGAGATGTTTACCATCTATAGCTGGGATGCCACACCTAGATTCCTTTTGAAGTGGAAAGCCTAGAAAACTTTGCATTACTAAGGGTGAATATTTCCAAGTATGAATACTATAAATACAGGCTGGCACACAGTCTATAGATAAAATAATTGGAAAAACCTAAGAGAGATTAAGATACACTTTGGTATCTGTTCACTTTTCAGGTTAAATCCCATTTACCACAAATGTCATTAGCAAACTGCAGCAAAAAAGCACAGCATGACAAAAATATCCCAAAGCTGTGATTTATGACCTCAAATAATACTCAGTATAGGCGGGCGCCGCGGCTCAACAGGCTAATCCTCCGCTTGCGGCACTGGCACACCGGGTTCTAGTCCCGGTCGGGGCGCCGGGTTCTGTTCCGGTTGCCCCTCTTCCAGTCCAGCTCTCTGCTGTGGCCCAGGAGTGCAGTGGAGGATGGCCCAAGTGCTTGGGCCCTGCACCCGCATGGGAGACCATGAGAAGCACCTGGCTCCTGCCATCGGATCAGCGCGGTGCGCCGGCCACAGCGGCCATTAGGGGTGAACCAACGGTAAAGAAAGACCTTTTTCTCTCTCTCTCTCACTGTCCACTCTGCCTGTCAAAAAAAATATATATATTCAGTATAAAACAGTGTCCCATACCAACTAAAATTAGCAACAGAAAGATGGTAGGAAATCCTATTATTTGCTTATTCTAGTCAACAACGACAACTAGATCTTTGTTTTAAATGTCTAATGATAATCCTGTTGTTGGCTTATTTTCATTCCACAAAAATTTGGATTCCAATTCATACTACAATTTCATAACAATGATAGGGGCTAGTATTGTGATATAGCTGTTCGTGTCCTGGCTTGTTCCATTTCTGGTCCATCTCCCTGCTACTGGATTGAGAAAAGCAGCAGAAGATGGTACAACTGTTTGGACCACTGCAAACCACATGGGATACAAAGATCAAACTCCTCGCCCCTGCCTTTGGCCTGGCCCAAACCTGGCTGCTGTGGCCATCAGAGAAGTGAACCAGCAGATGGATGATCTTTGTCTCTGTCTCTCTCTCTGTGACTATTTCAGAAAATTGATAAATAAATCTTAAAAAAATAATGCCAATAAAGTATTGATCATTTTTCACAAATGGAACATAAGTACATGCTATGAATGATATTATATACCAGGCAATAAAATATATCAAAGACTGGAATTTATTTCTTTTTTCATGGACCCAATAAGACACTTCAGGAAACAGCCTGATTTCAAGGTGATTATTGTGCTGCATAGGGTTAAAATCACTCAGCACCTTCTTCTAGCACCTGCTCATCTTCTATAAAGGCAACAAAAATCCCATGACCACACAATTTGGACTTAAAATATGGTTATGGGGGCCAGCATTGTGGCACAGTAGGTTAATCATCCACCTGCCGGACCAGCATCCCATATGGGTGCTGGTTCTAGTCTCAGCTGCTCCTCTTCCAATCCAGCTCTTTGCTTTGGCCTGGGAAAGCAATGGAAGACTGCCCAAGTGCATGGGCCCCTACACTTGTGTGGAAGACCTGGAACAATCTCCTGGCTCCTGGCTTGGGATCAGCCCAGCTCCGGCTGTTATGGCCATCTGGGGACTGAACCAGCGGATCGAAGATCTCTCTGTCTCTCCCTCTAAGTCTGTAACTCTACCTCTCAAATAAATAAATAATCTTTAAAAACACATAAAATATGGTTACCGTTAGAGTACACAAAGTTAAGCGACCATACATCAAAGTATGAAAAGTATATGATGACGGCCCGGTGCCATGGCATAGGGAGCTCAGCCTCTACCTGTGGTGCCTGTATCCCATACAAGCACCAGTTCTATTCCCGGTGGCTCCTATTCCAATCCAGCTCTCTTCTATGGCCTGGGAAAGTAGCCGAAGCCGACCCAGGTGCCTAGGTCCCTGCACTCACATGGGAGACCTGGAAGAAGCTCCAGGCTCCTGGCTTCGGATAGGTCATTGTGGCCATTTAGGGGGTGAACCAACAGATGGAAAACCTTTCTCTCTGTCTCTTTCTTTCTGTATCTGTAACTCTACCTCCTCAAGTAAGTAAATTTAAAAATCTTATAAAAATGGATATGATGGAAATGTTCCTAGGGTGGGTATTTGCCTTTAGTGATATGATGCCAGGTAAGACCCTACATCCCACAATGGTGTACGTGGATTCACTTCCCTGCTCTAACTCCTGTTTCCTGTTAGTGTAGACCCTGGGGGTAGACCTGATGGCTTAAATTACTGAATTCTTGCTGCCTATGTGGGAGACATTACTGAGTTCCTGGATTCCAGATGTGGCCCTGGCCCAGCTCTGGATATTGTGGGCATTTGGGAGTAAACCAGTGGAAGGGGGCTCTCTCATTCTTGCTCTTTTCCTCACTCTCTCTTTGCCTCTAAAATTAATTTTCAAATTCTCCTAAAAGTCAACAATAAGTGTATTTTTACAATATAATCAACAGTATTTAATAACTAAAGAAATGCACAATGATTTACATTCAAGTGAAGAAATGAAGTTTTTCATTTCACTAATTTTAAGTGCCACATAGAAATTAGAAAAGCACCAAGACTTAAAGCCATGAGCCAGTGTCTCTGCTTATCTTAAAAGGCACAAAATCTGACAGTAAGGTCCCTAAAGGTGAGCAATCTCACACCGTAACACCATAGTAAGTCTTGTTCTAGGCTATGCTACAAAAACAGCAATTTTAGAACTCTTCTTTGGTAATGAGTCAGAAAAAAGAGGATATATTCTGTATTCTTGGTAGAAACACTGATACACATTTTCCTTGAACATTCACCTAAGCCTTTCATTGAAAGTCTACCAGGGCCGGTGCCGTGGCTCAACAGGCTAATCCTCCGCCTAGCGGCGCCGGCACACTGGGTTCTAGTCCCGGTCAGGGCACCGGATTCTGTCCCGGTTGCCCCTCTTCCAGGCCAGCTCTCTGCTATGGCCCGGGAGTGCAGTGGAGGATGGCCCAAGTGCTTGGGCCCTGCACCCCATGGGAGACCAGGAGAAGCATCTGGCTCCTGGCTTCGGATCAGCGAGATGCGCCAGCTGCAGCGGCCATTGGAGGGTGAACCAACGGCAAAAGGAAGACTCTTCTCTCTCTCTCTCTCTCTCTCTCACTGTCCACTCTGCCCGTCAAAAAAAAAAAAAAAGTCTACCAGATGCTGTAAGTTCTTTCTGAAATCCTTCCGTCTTGGTCAAATGTACTCTTTTGTTCTAAACTATAACCTCTCTTTTAGAAAAAAGGGAACTTATTTCTCACATTATGTGCCTTTAGCCTATAAGTATTCCAAAATGTATGTTTTTCTATTTTTGAAGAGAAACTTTTGTTCCAAACAGATGCCATACATAAATCAAAAGTTAAATGAATACATGATCCACCTATTTAAATTACCCACAGAAATTGTTCCAAAACCAGATTTGAGGATTTAGCAAAAGATGGACCGCAGCTATTAGAGAACAGAATTCTACACCAGAAAGGCAGGAGTGGAGGAGGGAAGAGAAAGAGAGGCAGGAAGGAGAAAACAAACAAAGCAACTCTAAAAAACTTCTGAGCAGACACATACAAAAATTATTAAATATTAATATTTATAGATTTTCATCCCAAGGAATTAGCACCTAAATAGCCTTTTTGATTCAAGATTCTTTTTTTTTTATGTGCTCTTTTTTTTTTAACTTTTATTTAATGAATATAAATTTCCAGTGTACAGCTTATGGATTACAATGGCTTCCCCCTCCCATAACTTCCCTCCCACCCACAACCCTCCCCTCTCCCGCCCCCTCTCCCCTTCCATTCACATCAAGATTCATTTTCAATTCTCTTTATATACAGAAGATCAATTTAGTATAAAGATTTCAACAGTTTGCACCCACATAGAAACACAAAGTGAAACATACTGTTTGAGTACTAGTTATAGCATTAAATCACAATGTACAGCACATTAAGGACAGAGATCCCACATGAAGAGCAAGTGCACAGTGACTCCTGTTGTTGACCCAACAAATTGACACTCTAGTTTATGGCGCCAGTAACCACCCTAGGCTCTCGTCATGAGTTGCCAAGGCTATGGAAGCCTTCCAAGTTTGCCGACTCTGATCATATTTAGACAAGGTCATAAAAGACAGAGTGAGGATAGTAACCAAGGATCCTAAGAGTGGCATTTACCAGGTTTGAACAATTATACAGCATTAAGTGGGGAAGAGGACCATCAGTACACACAGGTTGGGAGTAGAGCCATTGGTGGTAGAGTAGAGGTTATGATTACAAAGGAATGAGGCCCAAGTGCACTAGACAGGGTCTAGAACAAAAGACAGAGTCATTATTAGATGTGCTAAGAAAGGTGCTGTCTAAGCTACAATTAAGTTTTCTGATTGAGAGGCAAGTAGAACCTGATAGAAGGGGCTTGATAATAATCTGGTGGGCTTTAGGCCTTGTAAGTTAAGAGACTCAGACCTATCTATCTCTTCACATGGGGTACATCCTAAGGGAGGTGTGAACCTCCTAGGGGAAGGCACTCTGTTGACTTTCATTACTTGGCTGGGCTGGGAGGAGAGATGGCCAGGTAAAGGCAGGTGGCATCTCTAACAAGAAATTGACAGTTCTGCCTGCAATGTTGCTGACCCTACTTGACCATCCCCTCAGCTGCAGTGGTCACTTTGGAAGTTGGGCTGAGTGAAGGGCTTTTCAGCTTAGAGCCAATAAGATCTGTGGCTCTGACCTGGACATCCTTCGACTCCAGGGCAGGTCCATTTCCAGTGATCCAACTCTTGGCAGAGCTGCCAGGGCTCTTCACAAGCTGACTTCTGCTGAAGCCCAGGCTTACCACATTGAAAGCCACTGCAGTGGACTGGCCTGTTGGGTCTCCTTGAGGGCTGATCACTGTACAGATCAGCCAGTAATAGGCCTGCCACCCATTGCTTCTGATGCCTAGCTTTCTTTTCCTCCTGGTTTGTGTTAAAGCAGACCAGAGGATGCAAGTCAAGGGAGTGCCCAAGTCCCAACTCTAATCTTCGGTGGCCTGAACTACAAGTCTATAGTCACAGGCATGTTCTGTAGTAGTTTTTCTAAGGTAGACAATGCCCATGAGGAAAATTATATTCTCACTTTAAAACTTTCTTTCCCTTTGGTCTGAAAGGGAGGTTTTTTCTACTTACTGTATACTTCGCTGATGGCGAAGTGTGATTCAAGACTCTTAAAACTTGTTTTTCATTTAACTTCATTTTTAACTGACATATCAAATATTACGCATTTTTATGGGCTACCATGGTGATGTTTCTATACATGTAGACACCGCGTAATATCCAATTAGGAAAAACATACCCGACGCCTCAAACACTTAACATTTCTTTACGGTAAAAGCAGATTTATTAGTTGATTCATAATCCAAAGAACGGGTACATGTCGCTTTGGAAACATTATGCAATTTATTTTGAGGTTAAGAAAAGTTTTAACCTTGGACATTTTTTAGAAAACAGTAAAGAAGAAAAAACTCCAAAGCACATCAAGAGATGTAGCCAAAATAATCATTTACAAACATGTGGCAGGCCAATTAATGGCTGCCTAACACAGTCATATGCCAATGAGGAGACAACAGACCTATCCATCACAAATGGTATTGGTTTTTGATATGAAAAGCCAGGGCTTCACATGGACACAGAAGTCAGCTTTTGGAGATCCTGGCAGCTCTGTCTGACAAGAACTGGGTCACTGGAAATGGAACTGCCCTAGGCATTCAAGGACTCCTGGGTCACAACCACAGACCCTGTTGGCTCTAAGCTGAAAAAAGCCCTCCGCTCAGTGTAGCTTCCAAAGCAACCACCCCTGTTGAGGAGCAGGCAGAACTGGAAGTTTCCTTTTGGAGATGCCACCTGCCTTCTATTCAGGCCAGGCCTTAGCCCACCTAACTGTTTCCAGGTCCCTCCTGTCAGCTTCTCTTTGCCTCTCAGTGGAAAAACGCTCATGGTTTAGACAGTTCCTTTCTTAGCTCCTCTACTAATGACTCTGTCCTTCCGTTTTAGACCTTGGAAGTTTAATCTGCTTGTTAGATTCTTCTTCTCCAGACTTGAAACAGTGAGATTCTAAATGGCCATGCACATGAAACCTTGGGTGGAAGCAGTTTCTGCAAGCAGGCACTGCATCCCCCCTCAAGAGGCCACCTCCTGCTGGAACTCTGTCTTCACTGCCGGTCTCCACCCCACCCCTACTCAGCTTGACGAAGGCTGAGGCTCCCACATCTCTTACAGAAGTTAGGGTCCATTCTTCTGGGGGAGAGAATATGAGGAGGCAGACACGTTAGTGGGCAGTCAGGGTGGTCCCAGTGGAAGCTTAGCGTGCAAAATGCTTGCTTTGTCTGGAGGGTGTCTTTAGCAAGGTCAAAAGTACCTTCCTGCCCACTCCTAGAAAGTGTCCAATCTTATCATGAGAATTTCAAGGCAGTAAAAGATTGCAAATCAGGTCTTTTGTCCCCACCTCATAACTGAATGTCAAGCTGTTAAGATTTTTTTCTTCCTCAAAATTGTTCCACTGGCCCCTTTGGGTTTTGCTTCTCTTGGAGGCCCCACTCCATGCCACTGGCGGGAGGTCTTTGACTCTAATAAATCTTGCTTTTAAATCTCAAAAAAATAAAATATCATTTACATTAATTATTTGTTGATTCAGTAGAGTACTGAGTGTTACATACACCATCAGATGTAATCGAAACACATGATGGCAAAATATTGGTGAGACAATGAGAAATATTTATATTGCATACTTTAATATTCACCTATGAAAAAGATAGTACAGTACAGAAAAATGGACGTAGAACTTTGTATTAGAGATTTCATCTATAGCTTCAGATCCTATAATTATTTATTCAACCTATACAAGTAGATCTTTGTATGTTGAATTTTTTTCATTTGAAAAAAGAGTAATACATGAATTATTTATCTCAGATGGTTATATTGAGCTTGAGCCATGGAAGATTAAATTAATGAAAAAACTTGCAAAATTATAAAGAATACTGAAAATGTTACTATTTTTGCCAACAATCAATGAAAATATCTTAATGCAAATTTTAACTGGAGAACAGTTAACTGACTTATATTTCATAGAACTTCCCCGTGGGTCTTTATTTTGCACATTAACAAAGGGGCGTATACTTATAGGTGGCCTAAATCACAGGGCTCTCATAGGATAAAATTAAAGTTTATGGAAAAACCTTATAAACTATGAAGTGTTATGAAATATAAATGACTATACTAATTAATATGATTTTATTTTCTATTCTTAAAAATTTTCTTGGAGGTTGGTCAACTGTTCAAAAAAATTTACTTAAAACTTGAAGATCCTTATTAATTTGCCACAAAAAGCTTAGACACAAGACAATTTCAACCAATAGGCAGAGAGGAAATTCTGGCTTGTTAACATTTATAACAAACAAGTCTCCAAATTAGAAGCAAGCACAGAATCAGTGCAGAAGAAAACAATGGACCCCTTTTTTAAAAACCTGCTAAAATTTTCAAGACAGGCATAACAGAACACTCAAACAGGCACAACAGCATTGTAAGCGTGTGGCTCTATGCAACTACCCAAGTCACATGTCTATGAAACCCAACCTTGGAATAATGATGTTCTTTGATCAGGAATTAGGAAAGCCAGAGGCAGTGGAAAACACCAAAATGCTGAAAGCACAAACCATCAACCCAGTGGTCTACAGCCAGTGAAAATACCCTTCAAAAACAAAGGCAAAATAGACACTGTCAAATACAGGAAAACTAATAGAAGCTTTCACCAACATAGCTGAACCATCAGAAGTATTAAACAAATTGGTGTAACCTCAATGATAATGAAATGATAGCATAGAAAAACTGAGACCATTAGGAATGAATGAAGAACACTGAAAATAGTAAAAAAAAAAAAAAAATCTGGATTTATTCTTTATTCTAAATATCTCAATGGAAGGAGAGTTCTCTGGTTACAGTGAGAGCAGGTCCACATTGAAAGGGGTGCATGTGAAAAGAACGAAGTGTGAAGATTTTTAGAAAGCTGTTGTTGTACCTAGGATTCTAGTACTAGCAAAGAAAGAAAGGGAGAAAAATGGAGTTGGAATCCTAGCTGTAACATCAGATCTGTGCTTTTTCCAAATATACTGGGCTATAATCTTCATCTGTTCTGGAAGTGTCCTTAGAAACATGTTCACGTCATTGCATACCTTTGTAAAATTTGAACACAAACCCAAAAAAGATATTTCTCCTTAAGTTTCAGGTCTCTACAAACCCTGAATCCATACTGGATACTCAAAACTAAGTAGTATAAAAGGCCCACAAGAAACAAAAACGTAAAAGCTCATTTATAAATTCAGTTGAACACTTACAACAAATAATAGAGATTATTTAAAAGACGGGTGTGATTTGAAAAGCCCCCTCATAAATTAAATTAGTAAAGTTCAACTGAATGTATTCTAAATCAACAACATGGATCAGTATGTATTATGTTCAAGATCATATTATATCTGTTTCAGGAACAACAACTTCATGTACAACAAATAAACTCACTTGAGTCACTTAGAGGGCTATTTGTCAACAATACCTTTCTCAAATTAAAAAACAAAACAAAAAACAGCCCTCCAACAACCTTAAACTCTGCAATAAACTACTGTCTCCATTTCAGAATATTTTAAATAAATATGGTTGGCTTTTTCACTAAAGCCCTCTTTCCTCAATAGAACCTGTCAGAAGGAATGGGAAGCAGACATATCTTCCTGGGAGTAAAATGTATTCTTGTTTTAAATGTGATGGGTTGAAGGAGCATAAGAATGAAGACTAATGGAAGCAAAATTTAATTCCCGTTCCTTGGAATCAAATGGAAAACCTAAAAGCCTCTACACATTTTGAGAGTTAAAAAGGAAGCCTGAACCAAAAATGAAAGTGGACAGCCAAAACCCAAGAGAGAAAACTTGTTCAGAAGAATCATCTTCTACTCCTTTGAATTTTACTTTCTTTCCTAGTTTTTCAGCAAGTGAAAGCCAAGTATCAGATGATTAAGATATTACATAAAGCACACATTTAAAAATAACTTAAACCTTATAAGGCTACAATCTTTAACCCAGTATCAGGGTTATCAGCTTACACTTATTTACATAATATTCTTTTCATAAGGAATTATTACCATTTTACTTTTAAACTATATTGTCTCATCTGTCCATCTTTTAACAATTTAGCAAACTATTCTATGAACACTTTATTCTTTTTTTTTTTTTAACTTTTTAACTTTTATTTAATGAATATAAATTTCCAGTGTACAGCTTATGAATTACAATGGCTTCCCCCCCCAATAACTTCCCTCCCACCCGCAACCCTCCCCCCTCCCGCTCCCTCTCCCCTTCCATTTGCATCAAGATTCATTTTCAATTCTCTTTATATACAGAAGATCAATTTAGTATAAAGATTTCAACAGTTTGCACCCACATAGAAACACAAAGTGAAACATACTGTTTGAGTACTAGTTATAGCATTAAATCACAATGTACAGTACATTAAGGACAGAGATCCCACATCAGGAGCAAGTGCACAGTGGCTCCTGTTGTTGACCCAACAAATTGACACTCTAGTTTATGGCGCCAGTAACCATCCTAGGCTGTCGTCATGAGTTGCCAAGGCTATGGAAGCCTTCCAAGTTCACCGACTCTGATCATATTTAGACAAGGTCATAAAAGACAGAGTGAGGATAGTAACCAATGATCCTAAGAGTGGCCTTAACCAGGTCTGAACAATTATACAGCATTAAGTGGGGAAGAGGACCATCAGTACACACAGGTTGGGAGTAGAGCCATTGGTGGTAGAGTAGAGGTTATGATTACAAAGGAATGAGGCTCAAGTGCACTAGACAGGGTCTAGAACAAAGGACAGAGTCATTATTAGAGGAGCTAAGAAAGGTGTTGTCTAAGCTACAATTAAGTTTTCTGATTGAGAGGCAAGTAGAACCTGATAGAAGGGGCTTGATAATAATCTGGTGGGCTTTAGGCCTTGTAAATTCAGAGGCCCAGACCTATCTATCTCTTCACATGGGGTATATCCTAAGGGAGGTGTGAACCTCCTAGGGGAAGGCACTCTGTTGACTTTCATTACTTGGCTGGCCTGGGAGGAGAGCTGGCCAGGTAAATGCAGGGGGCATCTCTAACAAGAAATTTACAGTTCTGCCTGCAATGTTGCTGACCCTACTTGACCATCCCCTCAGCTGCAGTGGTCACTTTGGAAGTTGGGCTGAGTGAAGGGCTTTTCAGCTTAGAGCCAATAAGATCTGTGGCTCTGACCTGGGCATCCTTCGACTCCAGGGCAGGTCCATTTCCAGTGATCCAACTCTTGGCTGAGCTGCCAGGGCTCTTCACAAGCTGACTTCTGCTGAAGCCCAGGCTTACCACATTGAAAGCCACTGCAGTGGACTGGCCTGTTGGGTCTCCTTGAGGGCAGATCACTGTACAGATCAGCCATTAATAGGCCTGCCACCCATTGCTTCTGATGCCGAGCTTTCTTTTCCTCCTGGTTTGTGTTAAAGCAGACCAGAGGATGCAAGTCAAGGGAGTGCCCGTTTCCCATCTCTAATCTTCGGTGGCCTGAACTACAAGTCTATAGTCACAGGCATGTTCTGTAGTAGTTTTTCTAAGGTAGACAATGCCCATGAGGAAAATTATATTCTCACTTGAAAACTTTCTTTCCCTTTGGTCTGAAAGGGAGGTTTTTTCTACTTACTGTATACTTCGCTGATGGCGAAGTGAGTCTAGCTATGAGATTATTATTTGAGTTCTTATTTTGGCTATGCTATTGCAGAAAAATGTTAGCCATCTCTTTTATAAGGTCTAAAGATTAAATTGTGCATCCTACAGATTCCTTCATAATAGAATTAGTTTCCTACCTTGAAGAGAATAGAGAAATGAAAGAACAAGTTGGGCTTAGAATAGAGAAATGAGGGAGCAAGTCCTAGATCGCTTGCTGACAATAGCAATATCACATGAATACTTAGCAAACCGTTTCAACCATTAGATAACAACTTAAGAAAACATTTACCAGAAGGTCCAATGCCTTCTATAAATTTTAAGAATCATGTATTTGAAAACACCTCTGAAATATCTAACATGATGTAGTTTGTTTAGCCAGTAAACTTAAGCACAACCATCTAAAATGTTTCTAGTTTCTTTCTACCAACAAGTCTAAAACATATGATACACAGATTCAGGTCCCACAAATTAAAATGTATCTTTGATTGATTTTAGCAGCTTAAATTTATGGACAATCTTATCTATAAGCCATTTAAAATAAAACTCTTAATAAAATTTCCCCATGTGGACATACAATATGTACACACATATAATATAGCATAATAGACCAATATAGCAATTTTAATAATAGCTTTTAAAATCTTTAACTCTTTTTGTAGATTGCCAATTGATTTGAATTGCTTTTTCTTTTTAGTAACCTCAGTTAACCATACTTTCTCTCAGTTGGTACTGTTAATACATTATTGGCTTCATCTGTTTACAGAGCCATCCCAAAGTACTGAATACAATAAAAGTGGCTGGAAAAAGTCCATAGGAACCTATAGGAGGACAGCTAAACACAGAACCAACAACGCTTTAGTTTTATGAGCAGCAGATATTCAAATTTTTGAAAAAAGCACATATTTAAATAACCCATAGCTCTTAATAAAAATTCAGCTGTTTTTGAACAATTAGAATTTAACAGACATCAAGAGAACATAATAGATTACTTTAACACATTGCTTTAACAGAGCATCAGAGTTTAATTCTATGTCAAAGAGAAATTGAGCTTCCTGTGATCTTTTGCTGTGAGGTTTCCTTCCTTTACCTTCTTTCATATTGGTGACCATGTTTCTGTGTTTCTGTGTGTAAGACATCTTTAAGCATCTTTTGCAGGGCAGGATGAGTGGCAACAAATTCTTTCAGTTTCTGTTTGCTGTGAACACTTTATTCTTATAAAAGCAAACCACAGTTACAAAAAATGTGAACTGTCCTACAGTGAATATTAAGCTACATTATGACTTTTTAAAAGCACATTTATCTTTCTTAAAACTAAAGTAAGCTAAAAATAACTGTATTATTCACTGATCTAATAATCATAAAAATATTTCAGGAACAATTTAGAGTTTAGGGACTAGGACCTAGACCTTTGTGTCAAAGTATCTTCCATGGTCTACGAGAAGTGTTGATATCATATGATTGCTTGGAGAAAAGAGAATCCCGCACTGTTTGACAGACCTACTGAATCTACGTGTGTTTTGTTGTTGTTGTTTTAAGATTTATTTATTAGAAAGTCCAAGTTACAGAGAGAGGGGGAGAGATACACACAGAAAGAGAGATCTTCCATCCACTGGTTCACTCCCCAGGTGGCCAAAGCTGAAGCCAGAACCCAAGAGCTTCTCCTGGGTCTCCCATGTGGGTGCAGGGGCCCAAACACTTGGGCCATCTTCCACTGCTTTCTCCAAGCCAGTAGCAGGGACCTGGATCGGCAGTAGAGTAGCTAGGACATGAACGAGTGCCCATGCAGGATGCCAGCATTGCAGGGAGCAGCTTTCCCCGCTAGGCCACAACGCTGGTCCCTGAATCTGCATGTAAACATGATCCAGAGAGGCAGTTTAAGTGAACATTAAATTTAAATTTTTATATCTGGCCCAGATAATATTTCTGACAAAAGACCATGTGAAATTAAAATTTAATATAATAAACAAACTAAGAACATATTATAAAGAATCAGCTAAGCACTTTAACAATTAAAAGAAGATTTGAAGACAAATATAGAATCAGTTCCTTAGACTGTATTCTATGTTTAAGTGCTACATAGAAACAAAATGACATAATGTTGGCACATGGCTTTACCGTCATGTTTTTATGGACTAAGGACTCCTTGGAGTGGCCCTGAAGCACCAGAGAATCCTTAAGAATGCCAAAACAAGACAAAGGTTTTTCTGAGTTTCCAAGGATGCTCCACAGCTGGAGACTAAAAATAGACAGCATCTCTATCTTGAGAATAAAAAGAAACAGTCAGAATTTAACTGGAACCATTTTCTCAAAAACCCTGATGTGCTACCAGAGGACCCGTATAATCAAGAATTATCCGGCAACCTAAGACATCATTGAACCTGGCCCAAACTGAATAGAATTTAGCACAAGAGGATTTTCCCACTTATATGGCAAGAAATTCATTCTATCCAGAATCATGTATATGTTATCAGTGGAAATAATATCTAACACTTTGTTGAATCTGAATCTGAATATGAAATGTTACCTTAGAAAAAGAAATGTCTCGAGGGTCAAATTTGAATTTGTCAGCATCACTTTGGAGTGACAGCTCTCATCCACTGCCACTTGTGCACCAGCAGGGTAGCTCCAAAGCAGGGTGAGTGACCCAAACAGCGAGGAAGACAAGTTGCACATCTGTGCTGTCATGCCACAGCACTCGAAAGGTCACCCACGGAAAACCAGGAAGTCGCCTCTCAGTGTTTAGCCTCTGGAGGTACTATTATTGATGGAAACTTTCGAAGCACTGCCTACTTTATCAAAATAAAGACAAAATATTCTCAGTGGCTTTATGCTCCAAGCAACATTCAAAGGAAAGCATTTTAAAAAGAAAGCTAAAGGGGCTTTCACTGTGGCGCAGCGGGTTAAAGCCCTGGCCTGAAAGTGCCGGTATCCCATATGAGCGCCGGTTCTAGTCCCGGCTGCTCCTCTTCCGATCCAGCTCTCTGCTATGGCCTGGGAAAGCAGAAGATGGCCCAAGTCCTTGGGCCCCTGCACCCACACAGGAGAACCTAGAAGAAGCTCCTAGCTCCTGGCTTCGGATCAGCGCAGCTCTGGCTGTTGTGACCATCTGGGAAGTGAACCTGTGGATGGAAGACCTCTCTCTCTGTCTCACCTCTCTCTGTAACTGACTTTCAAATAAATAAAATAAATCTTAAAAAAAAAAAAGAAAGAAAGAAAGAAAAGAAAGCTAGAAATCATGGATAAACTACCAGTAACTTAGGTTTCTATTTCTGGTTCTAACATACATCTTCCACTTGACCTTGGGCTGAGTACTTAAACTTTTAGGCTTCTATGCTAATTATACTATTATTTTAAATCAATATAAAAGATAGAGGAGTCACAAAAATAAATAAGTGATTTAAAATCAAGTCTTTAAATTAATAGGTTAAATAAACATTTCAAATAAGTGAACATTTAAGGGATTACACAAATCAACAACAATTTATGTACACAAAGTTCAAAGGAACCCTGAAACAAAAATAAGCCAAGAGATAGAAAGCACGCCTGAAAGTTAAGGCTCCAGGCTTCTTTTTTTTTTTTTAAGATTTTACTTATTTATTTATTCGAGAGATAGAGTTACAGAGAGAGGGAGAGACAGAGAGAAAGGTCATCTACCTGCTGGTTCACTCCTTAAATGGTCACCATGGCCGGAGCTGGGCCAATCCAAAACCAGGGACCAGGAGCTTCTTCCATTTTCCTACTCTGGTGCAGGGCTCCAAGCATTTGAGCCATCCTCTACTGCTTTCCCAGGCCACAGCAGAGAGCTGGATCAGAAGTGGAGCAGCTGGGACACAAACAGGCATCCATATGGGATGCAGGCAGCACAGGTAGAGGCTTAGCCTACTATGCCCCAGCACCGACCTCCATCACATACATTATTTAATTTTTTCCCTTTGTTTAATCAAACTTCAAGTGTAATAGAATTCAGTCCACCCGTTAAAAAGTAATTACCCCTCACTCACAAGACTCCCCTGGCTGAGTGTGCCAGGAAGTTTATAAACTTTAGTCTGTGTTGCAGCCCTGATCATCTGCCCAAGGCTTTCCATCTTTATTTGAAGTACTAGCACAGAATACACGGAGCCTCAAAAAGTCAAATTCGTGGCTTCCTGAAAGTACGCTCCGCACGCTCCGTCAAGGGTGAGGAGACAAGAGCCGGGTACATTCCCAACCCCTACTAAGGGCAGCTTCCTACTTTCTACTTTCCCCTTGTCCATTTTAGAAACTGATCAACCTCTGCAGAAATACTATGACAAATGTCAAAAGAAGTAAAATTAACATAAGTGACAGCAAGAGCAATTATAAAATTCTCATTGGTACTTCATAATCAATTATATTAGCAAATCATGAAAAACCTGATATGCCAGATAGAATCATCATCAAATAGCCTAGGAAACAACACATAGAATACCTACGTAATAGCACACTCTTATGAAATTAAAATGCTCTCTCTTATATGATAATCTTGTAAGGCTTCAGTTAAGACAAATGATGAAAGTATCAGAAATGCCAATATGTTTAAATAAATAAAGTCACTAATAGTTTTTGGATTTTTTACCTTGACCTTGCATTACAAATAGATAAAGTTTATTTACATATATTCACACCCATACTCCAAGGTTATCCACTAGGATTATTTCTAAGTGGCACGATTTACTCTAGAATTTTAAAAAACATAGTAAGATTAGAAGTGAAGGAGCGGGCCGGCACCATGGCGCAGTAGGTTAATCCTCTGCCTGAGGTGCCCACATCCCATATTAGAAGCACCTGGCTCCTGACTTCAGCTCGGCGCAGCTCCAGCCGTTGCAGCCATTTGGGGAGTGAACCAACGGAAGGAAGACCTTTCTCTCTGTCTCTCCCTCTCACTGTCTGTAACTCTACCTCTCAGATAAATAAATAAAATCTTTAAAAAAAAAAAAAAAAGGAGTGAAGGAGCAGGTTTTAGGCCTACTAGTCAAGACAGCGTTTAAGATGCCCATGTCCCGTTTCAGAGTGCCGAGTTTAATACCTGGTTCCAGCTCCTTATTCCAGCTTCCTGGATATGCAGACCCTAGGCGGGCAGTAGCCATGGCTCAAGCATTCCTGCCACACATCTGGGAGACCTGGCTTGAGTTCCTGGCTCCCAGCTTCAGGCCTGGCCTAACAGCTACTGCGAGCATTTGAATAAAGAACAAGTGGAAGGAAGTGGCTGTCCCTCCTTCCCCTCCCCCTCTCCCTCTCCAATAAAAAGTTTAAAAGCCTCACAGAGATAACAAAATAGTCTAACTCCAAAATCATTTCTTGTATGTAAATTTGCATGTAAAAAGAAGCCCATTAAACATAAAATTTATCACCACAAAATACAGTCTGCTGAGAACCCTGAAATTACCTGCATCCAAGACTGCTGCGGGAACCTGGCATGCAGGCAGCCTCAACAGGCAGCTGATGAGCAGTCCCTTGTTCATTAGAGTCCTTTCCTGTTTAATTAGTCCCAGAACACGTACCGCAAGACTACTCTGTACCACTGGGACAAACAATTCACCTCATGGTAATTGAAAAGCATCATCTTTCCCTGGGATTAAGCTCAATCTCTCTTTTTTTTTTAAGCTTTTATTTATTTATTTGAAGGAATTATAGATAGAGGGAGAGAGAGAGAGGGTCTCCCATCCGCTGGTTCACTCCCCAAATGGGCCGAAGCTGGGCCCGTCCAAAACCAGGAGCTTCTTCCGGGTCTCCCATGAAGGTGTAGGGGCCCAAGCACTTAGGCCATCTCCCACTGCTTTCCCAAGCCATAAGCAGAGAGTGGATAGGAAGAGGAGCAGCCAGGACACAAACCAGAGTCTATACAGGATCCTGGCACCACAGGCAGAGGCTTCACCTACTATGCACAGCACTGACCCCTCAATCTCTTTGTTGATTCAAATGGGAAAGGTCTTTTTAGGATACAAGTTAGTTGGAATAACTGTAGTTCAAATTCAAGAGGTACCTGCATCAGCCACAACAGGAAAACAGAGGGTGTATATTATCTAGGGAAACAGCATGTAATATGAAAGATCAGATTTAAAGAACCAAATGAGATAGACATTTCATAAACATAACACAAATCATTCCTCTAAATACTTGAGCTTTTTTTTTTTTTTTAAATTTATTTGACAGATAGAGTTAGACAGTGAGAGAGAGATACAGAGAGAAAGGTCCTCCTTCCGTTGGTTCACCCCCAAAATGGCCACTACAGCCGGAGCTACAACGATCCCAAGCCAGGATCCAGGTGCCTCTTCCTGGTCTCCCATGTGGGTGCAGGGCCCAAGGACTTGGGCCATCCTCCACTGCCTTCCCGGGCCACAGCAGAGAGCTGGACTGGAAGAGGAGCAGCCGGGACTAGAACCTGGCGCCCATATGGGATGCCAGCGCCACAGGTGGACTAACCAAGTGAGCAGTGGCACCAGCCCCCAATACTTGAGCTTTGAAACCCCTCAAAGTGAGGAAGATCCAAGGTCCCTGGCAAGTACAGTAAGAAAGTATAGCAACTTCGAAGCAAGAATTTCTCTGAAGAAATGGAATCTTTCGCAGAGTACTGTAATACCAACTAGATAGGAAAAAATGAAGATAAGCTTTTAATCCAAAATTGCCTTTCTAGTTTTTCACACAAGAACTGAAGATTTAAATTGCTCCTTTTCACATCATTTTTTGCTGGTATCAAGGTGAAAGTTTCATGATGCTGTCTTCAAAAAATCAGTCATCTATTAAAAGATTAAGCAGTTTTCATAAACATGTCAGAGATCAACTTCTCAAAGGGTAAAAGTGACAGAATTATTCTGACATTAATAACAATTAAATCTCTCAAAGAAAAAAGTATGCTTGCCTATCATTTTAAAAAGTTCTGAGCAACTTTTACCTAATCTATTAATCATCACTCTTAGGAACAGAAAGGTTTGTATGTAAAAAATTAAAGTCTATTGGTGCTCAACGGAAACATTATTGGTCAAACAAACTGCAAGTCTAAAAAAAGACTTAATATAGGAACAAAATAGAGAATCCTAAATCCAAGTTGGTATGGTATGATTATTCTTGTAAAACTGCAACATACTGAATAGATTATAATACTTAGTTTGAACCCATCTAATGAATAAAGCTAAAAGAGCAGTATGTTAATTCAGTCAAAAGTTACATTATGGAATAAAATTTAAAGTATGAAAAAATCTGCAACACCAATAATATCACCAACACGGTATTCATAATGCATTTTTTTTAAAAAAAGATGTATTTATTTATTGAAAGACAGAGTTAAGGAGGGAGAAAGGCAGAGGCAGAGAGAGAGAAGTCTTCCATCTGCTGGTTCACTCCCCAAATGGTCAGGGCTGGGCCAGGCTGAAGCCAGAAGCCAGCACCAGAAGCTTCACTGGGGTCTCCCAGTGGGTCTGAGCACTTGGGCCATCTTCTGCTGCTTTCCTAAGCATATTAGCAGGGAGCTGGATGGAAAGTGAAGCAGCCAGGACTCCAACTGGCGTCCATTCAGATGCCTGAACAGCAGGCCATGGCTTAACCTGCTACACCACAGCACCAGTCCTCATACGGTATGTGTTTGAAGAAACTCAAGAAATTTCACAGAGGAACTGCAGTTCTGTAAGATCTACAACAAACTCACAATTTACTCAGCAACATCTTAGCTTTTCAGTTTTTTTCCTTCTTGATAGAAAAGAGAAGCCGGGTCTAGGAAATGAGTTTGCAGCAGAGAACGTAACAGATTATATTGCTGCATGCATTTGTGTTTGCATATTAATAACTATACACCTATTCCATGAGTAACCACTAAAATGAAGTAATTATCATTGTGAAAAGAACTGAATAATAAAAAGCTTCTCAGTGACTAGCTCTGTGTTTAATCCCTATAAGCTATCCACTAAACATGATATAAAAAGTCAGACTTCAATTCATCAGCTCTGGTCCATAACTCGAAGCTTTCTATAAAATAATCCAAAATTTGTAACTGCTAATCACATTTTTCAACTACAATGCCATTTGCCAATTTACTCCTTCTTTGTTAATTAACTCCTTCAGTGCATGGAGCACTGATCTGTAGAATTCAATTCACTTAGTCATTCAGTACATGTTCCTTCAGGTCTCTAGGGGTACAACAAACCACCTAATTTCCCCATGACAGGATCCACACCTTGTCAGTTTAAAAATCAATGAAAAGCCATACAGCTAAAAAGTAGCTTCATCTCAGAAATGCACAGTGCGTATGAAATCCAGCAAATGTGAAAACAACAAATAAATGCAACCACTTTCCAGAACTACATTGTGGATAGTTAAGAAAGGGAGGCAGGTCATAAACAGAATGGAAGATACAAGGAGAGATCGGTAAACTGCAAAGAGGAACACAATGACAAAGACAAGACACTGGGAAAGAAATTCACAAAGCAGTCAAACCAGAAGCTGAAAAACAGAACTGTGACCAAAACACAAGCAGAAATGTGTAATATGCTAGAGGCAGATTTGGGAGGGAGATTTCGGCTAACTCCCTCTTAGATATCTGCCGCCTATTGCTTTTTGCACCTTGATGCTAATTAATAGTAAGCACATCTAAACATAAATTTAAATGAAAAAGTACATCAAAGTTAAAACAAAAGCCCAGCAGAAAAACAGCATATCATATTATCCAATAAAACATAAATATGTTCTAGACGTGCTAAGGCCAATCAAGTTACGAAATTGAGAACCAATAGTATAATCTTAGGCTCTTGAAAATTTGTGAGATTTAAGAAAAATATCAGAGCTGGTATTGTAGTGTAATGACTTAAGCATCCACCTGTGAAACCGCCATCCCTTACCAAAGCACTAACTCAAGTCTTGGCTGCTCTGCTTCCACTCCAGCTCCCTGGTCATGTACCTGGGAAGACAGAGCAAGATGTCCCAAGCACTTGAGTCTCTGCCACCGAGGGGCAAATGGATGGAACTCCAGGCTCCTGGCTTCAGCTCGGCCCAGCCACAGCCACTGAGGCTATTTGGGGAATCAACCAGTGGATGGAAGGTATTTCTCTTTCTCTTTCTCTTTCTCTTTCTCTTTCTCTCTCTCTCTCTCTCTCTCTCCCTCCCTTTCTCCCTTTCTCCCTTTCTCTCCCTCTCCCTCCCTCTCTCTCTCTCTCCCCTCCCCACTATAACACTACTTTTTAAATAAATAAATCTTTAAAATAAAAAAAATCAATGCTCTCCTCCTCTTCATAATTCTATAGTTGTAAATACAGCTTCAGTTATAAAACAATGCAAATTTTGCTACACCATGGAATCATCTATGCTCAACAATAACCTCAAAAGTCTTCCTATAAAACAGTATACACCTACTCAAATTCCATAACGTGAAACAGAAAGTAACATTAGAAAATTATCTTTTCCTCATTACCTCTAAACCATTAAGTATGTTTAAAGGACTGCAAAAACTATATTTGTTACTAGTAACCACACATATCACTAAACTATGAAAAAAACTGAGTATATTTTTAGATTTTTATATAAATGCCAGTGTTGAGATGCTGACAAAAAAAAACTAGATTCACTTTTTTATAATAATTTATTTATTTATTTGAGTGGTAGAGTTACAGACAGAAAGAGTGAGAGACAGAAAAAGGTCTACCATCCACTGGTTCACTCTTCCATTCGAAGCCAGGAGCCAGGAACTTCTTCTGGGTCTCCCACGTGGGTGCAGGGGCTCAAGGACTTGGGCCATCCTCTGCTTTCCCAGGCCACAGAGAGCTGGATTGGAAGTGGAGCACCCAGGACTTGAACCAGCACCCATATGGGATGCTGGCACTGCACACAGAGGCTTAGCCTACTGTAACATAGTGCCAGCAACTATAATTCTTTATACTTGCCTCTAATACTATAGATTTGTTGGATAATGAAAGATCTCAGAGGATAAGGACCAAGAAAATTTGATAAAAATTACACTGTGAAAAAATACGTAAAGGTATAATTATGCAATAAGAAACCACTACCTTTATAGTACATAAAAAATAAGATATATTTATTATATGTTTATATTTATTTTATTTATATATTTATATTTATTATATATATTTAGGACTTATTTATTTATTATTTGAAAGTCAGAGTTACAGGAACCAGGGATGGGCCAGGCCAAAATTAGCAGTCAAAAGCTTCTTCCGGGTTTCCCATGTGGGTGCAGGGGCCAGAACAACTGGGCCATCCTTTGCTGCTTTCCCAGGTGTATTAGCAGGGAGCTGGTTCAAAAGTAGAGCAGCAGGGACTTGAACAAGCACCCATATGGAAGGCCGGCTCTGCAGACGCTTAACCAGCTGTGCCACAGCATCAGCAAGAGGTAATTTCTCTTAAAGAATCTCTTTCATCAATTCTTAGTTTCCTTTAATAAAACTCTTCCAGAAGCTACAAGTTCAAGGTATCTACAACACAATGAATTGAATACTCTTTGCTTTTGCCCACCTTCCTCTTTTGAAAAAACTACACACACACACACATATATACACACACAAGTAAATATATATGATAGGAAGCATAACAGAGAGAGAGAGAGAGAGAGAGAGAGAGAGGCAGAGACAGGGATATCTTCCATCTGCTGGTTCACTCCCCAAATGGCCCTAACAGCTAGGTCTGGCAGGTTCACCCTGGTCTTCCACATGGGAGGCAGGGGCCCTCGTTCTTGGCCGTCGTCCACTGCTCCCAGGCATATCTGGAGGAAGCTGGATGACAGTGGCAGGGCCTTGAGTCGGTGGGATGCCAGTGTCACAAGCAGTGGCTAAATGCGCTGTCACAGCTCCCCAAGCACCACCCCCTTTCCCCTTGGTGACTTAAGTTTTAAAGAATTATATGTTTCCTGAAAAGAGATTTTTACAAAGTTTATGGCTTTATCAGTAATGCACCAGCACAAAGCATCATGGTTGTGATAAACACCAAGAGCACAGACCCAGCTGGAGCAACCTCATTCTATCAAAAAGCTCATTTCCTAGAACCAGACGAGGTGATGACAGAGAGCAGAGCAGCCGTGTAATTAAGCAATGCTGTGACTCTCAATGCCATCTAGTGTTGACTGCTATTTGGCTAACAAATGGCATGGAATTTTTTAAAATAAACCATGTAAAGAAAAAGCAAATATTTACTGGTTAAATGACATGTAGAATTTAATTTAGTTGTGAATGCTTACCGAATACAAAACTAGATAACTGAAACCATAATTTGACTTTTCAGTTAAATATCCACTGATTGTTATTCAATCATAAGAAAAACACCAACCTAAATATTTGCTCTTGAGAATATACAGCATTATAATTATAGGACATTCCACTAAACTAGAGTAAAAAAATTTGTTTAGCTCGATATTTTATTAAAAGCCATCTGCTACAATAATACACTGGAGAACAAAGATAAGACGGACTTTATTCGGAGCAGCACCAGTAATCTGACAGGAATAAACACAATGACCCTTCATCTGCCCATACAATGCGCAAGAAAGCAAAGAACTGGCAGAATCTTAAAACAGGCCACTCTGAGGGTTGTTTTTTATTTATTATTCCAAAAAGGATTTTGGGCAGCAGTTACCGAAGTATCAGGTGAGTATCCATTTTGCTCTCTGACATAAGTTTAATGAATACTCTCTGTAGTTTATAAAATCAGGCTACTTCTTTGCAGGTTTATACCCTGTTATTTTAGTCAATCAATGCTTTTTTTTAGTTAACTGATTTTAAAAAATTAATATATACTATCAACCTAAAAAAGCACCTGGCACTAGGTTTTCAAACATTTATTGAATAAACTTTAAAATATTGGTTCAGAATCCATCACATCAACCCTAGATGACCAGCTTAACATCATTTCAATGATATATATTTTGAGGTCTTTCATTATTTATTCTTGTTATAACAGGAGTAAGATTATATTAAGTTCTCCCTAATTCTTTTTCTTTTAAATTTTTTTTTTTTTTTATTTGAGAGGTAGAGTTACAGACGCCAGAGGGAGAGATAGAAAGGTCTTCCTTCCATTGGTTCACTCCCCCGATGGCCGAAATGGCAGGAGTAGTGCCGATCTGAAGCCAGAGCCAGGTGCTTCTTCATGGTCTCCCATTAGGGTGCAGGGGCCCAAGCACTTGGACCATCTTCTACTGCTTTCCCAGGCCGCAGCAGAGAGCTGGATTCGAAGAGGGGCAGCTAGGACTAGAACCAGCGCCCATATAAGATGCTGGCACCGCAGGCAGTGGATTAACCTATGTGCCACGGCACCAGCCTATTCTCCCTATTTCACAAGAGAATAAGCATTGATCTTTTTTTTTTTTTTTTTTTGATAGGCAGAGTAGATAGTGAGAGAGAGAGAGACAGAGAGAAAGGTCTTCCTTTTTGCCGTTGGTTCACCCTCCAATGGCCGCTGCAGCTGGCGCATCTCGCTGATCCGAAGCCAGGAGCCAGGTGCTTCTCATGGTCTCCCACGCGGGTGCAGGGCCCAAGGACTTGGGCCATCCTCCACTGCACTCCCGGGCCACAGCAGAAAGCTGGCCTGGAAGAGGGGCAACCGGGATAGAATCCGGCGCCCCGACTGGGACTAGAACCCGGTGTGCCGGTGCCACAAGGCGGAGGATTAGCCTGTTAAGCCACGGCGCCAGCCCCAGCATTGATCCTTGAATAGTGGATATGGCTGGCCAACAGGGTGGGAGGCAAGGGAAGGAACAAGCACACTGATTTCACTCTCAAGGCTCCCTGGACAATTCAGGCTAAGTCACTGATAGCTGAATTACTACATAAGCCACTCCTCATAATAAAGCCCCTTTCCTATCTTGTTCAAACATATTCTTCAAGTCTCCCCTCAGATATTGTCTCCCCACATATCTTTCCTGGCACAGCAAAGTACAGCTGTCACTGTCTCTTCTGGATTCCACTTACCAGATTAAGACATTTATTAGACCTTGTACTGTAAGATACTTTATCTCTATGCAAAGGCCTGGCTTTTCCTAAACCATACTCCTCAAGGGTACAAACCTTTTGTACCTACATAGCCCTAGAAAGCATACAGTCTGGCTTGTAAAAGATGCTCCAGAGTGAGTGATTGAGGGGTGGCACTGTGGCGTAGCAGGTAAAGCCACCGCCGGCATCCAATATGGGCGCCGGTTCGAGCCCCAACTGCTCCACTTCCAATCCAGCTCTCTGCTATGGCCTGGCAAAACAGTGGAAGACGGTCCAAGTCCTTGGGCCCCTGTACCCACATGGCAGACCTGGAAGAAGCTCCTGGGTCCTGGTTTCAGATCAGTGCAGCTCCAGCCGTTGCAGCCAATTGGGAAGTGAACCAGCAGATGGAACAACTCTCTGTCTCTGCCTCTCCTTCTCTCTCTGTGTAACTCTGACTTTCCAGTAAATAAATCTTTAAAAAAAAAAAAAGAGTGACTAACTGAAAGAGTAAATTCATAAGAGAATGAGATTAATATCTGCTCTGGACTTGCTGTCTTAATTTTATCAGAGTGTCTTTATGAGTAGTTTTTAGAGACTCGTTTGACTTCAATATTATAATTTTCATAATCACCAATACAATAATTCATATGATCACTACAAAGTCAAGTTTATAATTCACATGCTCCATGATATTCACCAGCCAGAAAAGTAACCAAAAACCAAGACAAATCTGATACCTCCTACTTCAGTTCTATCAACTGTTACACACAAATATCATGTGCCCTTGTGCAAATTACGTGACCAGAAGTTGTCTAACAAACATATTAAAGCAAAACTATACATGGACATCAATATCCATGATTACTCTATCATGGTTATCACTATTATCGTTGCCATGACATAATACCATATTGATAAAGATAGTAGATGGTGGATAGAGAGAGTAGAAGGTGATGCTGAGTGCTCACTGGGTGCCAAGCATTTCATCGTTTTGTATAATTCAAACAACAACCCCAGGGAACACTACAATTATGCCTGCTTTTATAAACGCCTGCCTAATAAAAGCTCAGGTAATATTCAAATATCACAAATGGATACACAAGAGAAGTGAAATTTAAATCCAAGTCCTCAAACACTAAAATCTAAATCCTTTAAAAAGAAATGCTATAGTCATATATAAGCACATAAAAGTATAGATGTACATATATATATATATGTAGTTTTTGAAGAGAAGTCTAGGGAAAAACACAAAATTCACATGATAGGAGAAAATACAAGGTCATTATTTCTGAAAGTTGATCAGTTAAAAAGACTGTTTTGATTTTAAACAACATATAAGGTACAAATGTTACAAATTACGTAACTTCTACAAAAAAGCAGGGAACTATAATATAATATTTGCTGGGCAATCAGCAGACTTCATAGATAAACTACCACACATGCCAAGTAATTACTGAAATTACACGTAATTCTGTTACACTACATAAAATCCAAGTTGCCCTAAAACATACACAACCTCCCCATGTCAAATGGTTCAGATTATGTGCAAACATGATCACTATCCAGTGGCTCTTCAAGCCAGCAAGTAAGATTTAATCCTTCTTTCATAACCTCTAAAATCTGTTTGCTTGTTTTGTTTCTACAGGAGGAACAGAATCACAATCCATCTACTGCCCTGTCAGATCACCTCAAAAATTACAAATGCTGGTTTCACAGGAATCACAGGAGATCTCAGTGATGAGCAAGAAAGGATTTAAGGTTTCGGGAAACAGGTGGTGAAGAGTCCTCAAGTCAATCGCCCGCAGTGTGTTGCCTTCAGCCTCCCTGTTATAAACCACACAGTGGTTGAAGCCTCAGCACCACTTTGGGTTAGATATTGCTAATACCTGACTGGTTTGTAAAACAGATGGCATGTCTCCCACAGATCCATTATTTGAAAGCTTGGTCCCCCAAGTATTCTGTTAATGGTTAACGGACTAGCGTTAATGGTTGACAGATCAAGGATGGACCCTCGATCTAATTTTATGGCATCTGTGTGGCAGGTCTGTATGTCACTGGAGATTACCCTCCAAAGAGGTTGTTTACATAAGCAGAGCACATGACCTCTCTGCTCCCAGAATCACCACGTGATCTTGCCTCGTGTGTTCTGCCCTCATCAGACACTACACTAATGGTGCTGCCTGATCTTGGACTGTGAACCTTCTAAACTGTCAGTGAAACAAATCTTCCTTCCTAAGAAGCTCCTCTTAGGCATTTTGGTTGTAGCAATGAAAAGCTGACAGATAAAATGCCCATCTTAAAAGGGACAGCTTGAAGTTAGACACTGGAGAACTTTTTTGTTATTGATTCACTAGGAAAGTTTATACATGTTCCATGATATAAAAAGATTAGGGCCAGCGCCGCGGCTCACTAGGCTAATCCTCCGCCTTGCGGCGCCAGCACACCGGGTTCTAGTCCCGGTCGGGGCACCGATCCTGTCCCGGTTGCCCCTCTTCCAGGCCAGCTCTCTGCTGTGGCTAGGGAGTGCAGTGGAGGATGGCCCAAGTCCTTGGGTCCTGCACCCCATGGGAGACCAGGAGAAGCACCTGGCTCCTGCCATCGGAACAGCGCGGTGCGCCGGCCGCAGCGCGCTACCGCGGCGGCCATTGGAGGGTGAACCAACGGCAAAAAGGAAGACCTTTCTCTCTGTCTCTCTCTCTCACTGTCCACTCTGCCTGTCAAAAAATAAAAAAATAAAAAATAAATAAAAAAAAAAAACTCTAAAAAAAAAAAAAAAAAAACCAAAAAAGATTAGTTTCTGGGGCCAGCATTCTGGTGCAGCAGCTTAAACCACCATCTGGCATCCCATATGGGTGCTGGTTTGAGTCCTGGCTGCTCCACTTCCTATCTAGCTCTCCGCTAATGCACCCGGGAAAGCAGACAGTCCAAGTCTATGGGCCCCTGTACCCATGCTGGAGACCCGAACAGAGTTCTAGGATCCTGGTTACAGCCTGGTTCAGCCCTAGCCACTGTGGTCATTTGGGAAGTGAACCAGCATATGGAAGATCTCTCTCTCTCTGTGACTGTGTGTGTGTGTGTCTATGTATAACTCTGCCTTTCAAATATAAATAAATCTTGTTTTAAAAAGTATAGTTTCTAAGGTATATTATGTGTTTTCATTTCCTTACAATGAATAATATCAAGAAGAGATAACACTTGCCTTTATTTCTTCAATCTTTTATTTATCATCCTTAATGGTTAATAATCAGAAAAATACATAGAAAAAATATTTTTTCTAAAGGACCTTTAAAAAGACATAAAGGGGGTGCACATTTGGTCTATTAATTAACATGCTACTGAGGACTCATAGTTCCCTGGGTCAATGTCAGGCTCCAGTGTCTGATTCTAGCTTCCTGCTAGCTCAGACTCTCTGAGGTCACGGTGATGGCTCAAGCAGCAGGTTCCTGCCACCCAAGCAGGAGACTGTAATTGAGTTCCCAGCTCTGGCTTTGGCCTTTGGCCCAGCCCCAGTCATTGCAGGCATTTAAGGAGTAACCCAGGCCGGCACCGCGGCTCAATAGGCTAATCCTCCGCCTTGTGGCGCCAGCACACCGGGTTCTAGTCCCGGTCGGGGTGCCAGATTCTGTCCCGTTGCCCCTCTTCCAGGCCAGCTCTCTGCTATGGCCCGGGAGTGCAGTGGAGGATGGCCCAAGTCCTTGGGCCCTGCACCCCATGGGAGACCATGAGAAGCACCTGGCTCCTGACTTCGGATCAGTACGATGCGCCAGCCACAGCGCGCTGGCCACGGCGGCCATTGGAGGGTGAACCAATGGCAAAAGGAAGACCCCCCCCCCCCACTGTCCACTCTGCCTGTCAAAAAAAAAAAAAAAAAAAAAAAAAGGAGTAACCCAGCAGATGGCAGCTCTGTAATTCTGACTCTCTCTCTCTCTCTCAAATGAAAACAAAATAATAATAAGTACTAAAAGTAGGAGTGATCTATTCCTCTCATTTCAGGTTTAGTGTATTTCATGGGTTCAACTATCAATTCATTTATTTAGTAACTATGTATCTCAATCTTTCTGTACCTCCTGTTTTATCTATGGTAAAAATGATAACCCTTTCACTTAAACTGGGGGGTTTATGCGGAGGGCCTAAGAAGTCACTAAATACCCACCCCCATTCCCCATCTATTCCCTCACGAAGCGTTTATCCAGCATGGACAGTCCGAGTGCTGAGTGTTAAGGTTACAGCAGTGAGCAAAAGACAGACAACACCCTTGTTCACTCACACTTTCCGAGCTAAGGTATCCCAGTGGGTCACATGAACTTCCCACAGCCACCAATCACAGCGGAACCACTCACAATCCTGCATCTTTGTACATGGCATTGCCTCAGCTGAAGCACAACTTACTCTGGGGCTGGGCAGAGCTGACTACTCTGATCTGTGCTCCCTGTCACTGGGTTAATACGTTGGTCACAGCACTGGACCATGTAACTACCACGTAAGTCTCTCTCTCTTGACTTCCTTTCCCTCTGAACTGTAAAATCCTCGAGGGACAGGGTTTAAATATTGCTCTTCTTTGTGCCTCTGGTGCTTAGCACAGTCTGACACAAAGGA
Organism: Lepus europaeus; assembly: GCF_033115175.1. Classification (NCBI taxonomy): domain Eukaryota; kingdom Metazoa; phylum Chordata; class Mammalia; order Lagomorpha; family Leporidae; genus Lepus; species Lepus europaeus. The sequence goes on from NC_084831.1 coordinate 157,290,238, forward strand.
GATGCTTACTATTTACTCAAGAATGAAAGCGGCAAGGAGACAGCAGGGTGTTAGGCAAAGCTTGTTTTCTCTCTTCTTCCTCATTTTTCAGATGGATGTCCTGAAACCTCGAGAGCCCACTGTAATCTCCATGCACTCCAAGTATACTACAATTCTTTTCTGTGCCATTTATTTAACATTGAAACAGACACTTTGGTATAATTTTCCTTATTATCTGTCACTGGTTAGTGCTTACTATATATTGGAAATGCACTGACTGATTTAAATGAATTATCTTCTGGAATCTTTAAATAACTCTGGAAGATGCATGCTATTATACCTATCTAACAAAGAGAGCATCAAGATTGAAGATAGTCAAGGAACTTGCCCCACAGCACAAGTTAGTAAGCAGCAAGTTTGATACTCAAATCAAGGGTCTCCCTCCATAGTGAGCACTAGCATTTCCACCTGTAGTGGAGCTTCCACGGTCACCGCAGCAAGCTGTATCTGAACACTCCTTCTGATGCTGCCAGCAGACTCAACATAATTATCCATGGGTTTAGATTATCATAGCTCTTCTGACTAGTCCTGGTAGGTCCTTGGCTCCAGATTGAAAATATCAGGTCGTCTACTGTTCCTGACCTCATTCATCTTCAGCCAAATCTAGCCAGATGTTTTCATCCTTTTTAAAACTCTGGTCCCTATAGCCACCTTCTATCAATCAAAACCATGTACAGCTGTACTTCCAATAAATTATGTTATAAAACCAACAAGACCAGAAGGTTTGATTGTTCCATACTGTAATCAGAGTCCCTTTCCTGTCCAATAACTCTCTGGCCTTGAGCTAACACGATTCAGCTGACTTAATCTACATGTCCCACTATGATTACAAAACTCTCTAGGCCAGTGGTTAGTGGCTCCTACCTACTCCCTGACAAGACAACTATGACTGGTATACTGGAACTGCTGCTCATATTAAGTCATTACTTGTAGTTCTCCCAACAACAGACACATTTGCTGGGGTAAAAAAAAATGTATAGACACAAACTTTACCCTATACCTAACAAAAGGTAGTCTATGGAAATGGGAAAAAAAGAATAAATAAGTGATTATATGGTAGGTAAGGGAGCTATTGACCTGGTTCCCTCTTGACAGACAGAAAAGCAAATTTTATTTATCCTCCAGAATAAGCAAGGCCCTATGCCAGGCACAAGGAATCAAAGGGCAAAAGGTTGTGGGCACTGTTTCTTGCAATTTCAGCATCTTCTGGTAAAGGAGAAAGTAAACAATTAAAAGAATTCTATGTGATAGCTCCCTCCTTGGAGGCCATGGCTGACATGATGATATGATGGAGTAACAAAATCAATGGATTTGAGGACCAGATAGGTATTAAAATATATAAAGGACTGACACCAAGGAATATAGCAGTGGTAAGCCTATGCAAAATAAAGAATACTAATGTGACCCAAAGGAATACACTAATTCTTTGAGACACTGACTGTTCCACAAAGCACATTTGCAGCCTAGATCCAGCCTACTGGCTGTAAGTTCACCACCACTGAAACGAATGCCTCAGAAAGTGATCTGTAGCTTCAGATTCTAAACCAGCACACTCCTAGAATTAAATAACTGATTAGTTCCTAGAAACCAAATCTTAAGTTTCCTGTATGTCCTTCACAGTCTTACTTTGCTGTATAACTTTGTGGTCTCTGGTAGGGTATCTATAAAATTATTTGCTCAAGCTGAGCCATTTCATTAACTGACCTTGAAATTATGCCATTCTCTTAGTAAGACAGAAAGGAAGATTAACCGGACCAAAAAAAACGACTATCAGCTGCTGAATCATGACCAACAAGGGCCAATTACGCAGACATTTCTCACTGCAATTCTTGGGTTTTCATGTTCTTCCCATTGCTAGTAAGCAGATGTATTTGCTACCAAAGCACACACATACACACACGCACGCACACACACACATACACTCCTGGCTACAAGTACTTGCCATCTCATTTCTCCTTCTAAGCAAAAACAATGAAAAAAATGGTTTTCAGAAATAATGAAATTATGTGTCTCACTATATGTGGTATGATGCAAGGAAGACAATGAAGTTAAGTATACCATTGTACTTCCTGTCATAGAAATGTTACAACTCGAGAGCTTAAATAAAGGCAAATGAACAGAGCCACGTTTCTAGAGTGTTTGTAAGGAAATGTTGGTTTTGATCAATTGTACAGCTAACAACAGAAATGACATTAAAAATTTTATGCTGTCACAGATTTATAAACTACTGTGGAAATATTATACTATCTTAATTATATGCTGCTAGTCAAATTTAAGTAGCAACTAGTAAACATTCACCACTCAAAAATAAACCTAGGTTTATATGTATTTTTAGGATAAATTATTCCTTAACAACCTCAGCTATGGACATTAAGAGGCAGCTTTGGGAGAGAAGGGTATCTGTCCACTGAATTTCTATTCTCTTCTGACTTTATCAACAAACCTACATTTGAGAAGTACAGGAGAGTACTTGAAAACAGTATTTCCCAAAAATCCTTCCACCAGTGCAAACGACTCTTTGCCTACCACTTTGGACTTCCAACCTCACTTTGGTTCAAAATGGATCCCAACTGCTCCTGCACCATCAGAGGCTCCTAGACCTGTACCTCCTCCTGCAAAAGCACAGTGAAAATCATGATTGGGATTCCAAGATGGCGGACTAGGAACCACATACTGTGCTAGGCTAGAGGAAAAGGGGAAAGAAAGGCAGCAAGTGCACTCTCCGAGGAGAACTGCAAAGAAAACTGCACTGGAAACCCTATAAGAGGAGGAGGAATACCGTGGACTTGTGTGGAGGGTGGGGACACGCAGCATGGACATGAATAAATGCAGCAGCTGAGAGCCAGAGTGGGAGGTGGCTTGGAGAGGGAGGTGAGACTGGACTGTAGCCAGAGGGGGAGCATGGCTTCAGTCTGTACTGGAGCCCTGGGGGATAGGGGTTGCTAGCTGTGGGCCCAATGGAAGTAAAGGGGACACGTTTATCTCACCCCAACTTCTGTACAACAGCACCCACTGGCGGGCTGAGAAAGGGCAGGCACCACTTTCGATTTGGGCAGCAGCTGCAGAAGCTCTTGCGCATGCACAGAGCAACTGGCTGGGACAGGACGCCTTCTCAGGGGCAGAAAGAACATCATTTGCCCAATGGCTCTTGTGTCCGTGTGTGATCCAGAGAATAATCCACAGTTCCCACTGACTTTGAGCCTGGCTGGGAGGTGGCTGGGCACCCACATGGAACTGTAAGGTGCTCCCAGCCTCCAAGGATCAAGATGCCTAGGCAGAGCTGGCTTGGAGAACATCTGCCTCTCTGTCAACAAGACAGACCGACAGGGCAGAGCCAAACCTCTGCACACAGCAATTGCACAAGCCTATAGCATCAAATTACTAGAGAACATTGGGGAAACTGCAAGACACTGGCATAGGCAGACTTCTTGGAAAAGACCCCAGAAGCACAGGCAATCAAAGCCAAAATTGACATATAGGATTACACCAAGAAACGCTTCTGCACTTCAAAAGGAACACTAAGCAAATTAATGAGAAAACCAACAGAATGAGTGAAAATATTTGCAAACTATGTCATTGATAAAGGGTTAGCACCCAGAATATATAAAGAGCTCAAGAAACTCAACAACAACAAAATGAACTTAAAAAAAATCATCCCTTGATATCAATTCAGAACTGGTTCCAGGACATCTTCTACCCAAGGATACCAAAATCTGCCGATGCTCAAGTCTTTCAGATAAAATAAAACAGCATTTTCATGTAACCTATACACACCTTCCACATACTTTTAAATCATCTCTATATTACTTATAATACCTAATACAATGCAAAAGCTTTGACAGCGATTAGACAGTATTGTTTAGGGAATAACAAGAGAAAGTCTATACACATTCAGCACAGACATAATTTTTTCCCAAATATCTTTTATCTGTGATTGGCTGAACCAACAGATGTGAAATCCTGTAAAGAGAGGGCCAACTATATACTCTAATTGGGTAAATAGTTATTATAAAGTCACTTGAATAAAAAAATGAAAAGCAGGGCACAAATGTTCACAGATGACGACATGTATCGTTTACCGGCATTCCACAAGTACTCAGAACAAAAGGCACAGTGTTAACCACACCACACCAAATTATTTTTAAAGAAGTTAAAAGCTTATGATTTATGAGAACTATAGAAAACAAAATGTATTCAACATGCTGTCCCATGAAAGTAATATGAAGAGTTTCCTACCTTTGTGATGAGAATTCGGTATTTATCTAGCATTTCCTGGTTGTCATGACAGCCAGCTAATAACTGCCACACCTCTGCCCTTAACGCTTCGGGAACACCACTCTTCACCAGAGTAGGCAGGCCTTTTGGCCGTGCACCAAGGTTATTGTGCCTGAGAAAACAAGAAAATAAACCGTTCACACTCCTTTTACGACTCCAGGACTGCTGCTGCTACAAACATATCGTGGTTAGCTTATTATATGAAAGTGGTACGCCTGGGCCCAGGTAAAACGGTGGACAACATGAAACAACAGTAATACTTCTGCTCAGGGACACTTTGCTTTTCTTGACCCTATCTATCTTCCTTCTCAGTGAGTCACGTCATTTCATCTTTAGGGAATAGATTTTCTTCCTCTTATTTTTAAAAAAACATTCTTTTGAACTTACTCGTAATAATGAATGTGTTGGTTACCTATTTTTAGGCGGGATTCAAGGCAATAAAAAGAACCATCTGAATTCTTTGAGACAAATGTATGGCAAGGATGTCCAGTAGTGTGCAGGCATGGATGGGGTTCAGCAAGTGTTCCAAGTGGATTCTAGGCTCATCGCCCCTTACCTGAGATCAGACTAAGTGGGGCCAGCTCCACAAGCGGGCGTTACAGTGGAGGGTGCACTAAGTCTGTACATTTCAGTCTTGTGCAGCAGCCACATCCTGAGACAGAGCTTCCCCAGGAAGCCCTATCTTTTGATGACCTAACCTACAATTCTTTATTCCAGTGTAAACTTAAATACCAAGGATTTTTCACATAAAAACTATGTAATATAAAATTTTTAATGAGAAGAGTTTGTTTTGAGAGCCAGCACTGTACAGCGACACTGCCTGTCACACTAGCATCACATATAGGTGCTGGTTCGATTCCCAGCTGCTCCACTTCCAATTCAGCTCTCCACTAATCTGCCTGGGAAAGTGGGAAAGCAGAAGATGGCCCAAGTGCTCAGGCCCCTTGTGGGAAACTTAGAAGGAGTTCCATGCTCCTGGCTTCAGCCTGGCCCAGCACCAGCTATTGTGGAGGACATTTTGGGAGTGAACCAATTGATTTAAGACTGACCTCTCCCCATCCCTGGTCTTTGAAATACATAAATTAATCTTTAAAACACATTTTTAAAAAGAGTTCATTATTGTTTGTGCTTCTGGATTTATCTCCCCGACTTCTTACAAATCCAAGTACTCCCTAAAAGAAAAGATCTAACCAGAACCTTATACAAATCCACCCTACTGTTAATGTAACATACTTCTCAACCTGACCCATTCCCAAGAGTGTTTAGAATCAGAACAAAGGTGAACATCACTCACCCTAAAGTCAGTAGTCACAGAGCAGAAGTGCCACTATGATGATGGGCCCACCTGACTAAAAACATGAATTATAGTTCCCAGTCTAGTCAATGTAATTCCATTCTCAACTTTTTTCAGGAGGCTTCCCTTGGCCACAGAGCTACGATTCTATGCATTTATTATCAGAAATTATCTCTACTTGGTGTTCCCTTTGGATCTCGTGGAGCTGACCGTGGTACACTCATCTGGATTCCAAACTTTAATGCTGTCCTCTGGGTTGACTTGATACTCCAGCACCTGGGATCCATTTGTAAGTGTGAAAAGTCATAGAATCCCCTTGGCGCTTTACTGAGATTCATCACCCACCTACTTCCCTAGATTCTGCATGCTCTTCCACCCCAGCCCGGACCCTCGTCTGGCAAGCCCTTCCTCGAAAATATTCCAACGTGCTTTCCCCATGCTGCCTTAATTTGGCTATTTCAGAAAAACTGAGTAACTTCCACAACTCAAACAACTTCTGAGTAAACTCATCCCATTAACAATTTTAACAAACAATTAGATTTATACTCACTCTATTCTAACAAAAATTTTATGCCATTCTATGTGAGAATTCAAGCAAAATAAAGTTGAATGAAGCAGAACTTATATGATCTATCACGCTATCAAACATTAAAGAACATAATTAGGGGCCAGCACTGGAGTAAAGTAGGTTAAGCCTCTGCCTGCAGGACAGGCATCTTATATGGGTGCCGGTTCGAGTCCTGGCTTCTCCTCTTCTGATCCAGCTGCCTGCTAATGGCCTGGGAAAGCAGCAGAAGATGGCCCAAGTGCTTGGGCCCCTGCACCCATGTGGGAGACCCAGAAAAAGCTCCTGACTCCTGGTTTCATATTGGCCCAACTCCGGCCATTGCAGCCATTTAGGGAGTGACCCAGTGGATGGAAGACCTCTCTCTCTCTCTGCCTCTCAAGTAAATAAATAGATCTTAAAAAAAAAAAAAGAATATAATTATGCTAAGTAACAAAAGTAGTTTTCAAAATGGTAGGTAGCTACTATAATCACATATACACACATAATTTTGAAACCTATTAAACATTTAAAGGAAATATAAAAGAATATTATTCAGCTACCAAAAAGAATGAAATTTTATCATTTGCATCAAAATGGTTGCAACTGGGGAAAATCACATTGAGTAAATAAGCTGGACACAGAAGACAAATTCTGCATGTTCTCCCTTATATTTGGAGCTAAAATTTAAAAAGTACAAACAACAATAAATGCCTATGTATATAAATTTTGCTGCGAACATGTTTTGTCAGACTTTGTTTTGGATCTTTGTCAGGCAAATTATTAGGAGTTATATACTGCTACCCTTTGGATGATCTGTGACTATCTTGAAATTTACTATGTATTTGTGACATTGATATCTTTTCAGTTGATTGCTGTTTATGGCCCTTGCCTGAGTTCCTTCTGAACTCTGGTCTTTTTGTTTGTTTGTTGAAGTCTTTATTTAGTGGAGCATCAAGCCTTTGACTTAATGCAAATTGAAAATATTAAATAGAAAAAAATTAATTACTCTTGAAATCACTCCTACCTAAGTGAAATCTGGGGTATCTGGAACTTCCTTCCAGGTTCCTCGTCCTTATCCAGCTGAGTATGAGATCACCAGAGAATCTTACACTCAAGAGAGCCAGAATCAGTCATGAATGGATCCTTCTCAATTTAATTCCTCACACCTAATCATACTTCTGAATAGGAAAAATATATTTAGTTTGAGAGTAGATGGATTTCTGTATTCTTTGTATAGAAAACTGAGTTACTTAAAAGAGTGTAGAAATGGCTAAACTCATATCCCACAAAATTAAATGCAAAGTACTCTGGATCATGGATCTCATAATGTATAATATCATACAAGGGGAACTCAGAATAACCAAATGTAGTATATACTACAAGTTATCTAATGATCAGTGAGGCATCACTGTACATCTACACTCATTCGAACTCCAACAGATACCTTTATGCAAGAGAAATCTCTACTCAATCCCACTGAATTCCCTGTCATACATCTCCTGACCTGCACATCAAATTTCTCAAAACAGTTACTGGATACTCACAATTTCTATTTCTCCTCTTCTCACTCATTCCTCAACACAGTTCAACATGGCTTCTCTATTTTCTCTCGGGAACCTTTCACTCCAGTAATTTATGATCTCTTCTACATGCCAGTAAATTAAAGGGACATTTTTCAGTCCTTTCACTGTTACCACTGCAGTTCCCTTGGCTCCAGTGAGAAAGGGTCCCTCTTTCTCCCCCTTCACAAACCCCACTGTTCCTCTTCCTCCTGCCCTCAAGTTCCAAGTCCTCTGTCTCTCCAGGCCTCCCCTTAGTGATCTCCTTCTCTCATCATCTCAGCTATGGGCAGCATTACCACACTGATATACTGTGAGCTCTAAGGGCTCAGAGGCACCTCAAAACCAACACGTCCAAATCGGAACGCATTCTTCTCCCTAAACCTAAGTGTTTCCCAGGGTACCATTCTCAGTAATTCGTACCGCCATCTGTCCAAACTAGAAACTTAGGAGTTACTACTGCTGGCATTGTTTTCTGCCCCCTTACCATAACTAATTCATCACCAACACTAATGGATACTTCCCAAACCTCCTCACAATCCATGCATTTCTATCTCAACTGTCACCAATTTTATCTGCCCAAGACTTCTGTAGAAGCCTCCTAACATCGTCTCATCCTTCCACTGCCATCATCACAGGTAGAATGAAAAAGCAAACAGCTTAACTATTTTGTTGGCTCAGACTATTTTGTAAAATGATCTACTGAAGATTTAGAAGTTTTACTGTCTCTTCCTATACATTCATACATGCATACATATATGTGCATAAACACATCCCTTTAAGATGAATAGTGAACACTTCAATAACATCACTCAGCTCAATGAACTGTCAGCCCAGACATTGTTTGGTCAGGCATAATAAAAATGTTTTTTCTCCCTCTCTTAGAAACCTATGCACTACTTATCTTTACAGAATGGCATTTAAGAATATTTAGGTCATTTATAACATTGTTTCATTAACATCCTTTTTTTTTTAAAGGCCCCTGGTGGCACTGTTTTGTTGTGGTGGTTGTTGTTGTTGTTGTTTGTTTTGTTTTGTTTTTTGAAGATTTATTCATTTATTTGAAAGAGTTACACAAAGAGAGAAGGAGAGGAGAAGAGGAGAAGAGAAGGAAGAGAGAGAGAGGTCTTCCACCCGATGGTTCACTTCCCAAATGGCCGCAATGGCCTGGGCTGTGCCAATCTGAAGCCAGGAGCTAGGAACTTCTTCCGAGTCTCCCATGTGGGTGCAGGGGCCCAAGGACTTGGGCCATTTTCTACTGCTTTCCCGGGCCATAGCAGAGAGCTGGACAGGAAGTGGAGCACCCGGGTCTTGAACTGGCGCCCATATGGGATGCCAGTGCTTCAGGGCAAGGCATTAGCCCACTGTGCCACAGCGTGGCCCCTCATTAACATCTTTTACTGGTTATCTCAGTAACAATACAGTAATTATGCCATATATGTCTTCCTTCTACTTAAGAAGTACTAGTGGCTATCAGGACAAATACTGCCATACTACATACCTATGATAAGGGAATATTCTAATAAAAAAGAGTAATTCATAAAAATAATCACTGCTTTCAATATTTCAAATAAAAATATAATTACATATGTCCATGCTTTGACCCAATATTAGTTGCAGCTATCAGCAACTTGGAAATAGGCAACTAGTTACAACATGTGTTGAACTCCCACTCCCCTAGAAGCGAGATAGATATCTAATACAATTACTTATAAAGCCACACATACACCAGGTACTCACTAGCCATACTATGTGATTGACTGATTTTTAATGTATGAATATAAACTCCCAAAACAAGAATCCTTGCCTTCTTATGTGTCTATCAGAAGCACCTAGAATAGTGTCTGGCATACAGAAGACATTCAAAAGACATTCAGGAGGCCGGCGCCGCAGCTCAACAGGCTAATACTCCACCTTGCGGCGCCGGCACCCCGGGTTCTAGTCCCGGTCGGGGCACCAGATTCTGTCCCGGTTGCTCCTCTTCCAGGCCAGCTCTCTGCTATGGCCCAGGAAGGCAGTGGAGGATGGCCCAAGTCCTTGGGCCCTGCACCCGCATGACAGACCAGGAGAAGCACCTGGCTCCTGGCTTCGGATCAGCGCGGTGCCACTGGAGGGTGAACCAACGGCAAAAAGGAAGACCTTTCTCTCTGTCTCTCTCTCTCACTATCCACTCTGCCTGTCAAAAATAAATAAATAAATAAATAAAATAAAAAGAAGACATTCAATACTTTCTTTAGTTAAGCAAATTTATCTTTTAATCTCATCTTTTTCTAAAAACGTTTTTTTTAAAAAAAATTTATATGTGAGGCAAAGAGGCAGGCAGTTCTTTTCTCTAAAAGAGCTCCCATTCAGGCCGGCGCCGTGGCTCAATAGGCTAATCCTCCACCTGCGGCGCCGGCACACCGGGTTCTAGTCCCAGTCGGGGCGCCGGATTCTGTCCCGGTTGCCCCTCTTCCAGGCCAGCTCTCTGCTGTGGCCAGGGAGTGCAGTGGAGGATGGCCCAAGTGCTTGGGCCCTGCACCCGCATGGGAGACCAGGATAAAGCACCTGGCTCCTGCCATCGGATCAGCGTGGTGCGCCGGCCGCAGCGCGCCAGCCACAGTGGCCATTGGAGGGTGAACCAACAGAAGAAGGAAGACCTTTCTCCCTGTCTCTCTCTCTCTCACTGTCCACTCTGCCTGTCAAAAAAAAAAAAAGCTCCCATCCACTTGTTCACTCCCCAAGTGCCCCCAACGCCTTGCACTGAGTGGGTAACAATGCTGGGAGCTGTGAAGACAATCAGGTCTCCCACATGGGTAGCTGCAACCCAAGACCCATCATCGCTGCCTCTCAGAGTCAGCTAGAGCTAGGAACCAGAGCTAGGAATTCAACCTATATTCTGATATGAAATACAGTCTCCTAACCATTAGAACTAAATGCCCATTTATTTTCAATAAATGAATATATCTATGCAATAAAAATAACATGGCAAATTAATAAAGATAGATACACACACAAACTTTTTTAAAAGCAAGAATTCTTGTTGACTAGAACAGATTCAAAATGCTGTAATCTACTTATCTAGCCGATTTCCCTTGCCTTTAAAGAAGATTTTCTGAAAACCATCTAGGCATCTAAGAACTGTTTCTATTTTTAAGCTGTCCATTGGAGAAGAGAATTTCAAAGAGAAGGATCATTGCAAAGAAAAACAGCTGGCAAGTCAAGAGATGAGAAGAGAAGGTGTTAAATGTGACCACTGAGAGGTCACCAATGGAATGAGGGCAATTTTGACAAAAGAGAAATAGAGTAGGTGGCTAAAAGATAGAGAGACTCAAGGCAGCAGTCTGACCCATTTGAAAAAGTTCCCTCATAAAAGACAAGGACTAGAACTGCAATTACAGGACAGGATGGCATCAAGTCAGGCTGCGGATTTCTCCTTCCCTTAAAAATGAGACCTAGATTTACAGAAACTATGAAGTTAAGGATTGAGTAGGGTTTCTCGCCACAAAACTCATGCAGATGTTTAAACTCTGATGTCTTTTTTTGTTTAAGACAGGTAGAGTTTACAGAGAGAGAGAGAGAGAGAGAGAGAGGGAGGGAGGGAGGGAGGGGTCTTCCTTCCATTGGTTCACTCTCCAAATGGCCCCAATGGCTGGAGCTACGCTGTTCCAAAGCCAGGAGCCAGGAGTTCCTTCCTGATCTCCCATGTGGATGCAGGGGTCCAAGGACTTGGGCCATCCTACACTGCTATCCCAGGCCACAGCAGAGAGCTAGACTGGAAGAGGAGCAGCCGGTACTAGAATCCGGCGCCCAAATGGGATGCCGGCACTGCAGGCAGAGGATTAACCTAGTGCGCCATGGAAACCGGCTCCTACACTCTGATGTCTTAATATTAATTACTGATGGACTAAGGGTGTAGACTTCATCTAATTATGGCCTCAGTTGGGTTGGTGAGAGGTGGCTGGGTCAAGGTGGAGTACCCTACCCCTGGAGGCTGGTGTTAGTAAAGGTTTAATTATCTGAGTTCGTGCTCAGCCTAGCAGTTCTCTCTTGGCTTCCTAGATTACCACACGATCATTACTGCACACCACACATGAACAGCCTCCATAGACTCCGGACTATGAGGCTGCCTGATCCTGATCTGACCACCAAACTCGAAGCTCAGATAAGCCTTTTCTACCCCAAGAAGTTCCTCTAGGGTATTTCAGTTACAGAAAAGAAAAGCAGACTAATACAACAACCTACATTAAGAAAGTTTCAAGATAAAGAACAGGTTAAATGTCATTATGAAAACAGGGGCCAGCACTGGTGCAGTGGGTTAAGCTGTGGTCTACAGTGGACAATCAAAATGTCCATGCAATATGTATCAATTTTCTGATATTCTAATCCCCATAAAGGAGAATAAGTAACTTGAAAATGGTTCCAGTCCTGGGTGCTCCACTTCTAATCCAGCTCCCTGCTAATGTGCCTGGGGAAGCAGTGGAGGATGACCCAAGTGCTTGGGGCCCCTGCACCCTCATGGGAGACCCAGAAGAAGCTCCTGGCTCCTGGCTTCAGCCTGACCCAGCCCTAGCTGTTGGGGCCACTTGGGAAGGAGTCAATCAGCAGATGAAAGACACCTCTCTCTTTCTCTCTCTCTCTGATTCTAACTCTGCTTTTCAAATAAGTTAAAAAAAAATTTATATTGTTTGTGTTTGTACTCTAAATTTTTAAAATGTAACACAATATTAATATGAAAAGGAAGGAAAATTTTTATGTTCATGTTCACTGATTTTAATCTTCAAGTTTCCTCAGATCTTAAATTTTGTTCCTGAAAATTTGCTGATGCTCAGGTAGGATGAGACCTTTTAAGATTTATTTATTTTTACTTGAAAAGCAGAGTTACAGAAAGAGAGACAGAAACACAGAGAATCAATTGTTCATCCACTGGTTCACTCCCCAGTGGCCACAATGATGATAAGTATAGCAATGAAGAATACAATCAAAATGTCCATGAAATACGTAACAGTTTTCTGTTACGTATGAGTATTCTAATACTCATAAAGGAAAATAAGTAACTTGAAAATGATTTTACTTAAAATAAGAAATGAATACCCATTTTCCTACTCAAATGTCCACTTACTATCTTTGGTTAGAAAGTCTCCCAGCTATAAAAGCTGAATTTCACATGTTCACAGCCTTTAAAATTCTTAGCAGTGGTCTGTACATTTACTAAACCAGAGGCAGTTATCCCCAAATTATCTGCCAGTTCCTTAAATAACTCAGTATTTAAGTCATCAGCATTACTATCATTATTATGAATACACTCAACATATAAAAGAAGTCTTACTGCCACTATGTTTGGTTGTTCTCCTCTCCCTTTTCTCTGCTCTTTGTCTCTCCCCACTTCCTTTTATTTATGTAATTATTCTTCAAAATACTTTAACGCCAATCTTATGTGAAGATCTACCTTACTGAACTTTTCATAGTCAGCTCTTAACTTCCTTTCTTATTCTATCCTTATTGTTCAACTGCAAATTAGCATTAAATATTTTTCCTTTACATCATTCTGATAGCTTTTTAATTATGTGAATTCTGATTTTATCCATAAAGGCTGGGCTTTAATAGACTGATCTAGGCTGAAAATAAGTTCAAAATACACTTATTATATTTAAAAATTCACTGAGAATACAAACTGTATCATCACTTAAAATAAAAATTACCAAAGGACAAAAGATACTACATAACAGGTACTTACATAAATAAATTACAAAAATATCTTCATGTAAATGCCTGTCAATTACTCTTGAAACAGAAAGTTGCAAACTTTTCTAGATTAGGCACACCTCTCCTCATGGCAATAATGACACAAATTTTTTAAAAAATTGAACGGTAAAAGATTCAGTGAGTTCTGTTTTGTTTTGTTTTGTTTTGTTTGATGGGCAGAGTTAGTGAGAGGGAGTGTCTTCTAAAGACACAAGGAATCGTTAGCAACCTTGGCTTTACAGTGTCTGTTGCACACTGCCTTTATATAAACAACTACTCAGGTTAAGTGGTGGGTACATGAGGCTTTACTGTATTTTTTTCTTTTGTGTATATTCAAAAATTTCCATCAGACCTATAATACAGAAGCATTTATAAATTATATCTTAATTACCTGTTTAAATATTTACATGCTTCGTTAACAATAAACCTTGAAGGTAAACTGTTACTTATCTTTACATCAACAGAATCTATTATAATTCTTAAGAGAACTTATGATTAAAATGGAAAAGATGGGCCAGCACCATAGCTCAACAGGCTAATCCTCCGCCTTACGGCGCCAGCACACCAGATTCTAGTCCCGGTCTGGGAGCCGGATTCTGTCCCGGTTGCCCCTCTTCCAGTCCATCTCTCTGCTGTGGCCCAGGAGTGCAGTGGAGGATGGCCCAAGTGCTTGGGCCCTGCACCCTATGGGAGACCAGGAGAAGCACCTGGCTTCTGGCTTCGAATCAGCGCGGTGCGCCGGCCGCAGCGGCCATTGGAGGGTGAACCAACAGCAAAAAGGAAGACCTTTCTCTCTGTCTCTCTCTCTGTCCACTCTGTCTGTCAAAAAAAAAAAAAATTATCATTATATGAATAGATAGGAGACCTCCATTTGGCTGTTATCAACACTTTTAAAAATATTTATTTATTTGAAATGGAGAGGAAAGAGACAAGAGGGGAATGGAGAGGGAGACTTTTCCATCGGCTGGTTGGTTTGCTCCTCAAATAGAAGCAACATTCAGATCTGGGCCAGGCCAAAGCTGGGAGCCAAGAACTCTATCCTGGTCTCCCATGAGGGTGACAAAGGTGCAAGTATTTGTGCCATTTTCCCCTGCTTCCCCAGGAGCATTAGCAATAAGCTGGATCAGAAACAGAGCAGCCAGGACTCAGTGACGCAAGCAGGGCTTAGCCTGCGACACCACCACACTGGCCCAGAAACACTTTGTTTTTCTATCTACCACACTGCCATTCTCACAATCTCTCTTTAAACTCATGACTATTAACCTCAAGGACTGCCTAGGCACCAGCATTAATGTCCCTACCCCAAAAACCAATCCAACCACCTAGCTCTACTTAGAGCAAAATGGCAGTTTAGCTGCTTGGTTTTTAAAAAAAAAAAAAAAAAAAAAGTTGTAACTCTGGAACCAGAGATTGTCTAGTTTTAAGTACTAACTCTGCTATTTACCTGCTAGGTGATCATTGTTGGCCATGAGGCCTTGAGAAACTTACCTTTTGCTGCCACTGTTTGCTGTACATTTTCACACTCGCTATCTAACATGGCTGTGCTTTAGTTTTCTCATCTCCAAAATTAACAGGACCACTCAGAGGGCTTTTGTGATGAGTAAATCCACTAACAACCGTAAAGCACTTGAAACAGCAGGGGACACACAGTACGTACATGCACTTACATGTCGGTTTCTACTTTGGGTAATCATGCCTCGCTTTTCCTCCTGCTATAATGACTATCTGTGCTCTCCTAAGTACAATCCTTCCAGTAGTCAACCATCTCTTCCTGCCTACTCATCAGCTTCTCTTGCAACTGTGTCCTCTCCCTCTGACATTATCAAAATTTCTATCAGATGGATAATTTCTAATAACATACAAACATTCTACAGTGACTATCTTAGTTTTTACTGAAACCACCCCCCCCCCAAATCAAATCTACTTCCAAACTGCCCCTATTTCTTACCATTTGTTTATAGCAAAACTACTCTTCAGAACTATCTCGCCCACTGATTTCTCTGTCTTTTAGGCATGGTCTGCAAGGGCTTCTATTCTTACCTCTCCATCCAAACTGCTCTCTTTAAAGTCACTAGAGACACCCAAAATTCTGAACCCAAAGGAGTCCTCAAGGCTTCATCTAACTGGACTTACCAGCACTTATTTCCTTCTTAACAGACTTAGTCTGCTTGACTCCTATCTTAGTTCTCCTCCGACAGTGCTCCAAGAACAAGCCCCTGTGTAACTTCTTTATCTATACTGATAGCCTAAGCAATCTCACTCACTCCATTCTAACAGCTTTAAAACCTGTCCATACACTAATGACTCCCAACCTCATTATTTCTTTACCTATCTTTCCCTTGAGTTCAATCTCAGATGTAACTGAGTAACGGATATAGTCACTTGATGTCTAAAAGGCATCTCAATATCCCCCAAACCTTGATCTTATCCCAAAAACCTGTTCTTACTCCTCCGTCATTCGTATTTGAGTAAATGGCAAGTTGTTTTGTAGTTCAAGCCAAAAACTTCAAGATAGCTAGTCAATTATTTCTTTTTGTCAGGCAATACTAGAAACATGAGCAAATTCTATCAGCTTATATCTCTCAAATTATACACAGCCCCCATCACACTTCACTCTCTGTTATTAGCCTACTGAAAGAGGCCGTGATATCTCCTCCTGATTACCTGCAATAATAACCATTCTGCTGAAAAGGCACTTCGCTGTGACATGACATGAATAAGCCACAAAGCAGTCGAGTAACTTTCCTAGAGTTCAAGATGGTGCCAGGTACAAGAAATGGAACACGGTTATCCCATGGTACATGTGGGGCCTTAGTTCCTGGACTCCCAGTGACATTCTCCCACATACTTTAAGTTATCTCTAGATTATGTATAAAACCTAATACAATGGAAAAGCTATGTACATAGTTGTTGCCCTGTATTGTTAAGATGAAAACAACAAGGAAAAAAATCTGTATATGTTCAGCACACAAATTTTTTTTGAATATCATCAATCATGGTTGGTTGGAGCTGATGCAGAACCCACGGATATGGAGGGCTGACTGTACTTAATAGGGGATACAATAACATATTTATTTTTTAAAGTTATGTAAGACAAAGAAAATCAAGTACCAAAATGTTGATGCATAAAATGTTCACAGAATTGGATAGACAGAAATCTCTAATGGTCAGGAATACTTTAGTCATAAATGTAGTCAGTAAATATTTAATGAGTACCTACTATACTGTAACTATGTAACAGGTATCTGTAAAGCCACAGTAATGTACATATGCCATAACTTCAATGATACAGAATAAAAAATTAGCTGACACACAATCTCCTACAATAAATACTACAAATCAAAGAAAGTGTGCAAGGGATAATGTAGGAACTATCCTGAGAGAAAACAACATACTTCAAGTAGAAAATCTATTTGTAAGTCACAATTTCATTCTTGTTTTTTCTTCTTTGTTTTGATATGGTGGTAATATTCAGGGCCTTTGCATATAAGGCCCAGTTAATATTCGGGGCATCTCACTGCTCTTACTATTATGCCCTTTCTTGGCCATTTATTTAAGGCACACTTTGTAGAACAAAAGTCACCTTTTTATCATATGGTTTTATGAGTTTTAGCAAATGCATATAGCTGTATGACCACCATGATAACCAAGATATAGACATAAACACATCCCCACAAATCTCCCATGCACACTAATAATACATACCACCTCAACAATCCTAGTCATTGGTAAACATCTCTATGTTTTCCATTATGACAGTTTTGGCTTTTCTAAAACTTATTATAAATGGGATAATACATTATTAGGCTACTTGAATCTGGCCATTTTCATTTAACATTATACATTTGAAACCATATTGTTGAGTGTGTAACACTTGTTCATTCTTTTGGCTACTTATTGAAGGGCATCTGGGTTGTTTCCAGTCTTGGGCAATTATAAACAAAGTTGCCATTAATATTCATTTGCAGGTTTTAATTTCACTTGGATAAATATGGAGAGGTAGAACTGAAACTACGGAGTCATATGAGAAGTCTATACATTCAACTTTTTAAAAGAATATGATCTATTTTCCAAAATTGCACCATTCAGCATTGCCAGCAACTATGAGAACTGTAGCTGCTAAGCTTATCCAATTTCTTCACATTCTTGCCAGCATTTGCTGTTACCTGTCTCTTCAGTCACGGTCATTTTAGTGGGCACGCATGGGTATCTCACATTAGTTTTTACATCCATTTCTCTAATGGCTAATGAGACTGAGTATCCTTTAATGTGTCAACTGGCCATCCTTGTATCTTCTTTGAAAAAGTTTAAATTGTGGACCTGTATTTCTCTCTTTTTTAAGATTTATTTATTTATTTGAAAGTCAGAGCTACACAGAGGAGATGCAGAGAGAGAAAGAGAGAGAGAGAGAGATGTCTTCCATCCAATGGTTCACTCCACAATTGGTCGCCAACAGCCGGAGCTGCACCGATCTGAAGCCAGGAGCCAGGAGCTTCTTCTGTGTCTCCTATGCGGGTGCAGGCGCCCAAGGACCTGGCCATCTTCTACTGCTTTCCCAGGCCACAGCAAAGAGCTGGATTAGAAGTGGAGCAGCCAGGTCTCAAACCAGCACCCACATGGGATGCCAGTGCTTCAAGCCAGGGTGTTAACCCGCTGTGCCACAGCACTGGCCTGACCTGTATTTCTAAACTCTCTATTCTGTGCCACTGATCTATTATCTATCCTTATCATATCTCTTTTCTAATACTTTTGTCATAGGTTTTTTAAAAACCCTGCAATCAAGTACTATATCTTCCAACTTTGTTCTTCATTTTCAAAATTCTGTTAGATATTCTAACTGCTCTATGCAAATTTTAGAATGAGCTTGTTGGCTGCTATAAAATACTCCGCGGGGCTGACATTCCAGCAGAGCAGACTCAGCTGCCATCTGCCACACCAGCACTCTCACTCCATAGCAGAGCACCGGTTAAAGTCCCAGCTGCCTCACTTCCAATTCAGCTTCCTCCTGGTGCACCTAGGAAGGAAGCAGCTACTTGGGAGAACCAAATGGAGTTCCTGGCTCCTGATTTGGGCCTGGCCAAGTCCTAGCTGTTGTAGACATTCGGGAAGTGAACCAGTGGATGGAAGTTCTCTCTTTTCGCTCTCTTTCAGATAGATGGATGGATGGATGGATGGATGGATGGATAGATAGATAGATAGATAGATAGGGCCTGGCCAAGTCCTAGCTGTTGTGGACATTCAGGAAGTGAACCAGTGGATGGAAGTTCTCTCTTCTCGCTCTCTCTCTTTCAGATAGATAGATAGATAGATAATTCTTTTTTTTTTTTTTTTTTTTTTTTTTTAACAGGCAGAGTGGACAGTGAGAGAGAGAGGCAGAGAGAAAGGTCTTCCTTTTTGCTGTTGGTTCACCCTCCAATCGCCGCTGCGGCCGGCGCATCTTGCTGATCCGAAGCCAGGAGCCAGGTGCTTCTCTTGGTCTCCCATGCGGGTGCAGGGCCCAAAGACTTGGGCCATCCTCCACTGCCTTCCCGGGCCATAGCAGAGAGCTGGCCTGGAAGAGGGGCAACCGGGACAGAATCCGGTGCCCCAACAGCGCCGGCCGATAAACCTATTCCTTAAATTCTGCTTTAATTTTCTTTGAAATTACATAGGTCAGGAAGAAATGAAATCTTAACATTAAGTCTTAAATCACGATTACAGACTATTTCTCCATTATTTAGGTCTCTTGATTTCACTCATTACTGTTTCATAACATTTTAAAAGTACAGCTTCAGCACACAATTGGTTATATTTCCACTTAAGTACTTGATATTACTTCCATGATGCTTCTCTATGTTTTAAAAATTTTATTCCATTTTGCATCAGTAGCATTTAGAGTAAGATTAGCATTCACATATTCACCTTGTAACCTATAACCTTATAGAACCCACTTGTAGGTTCTAGAAGAGTTTTTGCTTGTTTTGCAGATTCCTTGAGATTTTCTACATATGATCACATTTCTGCAAACCAGAAAGCTTTATAGTTTACTTTTCAATTTTTTTTTAAATGTATTTATTTATTTTGAAAGTCAGAGTTACAGAGTGAGAAAGGGAGACAGAGAAAGAGCAAGTGAGAATCTTCCATCTACTGGTTCACTCCCCAGATGGCCTCAATGGCCAGGACTGGGCCATGCTGAAGCCTGAAGCTTCATTCAGGTCTCCCACTTAGGTGCAGGGGGCCCAAACACTTGGGCCATCTTCTGCTGCTTTTTCCAAGCCATTAGTTGGGACTGGATTAGAAGTGGAGCAGTTAGGACTTGAACTGGCACCCATATGAGATGCTGTCTTTGCACGTGGCAGCTTTACCAACTATACCACAATGCCAGCTCCTATTGTTCAACCTTGTTTGCTTTTTATTTCTTTTTCTTGCTTTACAGTCCTGGACAGGCCCATTCTGCCTTAGTCCCAATTTTAGGCCTTTCAATCTTTTGTAAGATGTTGGTTATAGCTTTTCCATGGGTGCTTTTTACCAGGTTGAGAGTGCTCCCTTGTATTCCTAGCTTACTGAGAGAATTCACCATGAGCGAATACTGCCCAATGCTTTTTCTGCTTCTACTGAGATGACTACATGGTTTTTCTTTTAACCTGCAGACATACTGAATTGCACAGACACAATGCTGAACTAGCCTTGCAACTGAATGAATGGGAGAAATTATTTGCAAACTATGCAACTGATAAAGGATTAATAAGCAGAATATATAAAGAGATCAAGAAACTCCACAACAATAAAACAATCTAGTTAAGAAAAGGCAAGGGACTTACCCAGGCATTTTTCAAAAGAGAGAATCCAAATGGACAAGACCCATGAAAAAATGCTCAAGATCACTAGCTGTCAGGGAAATGCAAATCAAAACCACAATGAGGTTTCACTTCACCCCCCCTTAGAATGGCTTTCATATAAAAATTAACAAACAACAAATGCTGTTGAGGATATGGGGGAAAAGGTACCTTAATTCACTTTTGGTGGGAATGTAAACAGGCAAAGCCACTATGTATGACAGTATGGAGATACCTGAGAAATCTGAGTATAGAACTACCACATGACCCAGCCACATCACTCCTGGGAATTTACACAAGAGAAATGAAAACAGCATCTGAACGAGTGGTCTGCACCCCCATGGTTAGTGCAGCTCAATTCACAATAGCTAAGATATGGAATCAACCCAGATGCCCGTCAACTGAAGAATGGATAAAGAAATTATGAGATATGTACACCATGGAATAGTGGTATTTAAAAAAAAAAGAAAGAAAAAGAAATCCAGTTGTTTGCAACTAAATGGATAAAGCTGGAAGCCGGCACCACGGCTCACTAGGCTAATCCTCCACCTGCGGCGCCGGCACACCGGGTTCTAGTCCCGGTCGGGGCACCGATCCTGTCCCGGTTGCCCCTCTTCCAGGCCAGCTCTCTGCTGTGGCCAGGGAGTGCAGTGGAGGATGGCCCAAGTCCTTGGGCCCTGCACCCCAAGGGAGACCAGGATGGCTCCTGGCTTTGGATCAGCGCGGTGCGCCGGCCGCAGCGCGCCAGCCGCGGCGGCCATTGGAGGGTGAACCAATGACAAAGGAAGACCTTTCTCTCTGTCTCTCTCTCTCATCGTCTACTCTGCCTGTCAAAAACAACAACAACAACAAAAAATAAATAAAATAAAATAAGATAAAGCTGGAAAACATCACACTTAGTGAAATAAGCCAGTCCCAAAAGGACAAATGCAGTATGTTCTCCCTGATCTGTGGTTACTACAGAAGTCAAACTGACACTTTGAGAATCTATGACTTTGAAGAGCCCTCCCTCTCAACTCTTGAGGAACAGTTTTTTTTTGTTTGTTTGTTTCATACTATTTGATGAACTCTTTACTTAACAGAGTTAATCATATGTGTATAATGTTAATTGAAAATAGATCTTAGCAAAAAATAAGAATGGGAACAGGACAGGGAAGAGGAAGAGGGGCGGGAGAGTGGGTGGGAGGGGATAAGGCAGGAAGAATCACCGTGTTCCTAAAGTTGTAATTATGAAATATATGAAGCAAGTATTCCTTACATAAAAGTTTTCTGGGGAAAAAATATTTACGAGACCCAGTGTTGTGGCATAGCGAATTAAGTAGCCACACAGTCCCAGCTGCTCCACTTCCAATCCAGCTTCCTGCTAATGTGCCTGGGAAAGCAGTGGGAAGATGGACCAAGTATTTCAGTCCTGCTACCACATGGGAGACCACGATGGAGTTTCAGACTTCTGGCTTTGACATGGACTAGCCCAAGCCATTGCAGCCATTTTGGAAGTGAACCTGTGATGGAAGAGCTCTCCCACCCTCTACCCTTTCCCTCCCTCTATGTAACTATGCCTTTCAAATAATAAATATGCATATCCTTTAAAAAACATTATGATAAATATGAGGGTACTCAAAACATTCATAGAAAAGGGAGTTGAAGATAAATTTAGGGGTGGCCAGAGTGCCAGTTCAAGTCCCAGCTTTAACACTTCCAATCCAGCTTCCTGTTAATTCAATCTGGGAGGCAGCACAGGATGGCTCCAGCACTTGGACCCTTGCCCCTCACATCACAGACCCAGATGGAGTTTTGGGCTGCTGCCCTTGGCCTGGGCCAGCCTGGCTATTGTGGGCAGTGAACCAGCAGACAAAGATATCTCTGTGTGCGTGTGTGTGTGTGTGTGTCTGTCTGTCTGCCTTCTTGTCTCTGTTACTCTGCCTTCCAAGTATACAAAAATAAATAGTAAAATATATCTATATGTTAATGTTGGTACAAAAAATTTTGATATCTATGTATAGCTTTTCTAAAAAACACATTGTCCGTGAACATTCTGAATGCCCCTCATACAAAGAGACAGTATTATAATACACAAACTATCCTTTTTGGTAGTTAATATAATGTAATAGTTTTAGTCAGAAAGAACAAGACAGGCAATTCGGAGTTTACAATTAGTGGTGAGGCAATTCTAAATTCTACAATCCCTTTTAGTGGTAATAGACTTAATAAAGGAAATATAATCCTTTAACAATATATATTTAGACATGTAGGCAATGTAGTATAAAACTGGCAACTCTAAACAATGTTATGACAGAGTAGAATAATAAGGTAACCATATCTTCTAGAATTGACTTAAATAAGGGGACTGGGGGGAGGGAAAGGAGTTAGACTCAGCCAAACAGAAAACATATCTATGAATTATATTTGATTTTTATGTTTAAAGTCCATTAAGATATTAAGACACATTTTTAATATTTGTCCTCTAAAGTCTATGTTAAAAAAATAAAGACTATGTTAACACAAACATTTTAATACCAACAAATTAACATCAACTATGCAAACATAAAAATTCTAATTAAAAATTAGATTTTTACCATCTTCCTAGCAATTCTCCCCAAGAATACAGGATCTTCTCAGGACAATCCTTAGACACATCACCTGTTCCACTTGAGAGTTCATTATCACTCTCTGCAGAAGAAACATAGAAACCAAACACATTATATATTATAATGGATATTTACGTACTATAAGAAATACGATGGTGTGTCTAATAAAAAAATTAAGCAATACTTCTCCTTATATTATTAAAACTATTGTAAAAATAACGAAACTTTATTATTATAATCTATACTTGTCTAAATACTTTCAAATAAGCATTTTACAAAACTTCACATCCATAATTTACATGGTATGAAGCTGGAACTACCTAATAAAATTCACAAACTGTACCACATTAATATTTTCAAATATTAATATTTTATTAGTGAGTCCAAGAAATGCAAAACCTTAGTGATAAAACACATACATGAACATAGGAAATGAGAAACATATACTCTATATTATGATACAAACAGTCTGTGGTGAAAATGACTAATTCTATAAACCTTCTAATCAGTAATAGAGGAGCTAAGAAAGGAAACGTGATAGACACAATTCATCTACGTAATAAAAAGGCCTCTGACACAGTACTACATAGGAAAAGGCTGGTACTCTCTGAATGAAATAAGCAAGCTTGAAATCTTTCTGGCACACAGCAAGTCCCGAGGTTTTATCCATGCTGGGACAGTAAAATAGAGATTGACATGAAGTCACTCCCAAAGAACCTGTGTTAAGAACAGTATTACTTGGCATACTGCAAAATCTAATGATCCAAATAAAACTAATTCACATCTGGTTATCTATACATCATCTAAAAATATTCATGTAATAAATAAAGGTTTATCTGGTCAGGTGGAAAGATTTGATCATATCCATACAAAAAGATTTTATTACATTTAGTAAAATATAACCAAAACCACATATGCACACACACAAACAAGTGCTTCATCTTCAGGAAAACCAGTTAAACAAGAATTATGAGATAATTTGTTTAAAAAAGTGAACATCTGGAAATCAGAATGAAGACAGAGAAGATACATATTAGCATGACTGCCCTGGAAACATCTCACACAAGCAAATCAATGAAGCTTGCTAGAATAAAAAATGGGGGCCAGTGCTGTGGCACAGTAATAAGTTAAGCCTCCACCTGTGGCGCCCACATCCCATATGGATGCCAGTTCAAGTCCCGGCTGCTTCACTTCCAATCCAGCTCTCTGCTAATGGCCTGGAAAGCAGTAGAAGATGGCTCAGTATTTCAGCCTCCACACCCAAGAGTGAGACTCGAAGAAGCTTCTGTCTCCTGGCTTCGACTGGCCCAGCTCTTGCCATTATGGCCATTTGGGGCGTGAACTAGCAGATGGAAAACCTCTCTCTCTCTCTCTCTCTCTCTCTCAATCTGTCTCTCAAATAAATCTTTTTTTAAAAAATTGAAATGTGGGGCCAGTGCTGTGGCGCAGCAGGTTAATGCCCTGGCCTGAAGCGCTGGCATCCCATATGGGTGCCGGTTGGAGACCCAGATGCTCTACTTCCTATCCAGCTCTCTGCTATGGCCTGGGAAAGCAGAAGATGGCCCAAGTCCTTGAGCCCTTGCACCCGCATGACAGACCCAGAGGAAACTCCTGGCTCCTGGCTTCAGATTGGCACACCTCCAGCCATTGTGGCCAGTTGGGAAGTGAACCACTGGATGGAAGACCTCTCTCTCTCTCTCTCTCTCTCTCTCTCTCTCTTTCTCCCTCTCTCTCTCCCTCTCCTCTATCTGTGTAACTCTGACTTTCAAATAAATAAATAAATCTTTTAAAAAAAAAGAAATGAGAGATCTCTAAAGAACTAATAAAAGCAAGTCAAATATTACTATGTATTGGAGGAATAAAATAAACGCAAACTACCAAAGCTTTAATGTTACAATATCCTAAAAAACTATTCCATGTAAACAACTACCCCTTTAAGCTCATAATTTTTCATCTAATCTGAGACACTTTTGAAAGCAAAAGAGGACTATTAAAATTACATTGGAAAACAGGTTAAACTTAGGACAAGCTCAAACAGAGACTAACAGTTACCCTAACTTAAAAATTGTTACCCAAAAAAGTACTTATAAATCAGTATTTAAACATGCAGGATCCAAGATGGTCCTACCTAATACTCTATTCCGCTCCACAGTAAATAATAATTTGCCAAGGTTCAAAACTGTTTGATGCAGCACTTTATACTCTGTGTCTGTGTGGGTGCAAACTGTTTAAATCTTTACTTAGTATAGAGTTAATATTCTGTATATAAAGATAAATTAGAAATGAATCTTAATGAACAATGAGATGGGAGAGGGAATAGGAGGTGGGAGGAGAATGGAGATGGGAGGGCAGGTCGGGGAGGAGGAGGAGAAGAACCTCTATATTCCTAAAGCTGTACCTACGAAATTAATATTTATTAAATAAAAGCTTCCCAAAAAATGTTTGATGAAGTTGTACATACTATACTGGACACCAAATCCTAGGAACACAATGAAAAGGGAAAAGGGAGAAAATGAAATAAACATTCATAGACATCATAAATCTTGATTACAATAAAAATCAAAACCACTACTGACAACAGAGAATTTTTCAGACTCTTAATCTTGTTGGGAAAGGAATCCCTAAGCATGAGACAAAATCAAAATGCCATGACAAAGATTAAGAAACCAACTTTATAAATTTAAAACTCTCATGGAGTCAGGTAAAGAGCACTGAGGAAAAGCTAAGGAGTGGGCATTCGCCATAGCAGCCAAGGTGCCACCTGGGACACCTGCGTCCCCCATCAGAGTGCGCAGATCGAGTCCTGGCTCTGCTCAACCCCAGCTTTCTGCTGACACTGCGAGGCGGAAGGCAGCAGGCGATGGCTCCAGGAGCTGGGTCCTTGCCACCCGTGGGGGAGACCCAGACTGAGTCCCTGGGTCCTGACTTTGACTTGGCCTAGCCTCAGCTATTGCGAGCGTTTCTGGAGTGAACGAGCGCATGGGAGATTTTCTCATTCTCATTCTCTCTTTCTCTCGTTCCTTCAAACAGATAAAATTAAAAAGTACAAATTCAAAAACAAATTTTAAAAAAACTAAAAATATTTCCAACCTATGAAACAAGGCAATTTTCAATAATAGAAACACAATTTTACTAATATCAATGAAACAAAATATAAAACATAACTACCGATAAAGAAAGTCTCACTTCATTAATAATGTGAAATGAAAATTAGTATTCAGAGTTAAATTAGCAGAGTTGGAATGTTGATAATATCTATAGTTTTCATAAAAGTATAGGCAAATCCACAAAAAGGTTATCATTTAATAGCAGCCTTTTTTAATTTATTAAGATTATAAATTCGGCTGGTGCCGTGGCTTAACAGGCTAATCCTCCGCCTTGCGGTGCCAGCACACCAGGTTCTAGTCCCGGTCGGGGCGCCAGATTCTATCCCGGTTGCCCCTCTTCCAGGCCAGCTCTCTGCTATGGCCCGGGAAGGCAGTGGAGGATGGCCCAAGTGCTTGGGCCCTGCACTCCGTGGGAGACCATGAGAAGCACCTGGCTCCTGGCTTCGGATCAGCGAGATGAGCCGGCCGCAGCGGCCATTGGAGGGTGAACCAACGGCAAAAAGGAAGACCTTTCTCTCTGTCTCTCTCTCTCACTATCCACTCTGCCTGTCAAAAAAAAAAAAAAAAGATTATAAATTCATATGTACCATGTATCCCAGCAACTCCACGTCTAGAAATTTACCCTCCAGAAACATATACACCAAACAGATATAAAGATGTGCCTCAACTTACAATGGGGTTATATCCATGTAAACCCATCATAAGTTGAAAAATTCAAATAAACACATCACAAAGTTGAAAAATTCAAAGATGAACTATCATTAAGTCCAGATGCTCCTTGACTTACTATACAGTTATACCCACATAAATCCATCTTAAACTCAACAAAATTCTAAGTCATGGGGCAGGCGTCTGGCCTACCAGTAAGAGGCCTGAGTTCCACCTGGAGTATTCAGGTTGAATACTTGCTTCCAGCTTCCTACGTTCTCTGGGAGGTAGCAGTAGCCTCAAACAGTTTGGTTTCTTAAGACACACACCATCATAAATCAAGGACTGTAGCTAAAGGCGTTTTCACTATATCCTTGCTTGTAATAAGTCACTAAAGAGTATCAGGAATATACCAGTTAAGGTTAATTCACTAAATTATGGTATATCCATTCAAGGGAATACTATTAAGTCATTTAAACAATCAGTCTGTACAGATGGTCCCCAATTTAACAATGGTCCTACTTTTAATTTTTCTACTTTACACTGATACAAAACTGTACACATACAACCTTTCTGTTTTTCACTTTGACTATCACAAATTACATGAGATAATCCATACTATATTATCAAATACACTTTCTGTTAGATGATTTTGACCAACTGTAGGCTAATGTAAGTGAACTGAGAATATTTACAGTAGGTTATGCTAAGGAATCATAACTGATAGTTAAGTGTGTTAAATGCATTTTTGACTTACAATATATTCAACTTAACAAGGGGTTTATTGAGATATAACCCTATCACAAGGAGCATCTGTATATGCAATGTGAAAACCATTCAAAATATATTATTTATGAGATTACACAGAACTTTAAAAAAATTTGAAGAATGCATATTAAACTATTAACAGCATTAAGTTTCTGCATATAACAATACCTTATCACATTTTTCACTTTTGAGTTTTAAAATTTCTAAAATATTCTAATGCTTCACAATGCACATGTATGATGATGATAATACACATGAGAAAATGATTTTTATCTTCTGAATAATGCCCATGGCTACATGAAACAAAAACCTATTTTATTACTATAAACCCCTACTAATGAGGCATCACATTGTCACTGATAACAGTATATTGTCTTTCCAAAGTTGTTATCCACCACCTAAAGAGTTATCAGCAGCGTAAAAATCTAGATTAGCAGAGAAGGGAAGAAAATGAACATAATTTGAAGCAGAAACAGATTCCTGATGAAACAAACAGGAAATGATAGTAAGTCAGGCCCAAATACTCAGATGGGAAAACAGGACTCAGCTAAGGAAGATAAAATTACTGGCTCCTACCAAGTATCTTTCTGCGTTTTCATCTATATTCTGGGCACTGCTCTGGTCTGACAGACTTAATGCATCAAATGCTCTAAATCACATGACGTGGCAGTCTGCCCACACCAGCAAGGAGAAAACTGAGGCTCAGAGTAACCTTTCCAAGGTCACCTACTAATACTCACAAGTGACGACAGAATAGAACTCAACATGTTTAAATCTAAAATCAAATCCTCTTACCCTTACACTTCTTTCCCTACCACCTTCTTCAGAAGAGGCTGCACTTGGCAGTTAGCAGATACTGGTCTGTGTTCAGCACCAACATGTAGCAAATACTGGCAGCAGAAGCCCCAAGTGGTAAACTTGGGCACATTTAAAGCAGTATGTCCAAAACACACTGAACTGGGGGCAACAGATTTATCTGAGAGCTTCAAGAGGTGAAATTCCCACTAATGAGCAGGAAGTACAAAATGAAACTGAGATCACAGGAACCTCCAGAGTGTTGGCTAGATCTGTCTATCTTGCTGCAGAAACACAATATCATGAGTACAGTAGATACTTAGCGAACAATCTCCTGGAGAAGAATAAAGGGGGCTAAAGGAAAGTAAATTAAAGTTCCTACTGAATTAGACAGAGTTCCTGGATAAAAGAAGTAAGCTAAGAAGGAAATAATAAAGACAATGGAGGACAAAGTACAGTACACACACACACACACACACGGTGAGACTGACCATGACTAAGATGAAAAGAGAAGAAATGATGAAACCATGCAGAACAATCTGTAGGTTTTGAAAAGGTAACTGTATTCTATCATATAGGGTGAGAGTGAGAACAAACATAAACTACAGCAGTGGAGGATTCCTACAGAGAGGCTTCACTAACTTCAACTTTTCCATCAACATCCATGTTAGTCCCCTTCTCCCAGCAAGGCTAAGTCCTCACCCTCTGAACCCACCCCATCACAGCACTACGTCTATTATAGTTACATGTTTTCCTCTACATCTTCTCCCATCAGATTATGAGTTTCTTGGTCACAGAAATAATTTTTGTCTCTATGGTCCCAGCTCCCAGATCACCATTAGCATAATTCAAAGTTTCCAGGCTGAGTGAGGGAAAGTGAAGAGGGAAAATCCATTTAAACTAGAAAAAAAAAAATGCATGCCTTATAAATTAGAGACCTTTAAGATTTAAGCATCTCTGTGCAGACATGGGTAAAGAGAACTTGGTTCACTCAGTTATTCATCATGCATGACTGCTGAAGCCAAACTGGATTTCAAACCCAGTCCTATCACTTACTGAGCTGTGAGCCTGGTCAAACCTTACTAAAGCTCTCTGTCCTTCAGTTGCCACTCTTTTAAAATGGGAATAATAATAGTATCTGCTTGCCCCAGGAGTTGTAAGACACGAGAAAGTTATTTTAAGCAGGACGCACATTACAAAGTCTGGCAAAGGAGCTAGATAAATGTTAGCTATCGCAAGTCATTTTACGTCAACAAATATGAATACCTATAATGTAGAATATGGGGGTGGAAGCTACAGTAAAGGGTTTGAGGAACTGAAAGGAAGTGGAGATGGTAAATAAACATTTTTCCTTACTCAAATTCATGCAATATGGGGAAGCAGAGGGAGGAAACATAGCTAAAGGAACTATAGGGTCCAATTAAGCATTTGTATTTCCACCATCAATTCCTACTCCCAGAAAATTTGCCCTTCCTTGCTCTTTTGTTCCTATATAGACTTCTACCATAGTACTTAGAAGACTTTCAGGGAGGGTATTTGGCACAGTGGTTAAAAATGCACTTGGGACGCCCACATCCCAGATCAGAGTACCTGATCCAAGTCCTGGCTCCACTTCTCATTCTGCTACTAAGCACCGTGGAGGACAGCCGGTGACAGTTCAAGGACTGGGGTCTCTGCCACCCTTCAGCCTGGCCCATCTCCGGGCTTTCAGGGAGGGAACAAATGGAATATTTCCCATCCACTTCAACTCTCTGCCTCCCAAATAAAATGAAAAATTATAAAAAGAGGGGAAAAAAGTGTAAGCCTTTCATGAAAACATAGCTTTTTCCCATTATTTACCCACATACTTAATATCTACAACATTCATGACTTTACAGGTCAGACTCTCTTTCTTGGAATCCACATTCACTGAGTGCTGAGACCATGTCTTACTCGTCTTCACACCTTAGCCTTCAGCACAGAACAACACTCAAATGTGGAAGAAATGGAAGTATCTCCTTAGTACTGCTCTATTCTGGGAAGATGGAGGCAGGGGGATGTGGAAACACTGGCCAAAGACAAATCTGGTAAATTCCCCGAGGACAGACAGTGCACAGTTTTCCGGATGGTGACTGATCAAGAGGGCATTTCACCTTTTGACTGACTATGAGGCGTTAGGAAAGTTTGAAGATAGTGAATAGGGAAGAGGATTTGGCGATGCCTTCTCTAATTTGCCTAATTTTCAATTCCTTTTCAGGAACATTTTCCATACTCTGTTTTAGTCTCTCTGCGGTTACTGGGCTCCTTCAAAAGCAACACAGTTGTCCAGAGTATTCCACATGTCATCAGATTCATGTTTTAGAACTACTGCTTTCTTTGGTCTAAAAATACATGAAATAGAAATAACAGTCTCAATCACACAGTACTGTAAGAATTCAGTGAAAACAGATTTAATATTAAACTTGCTGCTTGGAGCACATTAGTAGTCAGAGATTAACTATCTTTTTTATTATTATTTTTGTTGCCGAGTCCACAGTTTTCCATCACTTCAAAGCAACCAGAAAGGCAATCCAGGTTTGTTTTATCTCTTCTCATCTCAGCCAATGATTTTTTAACATGCAGAGAGCACTAGTCAACTGTAGAACTCAAAAAGAAGAGACATTAGATACAAGTTTTTAGATCAAACAGAACAAACATACATGATGCTTCAATCAAACTAATTTAAGGGCTCTTAACTTTGGACACTCATTGCTTTACAAAAAAAAAGAAAAAGAAAGAGAAAAAAAAAAGATTCTGTTTCTATTAGCAATGTTTTTCATCCTAATCATGAAAGGAAAAGTTCAGAACTAGTACAAATTGACATTATAAAAGGAATGCATACACACACACACACACACAAACCCTTTTCAATAAAGTTTTAAATAAATTATACAATCAGGAGTAAATAAGCACAAAAATCTCATTTTTATTAAAAAAATTTTAAAAGCTTTTTTAATTTATTTATTGAAAAGTATAGGGGAGGGGAGAAAAGAATGAAAAAAAGACAGCGTCCCCCTCCTGAAAACTGGATGACTCCCCAAATGCCCACAGTGGTCAAACGGGAGCTGAAGTAAAGCCAGGAGCCCAGAACTCAGTCCAGGTCTCCCACAGGTGGCCAGAACTCAGCTGAGTCATTATCACTGCCTCACAAAGTCCACCTTGGCAGGAAGCTGGGGTCACGAATCAGAGGGAGACACTGACCTCAGACACTCCAGTTAGGGACTAGGGCATCTTGTCCAGCATCTGAACCATGAGGCCAAATGCTCACCACTCTTTTTTTAACTGAAGGATAACTCATACAATGAAAAGGAATAAAGTAAACAAAATGCTACCATTAAGGGTTTTCAAAGATTTTTCTCTTAATTTTATCCTTTTTAGTAAATACTACTTGCACAGGTCACAATACAGTGCTATAAATTCTCATCTAACCACTCAGGGAGAAATAAAAACCTCAAACCTTATTATTCATGCACAACCTGTAGGTGCACAAGTTCACAAAGGTAATAATGACACCTGTCAATCTAGATTAGTATAAAAGCAATTTGTTTTGACTACCTCAAGGTAAATAATGTAACACAGACAGCCAAAAACTAAAACTACATCTGTATAACCTTGACTATAATATAATTTCTCATTTCTTGCAAGACAGGGTCAGAATATAATTGTTCTACAAGGAAACTGATATACATGTCAATCATTAAAATTAACACAAAAGATCATCATCAATTCCAGAAATGTTACAACATTCCCCACCATCAAAAGCAAGGTGATTTATTACTAACAGTAGAGACCACAGATCAATGATCTCTTTCCCAACTAAAGTATCATCACTGTCAATCTGAATTTAATTACAGCTTTCTAATTCCTCCTGTACTTCCTAAACACAAAATATTAATAAAAATGCATCATTAATCACTGAAATCTGTCGATGAAGCTCAAGAGAACTAGGGCAGCCTGAAGGGCAATTAGCAATATTAAGCAAACTATTTTCTTAACATGAGGTTATTATAGTATCATAAAAAACCTGAGAAATATTCATTTAAATTTATTATCAATGACTCTCTTTCAAAGTCAGTGATGCCATAGTGAAGAAGGAGAGGAGAATGTGGCAGACGCTGAGAAAAAATACACATACATAGTTACACAAAAAGATTATCTTTATGCTTATCATTCAAGAAATGACTGCTTTAAAGGCAGCAAATCAATTAGAAAAACATAAGCAAGGATCGGAGGTAATTAGAGGCAAAGAGGTGAAAGAGAAGAAACACTCTGTTAGGATAGCTCAAATTCCACTAATGGATAGAAAGAGTTTGCTAGCCAACACTTCCCATGTCAGATTAAGTCCTCTGGGGGCCAGCACTGTGGCACAGGTTAAGCTGTCATTTGCAATGGCAGCATCTCATAGTGCAGTGTCACGTGAGGACCTAGCTGTGTGGCCATCTGGGGTGTGAGCCAGCAGAAGGAAAGTCAGTGTCTGTGTGACTGACTCTGCCTTTCAAATAAACAAACCTTGGTAAAAAATAAACTGGCCCTGTGGGCACCAAGGGAAGCCTCCACCTGTAGCACCAGCATCCCTTACCGGCAGCAGTTAGTCCCGTCTCCTCCACTTCTGATCCAGCTCCCTATTAACGTGCCTGAGAAAGCAGCGGAAGATGGCCTAAGTGCTTGGGCTCCTGCACCCAGGGGAGACCCGGATGAAACTCCTGGCTCCTCGTTTCAGCCTGGGCAGCTGTGGTTGTTGCAGTCATTTAAGGAATGAACCATCAGATGGAAGATAAACCGATCGATCTCTCTCTCTCTTCCCCTGCCCTTTCTCTGTAACTCTTTCAAATAAGTGGGTTTTTTTTTTTTTTAAAGATGTATTTTATTTATTTGAAAGACAGAGTTACAGAGAGAGGTAGAGACAGAGAGAGAGGGGTCTTCCATCTGCTGGCTCACTCCCCAGATGGCTGCAATGGCTGGAGCTGTGCCGATCCAAAGCCAGGAGCTTCCTCTGGGTCTCCCATGTGGATGTAGCGGCCCAAGGACTTGAGCCATCTTCTACTGCTATCCCAGCCATAGCAGAGAGCTGGATTGGAAGAAGAACAGCTGGGACTAGAATCGGCACCCATCAAATATATCTTAAAAAAATACATTAAGGGGTGCGGGTGGGAGGGAAGTTATGGGGGGAAAAAGCCATTGTAATCCATAAACTGTACTTTGGAAAATTATATTTACTAAATAAAAGTTTAAAAAAATACATTAAGAAAGTGCAATTTTAAAAAGGGTCTTCTTTTTTTTTTTTTTTTTTTTGACAGGCAGAGTGGACAGTGAGAGTGAGAGTGAGAGAGTGAGAGAGAGAGAGAGAGAGAAAGGTCTTCCTTTTGCCGTTGGTTCACCCTCCAATGGCCGCTGTGGCCAGCGCGCTGCGGCCGGCGCACCGCGCTGATCCGATGGCAGGAGCCAGGTGCTTCTCCTGGTCTCCCATGCGGGTGCAGGGCCCAAGCACTTGGGCCATCCTCCACTGCACTCCCTGGCCACAGCAGAGAGCTGGCCTGGAAGAGGGGAAACCGGGACAGAATCCGGTGCCCCGACCGGGACTAGAACCCGGTGTGCCGGCGCCGCAAGGCAGAGGATTAGCCTGTTGAGCCACGGCACCAGCCAAAAAAGGGTCTTCTAACTGGCCTGATTGCTGCCTTCAACCAGCATGTAACTCTGAAAGGGAAAATATTACAAAAGACTATCAGAGGGGGACAACCATAACACTAGCAAAAGCAGCCACATGACATCAAGCAGGCAAGGAATAACAGTGAGATTGGGTTCATAGCTGCATTCAGATTTTTGTATACTCCTGTCCTGAAGTCTGCTGAATAGTAACCAAGGCACAGAACAGATCAGAAAACAGACGTTGTAAAGGCAGAATATCTATCCATTCATGTGTGTTTGTGTTAGTGTGTGTGTGTGAGTGTGGGTGTGAGTGTGGGCGAGTGGATAGGTGTGTAGGGAAAGTTAGAGGGAGGTAGAAAGAGAAACGGCCAAACATTTCTGAATATTGGAAATGGAGATGCAGACTCTGGAAGAAAAGGATTCTACTTAAGAGGAAGAGGACACAGTCAAAATAAACCGCACTTAGTCTTTAAACACTTTTTATGTATTTATTTTAGAGGCAGAGAGATTCACAGACAGAAAGAGTGAATGCCCATCCACTGGCTTAGCTGAGAACTCCCAGGTCTCCCACATGGACAGCAGGAACTCCGTCCTGAGCCATCACCACTGCCTCCCATGGTCTTCACTGGCAGGAAGCCGGAGTCAGCAATCAAAGGGAAGAATCCGACCCAGGCACTTTGAAACGGGATGCGGGCATATTAACTGCGAAGCCATACGCCCGTCCCAGGTCAGACTTTAATACAGATTGACTCTGACACAGAAGGACTTCAATATTCACAAGTGTGCAAAAAAGCAGAACTGAGGAAATAATGGCTTTTAGAGTAAAACATGAGGTTTCAAAATAGCAGTGCCACTTTGATGGACCTGCTAAGCTTGCTCTGCTTCACCCGAGGGTAACACTGTTCTCTCCAGTGGACTGAGTACCTGCCTGCCTCCCTTTGCAAATCATGTTATGTATTACATTACCTGCTTTAGAGACTGTATCTGGGGCCAGTGCCTCTGCCTGCGGTGCCAGCAACCCATATGGGCACTGGTTCATGTCCCAGCTGCTCCTCTCCTGATCCAGCTCTCTGCTTATGGCCTGGGAAAGTGCAAGATAGTCCAAGTGTTTGGGCCCCTGCAGCCATGTGGGAGACTCAGAAGAAGCTCCTGGCTCCTGATTTCAGGTCAGCCGAGCTCTGGCTGTTGCAGCCATCTGGGGAGTAAACCAGTGAATGGAAGACGTTCTGTCTGTCTGTCTCTAACTCTACCTCTCAAATAAATAAATAAATAAATAACATCTTATAAAAAAAAAAGTATATCAACTGCCTACCTAACATTTCTACTTAAATATATAGTAACATTTCAAAGAAAAATGTCTCATGCCTTTATTTGCCTGATTTCCCCCCTTCCATTTTCACAAATTACAGCTCTAAACTAAAATTCTACAAGCTATTGTTGAAAACTTTTGCCCTCAGCACCTACATTCAGTTCCCAAACCCCGATCATAAATCAGATCTATCTAGTTTTCTCCCCTTCAAACTAGAAGCCTAGTGCAAGCCTCCAACATCACTGGCAGACGCAACTGAGAACACCCAAGATGGTCTCCCTGCTTTCCACCCCTGCGCCACTGAAATCCATTCCAATGTGCAGCTGGGAGGTGTTCTGAAACTAGCAATCATAGCTTTCTCTCTCCAGTTTAAATTCCTTCAAAGATTTCACAATACATTTGAAAACAAAACCAAACAAACTCTCCCCACTGTGGCTTACAGGACCTTCCACGAATTCCACCCCCTACGTGTCCACACCTATCTTACACCCCTCTCCTGCTCGTCCCCTCCTGTCCTCCTTTCTCAACACACCAAGCACAGTTTCACCCTTGAGCTCCTATGCTAACTGTTCCCTCTCCTGAAATTCTCTTCCCCCGTCCTCCAAAGGCTGGCTTCAACTTGTCACTCAGATCTTAATTGAAACGCAACCTCCTCCAGTGAGAGAAATTTTGTTGAAAAGCCAGTACAAAGTAGTTCTCTAGATACACTAGCAACCAACTAAATTGAATTACCTGTATGGAGTATTAGCTCTTGATATTTTGCTTGCTCATTTATTATTTGTCAACTCTCCCTTAATTAAAAGTATAAAGAATCTACCTGTCTTATCACGTCAGGGGTCTTCCAGATCACCCCTAAGATTTAACGATTCACCAGGGGGACTCACAGGATTCGCCCATGGTCCTACTCACGGCTAAGATTCATTATAATGAAAGGATACAAGGCGAAATCATCATCAAAGGGATATCAGAACAGGCCACCACAAAAATACACGTAGTGACATATGTAGAGGTGCCTGCTTAGGGGGACCACAGAGACGGGAACAGCCCTGAAAGCTGACCTTTGTGGTGGAGAGAAAAAAGGGAGGATTTCTATCTACAGCAGGGAACAGCTGACGCAAGCAGGCGTTCGCTCATACTCTTCTTTAACTGCCTTATCTGGATCTTCCCAGAGATCCCCGTGAGAGGTCACATTGTCTTCTAAAGGCTATTACCACTAAGACTTCACGTGAATATTAAGATAAACATGGTGCATTTTCCTCTCCTGACCCCTCCCTAACCTGTGTTGTCACCTCCTCCCCCAACCAAGCAGTCCCGACCTTCTTCTGCAGCTCAAAGTTCTATTTCAGAGTCAACCATTTAGCATTTCCTTTGAGTCTCACACTCTGTGTGTGACTCCTGTGCTACTGTACATTAATAAGTTTATATGGTCTTTTCCTAACGATCTATCATCAATTTATGTCAGCGACTAAAATGATCAAACATTCAGAGGAAAAAGAAAATTTTAAGTGTCCCTGACCACCAGAGATGAAGTCCAGAAGAAATGAGACACAAACCTACAACAATTCTCTCCCAATAGGATCACGTCGGACACATTTCATTTCTCCAACATCAAACTGTCATGATACATATAAAATGTTGCTTGCAGGAAAGGTAATAAGCAGAGAGAATCAGTGCCTGAGGCTTCTGTTGGTGTTGGTCCTACAAGCACCAGGCTTATGGAAAAAAAAAATTCCAGACTCTGAGAAGCTAAGCAAGTGTTTCTCAGAAGTCATACCTCTGGCAGTTTTAAGGACAGGGGCTCATTCTTATCAGTTAGGAACCCTCTCAAAATCTAAATGCTCTAACACCAGCCCAGGGCTAACTTCAGCTTTGCAAGCAGTCTTCTCTAGGGAAAGCAGTCTGAAGCATGCTATGTTGACTTATTTCTTATCACTTCTGTATCACTTGTTTTAATTTCTATTAGCAAATCTGAAAAACAAAAATACTCTGTTCCATGAATGAACCATTTCAAAGACATTTTCATTCATTAAATACTCACTTAACACCTGCCACACACTAGGCAGTGGGAACTCAAAAAGAACACCATCTGCCCCTTGGCAACTAATACACTAGTAGGTAAGAGAGATGAATAAAGAATGTAATACAATAGTCTAAAAATTATTATAATGGTCTGTTCAAAGAACTCTCACTAGAGTAAAACAGTAGAATGACTAACACTATACCTCGGTGTGTAAAAGAAGTGTTTCCTGGGAAAAAATAAACAAACGTGAGCAGGAAAAGCCTATCTCAGCTAACAATGCTCAAAGATGACTATAAAGAGTAAAAACTGGGTGCAGTAAAGCCACTGCCTGCAGTGCCGGCATCCCATATGGGTGCCAGTTCCAGACCCAGCTGCTCCACCTCTGATCCAGCTCTCTGCTGTGGCCTGGGAAAGCAGTAGATGATGGCCCAAGTCCTTGGGCCCCTGCACCCACGTGGGAGACCTGGAGGAAGCTCCTGGCTCCTGGCTTCAGATCAGCCCAGCTCTGGCCATTACGGCCATTTGCAGAGTGACCAGAGGATGGAAAACTCTTTCTCTGCCTCTGCCTCTCTGTAATGCTGCCTTTCAAATAAGTAAATAAATCTTTAAAAAAATAAAGAGTACCAACTGGGCTAGCGGTCAGATGGAAATGATGAGAAAAAGGTAGCTAGGAAAAGCTCTGATGACAGTACATTCTGAACAAGAACACCCACCACACAGTGCTGAGAAGCAGTGATGGAAGGGAGAGCCCCAGTGCCCAGCATACAGTAGGCATCAATACATAGCTTCTATTACAACATATGCTTTGTTTTTTATTTATTTTTTTGACAGGTAGAGTTAATGAAAGAGAGAGAGACAGAGAGAAAGGTCTTCCTTCTGTTGGTTCATCCCCCAAAGGCTGCTACAGCCGGCGCTGCGCCGATCGGGAGCCAGGAGCCAGGTGCTTCTTTCCAGTCTCTCATGTGGGTGCAGGGGCCCAAGCACTTGGGCCTTCCTCCACTGCCTTCCCAGGCCGTAGCAGAGAGCTGGACTGGAAGAGGGGCAATTGGGACTAGAACCGGCACCCACATGGGATGCCAGCGCTGCAGGTGGAGAATTAACCTACTGTGCCACGGAGTTGGTCCCTCAACTCTTTTTTCTTTTCTTTTCTTTTTTTTTTTTTTTGGACAGGCAGAGTTAGACAGTGAGAGAGACAGAGAGAAAGGTCTTCCTTTCTGTTGGTTCACCCCCCAAATGGCTGCCACGGCCAGCGAGCTGCGCCGATCCAAAGCCAGCAGCCAGGTGCTTCCTCCTGGTCTCCCATGCGGGTGCAGGGCCCAAGCACTTGGACCATCCTCCACTGCCTTCCCGGGGCCACAGCAGAGAGCTGGACTGGAAAAGGAGCAACCAGGACTAGAACCTGGTGCCCATATGGGATGCCACAGGCAGAGGATTAACCAAGTGAGACAGGGCCAGCGCTGTGGCTCAGCGGGTTAAAGCCCTGGCCTGAAGCATCGGCTTCCCATATGGGAGCCAGTTCTAGTCCTGGTTGCTCCTCTTCCAGTCCAGCTCTCTGCTATGGCCTGGGAAAGCAGTAGAAGATGGCCCAGGTCCTTGGGCCCCCACACCCACATGGGAAACCTGGAAGAAGCTCCTGGCTCCTGGCTTTGGATTGGCCCAGCTCCGGCCATTGCAGCCATCTGGGGAGTGAACCAGCGGATGGAAGAACTCTCTCTGTCTCTACCTCTCTGTAACTCTGCCTTTCAAATAAAATAAATTTTTTAAAAATAAAGAAGGGGACAATTTGAAGCCAGCAGGCTGAGCCTCCCCCTGTGACACCGGTATCCCACGTGAGTGCCAGTTCCAGTCCTGGGTGCTCCACTTTCAATCCAGCTCCCAGTTAATGGTCTGGAAAAAGCAGCAGAGGATGGCTCAAGTGCTTCAACCTCTGCACCCACATGGGAGACCTGGAATAAGCAAATGGCTCCTAGCTTCCGCCTGGCTCCGTTCTGGCCATTACAGGCATCTAGGAAGTAAACTAGCTGATGGAAGATCTCTCTGTGTTTCTCTGCTTCTCTCTAACTTTGACTTTCAAATAAGTAAAAAATAAATCTTTTTTTAAAAAAGGGACAATTTAATAAATTTAATATATAAAGCCCATACTGCTAATATAATTGTATCTTATTTATATCTACCCTTTCCATTCATAAAGAGAATTTGAGTCTGGAGCTAAAAACAGGACGAAGTAAAATAAAGCCAAAAATCAATTATCTCAGTAGCATTCATTCATTCATATATTGACTTAGGAGTCATAACCAGGCCAGGTTTAAAAGGTGAAACAGACATGTTTCCTGACCTCGAGGAGCTTACCTTCTAGTTTACGGGAGTTGGGGAAGGAAGTGGACGTGGATTCAAAATGGCAGAGCAGTATATATACATTACAATGGAAATAGGAGCAGAAAAGTAAACGGTTATATGGGATAGCAAAAAAAAGATGTCTTAATCAGAACACTTAGGCTAACACAACATGCAACAGGGCAATGAAAAGCAAGGTTTTAAACATCTCCAAAAATAAAGTCAAGAAGGAAAAAAAGAGAAAGGTTAAGTGCACAATTTTGATAAAAGGTTAAAAATAAAATACTTTCTTTTTTTAAATACGATTTATTTTTTTGAAACAGAATTGTAGAGAGAGAGGAGAGAGATCTTCCATCCCCTGGTGTACTCCCCAGATAGCCTCATGGAGCAGAGCTGAGTTGATATGAAGCCAGGAGCCAGGAGAGGAGCTTCCACTGGGCCTCCAACGTGGGTGCAGGGGTCCAAGGATTTGGGCCTTCTTCCACTGCCTTCCCTGGCACATCAGCAGGGAGCTGGATTGGAAGTGGAGCAGCTGGGATTTGAACAAACACTTATAAGGAATGCCTGCACCACAGGCAGCAGCTTTACCCACTACACCATGATGCTTGCCCCTAAAAGCAACTTCATTAAGAGAGATACCTGTTTCCAAGCCATGCAAGCAATTGATCTCCTAAGTCTATACAAAACACCCAAAACACCTCACAGACACTTTTAGCACATCTGTGGAGGTGTTTCTTATACCAACCCATGGATAAAGTAGACCATGTAGCATTAGTGAGACACAATGTCCTCCAGCACCTACCCTCTGCACTCCAATCTGGCCTCCTGTTCTCTCCACCCTTGCAAGGAAACCATCTGGGTTTTACTGCACACACAGGCCATTTCCCATCACCCAAAGTTTCCCTCTGCCAGAACGCCTCCCTTACCACAGCATCCAAATACTTGTGGTTAAATAATATGCATTAACCTGGACTGAATACAGAGACATGACTTCCAAGAAATCTTCCTTGAATTTCTGGGTTCAACTAGATTCCTTTTAGTCAGTTCTCATGACACCTGTTTATATCTTATCACTACACTTACTGTATTTTGTTAAAATATCTACTTATGAGGCCGGCGCCGTGGCTCAACAGGCTAATCCTCCGCCTTGCGGCGCCGGCACCCTGGGTTCTAGTCCCGGTCGGGGCACCGATCCTGTCCCGGTTGCCCCTCTTCCAGGCCAGCTCTCTGCTGTGGCCAGGGAGTGCAGTGGAGGATGGCCCAAGTGCTTGGGCTCTGCACCCCATGGGAGACCAGGATAAGCACCTGGCTCCTGCCATCGGAACAGTGCGGTGCGCCGGCCGCAGCGCACTACCGCGGCGGCCATTGGAGGGTGAACCAACGGCAAAAGGAAGACCTTTCTCTCTGTCTCTCTCTCACTGTCCACTCTGCCTGTCAAAAATAAAAAAAAAAAAATATCTACTTATGAGTTTGTTTCTATTGAGTCATGTCTTACCTAACTTTATGTGTGTAACAATTGGCAGAACAGTAGGTGCCTACTAAAAATTATTAAAATTTTCTAAGTTTGATATAACTTACTGAATAACAAACTTGTGTCATAAAGAGCTTTCTAATCATCTTAATCTTTTCAGAGTGATCAGGAATCACTCTGAAAAACTATGAAGAATGCATCCTTAATGCTTTTTTTTTTTTTTTTTTAGTATTTATTTATTTATTTGAAAGTCAGAGTTACAGAGAGAGAGAGAGAGAGAAGGGTCTTCCATCGGATGGTTCACTCATCAACTGGCCACAATGGCCAGAGCTGCGCCAATCTGAAGCCAGGAGCTTCTTCCAGGTTTCCCACACGGGCGCAGGGACCCAGGGACTTGGGCCATCTTCTACTGCTTTCCAAGGCCATAGCAGAGAGCTGGATCAGAAGTTGAGAAGCCAGGTCCGAACCGGCCCCCATATGGGATGCCCGCGCTTCAAGCCAGGGTGTTAACACACTGCGCCATAGTGTGGGCCCCCCTTAACGCTGTCTTTAAAGGGGCTGTCCGGTTATCAATTGTCTTCATCTCAGTAGATATAGGGCAGATTCTTCAAAACAGGAGTCATTAGCAAGTGCGGAAGTGTACTTGCAGCCAGCACTCTGAGTAAGAGAGGCATCTGCTTTGTGACACTTGCCAAATGCATGGGTAGCAAATGAAACGGCATTAAAAAGCCTTTCACATATTCACACTGGAATGAGCGCCACTGAATTCACCCACCCACAGTGGATCCGTAATCAGGGATTCTCAGCTTTCCCTCCTCTGCATTTTTCACCCTTGTAGCTCATTCTCATGAGGGATATTTTTCAGTAAACACAGTGAATACTCAACTTGGGAGAAAGTACAGTTCTACATATATTACTTCAATTCAAAAATATCACATAGGATCTGATAAATTAATTATTTTACGATTGTTTTTACAACGTGTATTTTCTTTCCTTAAAAAATTCGCTTACGGGCCGGCGCCGTGGCTTAACAGGCTAATCCTCCACCTTGCGGCGCCGGCACACCGGGTTCTAGTCCCGGTCGGGGCGCCGGATTCTGTCCCGGTTGCCCCTCTTCCAGGCCAGCTCTCTGCTGTGGCCCGGGAGGGCAGTGGAGGATGGCCTAAGTCCTTGGGCCCTGCACCCCATGGGAGACCAGGAGAAGCACCTGGCTCCTGGCTTCGGATCAGCGAGATGCGCCGGCCGCAGCGGCCATTGGAGGGTGAACCAACAGCAAAAAGGAAGACCTTTCTCTCTGTCTCTCTCTCTCTCACTATCCACTCCGCCTGTCAAACAAAACAAAACAAAACAAAACAAAAAATTCGCTTACGTTAAAGGCTAGCATACAAAGTATGACTTACAAGAAGATCACACGCTCCATTAAAGTCAAGCCACAATTCACACTTCTGCTCCTCTGCCTCGAGGTCTTGTTGCTAGTCAGAGTTAAAGGAATGGGAATCTGCTGTGTCACTTTATGACTAAGGCTTATTATTCCACTCACGAAAAATGTCATTCTCCTTCCAAGAAAAGGAGTGAAAGGGGAATTCCTAATCCCTTAAACCTGAAAGTTTAAATCCATCAGCTGGATAAAATGACATTATAAATATTCAACAGGAATCTTACACTGCGGGAACAATGACAGGTGTATAAACTTCAGGAGATACCCAGATTCTCGCCACTAGAATTCAACTCCTTTCTCCGAGTAGTTGGCTCAGGCCCCACAATGATATTTGCATGGCCCCGCAGGTTGTCCAAAAACATCTCTTGAAATCTAGGTAGAGGTCTCCATGCTTCCACAGCTCTGTCCTTCTCTGCCCCCATGGCTGCACCTTTCTGAGTCTGGCCCAATTTGTTACTTGCAATTTTCCTTGGCAAGAATCTCACATTGCTGCTACCTCTACCTTCTTGGGGTCTTCACTCTCACAATCCCAGGAGGCACTGTACCATCAGGGGCACCACTCAGGAGACTCAAACCCTGGTGCACAACACAGCCTGGTCTCACGGGCTTGCCTTTGAAAACCACCGTGACCCTAACTCTTGCATTCTGCACACCTGCAAAGCCAGAGCATGGGGATGAGGCCAAGGTTTGCCACCAGCACAAGCCATGCCAGGACCCACTTGAACCATTGCTGCAGCCACCCCAGAGCTGGCCCCTGGGTTTCACAAAATACTTCTGTCCGTCCAAGTCTTCGGGCCTGTGACAGGACAAGAAGCCTTAATGATAGAGGAAATAGTTCAGGGGGCTGGCGCTGCGATGTAGCAGGTAAAGCCGCTGCCTGCAGTGCCGGCATCCCATATTGGCGTCAGTTCAAGGCCCAGCTGCTCCACCTCTGATCCAGCTCTCTGCTATGGCCTGGGAAAGCAGAAGATGGCCCAAGTCCTTGAGCCCCTGCATCCACGTGGGAGACCCAGAAGAAGCTCCTTGCTCCTGGCTTTGAATCAGCGCAGCTCCGACCATTGCAGTCAATCAAATGGGGAGTGAACCAGCTAATGAAAGACCTCTCTCTCTGCCTCTCCTTCTCTCCCTGTGTAACTCTCTCAAATAAATAAGTAAATCTTTAAAAAAAAAATAGTTTAGTATCTTTGATTCACTGCTTAGCCTGTGAGCACACGGCTTCCTTTTATTCATTCTAATCTCTTTAGCAAGTGGTTTCTCAACCTCTCTCCTGTTCAGAACAAGGTTTTTCTACCTGCCGTCTCTGCACAAGCTGTAAATTTCCCAAGTCCTTCAGCTCTGCTCCTGTTGCTCCTCATAATCACTATAAAACTGACAGCAAACAGTAACACCACGCTCCAGCACGAGCGCTCTCTGCCTTAAGATGCCCTCTTCTGGGGCAGGCACTGTGGAGCAGTGCGCTAAGCCGCAGCCTGCGGTGCCTGCATCCCATAGGGACACCGGTTCAAGTCCCAGCTATTCCACTTCCAATCCAGCTCCCTGCTAATGTGCCTGAGAAAGCAGAGGAGGATGGCCCAAGTACTTGAGCCTCTGTACCCTTGTGGGAGACCCAGATGAAGCTCCTGGCTCCTGGCTTTGGCCTGGCCCTGCCTTGGTCATTGCACCATTTGGGGAGGGAACCAGTGGATTGTAGATCTCTCTCTGCTGTCTTTACCTCTCTCACCATAATTCTTTAAAATAAAACTAATAAAAAAGAAAAAAGAAAAAAAAAGTTGGGGCTGGTGCTGTGGTGATGTGGGTTAAGCCTCCACCTTTGGCGCCGGAATCCTACATGGG
Source organism: Lepus europaeus (assembly GCF_033115175.1). NCBI lineage: Eukaryota > Metazoa > Chordata > Mammalia > Lagomorpha > Leporidae > Lepus > Lepus europaeus. Next base: position 157,334,466 of record NC_084831.1, read on the forward strand.
TGCCAGTTCAAGTCTAGGCTGCTCCACTTCCGATCTAGCTCCCTGCTGATGGCCTGAGAAGGCAGTGGAAAATGGCTCAAGCACTTGGGCCCCTGTACCCATGTGTGAGACCCGGAAGAAGCTCCTGGCTCCTGGCTTCGGATTGGCCCAGCTCCAGCCATTGCAGCCACCTGGGGAGTGAACCAGCAGATGGATGACCTCTCTCAGTATCTTCCTGTCTCTAACTCTGTCTCTCAAATAAATAAGTGTATCTTAAAAAAAAATGTGCCTGGGATAGCAGCAGAAGATGCCCCAAGTACATGGAGCCCTGTCACCTACATGGGAAACCCAGACTGAGTTCCAGGCTCTTGGTTTCAGCCTGTCCCAGCACCAGCTGTTACAGCCATTTGGTGACTACACCAGCAGACAGAAGATTGCTCTCTTACTCACATGCACACACTCTTTCTTTCTGTTATTCTGCCTTTCAAATAAATAAAGAAGGGAGCCCAGTGCTGTGGCATAGCAGGTAAAGCGGGCATCCCAAATGGGTGTCGGTTTGAAACCTAGCTGCTCTGCTTCTGATCCAGCTCTCTGCTGTGGCCTGGAAAAGCAGTAGAAATCGGCCCAAACGCTTGGGCCCCTACACTCTTGTGGGAAACCTGGAAGAAGCTCCTGGCTCCTGGTTTTGGAATGGTCCAGCTCCAGCCGTTGCAGCCATTTGGAGAGTGAACCAAGGGATGAAAGATATCTCTCTCTCTCTCTCTCTCCCCTTTCTTTAACTCTGTCTTTCAAATAATAAATAAATATTTAAAAAAACAAATAAATAAACAAAGCTTTTAAAAAATGTCTTCTGCCAGACAAAATGACCCACCATCTTGAATTTCAGCTTCTCACAAAGTAACACGACAGGAGCACAATACAGCCAGCTTGGTTGCCATGGCATAACAAGGAGCCTTTAGCCTAATTCTTAATAGAATCCTTATTTGCATCGGAAATCTCATCAACACCTTCACCTTCCACTCTTCTCCTAGCCTCTGGCTGTACATCAGAATCACCCATAAAGCTCTCAGATTATAGCATTTTTTAAAGATATTTTTATTATTTATTTTGAAGTCAGAGTCACACAGAAGGAGAGGCAGAGAGAGAGAGACAGAGAGAGAGAGATCTTCTATCCACTGGTTCACTCCCCAGTTGGCTGCAATGGCTGGAGCTGTGTCAATCAGAAGACAGAAGCCAGGAGCTTCCTCTAGGTCTCACACGTGGGTGCAGGAGCCCAAGGACTTGAGCCATATTCTGCTGTTTTCCCAGGCCATAGCAGAGAGCTGGATCAGAAGCAGAGCAGCCAGGACTTGATCCGGCGCCCATATGGGAGGTCAGCACTACAGGCAGTGGCTTTACCTGCTACGCTACAGCGCCTGCCCCAGTTTATAGCATTCTAACAGGCTTACTCCAAACTCTTCTAACCTTTTTAGTAAACAAATTTCAATGGCTTGTCCACATCTTCAGGTATAATTAACAGTAATGACCTTGTTCCTCGTACCAACTATCTGTGATAGACAGCTTTTCGTCATCACTAAATACCTAACACAAGCAACTTGAGGAGGAGGAACTCTGGTTTTGGCTCATGGTCTTGGCAGTTCTAAAGTCCAAGATCAAGCAGCCCTACTGGCCTGGCATCTGATGAAGATGGAAAGTAGCAGACCAGCTGCAGAGGAGGTATCACATGTTGAGCCAAACAGCAGAGAGACAGGGAACTTACTTATTGCTACACAGAGTCCCTATCACGTAACAGCTAGTGGAGTTTGCAGAGACGAACATGTTTCTCAAATAAAGAGGAAAAAAAAGAAAAAGAACTGGTCTCGGCCGGCGCTGTGGCTTAACAGGCTAATCCTCCGCCTTGCGGCGCTGGCACACCGGGTTCTAGTTCCGGTTGGGGCGCCGGATTCTATCCTGGTTGCCCCTCTTCCAGGCCAGCTCTCTGCTGTGGCCAGGGAGTGCAGTGGAGGATGGCCCAAGTGCTTGGGCCCTGCACCCGCATGGGAGACCAGGAAGAAGCACCTGGCTCCTGGCTTCGGATCAGCATGATGCGCCGGCCGCGGCAGCCATTGGAAGGTGAACCAACGGCAAAAGGAAGACCTTTCTCTCTCTCTCTCTCACGATCCACTCTGCCTGTCAAAAAAAAAAAAAGGAGAATCATAAAGGTGACGGAGAGAGAAGTGGCGCTTACCAAGACTATTAAGCCGATTATAATCAGGCAGCTCTAAAGAGACACAGAAATCCAAAGCTGTTAACTCTCTGATGTAAAATTTGTTGGTGCTTTTTGTTGGAACAGAGAAAGGGCAAATTGAAGCTCTAATTATCGGGATTCAAAATTTAGTATTATTGCTAAAATACCACTCAAAAAATGATAATATATTCAAATTGTTACTGCTTAGAATTTTAATTGAATAGTTTGGCAGACTCGACTCTGATCACTGTCATGAAAATACTAACAGTGCTCAATTTTGTGGCCCTTCTGCCAACAGGCATTTTACAAATATTTACTCTGGTCTCAATAATAAAGCCAGTATTATATTTTTAGCACGAATTTCTCGGCTTTCTTCCTGCAGTTATAAGAGATCTGAGTCACTCAACTCCAAATGCCATATTCAAATTATTAGAACACTACATCTCCAGGGTGTTACAAGAGCTATACTGTACCCAACTAAACAATTTACCTCCTTCCTCCTAGATAGCTACTGTTGCTAAGGGGAGAATACACAAACTGCCTTATGAATCTTTCTGCAAACAGTCAATGAGCTCAACTCTGATCCAGGTAAAACAGTTAACTGGTTGTAGAACACATCATAAAGTCATCAGCAGCCAGATTCTGGCTCTGATATTCACTTAACCTCAGCATCTTAGTTTCCAGAACAACAAATTAGCCAGCAGGAGGCTCAGTGAGTTCAAGCCCTGGCCTGCAATGCTGGCATCCCATACGGGCATCAGTTCAAGTCCCAACTGCTGCACTTCCAATCCTCCTCCCTGGTAATGTGCCTGGGAAAGCAGCAGAGGATAGCTCAAGTGCTTGGGCCCCTGCACCCACCTGGGAGACCTGGAAGAAGCTCCTGGCTCCTGGATTTGGTGTGGCCCAGCACTGGCCATTGCAACCACTTGAAGAGTGAACCAACAAATAGAAGATTTCCATCTCTCCCTCTCTCTGTAACTCTTTCAATTAAAATATATCTTAAAAGAAATGAATAATTAAAAAGTTTCATATATATTTTCCATCACTATTAACAACTTTAAAAATAGAATCAACTGCTTTGTCGATCAGTCACTTACTCTGTTTCCACAGTGGCCAGTCCACTCATTAGGCACTAGGGGGATTCTACTTCTGGAGAAGGTAAGCAGCAGCTAATCCCATATCTTCTAACTTAAAGAGAGCCCCAATATAACTGTATCCTTGTCACCACACAGAGTGAGTGATCACACCAAGGAAATCAGTGCAGGCCTTCCATCTACCAGTCAACTTCCAGCAGAAGAGATTAAGACTCACAAGCACACCTACACACCAGGCCTCTGGAGCTGGGGTCTCTGCACACACACACATGTACACCTGGACACCAGGGCTCTGGAGAAGGGGTCTCTGTACACACACACACACATGTACACCTGGACACCAGGGCTCTGGAGAAGGGGTCTCTGCACACACACACACATGGACACCTGGACACCAGGGCTCTGGAGAAGGGGTCTCTGCACACACACACATGTACACCTACACACCAGGGCTCTGGAGAAGGGGTCTCTGCACACACACACATGTACACCTGGACACCAGGGCTCTGGAGAAGGGGTCTCTGCACACACACACATGTACACCTGGACACCAGGGCTCTGGAGAAGGGGTCTCTGTACACACACACATGTACACCTGGACACCCGGGCTCTGGAGAAGGGGTCTCTGCACACACATGTACACCTGCACACCAGGGCTCTGGAGAAGGGGTCTCTGCACACACTTGTACACCTGGACACCAGGGCTCTGGAGAAGGGGTCTCTGCACACACAGACACACACCTGCACACCAGGGCTCTGGAGAAGGGGTCTCTGCACACACACACATGTACACCTGGACACCAGGGCTCTGGAGAAGTGGTCTCTGCACACACTTGTACACCTGTACACCAGGGCTCTGGAGAAGGGGTCTCTGCACACACAGACACGTACACCTGTACACCAGGGCTCTGGAGAAGGGTCTCTGCACACACAGCTGCAGACTTTCTACTTCCATGCTAGGGAATCAATGTCAAGATTGACACTGAGACAGACATAGCTTATTTCATGCTACAAAAATTAAATAAAAACACCAGGCATGTAGAAACGGTCAATAACTGGTAACTCCTATGTGGCCAATACCATCACACATCAGTCTCCCGTCAGTCACGCTTTTATGACCACCATAAAAGTAAGTTCCATGTTTAATATGCTTTTAGGTGCCCTCCATACCTTAATGTTGTGGCAAACTGAAGAATCTCCAACTTTCTCTAGAGATCATTCACCAGGACATTCAAAACTCTTAGGTCAGTTGGAACATGACTTAGATGTCTTAATCTACTGAAAACCAATTGTTTTATTTGACTTACTGCCAACACTTAAAGCTGGCCCCTGTGAAGAATGGAACAGGCCTAGGAGACCAGCAGCCGCTGTGCTGGCGGATCAGGCTCTCAGTAAACATCAGGGAGAAAAGCAGAGACTTCTAGGGGAAGGCAAGAATCCCCTCCTCTCAGAGAGGCTGGATGATCATCTCTGGGCTTCTCCGCAGTGTTCATCTGTACAACCATGGCATGCTGAAATCCCAAGATAATACATTCTATCAGATAAAAGTCCAACAAGAGGGGCTGGCATTGTGGCATAGTGGGTAAAGCTGCTGCCTGCTAGTGCCAGCACCCTGTTAGAGTCCCGGCTGCTCCTCTTCCAGTCCAGCTCTCTGCTGTGGCCTGGGAAGGCAGTATAAGATGGCCCAAGTCCTTGGGTCCCTGCACCCATGTGGGAGACATGGAAGATGCTCCTAGCTTCACATGGGCCCAGCTCCAGCCACTGTGGCCATCTGGGAAGTGAACTGCAAGTGGAAAATCTCTCTCTCCCTCTCTGCCTCTCTGTAACTCTGCCTTTCAAATAAATAAATAATCTTTTAAGTAAAAATCCAACAGGCATATGAAGAGAGAGGAGGAAAGAGTTTTCACGGTTCTTCCACTGTAATACTAAAAAAAAAAAAAAAAATTGCTCACTTTCTTTTCCTGACTTCCCTTCAGAATAATATGCTGATAGATTTATTCTATAGGTATTGTTAAACATTAAACCGCTGATACAAAGAGCAGGCCTTATGAGGGTTAAAAAATCATACAGCCTACCAAAAAATTGCATCTCTTATCCCAGTATAACAGAAATGCAAACAAAATGAGGTGCTACATAGAGCAAATGAGAATGTTAAAAACTGAAAAGATTGGGCCAGAGCTCTGGCGTAGCGGATAATGCTGTCGCCTGCAGTCCTGGCATCTCATATGGGCACCGGTTCGAGTCCCGGCTGCTCCCCTTTAAATCCAGCTCCCTGCTATGGCCTGGGAAAGCAGCGGAAGATGACCCAAGTCCTTGGGCCCCTGCACCCACCTGGAAGACCTGGAGAAAGCTCCTAGCTCCTGGCTTCAGATCAGCACAGCATCAGCTGTTGGGGAGTGAACCAGTGGACGGAAGATCTCCCTCTCCCTCTCTCTCTCCCTCTCTCTCTCTCTCTCTCTCTCTCTCTGCCGCTCCTTCTCTCTCTGTGTAACTTGACTTTCCAATAAATAAATAAATCTTTCAAAAAAAAGACATAACTACTGTGTGTAAGGAAAAGGGCACTCAGATACACTAATGGAAGAGGCATATATCTGCAGCTTTTCTGGAGAGAAATTTAATAGTCTCTATGATAAACCGGACTGTGCCCAACATAGCAATTCCATCTCTCAAGATCTGTGTATGTGCTTCCCAGGACACACGCCGGGAAGACCACTCTGTACAATAATATCTGTATAACTGTAATGGCAAAAGAGAAAAGCGCAAATTTCATGAAAGACCCTCAACAGATCAATGGAGAAATAAACTGTGCTATATTCATGTCACAGAAAACTACACAATTACAAAGATTCAAAAATAATTTAATGTAGTATTCATAATAATTGTTGTGTGAGAAAACTAAGTTGCCAAAAGGGATGTACCCAGAAAATTTCTTTCGGAAAAAGATACGTGAACTGTTAAAAAAAGTTCTGAAAACTAGAATTGGTAGCGGGACAGTCCATTTCATGTTTGTTAGTTAGATGTTTACAACAATTTGGAAAGAGAAAAAATTCCATATTATCTTTGGGGCTTTTTCCTAAGTAATATAAATTTACTTATCTTGCCATATCACACCTAAATCAGTGACTAACTTTACAAATCCAATTTGCAGAGAAGTTCTTTAAATCTCTCAAAGATTTTGATTGAGACATGATTTTCTCAGTCAAAAACGAACAGTTCAGAGAACCACTTTCGTTGACTCACTCATTTGGAAAATGGCAATGACACACACCAACCGTATCCACTAGGGACAAACAGAATGTACCACTGTTAGTTTACGTCAGAGGACGTCGGCAGTAGCAATAATTTTTAGGAACTCCAGCGTGTTTCTGACCAATTCATTCTCATTATTAAGTTACCATTCTAAAATGCTATACAACTTTGCAACTGTGAATAAATATCATTCTTATCTCCCTGTTTTAGCATGCTGGATCTGGTCAGCCCTTACACACAGATACACACACGAAACCACCTAGAAAAATATACACAGAAAACTAATAACTAACGGGGAAAGCTGCTGTCTGTCTGTCTCTCTCTCTCTCTTTCTCTCTCTCTCTCTCTCTTTCTCTCTCTCTCTCCTCCCTCTCTCCCCCTCTCTCTCCTCTCCCTTTCTCCTCCTCTTCTCCTCCCACCTCTCTCTGATGAAGACCAGGATGAAGTTCCTGGCTCTGGCCCTGCCCAGCCCTAGTCACTGTGTCCATCTGGGGAATGAACCAGTGGATAGAACATCTCTCTGTCTTTCCCTCTCTCTGAAACTCTGCCTTTCAAATAAATAAATAAATGTTTAACACACACACACACACACACACCACCAACTGTCAAAGCAGGCAGGCTTTTGGCCCAGCAGTGAAGTCATGGCTTGGGATGCCCACAGTGTCTGCCTTCTGGTCCTGGCTTTGCCTTTGCTCCAGCGGCCTTCCACTGTGCACCCTGGGAGGCCACAGGTGATGAGGCAAGTTGAGGTGATGAGGCAAGTTGAGACCCATCTGGGAGCTAAACGAGCAGATCGAAGATGTCTCTTTTTCTGTTTCTCTCTCCTTGCCTCTGTTATCTGTCTTTTTAATAAACAAATTTTAAAAAAGTAGCATTTAGCCAGTTTTATCGGTTGCACTGACCTTTGAAGCACAAAGTTCAGTTATCCATGTTTCCAAGACTGACAGCACTATCAACACACACATTTATAGGATTACATGAAGTACTCCAGTCTCTAAATAGCTACCAGCACATAATTTTATTTTCAATCTGATTGCTACTCATGTAAATAGGTCAGATTTCTGTCCATTTGGAGCACATTTCTCTTAAAAAAACAAAAGTCATGAAATAATCATTTTCCTTGAAAAAGAAATCAGAGAGGAAGTTAATTAATACTAACTTAGAATGTTAAAAACCAACAATTTTCCCCTAATTCTCAACTATTCCATGAATTAAATTAAGAGAAGGATATTTTAATATAGAGAAAAATGTCTTTTAAACTTCAGGGATTCCAAATAAAACATCTTTGTATGTCTTGTGAACTCTTAATAATGTCAACATGAAACATGAGTTAGGGCCAAGCTACGTGGACAGGTTAAGGCGCCACTCTCGTGATGCCTCCTGTACTAGAGTGCCAGTTCGAGTCCCAGATGCTTCACTTCTAATCCAGCTTCTTGCTAATATGCCTGGGAAGGCCGCAGAGGATGGCCCGAGTACTTGGGCCCCTACCACCCATACTGGGAGACTAGAATGAAGTTCCTGGCTCCTGGCTTCAGCTGCCTCAGCCCTGGCTGTGGTGACCATTTAGGGAGATTTAAGATCTTTCACTGTCTCTTCCTCTTTATCACTGCCATCCAAATAGATCAATAAAATAAGTAAATGGAATAAAGTATATAAAGAATAAGTGGCCAGGGGCCGGCACTGTGGCTCACTTGGTTAATCCTCTGCCTGCGGCACCAGCATCCCATATGGATGCCGGGTTCTAGTCCCAGTTGCTCCTCTTCCAGTCCAGCTCTCTGCTGTGGCCCGGGAGGGCAGTGGAGGATGGCCTAAGTGCTTGGGCCCTGCATCCGCATGGGAGACCAGGAAGAAGCACCTGGCTCCTGGCTTCGGATTGGCGCAGCGCTGGCTGTAGCAGCCATTGGGAGGGTGAACCAATGGAAGGAAGACCTTTCTCTCTCTCTATCTAACTCTATCTGTCAAATAAAATTTTTTAAAAAAGGTTTATTTAAGAATAAATGGTCAGCCGGCGCTGTGGCTCAATAGGCTAATCCTCCGCCTGCGGCGCCGGCACACTGGGTTCTAGTCCCGGTCGGGGCGCCGGATTCTGTCCCAGTTGCTCCTCTTCCAGGCCAGCTCTCTGCTGAAGCCCGGGAGTGCAGTGGAGGATGGCCCAAGTCCTTGGGCCCTGCACCCGCATGGGAGACCAGGAAAAGCACCTGGCTCCCGGCTTCGGATCCGTGCGGTGCGCCGGTCACAGCGCGCTGGCCACAGCAGCCGTTGGAGGGTGAACCAATGGTAAAGAAAGACCTTTCTTTCTCTCTCTCTCTCTCTGTCCACTCTGGCTGTCAAAAATAAATAAATAAATAAATGGTCAAATTTCCATTCAAGCTTGATACACTACCAGCCTGAGTGTTATTACACCTAACAATTTGCCTAAACAAATATTATTAAAATCAGTCCCCTTCTTATTCCTAATTGTCTTGTAGTCAATTTCCATCCTATTCTGAAATGAGTTGCTGATAATGAAATCATAAAGCCAGTACTGTGACAATTTCGCCAACATAAATTATAAATTAATTTTAATTTCCATCTTTCAAAAAATTTTGAGACCTGAAGCTAAGCAAAGAAGTGTCACATTAATAGGTATTCAGGAGAATTTGGGGAACTGGAAAGTGAGGCATTTATCACACTTAAGTTAGAAAAATGAAGGAAAGCTGAATGTATACTGCCATGACATGAAATTAGCACTAAGAAAATTCACTGGGGCTAGTGCTGTGGCACAGTGGGTTAACACCCTGGCCTGAAATGGCAGCATCCCATATGCGCACAGGTTCGAGTCCCGGCTGCTCCACTTCTGATCCAGCTCTTTGCTGTGGCCTGGGACAGCAGTGGAAGATGGCCCAGGTTCTTGGGCCCTTGCACCCACATGGGAGACCTGGAAGAAGCTCCTGGCTCCTGGCTTTGGATCAGCACAGCACCGGCTGCTGTGGCCAATTGGGGAGTGAATCATTGCATGGAAGACCTCTCTCTCTCTCTCTCTCTCTCTCTCTCTCTCTCTCTGCCTCTCCTTCCTCTGTGTAACTCTTTCAAATAAATAAATAAATCTTAAAAAAAAAGAAAAATTACTAATTATTTTCTGTAGGGTACTGGTTAGTTCAAGACTAATTTCCTAACTTCAGAATGAATATTTTAAACAAAAAGAAATATACAAAAAGAAAACATGTTCATTTAATTCTTGACAATGTCTCTTTATATTAATGAAGTTCCAGATAATGTAAATAATGTATCTACAAAGTGCTAAACCAACCAAATTTGACACCAGCATGAAAACGAATACACCAAAAAATAAATAAATAAAAAGAACACTAAGAAAATCAAAACCTAAAAGTTTAATAGCCAAAAGGGAGCCAATATTGTGGCATAGCAGTTAAAGCCTCTGCCTGTGAAACCAGCATCCCATACAGGTGCCGGTTTGAGTCCTGGCTGCTCCAATTCCAATCCAGCTCCCTGGTAATGTGCCTGGGAAAGCAGTGGAAGATGGACCAAATGCTGGGGCCCTTGCACCCATGTGGGAGACCCTGAGGAAGTGGGGAGTGAACTAGTGGATGGAAGACCTCTTTCTCTCTTCTCTCTCCCTCTCTGTCTCCTTCTCTCACTGTAAACTCTGCCGTTATTCAAGTAAATAAATATTTAAAAAAAAAAATAACCAAATAGGAGCATTTAAAACAAACACTATTGGAGCTGGCGTTGTGGCATAGTGGGATAACTTGGGACTTGCAACACCTACATCCCATATGGGCACCAGTTCGTGTCCTTGCTGCTCCACATCCAGTCCAGCACCAGGGAAAGCAGGGGAGGACAGCTCAAGTGCACACATTTGGGAGACCTGGAAGAAGCTCCTGAGGCCTGTGTTCAGCCTGGCCCAGCCCTGGCCATTGCGGCCATTTGGGGAGTAAACCAACAGACAAAAGATCTCCACCTCCCCTTCTCTCTCTGTATTTATGCCTTACAAATGAATAAACACATCTTTTAAAAAATTAAGTGCCCAATGACATTTTCTACAGGAACAATTTCATTAAAAGTCAAATTATAGCATTATAAAATAGCAGAATATATATTTTACAATTTAAATGCAAATTATTCTAACACTTTTTTTTTTTTTTTTTTTTTTTCAGAGAGAGGAGAGGCAGAGAGAGAGAGAGGCCTTCCATCTGATGGTTCACTTCCCAACTGGCCACAACAGCCGGAGCTGTGCCGATCTGAAGCCAGGAGCCTCTTCCGGGTCTCCCATACAGGTGTAGGGGCCCAAGGAGTTGGGTCATCCTCTACTATTTTCCCAGGCCACTGCAGAGAGCTGGATCAGAGGTGGAGCAGTCGGGTCTCGAAGTGGCGCCCACATAGGATGTGGGCGCCTCAGACCAGGGCGTTAACCCACTACGCCACAGCGCCAGCCCCTCTAACACACATTAAATACATTGCATTCAACTCTGGATTTACCAAATTTATGAATCTTATCAGTTAAATAAAATGGTAGATTCCAATAAGTTCTTCATCAGTTAAAGACAGGATAATAAACCCTCCAGGCACAAAAATATTATTGTAGGAACTGATTAAAATATATTATTTGTCAAACTGAAAAGGCAATTACTCCTTAAGACTACATGAGGGGGCCAGGGCTCTGGCAATGGTTAAGCCTTCGCCTGTGGCATCAGCATTTCACATGGGAGCCTTCATATCCCAGCTGCTCCTCTTCCAATTCAGCTCTCTGTTTATAGCCTGGGTAAGCAGCAGAAGATGCTACCCAAGTAGTTGGGTCCTTACACTCATGTGGGAGACCTGCAAGAAGCTCCTGGCTCCTGGCTACAGATCAGCTCAGCTCCGGCCACTGCAGCCATTTAGGGAGTGAACCAGTGGATGGAAGACCTCTCTCTCTGTCTCTCCCTGTCTGTCTATAACTCCACCTTTCAAATAAATTTTTTAAAATCTTAAAAAAAAATACATGAGGATTTTTATTGATATAAGAACTACAACTGGCACCAGCATTGTGACACAGCAGGTTAAGCTGTTACCTGCAATGCCAGTACCACAGGTCACAGGTGCCGTTTCAAGTCCTGGATACTCTGACACAGCTCCCTGTGCCTGGGAAAGCAGCGTAAGACGGCTCAGGTGCTTGGGCACCTGCCATCCACATGTGAGATCAGATGCAGCACCTGAATCCTGGTTTCAGCTTGACCGAGCAATAGTCACTACAGTAATCTAAGGTATGAAATAGTGGATGGGAGGTCTCTCTCTCTCTCTCTCCCCTCCCTCCCCACCTCCCCTTTACTTTCTGCTATCCTGCCTTTCAAATAAAATAAATCTTTTTTTTTAAAAAAAAAAAAAAAAAAGCCTACAACCTCAAAACTTAAGAATTTAACATACGCTCTTTGAATGCTGCTGATTTTCACAATTTGGAAGGTGTTGTATTGGAAAAAAATACATGTAATGATTGGGGCCAGCGCTATGGCACAGCGGGTAAAGCCGCCACCTCCAGCACCAGCATCCCATACAGGCGCCAGTTTGAGTCCTGGGTGCTCCACTTCCAAACCAGCTCCCTTTAATGCTCCTGGGAAAGCAGCAGACGATGGCCCAAGTGCTTAGGCCCCTGCACCCATGTGGGAGACCCAGAAGAAGCTCCTGGCTCCTGGCTTCGGCCTGACCCAGCCCTGGCCACTGCGGCCATCTGGGGAGTGAACCAGCAAATGGAAGACCTCTCTCTCTCTCCCTTTGCCTCTTCTGTAACTGCTTTTCAAATAAATAAATCTTTTAAATATATATACATATATATATAGGTATGTATATATACATATGCAAAGATTATAACTGAGAATGGAATAAAACTAAACCTTAACATACTGAACTCATGAATTTAAATTTTCTGTTTTCTATTTTGAACTTTAAATACAAAATCACAGGGTGGGCCGGCGCTGCAGCTCACTAGGCTAATCCTCCACCTGCGGCGCCAGCATCCCGGGTTCTAGTCCCAGTCAGGGCACCGGATTCTATCCCGGTTGCCCCTCTTCCAGGCCAGCTCTCTGCTGTGCCCCGGGAGTGCAGTGGAGGATGGCCCGAGTCATTGGGCCCTGCACCGGCATGGGAGACCAGGAGAAGCACCTGGCTCCTGGCTTCGGATCAGTGCGATGCGCTGGCCGCAGCACGCTGGCTGCAGCAGCCATTGGCGGGTGAACCAACGGAAAAGGAAGACCTTTCTCTCTGTCTCTCTCTCTCACTGTGCACTCTGCCTGTCCAAAAAAAAAAAAAAAAAAAAAAAAAAAAAAAAAAATTCACAGGGCAGGAAATCAGTGAATTAATCTCAAATGCATGCTGTCAGTTAACAAGGGACCAATTCAGAGCACCCAATGATTAAATCGGCTCTGCTCTGTCTGGCTTTTAAGACCCCACTGGTTATCTACAGGGAAAGGTTAGGAGCCTAAGTGACATTCTTAATGAGTCTCCCAGCACTTAAGGTCTGAACCACACATTTGGAACCAGTAGCTTTTGGGTCAAGTTCAATACACATGGTGATGTCTGATAGTACTCCTTAATTTCTAAAGTGCTTTAAAATGTTTACTCCGACCTAAAAACAATCTTAAAGGAATTTTCTCTCACCTCTCAGAATCCAGCATAGTCCTAAAAATATAGGTACACAAACATTTGCTAAATGAATTAATTTAATTAATATGGAAACAATACTCTTCCAAGGCAAGTTAACCCAGCACTGGGGCCGGCGCCGTGGCTCAACAGGCTAGTCCTCTGCCTGCAGTGCCAGCACCCCTGGTTCTAGTCCCAGTCGGGGTGCCAGATTCTGTCCCGGTTGCCCCTCTTCCAGGCCAGCTCTCTGCTATGGCTCAGGAGTGCAGTGGAGGATGGCCCAAGTGCTTGGGCCCTGCACCCCATGGGAGACCAGGAGGAAGCACCTTGCTCCCAGCTTCGGATGAGAGCAATGCGCCAGCCGCGGCGGCCATTGGAGGGTGAACCAACGGCAAAAGGAAGAGCTTTCTCTCTGTCTCTCTCACTGTCCACTCTGCCAGTCAAAAGATAAAAATTAATTAATTAATTAAATAAATAAAATGACCCAGCACTGGGCTTTTGAAAATGGGAATTAAAAATAGGTATGACTCAGTCACCTTTTCCTGTCAATTATTTTTTTAAATTGGTCATTTTCTATTTCCAAAGCCAACACCCTAATGAAGCCCTTACCTCCTCCAATTCCAGTTGGATGTTATACGTTCACTGTTCTACACTGCACGGGGCGTAGCTTCCTTTCAGCTTAATCTTCCTAACTGAAACCTTTGCGCATGCCATGCCCTAGCTGAAAGCCTTCAACACGTGGCTCAGTGTTTCCACTGATGCTTTCCACAGCCTGCTCACGACCTGCCTCTCCAACCTCAGATGCTGACAGCCAACCTTCACACTCTGCATCCTTCTACAATCCTGCTTCCACACGTGTCCAAATGCTACCTCTCTTTCTCTGAGACCTCCTGGTGACCCCAAAGAAACAAGTCACCAGGAATTCTAAAGCTTCAAGGAAACAGATCTGTCGAAACGATGGGAACTTTGACTAGGGCCCCAACGCTAAGAAGAAATCACAGACCTGACCAAAACTTCTGCCTGCAGCCTCACGAGATCCAATGGAGAAGGCCCAGCTAAGCCATGCCCAGACTCTTTTTTTTTTTTTTTTTTTTTTGACAGGCACAGTGGACAGTGAGAGAGAGAGAGAGAGAGAGAGCAAAAGGTCTTCCTTTTCCTTTGGTTCACCCTCCAATGGCCACTGCAGACGGCGCACCGTGCTGATCCGAAGCCAGGAGCCAGGTGCTTCTCCTGGTCTCCCATGCGGGTGCAGGGCCCAAGGACTTGGGCCATCCTCCACTGCACTCCCAGGCCACAGCAGAGAGCTGGCCTGGAAGAGGGGCAACCAGGACAGAATCTGGCACTCCGACCAGGACTAGAACCCGCAGCTCCAGCAATGCCCAGACTCTTGACCATTTGAAACTGTGAGATAATGATATGTGCTGTTCTAAGACACTAAATATTTTTGGTAACTTGTTACATAGTAATGGAAAAGGAACACACTCTCTCCTCCCATTTTTTTGCTCTAAATCATCTTAATTTGCTGGAACAAATAATGTAAAAATGTCAGAGTAAAACATTTTAAAGTCCTTTCCTTTTTCTATTCTTCCTCACTTCCCTGTTCTCTTTCTCTCTTCCTCTAACATACATACAAATTTATAAACATAGAACGTATCTGATTGGTAAAGAAACAGCATTTATCATGACAAGACTATTTTATCGAAATATATTTCCTCATCTGTAAAACAGTAGCACCGGCCTTACAGGAATGGGGGATTAAATGAGTTCACATAGGTAGGCAACTTAAGCCCTTGCTCCTCGAAGTATGGTATAACCAAGAGCAGTAGCATCAGATAAGCTTTTTAGAAATGCTTATCAGGGTCAGCGCTGTGGAGCAGTGGTGAAAGCCTGGGTCTGCAGTGCCAGCATCCTATATGGGTGCTGGTTCGTGTTCTGGCTGCTCCATTTCCAATCCAGCTCTCTGTTATGGTCTGGGAATGCAGGAGAAAGTGGCCCAAGTCCTTGGGCCCCTGCACCCGTGTGGGAGACCTGAAAGAAGCTCTTGGCTCCTGGCTCCTGGCTTTGGATCAGCACAGCTCTGGCCAATGCAGCCACTAAGGGAGTGAACCAGTGGATGGAAGACCTCTGTCTCTGTCTACCTCTCTCTGTAACTGTCTTTCGAATAAAACAAATCTTTAAAAAAAAAGAAAGAAAGAAAGAAATGCTAATCAAGCCCCAGGACAGACCTAAAAATTAAGTCTTCATTTTAACAAGATCTCCACATATCCATGGGCATGTTTAAAGTGTGAGAAGCACTTCTGTAACCAACACCTGCCACAATTAGTGCCATATGGTTATCTGTTCTAAAACAGCTAATTTCTTTTAACATCATCTATCATCTTTTCATTTGAATATCAAGAATTTTCATTTTTTTTAACTTTTATTTAGTAAATATAAATTTCCAAAGTACAACTTTTGCATTACAGTGGCTTTTCCCCTCATAACTTCCCTCCCACCTACAACCCTCCCCTCTCCCGCTCCCTCTCCCTTCCATTCACATCAAGATTCATTTTCAATTCTCTTTATATACAGAAGATCAATTTAGTATATATTAAGTAAAGAGTTCATCAGTTTGCACCCACACAGAACATAAAGTGTAAAATACTGGTTTGAGTACTAGTTATAGCATTAATTCACATTGAACAACACATTAAGGACAGAGATCCTACATGAGGAGTAAGTGCACAGTGACTCCTGTTGTTGACTTAACAATTTGACACTCTTGTTTATGGTGTCAGTAATCTCCCTAGGCTCTTGTCATGAGTTGCCAAGGCTATGGAAGCCTCTTGAGTTCGCTGACTTCGATCTTATTTAGACAAGGTCATAGTCAAAGTGGAAGTTCTCTCCTCCCTTCAGAGAAAGGTACCTCCTCCTTTGATGGCCTGTTCTTTCTACTGGGATCTCACTCACAGAGATCTTTCATTTAGGTGTTTGTTTTTTTTTTTTTGTTTTGTTTTGTTTTGTTTTGCCAGAGTGTCTTGGCTTTCCGTGCATAAAACACTCTCATGGGCTCTTCAGCCAGATCCGAATGCCTTAAGGGCTGATTCTGAGGCCAGAGTGCTGTTTAGGACATCTAAACTTTTTTCTATAGTCAAAGTTCTTTGTGATTGCCTCTTCCCTAATCAGATCATGAATTCAGCAATTAAAAGAAAGTAAACTGCTGAATTTGAGTCTATTTTGCTCCTTAGTTATGAATTAGAAGCAGTATTAGATAGCTAACAGTCATTAAAATCAGGGAGAAATTTTTCTTTAAAGACTTATTTATGTAGCCAGCGCCACGGCTCACTAGGCTAATCCTCTGCTTTGCGGCGCCGGCACACCAGGTTCTAGTCCCGGTCGGGGCACCGGATTCTGTCCCGGTTGCCCCTCTTCCAGGCCAGCTCTCTGCTGTGGCCTGGGAGTGCAGTGGAGGATGGCCCAAGTCCTTGGGCCCTGCACCCCATGGGAGACCAGGAGAAGCACCTGGCTCCTGCCATCGGATCAGCACGGTGCACCGGCCGCAGCGTGCCAGCCGCGGCAGCCATTGGAGGGTGAACCAATGGCAAAAGGAAGACCTTTCTCTCTGTCTCTCTCTCTCACTGTCCACTCTGCCTGTCAAAAAAAAAAAAAAAAAAAAAAGACTTACTTATTTAAAAGACAGAGTTAAGAGACAGACAGAGAGAGAGCCAGACAGAGAAATCATCTACCTCCTAGTTCTCTCCCAAAATGGCCACAACAGCCGCAGCCAGGTAGCTCCAAAGCTAGGAGCTTGGAACTTCATTCAGGTCTCCCACATGTGTGCAAGGGCCCATGTACTTGGGCCATCTTCTGCTGCTGTCCCAGGTGCATCAATAGTGACTGAGCTCAGAAGTAGAGCAGCTGGGACTCGAACCAGTACCCATATGGGATGCTGGTGGCAAAGACAGTGGTTTTACCCACTAGGACACAAGGCTGGCCCTGGGATAAATTGTTTTAAGCTAGCACTTTAGCTGATTCAAGTACCAAAAAAAGTGTATTATGCTAAAGCTTAAAAATACAATCATTTGTTAAACTGACCTAATGTTGCTGTGAAGCAGCACTTTTGCAGTCACTTGGGCATGGGTCTTAAATGACAGCACACTGTTTTGCTATTTGTTGCCACAAGTATCTCATTCTTGCAGCTTACAGTCCACAGCACACACAGTCAATGCATGTATGAGGTCAGCAAACAGAAAGCCTGTTTGAAGTTCACATGAAGAAGTACAAAGTGTACCTCGAGTTTCAATAGCAGAACAATTTAGAACATTTGAGAATGCATAAACGTGACAAGGTAATTTAAAAAGAATACCTATAAGGCTGCGTTGGTAAACTTAACTTTCTGCTAAGATTCCTTACATTCAAATTAATACCCTTTAACACAGTTCATTTTTTGAACACCACTTGAAAAAATATGCAGATACTTTTAATTCATTTTACTTTAGATCTTTCCCAGAAAATTAAGAGTAATTTTAGTCATTTTAAGTCTGTATCCATTTTTTAGTTAAATTATAGGCTAAGGCAAGACAATTTAGAATGACTTGAACTTCCACTTTTGCTTTGACAGGCAAATTGTTGAAAATAATTAAATAAAAGAATACTCCAATTCCCCTCAGCAGGAAAACATTTCTATGCCACCTCCACTTCTAACTTTTGATGTCTGCGTTGACAAAAATGTCAATTACAGAACTAATAATAAAATATGTTGAATATGAAATGCCTATATATAAAAGAAAAGAAACTATTACTTCCTACTCTGTGATTTTTGTTACTTTTTTTATGTAGGTGATGGCTAATAGATTTTCAAAAGACAAGGTGACATCTCCAATAGTGAAGAATTGTTAAGAACAGAAAAGAAATGTCAAAAACAGAAATTTGACAACTTGCCCTGTTCAACATATATATGAGAAACTGTGATTTTTATATGTTTTTTATACTTTCAACTACAATCCTAGAAATGTTAGTTTTTCTAGTCGCTCTCAGTGTTGAATGTTGTTGAGTCATTATAAAAGGAAAGTATCCATTCTGATTCATTATTATTCATTCACTGATTCAGTATTACCAATACCAGGTACTGAACAGGCAAGAGCTCGTCCAGAAGGGGCCATTCACAGAAAGGGTGGAGAAGGAGGGGAGGGTGAGAACCATGTGGCTATCTGGGGGAAGGAAGAGTTCCATGTGTTTGAAGAACAGCGAACAGACAAGTAAGAGACAAGGCAGAGAGCAGCAGGAGGTAAGTCAGAAAAGTAAATCAAGGCAGCAAGCTTGTACCTGCCTCAGGGAACTATGGGACAAGAACGCTGGCTAAATACAATGAGAAGCCACCAAAGACTTTCAAGACAATGAATCATGTGATATGACACATTTCAAAAGGATGACTGTGGATGGTGAGTGCCTCCAGGGGAGGAGCCAACGGTGGAAAACAGGATACTGCCGTGGACATATCAAAACAATGCAGCGCAGGAATGATATGGCCAGGCAGAGGTTAGAGTCCAGATTTCCTGTATCTGGAGCCTGGAAGCTGCGGCCTGCCTACTAGGGAAGCCTGAAGACTGGCTGGAGAGAGAATCGCCTTCATCTCCTTCACAAGGAACACACACTGTCTCCATACAAAGGCAAGCAACTACTTAGAGTGGAGCTCTGAAATACTTCTCCATCGTACATCTACACGGCCTTCTGTCCAGAACAAACGCAGGAACGAGACGCACTGCAGTGCTCTGTGGTCTCTCCCGAGTGTGTGCGGAGTCTTGGATCTATGGACAGCCTTCGAAACCACCAGAAATACACAGAATCTCCTAACGCCCACTCATCCTTCAGCGCTCGTTAATCCTGGCCAATCTGTACTTTCCCCAACCAGGATAGAACCTCATGCTACTTGCAATACTGGCTTTCCCACTGTTCACCACAAAAATTAACAACACTTAGCAAACATGCGTTTTCCCATGCCCTTTCCCAAATCAAGTAAGCCCCCTCCACTAGGGAAAACCAAGCTGCTGTCTCCTGCTTGCTCTACTGTAACAGAAGTACCTCAACAATAAATCAGTGGTAGGAAGAAGCAGAGGCCAAACACCGCCGATTCCCAGATTCTTACGTGCGGTTCGGTTAACTTGTCTTGAAGAAATATATCTTAATTTGTTGTGTGATTTTTGTCACACTCCGAAGTCCTGAAGTGGTTGTTTTTAACAAGTTTATCCACTCTTATCAGTACTTTTGTGATAACCTGGATTTGCCATGCTCTTCACTCAGCCACTCTGCATCAAATACACTTCAAATGTAATGTTCCTGAGTAACCTACTAAAAAATGTTCAGAGAAAATATTTTGAAACATTTCTAAGTATAGAATCTGCCATTATGCTAAAATCACTATTTTCTTTTGACTTAAGATGCCTTTGTTGAAATGCTTACTCAGGTGGACTTAAATGGCAAAAGCCCTTGAAGCACAGTAAACAGTCTTTGCAAAGACACAAAAGCATATCAGGGCACTGCATGGTGGGTGAGTGAACTCCTATTTTTAGCTCTAACTACAAATAAGCTCATTTCTCACACCCTAAAAATGCCCTCTCTTGTCCAAGAATAATCCAGTATTTTCAGTCCACTCTTTCCTTTTCTTCCCATCAAATTTCTTGAAAGATTAATCCAAATACTGTTTTCCCCTTCTTCACCTCTAGTCAATCCTCAATTCATTATTCTTTGAGGCTTCTCTCTCAGCTTTAGCTCAATCACCTTCATAGGAGGTCAGTGACCTCCCGAACTAGCCAAACCCAAAGAACAGCTTATCTCACTGAAGCTCGCTGCTCATCTGCCAGCACAGCAGATCACTCTTTCCTGGACAATGCCCACTCCTGAGTCTTGGCTCCTCGCATCCCGAGATCCTTCTCCTGATCATTTTTCTGCACATCTTTTACCTGCAGTTTTCTCTTCCTGAACCTACGCCCTTAACGTTAGGGATCTCCTAACACCTGCTTTAACTCATCTCCCCTGTATTGTTCCCTAAGATAATCTCAACCACTCTCATTGCTTCAAGCTGACAACTCTCAAACTTTTATCTCTCGCTCTAAGATTTCTCTGACAGTTACAGATGATTTCAAATAACTGAAAAATAGTTCCACTTTAACAGTCCACATGAACTCAAACTCATCAATGCCCAAAACTGCATGAATCTTACCCTCACCTCCAAACCAACTTTTCTTCTTCCTATGTTCCATATCTCATTCATTGGCAGCAAGAAAAATGACTTGAGGTGGAATCCTTTTCTCACCCCTTCTATCCTGTTGCTGACAACAACCAATCCCTTAATGAGCCTCACTAATCTTACCTCCAGAATATTCCCACATCTGGCTTTGCTCTCCCTCATTTCTTGTGTTTCATGACAGACATGTAGACACAACTCTGTCAAGACAAGGCCATCAGAATGGCTATGTCAAAAGTTAGCCTGGTGCTCTCTGGTCAGACTAAAACAAAGCAAGGACTTTTCAAATGTTTACCTACACCATTTTAAGATCTTGGCAGTTGGTGTGTCTGGATATTTTACTGATTAACAAGTCAATACTGTGGCGGTTTTCTGCTTAACATTACATGTAAAGGTATCCATTTCCTAGCAATGTTGTTTTTCCTAAATAAACTTTCAAATCTTATGGCCCCTAAAGTACCATCACCAGATCTTAAAATATCTTTCCAAGCCTTGAATGACACTGGTAAGTTATCATACAAAATGTATGGGAAATTCATCGAAGGTTTTGGAGAGAACGTTTCGGTTTCCAGAGGATTTTTCGACCACTGCTCCTTTACAGGAGTATGTATGGCTAACTTAACTCAAATACCCTACACTTACAGTTTATCTGTATGCCCAAAACCATCCTCTGAAAATGCCTAACAGCAGCAGTGGTAACATTTACATACAGGATATTGTAGATCTTTAAGTCTTTAGAATACTTATCATACTCTAGATACTCTGGATCTACGACTGAAGACTTGGGATAAAAGGATACAACATAATACAATATGAAAAAGGTAACATTAAGCTCTATCTTCTAAACAGCATGGCTTGGGGCTGGCACCGTGGCACAGTGCATTAACAACCTGGCCTAAAGCACCAGCATCCCATATGGGCACCGGTTCGAGACCGGCTGCTCCACTTCCAATCCAGCTCTCTGCCATGGCCTTCGAAAGCAGCAGAAGATGGCCCAAGTGCTTGGGCCCCTACATCTGCGTGGGAGACCTGGAAGAAGCTCCTGGCTCCTGGTTTTGGATCAGCGCAACTCTAGTCACTGTGGCCAATTGGGGAGTGAACCATCGGATGAAAGATCTCTCTCTCTCTCTGTCTCTCTCTCTCTCTCCCCGCCTCTCTTCTCTCTGTGTAACTCTTTCAAATAAACAGATAAATCTAATAAAATTAAATTAAAAAATAAAATAAAAAACAGCATGGTTTGTGGAGTTATGTGGCCTTGGATGATTCACTTACATTTTTAACTATTTCTTCACATGCAGTATAAGGATAGTAATAGTTATTTTTCAGGGCTAATATGAATAAAATATGAAAGTAGGTCTATTAAATACCTAATACATTACATGCTACCAAAAAGACCCTTAACTCATGCTATTACTTATGTATTTGAAAGGTAGAATTATACAGAGACAGGGAAGAGAGGGAGTGACAGAGAAAAAGAGAGAGAAATCTTCCATCTGTTCACTTCCCAAATAGTCACAATGACAGGATCTAGGCCATGCCAAAGCCAAGAGCCTAAAACTCCATCCAAGTCTGCCACATGGATTTATAGGGGCCCAAGCACTGTGTGCATTAGCAGGAGTTGGACTGGAAGTGGAGAAGCCAGGCCTCAATTCATCACTCATATGAGATATAGACAGTGACTTAACCCCAGTGCACCACAACACCAACGCCTCATGTTTTCCTTTTTCTTTTTCTTTTTTCTTTTTTTTTTTTTTTTTTTGAGAGGCAGAGTGGACAGTGAGAGAGAGAGAGAGAGAGAGAGAGACAGAGAGAAAGGTCTTCCTTTGCTGTTGGTTCACCCTCCAATGGCCGCTGAGGCCGGTGAACCGCGCTGATCCGAAGGCAGGAGCCAGGTGCTTCTCCTGGTCTCCCATGGGGTGCAGGGCCCAAGTACTTGGGCCATCCTCCACTGCCCTCCCGGGCCACAGCAGAGAGCTGGCCTGGAAGAGGGGCAACCGGGACAGAATCCGGTGCCCCGAACGGGACTAGAACCTGGTGTGCCGGTGCCACAAGGCAGAGGATTAGCCTAGTGAGCCGCGGCGCCGGCCCATGTTTTCCTTTTTCAAACTTAGTAGAAGTGAAGAATTACTTTACTGAATTGAAGCTAAAGAAAGAATTATGTGATACTAAATTATATAATATATTCTTCATGAATAGCATCTCCAATTCTATTAATTTTGCTCTTTCTCAATTCTAGTGTTGTATCTTTCATATTTAAAGAAAGGGTATTTTTGTATGGCATTACATGAAGTTTTGTGTTCAAATGTCTTTGTGGAAGATATTTGTCACACTTATGTATTCTTCTTCCCGAGCACACAGCTCGATTAATTTACCCATACATCTCTGTTTTGCAGGAAGTAATGTGCAGAGTTTGTAGGTACGACTCAAAACACCTACACTCTCTTCCCATCTGTACTAGCTGGGATGCAGATGAGCCCAACGGCATTCTTGGAAGTCTTGTATAAAACAAAGTGAAATCACACAACAGAAATAATGGGAACATTTGGCGGGGAACCAACTGAAGGAAGACCTTTCTCTCTGTCTCTCTCTCACTGTCCACTCTGCCTGTCAAAAAAAAGACAGAAAGACAGACAGACAGACAGAGAGAAAGAAACAAAGAAAGAAAGAAATAATGGGAAACAGGCCTTACGACTCCAAGGCTAAGAAACGTAAGGCATAGTGGCTTCCAACCTGGTCTCTTAAGCCATACGTCTGGCAGAAGCTAGTCGTTATAACTTAAGAACACACAAATAGATCTACAGGGAAGCTTGCCTGGAAAGGAACTTTTTTTAGTATTATTATTATTCAACAACTAACCCTTATTTTGGTAACTCTATAAGTGAGGGTCTGGGAGGTTCTCAAAGTTTTCAGCACCACCCAATCAAATTTTCAGATGACTACATTCCATAACAATATTTGACTTTTCTTTTTTTTTTTTTAAAGATTTATTTATTTGACAGGTAGAGTTACAGACAGTGAGAGGGAGAGACAGAGAGAAAGGTCTTCCTTCCGTTGGTTCACCCCACAAATGGCCGCTATGGCCGGAGCTATGCTGATCTGAAGCCAGGAGCCAGGTGCTTCCTGCTGGTCTCCCATGGGGTGCAGGGCCCAAGCACCTGGGCCATCCTCCACTGCACTCCCGGGCCACAGCAGAGAGCTGGCCTGGAAGAGGGGCAACCGGGACAGAATCCGGCGCCCCGACCGGGACTAGAACCCGGTGTGCTGGCGCCGCAAGGCGGAGGATTAGCCTAGTGAGCAGCGGCGCCGGCTCCGACAATATTTGACTTTTCAAGAGAAACTCTAAGTCAGAATTCCCCATACAAGCCTCTCCCTAACTCCGAGCTCCCAGAAGCTACACCAGATCATCAATGCTGTCTGCCATTAAGTCCTGTCCCCACCAAAAAAGAAAAGCAGCGAAGAAACAAAATGAAATAAAACTTGGATCTCCATCTAATAACCATCTATAAAAATTCAAATAGATCATAAACCAAACCATAAAATTTAACTAAAACTTCTAGACAAACATGGGAAAAAGAATGTTCTAGTTAGACAAAGATTAGACAGAAAACAAAAGAGCACAAATCATAAACAAAAAAATCAGCTTTATAAAAATTAAACTTTATATTTAAAAGACATTGTTTAAAAATCAAAAAGCAGACTAGAATAGGGGAAATATTTCCAAAACATTTGGTAAGGAACACTTTCCATAATATATATAAAGAACTCTTAAAATCAGTAAGATAGAGGCCGGCGCTGTGGCACAGCAGTTTAATGCCCTGGCCTGAAGCGCCAGCATCCCATATGGGCACCGGTTCTAGTCCCAGCTGCTCCTCTTCTGATCCAGCTCTCTGCTATGGCCTTCGAAAGCAGTAGAAGATGGCCCAAGTGCTTGGGCCCCTGTACCTGCATGGGAGACCTGGAAGAAGCTCCTGGCTCCTGGCTTCTTATTGACGCAGCTCTGGCCGTTGCGGCCATCTGGGGAGTGAACCAGTGGATGGAAGACCTTTCTCTCTCTCTACCTTTCTCTGTAACTCTGTCTTTCAAATAAATAAAATAAATCTTAAAAAAAAAAAGTCAGTAAGATAAATAACCCAATATTTAAAATGAGCAACATATTTAAAGAGTCACAAGAGCAAGAAGATATATGAATCTCAAATAAATAATCACATGAAAAGACACAAAACAACACTAATCATTAGGAAAAATGTAAATTATCTGACAAGCTCTACCACAACACACTCACCAAGATAATTACAATTTTTTAAACTGATTATGATGACCATTGACAGTCATATGGAGCAACTGACTATGTTGCAGGTAGGAACAGAAAATGGCACAGCTACTTTGAAAACTAGTTTGGTAGTTATAAATACATACTTATCCTAAGACCCAGTCAATACAGTCTTAGGTATTTACCCAAGTGAAATGAAAACATATGTTCATCAAGGAATTATGTTCAAATATTCACAGCAGCATTATTCATAATAGTCAACAGCTGGCTCATTAACTGATGACTGAACAAATCATGCCACATTTGTACAACAGATTACCTCAACAAAATGAAATCAACTACTGATGCAACAGAGAGAAATCTCAGAAGCATTACGCTATATGAAGTCAGATACAAGACTACACATTAACTGATTCTTTTTTTTTTTTTTTTGACAGAGTGGTCAGTGAGAGAGAGAGACAGAGAGAAAGGTCTTCCTTTTTGCCGTTGGTTCACCCTCCAATGGCCGCCACGGCTAGCGCACCACGCTGATCCGAAGCCAGGAGCCAAGTGCCTCTCCTGTCTGCCATGCGGGTGCAGGGCCCAAGCACTTGGGCCATCCTCCACTGCACTCCCGGGCCATAGCAGAGAGCTGGCCTGGAAGAGGGGCAACCAGGACAGAATCCGGCGCCCCGACCGGGACTAGAACCCGGTGTGCCGGCGCCGCAAGGTGGAGGATTAGCCTGTTGAGCCATGGCGCCGGCCCACATTAACTGATTTTACCTACATGAAATTGTAGAAAAGGCCAAATTATGAAGAAAGAAAACAAATTAGTGGTCGCCCGGAATCACAGGTGAGATGGAAAGGACGGACTATTAAAAAAAAAATCACAAGGTTAAGTTTTCTGAGGTAATGGAAACATTATGTTGTAATTCCAGTGGAGTTTACATTTTCCAAAACCCCATTAACTATATGCTTCAAAATAAAATTATGCCTTCACAAAGTTTATTTTAATGGCTCTTCTGTATAAAAACACCAACAAAATTATTAGACAAAAACCAGTCAAATGCACTGTTTTTCAGAGTGAGAAGTATGAAAGAAGAGACTACAACTGGTGACTCACATACTACAGCAGACAGACACACTCTTAGAGTGACCGAGACTTGCTTAATCACAGTAGAAAGGCAGGAGAGTGCTGAGTAGGGGAATAAATTTTAGCGACCTACTAGACATTGTGATGACTAAGGTTCATAATAATGCAGTGTATTTTTTGAAACAGCCAAAAACAAAGAATTTAAATGTTTTCACCACAAAGAAAGGACAAGTACATAAGGTGACAGATGTTAGTATGATTTAATCATACCAAAAAGTACCTATTGAAATATCACCATGTATTGAATACACCATATGTAATGAAATCATATATCATATATACTATTTGCAGACTAAAATAAAAATAAATTTTAAAACAAAAAACAAAGATGGGACCAATCACCTCTGCTAAAGAGGATGTGCAGAAGACAAACAAACATGAAAATGTCCGTCATGTGTCAGTAGGGAATTACAGACTCAATGAACTATGAAGTATCACTATACACCTACCACGGACATATGGCTGGAAGCGAAAAGAAAGACAACATCACAAACACTGACAGGATGCGAGAGAGAGAGCCATCGGAGCTCCCGTTCACGGGCAGCAGGAGTGCCAAATGGCACTGCCACAGCGGAAGAGAGTCTGGCTTCTAACAACCACACTCCTAAGGATTTACTTAGATTAGTATGATACACACACAAAATTCCATGAGAGAATGTTTATAGAAGCTTCATTTTATTGCCCAAAACTGGAAGGAATTAAAATAGCCTTCAATAGACAAACAACAACAACAAAAAAAAAAACCCTATTACATCCATAGAATAGAGTATTACATAGCAATAAAAAGACAATCGGTATCAAGCCACAGAAAGACAAATTTTTTAGGACAATGAGGCATTGTGATAACTTGGTAATGGCGAGTATACTGCAAAGATTTGTCACATCTCAGAGCTATACAAACACAAAGACTGAAACCTCATAGGAATTGTGTACTGTTTTTAATAACCTATCAATATTGGTTCATCAGTTATAACAAATGAACAATAACAGCACAAAATGTTAACAAGGGAAACTGAAAGAGGGAAAGAGATAACAAGGACTTTGTATTTTCTGCTCAATTTCCTTTAAACCCAAGACCATTCTAAAAAATGACATCAATTTTTTTTTATAAAAATTAGAATACCCACTTTAATATAGTTTGGCAAAATTTCATGTAAATGCTCTGTTTTGAAGAATTAGAAAGCTGAAAGATAATACTGCAATCGGTGGCTACTATGTGGGGTACTTCCAAAGTTCATGGGAAAACAGATTCAAAGAATTTTGAAATGCTCTTTTCAAAGATGGCATAAATTCAGACATTTTCTCTTAAAAAGTCTGAGCCTAGAACAGACATTATAAGAGCTTCTCAAAGTAAAGATCTATTCCTTAGCTCCTGTTTCTATGAAAAGAGTACTGACCACAGAGCCAAGTGACATGTGGCTCCCAGGGGCTGGATCAGCATCTCTCAGTAGCATCCATGCAGTAAGCAGGGCAGACACCACGCTACTTTTAGAAAGTGAGTGGTGGATCACAAAGCACACAGCAGCAATAAAAATTCAGAAAAGACCAATGTTAAATGAGAAGAGAAATATCACATTTCATGGAAATGTGGGGGGAAAAAAAAAAAAAAACAGGAAGGTGGCCAGCACTGTGGTGTAGCAGGTGATGTCGCCACCTGCAGTGCTAGCACCCCATGTGGGCGCTGGTTCAAGTTTGGGCTACTCCACTTCTGATCCAGCTCTCTGCTGTGGCCTGGGGAAGCAGCAGAGGATGGCCCAAGTGCTTGGGCCCCTGCACCTGCGTGGGAGACCCGGAAGAAGCTCCTGGCTTCGGACTGGCGCAGCTCCAGCCATTGCGGCCATTTGGGGAGTGAACCAGCAGATGGAAGACCTCCCTCTCTCTCTCTCTCTCCTGCCTCTCTGTAATGCTGGCTTCAAATAAATAAATAAATCTTGGGGCTGGCACTGTGGCATAGTGGGTAAAACCACCGTCTGTGGTGCCAGCATCCCATATGGGCACCGGTTCAAGTCCCATCTGCTCCGCTTCCGATCCAGCTCTCTGCTGTGGCCTGGGAAAGCAGTGGAAGATGGCCCAAGTGCTTGGGCCCCTGCACCCACATGGGAGACCCTGAGTAGGCTCCTGGATCCTGGCTTAGGATTGGCCCAGCTCTGATCATTGTGGACATATGGCAAGTGAACCAGCGGATAGAAGACATCTCTTTCTCTCTCTCTTTCTCTCTCTGTCTCTGTCTCTCTGCAACACTTACAAATAAATAAATAAATGCTTAAAACATAAAAAATAAAGCAGGAAGAAAAAGACAGCAAAATGATGTTGTCAATTTTAAGTCAGCAGATAAAATGACACTGTAGACGGCACAACCAGACAACCAACTGAATCAAATTCTCTCCAGCAGAAAGCAAAGTCTAGCCTGAGAGTGGCACAGACTGGGAATAAGTACCATCCTTCCTTTTCCTGTGCACATACACATATACACCTTAAAGATGGTTACTGGCCATGTAAATACAGGGCAAGTTCAAGCTCAACTTCTTACCCTCGTCCGCCTCATCCTCCTGGGGTGACATTGGTGCCCCTGCACTAGTAGGAGTGACTGGTTCCTCCTTGTCAGACTCGCGCTGTAGACTCACCACCTCATATATGGCATCTCCAGCACTGGTGTGGCCTTTCCCTTCAGACTGAGAAAGATAAAACACGTATTTAAATGTTAAAAACCTGAAGGAAACACAGAGGGATAGTATCTCAGTGACTCACTAAAAAAGAGTTAAAATGAAGAGCAGCAGATCATGTTGGATCTTCAGTAGGTTTGAGGTTAACACATCTTTTTAGGGTGCATTATTACTCACGTGACATTCAAAACATAAACAAACACATGGTTCCTCAAGCATTAGGTCAACAGATACAATAAAACCTACTAGCTATTCTGAGAGAAGCCAGCTTCAATCAGAAAAATCTGAGACACCACAGGTACTGGGATAGACAGAGAAGCCATTGATGCTAGACTTTTTCTTAAGATTTATTTATTTGAAAGGCAGAGTTATAGAAAGGCAGAGGGAGGGAGGGAGGGAGGTCTTCCATCCACTGGTTCACCCCCCAAATGGCCACAATAGCCAGAGCTGGGCGGATCTGAAGCCAGGAACCAAGAGCTTCTTCCGGGTCTCCCACACAGGTGCAGGGGCCTAAGCACTTGGGCCATCTTCTACAGCATTCCCAGGCCATACCGGAAAGCTAGTTAGGAAGTGGAGCAGCCAGGACTTAAAGAGGTACCCATATGGGATGCCGGCACTGAAGGTGGTGGCTTCACCCATGATGCCACAGCAATGGCCCCAATGCTAGATTTTTAGGACTGACTACCTCATATTGCTGCAGAGATAAATCAGCACACCCATCAACTAATTCATGAAGTAGCCAGTTTTTACCTTATAAATTGCCTGGATCCTATGGATGGGTATAGAGTTTAATATTAAGATGGCTGCATCCCATATTAGAGTGCCTAGGTTAAATCCCCCAGTCCAAACTTACTGCTAATATAATCTAAGAGGCAGCAAGTGATGGCTTGAATAGTTGAGTCCCTGCCACACACATGGGACACCTGGATTGGGTTACTAGCTTCTAGCTTCAGCCTAAGCCACAGTGGGCATTTGGGGGCTGGGCCAGCAAATGGCAGCTCTGTGTGCCTGTGTGTGTGCCTGTGTGTGTGTGCGTGTATGAAAGTGTGTGTGTGTGTGTATGCATATATACATATGCATATGGCTCTGCTTCTCAAACTAGAAATCAACAACAGAAGCATATCTGAAAAATTACTAAATATTTGGAAATAAAATAACATTCTTTTAAATAATAAATGGATTAAAGCCAAAGTGGGATGCTAAAATTATACATTTTTAACTAAACAAAAATGAAAATACAATAAAAATTGGTGTGATACATCCAAGTAGTATCTGTATGAAGATTTTGACTCATAGGAGCCTAGAAGAAAAACATTCAAAAATCAGTAATCTCACCTTCCCCCTTAAGAAACTAGGGGAAAAATATAAAGTAACCCAAAGCAAGAAGAAAAAACAAAAATTATAGCAAAATAAATAAACTGAGGAAAGAAATGTTTTCAAATAAATGAAACAAAAGGTAGTTTTTGGAAAAGATAAATAAACTGATAAACCTCCAGCAAAACTGACAAAGAGAAAGACGGCCCAAAGTACCAGTTTTAGGAAGGAGAGAGTACACATCAGGGCTGGAGCTGTGGCGCAGCCAGTAAAGCTGCCACCTGCCGTGCCGGCATCCCATATGGGCACCGGTTCAAGTCCCAGCTGCTCCACTTCCTTTCCAGCTCTCTGCCTTGGCCTGGGAAAGCAGTGGAAGATGGCCCAAGTCCTTGGGTCCCTGCACCCTTGTGGGAGACCTGGAAGAAGCTCCTGGCTCCTGGCCTCGGCCATCTGAGGAGTGAACCAATGGATGGAAGACTTCTCTCTCTTTTTGCCTCTCCTTCTCTCTGCGTATAACTTTGATTTTCAAGTAAATAAATAAATCTTTTAAAAAAAGTGAGAATACATATCATTACAGATCCCATGAGAATCAAAAGGATAATAAAGGAATGCTGCCAACCACCATCTGCACATTAATTTACAATTTACATTAAATGAACCAGTTTCTTAAAAACCACTACCATCCACACAAAGAACAAACAGATAACCGGAAGAAAATCCTGCAGCTACTAAACTTTTGTTACATCTGAAAACAAAAACTTCAGACACAATGATTTCAATGACAAATTCTACCAAATATATCAAAAAATAACAGTAATACTTCAAAAAAACCTTCTAAGAAATTAAAGAAAATTTCACAACTCACTGCACAAAGTCACCATTTCTAACACAAAGACTAAAGAAGTCATTACAAGAAAAATACATACCAATATCCCTCAATCTTCAAGTATGAATATAGTTATATTTTATATATACATATTTGTACTAGTAATTCAACCCAACTATATATAAACACATCAGAGTACTTCAAAAAGTTTATAAAAAACTAAATGAAGAGATAAATTTTGATGCAAAAAATTTTGAGATCCATGTGTAATTTTTTCAGTTTTCCATGAACTTTTTGAAAACCTACTGTAATAGCAAATCAAATTCAGCTATTTATATGTATATACATATATTTTAAATCAAGTATATTTCTTTAAAGATTTATTTATTTATTTATTTATTTGAAGGGCAGAGCATCAGAGAGAGGAGAACCAGAGGGATCTTCCATCTACTGGTTCACTCCCAAAATGCAACAGCCAGGTCTGAATCAAGCTGAAGCCACAAGCCAGGAGCTCCATCCCCAGGGTGGTCTCCCACATGGGTGACAGGGGCTCATGTACTTGTGCCAACTTCTGCTATCTTCCCAGGTGCATTAGCAGGAACCTGGATCGGAAGCGAAGTAGCCAGAACTTGAACCAGCACTCCTATATGGGATGCTGTCTCAACTGGCAGCTTAACCTGCTGTGCAACAACACCAGGCCCTTAAATATATTTCAAGCCAAATATACATAAAACAATTACAAATTACAAACACACACACACACACACATGAATGTATAAATAAAATAATGCATTGTAAGCAGTGTGGTTTATCCAGGGAATACAAAGCTAGTTCATAGTGGAAAAAAATCAATTAGCATAATCCAGGATATTAACAAGAAGGAAGACCACAAGATCATATCCATAGATGGCAGAAAAGGTATTTGAAAAACACTCAGCATTCTCTCGTGTTAAAAAGAATAAACTAGGGGAGCTGGCGCTGTGGCGATCAGGTGAAGCCTCTGCCTGCGCTGCCAGCATCCCATATGGGTGCTGGTTCGAGTCCCAGCTGCTCTGCTTCCGATCCAGCTCTCTGCTATGGCCTGGGAAAGCAGCAGAGGATGGCACAAATTCTTGGGCCCCTACACCCGCATAGGAGATCAGGAAGCAGCTTTTGGCTCCTGGCTTCAGAACAGTGCAGCTCCGGGCTTTGCAGCCAACTGGGGAGTGAACCAGTGGATGGAAGACCTCTCTCTGCCTCTCCTTCTCTGTGTAACTCTTTCAAATAAATGAATGTCTTATTAAAACAAACAAACAAAAAAAGGTGGAGTACATTAAAGAAATAATAATAAAGTAGGAATTCAATTCTCAATCTGACTCAGAATAGCTATGAAAAACCTACAACATTACATGTAATGGTTACAGACGGTCATCAGTCCTATCCAACATCCTTTGTTGGACTTGGTCTGAGCCATATGCTCCCAGTTGCAACTCCTCAACTCTGCTATTGTGGCACAAACATGTTACAACAGTGACAAAGTGTTTCATCCTCACTTAGTTTCCTATGTAAGCAGAATCTCCAAGGCTCTGATCTCATGTAGAACCTAATCAAACCTGAGTGTTTTTAATTCAAATACTTTTATTTCCAAAGTCACATAAAAATCAGTCTGTATTTTTAAAATAAAACAAATTGTCGGGTTTATATTAGAATTCATTACAGTTTAGCAGCATACAAATACATACAAATAAGAGTTCAATAAATGTGGGTGACAATGTTATATTACAAAGATTCCTCATACTCAGGTAAATAAATTCTGAAAATTTTTCCATCTGGCTTAATGTCATCAAACAGGAAGTATAATATGCTGATGATATCAGAATACGGGGCATCATGTGATAACTCTGTGTGCTTATTAGTAGATTTCCAATATTAATAAGCCTGTGTGGGTTCTTGCCTAATATTCAGAGAATTCTGAATACTGGTATAAATGAATGAGGCAGCGTAAGTTTTTAAGCTTTTTATTCAGTGGGAGAAATGCATAGGACATTGAGGGCCCTAAGAGAGAGGGAATCTGGGTTCACTCCGAGCACCAGAAGCCAGCCCTGTGGAGAGCATGCAGACCAGGAAGCAGGGCCCAAGGCCGCGTTCCCTGGAGGCACAGGGCCAAGAGCACCCACAATGGCAAAACGCCAAAAAAAAAAAAAAAAAAAAAAAGTGTCCCAGGCCTTTAAGCCATTTCCAAAGGGGAGTGGTTAATTAGCTTGATTGGCCAGTGGGCACACAGGTGGCCAGATAGGAGCATGAGGTCACACAGGGGCGTGGTGAAGGCACGGTCTTACAGCTCACAAACCTAATCAATTTTATTCTATCTGCCTGCCTACAACACTGATATCTCCATTTATAAATCCTCTGAAGCCCTTGGCCTCAACAGTGGTTATAAATGAGGAAACCAGACCTGAGGCTGCTCATATGTTTTTTAAAAGATTATTATTTATTTGAAAGGCAGAGTTACAGAGAGAGAGGGAAAGAGAGGCAGAGCGAGAGCTTCTCTCCGCGGGTTCTCTCCCCACATGACTACGGCACAGCAGAGATTAGTCCTGGAAGTCAGGAGGCAGGAACTCCATCCTGGTCTCCCACTGGTGTGGCAGGGATTCCAGTGATACAGCCATTGTCTGCTGCTTCCCACTTGCATTAGCAGGGAGTGAAGACTGGAAATTCGGTAGCCAATTCTTGAAACTCTGGGAGGTGATGCCAACAATGCAAGCGGTGGCTTAGCCCACTGTGCCACAGTGCCTACTCCGACACAGTTTAAACACGAATACCTAGCAGTCAGAATCTTTAGGGTGAGATCTAGGAACATGTATTTATTTTCTTAAAGCCACAAGTGAGTCTTGACACAAAGCTAAATTGAGAACTGTTGACTTCAACACCTCTTGGGATTTTATTTTTAGTGTTTATTTATTTGAAAAGCAGAAAGAAAGAGACGGATCTCTCCCATCTGATGGTTCACTCCCCAGATGCCCCCAACAGCCAGGAATGTGTCACACCAATGTCAGAAGACTGGAATTCAGTCTGGGTCTCCCACGCAGGTGGCAGGGACTGGAATATCTGAGTCAGCGCCTGCTGTCTCCCAAGGTGCACATTAGCAGGAGGCTGCAACTGGGAGCAAGAGCTGGGCTCTCAACCCAGGCCTGGGATGTGGGAGGCAGGCAGCCCAAGCAGTGTGCTAACCACTATGCCACACTGCTGAAGTAGGCAGGCATATAGGTTAAAATTGTTTAGGTTTGTGAGCTGGAAGACCATGCCTTCACCATGCCCCTGTGTGACCTCATGCCCCTACCTAACTGCACCTGGGTGTCCACCAGCCAATCAGGTTAATTAACCACTCCCCTTTGGAAGCGGGTTAAAAGCCTGAGACAGGGCATGCCCTGGCCCTTCCCCCTCTCTTCTGTTTCCTGGCCTCCTGCCAATATCATATGGCACCCACGAAGGGGCCTGGCTGTAGCCCTGCACCTCCAGGGCAAGTGGCCTTCGGTCCACCCATCCTAGGCTTCCTGGCCTAGATGCTCCTCCACAGGGCTGGTTCCTGGTGCTCGGTATGAACTCAGATTTACCTCTCTTGGATAAAGCTCTCACTCTCCTTGATTTCTCTCACTGAATAAAAGCCTACAATGTATTATGCTGTCTCGCTTGTTGATGCCAGTATTTAGAATTCTTCTCTAAATATTAGGCAAGAACCCTCTTGTGCTTATTAATATTGGGGATTTATTAATAAGCATATGGTGATATCACATGGCACCCCAAATTCCAGTAACATATGTGGCATCCCAGATGGCACTTATGGGGAAATGTAAGGCCACATTTTCATGTATATTTTAGGGGGTCATCTCCAATATCATATGGCAACCACGAAGGGATATAAAATGTGAAATTTTTACGAAGGGATTTAAAATTTTTACAAAAGGATTTATAACATTTAAAATTTTTACAAAGGGATTTTTAACATGTAAAATTTTAAGAAGGGACTGATTAAGAAATTTTAAAACTAGGCTGCATGGTAGGAGTGGATTTCCTGTGGCTCTGACCCTATCTCTCTGCCTACACCCTTTCCCTCCTCCATCTAGGTTGGTGTGTGAGACCTGAGCCTGAATCAAGGTGTAACTATTTTAAATTAGGCCTCTATCTTGTAACTTGGGCCTGACCAGGCCCTGAACCCTAAGCCAGAAGTAAATAAAGAACTCCCCTTGCAATAAACTCTCCTAGCAACAGGATGCACTAATCAATTCTAGGAGATGTCCTTTGAATTTCCCGTGGAATGAGATGATTTGCTAAATGGTACCATGATGTATAGAATGTCTCTGAAAACCCTATAAAAACCCTGTTAACTGAAGGGTCGGTGTTGATTGAGAGACCAGGCCGGACCTGTAATAAAACTCTCGTGTGCTTTACAGCGGTATTGGCTCCTTGGTGGTCTTTGGGGACGACTGAACTGGGCCTAACAGTGCTTTTCCTGTATGCCCAGCCAAGGGGACACAGGGTTCCAAAGCGCCCGGCCTGGTGGGGATGCGTGCACGGACTCTGCGGGGGAAGGGTGCTTCACTCTCTTCGGCCCTGGTGCTGGTCGCAAGTCCCAGTTTCAGGTCCACCGTAGGGTGACACACAGGGAGCTGCACTTCCACCTGTGTCTAGAGCTAGACCTACTCTGCACAATTGCATGGCAGCCCACCTCAGCGGCCAGTGAACACGCTCAAAGCAAGCTGAGATCGGTTCGGGAAGAGGAGCCTAGTGCAGTAGTCGACCACATGGAGTGAAGCTAGAGCCACCCCACCCTGAGGGGAGAAGATAGCTCGCTCATGCAAGAGACAAGCAAGATTTTATTCTTCTCTTTCTCTTTTGTTTTGCTGTTAGCTTTCAAAAATGAAGGCATAGATTGGTTTTGTTTCATGGTCTCTGGCTTCAAGGACTTTGGTGTTGTTGCTAGTGCAATGTAATAAGAGAGATAAAACAGATTTACACTGAGGAAAAACCCCTAAGGATTCTAGATTGGTGGTAGTATGTTTCAAAGACAATTTACGTGCTTTTCTAAGGTCAAGTTTTTAATTAGTATCAGCAGCTAAAAAAGTTCTAAAACATTTCTCCTTGTCCCTGCTCCTTATTGTACAAGCTTTCAATTGCTAAGTTTGAGTTGGAGAACTGGTCTGGTTGCTTAGAGACGTGTTACCATCAGGGAGGAGGAGCTT
Source organism: Lepus europaeus (assembly GCF_033115175.1). Taxonomy (NCBI): domain Eukaryota; kingdom Metazoa; phylum Chordata; class Mammalia; order Lagomorpha; family Leporidae; genus Lepus; species Lepus europaeus. The sequence continues at coordinate 157,370,273 of NC_084831.1, forward strand.
TAAACATGGAGGACGCTCTACTTCCTGTTGTGGAGGGTGGAACTTCCGCCCTCACAGGAAAATGGGCAACAGATTCCGCCCCAAGATGGCGGCTCCCATGAACCACCACATGCTACATAGCTGGTTAATAGAGCAATGTATATTAAATCATGTTCTTAATTTATTATTTTCACTTCTGAAGCGAGATTTTAACAGTCTGGAATGGTGTTTCTCAGACTGGGTGGTTTATATTTGGTTTGTTTCACCTCCAAGCGGGATTCTAAAAGTCTGGAATGGTTTTTCTCAGACCAAGATATAGCTCCAGGATGTTAGATTACCGGTTAGGGTAGATGATCAGAGATATAACTGGGCCAAAGCTTAGCCCTATATACCTCCTGTCTCCCTAGGTTACAAGGTGATTTAACCTTGAGTAGTTCTACATCTACTCCTTTGGAGACTCCCTGAAAGATCTACACTTGAGAACTGAGAGTCCCTTCGACTAGATGGGATTAAGGAATCATAGCTAATACAATGTATCTATGTGAAATGCTTAAGGATAACTAAGCTCACAAAGAGCGGTGTCTGTTTTTATTTTCTCAGGTCCTACAGAGAGACTGTAAAGCTGTATAGCTCTACATGCATTCTTATGGACTTACTTCTAAGAGCACAGTTTAAAATTTGCTATGGGATCACAAATCCCCTTGGGCTAGATGGTAATAACATCTTAAGTTTTAAAGTGATCATATAGGTGCGATTAAGTGCTAAAGTGATCATGTCAATAGGATCAAGTGTTAACTACTAATAGTAAATAAAGTTAAAGAGGAGTAAATGCTCCAACAAGGGAAGGAGTCTGTACAGCAGACTCATAGAGTGGCAATTGCCTTAAATAGCACTCAGTGCCCTCAAAATCAGCCCTAAAGGCATTCTGGTCTGGCTAAAAAGGCCCACAAGAGCATTTCAGGTGTGGAAAGCCAGGACACTTGTGCAAAAAGTGTCCTTATGTGGAGAACCTCCCTTGGAGACCCCAGTGGAGAATGGCCATCAAAGCAGGATGGACTTTTCTCCGGAGGGGGAGAGAACTTCCACTTTGCTTATGGCCTTGTCTGAATACTGATGGAGTTTGTGAAACTCAGAAGACTTCCATAGCCTAGGCAGCTCATGTCAAGAGCCTTAGGTGATCACTGATGTCACACAAAAGAGTGTTGTTAAATTAAAAACAGGAATCACTGCGTACTAACTTCCCATGTAGGACCTCTGTTCACAAAAGAACTACAGTATTAACTTTAAGGGCAAAACTTAATCCCGAAGATTTACTTTGTTCAATTGTGATATTATGCATCGTAAGTTCTAGTTATATCTAAGTGTCAAGCTCCATTGCCTGTATTCTTATGTATTTCTTTAAGAGCTCTTGGTTTTTTTTTTTTTAATGAAAATGCCTACAAACACCATGTAACAGAATCATATATTTTCACTAAGCTACAGATATATACCATCACATGAAAAAAAAAGTATTTCCAAGCAGCTTCTATTTGCTGCTGCACAGGTGAAAGTCAAGCCAACACGGAAGAGACCTGTTTAGAAAAAAAACAAAAACCCTGCTTTTCAAGGCTTTTTATTTCCCTATTACCTTATAAATACTCCACAGCCTTGTTAATCTTCATCTTTCAGCAATTAGAACAGCTACTTTCATTACTCACTTACTTTTGGTTTTTACTATTTAATTTCTATTTAAATAGATTTAAATCAACATTTCTCTTCAAAAACAAATTTTTGCTTTTATGCTTTTTAAAGTTTAAATACTTGAAGAAAGTCTTTGTTTCCAACTTACAAGAATATCAAGATACACAAAAACAAAATGATGATTTGGAGAGGACAAGAAAACTTTTGATAACAACATTAAACCCCACTTAGCACGGAGCCCAAAGCAAATCTTTAAGAAGCTTGTGGCCAGAAAAAGGACTAAGAACAGGCAGCTAACGTCTACCTCCAGCCTGGTCACAATATCCTGGAGGAGACTAAAAAAGCTCACTTGTCCTTACGCAGAGGAACTTCTGAGAATAATTAAGACTATCAGGATTCCCCACCCCTCACCTCCTCCCGGCGGGATACCAGGAGTCCTTTTCATACAGGCCAGCCTCCTGCCTATAAGCTAACCCAAAACAAAAGATAGGAAGCTGCCTTGTAGAGATCAGAGTTACCAAGATAAAGGTCTCACCCCACCCCCACTTAATGCTTCAACTTCATTTGCAGTTTTACTCTGTAACTTTTAATTCATTCCCACTTTTCCCCCACTCTCTTGAGAATGTTCTCTTTTCTGAATCTCAATTTGATTCCTAGTAGATACAAGAGGTGTTAGGAAACTGGCGCAGTTTTAGCCAGGTGGCTGCACAGCCCAGCTACCTGAGCCAGGCTCCACCCCTATCCTAATGGGATTCGATGCTCCAGCTTCCCTGCCCGCCCTCAGGCAAAGTTTAAAAGGGTCTGTTCCTGAACACGTGCTCTCTTGGCTCTGCTCCCTGCTCTCTGGGCCTCTCTTGGCTTCTCTCCTCCTCTCGTCTCTCTTCTCCCTCTGTCTCTCTCTCTTATAGTCTCTTTCTCTTTTTCCTTCGCCGCCCCGCCCCTTCACTCCGGTCTGTAGGGTGTTCCCCAATAAACCTTTTCCCTTACTCCAGTGACCGGGGTGCTTTGCGACGGCTAACGTTAAGATATAACATTGGTGCCATGACTCGGATAAACTTATATTGGTAATCCAGTGTCCTCCAGTGCTCTGGGGTCCTGGATTTTTGCTGGTCGCGAAGCACACCTCCGGAACTCTTTCCAAGCCACCGAATGCTCTGGGATCTCCATCCACACATCGGCCTTCCAAATTTTGAGGTAAGACGCGGAGCGAAAATCCCTCACGGCGACTGCTATTTGAGTGGTGGTCTACTGTCGGATACTCGCCTGACTACTCTCGTAAAGGTCGTAGCACTGGACTCTAGCCACCACTCCTACTTCTACTTAAGGCCTTTAGCCTCTACGGACACTGTGCCCAGGCAACAGTGGGGTGTGAGTGATGACTCCATCTCTGTTCGCCTCTTTACAGGCGAGGCCCTGGGCTCTAGCGGGCACTTGGGTGACGACCCCGCCTTCTCCCATTCCTCTCCTAGTCAGATGGCCAGGACTTCAAGGACGCTTGCTGTCCACCGATCTGACCTACTGAGTCGCCATGGGAAATTCTTCCTGTGTTCCATCTGATTCTCCTCCTGGTTGCCTTTTAAGTAATATGGTCCCTCTCAAATTGGCCCCAGCCCTCAAAAAGTGGCCCCTCCATGGTGGCGCATTTGGCCCTGAGGGATCAGAAGTTGGAGTAGTTTGACCCTGATAACATCTTTATCTCTTCCGTGAGCATTCGGGAAAATGGAAGGAGATTCCATACGTTCAAGCCTTTTCCTATCTTCGAACTAAACCTTCCCTGTGTACTTCTTGCTGTCCCACTTAAGTCCTTCTGATCTCCAAGATTCGCACGAGGGGTCAGAAGCCTGAGCAAAAAATCCTTTCTTCTGCCCCGATCCTGTTCCCGCCACTACCACAACCTCCTTTAATCCTGCAGATGAACCTCCCCCTTACCGCTCCAATCTACAGGCACCAGCTCAGCCGCCTCCTGAGGCCTCAGCAGCTGAAGTTCCAGCGCCATTATCTACCACGCAGCAGCTCCCGCCCTAGCTGTGTCCTCCCCCCTCTCCATCGAATTCCAGGGGGCGGGGTCAACCTCTACTCCCACCTCCACTGCAATCTCTTCCATCTTATCTCAAGCCCCTTGCTCATCTATTCCTCAGAGCTATTCCCCGCCTGTGTGTACTTCCTCCCTAGCTCCTACCCCCACTCTCACAGTATCTCCCCCTCCCACCTAGAAATTTGGACTTTATCTTAAAACCAGTCCTGGCCCAAAGTCTACTATCTCTGTCTTATCTGTTTGGGGTCTCCAACTGGTCTTTTGTCCCTCTCTTGTCCCAGTCTTACCATAAGAATAGCAAGGGAATGGTAGTCCCATCCTTTTGGGCTCCCTGCTTATTGAGAAACAAATTAGGTATCCCACCCTTCTGATGGCTCTTTGTTTTATCATGAGCTAGCCAGACTGGAGAATCAGGTTTCCTGCATGGATCTGGCTCACTGTAACTAATTTTTCTTTAAATTTAGGAATACCACTATCTTTGAAACTATTGCCTTAGAAAATGCTGAACTTATTTTGCAATTTATTTTAACAGGTTTCCAGGTAATCAGTACTTAGATGAACGCAATTTTAATTTAATTCAGATAAAAATATATCAGCATCCTAAGTCATTTAGGTGTAACTGCTAATTTAAATTGGGTAAAACTTTTGTATACTCAACATGTTTTATTCTATAAAAATAGTTCAACACTGTTTAAAGTAACTCGCACTAAAATTTGATGTTACCTTAATCTTATTCTGGAAATTTTAAGCAGATTATTTCAAAATGTAAATCAAGGACATTGGCAAATGGAAAACGTCACAAGTATACTAATCTATTCCTCTGGCCAGCGCCATGGCTCAACAGGCTAATCCTCCGCCTTGCGGCGCCAGCACACCGGGTTCTAGTCCCGGTCGGGGCACCGGATTCTGTCCCAGTTGCCCCTCTTCCAGGCCAGCTCTCTGCTGTATCCAGGGAGTGCAGTGGAGGATGGCCCAAGTGTTTGGGCTCTGCACCCCATGGGAGACCAGGATAAGCACCTGGCTCCTGCCATCAGAACAGCGCTGTGCGCAGGCCACAGCGCGCTACCGCGGCGGCCATTGGAGGGTGAACCAACGGCAAAAGGAAGACCTTTCTCTCTGTCTCTCACTGTCCACTCTGCCTGTCAAAAATAAAAAAAAAAAAATTAAAATCTGATTCTCTGTTAAAGCAATGTGTTAAAGTAATCTATTACGTTCTCTTGATGTCTCTGTTAAATTCTAATTGTTTAAAAACAGCTAAATTTTTATTAAGAGCTATGGGTTATTTAAATATGAGCTTATTTTCAAATATTTAAATAATCACCTTGTGACAGTGATCAAATTTGGTCTATATTATGTCATAATTTTAAGGAATCTTATTTCAACCAGATATTTTAAATTTTGAGCCTTCTTGACATTCTTGACAGGCATTCAAAAAATCAAAGTTTCAAAGAATTTGGACTCTAAAATTTCCAGTAAATTTTGGACTTCAGTTTTTGCAGTTCGGGCCCAACCAAAAAAATCGAAGGACCTATGTCTCTCATCTTGTAGAGACACCAGCTAATCAGGCTATTTGGATTCTATTAGAAGTACTGTCAAGATGTGAAGTGGTGCTAAATTTTAAGTTTCTATAATATAAAATGCTTTTAATACAAATGTCTAAAAATTAAAAAGTCTTATGATCTTGTGTTTCTAGACATGATAGTTGTCTTAATGAGAAAGCCCCAGAGGCCTAAAGGGTTAAATGCTTTTTAAAATCCTACAGGTGCTTTCAAAAATACTGTGAAGTAAGCAAGTGCCTCTTGTTGGTTAATAAGTTTATAATTTTAAATGTGGCAACTTAAAGTCTTGTCATCCACAGTTTTATTTATCAGATTTGCTGCTCATAAAACTAAACTGTTGTTGGTTCTGTGTTTAGCTGTCCTCCTATAGGTTCTGATGGAATTTTTCCAGCCACATGTATTGTATTCAGTACTTTGGGATGACTCTAAACAGATGAAGCCAATAATATACTAAAGGTACCAACTGTAAAAAAGTATGGTTAGCTGAAGTTACTAAAACAAAAAGTAATTCAAATCAATTGGTAATTTATAAACAGGAGTTAGATTCTCTTTTAAAAAGCTATTAAAACTGCTATATTGGTCTATTATTTTATGTTATATGTGTATACATATTGTATGTCTACATGGAAAAATTTATTAAGAGTTTTTTTAATTGGCTTATAGATAAAAGATTGTCCATAAATTTAAACAGCTAAAATTAATCAAAGCTATATTTTAATTCGTGTGACCTAAATCTCTGTATCATGTTTTAAACTTGTTGGTAGAAAGAAACTAAAAACATTTTATATGTTTGTGCTTAAATTTGCTGGTTAAACAAGCTACATCATGTCAGATATTTAAGAGATGTTTCCAAATATGTATTTTTAATATTTATGGAAGGCATTGGATCTTCTGGTAAATGTTTTCTTAAGTTGTTATCTAATGGGTAAAACTGCTTTCTAAGTTTTCATGTGATATTGCTATTGTCAGTAAGCGATCTGGGACTTGCTCCCTCATTTCTCTATTCTTTTTTTTTTTTTTTTTTGACAGGCAGAGTGGACAGTGAGAGAGAGAGACAGAGAGAAAGGTCTTCCTTTTTGCCATTGGTTCACCCTCCAATGGCCGCTTCGGCTGGTGCACTGCGCTGATCCGAAGCCAGGAGCCAGGTGCTTCTCCTGGTCTCCCATGCGGGTGCAGGGCCCAAGGACTTGGGCCATTCTCCACTGCCTTCCCGGCCCATAGCAGAGAGCTGGCCTGGAAGAGGGGCAACCAGGATAGAATCCGGCGTCCCAACTGGGACTAGAACCCAGTGTGCCGGTGCCGCAAGGCGGAGGATTAGCCTGTTAAGCCACGGCGCCGACCCTTATTTCTCTATTCTAAGCCCAACTTGTTCTCTCTCTATACTCTTCAAGGTCGGGAACTAATTCTATTATGAAGGACTCTCCAAGATGCAAAATTTGATTTTAGATGTTATAAAAGAGATGGCTAACATTTTTCTGTAATAGCATAGCCAAAATAAGAGCTTAAATTATAATTTCTTAGCTAGATTTACTTCGCCACCAGTGAGGTAAACAGGAAAGAAAAGACCTCCCTTTCAGACCAAAGGGAAAGAAAGTTTTAAAGTGAAAATATAGTTTTTCTCATGAGCATTGTCTACCTTAGAAAAACTACTACAGAACATGCCTGTGACTATAGACTTGTAGTTTAGGCCACCAAGGATTAGAGATGGGACACGGGCACTCCCTTGACTTGCATCCTCTGGTCTGCTTTAACACAAACCAGGAGGAAAAGAAAGCTAGGCATCAGAAATGTAGAGATAGGTGGCAGGCCTTTTAAAGGCTACTCTGCACAGTGATCGGCCCTCAAGGAGACCCAACAGGCCAGTCCACTGCAGTGGCTTTCAATGTGGCAAGCCTGGGCTTCAGCAGAAGTCAGCTTGTGAAGAGCCCTGGCAGCTCTGCCAGCCAAGAGTTGGATCACTGGAAATGGACCTGCCCTGGAATCGAAGGACACCCAGGTCAGAGCCACAGATCTTATTGGCTCTAAGCTGTAAAGCCCTTCACTCAGCCCAGCTTCCAAAGTGACCACTGCAGCTGAGGAAATGGCCAAGTAGGTTCAGCAACACTGCAGGCAGAGCTGTAAATTTCCTGTTAGAGATGCCACCTGCCTTTACCTGGCCAGCTCTTCTCCCAGGCCAGCTAGGTAATGGAAGTCAACAGGGTGCCTTCCCCCAGGAAGTTCACACCTCCCTTAGGATGTAGGCTATATGAAGAAATAGATGAGTCTGGGCCTCATAATTTACAAGGCCTCAAAGCCCACCTGACTATTATCAAGCCCCTTCTGTCAGGTTCTATTTGCCTCTCAATCAGAAAACTTAGTTGTAGCTTAGATAGCATCTTTCTTGGGTTCTCTAACAACTCTGTCCTCTGTATCTAGCCCACTTGGGCCTCATTCCTTTGTAACCATAACCTCTACTCTACCACAAATGGCTCTACTCCCAACCTGTGTGTACTTATGGTCCTCTTCCCACTTAATGTTGTATTATTGTTCAGAATTTCTCTACAGACAAACCCCTCTACCTGCAAAAGTTGAGTGGCTTTTCTCCCAGTCTTGGCTGGAACCAGCTTTAAGCCAAATCCATCAAACTGTTCCCCACAAGGGTCCAGAGACACCCCCCCCCCCCATTTCCTCTCCTCTATGAAATGGTGAATGCTGCTCTTGGGATCATTGGTTACTATTCTCAACCCTGTATTTTTCACTACAGTATGTAAGTGTTTACAGCAAGTTATAATGGAACAAACAAAGGCATTCAACAACCAGGCAGTCAACCAAATGCTGCTACAGGAATATACTCGGCTCCCCACCCAGGAGACAGCAGCCAGTCTCCTTCTCTTTTACCTTCGCTGCCCCTTCACTCTGGTCTGTGGGGTGTTCCCCAATAAACCCTTCCCCTTACTCTGGTGTCCGGTGTGCTTTGTGATGGCTAACGTTAATATCTAACAAGAGGCAAATCAAGGACTTAGAATAACGTTCTGCACACAGAAAACACTAGACAAGTCCTACTTGTCACTACTGTTTTGTGCTGTAGTTGATAACACTACTTTGGGAATGAGACAGTCTCACCTGTGGTAGAATATACAAGTAACACACAAAAAAGTGAAAAGCCAAAGTGGGTTTCCACATCATATTCTAGTGCCACTCTAGAAATCTTCCTAAACAAATATTACATTGGTGATCATGGATCATAGCAAGCATTCAGCCCAAAATATCCCAAGTTTATCCATGGTTTTAGCCTTCGTTATCACAGAAAATAGCTGAAATAAGCGGATTGAAGGGAAAAAAAGGCTTATTGAGGCTGGCGCCAGGGCTCACTTGGCTAATCCTCCACCTGCGGTGCAGGCACCCCGGGTTCTAGCCCCGCCTGGGACGCTGGATTCTGTACCAGTCGCTCCTCTTCCAGGCCAGCTCTCTGCTGTGGCCCAGGAAGGCAGTGGAGGATGGCCCAAGTGCTTAGGCCCTGTACCTGCATGGGAGACCAGGAGGAAGCTCCTGGCTTCGGATCGGCGCAGCACGCCGGCCATAGCTGCCATTTGTGGGGTGAACCAACGGAAAAGGAAGACCTTTCTCTCTCCCTCTCTGTCTATAACTCTACCTGTAAAGAAGAAAAAGCCTTCTTGAGTTCACAGTTCTGGAGGTTCAGGTCCAAGGTCAGGTTGTTCCATGGGCCTCTGAACCTCCCTCCCAAAGCCTCACCTCCTAAATGCCCCGCTGTCTCCCAGCAGCACTACATCGGGCACCACGCCTTGGACACATGGGCCTTTGGGGTCACCCAACTACCAAGCCACAGCACCTGCATGTGAGGATGCTTGCTTTAACTGTTCCCTGGATCTTCACACAGCAGGTTCCTTCTTGTCACAGAGACTTCAGGCATTGCATGTCTCTTCCTCAGGCCTTCCTTAACTGCCCATCTAAAAGTTCCACCCTTTCACTGTAGCAGTCGTTACCGCCTGCTAATTTTGCTGTTTGTTTGCCTTTTGTTAGAGAACAAGGCAGAGACCTCCAAGGTCTATCAAAGCAATGC